>NC_090322.1:170535340-172002675 GCF_040869045.1 Eurosta solidaginis | reverse complement strand
AAGCACACATACCCCACTACTTAAGCTATATTTGTTCGCAAGCTAGTTATATGATCTATTGTATACTGCCATAAAACCAGATTAAATACGGAAAAGCACAGATACACCAATAATTAAGTTATATTTGTTCGCAAACTGATTATGCGATATATTGTATACTGCCATAAAACCAGATTAAATACGGAAAAACCACAGATACCCCACTAATTAAGTTATATTTGTTCGCAAACTGATTATGCGATCTATTGTATACTGCCATAAAACCAGATTAAATAGGGAAAACCACACATACCCCACTAATTAAGTTATATTTGTTCGCAAACTGATTATGTGATCTATTGTATACTGCCATAAACCCAGATTAAATACGGAAAACCACACATACCCCACTAATTAAGTTATATTTGTTCGCAAACTGATTATGTGATCTATTGTATACTGCCATAAAACCAGATTAAATACGGAAAACCACAGATACCCCACTAATTAAGTTATACTTGTTCGCAAACTAATTATGCGATCTATTGTATACTGCCATAAAACGAGATTAAATACGGAAAAGCACACATACCCCACTAATTAAGTTATATTTGTTCGCAAACTAATTATGTGATCTATTGTATATTGCCATAAAACCAGATTAAATACGGAAAACCACAGATACCCCCACTAATTAAGTTATATTTGATCGCAAACTGATTATGCGATCTATTGTATACTGCCATAAAACCAGATTAAATACGGAAAACCACAAGATACCCCACTAATTAAGTTATATTTGTTCGCAAACTGTTTATGCGATCTATTGTATACTGCCATAAAACCAGATTAAATACGGAAAAGCACACATATCCCACTACTTAAGCTAATATTTGTTCGCAAGCTAGTTATATGATCTATTGTATACTGCAATAAAACCAGATTAAATACGGAAAAGCACAGATACCCCACTAATTAAGTTATATTTGTTCGCAAACTGATTATGCGATCTACTGTATACTGCCATAAAACCAGATTAAATGCGGAAAACCACACATATCCCACTAATTAAGTTATATTTGTACGCCAACTAATTATGTGATCTATTGTATACTGCCACAAAACGAGATTAAATACGGAAAAGCACACATACCCCACCTAATTAAGTTATATTTGTTCGCATACTGATTATGTGATCTATTGTATACTGCCATAAAACCAGATTAAATACGGAAAAGCACACATACCCCACTACTTAAGCTATATTTGTTCGCAAGCTAGTTATATGATCTATTGTATATTGCCATAAAACCAGATTAAATACGGAAAAGCAAACATACCCCACTAATTAAGTTATATTTGTTCGCATACTGATTATGTGATCTATTGTATACTGCCATAAAACCAGATTAAATACGGAAAAGCACACATACCCCACTAATTAAGTTATATTTGTTCGCAAACTAATTATATGTTCTATTCTATGCTGCCATAAAACCAGATTAAATACGGAAAACCACACATACCCCAGTAAATAAGTTATATTTGCTCACAAGCTAACTATGTGATCTATTGTATACTGCCAAAAAAAACAGATTAAATACGGAAAATCACACATACCTCACTACTTAAGCTATATTTGTTTCGCAAGCTAGTTATATGATCTATTGTATACTGCCATAAAACCAGATTAAATACGGAAAAGCACAGATACCGACTAATTAAGTTATATTTGTTCGCAAACTGATTATGCGATCTATTGTATACTGCCATAAAACCAGATTAAATACGGAAAATCACACATACCCCACTAATTAAGTTATATTTGTTCGCAAACTGATTATGTGATCTACTGTATACTGCCATAAAACGAGATTAAATACGGAAAAGCACGCATACCCCACTAATTAAGTTATATTTGTTCGCATACTGATTATGTGATCTATTGTATACTGCCATAAAACCAGATTAAATACGGAAAAGCACACATACCCCACTACTTAAGCTATATTTGTTCGCAAGCTAGTTATATGATCTATTGTATACTGCCATAAAACCAGATTAAATACGGAAAAGAACAGATACACCACTAATTAAGTTATATTTGTAAGCAAACTAATTATGTGATCTATTGTATACTGCCATAAAACGAGATTAAATACGGAAAAGCACACATACCCCACTAATTAAGTTATATTTGTTCGCATACTGATTATGTGATCTATTGTATACTGCCATAAAACCAGATTAAATACGGAAAACCACACATACCCCACTAATTAAGTTATATTTGTTCGCAAACTGATTATGCGATCTATTGTATACTGCCATAAAACCAGATTAAATACGGAAAACCACACATACCCCACTAATTAAGTTATATTTGTTCGCAAACTGATTATGTGATCTACTGTATACTGCCATAAAACGAGATTAAATACGGAAAAGCACACATACACCACTAATTAAGTTATATTTGTTCGCAAACTGATTATGTGATCTATTGTATACTGCCATAAAACCAGATTAAATACGGAAAACCACACATACCCCACTAATTAAGTTATATTTGTAAGCAAATTAATTATGTGATCTATTGTATACTGCCATAAAACGAGATTAAATACGGAAAAGCACACATACCCCACTAATTCAGTTATATTTGTTCGCATACTGATTATGTGATCTATTGTATACTGCCATAAAACCAGATTAAATACGGAAAAGCACACATACCCCACTACTTAAGCTATATTTGTTTGCAAGCTAGTTATATGATCTATTGTATACTGCCATAAAACCAGATTAAATACGGAAAAGCACAGATACACCACTAATTAAGTTATATTTGTTCGCAAACTGATTATGCGATATATTGTATACTGCCATAAAACCAGATTAAATACGGAAAACCACACATACCCCACTAATTAAGTTATATTTGTTCGCAAACTGATTATGTGATCTACTGTATGCTGCCATAAAACGAGATTAAATACGGAAAATCACACATACCCCACTAATTAAGTTATATTTGTTCGCAAACTGATTATGTGATCTATTGTATACTGCCATAAAACCAGATTAAATACGGAAAACCACACATACCCCACTAATTAAGTTATATTTGTAAGCAAACTAATTATGTGATCTATTGTATACTGCCATAAGACGAGATTAAATACGGAAAAGCACACATACCCCACTAATTAAGTTATATTTTTTCGCATACTGATTATGTGATATATTGTATACTGCCATAAAACCAGATTAAATACGGAAAACCACAGATACCCCACTAATTAAGTTATATTTGTTCGCATACTGATTATGTGATCTATTGTATACTGCCATAAAACCAGATTAAATACGGAAAAGCACACATACCCCACTACTTAAGCTATATTTGTTCGCAAGCTAGTTATATGATCTATTGTATACTGCCATAAAACCAGATTAAATACGGAAAAGCACAGATACACCAATAATTAAGTTATATTTGTTCGCAAACTGATTATGCGATATATTGTATACTGCCATAAAACCAGATTAAATACGGAAAACCACAGATACCCCACTAATTAAGTTATATTTGTTCGCAAACTGATTATGCGATCTATTGTATACTGCCATAAAACCAGATTAAATAGGGAAAACCACACATACCCCACTAATTAAGTTATATTTGTTCGCAAACTGATTATGTGATCTATTGTATACTGCCATAAAACCAGATTAAATACGGAAAACCACACATACCCCACTAATTAAGTTATATTTGTTCGCAAACTGATTATGTGATCTATTGTATACTGCCATAAAACCAGATTAAATACGGAAAACCACAGATACCCCACTAATTAAGTTATACTTGTTCGCAAACTAATTATGCGATCTATTGTATACTGCCATAAAACGAGATTAAATACGGAAAAGCACACATATCCCACTAATTAAGTTATATTTGTTCGCAAACTAATTATGTGATCTATTGTATACTGCCATAAAAACAGATTAAATACGGAAAAGCACACATACCCCACTAATTAAGTTATATTTGTTCGCAAACTAATTTTATGATCTATTCTATGCTGACATAAAACCAGATTAAATATGGAAAACCACACATACCCCAGTAATTAAGTTATATTGGCTCACAAACTAATTATGTGATCTATTGTATACTGCCATAAAAAACAGATTAAATACGGAAAAGCACACATACCCCACTAATTAAGTTATATTTGTTCGCAAACTAATTTTATGATCTATTCTATGCTGACATAAAACCAGATTAAATATGGAAAACCACACATACCCCAGTAATTAAGTTATATTGGCTCACAAACTAATTATGCGATCTATTGTATACTGCCATTAAAACGAGATTAAATACGGAAAAGCACACATATCCCACTAATTAAGTTATATTTGTTCGCAAACTAATTATGTGATCTATTGTATACTGCCATAAAAACAGATTAAATACGGAAAACCACACATACCCCACTAATTAAGTTATATTTGTTCGCAAACTGATTATGTGATCTATTTTATACTGCCATAAAACCAGATTAAATACGGAAAACCACAGATACCCCACTAATTAAGTTATACTTGTTCGCAAACTAATTATGCGATCTATTGTATACTGCCATAAAACGAGATTAAATACGGAAAAGCACACATACCCCACTAATTAAGTTATATTTGTTCGCAAACTAATTATGTGATCTATTGTATATTGCCATAAAACCAGATTAAATACGGAAAAACCACAGATACCCCACTAATTAAGTTATATTTGATCGCAAACTGATTATGCGATCTATTGTATACTGCCATAAAACCAGATTAAATACGGAAAACCACAGATACCCCACTAATTAAGTTATACTTGTTCGCAAACTAATTATGCGATCTATTGTATACTGCCATAAAACGAGATTAAATACGGAAAAGCACACATATCCCACTAATTAAGTTATATTTGTTCGCAAACTAATTATGTGATCTATTGTATACTGCCATAAAAACAGATTAAATACGGAAAAGCACACATACCCCACTAATTAAGTTATATTTGTTCGCAAACTAATTTTATGATCTATTCTATGCTGACATAAAACCAGATTAAATATGGAAAACCACACATACCCCACTAATTAAGTTATATTTGTTCGCAAACTAATTATGTGATCTATTGTATATTGCCATAAAACCAGATTAAATACGGAAAACCACAGATACCCCACTAATTAAGTTATATTTTGATCGCAAACTGATTATGCGATCTATTGTATACTGCCATAAAACCAGATTAAATACGGAAAACCACAGATACCCCACTAATTAAGTTATATTTGTTCGCAAACTGTTTATGCGATCTATTGTATACTGCCATAAAACCAGATTAAATACGGAAAAGCACAGATACACCACTAATTAAGTTATATTTGTAAGCAAACTAATTATGTGATCTATTGTATACTGCCATAAAACGAGATTAAATACGGAAAATCACACATACCCCACTAATTAAGTTATATTTGTTCGCATACTGATTATGTGATCTATTGTATACTGCCATAAAACCAGATTAAATACGGAAAACCACACATACCCCACTAATTAAGTTATATATGTTCGCAAACTGATTATGCGATCTATTGTATACTGCCATAAAACCAGATTAAATACGGAAAACCACACATACCCCACTAATTAAGTTATATTTGTTCGCAAACTGATTATGTGATCTACTGTATACTGCCATAAAACGAGATTAAATACGGAAAAGCACACACACCCCATTAATTAAGTTATATTTGTTCGCAAACTGATTATGTGATCTATTGTATACTGCCATAAAACCAGATTAAATACGGAAAACCACACATACCCCACTAATTAAGTTATATTTGTAAGCAAACTAATTATGTGATCTATTGTATACTGCCATAAAATGAGATTAAATACGAAAAAGCACACATACCCCACTAATTAAGTTATATTTGTTCGCATACTGATTATGTGATCTATTGTATACTGCCATAAAACCAGATTAAATACGGAAAAGCACACATACCCCACTACTTAAGCTATATTTGTTCGCAAGCTAGTTATATGATCTATTGTATACTGCCATAAAACCAGATTAAATACGGAAAAGCACAGATACACCACTAATTAAGTTATATTTGTTCGCAAACTGATTATGCGATATATTGTATACTGCCATAAAACCAGATTAAATACGGAAAACCACAGATACCCCACTACTTAAGCTATATTTGTTCGCAAGCTAGTTATATGATCTATTGTATACTGCCATAAAACCAGATTAAATACGGAAAACCACACATACCCCACTAATTAAGTTATATTTGTTCGCATACTGATTATGCGATATATTGTATACTGCCATAAAACCAGATTAAATACGGAAAACCACAGATACCCCACTAATTAAGTTATATTTGTTCGGATACTGATTATGTGATCTATTGTATACTGCCATAAAACCAGATTAAATACGGAAAAGCACACATACCCCACTACTTAAGCTATATTTGTTCGCAAGCTAGTTATATGATCTATTGTATACTGCCATAAAACCAGATTAAATACGGAAAACCACACATACCCCACTAATTAAGTTATAGTTGTTCGCAAACTGATTATGTGATCTACTGTATACTGCCATAAAACGAGATTAAATACGGAAAAGCACACATACCCCACTAATTAAGTTATATTTGTTCGCAAACTGATTATGTGATCTATTGTATACTGCCATAAAACCAGATTAAATACGGAAAACCACACATACCCCACTAATTAAGTTATATTTGTAAGCAAACTAATTATGTGATCTATTGTATACTGCCATAAAATGAGATTAAATACGAAAAAGCACACATACGCCACTAATTAAGTTATATTTTTTCGCATACTGATTATGCGATATATTGTATACTGCCATAAAACCAGATTAAATACGGAAAACCACATATACCCCACTAATTAAGTTATATTTGTTCGCATACTGATTATGTGATCTATTGTATACTGCCATAATACCAGATTAAATACGGAAAAGCACACATACCCCACTACTTAAGCTATATTTGTTCGCAAGCTAGTTATATGATCTATTGTATACTGCCATAAAACCAGATTAAATACGGAAAACCACACATACCCCACTAATTAAGTTATATTTGTTCGCAAACTGATTATGTGATCTACTGTATACTGCCATAAAACGAGATTAAATAGGGAAAAGCACACATACCCCACTAATTAAGTTATATTTGTTCGCAAACTGATTATGTGATCTATTGTATACTGCCATAAAACCAGATTAAATACGGAAAACCACACATACCCCACTAATTAAGTTATATTTTTAAGCAAACTAATTATGTGATCTATTGTATACTGCCATAAAACCAGATTAAATACGGAAAACCACACATACCCCACTAATTAAGTTATATTTGTTCGCAAACTGATTATGCGATCTACTGTATACTGCCATAAAACCAGATTAAATGCGGAAAACCACACATATCCCACTAATTAAGTTATATTTGTACGCCAACTAATTATGTGATCTATTGTATACTGCCATAAAACGAGATTAAATACGGAAAAGCACACATACCCCACTAATTAAGTTATATTTGTTCGCATACTGATTATGTGATCTATTGTATACTGCCATAAAACCAGATTAAATACGGAAAAGCACACATACCCCACTACTTAAGCTATATTTGTTCGCAAGCTAGTTATATGATCTATTGTATATTGCCATAAAACCAGATTAAATACGGAAAAGCAAACATACCCCACTAATTAAGTTATATTTGTTCGCAAACTGATTATGTGATCTATTGTATACTGCCATAAAACCAGATTAAATACGGAAAACCACACATACCCCACTAATTAAGTTATATTTGTAAGCAAACTAATTATGTGATCTATTGTATACTGCCATAAAACCAGATTAAATACGGAAAACCACACATACCCCACTAATTAAGTTATATTTGTTCGCAAACTGATTATGCGATCTACTGTATACTGCCATAAAACCAGATTAAATGCGGAAAACCACACATATCCCACTAATTAAGTTATATTTGTACGCCAACTAATTATGTGATCTATTGTATACTGCCATAAAACGAGATTAAATACGGAAAAGCACACATACCCCACTAATTAAGTTATATTTGTTCGCATACTGATTATGTGATCTATTGTATACTGCCATAAAACCAGATTAAATACGGAAAAGCACACATACCCCACTACTTAAGCTATATTTGTTCGCAAGCTAGTTATATGATCTATTGTATATTGCCATAAAACCAGATTAAATACGGAAAAGCAAACATACCCCACTAATTAAGTTATATTTGTTCGCATACTGATTATGTGATCTATTGTATACTGCCATAAAACCAGATTAAATACGGAAAAGCACACATACCCCACTAATTAAGTTATATTTGTTCGCAAACTAATTATATGTTCTATTCTATGCTGCCATAAAACCAGATTAAATACGGAAAACCACACATACTCCAGTAAATAAGTTATATTTGCTCACAAGCTAACTATGTGATCTATTGTATACTGCCAAAAAAACAGATTAAATACGGAAAATCACACATACCCCACTACTTAAGCTATATTTGTTCGCAAGCTAGTTATATGATCTATTGTATACTGCCATAAAACCAGATTAAATACGGAAAAGCACAGATACCCGACTAATTAAGTTATATTTGTTCGCAAACTGATTATGCGATCTATTGTATACTGCCATAAAACCAGATTAAATACGGAAAATCACACATACCCCACTAATTAAGTTATATTTGTTCGCAAACTGATTATGTGATCTACTGTATACTGCCATAAAACGAGATTAAATACGGAAAAGCACGCATACCCCACTAATTAAGTTATATTTGTTCGCATACTGATTATGTGATCTATTGTATACTGCCATAAAACCAGATTAAATACGGAAAAGCACACATACCCCACTACTTAAGCTATATTTGTTCGCAAGCTAGTTATATGATCTATTGTATACTGCCATAAAACCAGATTAAATACGGAAAAGAACAGATACACCACTAATTAAGTTATATTTGTAAGCAAACTAATTATGTGATCTATTGTATACTGCCATAAAACGAGATTAAATACGGAAAAGCACACATACCCCACTAATTAAGTTATATTTGTTCGCATACTGATTATGTGATCTATTGTATACTGCCATAAAACCAGATTAAATACGGAAAACCACACATACCCCACTAATTAAGTTATATTTGTTCGCAAACTGATTATGCGATCTATTGTATACTGCCATAAAACCAGATTAAATACGGAAAACCACACATACCCCACTAATTAAGTTATATTTGTTCGCAAACTGATTATGTGATCTACTGTATACTGCCATAAAACGAGATTAAATACGGAAAAGCACACATACCCCACTAATTAAGTTATATTTGTTCGCAAACTGATTATGTGATCTATTGTATACTGCCATAAAACCAGATTAAATACGGAAAACCACACATACCCCACTAATTAAGTTATATTTGTAAGCAAATTAATTATGTGATCTATTGTATACTGCCATAAAACGAGATTAAATACGGAAAAGCACACATACCCCACTAATTAAGTTATATTTGTTCGCATACTGATTATGTGATCTATTGTATACTGCCATAAAACCAGATTAAATACGGAAAAGCACACATACCCCACTACTTAAGCTATATTTGTTTGCAAGCTAGTTATATGATCTATTGTATACTGCCATAAAACCAGATTAAATACGGAAAAGCACAGATACACCACTAATTAAGTTATATTTGTTCGCAAACTGATTATGCGATATATTGTATACTTCCATAAAACCAGATTAAATACGGAAAACCACACATACCCCACTAATTAAGTTATATTTGTTCGCAAACTGATTATGTGATCTACTGTATGCTGCCATAAAACGAGATTAAATACGGAAAATCACACATACCCCACTAATTAAGTTATATTTGTTCGCAAACTGATTATGTGATCTATTGTATACTGCCATAAAACCAGATTAAATACGGAAAACCACACATACCCCACTAATTAAGTTATATTTGTAAGCAAACTAATTATGTGATCTATTGTATACTGCCATAAGACGAGATTAAATACGGAAAAGCACACATACCCCACTAATTAAGTTATATTTTTTCGCATACTGATTATGTGATATATTGTATACTGCCATAAAACCAGATTAAATACGGAAAACCACAGATACCCCACTAATTAAGTTATATTTGTTCGCATACTGATTATGTGATCTATTGTATACTGCCATAAAACCAGATTAAATACGGAAAAGCACACATACCCCACTACTTAAGCTATATTTGTTCGCAAGCTAGTTATATGATCTATTGTATACTGCCATAAAACCAGATTAAATACGGAAAAGCACAGATACACCAATAATTAAGTTATATTTGTTCGCAAACTGATTATGCGATATATTGTATACTGCCATAAAACCAGATTAAATACGGAAAACCACAGATACCCCACTAATTAAGTTATATTTGTTCGCAAACTGATTATGCGATCTATTGTATACTGCCATAAAACCAGATTAAATAGGGAAAACCACACATACCCCACTAATTAAGTTATATTTGTTCGCAAACTGATTATGTGATCTATTGTATACTGCCATAAAACCAGATTAAATACGGAAAACCACACATACCCCACTAATTAAGTTATATTTGTTCGCAAACTGATTATGTGATCTATTGTATACTGCCATAAAACCAGATTAAATACGGAAAACCACAGATACCCCACTAATTAAGTTATACTTGTTCGCAAACTAATTATGCGATCTATTGTATACTGCCATAAAACGAGATTAAATACGGAAAAGCACACATACCCCACTAATTAAGTTATATTTGTTCGCAAACTAATTATGTGATCTATTGTATATTGCCATAAAACCAGATTAAATACGGAAAACCACAGATACCCCACTAATTAAGTTATATTTGATCGCAAACTGATTATGCGATCTATTGTATACTGCCATAAAACCAGATTAAATACGGAAAACCACAGATACCCCACTAATTAAGTTATATTTGTTCGCAAACTGTTTATGCGATCTATTGTATACTGCCATAAAACCAGATTAAATACGGAAAAGCACAGATACACCACTAATTAAGTTATATTTGTAAGCAAACTAATTATGTGATCTATTGTATACTGCCATAAAACGAGATTAAATACGGAAAAGCACACATACCCCCCTAATTAAGTTATATTTGTTCGCATACTGATTATGTGATCTATTGTATACTGCCATAAAGCCAGATTAAATACGGAAAACCACACATACCCCACTAATTAAGTTATATATGTTCGCAAACTGATTATGCGATCTATTGTATACTGCCATAAAACCAGATTAAATACGGAAAACCACACATACCCCACTAATTAAGTTATATTTGTTCGCAAACTGATTATGTGATCTACTGTATACTGCCATAAAACGAGATTAAATACGGAAAAGCACACACACCCCATTAATTAAGTTATATTTGTTCGCAAACTGATTATGTGATCTATTGTATACTGCCATAAAACCAGATTAAATACGGAAAACCACACATACCCCACTAATTAAGTTATATTTGTAAGCAAACTAATTATGTGATCTATTGTATACTGCCATAAAATGAGATTAAATACGAAAAAGCACACATACCCCACTAATTAAGTTATATTTGTTCGCATACTGATTATGTGATCTATTGTATACTGCCATAAAACCAGATTAAATACGGAAAAGCACACATACCCCACTACTTAAGCTATATTTGTTCGCAAGCTAGTTATATGATCTATTGTATACTGCCATAAAACCAGATTAAATACGGAAAAGCACAGATACACCACTAATTAAGTTATATTTGTTCGCAAACTGATTATGCGATATATTGTATACTGCCATAAAACCAGATTAAATACGGAAAACCACAGATACCCCACTACTTAAGCTATATTTGTTCGCAAGCTAGTTATATGATCTATTGTATACTGCCATAAAACCAGATTAAATACGGAAAACCACACATACCCCACTAATTAAGTTATATTTGTTCGCATACTGATTATGCGATATATTGTATACTGCCATAAAACCAGATTAAATACGGAAAACCACAGATACCCCACTAATTAAGTTATATTTGTTCGCATACTGATTATGTGATCTATTGTATACTGCCATAAAACCAGATTAAATACGGAAAAGCACACATACCCCACTACTTAAGCTATATTTGTTCGCAAGCTAGTTATATGATCTATTGTATACTGCCATAAAACCAGATTAAATACGGAAAACCACACTTACCCCACTAATTAAGTTATAGTTGTTCGCAAACTGATTATGTGATCTACTGTATACTGCCATAAAACGAGATTAAATACGGAAAAGCACACATACCCCACTAATTAAGTTATATTTGTTCGCAAACTGATTATGTGATCTATTGTATACTGCCATAAAACCAGATTAAATACGGAAAACCACACATACCCCACTAATTAAGTTATATTTGTAAGCAAACTAATTATGTGATCTATTGTATACTGCCATAAAATGAGATTAAATACGAAAAAGCACACATACGCCACTAATTAAGTTATATTTTTTCGCATAGTGATTATGCGATATATTGTATACTGCCATAAAACCAGATTAAATACGGAAAACCACAGATACCCCACTAATTAAGTTATATTTGTTCGCATACTGATTATGTGATCTATTGTATACTGCCATAATACCAGATTAAATACGGAAAAGCACACATACCCCACTACTTAAGCTATATTTGTTCGCAAGCTAGTTATATGATCTATTGTATACTGCCATAAAACCAGATTAAATACGGAAAACCACACATACCCCACTAATTAAGTTATATTTGTTCGCAAACTGATTATGTGATCTACTGTATACTGCCATAAAACGAGATTAAATAGGGAAAAGCACACATACCCCACTAATTAAGTTATATTTGTTCGCAAACTGATTATGTGATCTATTGTATACTGCCATAAAACCAGATTAAATACGGAAAACCACACATACCCCACTAATTAAGTTATATTTGTAAGCAAACTAATTATGTGATCTATTGTATACTGCCATAAAACGAGATTAAATATGGAAAAGCACACATACCCCACTAATTAAGTTATATTTGTTCGCATACTGATTATGCGATATATTGTATACTGCCATAAAACCAGATTAAATACGGAAAACCACAGATACCCCACTAATTAAGTTATATTTGTTCGCATACTGATTATGTGATCTATTGTATACTGCCATAAAACCAGATTAAATACGGAAAAGCACACATACCCCACTACTTAAGCTATATTTGTTCGCAAGCTAGTTATATGATCTATTGTATACTGCCATAAAACCAGATTAAATACGGAAAAGCACAGATACACCACTAATTAAGTTATATTTGTTCGCAAACTGATTATGCGATATATTGTATACTGCCATAAAACCAGATTAAATACGGAAAACCACAGATACCCCACTAATTAAGTTATATTTGTTCGCAAACTGATTATGCGATCTATTGTATACTGCCATAAAACCAGATTAAATACGGAAAACCACACGTACCCCACTAATTAAGTTATACTTGTTCGCAAACTGATTATGTGATCTATTGTATACTGCCATAAAACCAGATTAAATACGGAAAACCACACATACCCCACTAATTAAGTTATATTTGTTCGCAAACTGATTATGTGATCTATTGTATACTGCCATAAACCAGATTAAATACGGAAATCCACAGATACCCCACTAATTAAGTTATATTTGTTCGCAAACTGATTATGCGATCTATTGTATACTGCCATAAAACGAGATTAAATACGGAAAAGCACACATACCCCACTAATTAAGTTATATTTGTTCGCAAACTAATTATGTGATCTATTGTATACTGCCATAAAACCAGATTAAATACGGAAAACCACAGATACCCCACTAATTAAGTTATATTTGTTCGCAAACTGATTATGCGATCTATTGTATACTGCCATAAAACCAGATTAAATACGGAAAACCACAGATACCCCACTAATTAAGTTATATTTGTTCGCAAACTGTTTATGCGATCTATTGTATACTGCCATAAAACCAGATTAAATACGGAAAACCACACATACTCCACTAATTAAGTTATATTTGTTCGCAAACTGATTATGTGATCTATTGTATACTGCCATAAAACCAGATTAAATACGGAAAACCACAGATACCCCACTAATTAAGTTATATTTGTTCGCAAACTGATTATGCGATCTATTGTATACTGCCATAAAACGAGATTAAATACGGAAAAGCACACATACCCCACTAATTAAGTTATATTTGTTCGCAAACTAATTATGTGATCTATTGTATACTGCCATAAAACCAGATTAAATACGGAAAACCACAGATACCCCACTAATTAAGTTATATTTGTTCGCAAACTGATTATGTGATGTATTGTATACTGCCATAAAACGAAATTAAATACGGAAAAGCACACATACCCCACTAATTAAGTTATATTTGTTCGCAAACTGATTATGCGATCTATTGTATACTGCCATAAAACCAGATTAAATACGGAAAACCACACATACCCCACTAATTAAGTTATATTTGTAAGCAAACTAATTATGTGATCTATTGTATACTGCCATAAAACGAGATTAAATACGGAAAAGCACACATACCCCACTAATTAAGTTATATTTGTTCGCATACTGATTATGTGATCTATTGTATACTGCCATAAAACCAGATTAAATACGGAAAAGCACACATACCCCACTACTTAAGCTATATTTGTTCGCAAGCTAGTTATATGATCTATTGTATACTGCCATAAAACCAGATTAAATACGGAAAAGCACAGATACACCACTAATTAAGTTATATTTGTTCGCAAACTGATTATGCGATATATTGTATACTGCCATAAAAGCAGATTAAATACGGAAAACCACAGATACCCCACTAATTAAGTTATATTTGTTCGCAAACTGATTATGCGATCTATTGTATACTGCCATAAAACCCGATTAAATACGGAAAACCACACATACCCCACTAATTAAGTTATATTTGTTCGCAAACTGATTATGTGATCTACTGTATACTGCCATAAAACCAGATTAAATACGGAAAAGCACACATACCCCACTAATTAAGTTATATTTGTTCGCAAACTAATTATGTGATCTGTTGTATACTGCCATAAAACCAGATTAAATACGGAAAACCACACATACCCCACTAATTAAGTTATATTTGTAAGCAAACTAATTATGTGATCTATTGTATACTGCCATAAAATGAGATTAAATACGAAAAAGCACACATACCCCACTAATTAAGTTATATTTGTTCGCATACTGATTATGTGATCTATTGTATACTGCCATAAAACCAGATTAAATACGGAAAAGCACACATACCCCACTACTTAAGCTATATTCGTTCGCAAGCTAGTTATATGATCTATTGTATACTGCCATAAAACCAGATTAAATACGGAAAAGCACAGATACACCACTAATTAAGTTATATTTGTTCGCAAACTGATTATGCGATATATTGTATACTGCCATAAAACCAGATTAAATACGGAAAACCACAGATACCCCACTAATTAAGTTATATTTGTTCGCAAACTGATTATGCGATCTACTCTATACTGCCATAAAACGAGATTAAATATGGAAAAGCACACATACCCCACTAATAAAGTTATATTTGTTCGCAAACTGATTATGCGATCTATTGTATATTGCCATAAAACTAGATTAAATACGGAAAAGCACACATACCCCACTAATTAAGTTATATTTGTTCGCAAACTGATAATGTGATCTACTGTATACTGCCATAAAACGAGATTAAATACGGAAAAGCACACAAACCCCACTAATTAAGTTATAGTTGTTCGCAAACTAATTATGTGATCTATTGTATACTGCCATAAAAACAGATTAAATACGGAAAAGCACACATACCCCACTAGTTAAGTTATATTTGTTCGCATACTGATTATGTGATCTATTGTATACTGCCATAAAACGAGATTAAATACGAAAAAGCACACATACCCCACTAATTAAGTTATATTTGTTCGCATACTGATTATGTGATCTATTGTATACTGCCATAAAACCAGATTAAATACGGAAAAGCACACATACCCCACTACTTAAGCTATATTTGTTCGCAAGCTAGTTATATGATCTATTGTATACTGCCATAAAACCAGATTAAATACGGAAAAGCACAGATACACCACTAATTAAGTTATATTTGTTCGCAAACTGATTATGCGATATATTGTATACTGCCATAAAACCAGATTAAATACGGAAAAGCACACATACCCCACTAATAAAGTTATATTTGTTCGCAAACTGATTATGCGATCTATTGTATATTGCCATAAAACTAGATTAAATACGGAAAAGCACAGACACCCCACTAATTAAGTTATATTTGTTAGCAAACTGATAATGTGATCTACTGTATACTGCCATAAAACGAGATTAAATACGGAAAAGCACACATACCCCACTAATAAAGTTATATTTGTTCGCAAACTGATTATGCGATCTATTGTATATTGCCATAAAACTAGATTAAATACGGAAAAGCACACATACCCCACTAATTAAGTTATATTTGTTCGCAAACTGATAATGTGATCTACTGTATACTGCCATAAAACCAGATTAAATACGGAAAACCACACATACCCCACTAATTAAGTTATATTTGTAAGCAAACTAATTATGTGATCTATTGTATACTGCCATAAAACGAGATTAAATACGAAAAAGCACACATACCCCACTAATTAAGTTATATTTGTTCGCATACTGATTATGTGATCTATTGTATACTGCCATAAAACCAGATTAAATACGGAAAAGCACACATACCCCACTACTTAAGCTATATTTGTTCGCAAGCTAGTTATATGATCTATTGTATACTGCCATAAAACCAGATTAAATACGGAAAAGCACAGATACACCACTAATTAAGTTATATTTGTTCGCAAAACTGATTATGCGATATATTGTATACTGCCATAAAACCAGATTAAATACGGAAAACCACACATACCCCACAAATTAAGTTATATTTGTTCGCAAACTGATTATGTGATCTACTGTATACTGCCATAAAACGAGATTAAATACGGAAAAGCACACATACCCCACTAATTAAGTTATATTTGTTCGCAAACTGATTATGTGATCTATTGTATACTGCCATAAAACCAGATTAAATACGGAAAACCACAAATACCCCACTAATTAAGTTATATTTGTAAGCAAACTAATTATGTGATCTATTGTATACTGCCATAAAACGAGATTAAATATGGAAAAGCACACATACCCCACTAATTAAGTTATATTTGTTCGCATACTGATTATGCGATCTATTGTATACTGCCATAAAACCAGATTAAATACGGAAAACCACACATACCCCACAAATTAAGTTATATTTGTTCGCAAACTGATTATGTGATCTACTGTATACTGCCATAAAACGAGATTAAATACGGAAAAGCACACATACCCCACTAATTAAGTTATATTTGTTCGCAAACTGATTATGTGATCTATTGTATACTGCCATAAAACCAGATTAAATACGGAAAACCACAAATACCCCACTAATTAAGTTATATTTGTAAGCAAACTAATTATGTGATCTATTGTATACTGCCATAAAACCAGATTAAATAAGGAAAACCACAGATACCCCACTAATTAAGTTATATTTGTTCGCATACTGATTACGTGATCTATTGTATACTGCCATAAAACCAGATTAAATACGGAAAAGCACACATACCCCACTACTTAAGCTATATTTGTTCGCAAGCTAGTTATATGATCTATTGTATACTGCCATAAAACCAGATTAAATACGGAAAAGCACAGATACACCACTAATTAAGTTATATTTGTTCGCAAACTGATTATGCGATATATTGTATACTGCCATAAAACCAGATTAAATACGGAAAACCACAGATACCCCACTAATTAAGTTATATTTGTTCGCAAACTGATTATGCGATCTATTGTATACTGCCATAAAACCAGATTAAATACGGAAAACCACACATACCCCACTAATTAAGTTATATTTGTTCGCAAACTGATTATGTGATCTATTGTATACTGCCATAAAACCAGATTAAATACGGAAAACCGCACATACCCCACTAATTAAGTTATATTTGTTCGCAAACTGATTATGTGATCTATTGTATACTGCCATAAAACCAGATTAAATACGGAAAACCACAGATACCCCACTAATTAAGTTATATTTGTTCGCAAACTGATTATGCGATCTATTGTATACTGCCATAAAACCAGATTAAATACGGAAAACCACAGATACCCCACTAATTAAGTTATATTTGTTCGCAAACTGTTTATGCGATCTATTGTATACTGCCATAAAACCAGATTAAATACGGAAAACCACACATACCCCACTAATTAAGTTATATTTGTTCGCAAACTGATTATGTGATCTATTGTATACTGCCATAAAACCAGATTAAATACGGAAAACCACAGATACCCCACTAATTAAGTTATATTTGTTCGCAAACTGATTATGCGATCTATTGTATACTGCCATAAAACGAGATTAAATACGGAAAAGCACACATACCCCACTAATTAAGTTATATTTGTTCGCAAACTAATTATGTGATCTATTGTATACTGCCATAAAACGAGATTAACTACGGAAAACCACACATACCCCACTAATTAAGTTATATTTGTTCGCATACTGATTATGTGATCTATTGTATACTGCCATACAACCAGATTAAATACGGAAAACCACACATACCCCACTAATTAAGTTATATTTGTAAGCAAACTAATTATGTGATCTATTGTATACTGCCATAAAACCAGATTAAATACGGAAAAGCACACATACCCCACTACTTAAGCTATATTTGTTCGCAAGCTAGTTATATGATCTATTTTATACTGCCATAAAACCAGATTAAATACGGAAAATCACAGATACACCACTAATTAAGTTATATTTGTTCGCAAACTGATTATGCGATATATTGTATACTGCCATAAAACCAGATTAAATACGGAAAACCACAGATACCCCACTAATTAAGTTATATTTGTTCGCAAACTGATTATGCGATCTATTGTATACTGCCATAAAACCAGATTAAATATAGAAAACCACACATACCCCACTAATTAAGTTATATTTTTTCGCAAACTGATTATGTGATCTACTGTATACTGCCATAAAACGAGATTAAATACGGAAAAGCACACATACCCACTAATTAAGTTATATTTGTTCGCAAACTGATTATGTGATGTATTGTATACTGCCATAAAACGAAATTAAATACGGAAAAGCACACATACCCCACTAATTAAGTTATATTTGTTCGCAAACTGATTATGCGATCTATTGTATACTGCCATAAAACCAGATTAAATACGGAAAACCACACATACCCCACTAATTAAGTTATATTTGTAAGCAAACTAATTATGTGATCTATTGTATACTGCCATAAAACGAGATTAAATACGGAAAAGCACACATACCCCACTAATTAAGTTATATTTGTTCGCATACTGATTATGTGATCTATTGTATACTGCCATAAAACCAGATTAAATACGGAAAAGCACACATACCCCACTACTTAAGCTATATTTGTTCGCAAGCTAGTTATATGATCTATTGTATACTGCCATAAAACCAGATTAAATTAGGAAAAGCACAGATACCCCACTAATTAAGTTATATTTGTTCGCAAACTGATTATGCGATCTATTGTATACTGCCATAAAACCAGATTAAATACGGAAAACCACACATACCCCACTAATTAAGTTATATTTGTACGCAAACTGATTATGTGATCTACTGTATACTGCCATAAAACGAGATTAAATACGGAAAAGCACACATACCCACTAATTAAGTTATATTTGCTCACAAACTAATTATGTGATCTATTGTATACTGCCATAAAACCAGATTAAATACGGAAAAGCACACATACCCCACTACTTAAGCTATATTTTTTCGCAAGCTAGTTATATGATCTATTGTATACTGCCATAAAACCAGATTAAATTAGGAAAAGCACAGATACCCCACTAATTAAGTTATATTTGTTCGCAAACTGATTATGCGATCTATTGTATACTGCCATAAAACCAGATTAAATACGGAAAACCACACATACCCCACTAATTAAGTTATATTTGTACGCAAACTAATTATGTGATTTATTGTATACTGCCATAAAACGAGATTAAATACGGAAAAGCACACATACCCCACTAATTAAGTTATATTTGTTCGCAAACTAATTATATGATCTATTCTATGCTGCCATAAAACCAGATTAAATACGGAAAACCACACATACCCTAGTAACTAAGTTATATTTGCTCACAAACTAATTATGTGATCTATTGTATACTGCCATAAAACCAGATTAAATATGGAAAAGCACACATACCCCACTACTTAAGCTATATTTTTTCGCAAGCTAGTTATATGATCTATTGTATACTGCTATAAAACCAGATTAAATACGGAAAAGCACAGATACCCCAATAATTAAGTTATATTTGTTCGCAAACTGATTATGCGATCTACTGTATACTGCCATAAAACGAGATTAAATACGGAAAAGCACACATACCCCACTAATAAAGTTATATTTGTTCGCAAACTGATTATGCGATCTATTGTATATTGCCATAAAACTAGATTAAATACGGAAAAGCACACATACCCCACTAATTAAGTTATATTTGTTCGCAAACTGATAATGTGATCTACTGTATACTGCCATAAAACGAGATTAAATACGGAAAAGCACACAAACCCCACTAATTAAGTTATAGTTGTTCGCAAACTAATTATGTAATCTATTGTATACTGCCATAAAAACAGATTAAATACGGAAAAGCACACATACCCCACTAGTTAAGTTATATTTGTTCGCATACTGATAATGTGATCTATTGTATACTGCCATAAAACGAGATT
Organism: Eurosta solidaginis; assembly: GCF_040869045.1. Lineage (NCBI taxonomy): Eukaryota > Metazoa > Arthropoda > Insecta > Diptera > Tephritidae > Eurosta > Eurosta solidaginis. The sequence continues at coordinate 171,981,380 of NC_090322.1, read as the reverse complement.
AAATACGAAAAAGCACACATACCCCACTAATTAAGTTATATTTGTTCTCATACTGATTATGTGATCTATTGTATACTGCCATAAAACCAGATTAAATACGGAAAAGCACACATACCCCACTACTTAAGCTATATTTGTTCGCAAGCTAGTTATATGATCTATTGTATACTGCCATAAAACCAGATTAAATACGGAAAAGCACAGATACACCACTAATTAAGTTATATTTGTTCGCAAACTGATTATACGATATATTGTATACTGCCATAAAACCAGATTAAATACGGAAAAGCACACATACCCCACTAATAAAGTTATATTTGTTCGCAAACTGATTATGCGATCTATTGTATATTGCCATAAAACTAGATTAAATACGGAAAAGCACACATACCCCACTAATTAAGTTATATTTGTTCGCAAACTGATAATGTGATCTACTGTATACTGCCATAAAACGAGATTAAATACGGAAAAGCACACATACCCCACTAATAAAGTTATATTTGTTCGCAAACTGATTATGCGATCTATTGTATATTGCCATAAAACTAGATTAAATACGGAAAAGCACACATACCCCACTAATTAAGTTATATTTGTTCGCAAACTGATAATGTGATCTACTGTATACTGCCATAAAACCAGATTAAATACGGAAAACCACACATACCCCACTAATTAAGTTATATTTGTAAGCAAACTAATTATGTGATCTATTGTATACTGCCAGAAAACGAGATTAAATACGAAAAAGCACACATACCCCACTAATTAAGTTATATTTGTTCGCATACTGATTATGTGATCTATTGTATACTGCCATAAAACCAGATTAAATACGGAAAAGCACACATACCACACTACTTAAGCTATATTTGTTCGCAAGCTAGTTATATGATCTATTGTATACTGCCATAAAACCAGATTAAATACGGAAAAGCACAGATACACCACTAATTAAGTTATATTTGTTCGCAAACTGATTATGCGATATATTGTATACTGCCATAAAACCAGATTAAATACGGAAAACCACACATACCCCACTAATTAAGTTATATTTGTTCGCAAACTGATTATGTGATCTACTGTATACTGCCATAAAACGAGATTAAATACGGAAAAGCACACATACCCCACTAATTAAGTTATATTTGTTCGCAAACTGATTATGTGATCTATTGTATACTGCCATAAAACCAGATTAAATACGGAAAACCACACATACCCCACTAATTAAGTTATATTTGTAAGCAAACTAATTATGTGATCTATTGTATACTGCCATAAAACGAGATTAAATATGGAAAAGCACACATACCCCACTAATTAAGTTATATTTGTTCGCATACTGATTATGCGATATATTGTATACTGCCATAAAACCAGATTAAATACGGAAAACCACAGATACCCCACTAATTAAGTTATATTTGTTCGCATACTGATTATGTGATCTATTGTATACTGCCATAAAACCAGATTAAATACGGAAAAGCACACATACCCCACTACTTAAGCTATATTTGTTCGCAAGCTAGTTATATGATCTATTGTATACTGCCATAAAACCAGATTAAATACGGAAAAGCACATATACACCACTAATTAAGTTATATTTGTTCGCAAACTGATTATGCGATATATTGTATACTACCATAAAACCAGATTAAATACGGAAAACCACAGATACCCCACTAATTAAGTTATATTTGTTCGCAAACTGATTATGCGATCTATTGTATACTGCCATAAAACCAGATTAAATACGGAAAACCACACATACCCCACTAATTAAGTTATATTTGTTCGCAAACTGATTATGTGATCTATTGTATACTGCCATAAAACCAGATTAAATACGGAAAACCACACATACCCCACTAATTAAGTTATATTTGTTCGCAAACTGATTATGTGATCTATTGTATACTGCCATAAAACCAGATTAAATACGGAAAACCACAGATACCCCACTAATTAAGTAATATTTGTTCGCAAACTGATTATGCGATCTATTGTATACTGCCATAAAACCAGATTAAATACGGAAAACCACATATACCCCACTAATTAAGTTATATTTGTTCGCAAACTGTTTATGCGATCTATTGTATACTGCCATAAAACCAGATTAAATACGGAAAACCACACATACCCCACTAATTAAGTTATATTTGTTCGCAAACTGATTATGTGATCTATTGTATACTGCCATAAAACCAGATTAAATACGGAAAACCACAGATACCCCACTAATTAAGTTATATTTGTTCGCAAACTGATTATGCGATCTATTGTATACTGCCATAAAACGAGATTAAATACGGAAAAGCACACATACCCCACTAATTAAGTTATATTTGTTCGCATACTGATTATGTGATCTATTGTATACTGCCATAAAACCAGATTAAATACGGAAAAGCACACATACCCCACTACTTAAGCTATATTTGTTCGCAAGCTAGTTATATGATCTATTGTATACTGCCATAAAACCAGATTAAATACGGAAAAGCACAGATACCCCAATAATTAAGTTATATTTGTTCGCAAACTGATTATGCGATCTACTGTATACTGCCATAAAACGAGATTAAATACGGAAAAGCACACATACCCCACTAATAAAGTTATATTTGTTCGCAAACTGATTATGCGATCTATTGTATATTGCCATAAAACTAGATTAAATACGGAAAAGCACACACACCCCACTAATTAAGTTATATTTGTTCGCAAACTGATAATGTGATCTACTGTATACTGCCATAAAACGAGATTAAATACGGAAAAGCACACAAACCCCACTAATTAAGTTATAGTTGTTCGCAAACTAATTATGTAATCTATTGTATACTGCCATAAAAACAGATTAAATACGGAAAAGCACACATACCCCACTAGTTAAGTTATATTTGTTCGCATACTGATTATGTGATCTATTGTATACTGCCATAAAACGAGATTAAATACGAAAAAGCACACATACCCCACTAATTAAGTTATATTTGTTCTCATACTGATTATGTGATCTATTGTATACTGCCATAAAACCAGATTAAATACGGAAAAGCACACATACCCCACTACTTAAGCTATATTTGTTCGCAAGCTAGTTATATGATCTATTGTATACTGCCATAAAACCAGATTAAATACGGAAAAGCACAGATACACCACTAATTAAGTTATATTTGTTCGCAAACTGATTATACGATATATTGTATACTGCCATAAAACCAGATTAAATACGGAAAAGCACACATACCCCACTAATAAAGTTATATTTGTTCGCAAACTGATTATGCGATCTATTGTATATTGCCATAAAACTAGATTAAATACGGAAAAGCACACATACCCCACTAATTAAGTTATATTTGTTCGCAAACTGATAATGTGATCTACTGTATACTGCCATAAAACGAGATTAAATACGGAAAAGCACACATACCCCACTAATAAAGTTATATTTGTTCGCAAACTGATTATGCGATCTATTGTATATTGCCATAAAACTAGATTAAATACGGAAAAGCACACATACCCCACTAATTAAGTTATATTTGTTCGCAAACTGATAATGTGATCTACTGTATACTGCCATAAAACCAGATTAAATACGGAAAACCACACATACCCCACTAATTAAGTTATATTTGTAAGCAAACTAATTATGTGATCTATTGTATACTGCCATAAAACGAGATTAAATACGAAAAAGCACACATACCCCACTAATTAAGTTATATTTGTTCGCATACTGATTATGTGATCTATTGTATACTGCCATAAAACCAGATTAAATACGGAAAAGCACACATACCCCACTACTTAAGCTATATTTGTTCGCAAGCTAGTTATATGATCTATTGTATACTGCCATAAAACCAGATTAAATACGGAAAAGCACAGATACACCACTAATTAAGTTATATTTGTTCGCAAACTGATTATGCGATATATTGTATACTGCCATAAAACCAGATTAAATACGGAAAACCACACATACCCCACTAATTAAGTTATATTTGTTCGCAAACTGATTATGTGATCTACTGTATACTGCCATAAAACGAGATTAAATACGGAAAAGCACACATACCCCACTAATTAAGTTATATTTGTTCGCAAACTGATTATGTGATCTATTGTATACTGCCATAAAACCAGATTAAATACGGAAAACCACACATACCCCACTAATTAAGTTATATTTGTAAGCAAACTAATTATGTGATCTATTGTATACTGCCATAAAACGAGATTAAATATGGAAAAGCACACATACCCCACTAATTAAGTTATATTTGTTCGCATACTGATTATGCGATATATTGTATACTGCCATAAAACCAGATTAAATACGGAAAACCACAGATACCCCACTAATTAAGTTATATTTGTTCGCATACTGATTATGTGATCTATTGTATACTGCCATAAAACCAGATTAAATACGGAAAAGCACACATACCCCACTACTTAAGCTATATTTGTTCGCAAGCTAGTTATATGATCTATTGTATACTGCCATAAAACCAGATTAAATACGGAAAAGCACATATACACCACTAATTAAGTTATATTTGTTCGCAAACTGATTATGCGATATATTGTATACTACCATAAAACCAGATTAAATACGGAAAACCACAGATACCCCACTAATTAAGTTATATTTGTTCGCAAACTGATTATGCGATCTATTGTATACTGCCATAAAACCAGATTAAATACGGAAAACCACACATACCCCACTAATTAAGTTATATTTGTTCGCAAACTGATTATGTGATCTATTGTATACTGCCATAAAACCAGATTAAATACGGAAAACCACACATACCCCACTAATTAAGTTATATTTGTTCGCAAACTGATTATGTGATCTATTGTATACTGCCATAAAACCAGATTAAATACGGAAAACCACAGATACCCCACTAATTAAGTAATATTTGTTCGCAAACTGATTATGCGATCTATTGTATACTGCCATAAAACCAGATTAAATACGGAAAACCACATATACCCCACTAATTAAGTTATATTTGTTCGCAAACTGTTTATGCGATCTATTGTATACTGCCATAAAACCAGATTAAATACGGAAAACCACACATACCCCACTAATTAAGTTATATTTGTTCGCAAACTGATTATGTGATCTATTGTATACTGCCATAAAACCAGATTAAATACGGAAAACCACAGATACCCCACTAATTAAGTTATATTTGTTCGCAAACTGATTATGCGATCTATTGTATACTGCCATAAAACGAGATTAAATACGGAAAAGCACACATACCCCACTAATTAAGTTATATTTGTTCGCAAACTAATTATGTGATCTATTGTATACTGCCATAAAACGAGATTAACTACGGAAAACCACACATACCCCACTAATTAAGTTATATTTGTTCGCATACTGATTATGTGATCTATTGTATACTGCCATAAAACCAGATTAAATACGGAAAACCACACATACCCCACTAATTAAGTTATATTTGTAAGCAAACTAATTATGTGATCTATTGTATACTGCCATAAAACCAGATTAAATACGGAAAAGCACACATACCCCACTACTTAAGCTATATTTGTTCGCAAGCTAGTTATATGATCTATTTTATACTGCCATAAAACCAGATTAAATACGGAAAATCACAGATACACCACTAATTAAGTTATATTTGTTCGCAAACTGATTATGCGATATATTGTATACTGCCATAAAACCAGATTAAATACGGAAAACCACAGATACCCCACTAATTAAGTTATATTTGTTCGCAAACTGATTATGCGATCTATTGTATACTGCCATAAAACCAGATTAAATATAGAAAACCACACATACCCCACTAATTAAGTTATATTTTTTCGCAAACTGATTATGTGATCTACTGTATACTGCCATAAAACGAGATTAAATACGGAAAAGCACACATACCCACTAATTAAGTTATATTTGTTCGCAAACTGATTATGTGATGTATTGTATACTGCCATAAAACGAAATTAAATACGGAAAAGCACACATACCCCACTACTTAAGTTATATTTGTTCGCAAACTGATTATGCGATCTATGGTATACTGCCAAAAAACCAGATTAAATACGGAAAACCACACATACCCCACTAATTAAGTTATATTTGTAAGCAAACTAATTATGTGATCTATTGTATACTGCCATAAAACGAGATTAAATACGGAAAAGCACACATACCCCACTAATTATGTTATATTTGTTCGCATACTGATTATGTGATCTATTGTATACTGCCATAAAACCAGATTAAATACGGAAAAGCACACATACCCCACTACTTAAGCTATATTTGTTCGCAAGCTAGTTATATGATCTATTGTATACTGCCATAAAACCAGATTAAATACGGAAAAGCACAGATACACCACTAATTAAGTTATATTTGTTCGCAAACTGATTATGCGATATATTGTATACTGCCATAAAAGCAGATTAAATACGGAAAACCACAGATACCCCACTAATTAAGTTATATTTGTTCGCAAACTGATTATGCGATCTATTGTATACTGCCATAAAACCCGATTAAATACGGAAAACCACACATACCCCACTAATTAAGTTATATTTGTTCGCAAACTGATTATGTGATCTACTGTATACTGCCATAAAACCAGATTAAATACGGAAAAGCACATATACCCCACTAATTAAGTTATATTTGTTCGCAAACTAATTATGTGATCTGTTCTATGCTGCCATAAAACCAGATTAAATACGGAAAACCACACATACCCCAGTAACTAAGTTATATTTGCTCACAAACTAATTATGTGATCTATTGTATACTGCCATAAAACCAGATTAAATACGGAAAAGCACACGTACCCCACTACTTAAGCTATATTTTTTCGCAAGCTAGTTATATGATCTATTGTATACTGCCATAAAACCAGATTAAATTAGGAAAAGCACAGATACCCCACTAATTAAGTTATATTTGTTCGCAAACTGATTATGCGATCTATTGTATACTGCCATAAAACCAGATTAAATACGGCAAACCACACATACCCTAGTAACTAAGTTATATTTGCTCACAAACTAATTATGTGATCTATTGTATACTGCCATAAAACCAGATTAAATATGGAAAAGCACACATACCCCACTACTTAAGCTATATTTTTTCGCAAGCTAGTTATATGATCTATTGTATACTGCTATAAAACCAGATTAAATACGGAAAAGCACAGATACCCCAATAATTAAGTTATATTTGTTCGCAAACTGATTATGCGATCTACCGTATACTGCCATAAAACGAGATTAAATACGGAAAAGCACACATACCCCACTAATAAAGTTATATTTGTTCGCAAACTGATTATGCGATCTATTGTATATTGCCATAAAACTAGATTAAATACGGAAAAGCACACATACCCCACTAATTAAGTTATATTTGTTCGCAAACTGATAATGTGATCTACTGTATACTGCCATAAAACGAGATTAAATACGGAAAAGCACACAAACCCCACTAATTAAGTTATAGTTGTTCGCAAACTAATTATGTGATCTATTGTATACTGCCATAAAAACAGATTAAATACGGAAAAGCACACATACCCCACTAGTTAAGTTATATTTGTTCGCAAACTAATTATATGATCTATTCTATGCTGCCATAACACCAGATTAAATACGGAAAACCACACATACCCTAGTAATTAAATTATATTTGCTCACAAACTAATTATGTGATCTATTGTATACTGCCATAAAACCAGATTAAATACGGAAAAGCACACATACCCCACAAATTAAGTTATATTTGTTCGCAAACTAATTATGTGATCTATTGTATATTGCCATAAAACCAGATTAAATACGGAAAACCACACATACCCCACTAATTAAGTTATATTTGCTCACAAACTAATTATGTGATCTATTGTATACTGCCATAAAACGAGATTAAATACGGAAAAGCACACATACCCCACTAATTAAGTTATATTTGTACGCAAAATAATTATGAGATCTATTGTATACTGCCATAAAACGAGATTAAATACGGAAAACCACACATACCCCAGTAATTAAATTATATATGTTCACAAACTAATTATGTGATCTATTGTATACTGCCATAAAACCAGATTAAATACGGAAAAGCACACATACCCCACTAATTAAGTTATATTTGTTCGCAAACTAATTATATGATCTATTCTATGCTGCCATAAAACCAGATTAAATACGGAAAACCACACATACTCCAGTAACTAAGTTATATTTGCTCACAAACTAATTATGTGATCTTTTGTATACTGCCATAAAACCAGATTAAATACGGAAAAGCACACATACCCCACTACTTAAGCTATATTTGTTCGCAAGCTAGTTATATGATCTATTGTATACTGCCATAAAACCAGATTAAATACGGAAAAGCACACATACCCCACTAATTAAGTTATATTTGTTCGCAAATTGATTATGCGATCTATTTTATACTGCCATAAAACCAGATTAAATACGGAAAACCACACATACCCCACTAATTAAGTTATATTTGTACGCAAACTAATTATGTGATCTATTGTATATTGCCATAAAACCAGATTAAATACGGAAAACCACACATACCCCACTAATTAAGTTATATTTGTTCACAAAATAATTATGTGATCTATTGTATACTGCCATAAAACCAGATTAAATACGGAAAAGCACACATACCCCACTAATTAAGTTATATTTGCTCACAAACTAATTATGTGATCTATTGTATACTGCCATAAAACCAGATTAAATACGGAAAAGCACACATACCCCACTACTTAAGCTATATTTGTTCGCAAACTAGTTATATGATCTATTGTATACTACCATAAAACCAGATTAAATACGGAACAGCACACATACCCCACTAATTAAGTTTTATTTGTTCGCAAACTAATTATGTGATCTATTGTATACTGCCATAAAACGAGATTAAATACGGAAAAGCACACATACCCCACTAATTAAGTTATATTTGTTCGCAAGCTAGTTATATGATCTATTGTATACTGCCATAAAACCAGATTAAATACGGAAAAGCACACATACCCCACTTATTAAGTTTTATTTGTTCGCAAACTAATTATGTGATCTATTGTATACTGCCATTAAACCAGATTAAATACGGAAAAGCACACATACCCCACTAATTAAGTTATATTTGTTCGCAAACTGATTATGCGATCTATTGTATACTGCCATAAAACCAGATTAAATACGGAACAGCACACATACCCCACTAATTAAGTTTTATTTGTTCGCAAACTAATTATGTGATCTATTGTATACTGCCATAAAACGAGATTAAATACGGAAAAGCACACATACCCCACTAATTAAGTTATATTTGTTCGCAAACTGATTATGCGATCTATTGTATACTGCCATAAAACCAGATTAAATACGGAACAGCACACATACCCCACTAATTAAGTTTTATTTGTTCGCAAACTAATTATGTGATCTATTGTATACTGCCATAAAACGAGATTAAATACGGAAAAGCACACATACCCCACTAATTAAGTTATATTTGTTCGCAAACTGATTATGCGATCTATTGTATACTGCCATAAAACCAGATTAAATACGGAAAACCACACATACCCCACTAATTAAGTTATATTTGCTCACAAACTAATTATGTGATCTATTGTATACTGCCATAAAACCAGATTAAATACGGAAAAGCACACATACCCCACTACTTAAGCTATATTTGTTCGCAAACTAGTTATATGATCTATTGTATACTACCATAAAACCAGATTAAATACGGAACAGCACACATACCCCACTAATTAAGTTTTATTTGTTCGCAAACTAATTATGTGATCTATTGTATACTGCCATAAAACGAGATTAAATACGGAAAAGCACACATACCCCACTAATTAAGTTATATTTGTTCGCAAACTGATTATGCGATCTATTGTATACTGCCATAAAACCAGATTAAATACGGAACAGCACACATACCCCACTAATTAAGTTTTATTTGTTCGCAAACTAATTATGTGATCTATTGTATACTGCCATAAAACGAGATTAAATACGGAAAAGCACACATACCCCACTAATTAAGTTATATTTGTTCGCAAACTGATTATGCGATCTATTGTATACTGCCATAAAACCAGATTAAATACGGAAAAGCACACATAACCCACTAATTAAGTTATATTTGTTCGCAAACTAATTATGTAATCTATTGTATACTGCCATAAAACCAGATTAGATACGGAAAACCACACAAACCCCACTAACTAAGTTATATTTGTTCGCAAACTGATTATGTGATCTACTGTATACTGCCATAAAACCAGATTAAATACGGAAAAGCACACATACCCCACTACTTAAGCTATATTTGTTCGCAAACTAGTTATATGATCTATGGTATACTACCATAAAACCAGATTAAATACGGAAAAGCACACATACCCCACTAACTAAGTTATATTTGTTCGCAAACTAATTATGTGATCTATTGTATACAGCCATAAAACGAGATTAAATACGGAAAAGCACACATACACCACTAATTAAGTTATATTTGTTCGCAAACTAATTATGTGATCTATTGTATACTGCCATAAAACCAGATTAAATACGGAAAACCACACAAACCCCACTAACTAAGTTATATTTGTTCGCAAACTAATTATGTGATCTATTGTATACTGTCATAAAACCAGATTAAATACGGAAAAGCACACATACCCCACTAATTAAGTTATATTTGTTCGCAAACTGATTATGTGATCTACTGTCTACTGCCATAAAACCAGATTAAATACGGAAAAGCACACATACCCCACTACTTAAGCTATATTTGTTCTCAAACTAGTTATATGATCTATTGTATACTACCATAAAACCAGATTAAATACGGAACAGCACACATACCCCACTAATTAAGTTATATTTGTTCGCAAACTAATTATGTGATCTATTGTATACACCCATAAAACGAGATTAAATACGGAAAAGCACACATACATCACTAATTAAGTTATATTTGTTCGCAAACTGATTATGTGATCTATTGTATACTGCCATAAAACCAGATTAAATACGGAAAAGCACACATACCCCACTACTTAAGCTATATTTGTTCGCAAACTAGTTATATGATCTATTGTATACTACCATAAAACCAGATTAAATTCGGAACAACATACATATCCCACTAATTAAGTTATATTTGTTCGCAAACTAATTATGTGATCTATTGTATACTGCCATAAAACGAGATTAAATACGGAAAAGCACACATACCCCACTAATTATGTTATATTTGTTCGCAAACTGATTATGCGATCTATTGTATACTGCCATAAAACCAGATTAAATACGGAAAAGCACACATACCCCACTAATTAAGTTATATTTGTTCGCAAACTAATTATGTAATCTATTGTATATTGCCTAAAACAAGATTAAATACGGAAAACCACACATACCCCACTAATTAAATTATATTTGTTCGCAAACTGATTATGTGATCTATTGCATACTGACATAAAACCAGATTAAATACGGAAAAGCACACATACCACACTAATTAAGTTATATTTGTTCGCAAACTGATTATGCGATCTATTGTTTACTGCCATAAAACCAGATTAAATACGGAAAAGCACACATACCCCACTAATTAAGTTATATTTTTCGCAAACTAATTATGTAATCTATTGTATATTGCCTAAAACAAGATTAAATACGGAAAACCACACATACCCCACTAATTAAGTTATATTTGCTCACAAACTAATTATGTGATCTATTGCATACTGACATAAAACCAGATTAAATACGGAAAAGCACACATACTCCACTACTTAAGCTATATTTGTTCGCAAACTGATTATGTTATCTATTGTGTACTGCCATAAAACCAGATTAAATACGGAAAAGCACACATACCCCACTAATTAAGTTATATTTGTACGCAAACTAATTATGTGATTTATTGTATACTGCCATAAAACGAGATTAAATACGGAAAAGCACACATACCCCACTAATTAAGTTATATTTGTTCGAAAACTAATTATATGATCTATTCTATCCTGCCATAAAACCAGATTAAATACGGAAAACCACACATACCTTAGTAACTAAGTTATATTTGCTCACAAACTAATTATGTGATCTATTGTATACTGCCATAAAACCAGATTAAATGTGGAAAAGCACACATACCCCACTACTTAAGTTATATTTTTTCGCAAGCTAGTTATATGATCTATTGTATACTGCCATAAAACTGGATTAAATACGGAAAAGCACAGATACCCCAATAATTAAGTTATATTTGTTCGCAAACTGATTATGCGATCTACTGTATACTGCCATAAAACGAGATTAAATACGGAAAAGCACACATACCCCACTAATAAAGTTATATTTGTTCGCAAACTGATTATGCGATCTATTGTATAATGCCATAAAACTAGATTAAATACGGAAAAGCACACATACCCCACTAATTAAGTTATATTTGTTCGCAAACTGATAATGTGATCTACTGTATACTGCCATAAAACGAGATTAAATACGGAAAAGCACACAAACCCCACTAATTAAGTTATAGTTGTTCGCAAACTAATTATGTGATCTATTGTATACTGCCATAAAAACAGATTAAATACGGAAAAGCACACATACCCCACTAGTTAAGTTATATTTGTTCGCAAACTAATTATATGATCTATTCTATGCTGCCATAACACCAGATTAAATACGGAAAACCACACATACCCCAGTAATTAAGTTATATTTGCTCACAAACTAATTATGTGATCTATTGTATACTGCCATAAAATCAGATTAAATACGGAAAAGCACACATACCCCACAAATTAAGTTATATTTGTTCGCAAACTAATTATGTGATCTATTGTATATTGCCATAAAACCAGATTAAATACGGAAAACCACACATACCCCACTAATTAAGTTATATTTGCTCACAAACTAATTATGTGATCTATTGTATACTGCCATAAAACGAGATTAAATACGGAAAAGCACACATACCCCACTAATTAAGTTATATTTGTACGCAAAATAATTATGAGATCTATTGTATACTGCCACAAAACGAGATTAAATACGGAAAACCACACATACCCCAGTAATTAAGCTATATATGTTCAGAAACTAATTATGTGATCTATTGTATACTGCCATAAAACCAGATTAAATACGGAAAAGCACACATACCCCACTAATTAAGTTATATTTGTTCGCATACTGATTATGTGATCTAATGTATACTGCCATAAAACTAGATTAAATACGGAAAAGCACACATACCCCACTAATTAAGTTATATTTGTTCGCAAACTAATTATATGATCTATTCTATGCTGCCATAAAACCAGATTAAATACGGAAAACCACACATACTCCAGTAACTAAGTTATATTTGCTCACAAACTAATTATGTGATCTTTTGTATACTGCCATAAAACCAGATTAAATACCGAAAAGCACACATACCCCACTACTTAAGCTATATTTGTTCGCAAGCTAGTTATATGATCTATTGTATACTGCCATAAAACCAGATTAAATACGGAAAAGCACACATACCCCACTAATTAAGTTATATTTGTTCGCAAATTGATTATGCGATCTATTGTATACTGCCATAAAACCAGATTAAATACGGAAAACCACACATACCCCACTAATTAAGTTATATTTGTACGCAAACTAATTACGTGATCTATTGTATACTGCCATAAAACGAGATTAAATACGGAAAAGTACACATACCCCACTAATTAAGTTATATTTGTACGCAAACTAATTATGTGATTTATTGTATACTGCCATAAAACGAGATTAAATACGGAAAAGCACACATACCCCGCTAATTAAGTTATATTTGTTTCCAAACTAATTATATGATCTATTCTATCCTGCCATAATACCAGATTAAATACGGAAAACCACACATACCCTAGTAACTAAGTTATATTTGCTTACAAACTAATTATGTGATCTATTGTATACTGCCATAAAACCAGATTAAATATGGAAAAGCACACATACCCCACTACTTAAGCTATATTTTTTCGCAAGCTATGATCTATTGTATACTGCCATAAAACCAGATTAAATACGGAAAAGCACAGATACCCCAATAATTAAGTTATATTTGTTCGCAAACTGATTATGCGATCTACTGTATACTGCCATAAAACGAGATTAAATACGGAACAGCACACATACCCCACTACTTAAGCTATATTTGTTCTCAAACTAGTTATATGATCTATTGTATACTACCTTAAAACCAGATTAAATACGGAACAGCACACATACCCCACTAACTAAGTTATATTTATTCGCAAACTAATTATGTGATCTGTTGTATACAGCCATAAAACGAGATTAAATACGGAAAAGCACACATACATCACTAATTAAGTTATATTTGTTCGCAAACTGATTATGTGATCTATTGTATACTGCCATAAAACCAGATTAAATACGGAAAAGCACACATACCCCACTACTTAAGCTATATTTGCTCGCAAACTAGTTATATGATCTATTGTATTCTACCATAAAACCAGATTAAATACGGAACAACATACATATCCCACTAATTAAGTTATATTTGTTCGCAAACTAATTATGTGATCTATTGTATACTGCCATAAAACGAGATTAAATACGGAAAAGCACACATACCCCACTAATTAAGTTATATTTGTTCGCAAACTGATTATGCGATATATTGTATACTGCCATAAAACCAGATTAAATACGGAAAAGCACACATAACCCACTAATTAAGTTATATTTGTTCGCAAACTAATTATGTAATCTATTGTATACTGCCATAAAACCAGATTAAATACGGAAAATCACACAAACCCCACTAACTAAGTTATATTTGTTCGCAAACTGATTATGTGATCTACTGTATACTGCCATAAAACCAGATTAAATACGGAAAAGCACACATACCCCACTACTTAAGCTATATTTGTTCGCAAACTAGTTATATGATCTATTGTATACTACCATAAAACCAGATTAAATACGGAACAGCACACATACCCCACTAATTAAGTTATATTTGTTCGCAAACTAATTATGTGATCTATTGTATACAGCCATAAAACGAGATTAAATACGGAAAAGCACAAAAACACCACTAATTAAGTTATATTTGTTCGCAAACTAATTATGTGATCTATTGTATACTGCCATAAAACCAGATTAAATACGGAAAAGCACACATACCCCACTAATTAAGTTATATTTGTTCGCAAACTGATTATGTGATCTACTGTCTACTGCCATAAAACCAGATTAAATACGGAGAAGCACACATACCCCACTACTTAAGCTATATTTGTTCTCAAACTAGTTATATGATCTATTGTATACTACCATAAAACCAGATTAAATACGGAACAGCACACATACCCCACTAATTAAGTTATATTTGTTCGCAAACTAATTATGTGATCTATTGTATACAGCCATAAAACGAGATTAAATACGGAAAAGCAAACATACATCACTAATTAAGTTATATTTGTTCGCAAACTGATTATGTGATCTATTGTATACTGCCATAAAACCAGATTAAATACGGAAAAGCACACATACCCCACTACTTAAGCTATATTTGTTCGCAAACTAGTTATATGATCTATTGTATTCTACCATAAAACCAGATTAAATACGGAACAACATACATATCCCACTAATTAAGTTATATTTGTTCGCAAACTAATTATGTGATCTATTGTATACTGCCATAAAACGAGATTAAATACGGAAAAGCACACATACCCCACTAATTAAGTTATATTTGTTCGCAAACTAATTATATGATCTATTCTATGCTGCCATAAAACCAGATTAAATACGGAAAACCACACATACTCCAGTAACTAAGTTATATTTGCTCACAAACTAATTATGTGATCTTTTGTATACTGCCATAAAACCAGATTAAATACGGAAAAGCACACATACCCCACTACTTAAGCTATATTTGTTCGCAAGCTAGTTATATGATCTATTGTATACTGCCATAAAACCAGATTAAATACGGAAAACCACACAAACCCCACTAACTAAGTTATATTTGTTCGCAAACTAATTATGTGATCTATTGTATACTGCCATAAAACCAGATTAAATACGGAAAAGCACACATACCCCACTAATTAAGTTATATTTGTTCGCAAACTGATTATGTGATCTACTGTCTACTGCCATAAAACCAGATTAAATACGGAAAAGCACACATACCCCACTACTTAAGCTATATTTGTTCTCAAACTAGTTATATGATCTATTGTATACTACCATAAAACCAGATTAAATACGGAACAGCACACATACCCCACTAATTAAGTTATATTTGTTCGCAAACTAATTATGTGATCTATTGTATACACCCATAAAACGAGATTAAATACGGAAAAGCACACATACATCACTAATTAAGTTATATTTGTTCGCAAACTGATTATGTGATCTATTGTATACTGCCATAAAACCAGATTAAATACGGAAAAGCACACATACCCCACTACTTAAGCTATATTTGTTCGCAAACTAGTTATATGATCTATTGTATACTACCATAAAACCAGATTAAATACGGAACAACATACATATCCCACTAATTAAGTTATATTTGTTCGCAAACTAATTATGTGATCTATTGTATACTGCCATAAAACGAGATTAAATACGGAAAAGCACACATATCCCACTAATTAAGTTATATTTGTTCGCAAACTGATTATGCGATCTATTGTATACTGCCATAAAACCAGATTAAATACGGAAAAGCACACATACCCCACTAATTAAGTTATATTTGTTCGCAAACTAATTATGTAATCTATTGTATATTGCCTAAAACAAGATTAAATACGGAAAACCACACATACCCCGCTAATTAAATTATATTTGTTCGCAAACTGATTATGTGATCTATTGCATACTGACATAAAACCAGATTAAATACGGAAAAGCACACATACCCCACTAATTAAGTTATATTTGTTCGCAAACTGATTATGCGATCTATTGTATACTGCCATAAAACCAGATTAAATACGGAAAAGCACACATACCCCACTAATTAAGTTATATTTGTTCGCAAACTAATTATGTAATCTATTGTATATTGCCTAAAACAAGATTAAATACGGAAAACCACACATACCCCACTAATTAAATTATATTTGTTCGCAAACTGATTATGTGATCTATTGCATACTGACATAAAACCAGATTAAATACGGAAAAGCACACATACCCCACTAATTAAGTTATATTTGTTCGCAAACTGATTATGCGATCTATTGTATACTGCCATAAAACCAGATTAAATACGGAAAAGCACACATACCCCACTAATTAAGTTATATTTGTTCGCAAACTAATTATGTGATCTATTGTATACTGCCATAAAACGAGATTAAATACGGAAAAGCACACATACCCCACTAATTAAGTTATATTTGTTCGCAAACTGATTATGCGATCTATTGTATACTGCCATAAAACCAG
Source organism: Eurosta solidaginis (assembly GCF_040869045.1). Classification (NCBI taxonomy): domain Eukaryota; kingdom Metazoa; phylum Arthropoda; class Insecta; order Diptera; family Tephritidae; genus Eurosta; species Eurosta solidaginis. The sequence continues at coordinate 171,963,725 of NC_090322.1, read as the reverse complement.
ATTAAATACGGAAAAGCACACATACACCACTAATTAAGTTATATTTGTTCGCAAACTGATTATGTTATCTATTGTGTACTGCCATAAAACCAGATTAAATACGGAAAAGCACACATACCCCACTAATTAAGTTATATTTGTACGCAAACTAATTATGTGATTTATTGTATACTGCCATAAAACGAGATTAAATACGGAAAAGCACACATACCCCACTAATTAAGTTATATTTATTCGAAAACTAATTATATGATCTATTCTATCCTGCCATAAAACCAGATTAAATATGGAAAAGCACACATACCCCACTACTTAAGTTATATTTTTTCGCAAGCTAGTTATATGATCTATTGTATACTGCCATAAAACCGGATTAAATACGGAAAAGCACAGATACCCCAATAATTAAGTTATATTTGTTCGCAAACTGATTATGCGATCTACTGTATACTGCCATAAAACGAGATTAAATACGGAAAAGCACACATACCCCACTAATAAAGTTATATTTGTTCGCAAACTGATTATGCGATCTATTGTATATTGCCATAAAACTAGATTAAATACGGAAAAGCACACATACCCCACTAATTAAGTTATATTTGTTCGCAAACTGATAATGTGATCTACTGTATACTGCCATAAAACGAGATTAAATACGGAAAAGCACACAAACCCCACTAATTAAGTTATAGTTGTTCGCAAACTAATTATGTGATCTATTGTATACTGACATAAAAACAGATTAAATACGGAAAAGCACACATACCCCACTAGTTAAGTTATATTTGTTCGCAAACTAATTATATGATCTATTCTATGCTGCCATAACACCAGATTAAATACGGAAAACCACACATACCCCAGTAATTAAGTTATATTTGCTCACAAACTAATTATGTGATCTATTGTATACTGCCATAAAATCAGATTAAATACGGAAAAGCACACATACCCCACAAATTAAGTTATATTTGTTCGCAAACTAATTATGTGATCTATTGTATATTGCCATAAAACCAGATTAAATACGGAAAACCACACATACCCCACTAATTAAGTTATATTTGCTCACAAACTAATTATGTGATCTATTGTATACTGCCATAAAACGAGATTAAATACGGAAAAGCACACATACCCCACTAATTAAGTTATATTTGTACGCAAAATAATTATGAGATCTATTGTATACTTCCATAAAACGAGATTAAATACGGAAAACCACACATACCCCAGTAATTAAGCTATATATATGTTCACAAACTAATTATGTGATCTATTGTATACTGCCATAAAACCAGATTAAATACGGAAAAGCACACATAGCCCACTAATTAAGTTATATTTGTTCGCATACTGATTATGTGATCTATTGTATACTGCCATAAAACTAGATTAAATACGGAAAAGCACACATACCCCACTAATTAAGTTATATTTGTTCGCAAACTAATTATATGATGTATTCTATGCTGCCATAAAACCAGATTAAATACGGAAAACCACACATACTCCAGTAACTAAGTTATATTTGCTCACAAACTGATTATGTGATCTATTGTATACTGCCATAAAACCAGATTAAATACGGAAAAGCACACATACCCCACTACTTAAGCTATATTTGTTCGCAAGCTAGTTATATGATCTATTGTATACTGCCATAAAACCAGATTAAATACGGAAAAGCACACATACCCCACTAATTAAGTTATATTTGTTCGCAAATTGATTATGCGATCTATTGTATACTGCCATAAAACCAGATTAAATACGGAAAAGCACACATACCCCACTACTTAAGCTATATTTGTTCGCAAGCTAGTTATATGATCTATTGTATACTGCCATAAAACCAGATTAAATACGGAACAGCACACATACCCCACTAATTAAGTTATATTTGTTCGCAAACTAATTATGTGATCTATTGTATACTGCCATAAAACCAGATTAAATACGGAAAAGCACACATACCCCACTAATTAAGTTATATTTGTTCGCAAATTGATTATGCGATCTATTGTATACTGCCATAAAACCAGATTAAATACGGAAAACCACACATACCCCACTAATTAAGTTATATTTGTACGCAAACTAATTACGTGATCTATTGTATACTGCCATAAAACCAGATTAAATACGGAAAACCACACAAACCCCACTAACTAAGTTATATTTGTTCGCAAACTAATTATGTGATCTATTGTATACTGCCATAAAACCAGATTAAATACGGAAAAGCACACATACCCCACTAATTAAGTTATATTTGTTCGCAAACTGATTATGTGATCTACTGTCTACTGCCATAAAACCAGATTAAATACGGAAAAGCACACATACCCCACTACTTAAGCTATATTTGTTCTCAAACTAGTTATATGATCTATTGTATACTACCATAAAACCAGATTAAATACGGAACAGCACACATACCCCACTAATTAAGTTATATTTGTTCGCAAACTAATTATGTGATCTATTGTATACACCCATAAAACGAGATTAAATACGGAAAAGCACACATACATCACTAATTAAGTTATATTTGTTCGCAAACTGATTATGTGATCTATTGTATACTGCCATAAAACCAGATTAAATACGGAAAAGCACACATACCCCACTACTTAAGCTATATTTGTTCGCAAACTAGTTATATGATCTATTGTATACTACCATAAAACCAGATTAAATACGGAACAACATACATATCCCACTAATTAAGTTATATTTGTTCGCAAACTAATTATGTGATCTATTGTATACTGCCATAAAACGAGATTAAATACGGAAAAGCACACACCCCACTAATTAAGTTATATTTGTTCGCAAACTGATTATGCGATCTATTGTATACTGCCATAAAACCAGATTAAATACGGAAAAGCACACATACCCCACTAATTAAGTTATATTTGTTCGCAAACTAATTATGTAATCTATTGTATATTGCCTAAAACAAGATTAAATACGGAAAACCACACATACCCCACTAATAAAATTATATTTGTTCGCAAACTGATTATGTGATCTATTGCATACTGACATAAAACCAGATTAAATACGGAAAAGCACACATACCCCACTAATTAAGTTATATTTGTTCGCAAACTGATTATGCGATCTATGTATACTGCCATAAAACCAGATTAAATACGGAAAAGCACACATACCCCACTAATTAAGTTATATTTGTTCGCAAACTAATTATGTAATCTATTGTATATTGCCTAAAACAAGATTAAATACGGAAAACCACACATACCCCACTAATTAAGTTATATTTGTTCGCAAACTGATTATGTTATCTATTGTGTACTGCCATAAAACCAGATTAAATACGGAAAAGCACACATACCCCACTAATTAAGTTATATTTGTACGCAAACTAATTATGTGATTTATTGTATACTGCCATAAAACGAGATTAAATACGGAAAAGCACACATACCCCACTAATTAAGTTATATTTGTTCGAAAACTAATTATATGATCTATTCTATCTTGCCATAAAACCAGATTAAATACGGAAAACCACACATACCCTAGTAACTAAGTTATATTTGCTCACAAACTAATTATGTGATCTATTGTATACTGCCATAAAACCAGATTAAATATGGAAAAGCACACATACCCCACTACTTAAGTTATATTTTTTCGCAAGCTAGTTATATGATCTATTGTATACTGCCATAAAACCGGATTAAATACGGAAAAGCACAGATACCCCAATAATTAAGTTATATTTGTTCGCAAACTGATTATGCGATCTACTGTATACTGCCATAAAACGAGATTAAATACGGAAAAGCACACATACCCCACTAATAAAGTTATATTTGTTCGCAAACTGATTATGCGATCTATTGTATATTGCCATAAAACTAGATTTAATACGGAAAAGCACACATACCCCACTAATTAAGTTATATTTGTTCGCAAACTGATAATGTGATCTACTGTATACTGCCATAAAACGAGATTAAATACGGAAAAGCACACAAACCCCACTAATTAAGTTATAGTTGTTCGCAAACTAATTATGTGATCTATTGTGTTAAGAAATGTTTAAAGACCGACAATTGTTTAATATGTAATATGGAATTTAATTTAATAAAATAATTTAGAGAAGTACAATACAAAGTTTAATTATTTTAATATATCAAAATTAAGTACGTTCGTCGTGATGGCCGTTCATCTACCAACTGCCTAGCTGCTCTTCGGCTCACTTCTTAGCTGTCTACGTGATTTCGCTCTCTCTCATCTTTTTATTCTCCAGGCTTGCCATCTGACTTTGACAGCTCGGCCTTTCCTGATCGATCGTATCTCCGGACGATTCTTCGCTGTCGTACCCATCGATATTATTGCAATTGTTGTGGTGATCGGATTTTTCAATCTCCAAGTCGTCGTCTACTAAACTTTGAGTACACCATGGTTTCACGTTTTCATTTGTGAATACGCCTATATAGGGTTTTCGTCGAGTTAAATTATCTGGGAGATCTTCTACTACGTAGCGGTTGTTAGGTAAAACTTTGGTTACCAAATACGGTCCTTTGTACGACGGATCAAGCTTGTGCGAGGTACCAGTGGGTTGAGGTACATAGTTAACCACGATCAAATCTCCTTCGTTGTATGGTTTTGGCGTTTTATGGGTCGCATCAAACCGTTGCTTCCATTTGGCCCTTTCAGAATTAATTCGTTCATCCACTGATTCCATTCGGAAGTCGTCGTGGCGACTAGTATCATCACGTTCATCTTGCACGGCCTGAATCAATCGATTTGTGGTGACGTCACGAAGTTTATATGTAAAAATGAGGCTATTTGGACTCTGCTTGGTCGTTGCATTACTTTGAGAGTTGATGCACCACTGAAGTTGTGGCAGTGCTTCGTCCCAATCCTTGTCGGATTTAGTGCTGCATTTAAGCGATGCCAAAATAGTTTTATTAACACGTTCTGCCTGACCGTTGGCACGAGGTGTGCGTACTGCTACTTTTGTATGACGGATGTCGTATCGTTCGATAAAGTTTTGAAACTCTTTGGAAGTAAATGCCGTTCCTCTGTCCGAAACAATTTGCCTGGGACATCCGTAAACCGTCATAAAATCACGTAATGCCTTTAAAACTGGAGTTGTTTTCGTATTCCGTAATGGTCGTATAACTACATATTTCGTGAAAGAACAAACAATTACAAGAATGTACAAATTACCGTGTTTACTGCGTACGAATGGTCCTAAATGATCTATATGTACGCAACGGAATGGTATTGGGACAACATCGCTAATATGTATCTGGGCTTCTTTTTTACCCCCTGTGACTTTATTGATACAACATTCTGGACATGATGCTATGTAAGATTTCACATATTGACGCATACGAGCAAACCAAAAGTCTTTGGATAACCGTTCATAAGTCTTTTCCAACCCGAAGTGACCTGCTTCGTCATGGCACGCTCTTGTTTATCGCCATTTCACGCCCTTCGGAACTACCAGTAGTTTATTTCCATTGACTTTACGATATAGACGTTGACCTTGTAGTACGTAGTCATCCTTCAGTTGACGTGCGTTAAATGTTTCCTTACCGTTAAGAACATCGACGATCTCTTTTAGGGTTTCATCCTGTCTCTGCATTGCCGACACCCAATCGTTGTCGATATTGACCAATTGGTATACTGATTCCGCTATCGTTATTGGTTCCGTTGGTGGAAGAGTTGGACTTCGGCTTAAGCCGTCAGCCAGTGTATTCTTTGCACCTGCCCGATGGATACATTGAAAATCAAACTCCTGTAGTTTGAGCCACCATCTAGCCACTCTGGGTAACAATGGGGTAGTTGCTTTTGTCACGGCTATAGCATTACAGTCCGTGATTGCGTTAAATTTCTGTCCAATTAAATACATTCTGTATCGTTGCAAAGTTTCAACTATTGCCAGAACCTCTAGCTCATGGCTGGCATAGTTTCGTTCAGCTTCGTTACATTGTCTACTAAAATAAAATACAGGTTTCCATTCAGTGCCGTTGTCGTTTTGTAGTAATACTCCGGATAGCCCTATGGAACTCGCATCCGTATGCACCTCATGTCGCTTAGTTGCATCGTATATTGTTAGTACAGGCTTCGTGATTATCATCGTTTTTAGTTTTTCAAAAGCGTCGTTTTGTTCCTGATTCCAAACAAACTCTGCATTCTTTTTAAGCAACATCGTTAATGGACGAGCCAATATACAATAATTTTTAACAAATTTTCTGAAATAACCTGTCACTCCTAAAAACTGTCGCACCTCTTTGGTTGAAGATGGTTTTGAATATTCTTCGATGACCTTTGTCTTATTTTCGCCGTGGCGTATTCCCTCACTGTTGATATCGTGACCAAGGAACTGAACCTGTTTGGCCATAAACCTACACTTAGATGGTCTAAGCGTTAGACCTGCTACTTCGATAGCTTCCAAAAACTCTTTAAGTACCGTGACACCTTCGTCGACTGTCTTCGTGGCTATAATGACCTCATCAACATAGCTTACCACCTGTTCACGATGCTTAAGTGACTTGATTAAGTTTACAACTATTTCCTGAAAAACCATCGGCGCGTTGACTAAACCAAAAGGCATAACGTTATGCTCAAACAAACCCTCGTGAGTTAAAAATGCTGTATACTTTTTTGATTCTTCGTTCATCGGTACCTGGTAATAACCGGACGTCATGTCTAATGTCGTATAATATTTATTACCCGTAAGACGTGAGAGTTGTTCCTCCACTATTGGCATTACGTAGTTTTTCCTTACCGTAACTTCATTAAGTGCACGATAGTCGATACACATTCGATTTTCGCCATTGGATTTTTTTACTAGAAGTACTGAAGCTGCATGTGGTGAACTACTTGGACGTATAATATCGTTGTCCAACAGCTCTGACAAAATTCTCGATAGCTCTGGGCGTTGTGAAAAGGGAACTTGATATCGTTTACCAAGTATAGGACCTGATTTAGTTACCTCTATCGTCATTTGTGCGTTTTTGCATCTACCAATGCGGCTTATATCTTCCGCAAAACAATTTTGCTTAGCAATTAAAAGATTACGTACCTTGTTTTTCTCTTCTTCAGATAAGTCGCTGAATATATTAAAACTATTTAACTTAGCTTCATCTAGATATAATACATCTCTGTCTATAACCATGTTATACCCATTATTTTGTAAGACATCCCGACCCAATAAAATTTCGTAGGGCAGCAGTCTATCCGCGACAACATAAAGAGTTATTTCTTGTTTAACGTCATTAATATTTGCGACGACGTTGACTTGCTTTGTCACTTGCACCTTGGACCCGCCGAATCCCGTAAAGCATCTGTTAGCCTCCATTATTTCCATACCATCTGTAGCTGATTCGCGTATCAAGGAACAAACGCTTCCGGTGTCAATAAATGCTTCGAACTGTTTTCCATTTAACTCAACCGATTTCATGACCGGAGGAGCTTCGTTGCTTTCATTGTGGTTACCAATCTTTGTGACTGTTGGTTTCTTGTTGCAGTTCTTGGCTTCGTGCCCTATTTTCGTACATACAGTACAACGTATCTTTCGTTGAGGTTGTGGACACTTGATTGCGATATGACCGTTCTCATTACAATTGAAGCACTTTATTTGCGTTGGCTTCGAATTAGATTTCGTTTCTGACTTCAATGCTTGCTGCGTTGGAACTGTGGATGTTGTTGAAATACTACTTGTCATCGTTAAGTTCTTGAGTGCAAGTAATAATTGACTGCATGTACCAAAGCTCATTGCTGCTAGTGCTTTTGTTAATGCACCGTCGTTGAGACCACTAATTATATGTATATTGATGGAAACATCATCCACCAAACCCTGTCTACCTATAGTTAGCATAGAATAATAATATTCTACATAGTCTTCACCATTTTTCCGCTTGCGTCTCATAAGCATTTTATGTGCCTCAGCTGCATTGTGTGTTGAAGGAAAATCGATTTTAAATGCGTTCACGAATTGCGACCATGACTGAAAAACAGGTTGTGCATCCAGCCAACGTTTGGCCATACCCTTCATTTTGTGCTGAACTGCAATCAACACCATTTCTTCTTTCCAACCGTGGCATTTTTGCAACTGCTCAATTCGAATTAAAAACTGCGTTGGTGATGCTGACGTTTTGAGTGGGTCGAATTCGGGCATCACCCCGATCATATCTTGAATAGTTACTCTTGGATACGATACTCTACGTAAATCATCAGCCGACGCCCAAACTGGTTCATTTACAACTGACTCAGCATCGTCGTTATCGTTAAATACTGGTTCAGGTGCGCTGTTGTTTGGTACCTGTGATGGATTTAAATTGAATGTCCCAAGTGCTGACGTTAACCCCGCCATTGCTTCCCTCAAGCTGTTGAGTTGTGTTCTTAAATCATTTGTTGACTCGACACTCTCGTCTTCAAGTTCTGCCGGATCTATTTCATCCACGCCTAAAATTTCTTGAAGCTTCGATACTTTGGCTGCCTTAATACCAGTCGTTGGCAAACCATTGGCCCGCAGCAGTGTATTCAACTGAATTACCCTTAGCGTATTCAGTTTGATCATTGTGCATGTAAAATAAAATATTTTATTACTAGAAAATACAATTCGTTTATATTTTATTTCACCCTCCTTGTAAATTTTAGCATTTGCCGTTCGCTAAAATTATACTACCCGTTCTTATTTCTTTCCCTTCCGCTGTATTTTACTTTGATTTTTCGTCGCTGTATATTCCTATTCGTATTAATTTGCTTTGCTACAAATTATGTTACCGATTTTCAATGCTGTATACACACTAATACCTATGGCTGTGTGTGTTTCGCTCTTCAAATGGGTACGTTGGTTCTTTTCAGCAGTGACGATGAGTTGAAGTCGATTCGCTTCGTAGCTGCGCAGTCGAAAATGTATGCGCAGTGAAGTTAGCGCCTCTGTTGTTTTGCGACGTCAACTGCTCTGTCGTTTATCTGCTGGTCGTTGTTTGTGAACTTAAGCGTAAAAGTTCTACAAAATTTTACGTTTTCCGTATTTGCAATTCGTTGCAAAATTCGTGCATTAAATAATTTTCGTTATACAACGTTGACGATACGTTGTTGCGTTTTATTGCAGTACTAATACCTGACTGCGTCGTTGAGACTTCTCTGTCCAAAAGCTGCTGCCGTTTAGCAACCACTTGCAATTTGCGCTGCTTTTCACGTTGAAAGTTCTCGAAGAATTTTTTTTTTGTACGTATGTATATTTGTACAACGTTTCGTTTTGTTGTAGGCGTTTGGATATACAATCCCGCTGTCTGAGTTGTTAAGAAATGTTTAAAGACCGACAATTGTTTAATATGTAATATGGAATTTAATTTAATAAAATAATTTAGAGAAGTACAATACAAAGTTTAATTATTTTAATATATCAAAATTAAGTACGTTCGTCGTGATGGCCGTTCATCTACCAACTGCCTAGCTGCTCTTCGGCTCACTTCTTAGCTGTCGTCGTGATTTCGCTCTCTCTCATCTTTTTATTCTCCAGGCTTGCCATCTGACTTTGACAATTGTATACTGCCATAAAAACAGATTAAATACGGAAAAGCACACATACCCCACTAGTTAAGTTATATTTGTTCGCAAACTAATTATATGATCTATTCTATGCTGCCATAACACCAGATTAAATACGGAAAACCACACATACCCCAGTAATTAAGTTATATTTGCTCACAAACTAATTATGTGATCTATTGTATACTGCCATAAAATCAGATTAAATACGGAAAAGCACACATACCCCACAAATTAAGTTATATTTTTTCGCAAACTAATTATGTGATCTATTGTATATTGCCATAAAACCAGATTAAATACGGAAAACCACACATACCCCACTAATTAAGTTATATTTGCTCACAAACTAATTATGTGATCTATTGTATACTGCCATAAAACGAGATTAAATACGGAAAAGCACACATACCCCACTAATTAAGTTATATTTGTACGCAAAATAATTATGAGATCTATTGTATACTGCCATAAAACGAGATTAAATACGGAAAACCACACATACCCCAGTAATTAAGTTATATATGTTCACAAACTAATTATGTGATCTATTGGATACTGCCATAAAACCAGATTAAATACGGAAAAGCACACATACCCCACTAATTAAGTTATATTTGTTCGCATACTGATTATGTGATCTATTGTATACTGCCATAAAACTAGATTAAATACGGAAAAGCACACATACCCCACTAATTAAGTTATATTTGTTCGCAAACTAATTATATGATGTATTCTATGCTGCCATAAAACCAGATTAAATACGGAAAACCACACATACTCCAGTAACTAAGTTATATTTGCTCACAAACTGATTATGTGATCTATTGTATACTGCCATAAAACCAGATTAAATACGGAAAAGCACACATACCCCACTACTTAAGCTATATTTGTTCGCAAGCTAGTTATATGATCTATTGTATACTGCCATAAAACCAGATTAAATACGGAAAAGCACACATACCCCACTAATTAAGTTATATTTGTTCGCAAATTGATTATGCGATCTATTGTATACTGCCATAAAACCAGATTAAATACGGAAAAGCACACATACCCCACTACTTAAGCTATATTTGTTCGCAAGCTAGTTATATGATCTATTGTATACTGCCATAAAACCAGATTAAATACGGAAAAGCACACATACCCCACTAATTAAGTTATATTTGGTCGCAAATTGATTATGCGATCTATTGTATACTGCCATAAAACCAGATTAAATACGGAAAACCACACATACCCCACTAATTAAGTTATATTTGTACGCAAACTAATTACGTGATCTATTGTATACTGCCATAAAACGAGATTAAATACGGAAAAGCACACATACCCCACTAATTAAGTTATATTTGTACGCAAACTAATTATGTGATTTATTGTATACTGCCATAAAACGAGATTAAATACGGAAAAGCACACATACCCCACTAATTAAGTTATATTTGTTCGCAAACTAATTATATGATCTATTCTATCCTGCCATAAAACCAGATTAAATACGGAAAACCACACATACCCTAGTAACTAAGTTATATTTGCTTACAAACTAATTATGTGATCTATTGTATGCTGCCATAAAACCAGATTAAATATGGAAAAGCACACATACCCCACTACTTAAGCTATATTTTTTCGCAAGCTAGTTATATGATCTATTATATACTGCCATAAAACCAGATTAAATACGGAAAAGCACAGATACCCCAATAATTAAGTTATATTTGTTCGCAAACTGATTATGCGATCTACTGTATACTGCCATAAAACGAGATTAAATACGGAACAGCACACATACCCCACTACTTAAGCTATATTTGTTCTCAAACTAGTTATATGATCTATTGTATACTACCTTAAAACCAGATTAAATACGGAACAGCACACATACCCCACTAACTAAGTTATATTTATTCGCAAACTAATTATGTGATCTGTTGTATACAGCCATAAAACGAGATTAAATACGGAAAAGCACACATACATCACTAATTAAGTTATATTTGTTCGCAAACTGATTATGTGATCTATTGTATACTGCCATAAAACCAGATTAAATACGGAAAGCACACATACCCCACTACTTAAGCTATATTTGTTCGCAAACTAGTTATATGATCTATTGTATTCTACCATAAAACCAGATTAAATACGGAACAACATATATATCCCACTAATTAAGTTATATTTGTTCGCAAACTAATTATGTGATCTATTGTATACTGCCATAAAACGAGATTAAATACGGAAAAGCACACATACCCCACTAATTAAGTTATATTTGTTCGCAAACTGATTATGCGATCTATTGTATACTGCCATAAAACCAGATTAAATACGGAAAAGCACACATAACCCACTAATTAAGTTATATTTGTTCGCAAACTAATTATGTAATCTATTATATACTGCCATAAAACCAGATTAAATACGGAAAATCACACAAACCCCACTAACTAAGTTATATTTGTTCGCAAACTGATTATGTGATCTACTGTATACTGCCATAAAACCAGATTAAATACGGAAAAGCACACATACCCCACTACTTAAGCTATATTTGTTCGCAAACTAGTTATATGATCTATTGTATACTACCATAAAACCAGATTAAATACGGAACAGCACACATACCCCACTAATTAAGTTATATTTGTTCGCAAACTAATTATGTGATCTATTGTATACAGCCATAAAACGAGATTAAATACGGAAAAGCACAAAAACACCACTAATTAAGTTATATTTGTTCGCAAACTAATTATGTGATCTATTGTATACTGCCGTAAAACCAGATTAAATACGGAAAACCACACAAACCCCACTAACTAAGTTATATTTGTTCGCAAACTAATTATGTGATCTATTGTATACTGCCACAAAACCAGATTAAATACGGAAAAGCACACATACCCCACTAATTAAGTTATATTTGTTCGCAAACTGATTATGTGATCTACTGTCTACTGCCATAAAACCAGATTAAATACGGAAAAGCACACATACCCCACTACTTAAGCTATATTTGTTCTCAAACTAGTTATATGATCTATTGTATACTACCATAAAACCAGATTAAATACGGAATAGCACGCATACCCCACTAATTAAGTTATATTTGTTCGCAAACTAATTATGTGATCTATTGTATACAGCCATAAAACGAGATTAAATACGGAAAAGCACACATACATCACTAATTAAGTTATATTTGTTCGCAAACTGATTATGTGATCTATTGTATACTGCCATAAAACCAGATTAAATACGGAAAAGCACACATACCCCACTACTTAAGCTATATTTGTTCGCAAACTAGTTATATGATCTATTGTATTCTACCATAAAACCAGATTAAATACGGAACAACATACATATCCCACTAATTAAGTTATATTTGTTCGCAAACTAATTATGTGATCTATTGTTTACTGCCATAAAACGAGATTAAATACGGAAAAGCACACATACCCCACTAATTAAGTTATATTTGTTCGCAAACTGATTATGCGATCTATTGTATACTGCCATAAAACCAGATTAAATACGGAAAAGCACACATACCCCACTAATTAAGTTATATTTGTTCGCAAACTAATTATGTAATCTATTGTATATTGCCTAAAACAAGATTAAATACGGAAAACCACACGTACCCCACTAATTAAGTTATATTTGTTCGCAAACTAATTATGTGATCTATTGTATACTGCCATAAAACCAGATTAAATACGGAAAAGCACACATACCCCACTAATTAAGTTATATTTGTTCGCAAACTAATTATGTAATCTATTGTATATTGCCTAAAACAAGATTAAATACGGAAAACCACACGTACCCCACTAATTAAGTTATATTTGTTCGCAAACTGATTATGTGATCTATTGCATACTGACATAAAACCAGATTAAATACGGAAAAGCACACATACCCCACTAATTAAGTTATATTTGTTCGCAAACTGATTATGCGATCTATTGTATACTGCCATAAAACCAGATTAAATACGGAAAAGCACACATACCCCACTAATTAAGTTATATTTGTTCGCAAACTAATTATGTAATCTATTGTATATTGCCTAAAACAAGATTAAATACGGAAAATCACACATACCCCACTAATTAAGTTATATTTGCTCACAAACTAATTATGTGATCTATTGCATACTGACATAAAACCAGATTAAATACGGAAAAGCACACATACTCCACTACTTAAGCTATATTTGTTCGCAAACTAGTTATATGATCTATTGTATACTACCATAAAACCAGATTAAATACGGAACAGCACACATACCCCACTAATTAAGTTATATTTGTTCGCAAACTAATTATGTGATCTATTGTATACTGCCATAAAACGAGATTAAATACGGAAAAGCACACATACACCACTAATTAAGTTATATTTGTTCGCAAACTGATTATGTTATCTATTGTGTACTGCCATAAAACCAGATTAAATACGGAAAAGCACACATACCCCACTAATTAAGTTATATTTGTACGCAAACTAATTATGTGATCTATTGTATACTGCCATAAAACGAGATTAAATACGGAAAAGCACACATACCCCACTAATTAAGTTATACTTGTACGCAAAATAATTATGTGATCTACTGTATACTGCCATAAAACCAGATTAAGTACGGAAAGCACAAATACCCCACTAATTAAGTTATATTTGTACGCAAACTAATTATGTGATCTATTGTATACTGCCATAAAACGAGATTAAATATGAAAAAGCAGACATACCCCACTAATTAAGTTATATTTGTTCGCAAACTGATTGTGTGATCTATTGTATACTGCCATAAAACCAGATTAAATACGGAAAACCACACATACCCCACTAATTAAGTTATATTTGTTCGCAAACTGATTATGTGAACTATTGTATATTGCCATAAAACCAGATTAAATGCGGAAAACCACACATACCCCAGTAATTAAGTTATATTTGTTCGCAAACTGATTATGTGATCTATTGCATACTGCCATAAAACCAGATTAAATACGGAAAAGCACACATACCCCACTAATTAAGTTATATTTGTTCACAAACTAATTATGTGATCTATTGTATATTGCCATAAAACCAGATTAAATACGGAAAACCACACATACCCCACTAATTAAGTTATATTTGCTCACAAACTAATTATGTGATCTATTGTTTACTGTTATAAAACCAGATTAAATACGGAAAAGCACACATACCCCACTAATTAAGTTATGTTTGTACGCAAACTAATTATGTGATCTATTGTATACTGCCATAAAACGAGATTAAATACGGAAAAGCACACATACCCCACTAATTAAGTTATATTTGTTCGCATACTGATTGTGTGATCTATTGTATACTGCCATAAAACCAGATTAAATACGGAAAACCACACATACCCCACTAATTAAGTTATATTTGCTCACAAACTAATTATGGGATCTATTGTATACTGCCATAAAACCAGATTAAATACGGAAAAGCACACATACCCCACTAATTAAGTTATATTTGTTCGCAAACTAATTATACGATCTATTCTATGCTGCCATAAAACCAGATTAAATATGGAAAACCACACATACCCCAGTAATTAAGTTATATTTGTTCGCAAACTAATTATATGATCTATTCTATGCTGCCATAAAACCAGATTAAATACGGAAAACCACACATACCCCACTAATTAAGTTATATTTGCTCACAAACTAATTATGTGATCTATTGTATACTGCCATAAAACCAGATTAAATACGGAAAAGAACACATACCCCACTAATTAAGTTATATTTGTACGCAAACTAATTATGAGATCTATTGTATACTGCCATAAAACGAGATTAAATACGGAAAAGCATACATACCCCACTAATTAAGTTATATTTGTTCGCAAACTGATTGTGTGTTCTATTGTATACTGCCATAAAACGAGATTAAATACGGAAAAGCACACATATCCCACTAATTAAGTTATATTTGTTCGCAAACTAATTATGTGATCTATTGTATACTGCCATAAAAACAGATTAAATACGGAAAAGCACACATACCCCACTAATTAAGTTATATTTGTTCGCAAACTAATTTTATGATCTATTCTATGCTGACATAAAACCAGATTAAATATGGAAAACCACACATACCCCAGTAATTAAGTTATATTGGCTCACAAACTAATTATGTGATCTATTGTATACTGCCATAAAACCAGATTAAATATGGAAAAGCACACATACCCCACTAACTTAGTCACATTTTATTTCGATTATGAATATGCTCCAATATATTCGCATCATGATTTAAAAAATCATGTAATCATACTCAGTCAGGGTTCTTTAAACGTAGCGATTCGCATCAGTAATTTGGTTGAGAGTCATTTCATCCTGACACCGGGTTAGCGTTGAACGCGAAAGATCTGACAACCGAAGATGCAGATATCCGAAGTGTAGCCACTTTTGGCAAACACAAACGATATGTTTTCTCGAAAATCTGTATATTCATATGTATGTATGTATGTATTTAACGTTTTGTTGTTGCAAGAACACGTGAACATGTGTATGCACATTTATACAAATTCATTTGAATTAGTTGAGCAAAGCATGGGGCGCATTCCAAAAGCACAACTGCTGGCGAAGTTGATTAGTTATAACTTCTTGGAACGTACAGTTGCAACTTTACGACAATTTAATGAGCATAAAAATTTTTCGCTCTATAAAAACGTTGAGTTATCGATTGGTTGTTGACAGTTGGCTCAATTTATCGTTTCAAAAGCACAATTTCTTTCGCTCAGCTGATAACTGATTATTAGCAAAATCAATTAATTGATGGAACAAAAAACAATGATCGGATTGCTGTTAATAATATAATACACTCAGACATTAACAAAACAGGAGGTCTTCCAAAAGAACTAGAAATATTTGTTGGTGCTAAAGTTATGTTGAGATCTAACGTTGACGTTGCTAAGGGACTTGTAGATGGAGCAATAAGTCACATCTCTGAAATTATATGGCTATATTACAGACGTGCTCAACTATACCATAACGATATACCATCGGTTCGCGTAACTTTGGTAACGATGGCGTTCACATAATATAGCCTAAATCAGTTCAATTTCCTTCTAAATTTAATCACGCCACAGCTTAAAGAAGAATGCTCCCGATTGTCTTGTCGTGGGCTTCAACTGTGCACAAAATGCAGGGAACTACTGTAGATTATGCTGTTATTTATAAATTATTTGCTGCTGGTCAAGCTTATGTGGCTTTAAGCCGAGTTAGGTCTTTAGCAGGTCTTCGAATCGAAGAACTTGGCTGTTCAAAGTTGAATTCGAAGAAACCTTGTAATGATAATGCATTAAAACAAATGGATAGTATGAGAAATGTTACAAATAACTAAGTAAAGATTACATAACTAATTTAAACAATATTTTACCCTACTAAAAATAAAAAAAAAAGTATATTTAAATTAAATGTAAGAAAAAAGCCCGCTTTTACTAGAACAATTAGGACTGTGATATAAACTGTAAGATTTAATAATTAAGGTGTAAAAATTTAATGTTAAAAATATATAATTATGTACAATATGGAATTTTTTTTGTCGCAGACGAAGAAGCCTAATTATCGTTAAAGGTTACAATGAACTTATAAAGTGTTATATTTCTTTACAGTCAATTTATTTTTTACTTCTTAGTTAATTTTATTAACCAATAATAAAAGCTTATTTTTAAAAAAGTATTTTTTCTTTAATTTTATTTCCGCTAATTTTACACACACCGAGGGTCACACACCGAAACTCGGCGTAAATCTCTCGGAGGTACACCGTGCCAAGTACTTATTTGTTATGAAAAATAACATGGCTGCTTTTTAACAAAAATATATAAGTTTGTAATATGGGTTATTCTTCTTGCTATTTAAAAACTAATACATTTTTTTCTGAAAAAAAAAAAATTTGAAAAATTTCAAATAATTGAAAGTAATTGAAAAAGATTTGAAAATGCGGCTATTAAATATCAAGTACCAATAAAATGTACTTATACTTGGTAATTGGTGATTTCAATTACTGAGTATTTGCAATGGAAATGGTAGTTGTACTTGATTATACTAGCTCCTATATGTACGTAGTAATTAATAAAACGTGGTCGCTTTTAAGGTTCTAGAACGAATGATTTATTCAGCAGCTATTTCTTTATTACTACATACGTATTATTTTACTTTACAGCTAACTATGTATTATCTTTCCAGGGACTACTTGTGAGAGCTCAATTAACATACATACATTATACATATATTATTCTATTAGCAGCTGTGCTGCCATAGTATTAAATTCTAAAGCTTTGCTTAAAAAGATTTAATTATATTTTGATGTGCTACCACACTACCCTCCTCCAGAATCTTCGCTAATCGAAGATAAGAAAGCAGGCTTTAGCTGATCGATTGAAATTTTTGCATGGTCTACCGTTCATATTTTTTTCAAAGTATTTCTCAAGTCTGCTAACAATTTCAAACGGACCTTTATAAGGTGAGGACAACGAAGACCTAATTTGGCCATCTCTTACAAATACGTGCGTGCAGGTTCTCAAGCTCGGATGAGTATATACTATCCTTCGTGTTTGCCAAGCAGTCTCTGTCGGCCTTAGCTCTCTCATAGCTTTACGAAGATTTTGCGAAGACTCTGCGTGGGTTTTATCGGGTTCGCTGCTTGTAAAAAATTCTCCTGGAAGTCGAAGGGACGAGCTCACTGGGCGTTGATTTGATGTCTTCTTTATAAATGCAGCGCATACCTAAAAGTATTACTGGTAGGAAGGTGGTCTAGTTCTGCGCACTGTGACACAATATTGCGGATTTTAATGTGCGATGCCACCTTTCGACAAGCCCATCCGTTTGCGGATGGTACGGCCTCGTACGCAGGTGTTTAATTCCGAGAGTTTTCATAAGTTGTCGAAAAACTGAGCTCTCGAACTGCTGGCCGTGGTCCGTGGTAATGTCGACGGGAACTCCAAAATTGGCGACCCAACCATTAATCAATGCGTTGGATACAGCCTCAGCTGTCTTTTCGGGCATCGGAATAGCCTCTGGCCATCAAGTAAAACGGTCTACTATCGTGAGGCAGTATCGGAATCCAGCAGAGATGGGGAATCGCTGGAGCGAATTTTTTTATTACCTTCGTGAAGAAATTTCTTTAGCTCTTCATTCTGCTGCTAATTCATCGTAATTTATACCTTAAGAAGTTATAGACTGAATGCGCGATAGCAGATCAGAAACGATATTTTCGCTGCCCACAATATAACATATGTCGGTGGTTATTTGGCCGATGAGATCGAGCTGTCTTGCTTGACGATCGGATGCTTTTGATGAGTTGTGGTGGAATGAGAATGAAAGAGGTCTATGGTCAATGTAGATATGGCATCGCCTACCTTCTAGCATATATCGAAAGTGTTTCACCGCCAGATATACGGCAGTGAGTTCGTGATCATATGTGCTATAGCGAGTTTCGGCCGGAGAAAATTTCAGTGATAAGAAGCTCAGTGGTTGCACTTCGTTACTCACAACTTGATTTAGAACAGCCCCAGCGGCATAGTTTGAAGCGTCTACCCAAAGCGACAATTCAGTGTCCGGTAACGGATGGGCCAGCAATGTTGCTTCTGCCAGCTGTTGTTTGCTTTTCTCAAAGCATTTGTCAGTATCAGTGGTCCATTTTAACAAGGGTTTGTCATTCTTTTCCACTGCATTTTTTAAAAATCGTCTATAAAAATTGAGCATAGCTAAAAACCATTCTATTGAACGGTCTGTGGTTTCGGCAAGTTTAATATACGTCGACATGCTTGCGCAGTGGGCGAATACTGTCCCTTGTTATTGTATGTCCCAGAAATTCCAGTTCGGTTACCCCAAAAATTGACTTCGATGCGTTTATGGATAAATTGTTATCGCAAAGACATTGAGAAACTAATCGTAAATGTTTGCAGTAAGTTTCGGGATTAGGGGAGCAATCACCACGTCGTCTAAATATGCGAACACGAAATTCAAACCTCTAAGAACCTCATGAATTAAGCGTTGAAATGTTTGGGCTGCATTTCCAAATGTCATATGAGTGAACTCACACAGGCCGAAGGGTGTGCAGATGGCTGTTTTAGGAATATCTATGGGATGGATCGGTACCTGGTGGAAAGCTTTTCTTAAATCAATTTTCGAGAATATTGAATTTCCTGCTAAGATTGTAGAAAAGTCGTTAAGATACGGCAAGGGGTACCGGTCTGGAACCGAACTGAGTTAAGGGCTCGATAATCCCCGCATAGTCTCCAAGACCCATCCGCCTTACGCACCATGTGTAAAGGGCTAGACCAGCTGCTATTCGATGGACGGCATATACCGAGCTTCATTAGAGCCTCACGTTCTTCCTTAGCAGCAGTGAGTTTTTCGGGCGACAGCCTTCTAGGGCGAGCGAAAACCGGATGGCCCCTTGTTTCTATGAAATGCGTAACGCCAGATAACGTTTTAGTGCCCAGAATCGGTGGGCGAGTGATTGACGCGAATTCTTCGATGATTTTCGAAATGTCTACGTGGCTTTTAAATGATTTAATGGACAGTACATTGCTGCGGTTGATTTTGCAAACAGATTTCGTGGCAGTCCGGCGATCAAGTAAACATCGATGTTTAAGATCTACCTTAGATCTCTTCGGAGGTTATCGCGCCTTACATTTATTTATTTATTTTTTAAAAGATCGAAGTGTGCTAAAAAATTAGCGCCAATGATAGGACAGCTGACATCAGCGATGTAGAAATTCCAAACAAATTCACGATTGAAATTTAAGTTTAAGTTGAGGAGAACTTCTCCGAATACCTCTATCGGAGAACCGTTCGCTGCGAACAATTGAGCGTTGGTGGATGTTTTGCCTTGCTTGTGGTTTTTCTTTCGTAAATAAGCACGGTTCCCTACATTTTGTTGCTCGTTTACCATATTTTCGGTGATACCAACAAATATTAGAGTTATTTGTAGGAGAGCGAACAGTAGAGCTAAGATTTTCGAATTTTTTATTAATATGTTGGATTTCAGCAGAAATCTGAATTATATCGTCGCACAAGCTTGAAATCTCTGTGCCAGAACTAACTGCGCTTATCTAAGTGCTTTGTAAACTATTTGCTTCAACTGTGGCATCAGCGACGAGGCTGGTGGGAGTCGACTGATCCAAATATCCAGAAGTGCGCTTTCACTCCACGATGTACAAGCTACATTCTGCATGTTAGAAAAAAATTCGCTGGGCTTTTGATCGCCTAATACCACCTCTTCAAGAACTTTTTGAAGACGTCTTGGTTTACTGTGGGTGAAACGTTGAATTAAAATGGATTTGAGGTAGTCGTACTTGCTTGATGACGGTGTAGCATCGATTATCGAGCGTAAGCTAAGTTGTTTTCTTGGAGGAAAACTAGCTAAAACTATTGAATATTTGCGGCTGTCGCCCAAAATTCCAGAAGCCTCAAACCAAAACTTCAATGAGTAAAGAAAAGGCTTCGAAGTCGTTGTCTGCAATTGTAGGAATTGGGATTCGCGGTAAAGAAACTGCAGCGACGTTGGACGGGATAGCTGAGCTTTGATGAGGATATTTTTCGTTTGATATGTCTCAGTGGCGCCTCATTGAGAGGTGTCAGATTCCGGATCAATCATCTTGCAAAAATCGTCGGGGTCACCAATGTAGTAATTAATAAAACGTGGTCGCTTTTAAGGTTCTAGAACGAATGATTTATTCAGCAGCTATTTCTTTATTACTACCTACGTATTATTTTACTTTACAGCTAACTATGTATTATCATTCCAGTGAGAGCTCAATTAACATACATACATTATATATTATTCTCTTATCAGCTGTGCTGCCATAGTGTTAAATCCTAAAGCTGTATACAATCAACATATTGATGTAACTAAATTTATTGAGAGGGCTATCAAAAGACGCGTTTAGGATCCAGAGTAGCCAATCCAGAAACGAAAATTTGTGTTTTTGCGTCTATCAAAAGCGCAAACGAAAAACCGAAAAATGACTTGTACCGCTCCGAAACCTGGCGAGGGATCTATAATTTTTTACGCAGAATACTTTTCTGCATTGGCGACTTTCACCCGCGCTTACATTAAATTGCACTGGCCAGTCGAACACCTCTTTGGGATTGAAATTAATTCCGTGCAAAACCTCTCTCTACACCAAATCACTTTTTGTGTACAGCAAAATTACAACAACCAAATGAAAACTTTCAATTTCAACTACTAACATCTCCTAACAGCTTAAATTATTTCTTTTCCACCATCGGATTTTTGTTCTCTGAGTCCAGACACTTCGTTTGATACCTCTCTCGATATTTTTGGACAAAAGACAAAAAGAGTTACCAACATGCCAGAATAACAAGAGTTACCAATGCGTTTCATATTGAGTACAAAGTTATAATTCCTCTATAATAATAGCTACAAGCGATAGCTTCGATAAATTATAAATTTTTATAGCGGCAATAAATTGCCACTAAATGAGGTATAAATTGTTCAGGTCTTTCGGGAGTTGTGCGTCGTGTTTTCACGAAGTGGCTGCTGGCTTGAGACTTAAGCCAGCAGACCCTCACTTTTCTCTTAACCGGACGCAGCTATATTTTTGTTTTTTTTTTTTTTTTTGTTTTTAATACGACCCTTTAAAGGCAATGAAAATTCAGCCTAAAAATGTGATAACTTCATAAAATAGGAAACGTCAAAAAATTTTTAAAACAAAAAATAAAATCTCCAAAATGTGAATAAATTCGCCAACCCAAAAATTTATAGATTATGAATATCGCGGAAAAATAAAAACTTATTTGTTGGCTATGGTATTGTTATAACAAAAGCGTTATTCTATGGCTTCAATAGCCTATTACAATAATTTACATAAGGTTGGTAGTTATTTCGCAACTTTGTTTCTATCTCATGATCTATTCATACATGATTGAACTGTACAGTCGTGAGCAAAACTTGGTCTCACAACTAAAGGCATTTACATGCGTCACACTTTTATTGCAAAGAATTAAAAAATTTTATTGACTCGTAATTATAAAAATTTATTTGTACATGATACAAGTTAAAAAATATGGCTATTTCGACTGCTGAGTGGAATATCACCATATCCCAACTGCTGTTTGGAAAGCGGCTCATCTCAAAATAATTCGTAATTCAGCGTTCAGCCGAGCTAGGGTGATATTCCACTCAACAGTCAATTTATAACAACACCCTTCAATTATTACATATCACGAAACTTAAAAACTCGTTAACTATTGGATTTGTTACATCTGTATATAAACTCGGAATACTGGAGTCCTGACAACCACCATTTAATACCGCACAAAGTTTTCCTTCCACAACGGCCCCTGCTCCAGAGTCTCCACGACATGGATTTTTTCCGCGACATCGAGCACAAATGACTGTTTCTCCGAAATGTGTCGGTGGTTCTTGATATCTATAAATATCCTTGCATCGTTCTAATTCTACTATATACAATTCAATAAATTGGAGAAGATTATATTAACCTTCAACATTTTGTTGCACCGGACCCCATCCACTAATTTGCAGTGGCATGCCCGGTACTAATTCAATTTCGCAAAGAGATATTGGTTTTACTTGATCTGTCTCCCAAAAGAATCCAGCCACTTTAACCACAGCTATATCTATATATACTGTTGGTCTATCATATTCACAATGATAATATATTGTCTCCAAAATGTGTTGTTGTCCTCCACCCCTGTTTACTTCATGTATATCGGTTACACCACGACGAACTGCGTCACATCTGGTTGTACTACGCAATGCGCAGCTGTTACCATCATATTCAGATTGACTAAAGTACCCACGCATGCATATATGTCTTCATCAAAAATTGCAACCGAATGAGGACTCTGCTCTATACTTATATCCTCACCACCTACAATGCGAAATTGCGCATTCGTATTTGTCAAGCATTCGCTAAGCACGAGAGACAAGATCGCGAAATGAATGCTTGAATACATTTTACTTTAAGACCTTTTGCACTACTTTTTAAATGTAAAGTACTACGTGATAAATTTTGTGGGCGCTATTTATACCTAATTGAGTCGTGTGTATAAAAAATTACCAAAAACTTTTTTATGGTTTCCAGAAATTTCTATAATTAGTTGAACAAACTGATTTTGCTTTATTCCAGCTAAATTAAATGAGCTCAGCTTTAACAAAACACGTGCTTTAGTTTTTAAAAAGAAAATTTCCTAGTATTTGTTTGTTTAGTATGTATTGGCGGAGTTGAATTGTGTTATTAATTAGAAATGTATACAACGACTGTATTTTTGATGACTAAACACAGAAAAGCGGCCACCGTGGTGTGATGGTAGCGTGCTCCGCCTATCACACCGTATGCCCTGGGTTCAACTCCCGGACAAAGCAACATCAAAATTTTTAGAAATACGATTTTTCAATTAGAAGAAAATTTTGCTAAGCGGGGTCGCCCCTCGGCAGTGTCTGGCAAGCGCTCCGATTGTATTTCTGCCATGAAAAGCTCTCAGTGAAAACTCATCTGCCTTGCAGATGCCATTCGGAGTCGGCATAAAACATGTAGGTCCCGTCCGGCCAATTTGTAGGGAAAAATCAAGAGGAGCACGACGCAAATTGGAAGAGAAGCTCGGCCTTAGATCTCTTCGGAGGTTATCGCGCCTTACATTTATTTATTTTTTTTAAACACAGAAAAGTATAATGGGAACAATTAATTAGTTTTATCTGTTTCCAAACTGCTAATCGTCTATTGTTTACTGTCATAAAACCATACATAAATTTTGAGCCATAACACTGCTCGAATTTAAGTGGGCTAACATAATCAAGATCTTGTGTTACATGTTAATGAGACGTTAATTTGTTGTG
The DNA here is from genome assembly GCF_040869045.1 of Eurosta solidaginis. Classification (NCBI taxonomy): domain Eukaryota; kingdom Metazoa; phylum Arthropoda; class Insecta; order Diptera; family Tephritidae; genus Eurosta; species Eurosta solidaginis. The sequence goes on along the minus strand of NC_090322.1, from coordinate 171,939,254 downwards.
AAAACAATTTTTAAATAATTCCAACGAATTATGAATTCGCAGTCGTGGCGATAACCACACAGTGATAAACAGAAGAAAAGATATACGAAAGTTTTCAAAAAGGGGTGAAAACGTAAGCTGTCGGCTTCCAGATTAGTTTCTCTCAGAGGGGTTAGAAATAAAAGGCAGTGATTAATATTAAAAATAACACTTGTATTTTATTTCAAAGAAGGGTGCAATAGAAAAATTATTAGAATTAGAGTTTAAAAAGCAAACATGCACTTGCTACAGTTTTACCTTTTAATATATTCGGGGACTCTGCGTTCTGCCGGTGACGATCGCTGGAGTGACCTTTTTTGTGGGTTTGAAATATCTGTAGTTTAAAACAAAGAACTTACGAGCGTGCGAATCCTGCTGCGGCTTTAATCCAAGTGAACGAGTTCCCTTTCCACGCATTCCGTTTACCCCCAAAGCTAACAGGCCTTTGGCGGGGTAACTTAACGAAACGTCAATTTTGCTTTTAGTATCTGTGCTAACGGACGTAATAAATAAGCGGTTCTGTATTAAATTGCATTAGGGTGGCTGGCCCTTAATTTTCCTTTGGGGTTAGCCTGCTGGCCTAAACATGCCGGCCCCCTTGCTGTACGCAACCTCGCCTTGCCCTGCTGCTAGAGTAGACAATATCTAGAGGGAGAAAGATGAGAAATTTGTGGATGGACAGACTGTACGCATGAGTTCAACAGTACAAAATGTTCTTTATTACAAAATTCATAATGTAAATTCAAATTCAAATTTCATTTTTTTTTGATATTTATCTGCGACCATTTAGGCTCTAGATACTCCAGAAAGCACGAAGCCGAATATCGTGCTTTGTGCCAAGAGCGGGCCGAATGACGTTGGCAGAACTTGATTTAGAATAATGTCGGCATATACGTCTGCCCCGAGAACTAGGCGTACTGGCGACGCGACGTAGAATTTTGGATCGGCGAGACAGATGTGTGTATACATAGCCGCGATGGCTGGATCCAGGCTGTGACTAGGCGCCACTCGGTGGAAATGTGGTGTGACGACGGCATGGGTCGCAATGCGTTTGTTATCGCCGTGCTTCCCCCGCAGACACACCACACAGCCTGTCTGGCTACCCACTCGAGTTTCGTCCAGACGCAGATCCCGGACCAAGTCGGCCGATATGACGGTTGACGGCGAACAAACATCGATCAATGCTCGCACCAGATGTAGTCGTCCTCCAGCTTCTATTTTGACGATAGCGGTCGGCGAAAGCGAGATCATGGGCCGCAGTACCGGTCCAGCGACGGGGTCCAGCCCTGTACGTCCACTGCGGAACGTTAGCGGCGTCCTTAGCTGGCGAGTGGCAATGACTCCTCGAGAATCGGCGGCGGTCGACGTAGAGCGAGGCAGGCTGGTCGTGATGGCTTCGTGACGGCGATTTGTGTTGTTGTTGGCCAGCTGGGGGCGTTGTCGGTGTCGGCGACGACGGTGGGGGGTTCTGTTCGACTGTTGGCGCTCATGTTGTAGCAGGGGTCGGAAGAGCCGTGGTTCCGATCCCCCTGATAGTCGGAAGGGCAGTGGTTCCGGTCTATCGGAGAGTCGGAAGGGCAGTGGTTCCGATCTCTCTTGGACCATGCTGGCCGGTTGAGAATAGGTGTCTCTCTCCGTGATTTCTCGTCCCATTTCCTCCGCCTCAATATCGGAGGCGTATAGTGATAACGCCCCTTCGAGGTTATCGCTTTCTTCCTCCTCTACCTGTACGCTCCACGACTTGTACGGCTCACGTGAGGCTTTGGTTTGCTCATCCACGTGAAGGGTGGTGTGGTGTTTCTCGCCACATCGTCGACATCTCCCGTTGCTTGTGCAACCAGCCGTGCGATGCGCCATGGAGAGGCAATTGCCACAATAATTGCCTAGAAGAGCTTCGCGCATCCGTTCCTCAGGCGTCTTTGAACGGTAGACTGGGCATATACGGATCGGATGCCTAGCCGAACACAAATGGCATGGGACCTTGAAATAGCTGGCCTTTTTTTCATATGCCTTGCGCAATTGGCCGTAGCGGGTCATGATGCCTGCAATTAGACTCATTAAGTCATATTATATACGTGTCGATTATTTTTCAAAAAAAATATCTGGTTGTGGCTGAGTGACGAGATTACCTCAAAATTGTGACTTATAAAATTTTTCGGAACCCGGTATACAAATTTCGGTATACAAAATGAGGTATACGGCATACAAAATTAGGTATACAAAATTTAGAAACAGGTATACAAATTTAGGTATACAAATTTCAGAACCCGGTGTACAAATTTCAAACTTAGGTATACAAATCTAGATATACAAATTAGGTATACAAAACTGAGAAACAAAGCTCAAGATTTGGGGTTTGGGTGTATTTTAAAGTGCAGAGCCTTGCTATAAATGGTGGTGATGTTTACTATAAACCACCCTGGGCTCCCACCAACAAAAAATTTGTTCACAAAACTTTACCACGCCCATGCAAAAGTGACTATGAATACAACCCATGATCGTAAAATGACTAGTCAGATGACGTGGACTGACGAGAGCGCTTTTACCGGGCACCAACAAGGTGCAAAACTTTGCTGGATTAATGTGTGGACATTATTACACTGGTGGTTTAATCGGTTATTACCCCTTCCCTTGTACTAATTTTTCACCTCATACATTCATTCGTAAACGAGTTGGTCTAAGTTCTGAATTGGTATTTCATTGAATAGTAACGACTTATTTGCTATTAACGATCTACCAGATTATTTGGTGCCTTTGGCTTTTTGGCCTAAAATGGTGCAGGGTGAGTCAAGTGCTCATTAATTGCGGCCATGGGTATTGGCATCACTGTCGATCAGTTATTAAAGGCATTTCCTGAATGAGAAATGTCATTGTGAAAAATTCCACGAGGCTGTACGGTGGCATAGCAGCGGTAAGTATAGTAAATCGATTGTGATTTCTTTTTACTATCATTTTTTAATTTCTTCTATCTATTTTCAGGACAAATTCTGCACTGCATTATTAAGGCCGCTTGGGTTTTTGCTGCCAAATACTTGCATGCACATCCCACATCCACAAATGAAATTGAATGTAAATCGTAATTGCGTACCATGGCCTCTTATAATGGCATGGCAGCTATCTTCTCTTTTTTTTGCTATAAATATAAAAATTGAGAGCTTATTGGCTATATGCCATTCTCGGTTTTACCTAGTTGAATTTGAGTGTTTTCTTGCGTGGCATGCATTGGTGGAATTTTCAATGTGATCGACTATAATGAACGCATAAATGTGCAGTTGTATTGAATGCCGGTGGGGTATGTATTTACGCTGGGTATATTTTACCGACGATTCCCGCTTCACCAAAGTTCACAATCGCAATTAAACAGATTAGCAAAACGGTTGGATTATGCTGGTTATACTCATCCACTATATGACTGGATTTGATCGCGCTGGTGAATTGAATGATGATGGTGGTATAGTAAGTTATCAGCGTGTGGAACGGTTAGATTTCCTGACAGTCGTCCGGTGCTTGTAATTTGGCCCTTATCCGAACGTGTTATGGGCCGTTTGACCATTGATTTTTCGAGTTTATCTAAAATGTGCGATGTCACATCAATGGATTGTTCGCAAGATGCAGTGGAAGAAGGTTTGTAAGATTATTTTTTCGTAGACTATCGTAGGCTGGTATCATTGTCGTTGAAATTTCTACATGCAGACCAGATGTATAAGAAGACGTGGGCAATGTAGGACTACAATTACGCGATTGGGAAGTTGCACTCATGCCCTCACTGGTAAGTGTTTCGGTATTTAGGTATGTAAGATTGTGAATATTTCGATGTAACTGCTGAGCAGTCGACGAGTGTGCTTTTTCTAGGCAATGTTTCGATTGTCAAATTCGTTTGACTTGAACATTTCAGCTTCTTCGTTAAACACTATAAAATGACCTTCAAACTCCGGTTTAGGCGTATCTTCAAAATCATCAACAGTTGTTGAAATAACTTCACGATTTGTTATTGGATATCCCTGACCATCGATCATATATGATATCATCATAATTTGATCTGTTTGTGCATCGGGAAATTTTAGTGGTTTCAATATCCAAAGCCAATACTACAGGTTCAGGCCGTTAGAGTAAATCAGGACGTGGTGTTATTATTGGCACCTCCAAACCACCGCTACGACTACGTATATTATACCCTTGACCACAAAAGATGCTCAAATCAATGGATACACGTACATGATAAGGTACATCATGCTCACGTATATCCGCTATGAGATCCATATAATCTTGTTTTTTTAATTCATCAGAGATGCCGCTAATGAGGATGATAACATTTGCCTATAAAAAGTGTTAGCCCTCTCACGCTCTGTATTGTGCCTAACTGTCTGATTTAAAAATGACGACTTTAGAAAATGTTGATACTTGCCTATTAAATGATTTGGTAAATATTTTCCTTATTTATATGTTCTACATTAGCCAATTGGCCTGAGTATTTGTGACGAAGAAAGCGTGCCACGCGTGTCTGTTTTTCTTCAGGGCGTTTCAAGATTAGGGTTTATAAGCGACGGTGCATTTGAAACGCGACCCATCCTTGTATGAAAAACAGATCTAAGGCAGCAACCAAACGACGATCTTCATCTAATATTTCAGTCGCATGCATATTTATTAGATCTCCAGTGCGCTCTATACTATCCTTCACACGATTGAAACCATATTTGGAATCAATTTTGTCCTTTTCTCGCGACTGTCGATACCCTGCCCCATTGAAGAAGTCGTCACCTTATGCGCGTGTATCTGACTGAAATTTGCCTGTGTTTGGTAGAACTTTTGGTTTGTATCCTCCAGATTCCTCCATTTGATACCGTCAATAATATCATTAATAATATTTTCATCACACGATTTGCAAAAATTCCACAAAACAGCAGCTCTAATTTGGCGGTATGATGTAAGTGCGTTGAATTATATATATATTGATATATGTAGCATTACTATTTGTATTAGAACCGCTTAAAGTTCCATTTGCGCCATCTTCGTTTCCGAAACCACCATTGTCATCTTCTGGTAGAAGACGATTATGGTTTGATTGCTACAAATTATTTGAAGTCGCATCTCCATTATTTTGTTGACTCTAATACGTGTTGGGATACATAGAGTAATGTGTATTATTACTACCACTTCCATTACTGGGATAAGGAACTTGCGTATTTGTATATGTACGTATTTTAGTTCAGTGATGGCTTGTGTCCATTTTTCAGCAAGCGTGTAATTCAACATAAACCATGCAAGATACGGAATACAAAATTTGTATAATAGAAATACTAATAGTTGTGCTAAATTGTGTGGTATTGTGCCATTGTCTTTTATATGATTGAATGCCTCCTTTGATACCAAAGAGCGATGGCAATGGGCCCAAAAAAAAGTGATGGTCGGCGACAATTAGAAAAAGAGATTCCTACATAATTTCTTGCCTTTATGGGGGAATTATCGCATTACCAACGACTGTGTTCTGTTAAGGTACAATAAACCAAAGAAAATGGAGGTAGGGTTAGCGTTTAGCTATTACCTGTGAATTAATGATGTCGCTACGGAAAGTACGCGCATTTTGAGAGGTAGTGATGAATACTTTATCACTATAATGGGTGGGTAGATCTCGACGATTATTACGATTTTGATCGTATGGTGCATAAGGGTCATCTTGGTCTCCTGGTGGTGCTGGTGGTGACACGCACAGCCAATTAGATCTTGGTTCTGATTTAACCAGTTGGTAGGAGCAAAAGATGGCAGCTCCAAATTGGGTGTCTCGTTCTTTAATGAGACAATGGGGTTGAAGTTCAGGAACTACATCGGACTGCGAATCACTTGGGTTTATACTATTACAAATAATAATTCGGGATTGTGATCCATTAGCACTTAATTGGCTAAAATTGCAGTGTGATACTTTAAACGTTTTAGTGGACGCTAAAATATCAGAGATGGCATTAATAAAGCCGATATTGATAGCTGTATTAACTTTAGATTCTTCAAATGAAATGTTATGCCATGGGCCAGAGCTAAATCTTTAGCTTCGCTGCGCCTAGTTAATAATGGTTTAAATCCAATTAGATTTTTATTAACAGGTACAGTGGCAGTAGACAATACACTTGTGTATGCTCCTGGTGGACTGTTGGGGACAGCGTATTGAACTGCTTCGGCTAAAACACCGAAACAGGGAATCTCTTCATAGAGATTGTGGGTGTCCACACTTATGTTTCCGAAGAAACCTTTCTTTCCACTAACTTGCGCAGTTGGCAGTGGTGGGAAGGAAGGGAACAGGTGTTCACCTGTAATGGTGACGATGTTGCCAATACCACGGAGGTAAGTTGACATGGGCTCTCGAAGCGAATACTCTCGATTTCTAATAACATCAAGAAACCAGTTTTCTTCTTCTGTTAACGGTTCTTGGTTTGAATTTTTCAATTGTATCATTCGTGCCCAGACACAGAAAGTGTGATGATAATCCAGATACTCAGGAGTAATCTGTTTTATTAGTTGGATATCGTCGGTTCGGAGCTGTTGGTGTATGTCTCGCGAAATCTCGACAGTAGCTACGAGGTTAGGAGAAAATGTCGTACGAGCATTAAACTCCCGAACGGTTAAGCCTCTACCAAATATCGATTCAGCAAAGGGGTCACCGGTGCGGAGATTGGTTGTTGTCTCCAGCTTGGGTGGGGCAGGCATCGGCCTGGTTGGTGGCTTATTAGTTGCCGCTTGTTTATTTTGGTTACCTTTCGGTTTGGCGACGTGCTTGTTAAGCGCTTGTTGGTCGCGTTGATTTTCTGGTTTACCGAAATAAATTTTCTCAGACATTGTAACGATAGAGTGCGGTTGATATATATATAATATAATAAGCGTGTTGTTTTAAAAGTGGTGGTTTGCAAATCTTTGCGCCAGCTTTTAATAATAAAATATGTTACTTGAAGGTCCTTATGATCAAGTATTTTACTATTCATCACGTTAGATGTCAAAGCAATGACTCTTGTGACCATTGTTTTGGTTGAAATTGCACTAGATTTATAAGTTGACTTTGTTCACGACGTAGACTCATTAGTTTGGTCCTTCGTGAAGTGGGATACAATAGGAAAGATTTTTAATTCGATGCCGCAGATTCTTCTGCCTCATCGCGATTGTAAGGTAGGATGATGAGTTTTACCAAGGGTCGGGTTATCTGACCTTTCACAGTCATGATATCGACCACTCTGACGCGATCGTCAGGTCCTGGGTGTAATTTATCCACCCGTCCTAGTCTCCATTCGTTTGGAGACAAATTGTCCTCCTTGATTACGACCAGGTCCCCGATTTTTAGGTTCGTTTTGGGAAATCTCCATTTATTTCTTTTCTGCAGTTCAGAGAGGTATTCCGATTTCCACCTCTTGCAGAAGGAGTGATGTAGGGATTTTAACTTTTACCATCGATTTATGATTGAGGCAGAGTTTTCGCTGGCGTCAGGTTCTGGTGGAGATAAGAGATGTCCTCCTACCAGAAAGTGACCTGGGGTTAGTGGCTCCAGGTCTGATGCATTGTTTGACGCAGGGCTCAATGGTCGGGAGTTGAGGCAGGCTTCAATTCTGCATAGCAAAGTCGCAAACTCCTCAAAGGTGAATTTGCAACTTGAAGCGATTTTTGTGAAGTGGCTTTTAAAACTTTTCACTCCCGCCTCCCACAGTCCCCCCATGTGAGGAGCTGATGCGGGAATGAAGTGCCATGATATGGATTGATGGGAGTACTTGGATAGGGTGTTATCGCGGGCATTTTGTAGGAATTCCCTCATTTCCGCTTTAAGTGCTCTCGAAGCCCCGACAAAATTCGTGCCATTGTCGGAAAAAATTTTACTAGGGCAGCCTCTTCGCGATACGAACCTCGCAAATGCTGCTAAAAATGATTGGGTGCTGAGGTCGGAGGTGGGTTCCAGGTGAATCGCTTTCGTTGCAAAGCAAACGAACAAGCACACATACCCCTTCGACACTCTACAACCTCGCCCTCGAAAGTTCTTTATATCGAAGGGTCCCGCAAAATCAACTCCTGTGTTTGTGAATGCCCGTGAGTACGTAGTCCTCTCCTTGGGTAAAATTCCCATTAGCTGGGTTTGAACACGTTTTCGGTAAATCGTGCATTCCTTGCAATTGTGGATTGTCGATTTTATCATGTTCTTGACCCGTGGTATCCAATACTGCGTACGGATGAGGCGTAGCATAAGTTGGTTTTCCCCATGGAGTGAGATCCTATGGGTAAACTTTACAATAAGACGCGACAACTGGCAACTATACGGCAAAATGACTGGATGTCGCTCGTTGTACGGGATATCTTCGGAAGCTTCGAGGCGGCCGCCTGCCCTCATAACCCCCCTTTCATCTAAGAATGGGTTCAGTGGTAGTACCTCGCTCTTTGCTCCTATGAGTTTTTTAGATTTTAAAGCTGCATACTCCTCCCCATAATGCCTCTTTTGATAGATAACAATCAGACGTTGGGTCGTTGCTTTTATTTCGCTCGACGAAATTGAGCAAGAATTCGCCTGAAATGAGGCTCTTGTTTTTGGGTTAGTTCTTTGAAAGAATCTCCAGACGTAGGATAGTACTTTCAAAGCTCTCGAGAGGTCAGAAAATCTTGTGAGGATATCAGAGTCTGTATCTACTATTGATGAGTGTACCTGGACCCGCTTTTCTTCTGACGTGGTGGTATATTTTGTTTCTTGGGTAGGCCAATTTGAGCTATCTTCATGAAGCCAAGAAGGGCCCTCCCACCACAGGGCTTTGTTGATAAGATCTTCAGCGGGTATACCTCTACTTGCGAGATCTGCCGGGTTTGATGCCGAGTCGACATGAAGCCAGTTTTCCTTCCCTACTTTGTCAATTATTTTTGTCACCCTATGGGCAACGAAAGTGGACCACGAGCATGGGGGTTTGCGAACCCATGCCAGGACGATTGTCGAATCCGTCCATAGATAGGTTGTAGAAATGTTAAAATTGAGGTTTTTTGCGACTGACTCTACTATTTCTGCTAGCAGAACCGCACCACATAGTTCAAGGCGGGGTAGAGATATAGTCTTGACCGGGGCTACTCTGGTTTTTGCGAAGAGCAGACTTACGAACACCTGGTTCTCGATTTGTACCCTCAGGTATATTGCGGCTGCGTATGCTTTCTCGGAAGCGTCGCAAAAGCCATGTAGTTCGCTGCTCGCTACCGGGGAAAACTGTACCCAACGGGGTATACGAATGCTTTCAATATTTCGGTAGCTTTCTAAAAAATCATGCCATCTGTCTAATATCGCGGGAGATACGGCTTCGTCCCAGCCCGTGCCTTCCAGCCAAATACCTTGCATTATGATTTTCGAGGTAATAATGAATGGTCCTAGCCAACCTAGTGGATCAAATAATTTTGCTATAGCAGACAATATTGTTCTCTTTGTGAACACGACTTGGTTGTCTATGGGTTTCGTAGAAAAATAGAAATAGTCAGAGTGGGCATTCCACCTGATCCCTAAGGCTTTAACCATGCTAGCATCCTCAAAGTTTAAGAAGTTTTCATTTAATAAGTGCGATCTTGGAATACCTTCCAATAGTTGATCGCAATTTGAAGTCCACTTCCTGAGGGAGAAGCCGGCTGATTGTAATGCCGCTTGGATTTCGTCCCGTGCCTTCGTGGCGGTGGCAATGGTGTGTCCGCCCGCTAAAACGTCGTCGACATACATAAACTGTCGTAGGATGTCCGATGCGATGGGATAGGTTTCCTCTACGTCCTCTGCTAGTTGAAGAAGGGTCCTTATGGCCAGGTAGGGCGCGCAGTTTACTCCGAAGGTCACCGTCTTCAATTCGTATATGCTGATGGGTTCGCTGGTGGATGACCTGAAGACGATGCGTTGATACCTGGTGTCCCTGGGCTCTAGCAATATCTGCCGGTACATCTTTTCGATGTCACTATTGAATACGTATCGGAACAATCTCCAACAGAGTATGAGAATTGTTAAATCACTCTGAAGGACTGGGCCTGAATGAAGGACATCATTTAAACTTATTCCATTAGCAGTGGGACAGGAGGCGTTAAAAACAACTCTCACTTTAGTGGTGGTGCTTTCTTCTTTAATTACTGCGTGATGGGGTAAAAAATAGGTGTCGCATGTATCTGCCGGAACATGCTCTTCTACTCGTGCCATATGAGCTAATGTTTCATATTCTGATACGACTCGGTTATATTCCGTCTGCAATTCGGGATTTTTGGCTAACCGGGTTTCATTTCTGAAAAATTGTGAGCACGCGCTCTTTAGCGACGGTCCTAATGAGATACCCTTTTTAAAATCCTGCTTAAAAGGCAAAGACACGATATATTTGCCATCCTCATTTCTTTTGGTGGTTTTTTGATACAACTCCTCGCAGTAATTTTCGTCTTTGGTATAAATATGGTTTTTGCGAATGTCTTCCAGTTCCCAAAATGACGCTATTTGTTTATCCAGTGATACCTCATTAAAAAATGACACACACCTGCCGGCTGGGCTGGCCGCTTCCGTTTGGCCAGTTAATATCCAGCCAAATACTGTTTCCTGCGCAAGGAGGGTGCCTAAAACATTTTTCCGTATACCGCCCAGCATTATCTGCGCGTAAATATCCCCACCCAAAATAAGATCTACTTGTTCATTTACGAAGAACCTCCGATCTGCTAGCACCAAGTCCGGGAAGACTTGGTGTGTCATGGGGTCAATTTGACAGGTTGGCAGATTGCCGGTGAGCTGGGCTAAAACCAATGCTGTAGTGTGTATGCGTACACTCGGGTTTATTGATGACCGCAACTGAATGAAGCATGCCTCTTTCACTTTGGCTGACACCGTGTTGTTTATCCCTGACACTTGTGCATTTAGCTTCCGACAGGGCAAATTTATCCTTCTCTTAAGTCGTTCCGAAATGAGCGAGCACTCTGATCCGGAGTCTATTAGGGCGCGGGCCGAAAAGTTTTCGTTGTTATAAAAGATATTGACTTGCGCAGTACCTAATAGAACCCCCTTGCTTGTATTCGCGAAACAGGAATTGAAGTTGGTTGGTTGATTATTTGCCGTGGCAAACTGACGTTGGGCCTGAGCCTGTGCCGAAGTAGATGGTCTTTGATCTAACTGTGCTTGTTGGGTTGTGGTTGGTCTTGCACTCGTGCCCGCATTTTGTTGAATATGCAGGAGTGTGTGATGCCTGAGATGGCAAATGCTACAATTAAAGGAGCACGTACATTTGGATACTGTGTGTTTCGCTGAGAGGCAATTCAGACACACCCTACTGTCTTTTATAAACGCCACTCTGTCTACGACAGAGAGCCGTTGGAAGCTTTGGCATTGTGACAGCTTGTGGTTATTTTTCTTACAGCATCTGCAAGTGTTTCTAGCTACATTTGCTTGGTAGGCGCCTACTTTCTTTTGAGACGAATCATTATTATGTTTGGGTGGTGGTTGTTTGGGAGCTTTGGTATTTTTGCTACCTGTTAATCCCGAGACTGTTTCCAAGGTCTGGAACCTATTCGATAAAAATTTATCCATATCTTCCCATTTCGATATTTCAGTTTTATTCTCTATGGTCTGTTCCCATAAAGCTAGCGTACTCTCGGGTAGTTTGGTGGAGCATAGATATGTGAATATCGCATCCCAATTGCCTATGTCAATTTGATGAGCTTTTAGAGCTGAGATGCAGTTATTTATTTCCCGCTGAAGTGTTTTAATCGCGGTGCCACACTCACTTTCTACGCTTTCAAGATTGAATAATATTTTTAATTGGGTATTGACGAGAATTCGTTTATTCTCATATCTTTCCCCTAAATTCTTCCACGCTGTGTCAAACCCATCGTTTGTAAGGGGGCATTTTTTAACTATATCCCTTGCATCACCCTGCGTTTTTTGGTTGAGGTGAAATAACTTCTCAACTGGGGTGAGGCGCTTATTTCGTATGTATATTGCCGTGAACATGTCACGGAACGTTGGCCAAGAGAGGTAGTCACCTTTGAATACATCCGTATCGCACGGAGGTAGTCGCATGCTGTGTTCTGGGTCAGGTGTATCTTCTCCCTCCTTATCGCGTTTATTTAGTTTTGCTATTAGTTCAGCCATGGTTGAACTGCCGCGTACATATACGGAATACGTTGCCTGGTATTTAGGTTTGGCCTGCGCTAACACCTTTTTCTCTGCCGGTTCAGAGTATAAGAGATCCTCATAAGCTAGCTTTGCCTTTCTCCAATTATTTTTTAACTCTTCTTGGTGAATGGCTAGAGTATATTTTGTGTGTTCAGCTTGAGGTCTGTTGTTGAACTCAGCCTCAAACTGTGCCACCTCATCAGCTGCTTTAATGGATTTCTCCATATCGTTTGATATTTAACAGAGAATAGCTACTATGCAGAGCCTAATTAGAAAATTTAAGTTTGATGCTCAGAAGCAAAGGGAAGGGTTTCAATAACCTAACACCACCACTCAAAAAAAAATTTTACGCAAAAGAAAAATTTTGGAATCACCTCTTTATGATTTTTTTTAAATTTATTATAACCAAATATATATATGTATATGCAAGAAAGTGTTATTTTCAGCTCTTCGCCACTGAATACCAGATTTTATGAAAAATAATTATATACGTGTGTGTGATATAAGTATGATAAATATGTGATATAAAAATACAGTGAACAAAAAAATCGAATATAAATGTGAGGATTAAACGAGTCGAACCCAATTTATATTGATTTTAAAGAAAAAGAAGATATTGTATTTAAAAGGAAAACCCAGTGAGCCTGTATGTGTGACCGGTGTGCAATATAATATGTGAGGTTATGTCTCCTCCGCTAAAATGAATATTGCTGGTGCTAAGTGTTCAAAGAAAAGTTTGCTTGCCACAATTAACGCGTGTAGCTAGAGCCAATAAATGGTCTGTTGCAATATGAGCGTTTGTGTTTGCGCGTTTAAATTTTTATCGAGCAGAAAGCACTGTGTTAGCGAGTTTTTCAATATTCTAAGAACGACCAAATTGGTGTCATAGAAGTTGGACAAGCACCTTTTGTCACGATTAAGCTCAAAATTTGTTTAATTATTTATAAACGCGATGGTTGCAAGAACCGAAAGTGCAGTGCAGTGGAACGTTTTAAGGAAAGTTACTAAGATTTTATGCCACTGACTGCTAGCCTTAGGCTGTGTCCAATACCTCTTACCACGGGTGGGGGAGAGTATCGGATAGACAAAAGGCTTTGTAATAACACTGTTTATTCAGTAATTTTTAATCACCGCATGTGATTTATATGAAAAGAAAAAATATTTTTTACACTTTTCGTTTGTGTAACTTTTTTAGCAAATCTTTTATCACCGCATGTGATTTAAATGAAAAGAAAAAATATTTTTTACACTTTTCGTTTGTGTCACTTTTTTAGCAAATCTTTTATCACCGCATGTGATTTAAATGAAAAAAACTTAAACACTTTTTTATTTGTGTCACTTTTAAATTGAGCACATACCTTTTAACCAAACGCTTTGAATAGTGATTTGATGAAATTCTTCAGTGATGAACTGTGAACTCTGACGCTGTACAAATTCCGTTGTTGTCCGGAATGGCTGTGTACTCAACGATTAAAAACGTGATGAATATTATGGTTTTGGTTAGTGGACTGTATTTCCTCTAGGCTAGCTTCCCTTACTGGCGCTGATGGACCATGAAAACGTAAGCTGTCGGCTTCCAGATTAGTTTCTCTCAGGGGGGTTAGAAATAAAAGGCAGTGATTAATATTAAAAATTGCACTTGTATTTTATTTCAAAGGAGGGTGCAATAGAAAAATTATTAGAATTAGAGTTTAAAAAGCAAACATGCACTTGCTACAGTTTTACCTTTTAATATATTCGGGGACTCTGCGTTCTGGCGGTGACGATCGCTGGAGTGACCTTTTTTGTGGGTTTGAAATATCTGTAGTTTAAAACAAAGAACTTACGAGCGTGCGAATCCTGCTGCGGCTTTAATCCAAGTGAACGAGTTCCCTTTCCACGCATTCCGTTTACCCCCAAAGCTAACAGGCCTTTGGCGGGGTAACTTAACGAAACGTCAATTTTGCTTTTAGTATCTGTGCTAACGGACGTAATAAATAAGCGGTTCTGTATTAAATTGCATTAGGGTGGCTGGCCCTTAATTTTCCTTTGGGGTTAGCCTGCTGGCCTAAACAAGGGGTGTTTGAATACTCCCCTGAAAATGATCTGATCTTGAAATAGTTCCGAAAACAACGAACAGATTCGGTTATAGTTAAAAAATATTTGATAGCAGTCCTTCCGATATGATTCCCGAAACATTTTGCTTTAGGATTTTTTCGACACTTTTCATGTATAAAATACACCGAAATAAATTTTGTGGGTGCTATTCGTACAATACTGGGTTGTGTGAATAAAATATAAGCAAACACTTTTTCTTCTAGTTTTCAGGAATTTGAAATAATAAAGATACTTCTAAATTTAAGTTAAAGCTATACAAAGAGATTCTTGTTTTTTTATTTTTTCATGTTTTATGCTAACTCCGAACGACATCTGCAAGGCACTAAGAAGCTTTTCATGTGAGAAATACACTCAGAGTGTTTGCCAAATCGCTGCCTAGGGGCGATTCTAGAGAAACTTTTTGCTAATTGAAAAATTTGTTCCTAAATTTTTGATGTTGCTTTGCCCGAGAATTGAACACATGATCTTCGCTGTGGTAGGCGGAGCACGCCACCACCACACCACTGCGGTCCATTATAGCTTGTTTAAAATTTTCGATGAAAGTGCCTGCTAAAATTGTAACTTATTGATAGAAAATACAATGGCTACGTGACAATAGGCTGATGAAATTGTTATATTTCTTGGCTATCTACTCTCAGGCTGTGATAGCGCAATATAGAAGCAGACATAAGATAGCTTGCTAGCATAGCATTACATAATTTAGGGTCCTGTAGCCTCTTCTGTGCCAACGTAATAAAAAAAACAAAAACAGTAAAATCTTTGCTCAACTCAATGAAACTTGATGATAAGTCGGTAGAGCAGGGAGTTACACAGGCATAAGAACGAATGGCGCTGTCTTTTCCCCTCTACTGCAAGTCCATTGAATCATTCGATACCTTTTTGCTGATTATAAAACATCTGCAACGTGCTTAAGTATTTCTCCGGATTGCTATGAGGAGTTTAAAGTTTTTTTTTCATTCTTTCCTAGCGATCCATTTATTGAGCCAAGCAATTTTAACAATGCTACGTGGTTCATAAGTCAAGTTTTCTTCCCAACTATAGCAAGAACTTACACTTCTTTGTTCCGTGTCACATTAATGCTGGGACGTAATTTTAGAGGATATCCAACCACGCAGGTGAAGAGTTGGTAAAAGCCATGCATCAACTCCTAGGGAAAAGATGGACAGATGGGTGTAAGCCTTCAGATTGGAAATCAAGTATGCTCAGCTCAATCCACAAGAAAGGCGATCCTCTAACTCACGCTAATAATCGCAGAATCAGCCTAGTTATTATCGCGTACAAGGTTCTATCTAGCAATCTGTGCTTGCTTTTTAAGAATTTAGAAAGACCTCTCTGAGGCATTCGAAACCTAACGAGGCTTTAGACAAGGCCACTATGTTTCGTGCGATTGCTTTAAAGAAATTCTGGAGAAGATAATTCTAGCACTAAACCGTGATGGCTCAATCTATTATAAGAACGTAGTTACTGGTGCTGCTAAAATTGATTTAATTGGCCTTAGCAAACGCGCCATTAATTTTTCCTCTTCTTAATTAAATAAAGATGCAAAATAGTGGGTCTTGCGATAAATAAGAACAGAATGTAGAGGTTGCTATCATGCAAAAGGATTCGGCATTCCCGCATTGGCTGCCACGGCACTGTTGGAGGGTATGAATTCGAGACTGCGAAGGACTTCGGCTATCTGGAAAATAATGTCTTTGGACTACGTAGTCACTTAAAATGTAAAGTCCTCTCTCGAGGAAACAAAATTATTGCTTTGGAAGTCGCTCATCATACCTGTCCTGAAGTATGGCTTGGAATGTCGATACGGGCGATGTCGACAAAAGCTAAGATGGTTGGTTTTCTGTAAGATTTATCATTTATATGTTCTGCTGATGGAGGATATCGAAGAACTTAAAACTATGACCAGTTCGAGCTTTAAACATATATGAAAACTCCAAGCCCTCGCAGATTACGTCCTGTTTATTTTGCGAATGGCCAAAGACGTTCCGACTAAGAATGTACATACAGGAACTGAAACCCACAGGGTCATTTTACACTAGATACGTGGATGAAACAATATGCGTTTGAACTACTAATAACGAAGAGCCAGTACTGGAGTATCTCAACAAGCAGCACGGGAAGAAAATATTCACAATGGAAACCGGGAAAGACAGACGAATCAACAAGCTAGACCTCAAGATAAATATTGATGAAGTTTCCAATCGATTTATCAACAACATATATAGAAAGCCAACGGCCACCGAAATAATACTTACAAATCACCTCGACAGCATAAAACTGCAGCATTAAGGCATTTGATAAACAGGCTTGAAAGAACACCTCTTACACAAAAAGCATATAAGATAGAGCTTGAGGTAAAATATAACATTGCTGCAAAAAACGGATATAAAAACGCACTAGTAAATAAGCTCGGAAGCAATCATGGAGAACCAAAAAGAAATAATGAAAAGGAAAATACTAACACTTGGTCGACTTTGACATATACTGGAAAAGCAACAAATAAATTGGCAAACGTTAAAAAAAAACATTTACACAGCGTTCAAAATATCGAACAATTTAAGCGAAAACTAAGAACTTACAAAAATTGAGGGGATCCATTGAGCAGCCACGGCGTGTACAAGCTTAACTGTGGATGCCAACACAGTTACATAGGACAAACAGAACGGCAAATAAAAACGAAGTTGGGAGAAAAAGTTAGATATTCCAACAAAAAAACATGGAATCCAAACATCGTACCAGAGTTCAAATTCACGAATCACATGGCCGAAAATGAATGTTTTCCCAAAACCATCAATAAAACAGTCAAGTTCCTTCACATACAAGCAAAAGCCCGACGTCTGAGCGTACCCGGAAACATGGAAATCCACAAATAGAAATATTCGACGGTAGAATAATAAATGAACAGGCAAACACAATTTCTGACACAATATTTGAATATTTAAAACTTGTTTTCAAGAAACAAACTAATGGCACAGGCACAACAGACAACCACAAATCAATAAACGCACCAGAGCAACAAACACATAAAGCTGGTCAAACGGCTAGAATTACTGCCCTCTACCTACCTCAGTCAGCCACACAAATCGATCAGTAAAAACTACTCTCGGAATGAACACACAGCACATACATATACGCAAACATCCATTTTTCCAATGCCTAAAACTATAAATGGGTAATTCTCACTAAATCTTGAAATTCCTGTCATTTCAGGTTTTACAAAAATTCAACCGACATACGATGGTAACTTTTTTTCTTGAAGAGAAGTGTATTAAGCCTAATTCGTTTGTGTATAATTTTTATCCATGTGGATATCTTTAAAGAATAACAAAAATACAGTACCCTCATCAACATTCCCTCACTATGTCCCAAACCCCAGATTATAACACCTCCGAATTTTTAGATCAAAATATTCTCAAAAATTCTGTTTGCAGCTTTGACTAATTGATTAAAAATACAATAAATTTTCAAAAATTTTATGTATTTTGAATAAAATGTAAAGAACGAGTTTTTGACAATGGTTTTACCTGTGTCCCACAAAAAAAAAAATCATTCCCTCACACCTTTACCGACAGTCGATAAGTGAATGTATTTTTAAGAATTCAAACATTACCCTCATTGGTTTTTGATAGTTGGCAATACTGTCAATTATTCGAAGCAGTGAATTCATCTTGTAGTCGCTACAGAATTTGTTTCAACAATTTTTCATTGAAATTTTAAATAATTACATTTTTGGTCGTCATTCCATCACATAAAAAAAAACAGGTATTTACAATATCTAAATATTAATTATTCAGTGAAGTAGGTTTTGAGAGATAGAAAGCATATACAAAAATTTAGACGCGGCAAATTGTATTCTGGGGACCACTATGCTGTTAAAATCTAATAACATAAGTACTACAAAAGTGACAATAAAAAAATAAAAATTAATAAAAAGATTTCGTGAGAATCATCCAAATATAAGGCAAACGATATCAACAGATCAGAACAAAAATTGATAGTGATGATGACACAACATGGAAACCGGCTTGCCTCGAAACCAAATTTGACAAGGGATGACGGAAAAGCGTTCCAATATACATACATCTATTTATGAGGAAGGGGAAGACCTCCACTAAGTAGGGAGAGGTAGATGGACGAAAGTCGCACTTGTGTTTATTACTATATCTTCTTAAACTTGAGAACAGATTGGCAAAGTAAATAAAAAGTTATCTGCCAGTGGGCATTTTTAAAGAAAAAATATCACGTCAATTCACCGTTTATGAAGTTATTGCTCCCAAGAGAAAACTCGGGTTACAGTGTGGTATAATGAACTTATTTAACCTTTTATGTATACTGCACTAATTAATCATTGTTTTCATTTTCTTATGAAAAAAAATAGTGTTATTAATTGTGTGGCAAAACAAAGATGAAGTCATACTTAAATAAACATTGTCAGTTTATTGATAAAAGCAAAAAAAAAAAAAAAAAACAAGTAAGGAACTGTCTTCGGCTGTGCCGAAATGGCCAAAAATCTTTCTATCTGAACGATCGGTTGTATGGGATATATAATGTATATAGCTCTGATCAAAGTGATTTTTTCAGGATATCTTCTATGATATATTAGAATATATATCACCGAGTTTCACGTTTATACTTTCTAAATTGCGGCAGGAATGACCAAAATCGTCTTATCTGAACGATCGGTTGTATGCGAGATATATGTTATAGTGGTCCGATCCTACCGGATCCGACAAATGTCTAATATAATACAAAAATACATCCTTGTGCAAAATTTCATTGAGATATCTCAAAATTTGAGGGACTAGTTTGCGTTCAAACAGACAGACGGACGGACAGACGGACATGGCTATATCAACCCAGTTCGTCGCCCTGATCATACTGATTATACTTAATGGTGGGTCTATCTTCTATATTTCTCAACGTTACAAACATCGAACCAAAGTTAATATACCATTTCATGTTCATGAAAGGTATAATAATACGGAGTCCGGTGCCTACAGCGCTCAGATATAAGCGAACATATGTCATGTATGTACATAGAACCATTTGAGTTAAAAATTGGTATACATACATATATAAACGTTATTTAATAAACATAGATATATAACATTAAGTGTAGAATAAATATGATCAGGGCTGTCCAAAAATGTTTAAATTCAAGTGCAAATAAAAATACAAAATTATATGTACACTGAAACTTTTTAAATTGAAAAAAAAAAAAAAAATAATAATAATAGTAATAAATAATTTTTTAAATCTTTAAAGAATTTTGAATTAAAATTTTTCGCAGTGCTACAATATTTTTGTGTTGTCAATTGGTTAGTATGAATTTGAATATTATACCGAAGTGCCTTGGCTTCATATGGAAGTGCTTTTTCTTTGCATTTTCATATGAAATTCAGGCACTTTCTTATGAATCGAATTAATATGAGGGCATACGGGTGTGCCATGAAAACTTTTTTTATACTTAAAGTGTGAGTTTGTAGCTGTGCCTATTTTTCACGGCAAAACAAAAACAAAAGAGCTATAAAAGTGTGGGGGTTGAGCAGCTCTAAATATGATATCCATATATAGATTAAACTTTCAACCAAAAAATATTGAAAAAACTCAGTCTGAGTTGCAGAAACGTTATCTACGGTTTCAACAACGTTGCCAATACGAAGTCACCTTGGCAAGATTACATTTTATCGTTTTATCAAATGCATACATTTGTATTAACTGTGACAATTTATTTGAGTTTAGTGAGATCAAGATTTTCGCGAATCTCTTTCGCTATTACGGGATAAATCCCAGAGTTTCAATACTCCTTGTTTTTCAGCAAGTCGGCTTCCAAGTTGAATCATAAGCACAAGGATTTCATCGTAATTTCGAACTCTGATAAAAGCAACGAAATTGTTCTGACAATTAGCACGAAGTTAAAACATAAAATGTGATAATTACTGAATGACAGAAACTTGCAAGGCCAAACGAAAATTTCAGTCCAAAACCTACGACTGGTAATAAGATCAACAGTGGAAGAACATATTTGATCTTAATTCCTAAAGCGATGCGAAAAATACCAACTATTGGGTAAATAATATTTTTTTCCAGCTTATCCCTTTCTTCCTCCGAATCTGGGTACTGGGATTGGTATCCCGCGATTGGTATCCCTGGTACCTATGTATGTACTTACAGCGATAGCTTTTGCAGTGCGGATGTTATCTTATCTCTAAGGATAGCACATAGGTGGCACCTTAATGGTTGATGTGGTTTTAACAACCAGGGTATATGTGAGGGCA
This sequence comes from Eurosta solidaginis, assembly GCF_040869045.1. NCBI lineage: Eukaryota > Metazoa > Arthropoda > Insecta > Diptera > Tephritidae > Eurosta > Eurosta solidaginis. Next base: position 171,918,746 of record NC_090322.1, on the reverse strand, counting down.
GAAAAGGTCGGATTGTACTAAAATGTTTATATGTTTTTTTTGTTTGACGAAGGTTTGAAAGCATACTATTTGTATATTCAGTTTTGTTTGACGCTGTACAAAGACGCAAAAAAAAACAAATAAGGAAGGTTAAGTTCGGGTTTAACCGAACATTACATACTCAGTTGAGAGCTATGGTAAAACATAAGGGAAAATAACCATGTAGGAAAATGAACCGAGGGTAACCCTGGAATGTGTTCGTATGACATGTATATCAAATGAAAGGTATTAAAGAGTATTTTATGAGGGAGTGGGCCATAGTTCTAAAGGTGGACCAGGGCTGACTCTAGAATTTGTTTGTACGATATTGGTATCAAATGAAAGATGTTAATGAGAATTTTAAAAGGCGTGGGCTTAGTTCTATAGGTGGACGCCTTTTCGAGATATCGCCATAAACGTGGATCAGGGTTGACCATAGAATGCGTTTGTAAGGTGTTAATGAGTATTTTAAAAGGGAGTGGGCCTTAGTTCTATAGGTGGACGCCCTTTCGAGATATCGCCATAAAGGTGGACCAGGGGTTACTCTAGAATGCGTTTTTACAATATGGGTATCAAACGAAAGGTGTTAATGAGTATTTTAAAAGGGAGTGATCCTTAGTTCCATAGGTGGACGCCATTTCGATATATCGCCATTAAGGTGAACCAGGGTTGACCCTGGAATGCGTTTGTACAATATGGGTATCAAACTAAAGGTGTTAATGAGTATTTTAAAAGGGAGTGATCCTTAGTTCCATAGGTGGACGCCGTTTCGATATATCGCCATAAAGGTGGACAAGGGGTGACCCTAGAATTTGTTTGCACGATATGGGTATCAAACGAAAGGGGTTAATAAGTATTTTAAAAGGGAGTAGGCCTTAGTTCTATAGGTGGACGCCTTTTTGAGATATCGCCATAAAGGTGGACCAGGGGTTACTCTAGAATGCGTTTGTACAATATGGGTATCAAACGAAAGGTGTTAATGAGTATTTTAAAAGGGAGTGATCCTTAGTTCCATAGGTGGACGCCGTTTCGATATATCGCCATAAAGGTGAACCAGGGGTGACCCTGGAATGCGTTTGTACAATACGGGTATCAAACTAAAGGTGTTAATGAGTATTTTAAAAGGGAGTGATCCTTAGTTCCATAGGTGGACGCCGTTTCGATATATCGCCATAAAGGTGGACCAGGGGTGACCCTGGAATTTGTTTGTACGATATGGGTATCAAACGAAAGGGGTTAATGAGTATTTTAAAAGGGAGTGGGCCTTATTTCTATAGGTGGACGCCTTTTTGAGATATCGCCATAAAGGTGGACCAGGGGTTACTCTAGAATGCGTTTGTACAATATGGGTATCAAACGAAAGGTGTTAATGAGTATTTTAAAAGGGCGTGGGGCTTAGTTCTATAGGTGGACGCCGTTTCGATATATCGCCATAAATGTGAACCAGGGTTGACTCTATAATGCGTTTGTACAATATGGGTATCAAACGAAAGGTGTTAATGAGTATTTTAAAAGGGAGTGATCCTCAGTTCCATAGGTGGACGCCGTTTCGATATATCGCCATAAAGGTGGACCAGGGGTGACCCTGGAATTTGTTTGTACGATATGGTTATCAAACGAAAGGGGTTAATGAGTATTTTAAAAGGGAGTGGGCCTTATTTCTATAGGTGGACGCCTTTTTGAGATATCGCCATAAAGGTGGACCAGGGGTGACTCTAGAATGCGTTTGTACAATATGGGTATCAAACGAAAGGTGTTAATAAGTATTTTAAAAGGGCGTGGGGCTTAGTTCTATAGGTGGACGCCTTTTCGAGATATGGCAATAAAGGTGGACCAGGGGTGACCCTAGAATGTGTGTGTACGATATGGGTATCAAATTAAAGGTATTGTAACGCATTTGCTGCAAATCCTCTTATTTACAATCCTCTGCTAAGTTCGAATCACTAAACTGTTGAATAAATAACTCCAATATTGAATAATGGAAAAATGGCCTTTATTAAAGTACTTCACAATAACACTTATACTTTGATACTCGCTGGCTTAATAACCAAACTGATTGATAACTCAAATTAAACTCTACTATTGGCCGCCAAATCGCGTGCTTAATCAATAACTCATTGATTGCTCAAATCAAACTGAATTACTTCTTACTCGCCTGCCCCGCTTTTATAGTTTACGCTGCATACTTCTAGGCTCTTCGATTTCCAGAAGTTACTAGTTAGTTCGGCTACAAAATCGCCAGCCACAACTACGTGCACAAATTATTGCTCTCTCTTGTGACAACTCAGATAAGATATATGCATGTGTTTGTGCATTGCCGCTCCGCTGCTCGTATACGTACATATGTGTAGACGCAATTATTTATTCGTTTATGTAGATATATAATGATTGAATTATTTATGTGAATGTTTGTAGTTTACAGTCTCTCGCGCATACATAGGCGTATAAGTAAATGCATCTGTGTGTGACATCTTTCGGCTGCCTTATATATGTGTATACATGATTTGATTATTGACGTAAATACTGCTTATCGTGGTCTTGGCATCGCCTTAGTGATGGTATAACTTAGTGATGTTAATATCCGTGACACTGCCCTCCACCTAAGTCTGATCGTCCCGATCAGACAAATCTCCCGATCTAACTGCCGCTAGCATCTCCAAATGTACCACTCTTCTAACCCGTGGTTTCCCAGTGGTTTGTATGCGGTAGATGGTATCACTAATCTTCTTCACAACTTTGTACGGGCCTTCCCAACTGCACATAAATTTAGCTGGAACACCTTTCCGCCGGTGAGGGTTGTTTAACAGTACCAAATCTCCCGCCAAGAAACCTTCCGAATTAAAGTTCTTTTCATGCCAGTGTTTCATCTTACTACTCCTTACCGTGGGCCGTTCCTTCACACTCTGTTGTTTGGTCAATGAACCACTTCGTAGAGCTTGCGCTGGACGAATTTTCTTTGCGTAATCGGTATCGCTCCCACATTTTACAACAGTAGTGCGCTCCGGCTTGAAACTGCCCTCGCATTCTTTCTCGGAAATTCGTTGCTTCGTTTTCCTGCGTCTTTTAGGTTTTGTCAATGCCAGTGTTTCTCTCGCAGGTACTTTTGATTTTGATTTATTTGGCCTATTCGATCTATCAACCTTTACCTTTGAATTTCGTGGCCTTCGTCGAGTATTCTCCACCAGTACCCGATTACTGCTGAACCCTTTTTCCAAACTAAAGTTAAGTGGCACATCTTGGTTCTCATAACGCATCACCCTTCTCTGCATATCGATCTTGATGTCATGGTCAACCAAGAAATCCACTCCCAATATAACTTCATCAACAATCTCCGCCACAACAAATTTGTGTAGAACCATGACCTTCCCAATCAATACTTCACATATCACTTCTTCCTGAACTTGGTTATACTCGCCAGTACCGTACGTAACTTTGCTCCAGGTAACGGTTTTACTCTCCTGTTGACCAAGTCAGATCGGATCAAGGAATGAGATGCGCCCATATCTACAGTCAGTACTCGTTCTTTGCCATCCATATTCCCTCTAACGGTAAGACTGCTCGATTTTCTACCAATTTGCGACACAGATATCACAGGGCATTCAATAGCTGGATATAGGTCTCTACCTCTTACTCTCTCTTGCTCATCTCCTCCAGCTTTGCGTTTATGGCCACCCACATTGTTGGAATTATTAGGACCAAGATCGCAATGACGTGCAATGTGACCTGGGTTGCCGCACTTGAAACATTTAATAACTCCGGCATTCTTCTGTTGAGATCCCTTCAGTGCTTCCAAAATTGTGTCTACCCACTCTGGCCTTTCTACTTCCACACGGCGTGCTTTGAAAACTGGCTTACACAGAAGCGACGCTGTTTCCTGAATCAGAGCTTGTGACACCGTTTCTGCAAATGTTGGTTTTGGGTTTGCGTATGTATCTCGCTTTGTTTCGGCGTCCCGTATGCCATTTATAAAGCTCTGAATTTTTACCCTTTCAGTGCATTCCACGGGTGCGTCCGCATTTGCAAGATGAGCCAATCTTTCAATATCTGAAGCAAACTCCTGCAATGTCTCATTTGCTTTTTGGTAGCGGTTTTGCAACTCAATTTGGAATATCTGTTTCCTATGCTCGCTTCCGTAACGTCTCTCTAAAGCGCTCATCAATGTTTCGGAGTGGTTCCGCTCGTACTCTGCGATGGTCTGTAAGATTTCCGCGGCGGGCCCTTTCAGTGCCACGAACAGAGCTGCAACTTTATCTTCAACATTCCATTGGTTCACTGCTGCGGTCTTCTCAAACTAAAGCTTAAAGACCTGGAAAGGAACAGAACCGTCAAAGGATGGTGTTTTTACCTTTGGATTACTAGTTGAAACTGCTGGGCGATTTAGTTGCAACTGTTCGATACGTCCTCTCAAAGCATCCACCTCGGCCTCGGTTTTTTCTTCAAACTGTAAAATTTTTGTATCTTGCGCCTCCAACTTCGAGGAAATACCTTCTTCTTGCCCTTCCAGTTGAGCAGAGATCTGCGATGATATCTGTGCTGAAATTTGCGCCGACATTTCGGATATTCGTGCCTCTTGTGCTTCAATCTTCGCTGTTATTTCAGATGACATTTCTGCAATACGTGTCTCCTGTGATTCCATCTTGGATGCCATATATGTCTTCTGTTCTTCCAGTTGAGATGACACTGTCGATGTTTGAGCAGATATTGCAGCTAAAATCATGTTCAAGTCTGTACTGGTAACCGTCTGCGATGCTTCGTTCTGCTCTTCAATTTTTGTTGTCTCCTCGCCATCAAGATGAAAGACATGCTCTTCCACATCAATTCCTTCTGCTTCCATTGCCTCTCGTAGCCGTTCCTGAAGTTCGAGTTTAACGCCGCTTGTATTCAATCCACGGCTCTCCAACTCCTTCTTCAGTTGCGGGATCTTCAATTCACTTAACTTTGCCATGTCCTTGTTGTCCTCTAGAACTTATTCAACAATTCCTCTTCTGACACCAATTGTAACGAATTTGCTGCAAATCCTCTTATTTGCAATCCTCTGCTAAGTTCGAATCACTAAACTGTTGAATAAATAACTCCAATATTGAATAATGGAAAAATGGCCTTTATTAAAGTACTTCACAATAACACTTATACTTTGCTACTCGCTGGCTTAATAACCAAACTGATTGATAACTCAAATTAAGCTCTACTATTGGCCGCCAGATCGCGTGCTTAATCAATAACTCATTGATTGCTCAACTCAAACTGAATTACTTCTTACTCGCCTGCCCCGAGTATGCAGTTTACGCTGCATACTTCTAGGCTCTTCGATTTCCAGAAGTTACTAGTTAGTTCGGCTACAAAATCGCCAGCCACAACTACGTGCACAAATTATTGCTCTCTCTTGTGACAACTCAGATAAGATATATGCATGTGTTTGTGCATTGCCGCTCCGCTGCTCGTATACGTACATATGCGTAGACGCAATTATTTATTCGTTTATGTAGATACATAATGATTGAATTATTTATGTGAATGTTTGTAGTTTACAGTCTCTCGCGCATACATAGGCGTATAAGTAAATGCATCTGTGAGTGACATCTTTCGGCTGCCTTATATATGTGTATACATGATTTGATTATTGACGTAAATACTGCTTATCGTGGCCTTGGCATCGCCTTAGTGATGGTATAACTTAGTGATGTTAATATCCGTGACAGTATTAATGAGGGTTCTAAAAGGGAGTGGTAGTAGTTGTATAGGTGGTCGCCTTTTCGAGTATCGCTATAAAGGTGGACCAGGGGTGACTCTAGAATTTGTTTGTACGATATGGGTATCAAATTAAAGGTATTAATGAGATTTTATCAATAACAGGCTTTTCTGATCTAAGTCCAGCGTGCAAATAAAACTAGATTATTCCACTATTATCCCAACGTTTCGCTAATCTTTGTTAGCATCTTCAGGGGGTATTTACTTTAAAAAATCCCTGCCACAAATAAAGGTTAAAATTACAAGATAGTTAAATGAGTAAAAAATTTTTAACAAGAAACACTTACACTATTGGATTTCGTATCGAAAACATGAACATAAAACAACAAAAACATTAGTCACTTAAACATATACATGAATAAACTATAATCAGTACCATCTAACCATCATGGTAGTCTTGTCAATACTAAATATTCTTCATTTTATATTTGTAAACATGCTATGTAGGCGGCAGCAATATTTTCTGTACCCTCGCGTTTGTTCATTGTCTTTTCTCGTCTTTCCATTATTCTCAGTCTTTCCAATGTGTATCGGTATTAATGAGGGTTTAAAAGGGAGTGGTGGTAGTTGTATATGTGAAGGCGTTTTCCAGATATCGACCAAAATGTGGACCATGGTTACCCAGAACTTCATCTGTTGGATACCGCTAATTTAGTTATATATGTAATACCACGAACAGTATTCTTGCCAAGATTTCAAGGGCTTTTGATTTCGCCGCAGAACTTTTTCATTTTCTTCTACTTAATATGGTAGGTCACACCCATTTTGCAAAGTTTTTTTCTAAAGTTATATTTTGCGTCAATAAACCAATCCAATTACCATGTTTCATCCCTTTTTTCGTAATTGGTATAGAATTATGGCATTTTTTTCATTTTCAGTTCTTTGACACTGAACATTACCAGAATGAAGCATGTTTATTAACTCATTTTTATAACCTTCATGAAAATGAAATGGTATATTAATTTCGTCACGAAACCCAAAATTGTAAGTCCTTAAAGGAAAATAGATAGACCCACCATTAAGTATACCGAAATAATCAGGTTGAAGAGCTGAGTTGATTTAGCCATGTCCGTCTGTCCGTCTGTCTGTTTGTATGCAAACTAGTCCCTCAATTTTTGAGATATCTTGATAAAATTTATTGAGCGGGTGTATTTGGCTGTCCGATTAGACATTTGTCGGAACCGGCCGGATCGGACCACTATAGCATATATCCTCCATACAACCGATTTTTCAGAAAAAGAGGATTTTTGTAATATCTTACTCAATTTAACAGATTGAAGCTTCAAACTTCACCATATAATTTCGTATATTGCACATATTGTTGCCTGAAAAAGTTGATGAGATCGGTCGTATATATAGTATATATCCCCCACAACCGATTGTTCAGATAAGAAACTTTTCGTAATTGCTGCCCTATTTTAAGAGATAGAGGCTTTAAATTTCAACGAATATTGTTATCTGAAAAAATCATACAGATCGGTGGTATATATAGTATATATATATAGTATATATATATATTTTCGCAATTCTAGCCCCATTTTAACAGCTAGAAGCTTCAAATTTCACCGAATGCTTACGTATATGGCATATATTGTTGTCTGAAAAAATCATAGAGATCGGTTGTATATATAGTATATATCTCATGCAACCGATTGTTCAGATAAGAAACTTTGCTCAATTTCTACCCCATTTTAACAGCTATAAGCTTCAAATTTCACCGATTGCTTACGTATATAGTATATATTGTTGTGTCAAAAAATCATAGAAATCGGTGATATATATAATATATATATGATGGTATATATAGTATATATATATAGTATATATATATTTTTTTTGCGATTTCGGCCCCATTTAACAGCCAGAAGCTTCAAATTTCACCAAATGCTTACGTGCATAGCATATATTGATGTCTGAAAAAATTATTGAGATCGGTGGTATACATAGTATATATCTCATACAACCGATTGTTCAGATAAGAAACTTTGCGCAATTTATTCCCCGTTTTAACAGCTAGAAGCTTCAAATTTCACCAAATGCTTACGTGTATAGTGCATATTGTTGTCTAAAAAAATCATTGAGATCGGTGGAATATATGGTATATATATCATACAACCGATTGTTCAGATAAGAAACTTTGCGCAATTTCTGCCCCATTTTAACAGCTACAAGCTTCAAATTTCATCAAATGCTTACGTATATAGCATATATTTTTGTCTGAAAAAATCATAGAGACCGGTGGTATATATAATCTCATACAACCGATTGTTCAGATAAGAAACTTTGCGCAATTTCTTCCACATTTTAACAGCTAGAAGCTTCAAATTTCACCAAATGCTTACGTGTATAGTATATATTGTTGTCTGAAAAAATCATTGAGATCGGTGGTATATATAGTATATACATCATACAACCGATTGTTCAGATAAGAAACTTTGTGCAATTTCTGCCCCATTTTAACAGCTACAAGCTTCAAATTTCACCAAATGCTTACGTATATAGCATATATTGTTGTCTGAAAAAATCATTGAGATCGGTGGTATATATATTATATACCCCATATAAACTGTATTTTTTAGCCCCTTTTTTACGGCTAGAAGCTTCAAAATTCATAAAATTTCATCAAATAGTTACGTTTACGTCATATATTGTTGAAATACGTGATTCGTAGTCATAGTTTTTACACGTAGACCACAAAAGACCTGAAACTTTGCATCCTCACACAAAGTACCTACCTATTTTTTATTTTATATTTATCTTAAAAATCGTTTAGGTATGTAGATCTGTTCACTATATATTTCTTATCTTATACATCCGATTTTCGGAGATTACGAATGGGATAAGATTATTGTTCAGCCCCATTCATGAAAGGTATGAAGTCTTCGGCACAGCCGAAGACAGTCCCTTCCTTACTTGTTTCCATTTGTTTTAGAAATATTTTTCGCTATAAAGAAAATAATTTTACCACATTTTATCTTCAGCGACATATGACTCCCGAAATGCTGAAAATAGGGTTTTAAGAAAGAATTGGTGCCACGCCCAATTTTAAATATTGTAATGTATTCTTATTTTGCTTAGCATGAAACCTTAAAGTCCTAAAATGTATTACTATACAGTTTTTTAAGCATAGATACTGACTATTAAGTGGTTTTGATAGGGTTTTTCAGTTTGGTTGTTAAAACAAGCTTCTGGTAACACCATGGACTCATTCAGTCTATGTGAGGTCCTCATGGACCGGCCAGCTCAACCTAACCTAACCTAAATACGTTTTATATGGTTCTTTAAAAAAATCTTTTATAAAAAAGTGGGCGTGGTTCTTAATCGATTTCGCCCTATTTTGAAAGAAATATTCACATTTATTAGAATATACGTTTATCGAATTTTATCTCGATAGCAGAACTTCTATTCGAGCTATGGCTACCGGAATGTCAGAAAATACTTGGTCAAAGAGAGGCGGTGCCACGCCCATTTTCAAATATTTTTTTTTTTCCAACTTGTTAGTATTATAGTATTTCGGAAGTAAACAAAACATTTATATAAAGTAACTTTTTGATAAAGCCGTGTTTTTTTACATTTATATACATCAACATTTTCGACTACAAAAAGCGTCATCGACATTTGCACATAGTAGTGGTGTATGGAGAAATAGTAGAGACACGAACCTTTTTGGTCAAAGTGTGTAATGCATACCAAAATTGAAAGTGGAGATTGGTGGATTAGTGGAAACACACACTTTTAGTAATAATTTTATGCACAACAATTTCACAAGTGAAGATAAATTTATGCACTTAAAGTTTGAGTGCTTATGTACATATATACATACATATAAGAAAATGTCGTTTATGACCTTTTACGATTCTTTCAATTTTTTTTTTAAATAAAAGCAGGCCTGGTCAGTGCCGAGTTTGCACATTTTTAACAGAAATTTTCACATTTTCACAACTTGTGGAGATAGAAGAACTCATCTTCGAGTTGTTGCCCGCGAAACGTTGGAAAATGCTTCGACGAAAAAAGGGCGATGCCTTTTTTCAAAAATGTGAGAACTTGCTTTTTATTCCCATTTAAGATCATTTTAAAATCTTTTGTACAAACGTGGGCGAGGCCGAAAGCCGATTACGATATTGGTTTTCAGGTACATTACCTCTTTTAAGAAAAATCTGATGAACAAATTTTTTTTTGATGACAGCTGAAACGGTTATTGATTTATAACCAGTAATAATTGTGACATTGATTTTACCATAAGTTGGCGGTGCATTTAGAAAATTTTCGAATAATCGTAATCGACCTATCAACTTAGCAAAGAAAAAAGTTATTGTACTTGCATTATTACCGTGATCTGAACTAAATCAATATTCACTATGAGCTTTGCTCAGCTGGATTAAAAAGAAACGATATTTTAGATAGTATTTAATTTTTTTTTTGCATCCAATAAATATTGTTGACATTATAAAATGTAATCTTTATACCCATATTACGTGCCCTTATTTATTTATTTAGTCTAGTAACAAATGTTTAGTACAGACACTTAAGACTAAATTACAGAAACCAGCTTATATTAAGCTATGGAAAACACTAGCAAAAAGAATTTATATTATTACAGATTAAGTAATTTTTTAGTTTAAGTTGAAAAGCGTATTTTGAGTCGGACAAATCAATATCCGAAACACTTGAGAAGCAATTAATTTCTGATAGGGCTCTGTTAATAGGCGCTTTTGAGTTATAAACAGTTCTACTCAGCCCTATGAAAAATATTTCAAAGTGGCGGAGGTTTCTGCAGGGAGTACTTAAGCATAGTTTTTCAAGAAGCAACGCGCAGTCAATTTTGCCCGTGAAAAGATCGAAAATGAACAACGAGGCCAAAAGAATTCTGCGATTGTTTAGGGATAGTAAGGATATTAGTTGGCATCGAGACTCATAAGACGGGATCGGTTCAGAGAATCGTCATGAAATAAGCGCGAAGCGCATAAAGATTTTTTGAACCCGCTCCAGCCGCTTGATGTGAACTGCGTGGTAAGGCCGCCAAATGAAAGCAGCATACTCATTTGTTTATTCTACCTTTGGTTTGTACATAGCACATATTTATAAAAGTACTGTACGCGTTACAAAAGTAAATATTTATGACTTGATATATAAAGCACACTTAGTTATACAACTTTCCAGCATATTGGTTACCATCTATACAAGTTTTTAGTGTATGTGTGGTAAAGTATGTACGTAGGGTGTAGTTTTGTATGAAATTTAGTAGTGGCGTAAATTATTTGGAGAAATTCAGTAGCGGATGTGGGATTTTGGTACAGGAAGTGTTTTCCTTAATCAATCACCCCATACCTGCAGTTTTTTACAAATCCTGCTTTAAAGTAGAGCTTACGATTTCTCGAACATGTTCGAGAAGAGATTTCTCGCGAGTCTCGCCTTCTCGCGAGATTCTCGAATCTCGAATTACTCGTAAGGCTCGCGAGATTCTCGACATTCAACTTAATCGATTCATTGGCTGCTTTATATAGAGCTAACGATTTCTTCTGGAGCACAAGCCCAAATGTCCTCCAAACCAAAATTAAAAAACCCAGAAATGTATAGAATATTGCCAATGCAGCGACTGAATTGAAAGTCGAGCAGATCGCGAGTATTACGAGTAATTCGAGCATCGCGCGAGAAGGCGTGTTCTTGATGTCTCGTTGAAAAATAAAATATTGCGAACAAAAAAGTATATGCATAATAAATATGTTTTGAGTTAAATGTCATTGGAAGCAATATAATCAACAAAAAGTAACAAGTAAAAAAAAACTAAGTGTATAAATACTGTCCATACAGCGATTGAGTAAAATATCGAGAAGCTCGCGAGATGTACGAGTACTTCGAGACACGAGAATCTCGTGAGAAGTCGAGTTCTCAATTTCTCGGGTCTCGAAAAGCTCGCTTGTGTTCGAGAAGAAATCGTAAGCGCTACTTTAAAGACATAACTCATATGAAGAGTGTATAAAAAAAATTGTGGGAAATATTTTAAATAAAATTTAGCAAAATCGCAAAATCCGGAAAAATATCATGATAATTAGTAAACTTAAGATTTTGGAAATAAAAACGGTTCCTATTGTCATCATGAAATAAACTCACATCTAGTTCTTGAAGAGTGATTTAAAAAAAATCGCCTAGTTGATTTAACAGCCTCCTTTCATTTGAGCATAGTTTCCCTCTATCTACGACGCTTTTCTTACCTTTTTTGTTTTTTATTTTTTGCTGCAAAGTAAAGCGAAAGAAAAAACCGACACGAAAATAGCAGTTACAATTTTTATCACGTCGATAAATTTTTCTTTTCGTTCTTTGAATTTTGTTACTGAAACATGTCAACCAATCTCGAAAGAGTTTGAAAAAAATTCTAAAATTCGAGAAAATTTAGCAAACTTTTCGTGTTTTTCGTTTATTGATTTTCGACAATTTTTTTGTCTTATACTTTGTTCTATACGAAGGGCGAAGAGGATTAAAACACCCTAGGGGAAAAATGTGAGAAATCAATGTGAGTATTAAGAGACCTAAAACTTGTTCTTTGACTAAAATCTTTTCTTAGTAAGACTAAAATTGAGGGCTACTAAATTGTATACTCTAAAAATTTCAAAAAAATCTTAAAGAAAAATGTCGAGATTTTCGTAAAATTTTCTCGACTTTTCGAGATTTGTTTGAAAATGATTCAAGGATTTGTTTGTTACAAATTTCCTTGGCATTTTTTTATGTTATCGAAACCAAAAAATACAAATTTAGTTGACGAAATTTGAGAAGAATTGCCACTGATATTTAAAAAACTTAATCTAATTTAAATAGGGTAATAAGTTAAGAGGAAATGTTATAAAAAAGTTTATTTCAGAAAAAAAAAAAAATAGCAATTACAACGCAAAAAATTATGAAACACATTTAGAAAAATTTTAAAGAAACTAAAATATAAATAACACCAACTAATTTTATTAAGAAACCAAAACAAGGAAGACCTCAGAAAAGAATTTTGCCCAAAGCCAGTAATTGAACTTATTTCGACTCCATTCTAGCTTTTGAAATTCCAAGATCAAATCTGTAATATTTTCAGAACTCCCGAATCGAAATCTAAAGAACTGCTGTTTTTGATTTTACTTCGATATAGAATTTCCTTCTGTGAAATGTTTGTTGAAAATGCAAAAAAAAACAAAATAATAAGAAATCTCTTAGCCCAAAAAGGGATGCGACCACCGTGGTGTGATGGTAGCGTGGTCCGCCATTTGAAGATAAGCTCGGCCTAAAATCTCTTCGTAGCTTATCGCGCCTTACATTTATTATTTTAATGGAAAATTTAGGATACAGTTCTCGCCTTGAAAGAGGCATAGTAACTAATTTCAAAAATTTTCGGATCTCCAGCTGATATTAGAGCGTATTAGGGATTAGGGCGTATAAAGACTCAGTATATTAATTTAGCGCACACATGGATCAATAGGGAGCTAACTGAAAAGTCTGACATTTCGAAGCTCTGAGTATCTCCGAACTTCCCAGCTCAATACCTACCGAATTGTATACTCGTTTTATCAATAAATCCACTAATCGACGAGAAAAGACTCTGAGACTGGTTCAGTCTGTTTTGGGACGCCAAAATCTGGAAGTCATGGGAATAATTTATTATGTAGACTATTTCTGGTGTTGGGAGTAGACATTTTTTGTATAAGTATTAACATTTATAAGCTATACAAAAGTATTAGTTGTGTCAAGTCGTTGGTCACATGAAAGACCAGAATTTTTTATTATTCTTATGGAAAACAAGCAGCTTTAATTTTTTAGGTGGAGTACTAGCACATTTCAAACGGTTGCCTGGACGTTAAGCAATTCGCTTTTAGCAATTTTGTTTTAGATTTCAGTTCAGACCTTTGAAAAATAACATTCTAGCTGAAAAATTTAAAACTAAAACAAAATAGTTTTACTAGTACAAGGTTTCTAAACTTTTTTGTTCTATATGTCGGATCTGTCAATAAGTTTAAAGTATTGGGACGTACTTTGATGAAGTGACGCGCACTTTTTCATAAAACACTTGTTGTAAGTTTACATACTAAAAATTAGTAGGCGAGAAAAACAATAATGAAAATATTGGAGTAGTAAAAAAATGTGAGGCAGAGTAAAATTATTATTGGTTGAAAGTGCGTGCGCGTCAATTCCTCTTAAACTTTTGATAATGACTTCGCATCCTGCATCATCAGAAGTGGGCAATGAGCCAGAAGAGTTAAATAGTGAAAATAGTGTATGGAAAAAATTATACCAACAACAAAATAAAGAGTTTGTTTTGCTGTTAAAAACATTTGGTTCGACGTTCAGTCCAAATAGTGATGTGCAGCTACCGGAATTTGATCCAGATGGATTTAATGTAAGTGCACGAGCCTGGATAGCCACCGCAGATATGTGCATGGCAGAGAAGCCCTTAAAGGGTGCATCTTTAATGTTGGTTCTTAGTCGTGCTTTAAAAGGACAAGCTGCAAATTGGCTAACACACATTTCATACCCCGATATGATTTGGAATGAGTTCAGAGATATTTTCGTTTCAAGATTCGACTTTTCGGAGACAAATGCTGCTTTCCTTATCAATTTAAGCAATAAAAAACCAAAAGAAGATGAGTGCCTTGCATCTTATGCAGCAACAATAATGACGTCATTATCGACCAAATGGACCACGGAAGAGATAGTCATTTCAACAGTGCTGGCACATGTGGCTCAGTTCGACCCTCGTATTCACCGATTGGCTTTCACATCAAACGTGGGAACAAGAAAGCTTTTACAGCAAGAACTAAATTCGATGTCGTTTATCAAGAGGAAAATTTCAACAATGAGCAGTGGATGTGAACGAATTGAAACCAAACGTCAGAAGCATTCCCCAGTTCCATTTGCTGTCAAATGTTTCATCTGTGGTAAAACAGGACACAAAGCGGTGATGTGCAAATATAAATTGGATAAAGCCACACAATTAACACCCAAGAAGGAATTACCAAATAGAAGTTCTTTTAATCCAAACAAGGCATCAGTCAAGTGTTATCGTTGTCAGGGTTTTGGGCATTACGCCTCCCGATGTCCAAATGCAACCGAAAATTTTAAAAACAAAACATCGAGCGGTATTGCTAATCGTAAAGTCGATATTTGTGCTGTTAAGTCGCCATCAGGTATTTTACGAGAGTCAGGTGAGCAATGCACTTTTTATTACGATTCTGGAGCGGAGTGTTCACTTATGAAAGAATCTATAGGTTCATAGTTTTGCGGTAAGCGTTTTAACAATGTTGTGAATATGTCAGGTATTGGTCACGCGAGTGTTACCAGTACATTGCAGATTTTAGCCACAATTGAAATAAATTCAATTGTGATGGAAATACTTTTTCACCTATTACCAGATGAACATTTGTCATACAATATCATGATAGGGCGTGAGATTTTAAACCAGGGCGTGTGCGTTAAAATGAGTTGTAAAGAATTAGTTTTTTAGTAAAGTCGAAATTTCAGTAAATAATTGTAAGAAGCAAATAAAAATATTCAGTATTAAAGATCTTAATACTGATATTCCATTGCAATTTCAATCGAAATTGGTGAATATTTTGAACAGGTTCAAAGAAAGTTTTACGGAAGGCACGCCTTGTACCTCTACTGCTGTTACTCCTATGCAAATACGCCTTAAAGATCCGAATAAGACCGTTTGTAGACGGCCTTATAGACTAAGTTTTGAAGAACAGGGCATTGTTCGCGAAAAAATTAATGAACTATTAAGGGTGGGAGTAATTCGGCCCAGCTGCTCTCCTTTTGCTAGCCCCATTTTACTGGTCAAAAAGAAAGATGGTTCAGATCGTATGTGCGTAGATTATCGCCAATTAAATTATAATACTATTCCTGATAGATTTCCTTTGCCTTTAATATCAGACCAAATTAATAGACTTCATGGAAGCTATTATTTTACTACTTTGGATATGGTTAGCGGTTATCATCAAATACCGGTGCATTCAGATTCTGTAGAAAAACGGCTTTCATAACACCAGAAGGTCACTTTGAGTACCTGGCCATGTCGTTTGGATTGCGAAACGCTCCAGCAGTCTTTCAACGGGCTGTTATGAAAGTTCTTGGGGAGTTAGTTCATTCTTATGTGGTAGTTTATATGGATAACATTTTGGTATTAGGAACAGAAGATGTTGAGGAAAGTATAAAAAGGATTGGCATTGTTTTACAAATACTTACTGATGCTGGATTTTCGCTTAATGTTAAGAAGTGTACATTTTTGAAGCGAAAGGTAGAATACCTTTGGTATGAAGTGAGTGATGGTCAAATTAAACCCAATCCAAAAAAAATAGAAGCTTTAGAAACTCTTCCTCCACCAAAAACGGTGACTCAACTACGTCAATTCATTGGTTTAGCTTCATATTATCGGCAATTCGTTCCAAAATTTTCCCAACTAATGTCGCCCTTATATGCCCTAACGAGTTTAAGTAAAGGAAATCTTATTTGGAGGACATCACATGAAAATATTAGACAACAAATTATAGCAGTGTTAACCGATTCTCCTGTTCTTACTATATTTGATCCAAATTTTCCTACTGAATTGCATACTGATGCAAGCGCTTTAGGATATGGTGTAATCCTTATGCAGAGAAGTGACAAAAATCTTCGTGTTGTGGCATATTTTAGTAAGAGCACCACACCTGTTGAAGCAAAGTACCATTCTTATGAACTGGAGACTCTTGCAGTTGTAAATGCTGTGAAGCACTTTAGGCATTTTTTATATGGTCGGAAATTTATTGTAATTACAGACTGTTATTCCCTGAAATCGGCACGTAGCAAGCTCGACTTGACACCTAGGGTACACAGATGGTGGGCATTTCTGCAGTCATTTAATTTTGATATTATACATAGGAATGGAGATCGTATGGCCCACGTTGATTTTTTTTCAAGACACCTACAACGTACTTTAAACAATCGCGTAGATAAAGTCGAAAGAAAAGAAGTTAACATTGCGGATATTTCCGGAAACTGGGTAATTTCTGAACAGCATCGCGATGAGGAAATTCAGAAAATAGTTTCTGATTTAAAAAATTGAAAACTTAGCGACAATTTATCCAAAACTTATGAGCTGCGGTCAGGTGTGCTACATCGCACTATACAACGCAACGGCAGAACGAAGTGTTTGCCTCGCACCCTAAGATGGTCGGTTATAAATTGCGTTCATGAATCTTTAATTCATCTCGGATGGGAAAAGACTCTCGCAAAACTTTATGATATGTACTGGTTTGAGAACAATGCAAAGTATGTCAAAAAATTTATAGACAATTGTATTACATGTAAAGTTTCTAAATCTCATTGTGGTAAATTTCAGGCAGAGCTACATTCCATTCCAAAGATCTCGACTCCGTGGCACACAGTGCATATTGATGCAACCGGTAAGCTTAGCGGTAAGTGTGACCAAAAGGAATATGTTTTTGTGTTAATAGACGCATTCACAAAATTTGTAATTCTGCACCATACCTTACATATTGATTCAATGAATAGTATTCAGGCAGTAAAATTCAGTTTATCACTTTTTGGTGCTCCTAAACGCATAATTGCTGATCAGGGTAGGTGTTTTTCTAGTTCTGAGTTTCGAGATTTTTGCAAATCTAATGGCATTGAATTGCATCTTATTGCTACTGGCAACTCGCGTGCGAATGGTCAGCTAGAACGAATAATGAGTACTCTTAAGACTATGTTTACTGCTGTAGAGACAAGCAAGGGTCGTTCGTGGCAAGATGCCCTTTCCGATGTACAGTTGGCTTTAAATTGTACGGTTAGCAAAGCGACTAAATACAGCCCTCTGGAATTATTGATAGGAAAGGTTGCAAGACCACTTGAACTGATTCGTTTTGATGAAACCGAATTGAACATTGACATCGATAATGTGAGGCAAAACGCCTTGGAAAATATTGACAAAAATGCTAAATACAATAAAAGGAGGTTTGATTAAAATAAATATCCGGTAAATAGGTTCTCGGTAGGAGATTTTGTTTTGCTGCAAAATGAAAAACGCAACCAGACAAAGCTTGATCCTAAATATAAAGGACCTTTTAAAATTATTGAAGTTTTGGATGGAGATAGATACACTCTATCCGCTCCAAAGTCTATCCGTACTTATAAGTATGCACATGATCGTTTGCGTAAAATGCCTGATGGTACTATATTTATAGATGGCGAAGATGTAGAAACTGAAAGCAATGACATAGAAATGTAAGAACACAATTTGCGAAAATTGAACATACTCGAGTTATCTATTTAGCGCGTGAAAATCAATGGCTCGCTCGGCGCTACACATGGACGGCGGTAAAAAGGACACAGATAAATTGATAGTTTATGCGCCATGTTTCTTATCACTCATAGCCAATGATCATCTCATGAATGGTGTATGTTAGTGGGTTAAGGATACATTGGGTGATAATCCTACAGATGTACAAAGGATCTTACCATTACGCTTAAAATCAGATCAATTAAAAACAGTTAATAACCATCGTATTTATTACTACATGTTGGCGGAGGAGGGCTTTAGTGCGCATATTACCGATAATAATGAGGAGCTCATTATAGGAGCACCAGCCATAAATACATGGAAGGTTGTCGCAAGAGATTTGAAGAGGGTCCAATATTGAGTAGACGCGATACGCCTGGAAGAAGGCGTGTACCACGACAAAAAGAATATTCAGTGCAATATACGCTGAATATCGAAGATCAGCCGAATTACTCATATTTTGGTTATGCTGTGGGTATAAAAATCGATTGTTGTATGTAGCAACAGCACCACAAGCAAATTTGCAATCGGCATAGGCTTATTTATACAAGTACTCCGAGGATTGTGGGCTTCGTCGTGTACAACTTGGTGAATATTTCGGTTATACGCTGCTCACAGAAGATGTCAACGGTGATGGTCTCACCGATGTTGTAATTTGAGCGCCACAGCACACAGCACCGGGCTCATTTGATGATGGCACTATATATATGTTTCTCAATTAGGTCAATGTAAGTGAAAAAAATAGAGTTTCCTTGGCGTGAAAGCTCTTCATATTAATGTTTCTCTTCGCAGTTTAACTTCGAACAAAAACTCATCGTATGGCCAGTGGAAGGAAAGGCGCACTTCGGTACTACACTTACCAGACTAGGTGATATCAATCATGATGGTTTTAATGGTAAATGATTTCTATTCTTTTTCTTCTACATCTAACTCAGCCAGCGTTTCCTTTATCCATAGATATTGCTGTTGGCGCTCCATTTGCTGATAATGGTATCGTTTTCGTTTACCTCACCAACAGCAATGGCTTACGCGAACAATACAACCAACGATTGAATTCACCAATACCGCTCATGAGCAAGTATGGTGCGCATATGTTTGGTCATGGTCTCTCCAATGGTGCCGATATTGATAAGAATGGGTTCAATGATTTTGCTGTCAGCTGTGTTTGTTTATCGCGCCCATCCAGTTGTGAAGATTCAAGCTTCGATAAAATCAAAAACTCGTGGAATCAAAACCGATGAAAATCACTGCTTGCTATAAAATTAGCACCACTTATCCACAGGTGCGTGAAGAAGATTTGGCGATACGCATTGTGGTTGGTTCTCCAATTAAACGCGTCAAGCTCATTCAAAGGCATAGAAATGAGTTAGCTTTAATTTGACGGCTGGGCTGGCGGAACAATGTCGCTCGTTTGATTGTCAGATACGCAGTAGTGTACCGGATATCTTCAAACCAATTGAGTTGGAAATGTATTATGATCTCATCAATGGCGTGCCGCAATCGGAGAGTAAGTAATGAGCTTCGCTGGGGAGTCGAACTGATAAAACGGACAGCTCAAATCCCACCCGATATGATTAAAAAACATTGGGGAATTTCTCTCTTCAGATTTTTTAACCTCACTTTTTCATTTTCTTTTAGTATTTTGTCACTATCTCACATATGATAATTTCAGTAACGGAGAATCAGATTGTCTACCTCAAATAAATATAGCATCATCGAATCATATGACATTTGCTAAGATTCTTTGAAATTATCGTATGGAAGATACCGACTAGTTGGATTGGGACTTGAATAATGGTCGCGCTATGGCACGTGGTGCTAAGGTCTCGTTTTCGGTGATATTCGATAGGGCGAGCATTACGGGAAAGACGATGATAATTACCGCTAAAGTGTTTAGTACAGGCAAAGAGGCTAACGATGCCAGTAACGTAATCACTGTTATAACGTTGGGAGGATTTACAGAAATTGATGTTCTTGGGTAAGTTGGGATAAAAACTCTGAAAGAACTATGTTCTTATTCTTAAGGCCTGATTGGTACAAAATTAAATAGGACATCCGGTTAAGGATACTAAACCATCCAGTTTCTTGCGCTTTATCCAAAGAACTTTAGATCACCTGATTAATTTTTCACATACCGAATAGAGTTCTTCGGAGTCAGGGCATCTCAGCATGCCTGGTTTAAGGGCAGGTCAAGGGAAATGGCTCCCCATTCGATTGGAGAATAAATACTTCTAGTTGCCTTTCTCGATATCGAAGTTGTAAATGTGTTAGGGGTCCTGGTTGAATTCATTGAAAAACTTCCCAAATTTCAGCGTGCAGCTCCACCGCCACAGCATTAATTTTTTTTCTCATCCACCCTGTATCGTGAGGCCAATGGTTGTCTACATAGGCGTCCTGGAAGTTATGGTCCGAGGCAAGTTTCTAAGCAGCCTCGCTATGTTTTGAATGGTTACATGGACACGGTGCGGTGAATAGTTCAACAAAGCTGTGTGGGCTGACTGTGAACTTTGACAAAACGGAAATTTTTTTTTATACTTAAAAATGAGATACCCGTCCTCATCACTACTGAAAAACGCATTTTCATCAATCTTAAAAAAGGAAAGAAGAGATATAAACCAACGTATCAGATTGTTAGTGGATGAACAAAATCGGGCGAAACGGGAGGAGTACTTGAAGAATTGTAACCTCTCTGCCGGTGTGGGTAAGCTATGGTCCACCGTAAAGTTCCCATCGAACCCGACAGAAAGGCCCTATTGCCTTTGGCGATAAAATGCTGTCGGATGCGAAAAAATGCGCGAGCGCTTTTTGCCGACAATATGTAATGCATTCATGGTTAACAAAGCCAGACGGCGGGCCAACAGACGCGCACACAAGCATAAATACAGCGCGTCCCCAATTATCATCACCGCCAAAGAGGTTGAAAATCCCATAGTTCATGCTAAACCATCTAAAGCAGTAGGTCCAGACGGCATAACCATGCCGATACTTAAAAAAACTTGGTAAAGAGAGACTTAACCATTTAGCATATGTCTTCAACATGTCCCTGTCCACGTTCGTCATTCCCGCAAAATGAAAAATGGTCGGGGTTGCTCCGTTATTAAAGCCTCAACAGGCTAAAATAGGGGAATCTTATCGCCCAATATCTCTCCTATCGTCAGTAGCCAAGACGCTTGAAGCCATTCTGCTTCCCTATTTCTCTGCAAATTTTCGTCTTGATGATTGCATCGATGGCATTAAGCCATCGA
The DNA here is from genome assembly GCF_040869045.1 of Eurosta solidaginis. NCBI lineage: Eukaryota > Metazoa > Arthropoda > Insecta > Diptera > Tephritidae > Eurosta > Eurosta solidaginis. The sequence goes on along the minus strand of NC_090322.1, from coordinate 171,897,452 downwards.
CTGTCTTACACCCAAAAATATTGGGTGTGACGTTCGATCAGGCTCTTCATTTTGGTGAGCATGCAACCGCAATTGTAACTAAAATCCTTTGAATCTTTTGCCGGCTGCACTTGGGGTAAAGACAAAGAAACGCTCATTGCCACTTACAGAGCAATTGGCCAGCCGATCGAATGCTACGATTTCCCGATATGGTCGCCAAGCCTAATGGCTACTCACCGGAAGGAAATACAGGCCTGCCAAAATACTGCCCTCAGAACTGCTAAGGGCTGTCTTATTATGTACCCAGAACACTACCTACACAATGAGGCGAGAGTACTCCTCTAAAGGGAGAGAAATGAAATTCTGAACAAACAGTTTCTGTTGAATACCCAGAAACCTGGGCATCCCAACATACATCATCATGAGGAAATACGGCTCTTGAGAACACAGCCGTATGAAGAAAAAAAAGCACAAACAGGTCCTCAGTGATATCCACAAACAGGCGTCGGACCTCTATACCAGGAATGGCCTTGCGAATACAGTTCTTAAAGAAAATACCCAAAACCCGCAGAAGAGGAACGCACTCTCTCTAGGGAAACGCGCGTAACTCTAGGTCAACTTCAATCTGGGTAGTCTTACAGGTTAAGCCCGACATAAAAAATGTATGTCCTGCTTGCAATGTGACATGACATGACTCTAACCATCTCTTCAATTGCAATGTGGAACCAACGCCTCTAGCACCCCTCTCATACTAGGATAGCTAACGGGATCCGTCCGGGATCCCGTCAAGGTCATTTCGGGAATTTTTCCGGGATATTAGGGACCCTCACAGATCGTTTCTAGATGGTAATTTTGTGACTTTTTCTGGAGTAGCTTTTGCGGACCTTTGCCGATTATTTTGGAATGGTGTCCGCGAACCGTCTGGGATCCAGTTGGGGTTATTTCGGACTTTTTCGGAACTGTTTCGACACCATTTGGGACCCTTCCGAGATATTATCTGAATGGTGTTCGGGTTCCGTCCGGGAGCCTCTAAGGAAGATTTCGTGACTAGTTAGGGATCATTTCTGTGTGGTTCTCTGGATCTCTCTAGGATCGCGTCGTTGTCATTTCGGGCATTTTTCGGGATTATTTGGAAACCCTTCCTGTATAATTTCTGGATGGTTTTCGGGATCCCGTCGGGGTAATTTTGGAGCTTTTTCAGGATTATTCCGGGATAATTTCATCGTGATCATTTGGGGATCCTTGCGGGATCGGGGTAATTTCGAGACTTTTTCTGGAATATATCAGGGTAATTTCGGGATAATTTGGGGACCCTTTCCTTATCATTTCTGGAGGGTTCTTGGGATCCGGTTATGATCCCGTCAGGGTAATTTCGGGAGTTTTTCTGGAGTATTTTTAGATCATTTGCGGACTCTTCAGAGATCAATTCTGGCTGATGTTCGGAATCCGTCCGGGATCCCTTTGGAGTTATTTCGGGACTTTTTTTGGGCCTATTCCGGGATAATTTGTGGCTTTTTATGAATAATTTCGGGATCATTTGGGGACCCTATGAGGTTATCAACAAATTTAGTTCTTTATTTTATCCTATTACAAAAATAAAATACATTAGACAGAAATAATTTTTGAACATATAACTTGATAAGCAGGCCCATATATTGTGAATAGCCCATATATTTTATTTTCCCCTTGCGGACGGGTTTAGTTTATAATATTAGTAAGATTTCCGAAGTTATTTGCTGTGTACAATCCGTATCAGCGCTAAAAATTTGCCGATCACGTCAGGATTTTAGATAATTAAGGTTATATGCTCGAAAAACGGCGTATTTCCCTAGTTTTGAGGCCTTGTTGTACAGGCTATAAGAAGTTGTTGTTATTCTTTCTCTAATCATATAATTTAATACCACTTTTACTCTTTTTTTTTCAAGTGATTGACATCTTAATTACGATTCAAATTCTTCTGTGCCAATGTTTAGCCTCTCTGAGACAGTTTCGCTTTTATAAGCTTTTATTTACTTTCACTTGGCTGTTGTTTGTAATCAAATTTTGCAAGTTAAATTTGATACACTTCCCGATGTCCGATTGAGCTGAAATTTTGCACACATGTATAACTCCGATGACAATGCAATACTAATTTGCGAGAATTCGATAAATTAATCGATAACAGAGTTATCGGTAAAGATTTGTGTTCCCAAGGGAATAAAAGCCCGAGTCCTTTGTTTAGAGGGATGGTGAATAACCTGCAACGGTTCAAGAACGAGGTAACTTCGCTTTATTTGTGTATACAACGAACGTAGAAGTTAGGCTGTTATCACTCAATGTTGCATACTTTTCTGCGCACTTGATTTTGTTTTACAGATTTAACCCACAGAGCAGAGATCTGCAACCAGTAGTTGTAAACTGAACGCGACATAGGCAAAGTCACAATAAAATATGATTTTAAGTTACTTAGCACTGTTTGACACAATTTTATATGTGTCCTGTCAAAAATGCTTCAACTAACTTAGTCACATTTTATTTCGATTATGAATATGCCCCAGTATATTCGCATCATGATATAAAAAATCGTGTACTCATACTCAGTCAGGGTTATTTAAACGTAGCGATTCGTATCAGTAATTTGGTTGATAGGTTTTTTCATCCTGACACCGCGTTAGCGTTGAACGCGAAAGATCTGACAACCGAAGATGCTGATATCCTGTAGCCACTTTTGGCAAACACATACGATATGTTTTCTCGAAAATCTGTATATTAATATGTATTGTATGTATGTATTTAACGTTTTGTTGTTGCAAGAGCACGTGAACATGTGTATGCACATTTATACAAATTCATTTGAATTAGTTGAGCAAAGCATGGGGCGCATTCCAAAAGCACAACTGCTGGCGAAGTTGATTAGTGATAACTTCTTGGAACGTACAGATGCAACTTTACGACAAATTAGTGAGCATAAAAATTTTCCGCTCTATAAAAACGTTGAGTTATCGATTGGTTGTTGACAGTTGGCTCAATGTATCGTTTCAAAAGCACAATTTCTTTCGCTCAGCTGATAACTGATTATGACACAATTTTTTATGTGTCCCTGTCAAAAATGCTTCAACTAACTTAGTCACATTTTATTTCGATTATGAATATGCCCCAGTATATTCGCATCATGATATAAAAAATCGTGTACTCATACTCAGTCAGGGTTATTTAAACGTAGCGATTCGTATCAGTAATTTGGTTGATAGGTTTTTTCATCCTGACACCGCGTTAGCGTTGAACGCGAAAGATCTGACAACCGAAGATGCTGATATCCTGTAGCCACTTTTGGCAAACACATACGATATGTTTTCTCGAAAATCTGTATATTCATATGTATTGTATGTATGTATTTAACGTTTTGTTGTTGCAAGAACACGTGAACATGTGTATGCACATTTATACAAATTCATTTGAATTAGTTGAGCAAAGCATGGGGCGCATTCCAAAAGCACAACTGCTGGCGAAGTTGATTAGTTATAACTTCTTGGAACGTACAGTTGCAACTTTACGACAATTTAGTGAGCATAAAAATTTTTCGCTGTATAAAAACGTTGAGTTATCGATTGGTTGTTGACAGTTGGCTCAATGTATCGTTTCAAAAGCACAATTTCTTTCGCTCAGCTGATAACTGATTATTAGCAAAATCAATTAATTGATGGAACAAAAAACAATGATCGGATTGCTGTTAATAATATAATACACTCAGACATTAACAAAACAGGAGGTCTTCCAAAAGAACTAGAAATATTTATTGGTGCTAAAGTTATGTTGAGATGTAACGTTGACGTTACTAAGGGACTTGTAGATGGAGCAATAAGTCACATCATCACATGCTCAACTATACCATAACGATATACCATCGGTTCGCGTAACTTTGGTAACGATGGCGTTCACATAATATAGCCTAACTCAGTTCAATTTCCTTCTAAATTCAATCACGGCACAGCTTAAAGAGGAATGCTCCCGATTGTCTTGTCGTGGGCTTCAACTGTGCACAAAATGCAGGGAACTACTGTAGATCACGCTTTTACTAGAACAATTAGGACTGTGATATAAACTGTAAGATTTAATAATTAAGGTGTAAAATTTTAATGTTAAAAATATATCATTATGTACAATATGGAATTTTTTTGTCGCAGACGAAGAAGCCTAATTATCGTTAAAGGTTACAATGAACTTATAAAGTGTTATATTTCTTTACAGTCAATTTATTTTTTACTTCTTAGTTAATTTTATTAACCAATAATAAAAGCTTATTTTTAAAAAAGTATTTTTTCTTTAATTTTATTTCCGCTAATTTTACACACACCGAGGGTCACACACCGAAACTCGGCGTAAATCTCTCGGAGGTACACCGTGCCAAGTACTTATTTGTTACGAAAAATAACATGGCTGCTTTTTAACAAAAATATATAAGTTTGTAATATGGGTTATTCTTCTTGCTATTTAAAAACTAATACATTTTTTTCTGAAAAAAAAAAAATTTGAAAAATTTCAAATAATTGAAAGTAATTGAAAAAGATTTGAAAATGTGGCTATTAAATATCAAGTACCAATAAAATTAACTTATACTTGGTAATTGGTGATTTCAATTACTGAGTATTTGCAATGGGAATGGTAGTTGTACTTGATTATACTAGCTCCTATATGTACGTAGTAATTAATAAAACGTGGTCGCTTTTAAGGTTCTAGAACGAATGATTTATTCAGCAGCTATTTCTTTATTACTACATACGTATTATTTTACTTTACAGCTAACTATGTATTATCTTTCCAGGGACTACTTGTGAGAGCTCAATTAACATACATACATTATACATATATTATTCTATTAGCAGCTGTGCTGCCATAGTATTAAATTCTAAAGCTTTGCTTAAAAAGATTTAATTATATTTTGATGTGCTACCACACTACCCTCCTCCAGAATCTTCGCTAATCGGAGATAAGAAAGCACGCTTTAGCTGATCGATTGAAAGTTTTGCATGGTCTACCATTCATATTGTTTTCAAAGTATTTCTCATGTCTGCTAACAATTTCAAACGGACCTTTATAAGGTGAGGACAACGAAAAACTCATTGGGCATCTCTTACAAACACGTGCGTGCAGGTTCTCAAGCTCGGATGAGCATATACTTTCCTTCGTATTTGCCAAGCAGTCTCTGTCGGCCTTAGCTCTCTCATAGCTTTACGAAGATTGTGCGAAAACTCTGCGTGAGTTTTATCGGGTTCGCTGCTTGTAAAAAATTCTCCTGGAAGTCGAAGGGTGGTACCGTATACGAGCTCACTGGGCGTTGATTTGATGTCTTCTTTATAAGTGCAGCGCATACTTAAAAGTATTACTGGTAGGAAGGTGGTCCAGTTCTGCGCACTGTGACACAATATTGCGAATTTTAATGTGCGATGCCTACTTTCGACAAGCCCATCCATTTGCGGATGGTACGGCGTCATACGCAGGTGTTTAATCCCGAGAGTTTTCATAAGTTTTCGAAAAACTGAGCTCTCGAACTGCTGGCCGTGGTCCGTGGTGATGTCGACGGGAACTCCAAAATTGGCGATCCAACCATTAATCAATGCGTTGGACACAGCCCCAGCTGTCTTGTCGGGCATCGGAATAGCCTCTGGCCATAGAGTAAAACGGTCTACTATCGTGAGGCAGTATCGGAATCCAGCAGAGATGGGGAACGGGCCAACGACATCGACCTTTATGTGGACGAATCGCTGAGATGGTGTTTCCCGTTTGGAAAGTGGAGTTACGCAGTGGCGCTGAATCTTGTTTCTTTGGCAGGCCGTGCAGTTCTGAGCAAATCGTCTGCTTTTACGTTAGTTTCCTGACCAGACGTATCGTTCACATATTAGTCAAGCCGTCGCTTTACGCCCAGGATGTGATAAATCGTAAGTTCCGTGTAGAGCGTTTGACCGAAAGCGCTGGGTGATAAATGACCGTATTCGATCTTGCGAAAAGTCACACATAATTGACTTATTATTGCTTAACAAAGTATATGGCCTTAATTGGAGTGAATTTTTTATTACCTTCGTGAAGAAATTTCTTTAGCTCTTCATCCTGCTGCTAATTCCTCGTAATTTATACCTTCAGAAGTTATAGACTGGATGCGCGACAGCAGATCAGCAACGATATTTTCGCTGCCCACAATATAACGTATGTCGGTGGTTATTTGACCGATGAAATCGAGCTGTCTTGCTTGACGATCGGATGCTTTTGATGAGTTGTGGTGGAATGAGAATGTAAGAGGTCTATGGTCGATGTAGATATGGCATCGCCTACCTTCCAGCATATATCGAAAGTGTTTCACCGCCAGATATACGGCAGTGAGTTCGTGATCATATGTGCTATAGCGAGTTTCGGCCGGAGAAAATTTCAGTGATAAGAAGCTCAGCGGTTGCACTTCGTTATTCACAACTTGATTTAGAACAGCCCCAGCAGCATAGTTTGAAGCGTCTACCCAAAGCGACAATTCAGTGTCCGGCAACGGATTGGCCAGCTGTTGTTTGCTTTTCTTAAAGCATTGTTCAGTATCAGTGGTCCATTTTAACAAGGGTTTGTCATTCTTTTGTACTGCATTTTTTAAAAATCGTCTATAAAAATTGAGCATAGCTAAAAACCATTCTATTGAACGGTTTGTAGTTTCGCCAAGTTTAATATACGTCGACATGCTTGCGCAGTGGGCGAATACCGTCCCTTGTTATTGTATGTCCCAGAAATTCCAGTTCGGTTACCCCAAAAATTAACTTCGATGCGTTTATGGATAAATTTTTATCGCAAAGACATTGAAAAACTAATCGTAAATGTTTGCAGTGAGTTTCGGGATTAGGGGAGCAATCACCACGTCGTCTAAATACGCCAACACGAAATTCAAACCTCTAAGAACCTCATGAATTAAGCGTTGAAATGTTTGCGCTGCATTTCTAAATGTCATATGAGTGAACTCACACAGGCCGAAGGGTGTGCAGATGGCTGCTTTAGGAATATCTGTGGGATGGATCGGTACCTGGTGGAAAGCTTTTCTTAAATCAATTTTCGAGAATATTGAATTTCCTGCTAAGATTGTAGAAAAGTCGTTAAGATACGGCAAGGGTTACCGGTCTGGAACCAAATTGAGTTAAGGGCTCGATAATCCCCGCATGGTCTCCAAGACCCATCCGCCTTACGCACCATGTGTAAAGGGCTACACCAGCTGCTATTCGATGGACGGCATATACCGAGCTTCATTAGAGCCTCACGTTCTTCCTTAGCAGCAGTGAGTTTTTCGGGCGACAGCCTTCTAGGGCGAGCGAAAACGGGATGGCCCCTTGTTTCAATGAAATGCGTAACGCCAGATAATGTTTTAGTGCCCAGAATCGGTGGGCGAGTGATTGACGCGAATTCTTCGATGATTTTCGAAATGTCTACGTAGCTTTTAAACGATTTAATGGACAGTACATTGCTGCGGTCGATTTTGCAAACAGATTTCGTGGCAGTCCGGCGATCAAGTAAACATCGATGTTTAAGATCTAACTTAGATCTCTTCGGAGGTTATCGCACCTTACATTTATTTATTTATTTTTTAAAAGATCGAAGTGTGCTAAAAAATTAGCGCCAATGATAGGACAGCTGACATCAGCGATGTAGAAATTCCAAACAAATTCACGATTGAAATTTAAGTTTAAGTTGAGGAGAACTTCTCCGAATACCTCTATCGGAGAACCGTTCGCTGCGAACAATTGAGCGTTGGTGGGTTTTACCCTGACAGATTTTAAAGATTTAGGGATAACATATACGTCCACCCCTGTGTCTACCAAAAAGGTTAATTTAGTTTTTTATCATTTATTTTAAGGCGGGACATGCCATGTGCGCTCTGATTTAATTGACGTGCTAGAGTGTGTTCGCGTTTACCTGTAACACAACTTTTCGAGCAATCCTATTGTAAATTTGTTTTGTTCGGTTGCTGTTGTTGGATGTTTTGCCTTGCTTGTGGTTTTTCTTTCGCAAATGAGCACGGTTCCCTACATTTTGTTGCTCGTTTACCATATTTTCGGTGATACCAACAAATATTAGTTATTTGTAGGAGAGCGAACAGTAGAGCTAAGACTTTCGAATTTTTTATTAATATGTTGGATTTCAGCAGAAATCTGAATTATATCGTCGCACAAGCTTGAAATCTCTGTGCCAGAACTAACTGCGCTTATCTAAGTGCTTTGTAAACTATTTGCTTCAACTGTGGCATCAGCGACGAGGCTGGTGGGAGTCGACTGATCCAAATATCCAGAAGTGCACTTTCACTCCACGATGTACAAGCTACATTCTGCATGTTAGAAAAAAATTCGGTGGGCTTTTGATCGCCTAATACCATCTCTTCAAGAACTTTTTGAAGACGTCTTGGTTGACTGTCGGTGAAACGTTGAATTAAAATGGATTTGAGGTAGTCGTACTTGCGCGATGACGGTGTAGCATCGATTATCGAGCGTAAGCTAAGTAGTTTGCTTGGAGGAATACTAGCTAAAACTATTGAACATTTGCGGCTGTCACCTAAAATTCCAGAAGCCTCAAACCAAAACTCCAATGAGTAAAAAAAGGCTTCGATGTCGTTGTCTGCAATTGTAGGAATTGGGATTCGCGGTAAAGAAACTGCAGCGACGTTGGACGGGATAGCTGAGCTTTGAGGAGGATATTTTTCGTTTGATATGTCTCAGTGGCGCCTGATTGAGAGGTGTCAGATTCCGGATCAATCATCTTGCAAAAATCGTCGGGGTCACCAATGTAGTAATTAATAAAACGTGGTCGCTTTTAAGGTTCTAGAAGGAATGATTTATTCAACAGCTTTTCCTTTATTACTACCTACGTATTATTTTACTTTACAGCTAACTATGTATTATAATTCCAGTGAGAGCTCAATTAACATACATACATTATATATTATTCTCTTATCAGCTGTGCTGCCATAGTGTTAAATTCTAAAGCTGTATACAATCAACATATTGATGTAACTAAATTTATTGAGAGGGCTATCAAAAGACGCGTTTTGGATCCAGAACTGCCAATCCAGAAACGAAAATTAGTGTTTTTGCGTCTATCAAAAGCGCAAACGAAAAACCGAAAAATGACTTGGACCGCTCCGAAATCTGGCGAGGGATCTATAATGTTTTTACGCAGAATACTTTTCTGCATTGGCGACTTTCACCCGCGCTTACATTAAATTGCACTGGCCAGTCGAACACCTCTTTGGGATTGAAATTAATTCCGTCCAAAACCTCTCTCTACACCAAATCACTTTTTGTGTACAGCAAAATTACAACAACCAAATGAAGACTTTCAATTTCAACTACTAACATCTCCGAACAGCTTACACTTTGTCTTTTCCACCTTCGGATTTTGTGAGTCCAGACACTTCGTTTGATACCTCTCCCGATATTTTTGGACAAAAGACAAAAAGAGTTACCAACATGCCAGAATAACAAGAGTTACCAATGCGTTTCACATTGAGTACAAAGTTATATATCCTCTATAATAATGGCTACAAGCGATAGCTTCGATAAATTATAAATTTTTATAGCGGTAATAAATTGCCACTAAATGAGGTATAAATTGTTCAAGTCTTTCGGGAGCTGTGCGTCGTGTTTTCACGAAGTGGCTGCTGGCTTAAGACTTAAGCCAGCAGACCCTCACTTTTCTCTTAACCGGACGGAGCTATATTTTTGTTTTTTTTTTCTTTTTTTTTGTTTTTAATACGACCCTTTAAAGGCAATGAAAATTCAGCCTAAAAATGTGATAACTTCATAAAATAGGAAACGTCAAAAAAATTTTAAAACAAAAAATAAAATCTCCAAAATGTGAATAAATTCGCCAACCCAAAAATTTATAGATTATGAATATCGCGGAAAAATAAAAACTTATTTGTTGGCTATGGTATTGTTATGACAAAAGCGTTATTCTATGGCTTCAATAGCCTATTACATTAATTTCCATAAGGTTGGTAGTTATTTCGCAACTTTGTTTATATCTCTTGATCTATTCATACATGATTGAACTGTACAGTCGTGAGCAAAACTAGGTCTCACAACTAAAGGCATTTACATGCGTCACACTTTTATTGCAAAGAATTAAAAATTTTTATTGACTCGTAATTATAAAAATTTATTTGTACATGATACAGAAAAAAAATATGGCTATTTTGACTGCTGAGTGGAATATCACCATATCCCAACTGCTGTTTGGAAAGCGCCCGATCTCAAAATAATTCGTAATTCAGCGTTCAGCCGAGCTAGGGTGATATTCCACTCAACAGTCAATTTATAACAACACCCTTCAATTATTCCATATCACGAAACTTAAAAACTCGTAAACTATTGGATTTGTTACATCTGTATATAAACTCGGAATACTGGAGTCCTGGCAACCACCATTTAATACCGCACAAAGTTTTCCTTCCACAACGGCCCCTGCTCCAGAATCTCCACGACATGGATTTTTTCCGCGACATCGAGCACAAATGACTGTTTCTCCGAAATGTGTCGGTGGTTCTTGATATCTATAAATATCCTTGCATCGTTCTAATTCTACTATATACAATTCAATAAATTGGAGAAGATTATAATAACCTTCAACATTTTGTTGCACCGGACCCCATCCACTAATTTGCAGTGGCATGCCCGGTACTAATTCAATTTCGCAAAGAGATATTGGTTTTACTTGATCTGTCTCCCAAAAGAATCCAGCCACTTTAACCACAGCTATATCTATATATACTGTTGATCTATCATATTCACAATGATAATATATTGTCTCCAAAATGTGTTGTTGCCCTCCACCCCTGTTTACTTCATGTATATCGGTTATACCAGCTACAACGACGAACTGCGTCACATCTGGTTGTACTACGCAATGCGCAGCTGTTACCATCATATTCAGATTGACTAAAGTACCCACGCATGCATATATGTCTTCATCAAAAATTGCAACCGAATGAGGACTCTGGTCTATACTTATATCCTCACCACCTACAATGCGAAATTGCGCATTCGTATTTGTCAAGCATTCGCTAAGCACGAGAGACAAGATCGCGAAATGAATGCTTGAACACATTTTACTTTAAGACCTTTTGCACTACTTTTTAAATGTAAAGTACTACGTGATAAATTTTGTGGGCGCTATTTATACCTAATTGAGTCGTGTGAATAAAAAATTACCAAAAACTTTTTTATGGTTTCCAGAACAAACTAATTTTGCTTTATTCCAGCTAAATTAAATGAGCTCAGCTTTAACAAAACACGTGCTTTAGTTTTTAAAAAGAAAATTTCCTAGTATTTGTTTGTTTAGTTTGTATTGGCGGAGTTGAATTGTGTTATTAATTAGAAATGTATACAACGACTGTATTTTTGATGACTAAACACAGAAAAGCGGCCACCGTGGTGTGATGGTAGCGTGCTCCGCCTATCACACCGTATGCCCTGGGTTCAACTCCCGGGCAAAGCAACATCAAAATTTTTAGAAATAAGATTTTTCAATTAGAAGAAAATTTTTCTAAGCGGGGTCGCCCCTCGGCAGTGTCTGGCAAGCGCTCCGATTGTATTTCTGCCATGAAAAGCTCTCAGTGAAAACTCATCTGCCTTGCAGATGCCGTTCGGAGTCGGCATAAAACATGTAGGTCCCGTTCGGCCAATTTGTAGGGAAAAATCAAGAGGAGCACGACGCAAATTGGAAGAGAAGCTCGGCCTTAGATCTCTTCGGAGGTTATCGCGCCTTACATTTATTTATTTTTTTTAAACACAGAAAAGTATAATGGGAACAATTAATTAGTTTTATCTGTTTCCAAACTGCTAATCGTCTATTGTTTACTGTCATAAAACCATACATAAATTTTGAGCCATAACACTGCTCGAATTTAAGTGGGCTAACATAATCAAGATCTTGTGTTACATGTTAATGAGACGATAATTTGTTGTGAAAACAATTTTTAAATAATTCCAACAAATGGCGAAATATGCATTCGTAGTCGTGGCGATAAGCACACAGTGATAAACAGAAGAAAAGATATACGAGATTTTTCAAAAAGGGGCGGTCGAATACTCCCCTGAAAATTTTATCTTTTGAAATGATCTTGAAATAGTTCCGAAAACAGATTCGGTTATAGTTGAAAAATATTTGGTAGCAGTCCTTCCGATATGATTCCAGAAACATTTTCCTTTAGGATTTTTTCGACACTTTTCATGTATAAAATACACCGAAATAAATTTTGTGGGTGCTATTCGTACAATACTGGGTTGTGTGAATAAAATATAAGCAAACACTTTTTCTTCTAGTTTTCAGGAATTTGAAATAATAAAGATACTTCTAAATTTAAGTTAAAGCTATACAAAGAGATTCTTGTTTTTTTATTTTTTCATGTTTTATGCTAACTCCGAACGACATCTGCAAGGCACTAAGAAGCTTTTCATGTGAGAAATACACTCAGAGTGTTTGCCAAATCGCTGCCTAGGGGCGATTCTAGAGAAACTTTTTGCTAATTGAAAAATTTGTTCCTAACTTTTTGATGTTGCTTTGCCCGGGAATTGAACACATGATCTTCGCTGTGGTAGGCGGAGCACGCCACCACCACAGCATTGCGGTCCATAACAGCTTGTTTAAAATTTTGCGTGAAAGTGACTGCTAAAATTGTAACTTATTGATAGGAAATACAATGGCTACGTGACAATAGGCTGATGAAATTGTTATATTTCTTGGCTATCTACTCTCAGGCTGTGATAGCGCAATATAGAAGCAGACATAAGATAGCTTGCTAGCATAGCATTACATAATTTAGGGTCCTGTAGCCTCTTCTGTGCCAACGTAATAAAAAAAAAAAAAAACAGTAAAATCTTTGCGCAACTCAATGAAACTTGATGATAAGTCGGTAGAGCAGGGAGTTACACAGGCATAAGAACGAATGGCGCTGTCTTTTCGCCTCTACTGCAAGTCCATTGAATCATTCGATACCTTTTTGCTGATTATAAAACATCTGCAACGTGCTTAAGTATTTCTCCGGATTGCTATGAGGAGTTTAAAGTTTTTTTCATTCTTTCCCAGCGATCCATTTATTGAGCCAAGCAATTTTAACAATGCTACGTGGTTCATAAGTCTAAGTTTTCTTCCTAACTATAGCAAGCACTTACAAAGAAGTTTCCGTGTCACATTAAGGCTGGGACGTAATTTTAGAGGATATCCAACCACGCAGGTGAAGAGTTGGTAAAAGCCATGCATCAACTCCTAGGGAAAAGATGGACGAATGGGCGTAAGCCTTCAGATTGGAAATCAAGTATGCTCAGCTCAATCCACAAGAAAGGCGATCCTCTTAATCACGCTAATAATCACAGAATCAGCCTAGTTATTATCGCATACAAGCAATCTGTGCGAAAGATTGAAGCCCAAAGTCAACGAACTGATTGGACCTTATCAGAGCGGCTTCAGACCTTGTAAATCCACTATCGACCAAATCTCCTTGATGCGCCACATCCTCGAGAAGACTAATGATAAGAGAAAAGACACTCGCAATCTTTTTGTCTTCGGGTACGAAGCAGAATTTGACAGCTGGAGAAGAAGCTGCATGTATGCTGCTATGTCTGAATTTAAGTTTCCTGCAAAGTATATAAGACTCTGCCAAATGACTTTGAGTGATACCACTTGCTTTTTAAGAATTAAAAAGACCTCTCCGAGGCATTCGAAACCTAACGCGGCTTTAGACAAGGCCACTCTGTTTCATGCGATTGCTTTAAAGAAATTATGGAGAAGATAATTCTAGCACTAAACCGTGATGGCTCAATCTATTATAAGAACGTACAGTTACTGGTGCTGCTAAAATTGATTTAATTGGCCTTAGAAAACGCTCCATTAATTTTTCCTCTTCTTAGTTAAATAAAGATGCAAAATAGTGGGTCTTGCGATAAATAAGAACAGAATGTAGAGGTTGCTATTATGCAAAAAGATTCGGCATTCCTGCATTGGGTGCCACGGCACTGTTGGAGGGTATGAATTCGAGACTGCGAAGGACTTCGGCTATCTGGAAAATAATGTCTTTGGACTACGAAGTCACTTAAAATGTAAAGTTCTCTCTCGAGGAAACAAAATTATTGCTTTGCAAGTCGCTCATCATACCTGTCCTGAAGTATGTCTTGGAATGTCGACACGGACGATGTCGATAAAAGCTAAGATGGCCCTTGGAGTGTTCGAGAGAAAATTTTCTGTCAGATTTATGGCAATTTTTGTGCTGCTGATGGAGGATATGGAAGACCTTAAAACTATGACCAGTATGAGCTTTAAGCATATATGAAAACTTGAAGCCCTCGCAGATTACATCCTGTTTTGCGAATGGCAAAAACGTTCCGACTAAGAATGTACATACAGGAACTGAAATCCAAAGGGTCATTTTACACTAGACACGTGGAAGACATAATAGACGTTTTAACTACTATTAACGATGAGCCAGCATGGGAGTATCTCAACAAGCAGCACCGGAAGAAAATATTCAGAACGAAATCCGGGAAGGACAGAGGAATCAACAATCTAGACCTCAAGATAAATATTGATAAAGTTTCCAATTGATTTACCAAAAACATATATAGAAAGGCAAATAGGCTTGAAAGAACACCTCTTACACAAAAAGCATATAAGATAGAGCTTGAGGTAAAATATAACATTGCTGCAAACAACGGATATAAAAACGCACTAGTAAATAAACTCGGAAGCAAACATGGAGAACCAAAAAGAAATAATGAAAAGGAAAATGCTACACTTGGACGACTTTGACATATACTGGAAAGGCAACAAATAAATTAGCAAACGTTTATAAAAAATAAAACATTTACACAGCATTCAAAATATCGAACAATTTAAGCGAAAACTAAGAACTTACAAAAACTCAGGAGATCCATTGAGCAGCCACGGCGTGTACAAGCTTACCTGTGGATGCTAACACAGTTACATAGGACAAACAGAACGGAAAATAAAAACGAAGTTGAGAGAAAAAATTTGAAATTCCAACAAAAAAACACGGAATCCAAACATCCTACCAGAATTCAGCTTCACGAATTACATGGCCGAAAATGAATGTTTTCCCAAAACCATCAATAAAACAGTCAAGTTCCTTCACATACAAGCTAAAGGCCGACGTCTGAGCGTACCCGGAAACATGGAAGTCCACAAATAGAAATATTCGACAGTAGAATAATAAACGAACAGGCAAACACAATTTCTGACACAATATTTGAATCTTTCAAACTTGTTTTCAAGAAACAAACTAATAGCACAGGCAAAACAGACAACCACAAAGCAATAAACGCACCAGAGCAACAAACATACAAAGGTGGTAAAACGACTAGAATTACTGACCTCTACCTACCTCAGTCAGCCACACAAATCGATCAGTAAAAACTACTCTCGGAATGAATACACAGCACATACATATACGCAAACATCCATTTTTCCAATGCCTAAAACTATAAATGGGTAATTCTCACTAAATCTTGAAATTCCTGTCATTTCAGGTTTTACAAAAATCTAACCGATATACGATGGTAACTTTTTTTCCTTGAAGAGAAGGGTATTAAGCCTAATTCTTTTGTGTATAATTTTTGATCCATGTGGATATCTTTAAAGAATAACAAAAATACAGTACCCTCAATATCATTCCCTCACTATGTCCCAAACCCCAGATTATAACACCTCCGAATTTTTAGATCAAAATCTTCTCAAAAATTCTGTTTGCAGCTTTGACTAATTGATTAAAAATACAATAAATTTTCAAAAATTTTATGTATTTTGAATAAAATGTAAAGAGCGAGTTTTTGACAAGGGTTTTACCTGTGTCCCACAAAAAAAAAAAATCATTCCCTCACACCTTTACCGACAGTCGATAAGTAAATGTATTTTTAAGAATTCAAACATTACCCTCATTGGTTTTTGATAGTTGGCAATAGTGTCAATTATTCGAAGCAGTGAATTCATCTTGTGGTCGCTACAGAATTTGTTTCAACAATTTTTCATTGAAATTTTAAATAATTACATTTTTGGTCGTCATTCCATCACATAAAAAAAAAAACAGGTATTTACAATATATAAATATTAATTATTCAGTGAAGTAGGTTTTGAGAGATAGAAAGCATATACAAAAATTTAAACGCGGCAAATTGTTATGGTGCAAGATTTGTTTGGTTATGTTTGATTTCATCATTCCCTCACCGTCATTCCCTCATTTCGATTTCGTATAATTTGGTTAAAAAACATGTACTCTGGGGACCACTATGCTGTTAAAATCTAATAACATAAGTACTACAAAAGTGACAATAAAAAAAATAAAAATTAATAAAAATATTTTTTATAAATTTATTTATATCTTATTTCAGGATTTCGTGAGAATCACCCAAATATAAGACAAACCACATCAACAGATCAGAACGAAAATTGACAATGATGATGACACAACGTCAAAACCGGTTTGTCATGAAACCAAATTTGACAAGAGATGACGGAAAAGCGTTCCAATATACATCTATTTGTGAGGAAGGGGAATCCCTCCGCTAAGTAGGGAGAGGTAGATGGACGAAAGTCGCACTTGTGTTTATTACTATATCTTCTTAAACTTGAGAACAGATTGGCAAAGTAAATAAAAAGTTATCTGCCAGTGGGCATTTTTAAAGAAAAAATATCACGCCAATTCACCGTTTATGAAGTTATTGCTCCCAAGAGAAAACTCGGGTTACAGTGTGGTATAATGAACTTATTTAACCTTTTACGTATACTGCACTAATTAATCATTGTTTGTATGTTTTTATGAAAAAAATAGTGTTATTAATTGTGTGGCAAAGCAAAGATGAAGTCATACTTAAGTAAACATTGTCAGTTTATTGATAAAAGCAAAAAAAAAAAAAAAACAAGTAAGGACGGGACTGTCCTCGGCTGTGCCGAAGACTTCATACCTTTCATGAATGGGGCTGAACAATAATCTTATCCCGTTCGTAATGTCCAAATAATCGGAGGTATAAGAAAAGAAATATATATAGTGAACAGATGTACATACCTAAACGATTTTTAAGATAAATATAAAATAAAAAAATGGCAAAAAACCCCCTTATCTGAACGATCGGTTGTATGGGATATTTGTTATATATATCTCCGATCGGAATGATTTTTTCATGAAATCTTCTATGATATATTAGAATGAATATCACCGAGTTTCACGTTTATACTTTCTAAATTGCGGCAGGAATGACCAAAGTCGTCTTATCTGAACGATCGGTTGTATGGGAGATATATGTTATAGTGCTCCGGTCTAGTATAATACAAAAATACATCCTTATGCAAAATTTCATTGAGATATCTGAAAATTTGAGGGACTAGTTTGCGTTCAAACAGACAGACGGACGGACAGAGGGACATGGCTATATCAACCCAGTTCGTCGCCCTGATCAATTCGGTATACTTAATGGTGGGTCTCTTTTCTATATTTCTCAACGTTACAAACATCGAACCAAAGTTAATATACCATGTCATGTTCATGAAAGGTATAATAATACGGAGTCCGGTGTCTACAGCGCTCAGATATAAGCGAACATATGTCATGTATGTACATAGAACCACTTGAGTTAAAAATTGGTGTACATACATATATAAACGTTATTTAATAAACATAGATATATAACATTAAGTGTAGAATAAATATGATCAGGGCTGTCCAAAAATATTTAAATTCAAGTGCAAATAAAAATACAAAATTATATGTACACTGAAACTTTTTAAATTGAAAAAAAAAAAAAAAAATAATAATAATTAGTGATTTTTTAAATGTTTAAAGAATTTGAATTAAAATTTTTCTCAGTGCTACAATATTTTTGTGTTGTCAATTGGTTAGTGTAAATTTGAATATCATACCGAAGTCCCTTGGCTTCATATGGAAGTGCTTTTTCTTTGCATTTTCATATGAAATTCAGGCACTTTCTTATGAATCGAATTAATATGAGGGCATACGGGTGTGCCATGAAAACTTTTTTTATACTCAAAGTGTGAGTTTGTAGCTGTGCCTATTTTTCACGGCAAAACAAAAACAAAAGAGCTATAAAAGTGTGGGGGTTGAGCAGCTCTAAATATGATATCCATATAGAAATTTAACTTTCAACAAAAAAATATTAAAAAAACTCAGTCTGAGTTGCAGAAACGTTATCTACGGTTTCAATAACGTTGCCAATACGAAGTCACCTTGGCAAGATTAGATTTTATCGTTTTATCAAATGCATACATTTGTATTAACTGTGTAAATTTATTTGAGTTTAGTGAGATCAAGATTTTCCCGAATCTCTTTCGCAATTACGGGATAAATCCCAGAGTTTCAATACTCCTTGTTTTTCAGCAAGTCGGCTTCCAAGTTGAATCATAAGCACAAGGATTCCATCATAATTTCGAACTCTGATAAAAGCAACAAAATTGTTATGACATATAGCACGAAGTTAAAACATAAAATGTGATAATTACTGAATGACAGAAACTTGCAAGGCCAAACGAAAATTTCAGTCCAAAAACTACGACTGGTAATAAGATCAACAGTGGAAGAACATATTTGATCTTAATTCCTAAAGCGATGCGAAAAATACCAACTATTGAGTAAATAATATTTTTTTCCAGCTTATCCCTTTCTTCCTCCGAATCTGGGTACTGGGATTGGTATTCCGCGATTGGTATCCCTGGTACCTATGTGTGTACTTATGGCGATAGCTTTTGCAGTGTGGACGTTATCTTATCCCTAAGGATGGCACATAGGTGGCACCCTAATGGTTGATGTGGTTTTGACATCCAGGGTATAAGTGAGGGCAGAAAAGATCGGATTGTAGTAAAATGTTTATATGTTTTTTTGTTTGACGAAGGTTTGAAAGCATCCTATTTGTATATTCAGTTTTGTTTGACGCTGTACAAAAAGGAAAAAAAAAACAACGTCAACTAGTTATAGTTCTTTAACACTGAGCATTACTAGAATGAAGCATGTTTATTAACTAATTTTTTCCATTCGTTTTAGAAATATTTTTCGCTATAAAGAAAATAATTTTACCACATTTTCTCTTCAGCGATATATGGCTCCCGAAATGCTGAAAATAGGTTTTTAAGAAAGAATTGGTGCCACGCCCAATTTTAAATATTGTAATGTATTCTTATTTTGCTTAGCATGAAACTTTAAAGTCCTAAAATGCAGTACTATACAGCTTTTTAAGCATAGATACTGACTATTAAGTACGTCATCAAAAGGCTTTTTCAGTTTGGTTGTTAAAACAAATTTCTGGTAACATTACGGACTCATTCAGTCTATGTGAGGTCCTCATGGACCGAACAGCTCAACCTAACCTAACCTAAATACGTTTTATATGGTTCTTTAAAAAAATCTTTTATAATAAAGTGGGCGTGGACGGCCATTTTCAAATATTTTTTTTTCCAACTTGTTAGTATCATAGTATTTCGGAAGTAAACAAAACATTTATATAAAGTAACTTTTTGATAAAGTCGTGTTTTTTTACATTTATATACATCAACATTTTCGATACAAAAAGCGTCATCGACATTTGCACATAGTAGTGGTGTATGGAGAAATAGTAGAGAGACAAACTTTTTGTTCAAAGTGTATAACGCATACCAAAACTGAAAGTGGAGATTGGTGGATTAGTGGAAACACACACTTTTAGTAATAATTTTATGCACAACAATTTCACAACTGAAAATAAAGTTATGCACTTAGCAGTCCATATAAAGTTTGAGTGCTTATGTATATACATACATGTATGAAAATGTCGTTTATGACCTTTTACGATCCTTTCAATTTTTTTTTTAAATAAAAGCAGGCGTAGTCATTGCCGAGTTTGCACATTTTTAAAATAAATTTTCACATTTTCACAATTTGTGGAGATAGCAGAACTCACCGTCGAGTTGTTGCCCGCGAAACGTAGGAAAAGGCTTCGATGAAAAAAGGGCGATGCCCTTTTTCAAAAATTCGAGAACTTGCTTTTTATTCTACCTTTGGTTTGTACATAGCACATATTTATAAAAGTACTGTATACGTTACAAAAGTAAATATTTATGACTTGGTATATAAAGCGCACTTAGTTATACCACTTTCCATCATATTGGTTACCATCTATACAAGTTTTTAGTGTATATGTGGTAAAGTAGGTACGTAGGGTGTAGTTTTGTATGAAATTTATTAGTGGCGTAAATTATTTGGAGAAACTCAGTTTTCCTTAATCAATCACCCCATAGCTGCAGTTTTTTTAAAAATCCTGCTTTAAAGTAGAGCTGACGATTTCTCGAACATGTTCGAGAAGAAATTTCTCGTGAGACTCGCCTTCTCGCGAGATTCTCGAATCTCGAATTACTCGTAACTCTCGCGAGATTCTCGAATCTCGAATTTCTCGTAAGGCTAGCGAGATTCCCTAATCTCGAATTACTCGTAAGGCTCGCGAGCTTCTCGACATTCAACTTAATCGATTCATTGGCTGCTTTATATAGAGCTTACGATTTCTTCTGGAGCACAAGCCAAATGTCCGCCAAACCAAAAGTAAAAAACCCCGAAATGTATAGAATATTGCCAATGCAGCGACTGAATTGAAAGTCGAGAAGATAGCGAGTATTACGAGTAATTCGAGATTCGAGAATCTCGCGAGGAGGCGTGTTCTTGATGTCTCGTTGAAAAATAAAATATTGCGAACAAAATTAAATGTATAATAAATATGTTTTGAGTTAAATGTTATTGGAAGCAATATAGTCAACAAAAAAGTAACAAATAAAAAAAACTAAGTGTATAAATACTGTCCATACAGCGATTAAGTAAAATGTCGAGAAGCTCGCGAGATTTACGAGTACTTCGAGACACGAGAATCTCCATTTCTCGGGTCTCGAAAAGCTCCCTTGTGTTCGAGAAGAAATCGTAAGCTCTACTTTAAAGACATAACTCATATGAAGAGTATATAAAAAAAAATTGTCGGAAATATTTTAAATACAATTTAGCGAAATCACAAAATCCGGAAAAATCTCATGATCATTAGTAAGATTCCTATTGTCTGAAATAAACTAACATCTAGTTCTTGAAGAGTGACAAAAAATTCGCCTAGTTGATTTAACAGCCTCCTTTCTTTTGAGCATAGTTTCCTTCTATCTACGACACTTTTCTTACTTTTTTTGTTTTTTATTTTTTTGCTTCAAAATAAAGCGAAAAAAAACCAACACGAAAATAGCGGTTACAATTTTTATCACGTCGATAAATTTTTCTTTTCGTTTTTTGAATTTCGTTACTGAAACAATGTTAACCAATATCGAAAGAGTTTGAAATAAATACAAAAATTCGAGAAAATTTAGAAAAATTTTCGTCTTTTTCGTGTATTGAAAAAATAAAAGAGTAAAGTAATTTGTTTTATTAAACATAATCTTTTTTATTACAAAGTTGATTACAATATAAAATTTTTGTATAACTAAACTTTGGCGTAGTGCCGTCGGTTTATAAGTACTTGTAGTAAGTTTTTCTGTACATTATATAATAAAATATTTCTTAAATATAAGTTCCAGAATTCCTCTTCCAAAACTGATTCAATGTGATCCAGTTTTTACCATTTAGGTATTAATTAATCTCTTAGTTACACTTTTTTTAAAAAATAATATTCTATATTCCATAAGTACGGGACAACTACCCAGAAAGTGTTATTGGACAGCGGTCATCTGGATGCTGAAGATGAAGTTCATAATTTAGCTTCAATTAGAGTTGTGCTTTTCGTTCATTTCGGAGATTCGAATCTTTCGTTCTTTTTCTGATGAACGAACAAGTTGTTCTTTTTGTTCATTTGTTCATTTTTTCTTTTTTTTTTCAAGCAAATTTGTTCACTGCTGTTCGCCCCCGCGGAAAAAGCCAACAAGTATAGATTGGGGTGTGTTGCAGCAATGCTTTGTGTAGGTATATTTAAATGAGTTATGAATAAATAAGTTAATATATATATATATATATATATATATATAATTAACTTAAAAAAAAAAAGTTACAAATTTCGGAAGATCCAGGAAATTGAAAGAGTACAGACACAAATTGTAAATATGAACTTTTCAAGTTTAATAAATGTAATAATTAGTTTCTTACAAAACATGTTTTTCATAAATAGTCCATACAATATTGTTGTAGCAGATCACCACACATATCTTTAGTGCTCACTGTGAATTTCTGCGTACATATGTATGAATTTACGCATGTATGTTCGCGAAATAGATGAGAGAAAGAATAACATTAGATAAAACGAACTAAAAGAACAAATGAACTAAATAGTTCTCCTCTTACGCGAAACAAATTGCTGATTGCATATATGCTAAATTCATCTCTAAAATAATTAAGCTCACAAAGATTATGTTCGAGGACGTGGTAGGTTCGTCTTACTTCGCTAGCTTGAGCTTTCAACAGAAAATGTTCTCTTTTCACTGCGTCTATTTTAGCTAATATATTGCGGTGCCAATGTCTCCACAACGTGTTATCATTTATTAGAATTTTGGTTTAGCAGAGAGGAAAAATGTGCTACCAAACTTCCGCATCTAACTGTGCACTCTTCGCGAACCCCGAACCATTTAGCTTCTTCACAAACACCCAGTACTCTGTACTATCTTTAATATCGCAAAGTTTCTAAATTGCTTCTAATGAATTTAGATGATAAAAGTAGTTGTATCATCTAAGTGGGAAATAATATATCCCCAAAAAGACGGATAAACAAAATGGATCGAAAGGTCTAATTGTTGACGATCGCTTCGTGTATTGATTTTCAACAATTTTTTTTGGAAGAGTGTCTTATACTTTGTTCTATACGAACAGCGAAGAGGATTTAACACTTACTTACTTACTTAATTGGCGCTTAACCGTCTAAACGGTTATGGCCGTCCAACAAGGCGCGCCAGTCGCTCCTTCGCTCCGCCAACCGGCGCCAATTGATCACACCAAGGGAGTTTAAATCGTTTTCCACCTGGTCCTTCCAACGGAGTGGGGGCCGCCCTCTACCTCTGCTTCCATAGGCGGGTTCCGATAGAAACACTTTCTTGGCCGGAGCATCATCATTCATTCGCATAACATGGCCTAGCCAGCGCAGCCGCTGCGTTTTAATTCGCTGGACTATGTTCATGTCTGCGTATAGCTCGTACAGCTCATCATTAAATCTTCTTCGGTACTCGCCATCGCCAACGCGTAGAGGTCCATAAATCTTTCGAAGAACTTTTCTCTCGAACACTCCCAAAGCCGCTTCATCTGCTGTTGTCATGGTGCATGCTTATGCCCCATATAGCAGAACGGGTACGATAAGTGACTTGTAGAGTATGATTTTCGTACGCCGAGAGAGGACTTTACTTTTCAATTGCCTACCTAGTTCAAAGTAGCATTTATTGGCAAGATTGATTCTTCGCTGGATTTCAGTGCTGATGTTGTTGCTAGTGTTGATGCTGGTTCCCAAATAAACGAAGTCTTTTACTATTTCGAAATTATGGCTGCCAACAGTAGCGTGGTTGCCAAGGCGCGAATGCGCTGCCTCTTTGCTGGATGACAGCAGGTACTTCGTTTTGTCCTCATTCACCATCAAACCCATCTTTACTGCTTCTTTTTCCAGTTTGGAGTAAGCAGAACTAACAGCGCGGGTGTTTAGGCCGATGATATCAATGTCATCAGCAAATGCCAGTAATTGCACGCTTTTATAGAATATTGTTCCAGTGCGGGTAAGTTCTGCAGCTAGTATAATTTTCTTCAACATCAAATTAAAGAAATCGCACGATAGGGGGTCACCCTGTCTGAAACCTCGTTTAGTTTCGAACGGCTCGGAGAGGTCCTTCACAATTCTGACTGAGCTGATGGTGTTGCTCCACGTCATTTTGCACAGCCGTATAAGTTTTGCGGGGAAACCAAATTCAGACATAGCGGCATATAGGCAGCTCCTTTTCGTGCTGTCGAAGGCGGCTTTAAAGTCGACGAAGAGGTGATGTGTGTCGATTCTCTTTTCACGGGTTTTTTCCAAGATTTGGCGCATTGTGAAAATCTGGTCGATGGTAGATTTACCAGGTCTGAAGCCGCACTGATAAGGTCCAATCAGCCGGTTCACGGTGGGCTTCAATCTTTCGCACAATACACTTGAAAGGACCTTATATGCGATATTAAGAAGGCTGATTCCACGATAGTTGGTGCATTTTGCAGTACCCCCCTTCTTGTGGACTGGGAAAAGAACACTTAGATTCCAACCGTCGGGCGTGCACTCGTCCGCCTATATTTTGCTAAGAAGCTGCTGCATGCGCCTTACCAACTCCTCGCCGCCGTACTTGAATAGCTCCGCAGGCAATCCATCAGCGCCCTCGGCCTTGTTGTTTTTCAATCTGGTTATTGCTATTCTAACTTCGTCATAATCGGGCGGGGGGACATATATTCCATCATCATCGATTGCGGGATCGGGTTATTCATCTCGGCGCCGTGGATTGCTGCCTCCATTTAGGAGAGCAGAGAATTATTCCCTCCATAATCTAAGCACTCTCTGGACATCAGTTACAAGGTCGCCGTTTTCATTCCTACAGGAGTTTGCCCCGGTCTTAAAACCTTCCGTCTGTCGCCGTATTTTTTGGTAGAATTTTCGGGCGTTATTCCTGGTGGCAAGCAGCTCAAGCTCCTCGCACTCACGCCTTTCTGCTTCTTTCTTCCTGAAAAGGCGTCTCGCTTCCCTTTTCAACTCACGATAGCGTTCACACACTCCTCTTGTGGCGCTCGCTTTTAATGTAGCCCTGTAGGCAGCGTCGTTTCTTTCGGTTGCAACGCGGCATTCTTCATCGTACCAGTTGTTTTTTCGTGGCCGCCGGTAACCAATTTTTTCCTCGGCGGCAGTACGAAGTGCTTTGGATATATGCTGCTATGACACTGCTCCTGTATTCCTTCAGGATGAATTGTGCTCTCAGAGAGCAGGTGTGAGAGTCGAGTTGCGAAATCATTGGCAGTATGTTGTGATTGAAGCTTTTCGACGTCTAGCTTTCCTTGCGTTTTTTGTTCCTTGGTTTTAGCCGCGTTGAGGCGGGTGCGTATTTTGGCTGCAACGAGATAATGGTCCGAGTCGATGTTAAGTCCTCGGATCGTGCGCACATCTAAAACACTGGAGGCATGCCGTCCGTCTATCACAACGTGATCGATCTGATTGCGAGTATTTCGATCAGGAGACAGCCATGTAGCTTGATGTATCTTTTTATGCATGAACCTCGTGCTGGATATGACCATGTTTCGAGCACCGGCGAAGTCAATCAGCCTCAGTCCGTTAGGAGAAGCTTCATTGTGTAGTCTGAACTTTCCGAATGTAGGGCCAAAAACACCTTCTTTGCACACCCTGGTCAAGTACGACTTTTATATCGTGGCGGGGGCAGCGCTCGTATGCGCGTTCTAATTGTTCATAAAAGTGTCTTTCACCTCATCGTTTTTCTCCTCCGTCGGCGCATGGGCGCAGATGAATGATATATTAAAAAATGTTGCTTTTATTCGGATAGCGGCGAGACGCTCGTCCACAGGCGTGAACGCCAGCACTTGGCGACAAAGTCTCTCTCCCACCACGAATCCGACGCTGAAACTGCGCTTATTCGTATGGCCACTCAAATTGATGTCACAATTTTTGATCTTCTTTCTTCCTTGCTTCGTCCACCGCATTTCTTGGATGACGGTGATGTCAGATTTTGCTTTGACGAGGACATCAACCAGCCGGGCATCTGCACCAATCCCATTCAGGGATCGAACATTCCAGGTGCATGCCCTCAATTCATTGTCCTTCAAACATTTGCCATGATCGTCATCAATAGAGAGAATATTTATCCGAGGCTTGTTGTTATATTTCATTGGAGTATGGTTTTACGTGGCGGATCAAAAGCCCAGCGCACAACCCGCTCAGTGGGGGTGAAAATATTACTTGCACGTTTATATAGCGAGACGCTTGCTCCAAGACAGGCACTAGCTTGCAGCCGCACCTAGAGGTGTACAGACGCTGCCGATGAGATCTCCCCCGGCTAGCCCTTAAACCGATTATGTCAGAGTGGCCTAGCCAGGTTGTCGCCTTCTCACATTAGCTCACCGCTAAACGGATGTTTGGAGGCTACCCAGAGGATACTTGGCCGCAAGCGACCGGCAGTAGTGAGCTGCTTGAACCGCATGCAAAAGAATCGCTCTGGCCATTCCCAGGTGAATGGCGGTCAGAAGCTTTCCCCACTTTCGTGAACTTCTTTACACGGCTCCACCCACCCTCCACCCTAGGGGAAAAATGTCAGAAATCAATGTGATTATTAAAAGACCTAAAATTTGTTCTTTGACTAAAGTTTTTTCTTAGTAAGACTAAAATTGAGGGCTACTACAAAAAGTTCAAAAAAATCTAAAAGAAAAATGTCGAGATTTTCGTAAAATTTTCTCGACTTTTCGAGATTTGTTTGAAAATGGTTCAAGGATTTGTTTGTTACAAATTTCCTTGGCATTTTTTTTATGTTATCGAAAACCAAAAAATACAAATTTAGTTGACGAAATTTGAGAAGAATTGCCACTGATATTTAGAAAAACTGGATCTAATTTAAATAGGGTAATAAGTTAAGAGGAAATTTAATAAAAAACGTTTATATAAGAAAAAAAAAAATAGCAATTACAACGCAAGAAATTATGAAAAACATTTAGAAAAATTTAAAAGAAACTAAAATATAAATAACACCAACTAATTTTATTTAAGAAACAAAAACAAAGAAGACCGCAGAAAAAAATTTTTCCCAAAGCAAAGAATTGAACTTATTTCGACTTCATTCTAGCTTTTGAAATTCCAAGATCAAATCTGTAATATTTTCAGAACACTCGAATCGAAATCTAAAGAATTGCTGTCTGTGATTTTACTTCGATATAGAATTTCCTTCTGTGAAATGTTTGTTGAAAATGCAAAAAAAAAAACAACAATAAGAAATTTCTTAGCCCAAAAAGGGATGCGGCCACCGTGGTGTGATGGTAGCGTGGTCCGCCCACCACACCGAATGCCCTGGGTTCACATCCAGGGCAAAGCAGCATCAAAATTTTAGAAATAAGGTTTTCCAATTAGAAGAAAATTTTTCTAAGCGGGGTCGCCCCTCGGAAGTGTTTGGCAAGCACTCCGAGTATATTTCTGCCATGAAAAACTCTCAGCGAAAACTCATCTGCCTCGCAGATGCCGTTCGGAGTCGGTATAAAAAAATTAGGTCCCGTCCCGCCAATTTGTGGGAAAAATTAAAAAAGAGCGCGACCTAAAATCTCTTCGGAGGTTATCGCGCCTTACATTTATTATTTTATTGGAAAAAGAATGCCAAAGAATTTAGGATACAGTTATCGCCTTGAAAGAGGCATAGTAACTAATTTCAAAAATTTTCGGATCTCCAGCTGAGATTAGAGCGTATTAGGGATTAGGGCGTATAAAGACTCAATATATTAATATACCGCATACATGGACCAATAGGGAGCTAACTGAAAAGTCTGAAATTTCGAAGCCCTGAGTAGCTCCGAACTTCCCAGCTCAATACCTACCGAATTGTATACTCGTTTTATAAGTAAATCTAATAATCAACGAGAAAAGACTCTGAGACTGGTTCAGTCAGTTTTGGGACGCCAAAATCTGGAAGTCATGGGAATAATTTATTATGTAGACTATTTCTGGTGTTGGGAGTAGACATCTCTTGTACAAGTTTCAACACTTATAAGCTATACAAAAGTATTAGTTGTGTCAAGTCGTTGGCTACATGGAAGATCATCTATTTTTATAATTCTTATGGAAAATAAGCAGCTTTAATTTTTTAGGTGGAGGACTACCACACTTCAAACGCTTGCGTGGACGTTAAGCAATTATTAAATTAAGCTTTAAGCAATTTCTAAGATATCTTTGGTTTAGATTTCAGTCCACACATTTGAAAAATATCATTATAGATGAAAAATTTAAAAGTAAAGCCAAATAGTTTTACCAGTACCCCGTTTCTAAACTTTTTTGTTCTATATTGTTACAATATTAGCAACACTAAGGGGTACTGCCATCTCTAAGCCGATGCTAAACAGTGATATCAGCACATCCATAGATCAGTCATTATGTATCTACATAAACGAATCAATAATTGCGTCTACACATATGTACGTATACGAGCAGCGGAGAAGCAATGCACAAACACATGCATATATCTTATCTGACATGCTCACAAGAGAGGGCAATAATTTGTGCAAGTATTACTCAAATGAAAAGTTATAAACGTAGTTGTGGCTGGCGATTTTGTAGCTGATAACTAACTAGTAAGTTCTGGAATGGAAAGGCCTAGAAGTATGCAATGAGAAATCAGAAAGTATAAAAGGCGTGACAGTAGAGACGAGAAGTCAGTTTTCATTTGAGCTATCAATCAGTTTGGTTGTTAAGCAAGCTAGTTGCAAAGTATAAGTGTTATTGTGAAGTACTTTAATAAAGGCCATTTTTCCATTATTCAATATTGGAGTTATTTATTCAACAGTTTAGTGATTCGAACTTAGCAGAAGGGCAAATAAGAGGATTTGCAAGTAAATTCGTTACAATTGGTGTCAGAAGAGGAATTGTTGAATAAATTCCGAAGATTGGGAATACTACTTGGACATGGCAAAGTTGAGTAAATTGAGGATCCAGCAACTGAAAAAGGAGTTGGAGAACCGTGGATTGAATACAACCGGCAATAAGATCGAACTTCAAGCACGGCTACGAGAGGTAATGGGGTCGCAAGGAATCAATGTGGAAGATTATGTCTTTTATCCTGATGGCGACGAGACAACAACAACAATTGAAGAGAAAAACGAATCATCGCAGACAGTTACGAGCACAGACTTGAACATGATTTTGGCTGCAATATCTGCTCAAACATCGACAGTCTCAACTCAACTGGAAGAACAGAAAACGTATATTTCATCAAAGATGGAATCCCAAGAGACATGAAAATCATCGGAGATTGAAACACAGCTCGAAGAACAGAAGACATATATGGCATCCCAACTGAAAGAGCAGAAGACATATATGGTATCCCAACTGGAATCACAGGAGGCACGTATTTCAGAAATGACGTCGCAAGTGTCATCTCAACTGGAAGACCAAAAGACATATATGGCATCTCAATTGGAAGCGCAAGAGGCACGTATATCTGAAATGTCCGCAGAAATTTTGGAACAGGTGTCATCAAAACTGGAAGCGCAGGATGCAAAAATGGCTCAATTTCAGGCATAAGTAGATGATTTAAAATATCGTATGGAGCAGTTACAATTAAACCGCCCAGCTGTTTCAACAAGCAATCCAAAGATAAAAACACCATCCTTTGACGGTTCTGTTCCTTTCCAGGTGTTTAAGATTCAGTTTGAGAAGACCGCAGCAGTGAACAAATGGAGTGCTGAAGATAAAGTTGCTGCACTATTCGTGCCATTGAAAGGATCTGCTGCTGAAATCCTACAGACTATTCCCGAGGGAGAGTGGAACAACTACGAAACATTGATGAGCGCTCTAGAGAGGTGATACGGAAGCGAACACACCACTACCAAAAAGCTAATGAGACTTTGCAGGAGTTTGCGTCAGATGTCGCAAGGCTTGCACATTTGGCGAATGCCGACGCACCCGTGGAATACACCGAAAGGGTAAAAATTCAGAGCTTTATAAATGGAATATGGGACGTCGAAACGAAGCGAGCCACATACGCAAACCCAAAGCCAACATTTGCAGAAACGGTATCACATTCATTGACTCAGGAAACTGCCGCAATATTGAGTAAACCAGCATACAAAGCTCATCGTGTGGAAATGGAAAGACCAGATTGGGTAGACACAATTTTGGAAGCACTGAAGGGATCACAACAGAAGAATGCCGGAGTTATTAAATGTTTCAAGTGCGGCAACCTAGGTCATATTGCACGACATTGCAGCACCGGTCCCAATAGCTCCAACAATGTGGGTGGCTGCAAGAGCAGAGCTGAGGAGATGAGCAAATCTTCAAGTCC
Organism: Eurosta solidaginis; assembly: GCF_040869045.1. Taxonomy (NCBI): domain Eukaryota; kingdom Metazoa; phylum Arthropoda; class Insecta; order Diptera; family Tephritidae; genus Eurosta; species Eurosta solidaginis. The sequence goes on along the minus strand of NC_090322.1, from coordinate 171,867,443 downwards.
ACTCAATCGTTAAACTAAAGCGAGTCAGCCGCAAGGGGCGACAGCTGGCTCCCTCAATTGAATGTCGCATAATCTCTATCTCACAAATTGGAAGAAGGTCAAACAATCTTACTGTTGGAGGACATGTGGATGGAAAGGAACGTATACTGACTGTAGATACGGGCGCATCTCATTCCATCATTCGAGCGGATTTAGTAATCAAAAAGATAAGACCATTGCTTGGAGCAAGATTACGTACAGCCACGGGAGAGGACACCCAGGTAATTGGAGAAGTAGAATGTGAAGAAGCAATTGGGAACGTCACGGTACTACACAATTTTTTAGTGTCAGATATTGTTGATGAAATCATAATAGGAGTGGATTAGTTAAACAACCAAGGCATCAAGATCTATATGCAAAGCAAGACGATGCGATATAAGAACATGCATGTGCCGCTTAAATTCGGCTACGAGAGAGGCTACAGCAGTAAACGAGTGCTGGTGGACGTTTTCCGGTAAGAGTACTCAATGAGTTCAAGTCACCATTTAATTTGACCAAAGGAGCTATTTTGGGAAGATGCCAAGAGGCTGAAGTAGTTATTAACTGTGAACAGCTCCAGGAACACGTTTCATTTAGTAATACTGATCTTTCAAATTACATCACGGCATGGACGCATGCTCCTAAAGAACGCGAACATATTTGACCAGGATGGTTCCAAACCAGGCCGCACCAATGTTGTGAAACATCAAATTGACACTGGAGACGCGAGGCCGATACGCCAAGCTCCTCGTTCCACTGGCGAAACGGGAAGTTGTGAGTCAAATCGTATAAGAAATGAGCGACAGCGGCGTCATCGAACCATCTGCTAGTCCATGGAGCTCACCGGTATTACTTGTAAAGAAAAAGGATGGAAAAATGAGGTTTTGCGTGGACTACCGGAAGTCGAATGACGTTACGAAAAAGGATAGCAACCCATTGCCAAGAATGGACGACACTCTGGACTCGCTATCTGGTACGAAATGGTTTTCCACACTTGACTTGAAAAGCGGCTACTGTCAAGTGGAGGTGGAGGAGGAAGATAAAGTAAAAAAAGCCTTCAGTGTCGGTGATGGTCTTTGGCAATTTACAGTGATGCCTTTTGGACTTTGTAATGCACCAGCTACTTTTGAGAGACTCATGCACCAGGTACTAAAAGGACTACATTGGAAAACATGCTTGGTGTACCTGAACGGCATCATCGTATTGGGGAAGAACTGTGATGAACATCTTAAGAATTTGGAGGAAGTTTTGCAGAGAATAGCTGGCGCTGGTCTGAAGTTAAGTCCCAAAAAGTGTACGCTGTTTAAAAAGGAAGTAAATTATTTGGGTCACAAGGTAACGACAGAAGGTATCTGTACAGCGAATGAAAAGATAGAGGCAGTAAAGGATTGGCCAAGACCACAGAATCTGCATGAATTGGGAAGTTTCCTTGGGCTGTGCACATATTACCGCCGATTTGTACCAAATTTTGCCAGCGTAGCCAATAGTCTCCACGAGCTAACAAGAAAAAATAAAGCTTTTGAAGAAGAAGGAGCAAGAAGTAGCTTTCCAAACATTGAAAGAGCGTTTGTGCACTGCCCCATTGTTGGCATATCCGATTCCAGGAGCAACGTTTATTCTAGATACAGATGCGAGCGGACATGCTATAGGAGGCGTTTTATCACAACTGGTCGATGGACAGGAGAAGGTAGTTGCATATTACAGCCGTTCAATTGGAAAAACAGAGAGGAACTATTGCGTTACACGGAGAGAGCTGTTGGCATTGGTAGAGTGCATTAAATATTTCCACAAATACCTCTACGGCCAGCGATTCTGCGTCAGGACAGATCACGCAGCGTTGAAATGGCTTCTGCAGTTCCGTATTCCGGAAGGACAATTGGCACTATGACTTTTCCATTGAGCATCGAAAAGGTAGTACCCATGGAAATGCTGATGCAATGTCACGAAGACCATGTAGTTTGGAATGCAAGCACTGTTCAAAGGCCGAGGCTAAAGAAGACATTATAGATGTCCGGCTAATGACTATAACATGTACAGATGAATGGGACAAGGAACAGCTAAGAAAGTGTCAGCTAGAAGATACAGATCTGTCACGTATTATGCAAGGGCTCGAACGAAACGAAAGACCAAACAGAGAAGATATGTCAGCAGAGAGTTCCATTGCGAAGTCATATTGGGCACAGTGGAACGGTTTAGAATTGATATCCGGTTGCCTTCATCGAGTATGGGAGAGTAAGGATGGTAAATGCAAGAAGAAACTGATAGTTGTTCCCAGAAAGAGGATTCCTGACGTGCTCAGCGAGCTGCATAATGGTCCAAGTGGAGGTCATCTTGGAATCACGAAGACGCTCAATAAAATTAAGCAGAGATTCTATTGGGTTGGTTGCCGTCAGTCGATCACCGAGTGGATTGCCAACTGCGAGGTTTGCAACAGAGCGAAAGGGCCCAACACACGAAGTCATGGCCAGATGAAGCAGTATATTTCAGGTGCACCATTTGAAAGGATCGCCATGGATGTCGCAGGTCCATTTCCTACTAGCGACCACGGAAACAAATACGTACTGGTGGTTATGGATTAATTCAGTAAATGGCCAGAGGTATACCCAATCCCAAACCAAGAAGCAGAAAAAGTAGCAGAAGTGGTTACAAACGAATGGGTTGCAAAGTATGGTGTACCAATGGAGATACATTCTGACCAAGGCAGGAATTTTGAATCAGCTGTGTTCCAAGAAATGTGCAAGAAGTTGGGCATTCGAAAAACACGGCCAACTGCATTGCATCCTCAGCCCGATGGTATGGTGGAACGTTTCAATAGAACATTGGAGGAGCATTTAAGGAAAGTAGTAGACAAGTACCATAAGGACTGGGATACACACATATCATTATTCTTGATGGCCTACAGATCGGCAGTACATGAGACAACGGGCTAAACTCCCGCAAAGGTAATTTTTGGCAATGACCTTCGACTGATTTGAAGTATGGGATAGATGCCGATGCGAAGTGGAATGTCAAGAAATCCACTGGTGTCTTGGAAGAAGAGCTGAGAGAGATACACGATCTGGTAAGGCAACGAGCGAAGATTATGAGTGACAAGATGAAAGCGAGGTACGATAAAGCAATTAATTCGGAAGGGTTTCAGGAAGGAGATTTGGTGCTGCTATACAACCCACAACGAAAAAAAGGTTTGTCCCCGAAATTGCAGTGTAACTGGGAAGGCCCATACAAAGTTGTAAAACGGATCAACGATGTAGTGCACCGCATACAAACCATTGGCAAACCACGAACCAAAATGAAAGTGGTTAATTTGGAGAGGCTAGCAGCGTTTAGATCGAGAGATTTGTCTGATCGGGACGATCAGACTTAAGCGGAGGGCAGTGTTTCAATATTAGCAACACTAAGGGGTACTGCCATCTCTAAGCCGATGCTAAACAGTGATATCATGCACATCCATAGATCAATCATTATGTACGTATACGAGCAGCGGAGAAGCAATGCACAAACAGATTCATATAACTTATCTGAATTGCTCACAAGAGAGGGCAATAATTTGTGCAAGTATTACTCAAATGAGAAGTTATAAACGTAGTTGTGGCTGGCGATTTTGTAGCTGATAACTAACTAGTAAGTTCTGGAATGGAAAAGCCTAGAAGTATGCAATGAGAAATCAGAAAGTATAAAAAGCGCGACAGTAGAGGCGAGAAGTCAGTTTTCATTTGAGCTATCAATCAGTTTGGTTGTTAAGCAAGCTAGTTGCAAAGTATAAGCGTTATTGTGAAGTACTTTAATAAAGGCCATTTTTCCATTATTCAATATTGGAGTTATTTATTCAACAGTTTAGTGATTCGAACTTAGCAGAAGGGCAAATAAGAGGAGTTGCAAGTAAATTCGTTACAATTGGTGTCAGAAGAGGAATTGTTGAATAAATTCCAGAGGACAACAGGGACATGGCAAGTTAAACTCTTTTAGAACTCTAACAACAGGAGCATTGGCCGCATAATTGGTCCTCGCCGGCCCAACGTATAATGAAGCATGATTCCTTAAACAAATATTAGGAATAACAAAGAATATGCGTTCAAGTAAAAAGGGGAAGTCAACCACCCCAGATATTAAATTAAAAATGAAAGTGAGAGATAGGAAGGTTCTCCTACAGTTTAATGTATTTAGATCAATAAGCATACATCTAGATTCATACGCCGGAACAGGAAGATCAAAATGAAGGGGGCGCAGAGCGTACTTTATAAAGACTTTCTGAACTCTCTCCAAACGACTTATATGACAGGAATAATACGGAGGCCAAATAATATTCAAATCTCGAGCGCACCAGTGAGGTAAAGAGAGTTTTTAAGGTATACGGTTCCGAGAAATCTGAGCTGAAACGTCTAACAAAAGCCAGCATAGAGTAAGACTCAGCTATAATATAATTAAGATGGCTTTGAAACGAGAACTTCGAGTCAAAGATCAGTAATTTTGGAAAAAATGCTTAGTTGTGAGCCTGCAATATAATATGAAGTAGGGATAGGGGAGCGGGATTTGGAATAGGAGACATGGGAGCATTTTTTATTATTTAAGGGAAGCATATTTTTCTGGCACCAAGCTACAACATCGTCTAGAACACTCTGAAGTTTCAACGAGTCAGCGGGACACGTAATATTACTAAAAATCTTCATGTCATCAGCATATAAGAGAAATTTTGAAAATCTAAAACAACTAGTAATATCGTTGATGAAAATCACAAAAAGAATTGGGCCTAAAATGCTTGCCTGAGGAACGCCTGAAGAAGCACTTAAAGAGTACGACAACACCCCGTCAACTACAACTGAACAAGATCGATTTGAGAGGTACGATTTGATCCAGCTTAAAAAACTTGAGGGGAAGCCAAACCACCGGAACTTCGATAATAAGATACGATGATTGACTTTATCAAACGCTTTCGAAAAATCAGTATGCACGGTGTCAACTTGGGCCCGGTTACTAAAAGCTTCAATGCAGTATTCGGAGAAAACTGCTAAATTAGAGGTAGTTGATCTCCCCGACATGAAACCATGCTGGTCTACCGAGATGAGACGACTAATGGCAAAGAAAATTTTCTTTTTTATTATACATTCAAAAAGTTTTGAGATAGTCGAAATTTTAGAAATTGGACGATAATTGGTGATATCATCTTTATTGCCAGATTTAAAAATTGGCGTAATAAAGGAGATTTTCCATGCGTCAATGAAAACACCTTGCCAAAGAGATTTATTAAAAAGCAGCCATATTGGGTAGGCGAGAGTTGAACAATTCTTAAAAAGGTGAGACGAAAAACCATCAACATCAGTCTGGGACGACAAATTGATTTCACGAATTCCCAGTACAACATCGTCTAAAGATATTTCAAGAGCCCCAAAGTTTAGCGCGGAACTACTAGCACCAAAACCACTGTAAAAATCACTAGTACTCTACTGGCCTCAAAATTCGAGCTGAAAAAATCCGCAAAAAATTTGCAGCAACTGATGCTGAATCAGCTTGTGTATTCTTGTAAAATACAACAGAGGGAATACTCGAACACGATTTTTTATACTTCACAAACGCCAAAAAGCTTTCGGATTCAGTTTAATATCCTCTTCGAACTTTCCTATAAAGTTATGCTTCAAGACTTTTCTCAATGATTTAAACTCGTTCAAATATTTTATATACATTTCTTTGTAAAAAGGAAGCCTTGAATTTTTAAATTTTTTGAAAAACTCCTTCGTGAATCAAGGAATTTTGTAAACTTTTTTCTTTATTTTAGGAATGTGCTCACTACAAATACAATTTAGATTATTCTTAAAAATATTGAAACAACCGGTCGCATCAACCTCAGTAAATAGCGTATCCCAATCAATACAGTCAATTGCTGCATTAACCACATCAACATCATAATTTTTAAAACAAAACTTGGAAATTGTATCCTCTACCTCTACGTAGTATTAAACTTCTAAAATTCCAAATGAAGAACCAGCGGAACATGATGTGGACCAGGATCGGACAAAGGGTCCAGACATTCCTGAAGGCAAAAGTTCATGTTATCACTTAAAAATATGAGATCCAATATTCTATGAAAACTGTTATTAAAACTGTTAATCTGACTAAGGTCACATCTTGAAAAACCGTCATTCACATATGTTTCAGCAAACGCATTTGAAGACTTTGGAAGAAGCCCCCTACTATTGTCAAAAGTAGACCATTCTAATTTACTGAGGTTGAAGTCGCCAATTACGCAAACATTTTCATGGCTAGATGCTAAGGCTGAAATATTATCAACATGCTCTTTATAAAGTAAATCGCTACTAGAAGGGGGTATATACGAAGCACAAACTAAAAGTGTAGAAACTCCATGAAGAGAAATGCAGAGGATATCCAATAGGGAATCAGCATTCGGCAAAGGCACCAAAGTCGCACGAAATTTTCGTCGAAACGAAATTAAAACGCCTCCTCCTCTTGATAAACCAGTTTATGATGCATCGCGATCTTTACGAAAAATGCAGTATAAATGTTTATCGAAGAATTCACCATCCATAAAAGTATCAATAAGCCAAGTCTCAACTATTACAAATATATCATAATCCAGGTTTGAACTCATCGTAAAGAGTGAGTCGGATTTGGTTCTTAGGCCAGATACATTTTGAAAGTAAATTTTAATATCTTTGTGAGAATGTGTATTTACTACAACCCATTTTGAGGTGGCCCGTCCTTGCGAAAAGAACGAAATGGCCGTATTTGAATATTTGTAGGCCAGATTCTGGTGTTAACTACCTTATCGTAGAAGCAGAGCGGCACGGCAAGTTTAAAACTAACTTTAACCAACTCATGAATATCAACATCCCGCTTAACGAGGGCATAACAAACCAAAAACTTAGGGTTGATTTCAGCGTACTTCGATACATAGGCAATAATATCAGCATTCGTCACGTTTGAAGAAAAAGACGACAGATGCAGCCACCTCATTTTAGGAGCAACCTGAAGTTCTAGGTTATCACTCGATCCAACCACTATAGGCTTGCTCAGATTTCTGAGTGAATTTATGACAGCATTCCCACTGGGTGCATTTACTTCCTTTTCGCCAGCATTCCCACTGGGTGCATTTACTTCCTTTTCGCCAGCATTCACACTAGGTGCATTTATTTCATTCTCGGCAGAGGCATTTGTCACAGAAGCGGTAACAGCGGCGGCTGACGTCGACGCCCTTTGTGAAGAATAAGGCGCCAAAAGCGAATGAGCGCAAGACAAACTAACAGCACCAGGATAAGTGTGTGCACTAGCGAGAGTAGCACCAGATGTAGTGTTAATTGCACAAACAACAGACAGGAATAACTGTATCAACAAGCACTTCAGTGCTCTCAGCATTGTTTTTGTTCGACTCGTCAATTGGTGTATCATTAATAGGGCTCGGAATCTTATGCACATGCAAGGTGTTGTTATTCCGTTCGCCTGGCTTAGCAGAGTTTGGCTGATCAGCAGATATAATTTGCTTGTTGTTTTTAGCTTTACGCTGCTATGTCTGAATTTAAGTTTCTTGCAAAGTATATAAGACTCTGCGAAATGACTTTGAGTGATACCACTTGCTTTTTAAGAATTTAGAAAGACCTCTCCGAGGCATTCGAAACCTAACGCGGCTTTAGACAAGGCCACTCTGTTTCATGCGATTGCTTTAAAGAAATTCTGGAGAAGATAATTCTAGCACTAAACCGTGATGGCTCAATCTATTATAAGAACGTACAGTTACTGGTGCTGCTAAAATTGATTTAATTTCCTTAGCAAACGCTCCATTAATTTTTCCTCTTCTTAGTTAAATAAAGATGCAAAATAGTGGGTCTTGCGATAAATAAGAACAGAATGTAGAGGTTGCTATTATGCAAAAAGATTCGGCATTCCCGCATTGGGTGCCACGGCACTGTTGGAGGGTATGAATTCGAGACTGCGAAGGACTTCGGCTATCTGGAAAATAATGTCTTTGGACTACGTAGTCACTTAAAATGTAAAGTCCTCTCTCGAGGAAACAAAATTATTGCTTTGCAAGTCGCTCATCATACCTGTCCTGAAGTATGTCTTGGAATGTCGACACGGACGATGTCGATAAAAGCTAAGATGGCCCTTGGAGTGTTCGAGAGAAAATTTTCTGTCAGATTTATGGTAATTTTTGTGCTGCTGATGGAGGATATGGAAGACTTTAAACTATGACCAGTATGAGCTTTAAGCATATATGAAAACTTCAAGCCCTCGCAGATTACGTCCTGTTTTGCGAATGGCCAAAGACGTTCCGACTAAGAATGTATATACAGGAACTGAAGTCCAAAGGGTCATTTTACACTAGACACGTGGATGACATAATAGGCGTTTTAACTACTATTAACGATGAGCCAGCATGGGAGTATCTCAACAAGCAGCACCGGAAGCAAATATTCACAATGGAAGCCGGGAAGGGCAGAGGAATCAACAATCTAGACCTCAAGATAAATATTGATAAAGTTTCCATTTGATTTACCAAAAACTTATATAGAAAGCCAACGGCCACCGAAATAATACTTACAAATCACCTCGACAGCATAAAACTGCAGCATTAAGGCATTTGGTAAATAGGCTTGAAAGAACACCTCTTACACAAAAAGCATATAAGATAGAGCTTGAGGTAAAATATAACATTGCTGCAAACAACGGATATAAAAAAGCACTAGTAAATAAACTCGGAAGCAATCATGGAGAACCAGAAAGAAATATTGAAAAGGAAAATACTACACTTGGACGACTTTGACATATACTTGAAAAGCAACAAATAAATTAGCAAACGTTTACAAAAAATAAAACATTTACACAGCATTCAAAATATCGAACAATTTAAGCGAAAACTAAGAACTTACACAAACTCAGGGGATCCGTTGAGCAGCCACGGCGTGTACAATCTTAACTGTAGATACCAACACAGTTAGATAGGACAAACAGAACGGCAAATAAAAACGAAGTTCAGAGAAAAAATTAGAGATTCCAACAAAAAATACGGAATTCAAACTTCCTACCAGAGTCCAACTTCACGAATCACATGGCCGAAAATGAATGTTTTCCCAAAACCATCTATAAGACAGTCAAGTTCCTTCACATACAAGCAAAAGCCCGACGTCTGAGCGTACCCGGAAACATGGAAATCCACAAATAGAAATATTCGACGGTAGAATAATAAATGAACAGGCAAACACAATTTCTGACACAATATTTGAATCTTTCAAACTTGTTTTCAAGAAACAAACTAATAGCACAGGCAAAACAGACAACCACAAAGCAATAAACGCACCAGAGCAACAAACATACAAAGGTGGTAAAACGACTAGAATTACTGACCTCTACCTACCTCAGTCAGCCACACAAATCGATCAGTAAAAACTACTCTCGGAACGAACACACAGCACATACATATACGCAAACATCCATTTTTCCAATGCCTAAAACTATAAATGGGTAATTCTCACTAAATCTTGAAATTCCTGTCATTTCAGGTTTTACAAAAATCTAACCGACATACGATGGTAACTTTTTTTCCTTGAAGAGAAGGGTATTAAGCCTAATTCTAATTGTGTATAATTTTTGATCCATGTGGATATCTTTAAAGAATAACAAAAATACAGTACCCTCAATATCATTCCCTCACTATGTCCCAAACCCCAGATTATAACACCTCCGAATTTTTAGATCAAAATCTTCTCAAAAATTCTGTTTGCAGCTTTGACTAATTGATTAAAAATACAATAAATTTTCAAAAATTTTATGTATTTTGAATAAAATGTAAAGAGCGAGTTTTTGACAAGGGTTTTACCTGTGTTCCACAAAAAAAAAAAATCATTCCCTCACACCTTTACCGACAGTCGATAAGTAAATGTATTTTTAAGAATTCAAACATTACCCTCATTGGTTTTTGATAGTTGGCAATAGTGTCAATTATTCGAAGCAGTGAATTCATCTTGTGGTCGCTACAGAACTTGTTTCAACAATTTTTCATTGAAATTTTAAATAATTACATTTTTGGTCGTCATTCCATCACATAAAAAAAAAAACAGGTATTTACAATATATAAATATTAATTATTCAGTGAAGTAGGTTTTGAGAGATAGAAAGCATATACAAAAATTTAGACGCGGCAAATTGTTATGGTGCAAGTTTTGTTTGGTTATGTTTGATTTCATCATTCCCTCACCGCCATTCCCTCATTTCGATTTCGTATAATTTGGTTAAAACACATGTATTCTGGAGACCACTATGCTGTTAAAATCTAATAACATAAGTACTACAAAAGTGACAATAAAAAAATAAAAATTGATAAAAATATTTTTTATAAATTTATTTATATCTTATTTCAAGATTTCGTGAGAATCACCCAAATATAAGACAAACGACATCAACAGATCAGAACGAAAATTGACAGTGATGATGACACAACGGCGAAACCGGCTTGTCTCGAAACCAAATTTGACAAGGGATGACGGAAAACCGTTCCAATATACATCTATTTCAGAGGAAGGGGAAGACCTCCACTAAGTTGGGGAGATGTATTGGAGAAGGTCGCATTTGTGTTATATCTTCTTAAACTTGAGAACAGATTGGCAAAGTAAATAAAAAGTTTTCTGCCAGTGGACATTTTTAAAAGAAAACAAGTAAGGAAGGTTAAGTTCGGGTGTAACCGAACATTACATACTCAGTTGAGAGCTATGGTGACAACATAAGGGAAAATAACCATGTAGAAAAATGAACCCAGGGAAACCCTGGAATGTGTTTGTATGACATGTCTATCAAATGAAAGGCACTAAAGAGTATTTTATGAGGGAGTGGGCCATAGTTCTATAGGTGGACGCCATTTAGGGATATCGCCATAAAGGTGGATCAGGGTTGACTCTAGAATTTGTTTGCACGATATTGGTATCAAACGAAAGGTGGTAATGAGTATTTTAAAAGGGAATAATCCTTAGTTCCATAGGTGGACGCCGTTTCGAGATATCGCCATAAAGGTGGACCAGGGGTGACCCTAGAATTTGTTTGTACAATATGGGTATCAAAAGAAAGGTGTTAATGAGTATTTTAAAAGGGAGTGATGCTTAGTTCCACAGGTGTACGCCGTTTCGAGATATCGCCATAAAGGTGGACCAGGTGTGACCCTAGAATTTGTTTGTACCATATGGGTATCAAATTAAAGGTATTAATGAGGGTTTTAAAAGGGAGTGGGCCTTAGTTCTGTAGGTGGACGCCTCTTCGAGATATCGCTATAAAGGTGGACCAGGGGTGACCCTAGAATTTGTTTGTACAATATGGGTATCAAAAGAAAGGTGTTAATGAGCATTTTAAAGGGAGTGATCCTTAGTTCCATAGGTGGACGCCGTTTGGAGATATCGCCATAAAAGTGGACCAGGGGTGACCCTAGAATTTGTTTGTACGATATGGGTATCAAATTAAAGGCATTAATAAGGGTTTTAAAAGGGAGTGGTGGTAGTTGTATAGGTGGTCGCCTTTTCAGAGATATCGCCATAAAGGCGGACCAGGGGTGACTCTAGAACGCGTTTGTACAATATGGGTATCAAAAGAAAGGTGTTAATGAGTATTTTAAAAGGGAAAGGCCTTAGTTCTATAGGTGGACGCCTTTTCGAGGCATCGCAATTTAGACTTTGTTTGTACGATATGGGTATGAAATGAAAGGTGTTAATGAGTATTATTAAAAGGGAGTTGGTCTTCTTTCTATAGGTGGTCGCTTTTTCGAGATATCGCCATAAAGGTGGACCAGGAGTGACTCTAGAATATGTTTGTACGATATGGGTATCAAATTAAAGGTATTAATGAGAGTTTTAGTTTAGTGGTGGTAGTTGTATATGTGAGGGCGTTTTCCAGATATCGACCAAAATATGGACCAGGGTGACCCAGAACATCATCTGTTGGATACCGCTCATTTATTTATATATGTAATACCTGCCAAGATTTCAAGGGTTTTTTATTTCGCACTGCAGAACTTTTTCATTTTCTTCTACTTAATATGGTAGGTGTCATACCCATTTTACAAAGTTTTTTATAAAGTTATATTTTGCGTCTATAAAGCAATCCAGTTACCATGTTTCATCCCTTTTATCGTGTTTGGTATAGAATTATGGCATTTTTTTCATTTTTCGTAATTTTCGATATCGAAAAAGTGGGCGTGGTCATAGTCGGATTTCGTTAATTTTTTATGCCAAGATAAAGTGAGTTCAGATAAGTACGTGAACTAAGTTCAGTAAAGATATGTCGATTTTTGCCCAAGTTATCGTGTTAACGGCCATGCGGAAGGACACACGGACGACTGTGTATAAAAACTGGGCGTGGCTTCAAACCGATTTCGCCCATTTTCACAGAGAACAGTTATCGTCCTAGGATCTAAGCTCCTACCAAATTTCACAAGGATTGGTAAATTTGTGTTCGACTTATGGCATTAAAAGTATCCTATACAAATTAAATGAAAAAGGGCGGAGCCACGCCCATTTTGAAATTTTCTTTTATTTTTGTATTTTGTTGCACCATATCATTACTGGAGTTGAATATTGACATAATTTACTTATATACTGTAAAAATAGTTAAATTTTTTTAAAAGTGGGCGTGGTCTTTTCCGATTTTGCTAATTTTTATTAAGCGTACATATAGTAATAGGAGCAATGTTCCTGCCAAACAGACGGGCGGACAGACGGACGAACATTGCTCAATCAAATTTTTTTTCGATCCTGATGATTTTGATATATGGAAATCTATATCTATCTCGATTCCTTTATACCTGTACAACCAACCGTTATCCAATCAAACTTAATATACTCTGTGAGCTCTGCTTAACTGAGTATAAAAATAGTGTTATTAATTTTGTGGCAAAGCAAAGATGAAGTCATACTTGAATAAACATTGTCAGTTTATTGATAAAAACAAAAAAAAAAAAATAAAAATTATACGAAAAATGAATTAAATAAGAGTTTTGAAGTAGCAGTACGGTGTCTACAGCGCTCAGATATAAGCGAACATATGTCATGTATGTACAAGGAACCACTTGAGTTTAAAATTGGTGTATATACATATCTATATAAACGTTATTTAATAAACATAGATATATAACATTAAGTGTAGAATAAATAAGATCAGGGTTGTCCAAAAATGTTTATATTGAAGTGCAAATAAAAATACAAAATTATATGTACACTGAAACTATTTAAATAGCAAAAAAAATAATAAAAATAAATAAATAATTTTTTAAATGTTTAAAGAATTTTGAATTAAATTTTTTCTCAGTGCTACAATATTGTTGTGTTGTCAATTAAACAAAAAATAAATGTAAGGCGCATTAACCTCCGAAGAGATCTAAGGCCGAGCTTCTCTTCCAATTTGCGTCGCGCTCCAAATGATTTTCCCTACAAATCGGCCGGACGGGACCTACATGTTTTATGTCGACTCCGAACGGCATCTGCAAGGCAGATGAGTTTTCACCGAGAGCTTTTCATGGAAGAAATACACCCGGAGCGCTTTCCAAACACTTCCGAGAGGCGACCCCGCTTAGAAAATCTTTCTTCTAATTGAAAAACCTTATTTCTAAAATTTTGATGTTGCTTTGCCCGGGGTGTGAACCCAGGGCATACGGTGTGGTAGGCGGAGCACGCTACCATCACACCACGGTCGTCAATTGGTTAGTATGAATTTGAATATTATACCGAAGTGCCTTGGCTTCATATGGAAGTGCTTTTTCTTTGCACTTTCATATGAAATTCAGGCACTTTAATATGAATCGAATTAGTATGAGGGCATATGGGAGTGCCATGAAAACTTTTTTTATATTAAAAGTGTGAATTTGTATCTATGCCTATTCTTCAGAGCAAACCAAAAACAAAAGAGCTATAAAAGTATTGGGGTTGAGCAGCTCTAAATATGATATACATATATAAATTAAACTTTCAACCAAAAAACTCAGTCTGAGTTGCAGAAACGTTATCTACGGTTTCAATAACGTTGCTAATACGAAGTCACCTTGGCAAGATTAAATTTTATCGTTATATATATTTGTATTAACTGTGACAATTTATTTGAGTTTAGTGAGATCAAGATTTTCGCGAATCTCTTTCGCTATTACGGGATAAATCCCAGAGTTTAAATATTCATTGTTTTTCAACAAGTCGGCTTCCAAGTTGAATCATAAGCACAAGGATTTCATCGTAATTTCGAACTCTGATAAAAGCAACAATATTGTTATGACATATAGCATGAAGTTAAAGCATAAAATGTGATAATTACTGAATGACAGAAACTTGCAAGGCCAAACGAAAATTTCAGTCCAAAAACTACGACTGGTAATAAGATCAACAGTGGAAGAACATATTTGATCTTAATTCCTAAAGCGATGTGAAAAATACCAACTACTATACTTCTTCAAAGAGAGGCGGTGCCACGCCCATTTTCAAATATTTTTTTTTATTTTTCCAACTTTTTAGTATTGTATCGAATTTAGGGGAAGCTCCGCTTATTTTACACTTCAACAAATGTTCGTATCGCTAAACTGTTGAATTAATAACTCCAATATTCAATAATGCAAAATGGTCTTTATTAGACTACTTTGAAAATACAGTTATACTTCGCAACTGATAGCGTGCTTAAATCAAACTGATACTGATTACTCAGCTTTAACTCCTTATATACTCTCTGATGTCTCGTTCGCATACTTCTAGGCGTTCCTTCTTCTAGAATTTACTACTGGGTTACCAGCTATAAACTTACGAGCTATAAAATACATATTTATTTATTTATTACAGCTTATAAGCCTAGATTAATAACTCCATATCACATATTACATATTATATGAGATCTCTTCTATCTATCTTAATGCAGTTGTACGACAATATGACATTAATTTCTTTTTAGATACATTCAGCTCTTCACAGTTTCTTATATCTATAGGAAGTTCATTAAATCTTTTTAATCCTTTGTAAAATAAGTTGAGCTGTCCGCTTTCCGTGGAAAAGAGCGGAAGCCTAAAATTATTATTATTTCTAGTATTAATATTGTCAATATCTTTTTGGTATGCAATATTATTGCTCAAATACTCCGGTAAATTCCCTTTTTTAATATTAAAAACAAAAATCATTACAAAATAAAGTATACGCTGTTTAACACTAAGCCAATGTAATATGTTCAGCATATCACTTGTCGGAGTATCATGTTCTTTATTTAATATAAATCTCATCGCCTTATTTTGCATTTTTTGTAAGCTATCTATTGTGTTATCTGCCACCAGAAATAGTATGGTAGGGCAGTAATTAAAATGGCCCTCCACTATAGTTCTATATACTAAGATCTTGTGCTTCTTCGATACGTATTTAGATGACCTGTACAGCAAACCTATTTTTTTAGCAATCTTTTGCTTACGACCATTTATGTGGTCTTCAAATTTCAATCTATTATCAATAACTATACCTAAATAGTTTAGTTTTGACACTTCCATACGTACACTGTTGTCTATTTTTAGTTCATAACTGTTACTAACGGGGGTTCTACTCAGAATCATATACTTGGTCTTATCGGCATTTATATTTAATTTGTTTTGGCACGTCCATATGTATATACTAGCTAGGTCTGATTGCATTTGTTGCATAGCTATATTAAAATTTTTATCGCTTATCAAAATAAGAGTATCATCTGCAAACAACTTTAAGTTACAATGCTTTACTGATTTAATTATATCATTTATATATATTTTAAACAATATTGGTGCAAGTACTGATCCTTGTGGAAGGCCAATATGGACTGGTATTTGATTTGAGAGAAATGTTTCATTTACTAGTGTTCTTTGGCGACGATTTGAGAAGTAAGCGCTTTATCTCTCACTCCAATGCTGTAATGTTTTTCTATCGCAATTTGTTGAGATATTGTTTCGAACGCTTGTTTTAGGTCTAAGAATACCGCAATTACAAAATTTTTTTCATTAAGTTGGTTTTTCCATTCAAAAACAATTGAGTTTAAAACAGACTCGCAAGAATATTTTTTCGAAAACCAGATTGCTCTGGTATTACAATTTTGTTCAACCCCAGGTACTTTTCCAGCTGTTCTTTTACAATTGATTCAATGATTTTTTCATCGGCAGGCAAGGTATTTATGGGTCGCATTTCATTAGATTTTATAGTATTTTTAACTTTTTGAATAGGTATAACTGTTGTTAGCTTCCAAAAGTCTGGCATTGTACCAGTTCTGAAGCTTTCATTAATAATATTCGTATAAAAGTATCCTCTGTACATAACAGAGTCTTTAATTACACCTTCCGTAATAAGACTATGTCCGCCTATCTTATGTTTAAACTTATTAACAATTTGTGTCACTGTATCGACAGTCACTTCATCAAATTCAAAGTAGCTGGTCACGTTGTATTCGTGGTTAAAGTTATTTGTGACTATTTCAATGTCATTGTTTATATCTTTTATACTCTTAACGATAAATATATTAAGATTATTAGCTATATCTTTTCCATCTTCATATACTTTGTTATCGATTTCGATCTTTTTAATTAGAGATTTTTATTTTTTCATATTTACGGTGTCTTTTAGACATTTCCACATTTGTTTACTATTTTTGCTATTTATCGAAATTTTATTTTCTAGGTGTTTAGTCTTCTTAATTTTAATTAATTTTTTGTATTGCTTGTTTATAGTTTTATACTGCATCCAGTCACCGTTTATTTGACAAATTTTATACAAGCTATTTTTACACTTATTTAAGTCTGTTAGCTCTCGATCATACCATTTGTTCATGAGTTTTACTTCAACTTGTTTTTCAAAAGTTAAACATTTCATGGCTTGAGCCATAACATCATTTATTATTCGAACTTTTTCTTCGACTGATACCATATTCATTAAACTCAGGTTATAGTTTCGGAATATATTCCAAAGATTTTCAGCACTGTAGTATTCCCATGAGGTTATACACGTTTTAAACACATTTGGTATTCTTTCTCTGATATCAGATTAAACCTAATTGTTTCGTGGTCAGATATTTTATTATCTTCAAGTCTCTCACAATTAATGTTATCACTATTAGAGTATAATAAATCAATCCTTGTTTGGGAGGTTTCTGTGATTCGGGTATTGAAATCAATTTTTTGAGTCATGCATACATTTGCTAGAGTGTCATTTAAGTTATTTCGAATTGTAGTATTTCTGTTCATGTCTATATTGAAATCTCCTATAAGAATATTACTCTCAGTTGGTACAAATTTCACTAAAATACTTTCATTTAAGTAATATATAAAATCAATGTCATTACTATTGGGTGAATGATATAATACTCCGACACACCATTTTGTACCACTGTTCCTTATTTTATTAATTATACACCACACATTTTGGCTTATACTGCTGTTGTATATAACCTTATATTCTATTGTTTCATGCACGTATATAAGCACACCGCCAGTATATCTGCTGTGCGAATCACATCTAACGATATTGTAATTAGTTATTTTTAATTCGCTTTCTTCTATATTACATGTAGTTCTAGATTCGGAACATAACACAATAAACGGATTTTTTCATATATTAGCATTTCAAGTTCATATTGGTTAGCTAAGATGCTATTTATATTAAGATACATATATGCCTAATAGTTTCTATTTACGGTTTGGCTTTTTTGTTGGCAGTATTTTGTATATGCCGGGCATTTAACACTAAATGCAGAATGATTCACGTCAACGTCTAATAACTTTTTTTGCACTAGTTCGTAGCAATTAACACATTTTATTACTTCAGACTTACAGTCTTTTTCTTCATGTGCACCACCGCTCTTTACACCGGCAATTTTGTTCATACATTCACTGGATTTGTGTTGAAAGCCTAAACATTTAAAACATCTTAGTACGTTGTAATATTCGAACACTCTGCAACTATCGTATTCTATTTTGATTATTCTTTTCGCAATTAGCAACTCACATGTATCAAAATCACTCTCAGATGCACGATTATAGCTTCTCGCATAGCCATATACGCGTGTATATATGAGTGATACTCCCACCGATGATGGCACTTTTGTGAGTAGCTCAGATATATGCATGTGTTTGTGCGTTTCTCTCCGCTGCTTGTATGTTCATATGTGTAGACATAATGATTGATTTGTTTATGTAGATACAAGTGACTGCTTAGTATCGGCTTAGAGATGATAGTATGCCTTAGTGT
Organism: Eurosta solidaginis; assembly: GCF_040869045.1. Taxonomy (NCBI): domain Eukaryota; kingdom Metazoa; phylum Arthropoda; class Insecta; order Diptera; family Tephritidae; genus Eurosta; species Eurosta solidaginis. The sequence goes on along the minus strand of NC_090322.1, from coordinate 171,849,222 downwards.
TGCTAATATTCGTCACAGTATTAAAGTATTTCGGAAGTAAACAAAACATTTATATATAGTAACTTTTTCATAATGCCGTGTTTTTTTACATGTATATACATCCACATTTGCGACTACAAAAAGCGTCATCGACATTTGCTCATAGTAGTGTATGGAGAAATAGTAGAGACACAAACCTTTCTGGTCATAGTGTGTAACGCATACCAAAATTGAAAGTGGAGATTAGTGGATTAGTGGAGACATACACTTTTAGTAATAATTTTATGCGCACCAATTTCACAAGTGAAGATAAAGTTATGCACTTAGCAGTCCATATAAAGTTTGAGTGCTTATGTATATACATACATATAAGAAAATGTCGTTTATAACCTTTTACGATCCTTTCAATTTTTTTTTAAATAAAAGCAGGCGTGGTCATTGCCGAGCTTGCACATTTTTAAAAGAAATTTTCACATTTTCACAATTTGTGGCGATAGAAGAACTCACCTTCGAGTTGTTGCCCGCGAAACGTAGGAAAAGGCTTCGACGAAAAAAGGACGATGCCCTTTTTCAAAAATTTGAGAACTTGCCTTTTATTCTCATTTAAGATCGTTTTAAAATCTTCTGCATAAAAGTGGGCGAGGTCGAAAACCGATTACGATATTGGTTTTCAGGTACATTACCTCTTCTAAGAAAATCTGATGAACCAATTTTTTTTTGATGACAGCTGAGTATAAAAAGAAACGATATTAGAGATAGTATTTAATTTTGTTTGCCTCCAATAAATGTTGTTGACATTAAAAAATGAAATCTTTATACTCATATTAGATGCTCTTATTTGTTTATTCTACCTTTGGTTTGCAACTGGGCAAAAAGCTTAGGGGTCGGGGTAAATCTGGATTAAACTGAGCTCGTCCTCTTCACAAGAAGGTACAAAACGCCGAACCTCATACCTCCTAAGGTTGACGGCGTAAACCTAGTTTTCATCATTCTGGATAGGAAATTACTCTGGAGAGACAATATTGAGGACAGGGTAAAGAAAGCAACAACTGCGTTGTTTTCTTGCAAAAGGGCAATTGGAGTCTCGTGGGGTTTCTCTCCAAAAGTAGTACATTGGATCTATAGAGTCATTTTGCGCCCAATTCTTTTGTATGAAGTTCTGGTCTGGTGGTCGGCGCTCAAAAAGATCACGAACCTCAAATGCTTACAAAAAGTCCAGAGGAGTTCGGAGCTCTTTATTAGCGGCGCTCTTGTTTCCATTCCCACGAATGCACTCAACAATATTCTGCACCTTCCACAACTTGATTTGGTGGCAAAAGAATCAACCGTTATCGCGGCGCTACGGGTTAGAGAAACTGGTGGCTGGAGGAATGAGGGTGGTGGCCACTCTAGTATCTTGAGCACTGAAGTCTTAGCAATACGCGGTACTGTAAATCAGTTGGCACTTGTTCGAGCGACCATTTGAAGACGCCAAGAAAAGAGCAAGGACACAAACAATAGCTAAGTGGCAAGAACGGGCGGGAGGCTCGAGTAAAGGGCGTTGGACCTTCACGTTAGTTTGGGACGTAGCTCAATGGAATGAGCGGAAGCACGGCGAACTGAACTACCATCTCACGCAGATATCGAGGGTACATGGCAGTTGCAAAGAGTATTTATGGAAGCGTAGGATAGAGGAAGATCCTCTTCCAAGATGTCCCACGGACACTTTTATTTAATTGTGTGATGACTAGTACCTAAGGCCTACCTAATTATTTTATAGCTTTTAATATTATTATTACTTCATGTAGGTATTGTTTTCAATAAAACCGTTTAACTTAAAAATTTTTTTAAATTATTTTATTTAGTCTACGCACACACGGTTGCTACGACGGCAGCAATTATGGTGCATTAGGCATTTTTCAGCCCTCCCGTAAAAAAAAAGAAAAATCGCTACAAGTTAGCAAATATAAACATATACACATACAAATATGCTTCAGTAAACATATTGTAGGTATATTCTAAAAAACCTTCCGAGTTTCACAAAATTTAACTTTATCCCTTAATTTTTTTTAATACTCCCCTCGAATTTCGGCATCAATATTAAGGGCCATGACAACCACTTTCAATTGTTTGTAATTTTAGCGTTGAAAACTCTTTCAAAAACTTTCTTTCCATTAAACGCCAGCTGTCAGTTTACAGCTGCAGGTAATAGTAACCGATTTGAAACTAAAAATTGTTTAAATTAACTTAATTCAACCCCAATTTTTCTCGCTAAACTTTTTTAATGCACTTTGTGCGCATTTTGTGTAAATATTTGCAATTTGTAAGCAATTATTTCTTTTAAATTTCGTAAACAAAACTAACCCCCAGCATTTGTGTGCGGCAGCAACTTGACTGAGAATTCACTGGGATTGATTTCATTTCAACATACAAACATCAAACATACTAATCCATTGATAAAAATCAAAGTTTCGTATACGACACGTACGCCATGATCCAAATATGTGTGGAATCTAAGTGTGCTTGTGTGAGTGTGTTGGTGTTGGACTGCATTTGTGTAGTTTTTAGTTGAGCCTCGAAATTCGCACTCGTAACCACAAAAATTATTGTGAAAACTTTTCTTTTGTTTCCGCTTTAGGCGGGGGTTGTAAAAAAAGTTTTGCTTGCATAAGCACACAAACTCATGGTGAGGTGGTTTTATTAGTGATGTGCTAATCAGTGTAAATACATATTTACCAATGTGGGTTAGGCGAGCTCAGTTTCAGTTCGACTGTTTTGTGTGGTTTCAGTGCACAACTTAACCCAATTGATGATTACAAACAATACAAATCCTTGGTTTTTTTGCAATTAAATTTTGAGTATTTTAGAATTTGAATAACTGGTCAGCTTTTTTTTAACCGGTGGCGTAGATTAGGGCTGATGATTTTAATCGGGGGCAATGAGAAACCCGAATACCCATGTGGCGGGTTTCTGGTTACATATTAGGATAATAGCGGAACACCCTGAATATGTTTAAAGTAAGCTCTAAGGCAATGCGCAAGTTTTTGTTGAGAGTAAAATTTGGAAAAAAGTTGGAATAGATCGCCAGCTTAATTTGTACACGAAAATAGAATATAAAACTGCTCCATTTTGCTATTTCCTGGGGACTTTTGATGCGTACAATATGTTAGGTATTATTTCGGAAATGATTCTAAAAATCACCTGATTCTGAAAAAGTATCCGGATCCGAAAAAGTAGCAGGGTTTGAAAATGTACTGTAGCTGGTTCTAAAAAAAAACGCGAATCAAAAAAGTAGTCGGTTTACATTAAGGACCCGGTTTTAAAAAAGTAGCTGGTTCTAAAATGGTATCCGGTTGTGAAAAACTAATCGGTTTTAAAAATGTACCAGGTAACGTAAAGTATTCACTTCTAAAAAGTACCCAAATCCGTACAAGGTTCAAAAAAAGTACCCGTTTCTAGGAAACTATCTAGCTCTACAAAGAATGCGGATCTGGAAAAAAGGTTCAAAAAAGAACCTTTTTTAAAAAAGTACATGGATCCAAAAAGGAAACTTTTCAAAAAAGTACCCGGCTTTAAAACGTTGGCTTTAAACGGTTGTAAAAACGTACCGATCCGAAAAAGTACCCCGATCAAAAAATGTATCCAGATTTGAAAATATACCCGGTTCTCGAAAACAACTCCTTCTAAAAAATTGCCCGGTACCTAGAAAAAACACACCAAAGGCACTTGGTCACAATAAAATATCCGGTTCTAAAAAAGTGGTTAGTAATTTCGCAGTTTAGCTTATCGTGGAAATTTCTAGATTGAAAGCCGCCTTTTTGAAACCTCCTCATACAAAATTCCCAGTGATCTCGTGGTGTTGCTCAATATGCATACTTTTTACCAAATCCACCGTGTTTGAACAACTCGGCTGAGAGCTAAATATTGCCGGCGCTTCGTTGCTTTTTTAGCCGTGATATCGCGTTCTCACTTCACCACTGTCGGATGGCAGGAAGTATATTCTGTCGTCAGAGATGGGAGCAGATATCGAGTTTATCAATTTCCTACGCTCTATCCTTACAGCATTTTTGAATATTAATCTGAGGCGCCCTGTCCGGAGTGCCATTCGGCATTACAAACCAATAACTCGTCGATACCAATTCGGTGAAATGCCGATAACAAATCGATAACTTTTCGATAACAAGTCTAAACTTTCCGATAACTGTTTGATGATAAAGCGATAAATTTTCGATAACTTTTCGATAAGTCGTCGATAAAAACTCGATAAACCGTCGTCAAAGAGGAAATGGCCTAGAAGGTTTAATGTGGTCATCTTAATCGTTCCTGAGATGGTCGGGCTCGTACCTTAATCCAGCAAACGACCAGCCCCAATTGCCCCACGCTCATATTCTGGATTCCCCCAAACCGCTAGAAAATTTGCTCATACATAAAAAAGTTGCAGGTTTAAACTCTAATTAACTTTAAATGTGGTTTAAACTCGCACTGAAAATTCGGGTCCAATTCACAGAGTGTTAAAATATATGTGAAGCCTCATTGGCACAATTGTGCTGTCTGTGTGTCTAGTAACCGAACTCTGCAACACCAGCGAAAAGGTAAGCACAAAATAACGAAAGCTACATAGACTGTGCAGACTTATTTAGTGCAGCGTATATACACGATATGCTGATTAGTTTGATATTAGCTCATTGTAAGTAAACTATGGTGAGATATGGTATATTGTGAATATTACTAATATTGCTTATGGTGAAAAATCTAATCATTTGTAAACAATAGGCGAGTTTTTTTTCATATGCACTTAAACTTTATATGGATTGCTAAGTGTGTAACTTTATCTACACGTATGAAATTGTTGCGCATAAAATTATTACTGCTAAATTTCAGTATGAATTGTTCTCAATTGTAACTGAAATGTGTCTCTACACTAGTTTTCACTTCTATGACGGAAAAGGGTGTGTGTCCACTATTTATCGCAAGCGATTCAGTTATAGGTTATACACTACGACCAACATAGATGCGTGTCTCCGCTATTCCGTACAACCCGTTTTGTGGCGAGTTATTTACCACAAGCGCGAGTCTTCAATAATTGTCGCTAGATGCGTCTCCTTAACATTATCCAAATGATGATAAGCGTATTTTTTTTAACCACAAACGTAGATGTATATACATGTAAAAAATACGGCTAAAATTTCCGTGTAGATATTGTGCCGAATATTAGCATCACTAAGCTGGTAGTAAATAATCACGCAGCAACAAAAACATGAACCAGCCAATCTTATGTATGTGTGCACGCTAAAGCTAGCAATACTTATCTAGAATGCGACGAAGAGCTATCTCACAAACACAGATGTAGTCATAAGTCAGTCAGTAGTTACTCACACATACATACGCATATGGCTATAAACTACAAATATACATGTATTTATATAGCTAGTAACAAACCAAGCATGAGCTACACTTACTTACTTACTTAATTGGCGCTTAACCGTCTAAACGGTTATCGCCGTCCAACAAGGCGCGCCAGTCGCTCCTTCGCTCCGCCAACCGGCGCCAATTGGTCACACCAATGCAGTTTAAATCGTTTTCCACCTGGTCCTTCCAACGGAGTGGGGCCGCCCTCTACCTCTGCTTCCATAGGTGGGTTCCGATAGAAACGCTTTCTTGGCCGGAGCATCATCATTCATTCGCATAACATGGCCTAGCCAGCGCAGCCGCTGCGTTTTAATTCGCTGGACTATGTTGATGTCTGCGTATAGCTCGTACAGCTCATCATTAAATCTTCTTCGGTACTCGCCATCGCCAACGCGTAGAGGTCCATAAATCTTTCGAAGCATGAACTACAACTGTTCGCGAAATTACTAGACTTTAGGAGAAATGGGTTAACGAGGAAACTGAGAGTATAAAAGCAGCGCAAGCTGAGTAATAACGAGTCAGTTTTGATTTAAGCACGCTATTGGTTGTGAAGTTTATTTGTGAAGTACGACTCCCAAAGTGATCTAAATAAAGGCCAGTTTGCAATACCGAATATGAGAGAGATTTATTCAACAGCTTAGCGATTCGAACATTAGCAGAAGGTTTCAAATAAGCGGAATTTCCCCAAAATTCGTTACAATATTTTATTTAAAAAATCAATAAAACGAAAAAGCGATTGCAATAAATTGATGAACTATCAAATTTGTCACAATATTAAATATGCTTGCCTTAAACCTAATTACATTTCGGCATCAAATCGGAAAACTATTTCAGTGATTTCTTTTAAAATGGAAAATATTTGTGGTGAGAGAAATTGGTGATTTCGTCGTACTTTTGCACGACCCTGTATACGTATGTATGAAAATAAAGCTATTAAAACAATGTGCATTTTAGTTTGCATAATCGCTTGTATGTGTATATGTATGTATGTGAGTATATACGTGTAAGTAGTACATTTCTCCCCACTCGAGCGCGATTGTTTTTTGCAGCCATCACCTCCGACGGGGACGCCTGCTTTGACTGCAGGGCGTTTATGCCGTTGTTCGTATTTTACGTAATTTAACTACATATTTGAAATATGCAAACAAGTGCACATACAATAACAAACAGGTAAATGTGTGTGTATTTGTTTGGTTTTACAAAACGTCATGCAGATGTAGTCCAACTTTATTTTTGTTAGCTTTTTCAATCACTTTTTGTTGAGTAAAATATTTTTGCACCACAAAACCACAACTTTAGGTTAGAATTACTGTGGCAAAAACAAAGCAAAGCAAGTTTCAGGTAAAAAGCAAAAAAGAAAATCAAATATGTGATATTCTGACTGAGAAGTTGGGCTAAAACGCCAGTGCAAGTGTTGAAAATGTTTGAAGTGTGGATTTGTTAAAGATCAACCAAGTGGCAGTGATAAGCCAGCTGAATGTCATTATTGTATGAAAAAGTTCTTCACAAGTTTTTTACGCACACGCATGCAAAAATGTAGATATTTACATATGTGCATAGGTATCTACATAAAATTTCTTGTTCTGAACTGGTGAGATTCTAGTGCATAAAGAACTTTTACTAGTTCCTCGTAAATCTTTACGCTATCAACTGGCGAGGAAATTTTTCTAAACGGGTTCGCCACTCGGCAGTGTTTGGCAAGCCCTCCGACTGTATTTCTGCCATGAAAAGCTCTCAGTGAAAACTCATCTGCAGTGCAGATGCCGTTCGGAGTCGGCATAAAACAACTAGGTCCCGTACTGCCAATTTGTAGGAAAAATTAAAAGGGGCACGACGCAAATTGCAAGAGAAGCTCGGCGGCTTGAACATGGCGCTATTCCAAGTAGTGAAAGTCCACCGTTTCAAACGTGTTCGCATATCGGTACCAAATTGTTCACTCTGTTATCAACGGCAGGCATAGCAATACTGTGCTGGAGGCGTGCACCCTACAAGGATCAAATATAGAGGAAAGTGCGGGAAGTAACACAAGAAAATCATACCCTCAAGTAGCATATCAGCTTAGCCCTCAAATAACTGTACTCGGTTATCGGACCTGCTGTTTGAAATAAAACTATTATTGTGTTGATAAAAGTATTATTACCATCGTAGTGCTGGTGGTTTATTCTTCGATTAACGATCAACAAGGCAAGACATACGCACACACACTTGTCAACACTCAACGCAAATAAACAACAGCCTCATCGGATGTTGCCCGGTCGCGTGCTCAGAACTACAAAACGAAAGAGAATAATAATATGTGTGAAGTAAGCGAGAATTATTATTTCATAAACTGACGAACTGCTCTAAAACTCACTTATCGAACTCGGCTTGCCAGATAGTGAATACGCATGGACATCAGATGGGGTGGCTATGGGAGTGTTCGAGGGGTAAAGTTCTTCAAAAGATTTATGGACCTCTAAAAATTGATGAGATCGGTCGTATATATAGTATATATCCCCCACAACCGATTGTTCAGATAAAGAACTTTTCGTAATTACTGCCCTATTTTAAGAGCTAGAGGCTTCAAATTTCAACGAATGCTTACGTATATAGCATATATTGATGTCTGAAAAAATCATAAAGATCGGTGGTATATATAGTATATATATGGTGGTATATATATTATATATATATAGTATATATATATATATTTTCGCAAATTTTAGCCCCATTTTAACAGCTAGAAGCTTCAAATTTCACCGAATACTTACGTATATAGCATATATTGTTGTCTGAAAAAATCATAAAGATCGGTGGTATATATAGTATATATATGGTGGTATATATATTATATATATATAGTATATATATATATATTTTCGCAAATTTAAGCCCCATTTTAACAGCTAGAAGCTTCAAATTTCACCGACTACTTACGTATATAGCATATATTGTTGTCTGAAAAAATCATAGAGATCGGTTGTATATATAGTATATATCTCATACAACCGGTTGTTCAGATAAGAAACTTTTCGCAATTTCTACCCCATTTTAACAGCTATAAGCTTCAAATTTCACCGATTGCTTACGTATATAGCATATATTGTTGTCTGAAAAAATCATAGAGATCGGTTGTATATATAGTATATATCTCATACAACCGGTTGTTCAGATAAGAAACTTTTCGCAATTTCTACCCCATTTTAACAGCTATAAGCTTCAAATTTCACCGATTGCTTACGTATATAGCATATATTGTTGTCTGAAAAAATCATAGAGATCGGTTGTATATATAGTATATATCTCATACAACCGGTTGTTCAGATAAGAAACTTTTCGCAATTTCTACCCCATTTTAACAGCTAGAAGCTTCAAATTTCACCGACTACTTACGTATATAGCATATATTGTTGTCTGAAAAAATCATAGAGATCGGTTGTATATATAGTATATATCTCATACAACCGGTTGTTCAGATAAGAAACTTTTCGCAATTTCTACCCCATTTTAACAGCTATAAGCTTCAAATTTCACCGATTGCTTACGTATATAGCATATATTGTTGTCTGAAAAAATCATAGAGATCGGTTGTATATATAGTATATATCTCATACAACCGGTTGTTCAGATAAGAAACTTTTCGCAATTTCTACCCCATTTTAACAGCCATAAGCTTCAAATTTCACCGATTGCTTACGTATATAGCATATATTGTTGTCTGAAAAAATCATAGAGATCGGTTGTATATATAGTATATATCTCATACAACCGGTTGTTCAGATAAGAAACTTTTCGCAATTTCTACCCCATTTTAACAGCTATAAGCTTCAAATTTCACCGATTGCTTACGTATATAGCATATATTGTTGTCTGAAAAAATCATAGAGATCGGTTGTATATATAGTATATATCTCATACAACCGGTTGTTCAGATAAGAAACTTTTCGCAATTTCTACCCCATTTTAACAGCTATAAGCTTCAAATTTCACCGATTGCTTACGTATATAGCATATATTGTTGTCTGAAAAAATCATAGAGATCGGTTGTATATATAGTATATATCTCATACAACCGATTGTTCAGATAAGAAACTTTTCGCAATTTCTACCCCATTTTAACAGCTATAAGCTTCAAATTTCACCGATTGCTTACGTATATAGCATATATTGTTGTCTGAAAAAATCATAGAGATCGGTTGTATATATAGTATATATCTCATACAACCGGTTGTTCAGATAAGAAACTTTTCGCAATTTCTACCCCATTTTAACAGCTATAAGCTTCAAATTTCACCGATTGCTTACGTATATAGCATATATTGTTGTCTGAAAAAATCATAGAGATCGGTTGTATATATAGTATATATCTCATACAACCGATTGTTCAGATAAGAAACTTTTCGCAATTTCTACCCCATTTTAACAGCTATAAGCTTCAAATTTCACCGATTGCTTACGTATATAGCATATATTGTTGTCTGAAAAAATCATAGAGATCGGTTGTATATATAGTATATATCTCATACAACCGGTTGTTCAGATAAGAAACTTTTCGCAATTTCTACCCCATTTTAACAGCTATAAGCTTCAAATTTCACCGATTGCTTACGTATATAGCATATATTGTTGTCTGAAAAAATCATAGAGATCGGTTGTATATATAGTATATATCTCATACAACCGATTGTTCAGATAAGAAACTTTTCGCAATTTCTACCCCATTTTAACAGCTATAAGCTTCAAATTTCACCGATTGCTTACGTATATAGCATATATTGTTGTCTGAAAAAATCATAGAGATCGGTTGTATATATTTATTTATTTATTTATTTATTTATTTATTCATATTATAGTCTAGGACAATCAGAACCTCCTTACAGACTATTTACTAATATATCTTAACTAATAAATATAAAATATTCAAATAATTTCATTCAATAGCAGTTTAAACCTAAATTTATTTAATGCAAAATCAATATCTATAGAATACAGCAAATTAAACTCCCTCATTGCCCTAGCAATTGGAGAGTTGGAAGCATAAGTCGTTCTAAATCTATCTAACCAGAAAAAATCGTGACATCGAAGGGTTCGCGATGGTACATTGAACCGTATACATTCTAAAAGATAGGGCGAGTCAACCGTCCCATTGATGATATCATATAAAAATGTCAATGAAAGCATTGATCTTCTACTCACTAAAGATTTAAGGTTAATTAAAAGACACCTAGAACTGTATGTTGGAACAGGGTCTTGAAAACGCAAAGACCGGAGGGCAAATCGCAAAAATATTTTTTGAATACGCTCAAGTCGGTCTATATGGCAGGCATGGTACGGCCTCCAAATGAAAACAGCATATTCTAGTTTAGACCGCACTAGGGTTGTAAATAAAAGTTTTAGAGTATAAGGATCACTAAAATCCATACTGAAACGGCGAATGAACGCAAGTGTGGAATAAGACTTCGCAATGACATAATTAATCTGACTGTGGAATAGAAACTTCGCATCAAAGACTACACCAAGATCTGATATTTCATCAACAACCCTCAGCGTAGAGTCCCCAATATGATACGAAACAGGAAGAACATTTCGAGTTTTAGCAAAGGTAATACTAAAACATTTACTTATATTTAAAAGCAGACGATTCCGTTTACACCAGTCCATTACGTTATCAAGATCAGCTTGGAGCATAGTGGACTCAGATTGAGTCGTGATTGATGCAAAAATTTTCAAGTCATCAGCAAACAATAAGAATTCAGCATAACTGAAACAATGACGTATGTCATTAATAAAGATAACAAATAATAAGGGACCCAACACGCTCCCTTGGGGTACACCAGAATTGGCAGTAAACGACCGCGAAGAAATACCATCTACCACAACAACACAGCTACGATCTGCCAAGTAAGATCTCACCCAAGATAGCATACTAGAATGGAAGCCGAAGCCAGCAAGTTTAGATATTAGTAATGAATGGTTGACTTTGTCAAAAGCCTTCGAAAAATCGGTATAGATAGTATCAACTTGCGCCCTCCTATTAAATGAAGAAATACAGTATTCAGAAAATACTGCTAGATTAGTTACAGTTGATCTGCCAGGCATAAATCCATGCTGATTAGGTGAAATCAAGGTCTTTACTGCGAAGAATATTTTATCCTTAACTACAATTTCAAACAATTTCGAGACAGTGGAAAGTTTAGAAATAGGACGGTAGTTGGCAACATTACTTTTATTACCACTCTTGAATATCGGGGTAATAGACGTTACCTTCCAAGCGTTTATGAAATCTCCATTCATGAGAGATTTATTAAAAATTAATAAGATTGGATACGCAACTGCTGCAATATTTTTAAACAAAAAAGAACAGAACCCATCTACATCCATTTGCACTGACGACTTGATCACCGAGATGCCACAAATGACATCTTCAAGAGTCAGGGACAATTGACCAAAATTAATAGGGGTGTCATTTTCCGTATCTGGTTCCTCGGTGAGAAACGTCCCAGTCTCAAAATTCGCCCCGAAAAAATCAGCAAAGAGGTTGACAGCTTCGCCGAGGGAATACGCAGATTTTCCATTGTAAGAAACTTTAGATGGGATACTTGCACACGACTTTTTAGCCTTAACGTAACGCCAAAAAGATTTAGGGTTTAACTTAATATTCCTTTCAAATTTAGCAACATACTCTTTATGAAGTTTCTTACTCAAAGATTTAAACTTACTTGAGTATAATAAATATTTATCCTTATGAAGACGCATCTTCGATAATTTATACCTTTTAAAAAACTTATTCCTTAAATTTTTAAGTCTTTTCAACTTTCTTGTATACCAAGGTATTTTGTAACATTTCCTTTTCACTCGAGGAATTAAAGTGGAGCAAATTTCATTGACTTTAACTTTGAAAAGATCAAAGCATTCATTTACACTCTTCCCAGAAAATATAGTATCCCAATCATGCAAATTGATTCTATCGCTAATGGCATTAAAGTTGCAATTTTTGAAACAGTAATTAACCGGTAGCAAATCTAAGTCGACATTTCTAAATTCGTAAAACTCCAGTTGCAGGACAAGAGGAACATGATGCAAGCCGGGGCATGACAGAGGGTCGAGACATTCTTCCAAAGAAAAACTCATATCTTCACTTAAAAAAATTAGATCTAATGTTTTAAACAGTTTATTTAAAATTGAATTAATTTGAGTAAGATTGACGCATAATAAGTTGTCAACAACATACGTTTCGGAAAAGCTAGTTACATTGTTGGGGTACAAAGTTAAACTCTCACCCACTGGCGCCCAGCTCACATCTCCTATATTGAAATCACCTAAAATACAAAAATTACACTCTGATTTCGTAGAAACTAAGTCTATAAGATTATCAGTATGTGCTTTATACAAACTGTCAATACTACCAGGCGGAATGTAAGATACACATATAAAGAGTGTCGACGACCCATTGACACATACACACAGTTGATCCAACCGAGTGTCCTCATTCTGCAGTATATATCTCATACAACCGGTTGTTCAGATAAGAAACTTTTCGCAATTTCTTCCCCATTTTAACAGCTATAAGCTTCAAATTTCACCGATTGCTTACGTATATAGCATATATTGTTGTCTGAAAAAATCATAGAGATCGGTTGTATATATAGTATATATCTCATACAACCGGTTGTTCAGATAAGAAACTTTTCGCAATTTCTACCCCATTTTAACAGCTATAAGCTTCAAATTTCACCGATTGCTTACGTATATAGCATATTTTGTTGTCTGAAAAAATCATAGAGATCGGTTGTATATATAGTATATGTCTCATACAACCGATTGTTCAGATAAGAAACTTTTCGCAATTTCTACCCCATTTTAACAGCTATAAGCTTCAAATTTCACCGATTGCTTACGTATATAGCATATATTGTTGTCTGAAAAAATCATAGAGATCGGTTGTATATATAGTATATATCTCATACAACCGATTGTTCAGATAAGAAACTTTTCGCAATTTCTACCCCATTTTAACAGCTATAAGCTTCAAATTTCACCGATTGCTTACGTATATAGCATATATTGTTGTCTGAAAAAATCATAGAGATCGGTTGTATATATAGTATATATCTCATACAACCGGTTGTTCAGATAAGAAACTTTTCGCAATTTCTACCCCATTTTAACAGCTATAAGCTTCAAATTTCACCGATTGCTTACGTATATAGCATATATTGTTGTCTGAAAAAATCATAGAGATCGGTTGTATATATAGTATATATCTCATACAACCGGTTGTTCAGATAAGAAACTTTTCGCAATTTTTACCCCATTTTAACAGCTATAAGCTTCAAATTTCACCGAATACTTACGTATATAGCATATATTGATGTCTGAAAAAATCATAGAGATTGGTGGTATATATATTATATACTTCATATAAATTGTCATTTTTGCCCCTTTTTTACGGCTAGAAGCTTCAAAATTCATCAAATTTCATCAAATAGTTACGTTTACGTCATATATTTTTGAAATACGTGATTCGTAGTCATAGTTTTTACACGCAGACCACAAAAAACGTGAAGCTTTGCATCCTCACACAAAGTACCTACCTATTTTTTATTTTATATTTATCTTAAAAATCGTTTAGGTATGTAGATATGTTCACTATATATTTCTTATCTTATACATCGGAGATTACGAACGGGATAAGATTATTGTTCAGCTCCATTCATGACAGGTATGAAGCCTTCGGCACAGCCGAAGACAGTCCCGTTCTTACTTGTTAAAAAAAAAAATAAATGTAAGGCGCGATAACCTCCGAAGAGATCTAAGGCCGAGCTTCTCTTCCAATTTGCGTCGTGCTCCTCTTGATTTTTCCCTACAAATTGGCCGGACGGGACCTACATGTTTTTATGCCGACTCCGAACGGCATCTGCAAGGCAGATGAGTTTTCACTGAGAGCTTTTCATGGCAGAAATACAATCGGAGCGCTAGCCAGACACTGCCGAGGGGTGACCCCGCTTAGAAAAATTTTCTTCTAATTGAAAAATCTTATTTCTAAAATTTTGATGTTGCTTTGCCCGGGAGTTGAACCCAGGGAATACGGTGTGATAGGCGGAGCACGCTACCATCACACCACGGTGGCCACCTTACTTGTTACCATATGATTTATTCAAACATATGTAGGAAAAGATAAATCTAGTAGCAGATCTAAACCGCAATGGCCCAATCTAATACAAGGGTGTTCACTCGCTGACGCGTGCTTATGATTATAATTTATATTACTTAGGGGAAATGTGTCCTCCATAGCTTAAGCACACATTTGACTCGGTCTTGATACCTTCCGTCTTCCTCCGGATTTTTTTGGTAAAATTTTTGGGCATTATTCCTATCAGAGAGCATCTGAAGCTCCTCTTATTCAAGCCGTTCTGTGTCACGTTTTTTCCCCCTTAAAGAGGCACCTCTTTTCCTTCTTCGCGTACTAGCTATTCTTGCAGGGCTGCTGGAAACCTATGGTGTCAGTAGCGGCTGTACGTATGAGAAAGAAAAATGCTTCCACTGCTTGGTCACATTGTTAGGTCGAAGATTGTCCTAAGTGAGCAAGTGTGACATTGTACAGCGAACCTTTTTTTCTAAGACACCAAAGTTCTTATTGTTCGAACTTGACTAAAGGCCTCTAGTGACCCCTCTTTAAATGCAAATAAAAAATAACTCAGGAAAAAAATATCGAAATAGCTACAATGCAACAAAAATTTCGAATTTTATTGGACCGTTAGGCTAAGTTGAACTGGCCGGTCCATAAGGACCACACATAGACTAAATGAGTCCGCAGTGTTACCAGAAGTTTGCTTAATGACCAAATTGAAAAAATCTATCAAAAACCAGGATCTAGGTTACGAAATAACTTCGTCCTCTTGTCAAACAATATTCCCCCTGTGGGTTAGGGGTTAGAATATGCCTACGGTAGGTATACCGGTCGTAAAAGGCGACCATAATACCATGGGTACCCAATCCATGAGTAAGGTGTTTTACTAGAAAGGTAGCAGGGTGGACGCGGGTATCACCCTGTGGGACCCTAGGCAAGGTCTTTACAAAAACTGCTACCGCGGGAGAAGGAGAAGCCAGTGTGATCTGGTGCACTGCATCAAACGATGCTTTGTACTCAGGTCCCACCTCCTGTCCTGGGATGGCCCCCTTGTGGGAGCAACGCGGTGGCTGTGGTTTCAAATAGAGTTCACTTATGACACACGCTCTGAGTAGACTTGTTTTCCCTTGGGGCGTGCAAACCCAAGGGAATTCGGTATCATGCTTGCCACAGCAGTCCCAATTTCATTGAGAAACTGACCCTGAGGGACAGAAGAAAGGTTGGTCACATCCCTTGATTGTGGCAACCGGAGATGCCGGTTACATATGCTGAAAAACGGTGACGAAAGATGGTGAAGAAACGCATGTCTATCGTCAGCCGAAAAACAATCGATAATTGTACGAGTGGGCCGGTGCTCATCTCGTCTTTTGAGATGTTTGAGGCTGCTTTAGACTGCGTAAGCGAATAGGAGGCGTTCGCGGAATGGATGGCCACACCCAAAAATGTGGCAAGATTTGACGCTGTCAAATCACTGCAGTGTGGCGGACTGCAATGCAAGGATGTTGCTGGGGCAGGTACTCGGTCACTTACAGGTCTGTGAGCGGAAAAGGTTGGACACATCCCTTTAATTGTGGTAGGAGTGTAATTGGAGGCAAAATGAAGCATAATTGTTGCGTAATTGAGTGAAAATTGGAGTGAAATAATAGTAGCAAAAATGGAAGCCAATAGTAGCACAATATGGCACACAATGGCAAGTCAACGTAGTGTGGCCTCAAGCGATGTCGAGGGCTTTGTTGAGGCGGGCACTCGGCACTCACAGGTCTGTGTGCGGAAAAGGTTGGTCACATCCCTTGATTTTAATTGTGACGGAGTTTAAGACGGAGCATAATTGGTGCCAAGCTCACTCTGTTTGTCAACGTAGTGCGGCCCTTAAGCAATATCTAAGCAAAACCAGCTCCGTCGTCAACAATGTTTACATTGTTGTCACACTGCAGGACAGGAAAGGTTGGTCACATTCCTAAATTGCGACAAAACACAATATCTCAATCTGATTAACATGTTAATATTGCCGTGCAACCGGGTGCCATTACCCCAAAATGGAAGAGGAGGATGGATAGTCCTCCTCGGCCAAACCAAGGCTGGTTGACTTGAACACCCCAGCTCACCGATTGGTACCAACTTGTTGGGCAGAAGATCAACGGACATTGATCTGTGTTTTACACCGGAGGTAGGTCTACGAAGACAGGGACTCCTGTAAGCACGCATTGTCTGTCTGTCAAACAATATAAGCTTTCTAGGACCTGTGCTACATGCTGCTACTAGATCTCACAGCTGTATCCCCCCTAATAGCTGGAGTCTTAGCCTGGTAAGCGCAGGGCACGTGTTTGATCCTTTCTTACTTAAAACTGCACTACCTTAATCTGGTATCATCGACCAAGCCTAATTTAAAGAAATTTGACGCCAGAAGGCGTACATACATGAGTATATATACTTCTCTTTTTCATGATAGAAGTAACTTTGTCAGCTTAAGGTTGTAAGACCTACACATAATCTTCGACACTTTACAACCCCGCGCTTGGCTTTACGCCTTTCCCGCTTGGTCGATCATGTGCACCTCTCGTCTTCTCTTAATATCGCTCAATTTAATTGGGGCATCTAAGGAGCAAGCTTCAAGGGATGCGCCCTTTTTTAGCTAGTTCATCCCATTTTTCATTTCCATCTATTCCCGTATGGCCTGGGACTCAATATAGATGTATGCTTCTACCTGTTCCGTTTCTTTCCAGGGATTGTTTGCTCTCTAACATACTTTTAAATGCTGTGCTATGCGAGATGATTGCCTTAATTGCTACAAAGGCTGTCAATATAAAAGTTAACACGGCTACAGTTTAAGCTATTTTCTTGCAGTTTTTCTACTGCTTTGGTTATGGCTCCTAATTTCGACTGAGAAACGCTACAGTAATCTGGCAGCTTGTAGGATCTGATTATTTCTGAATCAAGCCAATATACCACAGACCCTACTCCTTCCACTTGTTTGGAATCATTGGTGTACACGTGTATCGCTTCGTCTGTCATTTGGGCACCCTTGCGCCAACCATCCACCTCTATTGTGGCTTTAAGAGCTCCTTGTGAAGCGCAGTTACGGTAAAAGATAGTCTGTCTATTCGTCCTGTAATTGATGATGGTCATATGGTCTGCGCTCAAGCTGCCCCGTGGCACTCAGCCTGCCTCGTGTTATTAATTAAATTGTATGCTTGAAATTAGTTTAAAGTAAGTTTAAATAACTCACTCTTTACAAGAAAATAATATTCTATACACAATTTAATATTGTATAACCGCAAAACATTTATCGATTAATTAAATTATGCGATAAATTGAAACAATAGCCCAAAGGTGAATATAGACTGCTGTCATTTAAAACATCAGCGCTAGATTACATTAAGCAATTAACTGATATACAACTAATTGAATATGCGTTTCAACTGAAGAGCACAATGCAATTAGTTAACAATATTGGTTTAGTGCATCGTGCCTGAGAGTGGAATAAAGTTGTGCATTTGACAAAACTGTTATAGAAGTTGAATTCTTGTGAATTGAGTTACATGAGCTGTGACTTTAAGGAATGGCAAAATTTATTTATTTGGGTATTTTATTTTTTGCTTTGCTCACTCTGACCGAGACCAAGCTGCGCGTTATCATTGACGAAACAAGTCGGGATCATGAACCTTTTGCCAAATTGGCGTTATATATGACCGAACGTTTCATTAGTCCAAAAACGAATACTCTCATTATAATTGAGAAATGTGCACACTGTAGAATGGGTCTACAAAATATGCATACGCGTTTGTTACGTCATTTTTTGAAAAGATTTACGCCCACAATGTCATTGCAGTTATTTTTTGGTTTGCCAGAAGATCGTCTATGGGATTATAATATGTTTATTGTGGATTCAATTAATGCTTTTAAGTGAGCTTTTAATGAGTTTTCTACCCAGTTGTACTTGTACACAGCGTATTATAACTGTGATTGGATAACGGTTGGTTGTACAGGTATAAAGGAATCGAGATGGATATAGACTTCCATATATCAAAATCATCAGTCCCGAAAAAAAATTTGAGTTAGTCATGTCCGTCCGTCTGTCTGTCCACTATAACTTGAGCAAATTTCAAAATATTCAGTATACGTGCTATCTGGACTCAGAATAGATTGTTACTGAAAATGAGTGAAACCGAACGATAACCACGCCCACTTTTTCGATATCAAAATTTAGAAAAATGGAAAAATGACATAATTCAAAAACGAATATCGCAGCAACGAACGCAAAAATGACCGCAAACATAAATTCACAAAATTTTTAAAATATGGGCGTGGCACCGTCCACATTTATAAGAAAATTGGAAGTTTAAGAAGCCGTTAAAGATATAACATTGAAATTTGACACAGGCACCATCCTTGCCAAATTATATAGACTGAGTGAAGATAATCAAAATCGGTTAAAGAACACGCACACTTTTCCGTAAGCTCTAACCCTAATCCTAGGAAGCTTCTAGTATTTGACAAGAGGACGTAGTTATTTTATAACATAGGTCCTGGTTTTTTATAGGGTTTTTCAGTTTGGTCGTTAAAAAAAACTTATGGTAACACTACGGGCTTATTCAGTCTATGTGAGGTCCTCATGGACCGGCAAGTTCAACCTAACCTAACCCTGGCAAAGTTGGCAATATCTATCTGGTATTTAACTACATTTAACTGATATTCTAACTCAGTATGGTTGAGCTAATAATAAAACTTAAACATATTTTGAAAATGGGCGTGAGCCGCCCCTTTTTTTGTTACTCTTTCCAAAATACTTTTAATGCCATAGGTCGAACAAAAATTGCCCAATCCGAACGAAATTTGTCATAAACATTTTTTTCATAGCTACAACTGTCTGCACTAAAAATTGGCGAAATCGCCTGAAAGCCACTCCTACTTCAGCGTTTCAAGTGCACAGCTGGGTATGTAATGTTCGGTATCAACCAAATTTCAGACTTTCTTACTCCTTTTCTTTTTAAAGAAAAATAGTAAATTATTTATTTTTTTCTTTCTGCAGGAATTTAAGTATCAACATGCCTGTGACACGTTACGAGTATTCATTACATTTTTCATCATATTGACATTACGCTCCAGAACCGAGCGTCCGGCCATAGAGCATATGAATAAAATATTTAACGAATGTTTGCGCTTTCATGTTGATCACGCTGTAATTATGTTACAAATGCCACGCAATGAAGATTTTGGTTTTTATACGTACACTGCTTTTGGTGTAGATTTTACGAATGGACGTTTAATGCAAGATCGCCTATTTAGCCCACCTTTGCGTAGTTTTCATAATTGTACATTAAATATTAGAGGTAATCATAGTAGTTTGGAACACCTACAAGATATTAATCGCTTGGAAGGCATAGAAAGTGATGTTTTAATTGATCTGGAAAAGACAATGATTTGTAGTGTAGAATTCTCAATACCAGAAGGCGAGAGTATTATTGGCGATCAGAACGATTCGGAGGGCTGTTTTGACGAGGTAAATGTATAAATGATTTTAAAATTAATATTAAAGGAGTTTGCATTTCGGCGATTGAGGGGTGTATCTCAGTTGCCGTATGGTAATCGTTCATCTCAGCAAAAAAATGTTTAATGACCCATCCCAGTATTCACGTCAAAAACGCCTTAGCTTACATATGTTTGAAGAGCGCTCTGTGTATTGAAACGAATTTTAGGAAATTTCTGATTATTTTGCAGCTTCTCTTAGCGTTCGAATCTCTGAACTGACGAATAAATAACTCAAATATTCAGTGTAGTGAAATTTTCTTTATTTACACTACTTTGGTAGCAGTACTTCATAATTACAATACTCACGTACTTTACCAATAGCGTGTTAGCTTCACAAACAAATTTTTATAGCGATAATTGTGGTTTTTGGCTGGGTGCTCTAAGTCCTGTGGCCAAGCTTGATTTATTCGTGAGAAGAAATAAGATCTCTGCATTGAGATCATCCTCTTTTGGTCGAGTACCGCTGTTATTATCGGTAGAGTTAAGTACTTTTACATTAAACTGAAGAGCAAGCTGTCATAAAAGCTTGTTATTAAAAGAAGAGCTAGGACAACGTTGTTTGCTGGGAGAGAGTTGGACACTCCAGCATGAGTACTGATCGTCTCGGAGTCAGTATGGCTATGAAAGGATATCTCGGGCAGGGTGTCATCCAGTGTATCATATGTTAGGGGGCTTAACATCTACTTGGGCAGGTAGGCGGTTAATAAGCCAATACAAAACGGAAAACTAGACGCATTTTTTGGAATAGCCGAATGAGATGTCCCAATCCGCTTGAGCGGAATTAAAACCCGACGGGATTTGCAAACGATCCATCAAGCGTAGGCGTGGATAGAAGCACGGTGCTGCAAAACTTCCAATATCATTAGACTCGCAAAATTGCTCCTATCTATTAAGAGAGGAGACTTACGGCTCACGATGGGCATGATGGACACTGCCTTTTGACGTCACATGCTTATAAATTAGTCCTCGATAGTAAAAGCACATTTAGGAAGAGAAAGCTGCAGGAAGAAACGGTGGATCACGTTCTGTGTTTGTAGCTACTAGGTTCTAAAAAACTTCTAGTATTTTAACTCCGTAGTATAATAACTCCGTTCCCCTTGTTATTCTATAATATAAATTTAGGTAACTGATTGGGGGTTTCCGTTGGTCATCAAACAAATTCTCCAACACTATGTACACATGTGAAATTATAGAGGTATATCGCTGTTACTCGGCGATTCATTTCTAATTGGAAATCAATATCGCCGTTAGTTAATGTGGCACTATAACTGGCCGTAACAGTGTTCCAGTGACTAACTATGCACTGGCACTTGAAATGCGCTGTTTTCCCCCGGTGAAACAGCTGTCAGTCAAGTTAAGCTAGGATAGCAGAATCCGTTCAGAGTGGTATAAAAACCGTATTTGCCACAAATTTGTAGGAACAATTTAAAAGTTGTACAACACAAGTTTGAGGAGAAGCTTGGCTCCGGATATTATTTATCTCCTCTTTTCTTTCACTTTCTATCTTCGTCCCTTTTTATACCCAGCTGTACTTGTACACAGGGTATTATAACTTTGATCGGATAACGGTTGGTTGTACAGGTATAAAGGAACTGAGATAGATATAGACTTCCATATATCAAAATCATCAGTATCGAACAAAAATTTGATTGAGCCATGTCCGTCCGTCCGTCTGTACGTTAACACAATAACTTGAGTAAATATTGAGATATCTTCACCAAATTTGGTACACGAGCTTATCTGGACCCAGAAGAGATTGGTATTGAAAATAAGCGAAATCGGATGATAACGACGCCCACTTTTTATATATATAACATTTTGGAAAACACAAAAAACCTGATATTGAGGCTTTTGATAAAAATTAGAAATTTTTTTTTAAATCGGCGTGGCACCGCCCACTTCTGATAAAATCAATTTTACAAATATTATTAATCATAAATCAAAAATCGTTAAACCTATCGTAACAAAATTGGGCAGAGAGGTTGCATTTACTATAAGGAATGCTTTGAAGAAAAATTAACGAAATCGGTTAAGGACCACGCCAACTTTTATATAAACGATTTTTAAAAGGGCCGTGGACTAATAAAATAATCTATATATTTTCAAAAAGAGCTATATATCAATGGTATTTTCCCAAGTCGATTATAACAATAAATAGGAAAAAAATTAATTTAAAATAATGGGCGTGGTACCGCCCCTTTTATGACTTCGGGAGCCATAACTCGAAGAAAAATTAGTTCAGAATAGAACCATATGTATATGTATTATTGCGCAGCCTTGTAACACTATTAACAAACAACAACAGCATATCAAGGGTACAGCAGGGTATGTAATGCTCGGTTATACACGAACTTAGACTTCCTTTCTTGTTATTTTTTCACCTCGATACTTTTCTAATAAAGTTTTTTTTTCTATTTTACCACAGGTTGCTACATATAAGTCGGACGTTGCAATTGGCTGTTTCAGTAGCTCAGCTTATCTTAGCTATCTCTTTAGTTATACTATACCATACCATCAGAGCACGAAGGTATTTATTGTACGTAGTGGCTTACATTTCGAACCGATCGAGCAATTGGGAAACGCATTTTGCTATGAAGTTTGGCAATGCCTTGGTTGTTGTTGCATTATTGGTATGATTTTCAAACGAATAATCGTTAAATATACAAGTCGTGAGGTATGTCAGCAAATAGTCGGTGAACCGAGTAGTAGCAATTTTACTAGATTAATCACCGCTTTGATGGGCAATCCACTACAAGTAATGCCACGTCACAATTATGCCCGTCTTTTGCTTATGTCATGGTTAGTGGCAACATTTTTCTTACGTAATGCATATCAAGCTAATATGTTTGACACATTACGTATATCCAGACGTATACCCATACCACACGGCATTCAAGGTTTAATAGATCAGCAATACACGCTATTATCACATAGATATGTGGAATTTTATCCAAAAAATATGACCTTGATTGTATTAAATATAACGCAACGTTATGCACTTGTACAACAGAGTGAAACACTAAAAATGGCTACTTATTCATCGTTGGCTACTTTGGCATGACATAATCGCCAAAATTGGAAAACAAGTCGTTTGACATATGTTACAGAACCGATTTATCAAATGCAAATATCGATGGTTCTTAAGAAACACTCCAAGTTACGTTCGATTTTTGATTTTCGTCTGAAACAATTAATGACAGCTGGCATAACGGCACATATTGGCGAAAAACATATAAAGAATCAATTTGAAGTTATGAATGCTGGCTCACAACTTTTGCCAGAAATTAGTCTTAATATGTTGAAAGGCCTGTTTATGTTGTATGAAATGTTAATGGGCCTAGCTTTTGTGCTTTTTATCCTGGAAATTCTGGCTGGCAAATTTTCGTTTTTCAAGGAAATGATGGATTGGATGCACTGTTTAAAGGCTGTGTAAGTTGAAGAAGGAGAGCATGATATATCCTTCGTTCACCCTTAATTAAATAATTGAAAAAAAAAACAAGTAAGGACGGGACTGTCTTCGGCTGTGCCCAAGACTTCATACCTTTCATGAATGGGGCTGAACAATAATCTTATCCCGTTCGTAATCTCCAAATAATCGGATGTATAAGATAAGAAATATATAGATGTACATACCTAAACGATTTTTAAGATAAATATAAAACAAAAAATGGCAAAAGCTCCCTTATCTGAACGATCGGTTGTATGGGATATATATTATATATAGCTCCGATCAAAGTGATTTTTTCAGGAAATCTTCTATGATATATTAGAATATATATCACCGAGTTTCACGTTTATACTTTTTAAATTGCGGCAGGAATGACCAAAATCGTCTTATCTGAACGATCGGTTGTGTGGGAGATATATGTTATAGTGGTCCGATCCTACTGTATCCGACAATTGTCTAAAATAATACAAAAATACATCCTTGTGCCAAATTTCATTGAGATATCTCAAAATTTGAAGGACTAGTTTGCGTTCAAACAGACGGACATGGCTATATCAACTCAGTTCGTCGCCCTGATCAATTCGGTATACTTAATGGTGAGTCTATCTTCTATATTTCTCAACGTTACAAACATCGGACCAAAGTTAATATGCCATTTCATGTTCATGAAAGGTATAAAAAACAATATATTTTTGAATATACCGTAAGGCCAGCTAGCAGTGGCTTAACAATATGTTTCATTAACTTATGGAGCAGAAAACGTAGTCGCTTTTGTTCGGGCATTGGGCAAATTTAATGATATCGGTGATATCACATCGCAATAATAACGTTCATTGCTTGTCGTACTAGTTTACTCTAAAAAAACTACTTATGTATTTGTATGTACACATAATTTTTAAAGTTCCAAATAAAATTATAAATTTAAACTGAAAACTACAAAATATGTTTTAATAAATATTTGGCCGATATGGCAGACTTTGCCTTGACAAAAGATTGGCCTACCTACATGCTCTACCTGCTCTCTTATCACTATCTTCTTATCTATCCTTCAATTGTCCATCCCACTGTTGCTTTCTGTTTCTTTGTCTTCGCCTTAGCCTCTTCTTCCTCTTCCGCTTCTGTTAACGTCTTTCGTTCATCTCCATCTACAACTCCATATCCATTTCTATTTTTATTTCCATTTCCATCTACCTCTCCATCTCTATCTTTATCTGTATCTGTAATCCCTCTCTATCTCTATCTCTATATCTATCTCAATCTCCATCTCTATCTATATCTTATACCTCCATTTCTATCTTCGCCTCCATCTCCCTATTGATTTCCGTCTCCATTGTCATCTCTTTCTCCATCTTTATCGCATCCCTATCTCCATTTTGATCTCCATATCCGTTTGCATTTCTATCCCCATCTTCATTTCCATCTCCATTTGAATTTCAATATCCATCGCCATCTCCTTCTTCGTCTTATCTACATCGACATATTCATCCTCTTTTTCGTCTTGTCGCCATCAACAACTCCGCTTCATCTCCACCTTGGACCCGCCTTCGTCTACAGCTCCATATCACTCTTTCACCCCTATTATCGGCCACCAGCACCGCTATGAACTCGGTAACCTATCCTCAATGTGCAAAAGAAATCACCACCATCACCAACTTTGATGGTTATGTGTTTTTTACATGTATATACATATGCATTTAAACTTTATATGGAATGCCAAGTGCATAACTTTATCTACACTTATGAAACTGTTGCGCAGAAAGTTAGTACTGTTCAATATGCATTATACTCAGTTGCAACCGATATGTGTCACGTCTCTCCATTTTATCTGTACATTATTCTTCACTTCTATGATCGAAAAATGTATGTGTCCACTATTAATCGCAACCGATTCAGCTATTAGTTATACACTATGATTTACAGATATGCGTATCTCCGCTTTTCAGTACAACCAGTTTTGTATCTAGTTATTTACCACTACCTAGAAGCTGGACTGAGGCGAAATATGGAAGAACGCTCCAGAAAAGCCACATTGGCGCTCACCATCTGTAGATCAGCTATTGGAAAAGGGTGGGGTCTTCAGCCTCACATTGTACATTGGATCTACACGGCAGTTGTGCGACCCATACTCTTCTACACAGTCACCGTATGGTGGCCGGCTCCGGATATCGAAGCTAACAAGAGCAAAGCAACAAAGGTGCATTATTCTCAAGCTCAATATAAATAAGAGCCTACACTTACCAGACTACTGTACTGTTTTTCAAGCTGAGCTTTTAGCTATCTGGAAAGCTGCTCTTTATCTAATCAACCTGCCGGTAACTAACTCTGTTTCCATTTGTTCCAACAGCAAAGCTGCCATAGAATCTCTGCATCGTAGTGATATATCGTTACTATTGGCGTTTAAGTGCAGGGGAGTTCTAAACAAGCTAGCTAATAAGTGCAACCTGAGCATAATATTGGTCCCATGCCACAGTTACATCTCGGGAAACTACACTGCCGATGAGCTGGCAAGTGAAGTCACTAGCACGCAAACAACCACCTCTGCTGGCTGCGTGAATCCTCTTCTGAATACTTGTAAGCACTGGCTGCGATATCAGTTCACGGAACAAGCTAAAGCGAGATGGGCCATTGAACCAGCATATAGGTTGTCCAGGCAAATCTGCCCCAAGCTGGATGAAAAGAGTTCGCAATCGGTCATACGTCTGGATCGCCTCTCTATTAACCCATTAGTGGATATGCTAACAGGACGCTGTCTTATGGGTGCCCATGTGGCTCATATGGGTCTGCAAACAAATTACTTATGCCGCAGCTGCAGTGACGAGGAAGAGCTAGAAAGTGTAGAGCACTATCTACGTAATTTTTCCACAGACACTTCTTTGGGTGCATTGCAGAGCATTAATTTGCAAATATAAACGAATTTCTGCACTATATTAGGTGGTTTTAGCTTTACGTTTGTACGAATCACATTCCGCAGAAGGGAAAAAAGGGCTCTTTCGTGGTATTATAACAGGCCACATTGCCCTACGTGAGCCTCCGCTTGGGCAGTGGAGGCGGCCACTTTAACCTAACCTAACCTACTGCCGCGAGGGATCTCCTTAACATCAGCTAAGTTATGATAAGCGCTTCCTTACCACAAATGTAGCTGTATAAGAAAACACGGGTATTATAGTTATATAAGGTAAGGGTATATCCCTTTTCAGACAACTTTGATATGTAAAATATGTTTAACAATATTTGGTAATATAAATTCAACATAAGTTGCTGCTTTCAAAGTCTATCATAACAGACGTTGAATAGAAAAACCACACGCAACGTAATAAATGTCGAAATTGGCAACACAGAATGACTGCAAACATTTAAAAATATTAACTTAATTTTTAAAGAAATCAAATATCAAAACTGACAGTGATGCCCAACCTCAATGTCAACTGCATTTTCATTGTCTGTCACACCAATGAAAGAAAAACTACCAGAATATGCTTTTAAAAGTCAACAAAAGAAAAATGAATGCAACACAATAATATTGATTTTTATACTCAGCTGAGCAGAGCTCACAGAGTATATTAACTTTGATTGGATAACGGTTGGTTGTACAGGTATAAAGGAATCGAGATAGATATAGACTTCTATATATCAAAATGATCTGCGCGAAAAAGGAAACACGATAACTTTAGTAAATTTTGAGGTATCTTGATAAAATTTGGTATGTAGGTTTCTGGGCACCCACCTCAGATCGCTATTTAAAATGAACGAAATAGGACTATAACCACGCCTACTTTTTCTATATCGAAAATTTCGAAAAACCGAAAAAGTGCGATAATTCATTACCAAAGACGGCTAAAGCGATTAAACTTGGTAGGTGGGTTGACCTTATGACACAGAATAGAAAATTGGTAAAATTTTGGACAATGGGCGTGGCACCACCCACTTTTAAAAGAAGGTAATTTCAAAGTTTTGCAAGCTGTAATTTGGCAGTCGTTGAAGATATCATGATGAAATTAAGGACGAACTTTGCTCCTATTACTATATGTGCGCTAAGGAAAAACTAGCAAAATCGGATTACGAACACGCTCACTTTAAAAAAAAAATTTTTTTTTAAAGTCAAATTTTAACAAAAAATTTAATATCTTTACAGTATATAAGTAAATTATGTCAACATTCAACTCCAGTAATGATATGGTGCAACAAAATTCAAAAATAAAAGAAAATTTCAAAATGGGCGTGGCTTCGCCCTTTTTCATTTAATTTTTCTAGAATACTTTTGATGCCATAAATCGAACAAAAATTTACCAATCCTTTTCAAATTTGGTAGGGGCATAGATTTTATGACGTTAACTGTTTTTTGTGAAAATGGGCGAAATCGGTTGAAGCCATGCCCAGTTTTTATACACAATCGACCGTCTGTCCTTCCGCACGATAACTTGAGCAAAAATCGGCATATCTTTACTGAACTTAGTTCACATACTTATCTGAACTCACTTTATCTTGGTATAGAAAAATGGCCGAAATCCGACTACGACCACGCCCACTTTTTCGGTATCGAAAATTACGAAAAATGAAACAAATGCCATAATTCTATACCAAATATGAAAAAAGAGATGAAACATGTTAAATGGATTGGTTTGTTGACGCAAAATATAACTTTAGAAAAAACTTTGTAAAATGGGTGTGACACCTACCATATTAAGTACAAGAAAATGACAAAAGTTCTGCAGGGCGAAATCAAACGCCCTTGGAATCTTGGCATGAATACTGTTCCTGGTATTACATATATAAATAAATTAGCGGTACCCGACATATGATGTTCTGGGTAACCCTGGTCCACATTTTGGTCGATATCTTCAAAATGCCTTCACATATACAACGAAGGGCCACTCCCTTTTAACCCGCTCATTAATACCTTTAACTTGATACCCATATCGTACAAACACATTCTAGAGTCACCCCTGGTCCACCTTTATGGCGATATCTCGAAAAAGCATCCACCTATAGAACTAAGGCCCACTACCTTTTAAAATACTAATTAACGCCTTTCATTTGATACCCATATCGTACAAGCACATTCTAGAGTCACCCCTGGTCGACCTTTATGGCAATATCCCGAAATGGCGTCCACCTATAGAACTATGACCCACTCCCTTTTAAAATACTCTTTAATACCTTCCATTTGATACGCATGTCATAAAAACATATTCCAGGGTTTCCCTAGGTTAATTTTCCTACATGGTGATTATCCCTTATTTTGTCCCCAAAGCTCTCAGCTGAGTATGTAATGTTCGGTTACACACGAACTTAGCCTTCCTTACTTGTTTATTTATTATTTTTGCAGAGGCAATACAACTCCACTGCACTTGCAACTGACTGACAGGTCGTCAGACAACTGACAGTTACATACCAACACACATTTATACTTGCAATGATTTTTTTTAAGCTTGGAATTTTGTCGACTTTATGGGAGTAGCCGTATATTGTGGGTTGTAGTATACTGAAAAGAAGAGCACGACTTTAGTAATTTTTTAACCTCAAGTCAAATTCAGCATAATATGAAAGTCTTTCGTTGTCGACAGAAATGTGGTTAACTAGCTAATATATTTTTGTATGTTATTTATGTGACCAAAAAAAAAAAAAAACAAAAAAAAAAGAGACTCTCATTGCACAGATATTTAGGCCCGTAATCATAGTCGAAATAAAATAGAGTTTTATTGGTTTAAACATGGTTCTAAATTAAATATCATTTTAAGTCTGTTATAGTCCACTTAAACACTATTTTATCTCTAAAAAAGTAATCACCCCTATTCTGCATTTCGATTACGTTCCCGTTCTACGCTCCGCTTTAATAGAAGTTGAGTATTCTGCACTACGACGGAATTGTATTGAGAAGAGGAAGAGCAAATGTTTTTTCGAAATCAGCTGTTTGTACGGAGTGTGTGAACATTGGAACAAAATAAATTAAAGAAAATTTGTAAAAAACACTGAAAAACGTTTATATTTTATTATCCAAGCCATTTTGTACAAAGAAAAGGAATAGAATATATTACCCCCGTGTTATATTATTTTGAGTGAAGTGCTTTCATAATTGTAAGTGTGTTTTTGTCGTTCTTTTGGCCAATTCCTTGCCGTGGCCACCAAGTTTTGTTAAAACGGATTCCTGAACGAATATAGTTGATATTTTCTGAATTTTATGGATGCCAATTTCACTGCACTGGTCTAAAATACTTTATGAAGGTTTATTTATTCTTTCCGCAAGGATTGTTTACGTTTTCGCTTCACCTTCCTCTACTCCGGCAGCTTGCTTTGGCATATAACTGGACCCAAGGAACAGACACAAATTATAGCTGTCTATTATAATGGAACAATAGCCGCGGCATTATTTGTGGTGTTTTAAAACAACTCATACGAAAATGGCCAGGCGAGTATGGAAAGGCAAATATTGCGAGATTTGTGTAATCCATTTGAGATGGGTGACGAATTGTAAGAAATTGAACTTAAAAGTGGTAAAGTTTAATGACTTATTTTCTTATTTAGGTTCAAAAAAAACTTTCGACTTAATAAGGATGCTTTCAAGTATGTGTTAGATACTTTTGCGGGAAAATTCGTCCAAGAACTTCGGCATCGGGATCTGCCTTAATATTATAGTAGCTGCTTTGAGATTTGTTGCAGAAGGCAGTTACCAGCATGTACAAGGGGCGGATTATAATGAAGGAATGGGAGAGTCAACAGTGTCAAAGTCACTGTCTACGTTTCTGGATGTAATGCAACCAAAATTATGCCCTCAGTAGATAACATTTGTACAAAATGAAGAGGAGAAAAGACAAGCGAAGCAAGAATTTGATGCGAAAGCTGGCTTCCCAGGAGTCATCATATCCCGCTTTGTTGCCATTAAATTAGCCAACGTCTCATACTGCACTTGTATTGGAGACATATAAAAAACAATCACCATCAAGCCTTTTACGCTTCTCAACAAGTTTTACTTACATTTTTGTTAAAATTCTGTTATAAATTAATAAAAAAATAAAAAGAAAATATTTTTCCGCCAACAAATTTGCAACTTAGAAAAACGGAACAACGATTGAAATGCAGAATACACAAAATCGAATGATTCGAAGTTGGATCGAAAGAGATTGGAAAACAGAATACCAAAGTTGCCAAATCGAAAACATTCCAATCCAAGTAGAAATGCAGAATAGGGGTGATTCTAAATTTAAAATGACATGAGCGCGATTTTAATTTGTATACTCAGTTGAGCAGAGCTCACAGAGCATATTAAGTTTGATTGGATAACGGCTGGTTGTACATATATAAAGGAATCAAGATAGATATAGACTTCCATATATCAAAATAATCAGGATCGAAAAAAAATTCGATTAAGCCATGTCTGTCCGTCCGTTAACACGATAACTTGAGTAAATTTTGAGGTATATTGATGAAATTTGGTACGTAGGTTCCTGAGCACTCATCTCAGATCGGTATTTAAAATGAACGATATCGGACTATAATCACGCCCACTTTTTCGATAACGAAAATTTCGAAAAACCGAAAAAGTGCGATAATTCATTACCAAAGACAGATAAAGCGACGAAACTTGGTGGATGAGTTGAATTTATGACGCAGAATAGAAAATTAGTAACATTTTGGACAATGGGCGTGGCACCGCCCACTTTTAAAAGAAGGCAATTTAAAATTTTTGCAAGCTGTAATTTGTCAGTCGTTGAAGATATCATGATGAAATTTCGCAGGGACGTTACTCCTATTACTATATGTACGCCTAATAAAAATTAGCAAAATCGGAGAAGGACCACGCCCACTTTTAAAAAAATAAATTTTTTTAAAGTAAAATTTTAACAAAAAATTAATATCTTTACAGTATATAAGTAAATTATGTCAACATTCAACTCCAGTAATGATATGGTGCAACGAAATACAAAAATAAAAGAAAATTTCAAAATGGACGTGGCTCCGCCCATTTTCATTTAATTTGTCTAGGATACTTTTAACGCCATAAGTCGAACAAAAATTAACCAATCCTTTTGAAATTTGGTAGGGGCATAGATTTTATGTGAAACGGGCGAAATCGGTTGATGCCACGCCCAGTTTTTATACACAGTCGTTCGTCTGTCCTTCCGCGATAACTTGAGCAAAAATCGACATAGTCTATATAGTCTTCTATACCAAATACGAAAAAAGGGATGAAACATGTCAAGGTAATTGGATTGGTTTATTAACGCGAAATATAACTTTAGAAAAAACTTTATAAAATGGTTGTGACACCTACCATATCAAGTAGAAGAAAATGAAAAAGTTCTGCAGGGCGAAATAAAAAACCCTTAAAATCTTGGCAGGTATTACATATATAAATAAATTAGCGGTATCCAACAGATGATGTTCTGGGTCACCCTGGTCCACACTTTGGTCGATATCTGGAATACGCCTTCACATATACAACTACCACCACTCCCTTTTAAAACTCTCATTAATACCTTTAATTTGATACCCATATCGTACAAACACATTCTAGAGTCACCCCTGGTCCACCTTTATGACGATATTTCGAAACGGCGTCCACCTATAGAACTAAGGCCCACTCCCTTTTAAAACCCTCATTAATACCTTTAATTTGATACCCATATCGTACAAACACATTCTAGAGTCACACCTGGTCCACATTTATGGCGATATCTCGAAACGGCGTCCACCTGTGGAACTAAGCATCACTTCCTTATAAATACTCATTAACACCTTTCTTTTGATACCCATATTGTACAAACAAATTCTAGGGTCACCCCTGGTCCACCTTTATGGCGATATCTCGAAACGGCGTCCACCTATGGAACTAAGGATTACTCCCTTTGAAAATACTCATTAACATCTTTCGTTTGATACCCATATTGTACAAACGCATTCTAGGGTCACACCTGGTCCACCTTTATGGCGATGTCTCGAAACGGCGTCCACCTGTGGGACTAAGCATCACTCCCTTTTAAAATACTCATTCAAACCTTTCTTTTGATACCCATATTGTACAAACAAATTCTAGGGTCACCCTGGTCCACCTTTGTGGCGATATCGCGAAACGGCGTCCACCTATGGAACTAAGGATTACTCCCTTTTAAAATACTCATTAACACCTTTCTTTTGATACCCATATTGTACAAACAAATTCTAGGGTCACCCCTGGTCCACCTTTATGGCGATATTTCGAAACGGCGTCCACCTATGGAACTAAGGATTACTCCCTTTTAAAATACTCATTAACACTTTTCATTTGATAACCATATCGTACAAACGCATTCTAGAGTCACCCCTGGTCCACCTTTATGGCGATATTCCGGAACAGCGTCCACCTATAGAACTAAGGCCCACTCCCTTTTAAAACCCTCATTAATACCTTTAATTTGATACCCATGTGGTACAAACAAATTCTAGGGTCACACCTGGTCCACCTTTATGGCGATATCTCGAAACGGCGTCCACCTGTGCAACTAAGCATCACTCCCTTTTAAAATACTCATTAATACCTTTCTTTTGATACCCATATTGTACAAAAAAATTCTAGGGTCACCCCTGGTCCACCTTTATGGCGATATCTCGAAACGGCGTCCACCTATGGAACTAAGGATTACTCCCTTTTAAAATACTCATTAACATATTTCGTTTGATACCCATATTGTACAAACAAATTCTAGGGTCACCCTTGGTCCACCTTTATGCCGAAATCTCGAAAAGGCGACCACCTATACAACTACCACCACTCCCTTTTAAAACCCCCCTTAATACCTTTAATTTGATACCGATATCGAACAAACGCATTCTAGGGTCACACCTGGTCCACCTTTATGGCGATATCTCGAAACGGCGTCCACCTGTGGAACTAAGCATCACTCCCTTTTAAAATACTCATTAACACCTTTCTTTTGATACCCATATTGTACAAACAAATTCTAGGGTCACCCCTGGTCCACCTTTATGGCGATATTTCGAAACGGCGTCCACCTATGGAACTAAGGATTACTCCCTTCTAAAATACTCATTAACACCTTTCTTTTGATACCCATATTGTACAAACAAATTCTAGGGTCACCCTTGGTCCACCTTTATGCCGAAATCTCGAAAAGGCGACCACCTATACAACTACCACCACTCCCTTTTAAAACCCCCCTTAATACCTTTAATTTGATACCGATATCGTACAAACAAATTCTAGGGTCACACCTGGTCCACCTTTATGGCAATATCTCGAAACGGCGTACACCTGTGGAACTAAGCATCACTCCCTTTTAAAATACTCATTAACACCTTTCTTTTGATACCCATATTGTACAAAAAAATTCTAGGGTCACCCCTGGTCCACCTTTATGCCGATATCTCGAAACGACGTACACCTGTGGAACTAAGCATCACTCCCTTTTAAAATACTCATTAACACCTTTCTTTTGATACCCATATTGTACAAACAAATTCTAGGGTCACCCCTGGTCCACCTTTATGGCGATATCTCGAAAAGGCGTCAACCTATGGAACTAAGGATTACTCCCTTTTAAAATACTCATTAACACCTTTCATTTGATACCCATATCGTACAAACAAATTCTAGGGTCACACCTGGTCCACCTTTATGGCGATATCTCGAAACGGCGTACACCTGTGGAACTAAGCATCACTCCCTTTTAAAATACTCATTAACCCCTTTCTTTTGATACCCATATTGTACAAACAAATCCTAGGGTCACCCCTGGTCCATCTTTATGGCGATATCTCGAAACGGCGTCCACCTATGGAACTAAGGATTACTCCCTTTTAAAATACTCATTAACACCTTTCTTTTGATACCCATATTGTACAAACAAATTCTAGGGTCACCCCTGGTCCACCTTTATGGCGATATCTCGAAACGGCGTCCACCTATGGAACTAAGGATTACTCCCTTTTAAAATACTCATTAACACCTTTTTTTGATACCCATATTGTACAAACAAATTCAAGGGTCACCCCTGGTCCACCTTTATGGCGATATCTCGAAACGGCGTCCACCTATGGAACTAAGGATTACTCCCTTTTAAAATACTCATTAACACCTTTCATTTGATACCCATATTGTACAAACAAATTCAAGGGTCACCCCTGGTCCACCTTTATGGCGATATCTCGAAACGGCGTCCACCTATGGAACTAAGGATTACTCCCTTTTAAAATACTCATTAACATATTTCGTTTGATACCCACATTGTACAAACGCATTCTAGGGTCACACCTGGTCCACCTTTATGGCGATATCTCGAAACGGCGTCCACCTGTGGAACTAAGCATCACTCCCTTTTAAAATACTCATTAACCCCTTTCTTTTGATACCCATATTGTACAAACAAATTCTAGGGTCACCCCTGGTCCACCTTTGTGGCGATATCTCGAAACGGCGTCCACCTATGGAACTAAGGATTACTCCCTTTTAAAATACTCATTAACACCTTTCTTTTGATATCCATATTGTACAAACAAATTCTAGGGTCACCCCTGGTCCACCTTTATGGCGATATTTCGAAACGGCGTCCACCTATGGAACTAAGGATTACTCACTTTTAAAATACTCATTAACACTTTTCATTTGATACCCATATCGTACAAACGCATTCTAGAGTCACCCCTGGTCCACCTTTATGGCGATATTTCGGAACGGCGTCCACCTACAGAACTAAGGCCCACTCCCTTTTAAAACCCTCATTAATACCTTTAATTTGATACCCATATGGTACAAACAAATTCTAGGGTCACACCTGGTCCACCTTTATGGCGATATCTCGAAACGGCGTACACCTGTGGAACTAAGCATCACTCCCTTTTAAAATACTCATTAACACCTTTCTTTTGATACCCATATTGTACAAACAAATTCTAGGGTCACCCCTGGTCCACCTTTATGGCGATATCTCGAAACGGCGTCCACCTATGGAACTAAGGATTATTCCCTTTTAAAATACTCATTACCACCTTTCGTTTGATACCAATATCGTGCAAACAAATTCTAGAGTCAACCCTGATCCACCTTTATGGCGATATCCCTAAATGGCGTCCACCTATAGAACTATGGCCCACTCCCTCATAAAATACTCTTTAGTGCCTTTCATTTGATAGACATGTCATACAAACACATTCCAGGGTTTCCCTGGGTTCATTTTTCTACATGGTTATTTTCCCTTATGTTGTCACCATAGCTCTCAACTGAGTATGTAAAGTTCGGTTACACCCGAACTTAGCCTTCCTTACTTGTTTAAAATAGGTTTTAAGATGGTGGTCAGCTGTAAAAAGTTGCGAGAAATTAAACAATTTGCTATTTAAACGCGATGAACTTAAATGGAAGTAAAAAAAAGGCTTCCCCGACAAGCAAATATGCGTCAGGAGCTAATTTATTATACCTATAATGCGTATTAATATGTCTGTGACGAAAATTACACAATCTTAAAATGTGCGATGGTTACTTCGCTCCACATATGCGAAATCTTTAATTAAGACTATTCCGCATGCAAAGATATTTGTGAGTTTAGTATCTTTTGAGGAAAAAGTAGCATTTTATACTGATTTTGGCATTAAATTTAGAAATAAATATTCAATGAGAGGAATTATTTACCACAGGCGTCGATTTTTAACACATGTCGGGAGAGGTGTCAAATGACGCGTTTTAATTTCGGAAGCAATAATAATCCGAAGGCTGCAAAGGACTACTTGTACTCTGCCAATATATTTTTGCACAAAAAAAGTTTCAGACTTTCATGTGGTTGATGTAATTTTGGTGATATTGTTGTACACTGAAAAGAATTAACTGAAAAGGCGTTTTGCGCTGGTACAATTTTCACCAGTTTCGCAGCCATTTGAGAGTAATTATTCGGGTTTTTGTGAATATCTATTAATAAAAGAACAATTTCTTATTTCCGACTTCTAATTATTGAATTACATTACAGAGTTCTTGAATTCAATTCTGCTGACATTTCCTTTTGTGTCTTCTATTCCCCTTTACATTTGCCAATTCCTCTTAAAAAAAAGCGTGAAATAAAACACGGAATACAACAAGGATTAGCAACAAAAATTTTAGGAACTGTTTGGTATGGGTGCCGCTGAACTACTTGGAATCCAAATCTATAAATAAAGCTTTGGTTGTAAAGATAGA
Source organism: Eurosta solidaginis (assembly GCF_040869045.1). NCBI lineage: Eukaryota > Metazoa > Arthropoda > Insecta > Diptera > Tephritidae > Eurosta > Eurosta solidaginis. Next base: position 171,812,616 of record NC_090322.1, on the reverse strand, counting down.
GATTCGGGCTATTAGCGAGCTTTGGGCAATTTTGGTCGTAGTGCTTCGGTTTAGCTATATTATATAATCTATTTGTAGTATGGCACTATAGTGAATATTTGCACTGCATTACCGGTAGTTGCTACCATACGCCAGCTGTAAGTTTTATTTGATTGATAGAACAGCTGATTTCTGTTGATATTTGATAAGATACTTTTATATTGGTTGCGCAAGATGCGCACGGGTCCGGCTCGTCTGTCTTAATGCAAACAACTTTTCCTTACAACATTTTTACAAACTATTCAACATTAGTATGAGTGTAGGAGTGGATAGCCTTGTTGCTTCCTTGGCTTTAAAGAGCCCAAATGCGCTTGAACTACCTATTCGTTTATGTTGCGAGATTTAAATAATTTTTTAAGTACGAAATTAAGTAAATTTTCTTTAAATAAGTATGTTCATGTTCAATTAACAGATTGTGCACTCAATTTTAAATTGACGGCTGATAAAAAATAGCGATTTTTTACAAAACGGTTGCTAATAACTTTTAAATAGAATTAAATGATAATTACCCGCCACCGGATTATGATCAAAACACGTTTTCGGGTAGGTAGTTGAAATGGCTGCGATCCTGGTCGCCCAAGTAGCTATTTAAAGCCGTTTTGATGCCATGTAACTCGTCTAAAAACCTACGGAATGTTACGGTCAATGTATTAAAACCAGCCAGAGTTGTTGATAAAATTAAGAATATTCGGGGTTGCTATCACAGATAACCCTCTGAGGTCTTCTAGAAACGGGGTTCCAAGGAACCTTAGCCGGAATCTAGCTAGAGCCGGGCATTTACACATAAAGTGTTCTGCTGTCTTCCTGGCATTTGGAACTTTGCAGCTTCTGCAGTACTCGTTATACGGAATGCACATCTTTTCCGCATGCGTACCTACTCCCCAATGACCGGTGCAGACTGCTATCAGTTTGCGTGTGTTAGCCCTGGATTTGTTCAGAAGACTTCTCGTCCTCTTTCCATCATAGTTTGGCCAAAAAGATTTTGATATCGCAGAGGTGGTGATGTTATTACACTTTGTTTGTGCTTTCTTCAAGGAGAAGCTTTGGATATTCCCCTTGGCTACTGCTAAGGGTATGCCTACTTCGACACTGGTGCATTTTCGGGTACTCCTTTGACAATTTTTGTGGTATTTCAGAGTTTTTGTCAAGTAAATAATTGCAATTTTTTATACGTGGAGACAAGTAAGCACGGTTGTAAGGAACAGGGTGAACTTTTAAAACTTCTAAAAAAATTTCTTCATAACGCCAATCAATGCCTTTTTTTTATGCGGATACCTTGTCCATGCTTATTTTAGCTGAAAACTGTGTTTAATATGTCTATGACCGACCAAAATTTTAAATCCCATTTTTAATTTAGGCAAAATTTAAATTAAAGATTATTTTAGTCAGCGACTATGTTTACGGGCCTTAGTGTTCGCATGCACAGACACATGAATATATTTGTATACTTATTTGTTTGCAAAAATAATTGCAAACAGAAAAGGAAATGTGTATTCGTATTGAGCTTCAATGCAAATTGTGTGAAATATTTAACCAACATACCCTGCAGGGAGAAAGCAATTTTTAAAGTTTTAGTTTTTACAAAATTGTTTTCTTCTTAACACGCTTATATTGTCTACACTTGCATGTATAGTTGAGTGTAACTCTCTAGGCTGGACGCGCAAAGGAGAGTTAGACCCATCTAGCGGCAATTATTGAAGACTCGCGGCAGTGGTTAAATAACTCGCTACAAAACGAGTTGTGCTTAATAGCGGACACACGAACCTTTTTTATACCAAGCTGTACTTGTACACGCATAAGCCGTTTCTTTGTTATCAAGCCGGACTTTTATTTTGGCCTTAAAAAATAAAAGTCCGGATTTAACTTTCATTTCCGGACTTTTAATTTTAAAAGTCTGAGTTTAACTAGTTCTATCAAACTCAAAAAATAAAAATACAGATTTTACTTTTATATGTGGACTTTTATGGAAAAAGTTCGAAAAACAAAAAGGATGCATGATTCGACATGATATTGCTATAGGGATGAACTCAAACATTTTCACCTACGACAATTTTTTGACCCGTACTTTTTCGACTCGGAAAAAAAAGATAATAATTATTTTCCGTCCCTGAAAAAAAAATGTCGCAAATTTTTTAAAATCTACGAAAACGTTTAAAGAATTTAGTTTTGCATTGATATATATATGTAAATACATATACAATTGATTCATTCCATAAAACTTTCCAAAACATACCACCGCACTATGGCAGCCGCCCGCACCACGGCAGCACCTTCCATACAAATACGATAATTCCTACTGCATATCTCCGGAAGTGTTTATGGAAATAACCTGTTAATTTGTATAAAGTTGTAGTTGCTAAAAGGAGAGGATGGGAAGTAGTCAATTAGAATGAGAGAAAATGGGGTTTGTAATAAATGAAAGTCAAATTAACACATAACAAGGTCTGACTGGTCTACTAGTTTTTTTTTTTATTATTTTGTACATATATTCTTCACTATTAACGGAAACGGCTTGACCTGTTTCGATAAAAGTATGTATGTAAGTAATAGGCAACATACAAAGCTTCTTGTAGCGATAAAGAGACTACCCGACCATTTTGGGAAGCTTGATCGAGGTTGATGGCCCTTTGCTAGATACAGATTCGGTACGTTTCGAAAACTAGTACCATCAAGATACTACCCCGACCATCTCGGAAACGATTTGATATGACCACGTCGAGCTTTCAGGGTCATTCAACCGCCTCCTTCCGTAAGGAATACGAAGTCGCCAGAGCCTCGGCTGCTAAAAAAAAAAGAATAAGTCACAGTTAGGTGAGGTTTAGAATTGGGATGAACCGAATAATTGCACATTAGTGTTGCTTATTAGGCTGACAATGCTGTAACCTGTTTGATATGAAAGATGTTTTACATAGATTAAAAAAAAAATAAAATTATTGTGTAGAGTTGCCACCTTAGAGCTGTTACCTATAATTATATCAATGTATAATTGTGTATCGTGAAATCGTGGAAGCTCTGAGGTAAAGTAAGTCACGCCGTAATAAATTCGGTCTCGCAACTACTTAGAATTATTTCACTTCATATAGAGAGACTTATGTACATCTTAATATATTAAAAACATGTGTCACAACATTTTTGGGTGCAATGGACTCCTAAACTACTGAACCGATTTTGAATTTGTTTTGCACCCCGTGTGTAGTTTGATCTAACTTGAGAGATAGGATAGGTTATATCTCAGTTCATAGTCGCAATATTATTTTGTTGCAAATGTTTTTATTTGTTTATACGTAATAATAAAATGGCAGTGGCACTCATATTTTCAGATGATTCGGATATACAACCGCGTAATTGCTTGGTGTTTAATTAAACAACCTGCTTATCAATAAAAAATATTATAGCGAATGATATCAAGTATAGCACATCACCAGGCCCGCCGAGAGGGTGGGGTTTCTGAGGAGGCCCGCGATTTAGAGGTACTATGACATTTTTTTTTTAATTCAGGCGAGTCTTTAGTTGTGTAGAGGGTAATTTTGATACCCCTGGGTGACTAGGGTCTCGAGATATAGGCCAAAACGTGGGCCAGTGAATGCCTAGACAGTGTTTATACAATATGGATATCAAATAAAAGCCGTTGATGAGCGCTTTGGTACAGAGTAATATATTATCCAGAAACGGACTGGAACTGGGATTAGGACTAGGACTGGGACTGAGACTCGGTGAGACTGGGACTGGAATAAAATACATACCACCCTCTGGGACAGGCAATAAGGGATGCAGAAGAATGAGAAGAAATTAAGAGAAGAGAAAAGAGAGAAGGAGATTGAGAAAGAGAGAAAATGAGACGAATATGGAGATAGATGAAGCGAAAAAGACGGAGGAGGAGTGAATAAAAGGATTAGGAAAAAGTGTAGAGGGGGGAGGGCAGTCAGACGGAAAAAGCGTATTAAAATGTATGCAGATAGGCCAAATTTAGGGCAGGACAACGTCTGCCGGGTCTTCTAGTACATATATATGCATATGACAATTTTTTCTATCTCATAGCACTGGTGTTTGAACTTAAAGGTGAGTTACTCAATTAAGCACGTTTGTGCCGAAAATAGAAACCGAGTAGAAACCTGTATTTTTAAAGTGGAGAATTAAACCATCCTATTCGTCAAAGGGTTAGTAAAGCCCGAATTATTTTTCATCCCATTAGATATTAAAAAAAAACTTTTTTAAATAATCGTACTGCGTGAGTAAAATGCCAACAATTAAAAAGTATTCACATAACAAATTCTAACGCTCGACTATTTGCCAGTTTGTTTATTGTTGGCGGCTAGAATTACAAGTGGTTTAAGTTTTTGCTGGCGGCTTGAATTGCAAGTGGTTTAGGAAGCTTCATACTCCTTCTTCACCTAACGCATTCCTGTTAACTTAAATAAAGTCACGTTTCGGTCGTTAGCGCGCAAAACTTCGCGGAGTTTGCAGTTGAAATCTTGACTACTTATTACTTGCATACACGCTTAACTTTCGGCAATGACTTTGGAGTAAAGCTGCATCATTAAATACATATGTGAATTGAAAACTCGTATATGAATGTAAAAAGAGGACACCTAGAAGAACTCTCTCTATGATAAGCGAATGAGATGTGTGTGAGAGTAACGTGTGATGATAGTAAGAGCTAGTTAGAGGCAAGAGAGATGGATGCTAAAACCGTATTCAACCCCTACCTAAGATACAGAAGTAACGCCACTGCGGAAGCTAAACCTTCAGAATAGGAGGACAGCAGTCTAGCCACACACCCATGACGGCCGCAAAGGTAAACATAAGTATGTATGCAGTTTGGGACGGTAGGTATTCAGTTGACCAGAAGAAGAAATGATTTGCTAAATGTAGCGAGACTGATTTTAAGAGGGAAAAGGAATGGAAGCGCCGAGTGGTAAGGAAGGTAACGCCCATCGACAATATCCTGCGAGATCTATAGCTATAAGACTGATGCCTCTATAGCGAAGAAAAAGGCAAGACAAAAACGCAGCGCCAGGATATAAATCCCAATTGTGGTAAAGTTGAAGGATGCGATGGCCTGAATATACCAGTACGGGATTGTGGAACACTTCGCCTATCTAAGCCTACGAAAGAGGATCAGCATTACAAGCTACGATATGTATTACACAGATTGGCAAATTGTCCTGCGAAACAGACAATATGTAATTACGCATCATAAAGAGAAGTCCTAAGAAAAAAAGGCATGAGTACCAAGTACTGGTGAAGCTCGATGTGTACAACTAGAAAGCTAATGTTTTTAAGTAAGGGAAAGTTCACACCACAACAGAGGTAACTTAACCAAAAGCAAATATTTTCGGTATTTTTGAGGAGGGCTTCGTCGGCTTATTATAGATTACAACCGATACCGCGGTCGGTATGCCTGTCGTAAGAGGCTACTAAAACATCCTAATGATTAAAAGGGTTGTGTAGCGTAACCCTTTCAAGGGCATGCCAGCGCAATTGTCAACCTCACCTACCTGGCGACCCCAATTTCCTTATGAAACTAGAAAGGGGCGGAGAAGGTTCAATGTGGTCATATTAAATCATTTCCAAAATGGTCAAGCCTGTACCTTAATGGTGCCTGTAGCCGGAACGTACCGGGTCTATATCCGGCAAAGGATAATCAACATCCATAACAGTCCCTAAAACCTTCGGGTAGTGTCTTTATCGCTGCAACAACAACAACAACAACTAATTGTTTTACTGTCGGCTTATTATCGATAGCTAATTATCATCGCCGAGTTACTTACTTACTAACTTAATTGGCGCTTAACCGTTTAAAGGGTTATGGCCATCCAACAAGATGCGCGAGTCGCTTCTTCTCTCTGCTAGCCGGCGCCTATTGGTCACACCAAGGGAGTTTGAATCGTTTTCCACTTGGTCCTTCCAGCGGAGTGAGGGCCACCCTCTACCTATTTTCCATAGGCGAGTTCCGATAGAAACACTTTTTTGGCCGGAGCGTCATCTTTCATTCGCATAACATGGCCTAGCCAGCGCAGCCGCTGCGTTTTAATTCGCTGGATGTCTGCGTAGAGCACGTACAGCTCATCGTTAAATCTTTTTCGGTACTCGCCATCGCCAATGCGTGGACCTCTACGTCTTTAGAAGAACTAACTCTAAATCTTTAGAAGAACTTTTCTCTCGAACACTTTCCGAGTTATCGACTTGTTATTGAGTTCTTCGAGTCATCTGCTTTGTATTCGTTTCTTTTCAGATTGTTTTCGATGGAATACAGACGTTTCATCGGTTTTATATTGAAGTTTTAGCCGTATCTGTTTCCTAACAGGCCGATTAATCATTGTTAACAAGTCGATAAAAAATCAGTAATGATCCGATAAGAAATCCATAATTTTTCGGTAAAAATTGCATTTCTGATAGCAAAACGAAAACTTGTACAAAAAATAGATAACACCTCGATTACAAGTCGATGTTTTTCAGTAACGAATTGGTAATTTTTTGAAAATATATGGATAAATTTCGAAATCGATAGCACGCCGCTAACAAATTGGTGCTGTATTCCGATAACAAATCTATAATTTTTGGATAAATAATCGAATGTTCTTCGATAATCAAGCTATAACTTTTCGATAACAAACTTGTGAATAAGAAATATTAGCAAATTCTGATTTTATAAGTCATTCAAACCCTTTAGAGACCTTGAAAAATCACACTCTGACCAAAAAGGGTCGAAAACCAAATAATTGAGTACCTGCTAAAATAGAGCAGTATGATCAAGCCTATCCTATAATTCAATTAAAATACAATTTAGTGCTTTTGACACCTGATTAACCTTCCTTATGCATGCTCACCATCAAATGGGCTTCTTCAATTAATGCGACAATATATCCAACAACTGTCAAACCGAATCAGCTAACAGTGCTTCTCACACATAAATTTGCCATCTTGACATGGTTTTGAATGAAAACGCAAACGCAGACATTATTGCACAAATGTACTTGGTCATGCGAAGGGGGTGCAAATGTTGGTGGCGCGTAACATCAGCGATATGAGCTAACAAAAGAAACCGCAGTACTCCCACTGGGTGTCAAATACACGAAAAGGGAAGGCAGTCGCTAAAGGCTGCTTGCAAGTACTCAGTGTAATGTGTAATTGATAGTTGTTAGGAGGAAAATGGGGGTGCAATGTTGACTAACAAATAGGCGCGCGTACCAGGCATCTGTTTGCTTAGCAGCTGCTCTCCTTCTCCGAGTGCAGATATTCCACTTATTCACTTCAAGTTGAAATATGCCGCCTGACGCTGACATATTTGCCACTTAACAGCATTGGTATCCTACAGCAAAAGTAAAGCAGTCAGCAACACCAGTTGCTGTTGTTGTAGCGCTGCGGAACTGAATCTCTTGCCATTTGGTTTTAGTTGAACTGCTGCAATTGGCGTAAAATGCACAATTAGGGTTTTGTGGTTGTAGCAAATACGAGCGAAAAAAAAAGCTAAGAAACAAAAATGACGCGAATGCAAACATATTAAAGAATCAACAAAAACTTAAATGGGGCTACAAAAAGTGCTCTTACACTTTCTTCATGCGCATCTTAAGCCTTCACTTGCATCGCACGCATTCACAACAACAATAACCACCAGAGAAATAAGCCAGTAAACACGCAGTCGAGCGCACTTACCGCATTTGCTCAATTTGTGGCAATTTACGCTATGCCATTTGTGGTAACGCCACTCGCTATCCTTCACACTCCCACTTGAATTATTTTTTTCTGTACCAAATGTTAACCGCACAGTGGTGTAAGGTTGGTAGAAAAAGGCGTGAGTACCAAGTACTCGTGAAGTTCGATGTGTAAACATACAGGTGCACGTTTAGAAAACTGATGTTTTCATGTTAGCTAGAGCTCGCCCAGGCGTTGAAGCATTGGGGTTAAGGTAACGTTACCAGAACCTAATAACTTTGGACTTTATGAGAAAAGAAAAGTCGGCTTATCATCGTTAGTTAATTATTATCGTCGAGTAATCGGTTTATTATGGGCTTGTTATCACCAAGTCATTATCGGTTTCTTACTGATTTCTTATCGGCTTGTTATGAACGGGTTACAGATGTCTATGGGTATCTGTTTTCAAAACAAAGGGATGAGTCGCGGTAACAATTCGGTAACACTCTGATAAGAAATCGATAGCTCTTTATATCAAATCGGTAACTTTTTTCAAACAAATCGAAAACTTTTGGATTACAAATCTATAATGTTTTGGTAACAAATCAATAAACTTTCGATAGCAAGCCCTTAACAAATTGATGATACCCCATTAAGACATTAATGCCATTTTCATAACATATCGATTTTTATAAAAACTAGATCACTTTTGGATAATAAACCGATAAATTTTCGAGAAAACTTCGATATCATATTACCAACTTTTTTTTTAAATCTCGATAACTTTTAACTATTAAATCGAAAGCTTTTCGATAGTAAATTGACAACAAACCAATAACTCGTCGGTTGAATACAAAAACTTATTTACAACTTTTGTGCCAATAGCAAATTGATAACAGTTGGATAACAAATCAATAACTCGCCTATACCTCGTCGATAAGAAATGAACAAAACGCCCATAACCGGTCGATAAAAAACCATTCAAACTTGGAAATCTAATTGATATCTAATATTTCCTTTCCACTCCCCTGCTTTCTCTTTTCTTCTTTCCACGACTTGTAGCTGGAGCCTTGGCCTCGCAAGAAAGCAACACAGGCTTAGAGAGTATGTCGATAAAACTACGATAAGAAATCAATATCTTTTATATCAAATCCAAAACTTTTTTTCAAGATAAATCGAAAACTTTTTGATAACAAATCCATAATATTTACGTGACAAGTCTCAAGCCCAGATACAGCCTCAGTCGGGGAGAGATTTATGCGCACGACCGCTAGTTAATGGGCCTACGAAGTTTTGAATGGTAGAATTTCGCCTTCCACGTAGCGTGTAACCATTAGAAAAAGAAACAGCATCCTTATCGGACTTTGCGCAGTCTTCGTAAGCAACAATCCCGGAAGGAAGCTTGTTCTGTCATTATCCGAATTCAACAGGCCGCTCCATTATTTCTCCACCACCTTTATTCGAACGTCGCTGCTTTTCTACTTGCGCAATCTCCATCTCCATAAAAACACGGTTGGTTGCTTTATAGCTGCCATCTCGTGTCACGTGACGCATATGTCTGTCCCTCCATAGTATTCCTCAGGTATCGACCAACTGCAGCTGATCACTAGCAGCATTTTTACCATCGCCCAATATTATCAGAAGCTATTGCCGATAACTAGTTGTACCGCAACGCTGATGTTGCCTACCTATTGCTGTTACGATATCATCTACAAACATCGGCCTCTTACAGTTTAAATGCTGTTTCCGTTACCGCTTACTGCTGCTCAACTGTTGTCGTGAACCGGCCACCTCATCTTACAAGTGGTCTCTGATACGATCCAATCCAAATTGATCCGTTCGTAGTTACCGATATGCTAGGCCATCTTTAAATTTCACTTCCTTACTCTCTTAGTACGGAAATTTGGGGTTTGTTGGAGCCTGGATTGTCTGCTTGCTACATCCGCAGCCGTAGTTAATTTCATCATAGCTAAAGACGAGAACTGGGTACTTGAAGAACATCTTTGTAAAGGATAAAGCCCTCGTAGAAAAGCTCTATTTCTGCCAGCTGACCTTGCCTTTCTTGGCACGCGTTCCTTAGATTCCTGATACCGATTGACGAATTTGGTCGTGGCTGTGTTTCGGGCTTATGCGGGCGGTCTGTACCAGAAATATAAAAGGAATTCACATCTTCCTTTTGAATGTTGTGAATGGCCCAGCCTGCTTCATAGACGATAGTCCGGCACAATAAGTAGACATTTTGGGACCGTTTAATAGTGGAGATTTGGTAGACAAATATACAATATTGTGGCGAATGTTGACACCACCAGGATGTTAGTAAATAATCACGCAAAAACAAAAACATGAAGCAGCCACTCTTATATACATGTCCACATTAAAGCTAGCAACACTTATGTGGAAGGTGATATCTCACACACACACACATGTAGTCATCAGCCGAAGTAGATACTCGCATATGGCTATAAACTACAAATATACATGAATATAGCTGGTAGCCAAGCATGAGCTACAAGAGTTCTAGAAGCTGAAACGTCTAGACCTTTCGAAAAATATGCGAACGAAGCAACGGAGAGTATAAAAGCAGCGCAAGCTGAGTAATCAGTAATCAATTTGATTTAAACACGCTATTAATTGCGAAGTGCAGTATCAGTCGTGAAGTATTATTGTACTACTCCCCAAGTAAACTAAATAAAACCAGTTTGCAATACTGGATATTGGAGTGATTTATTCAACAGTTTAGCGATTCGAAAGTTAGCAGAAGGTTTCAAATAAGCGGAATTTCCCTAAATTCGTTACAATATGAACCGGAGCTATCCAGATTCTTATACAGCTAAGGACAGCTTAAAGAGCAACGCAAATTCAATATACTTACTTGCCCATAAGTATGAAGGAGTTACCTGTGAAATAATGATTAAATTTAAGTATATCTATTACTTTTGTCCTTCAGTGTTTTGAATATTGACCACTGTACAGAGAGCGTTTATCGAGTGTGCATTTAGTAATAGAAAAATCACTTGAGCTCATTTATAATTCAATTTTCTGTATGTACTTGTGGTGTTTTGTTGAGGTTATTCTAGTTGTTGTTGTTGTTATTATTATTTGCTTAGGTTGCAGTTGTTAGCGTGTGAAATTTGTTGGATGTCATGTGCAGTGTTGACTTAATAGATTGTAAGCACATTACTTATGTAAGTAAAGCAAGTGTTTGGTGGCAAGCAAAGTGTGAGTTGGCTAACGTTTATTACTCCTAATGTTAAGCATGAAACGCTGTGTATGCATGTATATATGTTAGTGTGTGTATGTGTTTACAAGTGTGTTTGTCAGTTTTTCGAGTACACTTTGATTAATGCGAATCTGAGTGTGAAGTGGCGAGTGATGTAATTGCTGAGTAAGTATTTTAATTATAATACGAGTAATGTTAATGGTTTTTATAGACTTGCCCTGCGTGTAATGTTGTGTGAAATGTGTGAAATTAGTCTTAAGTGTAAATGTTAGAAAACAACGCGTCTTGTTGAGGTTGTTGCCAAAGAGAAAATAGGTATTAGAAAATCTAGTACGTAATAAGAACGAAGAGGGGCAGCATACATGAGGCAGATAAACCCAGCTGGGTTTATCCAGCTCATAATAATATGAGTATTCGCTCATGGAATTGAGGAATCCTGAAAGAAAGCGTAAGATGTAAATGTAAGCGTTAGTGTAATCGTAGTTTTTGTAAAAGGGGTGTTCCATGTGGGATACATGTAGGATGTAAGTGCAGGCGTAGTGTGTAATATTGGTAGGCTATCCGGAGTAATAAAGTGTGAGAGCGTAAGTATTGTGGGAGCAAGCTATCCGTCAGCCATTGTCCACAGTAACCAGCTCGATAATACTATACGCAGCACCATTGTGGCACGGATCGAAACGAATCCTTCAAAAAGATATATTAGCAGCAATACCGACTTGCAGCTATAATAAAGCAAGTGCTTATCGGACGGTGTCCGACGACGCGATACTGGTCCTAACCCGTAAAATCCCAATGGACTTACTGGCAAGCGAAACGGTCGATCTGTATAACACTAATATCGAGCGACCATTTGAAGACGCCAAGAAAAAAGCAAGGACACAAACAATAGTTAAGTGGCAAGAACGGTGGGAGGCCTAGAGTAAAAGGCGTTGAACCTTCGCGTTAGTTTGGAACGTAGCTCAATGGAAGCACGGGGAACTGAACTCCCATCTCACGCAGATACTGAGTGGACATGGCGGTTTCAAAGAATATTTATGGAAGGGTAGGATAGAGGAATATCCTCTTTCTCCAAGGTGTACCATGGAGTTAAAAACTCAGGACACGTCAAGTTCGACTGCCCCCGTTTTGACGAGGAAAGACTCACCTTGCATAGAGTTTTTGGGGAGGAGCCTACCACCAGAAATTTAGTATCAAAAATGTGCAACAAGAAGGAATGCTGGACTGCAGTGTGCAAAATGGCATTTATAGTCATGACACGCCTGATGGATGCTGAGAGGGAGGGCAGAGAAACGTGCAGGCGAAGCAGTGGCGATTAAATCGAATAGAGCAAATAGCGCGAACCTGGAAGCAGGGACAACAGTAGGCTCTTAAAAAATGAGAAATATGGAACGCCACCCTGAAGTAATGCGAGAGCGGTACAGGGATGGGCGACGGTTCCAAAACTTGGGTTGCTTTTTAGTCTACGGACACACGGTTGCTGCGGCGGCAGCAATTATGACGCAGTAGCCATTTTTTAGCCCTACCGCAAAAGCCCTACTACAAAAGAAAAAACAAAACAAAAAACAAACCAAAAATGTGGGAGCAAGGTTCGTGGTAGCGTTGATATGAGCGAAATCACATAGCAACTCGATGCAAAAATGTCACGTACGCATGAATCTAAGTCTTTAAGCATATACAAAAATTTTTTTGCATGCAAGTGATCGAACAGATGTATACATTGCTATTTTGTTGGAAATAACGAGCTAGAACAAAATGAACAGATGCAAAAACTGTTTACAAAAAAAAAGCACATGGTTAGGCAAAATATAATAAAATTAAATAAATTTAAATAAAAACAAGTAAGGAAGGCTAAGTTCGGGTGTAACCGAACATTACATACTCAGCTGCCAAATTACAGCTTGCAAAACTTTTAAATTACTTTCTTTTACAAGTGGGCGGTGCCACGCGCATTGTCCAAAATTTTACAAATTTTCTATTCTGCGTCATAAGGTCAACCCAGGACGGACATGGCTAAATGAATTTCTTCTTTCGCCCAGATCATTTTGATATATAGAAGTCTATATCTATCTCGGTTAGTTTATGCCGTTACGGTGTACCGTTATGCGAATAATATATATAGAAGTCTATATCTATCTCGATTAGTTTATGCCGTTACGGGGTTTCGTTACGCGAACAAAATTAATATACTCCGTGAGCTCTACTCAGCTGAGAGAGTCGAATAGAGCTCAAGGCCTAACAATAAAAAAGTGTTAATAAATATGACACTATGGCATCATTGCCATGATTCGTCTTTGCAACAGATATTGCAGCGCTGTGAAAATCAATTGGCAAGAACCAGGATAGAAGTAGAAATAATGAAGGTAAACAAACAACCGCTCTGTTAGCTGAATGGTTACAGCAGCGGCGCCTAAACGTTGCCAATGAAGGAATTTAGCGGTTCCCGAAATGGATCTGTACAACGAGCTTTGGCAGTTGTCTAAAATTTTTTCGTTCTTATATTCTAATTTAAAAACTGTTTCATTTGAGAAAAAATTTATGATAACAATAATAATGGTAAAATAATTATTTAAGGCCTTGAGCACGATTCGAACCCGTGATCTTAAAAAGGAAATAGTATAAAATATATAGAATAAAATTAAAAAAAAAAAATTTTATAAAAAAATTTTAAGCACTTCCTTTATATAAATGGACAAAAATCAGCGAAAAATTTCTCCTTATATAAACACATATTCTTGCTAAACTTTAATTTTTAAATTTTGACATAGAAATTGCAAAAATATTTATGAGAAGTAAAAATATAAAAGTGGAGCGCACATTACTTGGATTGGAAAGTTGGTAGGAAAGGAGGTATTATTAGTCAATTAATTGCGCTCCACCTTTATATTTTTACTTTTCATAAATATTTTTGCAATTTCTTTGTCAAAGTTTAAAAATCAAAGTTTAGCAAGAATATGTCTTTATATAAGGAGACATTTTTCGCTGATTTTTGTCCATTTATATAAAGGAAGTGCTTAACATTTTTTTGTTATATTTTTTATTTTCTCCTTTCTTATATTTTCATGGTGTCTTAACCTAAGTGTTAAGTTTCACGATTGTAGCTCAGTGAGAACTTACATAAAAATCAATCGCAAAATTCCCTCCGTTCCGTTTGATGTTTTTAAATATCTCAGTCCGTGCGCTCCGTAGCGAAACTTTTTGTATTGTGTCATCGGCTGTCATCGACCTCCGAATTAAGCTCCAAAGTTTTAACCTCTAGCTCATCGAGAAGTTACATAAAACCCGGTTTGAAAATTTCAAAATTATTATCTAATTTTTTCGATCCGTGCGCCACCTAACGGAATTTGTTTCTCCTTTTGATCCGTTGTCGCGGCGTCTTAACCTGTCTCTGAGGTTTCATGTTTGTAGCTCAATGAGAAGTTACTTTAAAATTAATCTCAAAACACAAAATTTCCAAATTTTTATCTAAATATTTCGATCCCTGCGCCACGTAACGGAATTTTATTCTCCATTTCTTAAATTTTCTCGGCGTCTTATCCTATCTGTGAAGTTTTACAGTTGTAGCTCAATGAGAACTTACATAAAAATCAATACCAAAATTTCCTCTGTTTCGTGCGATTTTTCTAAATATCTCATCCCGTGCGCCCCCTAGCGAACCTTTTTGTATCGTGTCATCGGCTGTCATCGACCTCTGAATTAAGTTTGAAACTTCAAGTCTCTAGCTCATCGAGAAGTTACTAAAAAGCTGGTTTGAAAATTTTCAAATTCTTATCTAAATATTTCGATCCGTGCGCCACCTAACGGATTTTCCCTTTTGTTGCATTGTCACGGTGTTCTAACCTATGTGTAACATTTAACGTTTGTAGTTGAATGAGAAGTAACTTAAAAATCGATTACAAAATTTGTATGAAAAGCGGGCAAACATTCAACCGACCTAATATAAAGGTAGTAAAAATATGTAAAAATAAAACAAAATAACAAAATTAAATAAAGTAAAATGAAACAACATAAAATCAAATAAATTAAATTAAAGTTAAGCTAAGTTAAATAAATTTTTTTTGTAAATGCACAAATTAACTACTTCGCCGACCCGTTGCGAATCCTGTTACTTTAACAGTCGAGGCTATGGCGACCCAAGTTCCTCATGGATCCAGGATGTGGAAGGGTCGGATGGCATTGAAAGTTTCATGTGGTATACTAAATCGTTCCCGAGATGGTCGGGCTAGTGCCTTAAGGGTACTTGATACCGGTACGTACCGGATATGCATCCGGCAAAGGACTATCAGCATTGATAACACTCTCCAAGGCCTTCGGGGAGTGTTGTTATCGCTATAACAACAACAACAAACAGTGTATATCAGCCATGAAAAGCTTCTTAAGCAAATTCATCTGCCTTAGGATGATTTGAAAATAATTCTAAAATCTCGTAGTGGCACTGAAGCAATAATGATATAGTCCAGAAATTATCCAGAAAACAAGCCTGGAGTTTTGAAATCGTCCCGAATCGCTGCTAAAATCAAATCTAAAGTAGTTTTCCAATAGTGTTAATTGATCCCGAATAAAAATCCATAAAAAAACCGAAATCATCTCGGTGCAATTGACACCAAAAGCTACCTCGAAATGGACTCAACAGCTCGGTAAGCGCTGCTTGTAATTTTGGTTTTTGAATACCACATAAACTTCCTTTGGTCATATATTCACAGTAAATAAATAGAAGATGTGAGTAGAAGTGGGAGTGTGAGTGAGAGTGTACTGCGTGTGGAAGTGGGACTTGGCGTTGAACTTTGAGTGGGAGTGGTGTTAGGTGTGAGAGTCGTACTTTGGATCGCCAAACCAGGCAATATATCGTTCCACAGTATTGGGTCTCTGGATATGAAATTTCAACTAATTTCTATGCCGCCCTTCTGACGTGTTTGAGTAGCAAAGTCAAACGTCACCCACGTTTTCATTTTATAATATTGTAACGAATTTTGGGCATTTCTGATTATTTTGCACCTTCTTGTATCGTTCGAATTCCGAATCGCTGAACTGTCGAATAAATAACTCAAATATTTAGTATAGCAATATCTCCTTTATTTACAACTCTACTATATTAGTAGTACTTTACAATACTCGCGTACTAAAAGCGTCTTAAAATCAAACTGATTCCCTCTTCCTCAACTTGCGCTGCTTTTATACCCTCTGTTGCCTCGTTCACATTTTCATTTTAATAATCGTAAAATTTAAAAGAAAATTCTTTCAAAAGAAACAGCAGATTCTATACATACACAAATTTATATTGCTTGAAATGGCTAATAAATACAAACAATAGCAAAAATAAAATCGAAAATTGCGGGATTAACAAGAAAATTCTAAATGCAAATACAAAACGTCTTGACCAACAATTTTTTTTGTTATTGTTATTAATGCCGGCTTAATATGGAGTGTAAATAAATATGTATGTACATATATACATATATATACAAGTTTATGTATTTATGCATACGCATTTATGCCTATCCTTGAAAGTATGTATCTTTGTATTTGCAATGTCGTTTAAACTACAGAATAACCAGAATTCATGCGTCAATAATTTATTCATAACTACACATTTATTATGCAAATATTGTGCAGACATAAATGCACACATACACACCTATACATGCACACATACATATACACACAATTGATAAAGCAAATACGAGATGTACGATGAGCGAAAAATAAAGCAATAACTTGGAAAAAGCCATATAAGATATTTATGCACACATTGCCACCCATCATAGTTCTGCCATCATAGCCGCAACAACAAAGTTCCGCACCCGAGGCAAATCATTTCCTTTGGGGTGAGCAGAAATAGAAAATGTTCATGCATATCTACATATGTATGAATTCGGTTCAGCGACTGACTAACGGACGATGTAAATAGTTTTTATTAGTTTGTATTCGTGTATGTATTTGTGTTATTGGCAACTGACAGGAAGTGTGTAGAAAATTGCACACACATACACACTCAGCCACACATACTTGCATGGTTTGGTATTTGATACTTTGCTGGTATAGATGACTAACTATCAATGTATGACAACAATTTTGTTGTTATGCCTAGTTGTGCTTAGTGCATGAGGTATTATAATTTTGATCCCTTCACAGGTCTAAACCAAGGCTCACTAGTCCAGAATGAGCTGATTTTTTTTTTTAATAAATACAGATAATCATCATGTTAATTCCCAATAAATTAGTGGGTTACTGTAATTTTTGATTACATTCCTGTTGAAAATGGAGATTTTCGTTTTACATGTGTGGGAAATAATGGCATTCACAGACCACGTCATCATGTTGGATAGCCCGACTTGCACAGTCATGAGTAAATGAGAATCCTAATCTCAATATCACGAGCCTGAGCCCTACGTTGATTACAAGCCCGGTTAGCTTAGTTGATAGTGAATGAGACTTTTAATTTCCACACCTGGGTCTTGACCCCAAGTTGGGCACAAATGTTATGCCGTTAATTTGTTTGTTGTAAGGTTGCGCCACCGTTCATTAGGAACAATACCGCAATAGGAGTATTATGCATTACCAGTTAAGTTAACCGGGTCTAAAGCGATGCTAAACGAACCTCACATCCATTTGTGCAAAATATATGCTAATCGGCACAGTCAAATAAGCTTACACCTACCATTAAATGAGTCCACAATGCTACCAAAAGTTGGTGGTAAATATTGCCAATATTTGCCACGTCCACTTTGTAAATAAGATCGCTGAAGGCTTGGCCCATAGCGTCGCGTCATTAAGATTGAACTTCGTATTTCTTGTTTTAATCCACGTTGTTCCAACTTCTTTTTGAGTTGTTGGCCCTCCAGTTCGCTCCCCAACTTTACCATATCATTATTGATCTCCTGGCCTTGTTTAGCGAACCCCTTTAGCTCACCCCTTATTTTTGTTTTCTTTGACATTTACTGTTGGCTTCGTTTTTGCATATTTGCATATGTGCCTGTAGCTTTCGAAATCGCGTTCCTACGTTGTCCTTGTTTGCTAGTGGCGGGAGTAATAGTTGTGGTGGTGTCGATACTGGACCACTTTCAATTGGATGCTATATTTCAAGCCAGATCCTTAGAAATATATACAGAAGGAAATTGCTTTGAAATTGAAGACTATGTGCGAACAAACAAACAGACGAAATAAAGTTTTTAAAAACTGTTGATTTGGTTTTTTTTCGTAAAAATAAGAATCAAGTACGATTTGATTTCTCCTTAATTTTACAAAAGACCCACAACTAGTTATATAATAATCACTTCTACGCTAACTCTATCTTCCTAACCTACTTCTGCCAGTATTTTGTCGCCTGTTAGTTTGATTCATATTTAGTTAGTCTGATGTTTTCGAGGGAGGGTGCATAATAATTTTAACGCCCCGAAGGAGTTCTTGACAAGCACTCAAAAAAGAAAGCAGAATAATATTTACGTAACAAATTTGTCGTACATTTATTTATCGAAAATATCCGAATGACTTAAATGTTTATGCTTATGAAAGCAATAAAATTTTCTAAGCAATTTACAAATTATTTGCTTAAAGTCTCATGAATAAATGTATGTACATAAGTATTTGTGTTTAGGAGATAAATACATTTTTCGTTATATTCTTATATGCACCCTGTAGTAAATAAAACTAGTTTGGAACAACAGCAAAACTAGGAAAAATACGGACAAGTGATGGAGGGTGTTAAAACTTAACTGAAGTCAATTTAAACGAGTACAACTGAGAGATAAGGAAGGATAAGAGATAGAGTTAAAAAAATTATTTGTCAAGGAAGTATGTACAACCATCCATGAGGCGGTAACACCTTATAAAGCTTCAACCAAATAGTAAAAGGGAGATAAATGTAGCTTCTCGCTTCCTGCAGGATATTATAAAACCACAGTGAAAGAGAGTACTGGCCCCTTCTGGAAGCCATTTTTCCTGGAAGTGAGGCCAAGCACATTAGAAAAGCTTCCAAAGAGTGGGCTTCTTGTCCTCTTCTAGTAGTATACATAAGTTTTGGTAGGCTGATAGGATAGTACCTAGTGCAATCTTACAATCCATGTTCGAGGTGGGCCAGAGTCTTGAAACATGGAGCACGCATCAGAACCCAATTACAACTAAGCATGGGGGGAAAAATTTACTAGGTGATCCAGTGATCGAACAAACTAAAAACTCTCCCAACTTTCAAGGAACTTGCCGATAACTTAGAGACTTGAAACTTTATACAGGGCCCTATTAAGTTGTAATGTTTAATATTCAAACATTTTCTATATGAGGTGGGGGTCGAGATAATTAGAAAATGTGTAACGTTCCGCCGAGCTGTAGCTTTGCTTGCCTTATACACGCTACGTGGTCCAGGGATCGTGAAAATTTAAAAAATCATCCAAACTTGGAAAATCTGCTTTCTAGCTTTAAGGAACTTCCCAATAACCCAGAGACCTGAAAGACAGGGATCGTGATACTTAGCATTGGGGCAATTACTCGGAGAGCTATATTCTTGAAACTAAGAATATGCTTCATAGCCCCATGGCAACGCAAATATGGAAATTTTACTTTCGACTTTCAAGGAACGTCACGATAATTTAGAGATATGAAATTTATTCATATCCCAGAGCCCTATTAAAGTTGAAATGTTTAACAAACAAAAATTTTCTAGATGAGGCAGGGATCGAGATAATTGGAGACTTAACGAAAATTAGTATAATTAGACAAACAAACGGTCTTGGAATGGGAAGCCCCACATCAGCCATTCTTATGGAAGTGTTCATGCAAAATCTGGAAGAAAAGTACATACAAGAGCTGAAGTCCAAATTAGGTGTGTCATTTTATGCTAGATACGTGGATGACATAATATGCGTTTTAACTACTAATAACGAAGAGCTTGTACTGGAGTACCTCAACAAGCAGCACGGAAATATAAAATTTACAATGGAAACCTAAAAAGACGGAGGCATCAACTATCTAGACCTCACGATAAATATTGATAAAGAAGCCAAAAGATTTAACTATGACATATATAGAAAGTCAACGGCCACCGATACAATAATACACAATACCTCAAATCACCCTCAACAGCATAAAAATGCAGCATTAAGGCACTTGGTACATAGACTTGAAAGAACACCGCTTACACAAGAGGCATATAAGAGAGAACTTGAAGTAATATATAATATCACTGCAAACAACGGATATAAAAAAGCACTAGTAGATAAGCTCAGAAGGACAAATGGACAACCAAAAAGAAATAATGAAAAGGAAAATAATATCTGGACGACTATGACATATACTGGAAAAGCAACATATAAATTGGCAAACTTCTTTAAAAAATACAACATTAACACAGCATTCAAAACATCGAACAATCTAGGGCGAAAACTAAGAACTAACATTAACTCAGAGGATCCGTTTAGCAGCCACGGCGTATACAAGCTTACCTGCGGATGCCAGCATAGTTACATAGGACAAACAGGACGGCAAATAAGAACGAGGTTCAGAGAACATATTCGAGATTACAACAAAAAAATACGGAATCCAAACATTATATCCGAGTCTAACTTCGCGAATCACATGGTCGAGAATGAATGCTCCCCAGCAAATATCAATAAAACAGTTAGGGTTCTTCACATACAGGAAAAGGGCCGACGACTCAACGTACTCGAAAACATGGAAATCTACAAACAGAAAACATTCGACGGTAGAATAATAAACGAACAGATAAACACAATTTCTGACACAATATTCGAGCCTTTAAAACTTGTTTACAGGAAACAACTTAATCATACAGGTACAACAGACAAACACACAACAACAAATAAACACAAAACAATTAACACACCAAAACAAAAAACCGACAAAGAAGGTCAAACGACTAAAATCACAGATTTCTACCTACCCCAGTCAGCCACACAAATCGATTAGTAAACCACCCTCGGTTCTGAATGAACACACAGCACATACACATAACTAAATATACACAAGCATCAATTTGGCAATACCTGCTCTTATACCTACGAACTATAAATACAGGACAAACGACAACAGCAGATCAGAACGAAAATCGACACTGACGATGGCACAACGCCGAAACCGGTTTGTCTCAAAACCAAATTTGACAAGGGATGACGGAAAATCGTTCCAATATACATCATTTATCCACCCTGTCGGAAAATCAACCAAACAAGATAAGAAAATTAGTAACTTATCGTGAAGCTGGATTCTTGAAACTTTAAACATACTTCAGAACCCGAAGACTTGGAGTGGCACAGCTATCAGATCTAGAAGCAGCATGTAGCATAGGTCCTAGAAAGCTTCTTATATTTACCAAGAAGACGGAGATACTTATAGCTAATATATCCTGGTTTCTAATAAGACTTTTCAGTTTGGCCATTGTGCAAACTTCTGGACTCATACATTCTATGTAAGGTCTCACGGACCAGCCAGTTCAACCTAACCTAGCCAGTAGGCTGATAGCGTTGAACCCAGCGTATAAATTTTAATTCCAGGCCTTTACAGATCACCCTATTTCAAACAATATCTAAATAAAGTGTTTTTTTTTTTAAGTTTTCGAATCGGCAGACGAGATAGGGTATTATTCCACTCAGATGTTGATATATGAAGCTAACAAAGCACGCTTCAAAATTTGCCGATCTCATAAACGAAAAATTTATTTAATTTGAAAAAGGTTTCATTTGACATGAAAAGCTTTCATTTGCAAAGAAGAAACTTCATTTGAAATAAAAAGGTTTCATTTGATTTGAAAAAGTATCATTTGATTAAAAAAATTTTAATTTGAAATAGAAAAAGTTTAATTTGAAATTGAAAAAGATTCATTTGAAATGATAACAATTTCATTTGTTTTGAAAACCTCCATTTGGTCTAATTTAAAATTAAAAAAGTTTAACTTGAAATTAAGAAAGTTTAATTTGAAGCAAAAAATTTGAATTTGAAAGAAAAAGTTTTATTTGATTTGCAAAAAAGTTCATTTGAAATGAAAAAAAAATTATTTGAAATACAAAAGATTCGTTTGGTTTGAAAAAAGTTTCAAGGTATTATTTAGAATAAATATTTTTTCACTTGATTTGAAAATAGTTTCATTGTAGACGAAAAAAGTTTCATTTGAAATTAAAAAAGTTTCATTTGAAATGTAAAATGTCTCATTTGATTATTTGAAATATAAGTTTAGTTTGATATTTGAAAAGATTCATTTGAAATGAAGAAATTTCATTTGTTTTGAAAAGTTTCATTTGGTTTAATTTAAAATTAAAAAAGTTTAACTTGAAATTAAATGAAAGGAAACTTAGTTAACTTGGAATTAAGAAAGTTTAGCTTGAAGCGAAAAAAGTTTAATTTGCAATGAAAATAGTTTCATTTGAAATCAAAAAGTTTTATTTGATTTGATAAAGGCTTCATTTGAAATGCAAAAAAAATTATTTAAAATAAAAAATTATTCACTTGATTTGAAAAAGTTTCGTTTTATAGGGAAAATGATTCATTTGACTTGAAAAAATTTCATTTGATTTCAAAAAGTTTAATTTGAAATGAAAAAGGTTTTATTTGAAATGAAAAAATTATTTTAAAAAGAAAAAAAAAAAAAAAAATGATTCAAGGCTCGATTCAAGCTCAAGGCCAGAACAATAATTTTTTTTCTAATGATAATTATTGTTATTTTTTAATTTTTCTAAATTTGAAAAATTGTATTTTGCTTTTGGAATAGTAAGTAGAAATTTTTTCAGACAACCTGCCATAGCTGCGCAGATAGATCCATTTCGAAGGATGTTAAGCCTCAGCAGTAAGCTCTAGGCACGCTGCGCTAACCGTTGAACTATACAGCGGTGGTTTGTTTGACTAGCAAAATGGCTACTTCTATTCCTTTTACCAACTATATTTATTCAGTGTTGCGCCATCTGGTGCAAATCACTGATAATGCTGAATTTTTGTTTATTGTCAATTACTTTGTTTGACATTCCCAAGTGCTCATGGTTTATTAACAATTGCTTTTGTTTTTCTACTTACTATTCCAAAAACAAAATACAATTTTTCAAATTTAGAAAAATTAAAAAATAACAATAATTATCATTAGAAAAAAATTATTATTCTGGCCTTGAGCTCGAATCGAACCTTGAATCATTTATCAATAGGCTGATAAAAACAAAAACAATTGAAAAAAAAAAAATGTTTCTGTTTATTCGATCATTTAGGCTTAACTGCAACAATTTGATATCCCTCGGTTGCTTTAAGGATTCTGATTATGAATTGATGACTTCTTCAATTATTGTTATCGGTTCGTGTCTCTTAATTGCTAATATTATATACAAAAACACTGGTTACAAACAACTAATTTTATTAAGAACGGACAATACAAGGGAAATTTCCAACTTTACGAGTTAAAATCAAATTGGGTCTTCGTGCGAGGACTTAGCCCCGATTATATAGCCCACCAGTGCGCTAGAGTTCTCTCACTTGGTTGCCTCCTCGAGCGTCTAGATTGCTTACGTGTATGACATTGTCGAACGCATCTGATATATCGGCATATTACAGCGTCTACTTAACTAATTTGCTAGTACTTCGCCGCCATATTAAAAATTAAAGTTGCATTGATTCCCACTAAATGCCTAATTTCACTACTACTATTTGTTTTAGGAAAAAGCGCTGGAATCATGTAACTTATATTATTCTGCAGTGATATTTATTTACTTGTATGTATGTCTTTGTTTGCCGGCTACAATAATTTCGCTCAGCAATTCATTTCATACCGAATTTCATTGTTGCCTCGAGCGGTAATTCATCAAAATTTTACTAGTAGTGAGAAAATGGGCGTAACATAGAATGGGCGTGTATGTAAGTGCAACAGCCAATTTTTTCATTACAGAACGCGTTTACTATTCATCTCTTTAATACATGCACATAGTCTTTTTCTTCCTTCCTCTTCAATGTCTGCCAAAAGATAGAGAAATCCCAAAAATTGCGGGCCGCATATGCAGCTCGTGTTGCAAGTGCTGCGACTTACTTACGCACATATATATGTATGTAGTACATGCATATGTGGCAAGTTGCGTGAAGTATCTCAAGCATCTGTCAGTGGTAACAGCAGCAGCAGCGGAACAAAGCATCAGATGCCTCGAAAATGTTAACAATTTCTTGGCAAAGATTTGAAATGTTTCTAAAATTGTTTTTGTAGCACGTAAATGGTCTTTGCATTTATTTGGCTTGGTATGCAACACATGCAATGCATTGCTCTATCAGTTGGGTTTGTTCTACTTTTTCATTTGTCTGCCATTTTGACAAATGTTGGAAAATAATCAACTTTTTATTTATTACATTTTATTCGCGAATTTTTAAGCCGTCAGATAAGACACATTCTCACTTGATTAGTACACATTTAGTTGCGTAAGTTTGTGATTGTTTTCCACTTGATTGATGCATAAGATAGGAACACAGGATGAGGAGGGCTGCTAAAAGTAAGGATG
Organism: Eurosta solidaginis; assembly: GCF_040869045.1. NCBI lineage: Eukaryota > Metazoa > Arthropoda > Insecta > Diptera > Tephritidae > Eurosta > Eurosta solidaginis. Next base: position 171,788,259 of record NC_090322.1, on the reverse strand, counting down.
CCAACTTTGAATAATTTCAATCCTTGAGGTTTGATCTACCAGTAAGGCGACCTGATAGCTGGTTTATATTAAAAAGCGTATGCTTGAACATAGGTGATTTTCAATGTAATCTTAACCGAGTATGTTCCATACCGCTAGGGCTTAGGACGCCCACCAGGTGGCGCTGTGATTAAGAAATTAAAACAAATCGTATTTACTGACCAATTAGGTCAATTTTTAAAGTATAGTTTAACGAGCTGTTAATAAACACTTTTACTAAAAATTTACTTTTAAGGTGGTGTTGAAATCGACCAACGCGTAAAAATCGGTCACTATTAGAGTATAGCTTAAGTATAGATATATAGATGAACGATTTAGGTTACAACTGAATTATAGACCACAACTGAATTATCGCCCCAGTGGTTTAGGGGGCTTAGAATATACCTGGCCTTAGGTATGCCTGCCGAAAGAGGCGACTCAAATACCAAATTCATTCAAGGGATTGTGTAACGCAACCCTATCAAAGGCGTTGTCAATGCAATATATAGCTTCTCCAACCCAATTGCCAACTTCACCTACCCGTGGCAAATCCTGTCTCATTAACAGCCGAAGCTCTGGCGACCCCGAACTCCTGATGGATCTAGGGGGTGAGAGGGTGGTATGGCTTAGAAAGTGGTCATACCAAATCGTTCCCGAGATGGTCCGGCTAGTCCATTTATGGTGCTTGTTACCGGAACGTACTGGATCTGCATCCGTCAAAGGACCATCAACATCGATAGCACTCCCCAAGTGCTCTTCTCGCTACAACAACAACGACCAATAATTGATAAGAAGTGTTTTATCAAAAATATATAAAAATTATTTTCAATTAAAATTTTAATTTCTAGGTCGTGATGTGGTTGTTAATATAAAAACATATATGTAGGTGCTGGTTAAAGTAGATGAAAGGTTGACCCGTGAGTACTAAGTACTCGTGAAGTTTGATAGTCGTGTCTTGAAAACTAATGTTTTTAAATTAGCTAGAGTTCCCCTAAAGGTTGAAATAAAACCAGAACAGAAGTAGTTTTACCAGAAAGAAACTGTTTTTGGCTGTTTGGTAATAGCTTTGGTGGTTTTTAACACCATAACATTAGCTTCATCTGTATCTTTGTTTGTTTGTTTGTAACCGAATCCTTTAGACTCGATTTTGACTTGCTTTGAACGAACATATTTCATTCAAACTATGCACACTTATCAAAAACCGATGACAATGCAATAATTTAATGATGAGGTGACATAAGGTCAACGGACACTAGGTCGGTTGGCTTTATTTTATGACCACTTCAAATGGCCATAAGGTCAATTTTAACTTTGCGCACTGTACCAAAGACCGTGACTTAAATTTAACGGACATAAGGTCAATTGGCCAAATGAACATTTTAAACGGCATTAAGTTCAATCGAAAACCCTACACATGATCAAGGGCCAATAACAATGCAATCCATTTAATGTTGGAGTGACATAAAGTCAACGGAAATAAGGCCACCTCAAATGACCATAAGCTCAATTTTAACTTTGCACATGTATCAAGGACCGATGCAATAATTTGATGGTGGGGTGACAAAAAGTCAACCGACATAAGGCCAACTTAGCTTATGGGCATATGAATTCGTCGTAAGGCGAATTGGCTATAAGCCAACGGACTTTGTGACATTTACCAATTTGGTGTAATGTCTTTTTGGGAAATTTCCGTTTGACCATGTGGCTATTTCGTGGAAAAGGCCATAACCCTATTTTTAAAGAATTGAGACCAGCACAAAGACAAGAACTAAAAAACTAAAAAATAAATAACAGTTAGGAAAAACTAAAAAAAAGCAAACCTTTTATAGCTAACTGAACTAAAAATTTAAAAATAATGTTTAATCACAAATAATTTATTTCCTACCACCGATACGATACCCCTCTCTTTCTAGTCCACCCCTGTTGAAACCGCATGTTTTCTTGAACTCCCTTTAGAGGATATTGATGACAATTTGTGAGTGGTCGCATCTATTTGATGGGGGCGAGGCACTACTACAACAACAACAACGGGTTAATGCTATAATATCGGCTTATTAGCGATAGCGAAATCACCATCGAGATTTTTATCAGCATGTTATCGCTGATTAAGCGGCTTCTTATTGATTTCTTATCCGCTCGTTACTGACGGTATGTGTCATCCAATATATATTGAAGTTAAAACGTTTTATGACAAACCGATAAGTTTCCGATAGTAAATGGAAAATACGCCGATAATACTTTGGTAACACTTCGACAATAAATCCATAACTTTTTATTAAAAAATCGATCTTTTCGAAAAAAAATCGTATTCTTCGACAACACGCCGACAACAAATTGCTAACACTCCAATAAAAAATCGGCAACTTTTCGATAATTTTTCAAAACCAAGTCGAAAACTTCGCAATAAAATATTTATAACTTTTCGATAGCCAGCCGCCGAATCGTTGAAAAAATGTCGAAAGTTCATCGATAGCACATTTTTAACCTTTCGACAACAAATCGATTACTCGTCTTCTCTATAACATATGGATAACAAAGTCTCGTTACATTTGCTCTAGAAGGGGATGTGGATAAAATGCAGCCGCCGGGATTATTTTATGGGATCCCGTTATACAATTCATTGATAGCCTCTATATTTGTGTGGCTTTCCAAAAAAGAACTACTCAGCAAATTGTAATCATACCATATATTTTGCTTTACTTATGTCATTTCAAACCCAACAACAAATTATGCTACGCAGATTTGCTATATAAGACACGTATATACTCTTGGCAAATACTACAAGTTTCTTAGAACCTTCCTAACATGCTCTAAGACCTACCTTACTTGCTGCTTAGAGGTCTGATACCTGTGCCACTCCTTTGCCATTTTGATGTAGAACAATTATGGTCACATTTTCATATGAGCATACTCAAATTTATAGAGGTGTGGCTACTATACCTCGCAAAGGTTTTCACTTGACTTTTCAAAAATAGCATTATATAGCCTATATAATAGACCTTTGTAATATGAGGTGTTGAATGCGTACGTAAAATTGCGAGCTAAGTTTATTCGCGCACTCAAACTTTAATAAAGATCGAACGGACATTATATTTTTTCTCCATTCTGCTGTGCTTTTAAATCAACAGACACAATGATCCATCTATGGAACAATGTTTATGTTATAGATTCGAATATCTACAGCAGCGAACAGAAAAATAGCAGTAGAATTTTTTATCTATTACACTCATTTTCTTATTTTAAATATTTTAAGAATAAACTTCTATGAATTTGGCACCTGGAATTGTGTAAAAAAATTTCAAAGCGTTTTCGAAAAAATTTTATCAAAGCTTTGATTTTGAGTTTTTGATTTTTTTTGTTGGTTTTTTCAGATCTTCTTTCATATAGGAAATGTATGTACACGATTTATATGAAGCAAAATCCAAAACAGCCTTTGGGAAAAAATTTCAAAAAAACCTACGAATTTGGAGAGATCTTTAAATTGTACTCAGTGATTGAAAATGCTATGCTACTCTGAAGTGTTTTTTGCTTTTGCTCTGGTTTTGAACATAAACAGAGCATAGAGCAGAGCCGTATCACAAAATAGTAATAGCATTTCTTAGGCTCTGCTACGAGCTACGTTGTGTTTTAAAGCGGAGCAAAGATTAGAATACAGCTCGGATTATATGCTTTTTGTAGCGGAGCGATATCAACAAATAGATTTAATGCTTTTTGCTCTGTTGGGCATTATCGTGCAAAGCTTTATCTGAGAGCCTAGGAAATGCTTTCACCTTTTAAACGGTTTTATTTAGCGCTTGACTGTGTAGAAGGCGTTCTTTGCGAATTTTGTAATTGAAACTTAAGTAACTTCCCGATAAGCTACAAGCTTGAAACTTGGAATGTAGTTCAGAACCCGACGACAATACAATAAAAAGAAGAAAAAACTCCGCAAGGTGGCGCATGGATCGATATGTTTCGAAAAATCGTTTTTTGGTCCAATTTGGCTCATATTTGGAACACATATTACATGCAGAAATAAAAATCGCTTTATGAAAAAAACTTCCCGCTAGGTAGCGCAAGGATCGAGATATTTCAAAAAATCGTATTTGTGATCCAATTTGGCTCATATTAGGAACACATATTACATAAAGAAATAGAAACTGCTTTGTGAAAAAAAATTCTCGATGGGTGGTGCAAGGATCGATATATTTTAAAAATTATCGTATTTGTGGCCCGATTTGGCTCATATTTGGAATAAATATTACATACAGTCCGGTAGAAGTAACATCAGAATATTTTCGAGCTCTAGAAGGGACAAGCATACGTGGCGCTGAGTCGAGTGAAGTCTTTGGAAGGATTATGTATTAAGAGTCAGATTGTAACAAATTGTCAGGAAAGAGTCCTTGTAATAATGAGTCACTAAATGAACTAAATAGAATGAGAAATAATAGGAAATTAAATAAAAACTAAAAACTTGAAAATAGAATAATTATAAAATATGTTGAAGTTAAACGGTTTTATTGAAAGCTATACTTACATTAAGTAATAATAATACTAAAAGCTAGAAAATAATTAGGTAGGTCGTAGGTACTAGTCATCACACTCCTCATCAATATAGGACATTGATCAGATAAATTAATGAAAGCGTTGGGGGCGTGAAATTTCTAAAAACGTAAGGCGTAGCATAACCTGATTAAGGATCAGTTGGTCTTACTTAAACATATATTAAAAAATTATTTGTAAAGATAAGAGCGGTTGACTATCAATAGAAATTTGACGCGACCCACGCTTTTATTTATTTGTCCGATCAACGCCCTACATTGATGAAGAGTGTGATGACTAGTACTTAGGACCTACCTAATTATTTTCTAGCTATAATATTATTATTACTTAATGTAAGTATTTTTTACCGTTTAACCTGAAAATATTTTTTAAATTATTTTATTTGTGCTATGGCTCTGCTCTCTTCATGTTCTGAGCCGCAGCAGTAGCAGAGCATGCTTATATTTAGAGTTCAAATTAAGTGTTCAAAATTTTCTCGTGTTTTAGAGAACATTTTTGAGATTAGATTGGATAGTTTTAGTTACAATTTTTACTGAAGTTTTTTCTAAAAATATCGAAAATAAAAACGGGAAGAATTTAATTGACGAAATTTAATAAAAATTTCCGCTGCAGTTTTTCTGTTCGCTGCTGTGTATACTTATGGCTTTATGTTGTAAGTACATATGAATCTATGCACAAAATAAACAAAAACAGGAAGTTTAGCTGAATTTTTATCAGCGAAAAAGTTGTTCCGCTTCCCTAGAAAAAGTATTTAGCAAAATATTTTTCGTATGCAAAATCAACTTTCGAAAGTGCTTTACAACAACAACTGAAGACGCATACATACAACGTATGTATGTATTTGCGGAATATGCTAAATGGCTTCTTAGATAAGAATGCCAGCAAATCTATTAAGACTACATTAAGATGTAACGAAATAAATCACCAGAAAAAGAGAAAGAAAATTCATGCCGGACGTCATCAATCACTTAAAAGTCGTTAAATTGCATCCAGTATATTGTTAAAAGTTATGATACAAGTATTGCTAATATTTGTTTTGTTTTTGTATGAAACTTCACTTTTCTAGTAGAGCCATCAATTAAGTACGCTTGAGAGATTAAATTGTTTTTTGTTTAAAGTTCGTTCATCTTGTACGTTCATCTTGATAAACATAATACAAAACTGAATATTACCAGTAAACTTACAGCCGCTCTTACAGCAAAAAAGCCGTGGACAAAAGCACGGGGCTGCAGAATTTCTAAAAGCATGTGCAAAGCCTACGGCAGAGTTGCTTCATCTATATGCCCAATAAGTCCCTCATTTACGATGATTAAACTGAAATAACAAATCTTGATATGGTGAGATCCAAGTTTTTACGCGACTAGGAACTGGCTGTTGTAGGTATGAGATAAGCTTTGTGTAGTTGGCACCTATATGTGCGATTAATTGAAAAAACCCATATCTCATTCGTTGGTCTACCTTTTGGTAAAAAATTATATATAAAACAAACAATTTTATAACTTTTTAACAAAACGTAGATAGACGAAAACTTTTCTTAGAAAAACATGGAGAAACGATGGGCAAACGACGGACGTACGATTTAGCACAAATTAGATATGGTTTTTTAATTAATCGCACAACTACACAAAGCTAATGAGATAATCATAAGTTATAGTATTGAAGTCCTAATTAAAGCCCGACAAGGACAATGACATAAGCCTAAAATTATTTGCTTGATGGTGACCATGCTAAGGAGAAAGAAATGTGTCTGGAGCTTAGACGGACAACTGAAACAATATTGGCGTATTTGTGTAACTGTACTGATGTGTTTTACCCATTGAAGAACTGTAACGATGGTACAAGGCCGAAACCGGTTTGTCTCCATACCAAAAATGACAAGGGATGACGGAAAATCGTTCCAATACACATCAATTATCCAACCTGTCGGAAAATCAATAAATAAAAACATTGTATGTGTTAGAACCACATTACAGTGGCACCAAAATCAATTTTTCAACTGAAGAAAGCTCCTAGTGGTGACACTGAACAGAGCTCTAACGTGAATTGCTCATGTTGGAGCTACCGATAGCAAATGAACAAGACATTTTTATAGTGGTGGAGATTCCACAAATGGTGCTTGAAAACTTTAACATATTCCTGCGGCTAAGATAGGAAATATGGCAGAACATATGAAGATTGTGAAAAAGTTCATAGAGAATCCTAATCTGCAACTGTGTGTTGCAATAGCCCCTATACTCAGAATCTCACGAAACTTTGGGTGTCCCCTTTGATCGGTGTGATTTGGGAATTTATACACTGAGCTTAACATAGACGTTTGACTCGCTTATGGATCAAAATTGCATAATCATACAACGCGAGCCGATAACTATGAACCAAAATTCAATAAATCGATAACAAAAATAGGTTACGGTAAATAATAACTACATCAAGATTTGACCTTGAGGCGTATCTATCAGTCTTGCGTAGCTAGTAGAGATGAGCTAGAAGCATGGGTTTATTAGGAAGAGGCAGACAACCTTACCTAGCAGGATGTTACAACAGCATATTATGGTTCATAGCCTTTGAAAGGTTAGCAAAGCTCACAAAAAAGAAGTCATGAGTTACTGGAAAAAAAAGTAGAGACGACACTTGATTGATTGCTAAGGGCAACGACAGGCCAAGTTGTTTCTACTCAACAAAACAAGTGTATGTAAAAAAGACATCAAAATGTTGGCACCGGTTACTTTTCTGCCACCGGCTGCTTTTTGCAACTGTTTGTGTTTATTATAACCGCTAACTTTATGGAAGTGCTTACTTTCTCACAACCGGTTTCTCTTTTGGAAGCGGCAACTCGTTTGAAATCGATTACATTCCGTTACATTTTAGAAATCGGTTACTCACTGTTAATACGCTACTTTTAGGAACCGGTGTCTTTCATAGAACCGGGTCCTTTTTGGAATCGGGTACTTTTTTGCAAAGAGTTACTTTTTTGTAAAAGGTAACTTCTTTCAACCGATTACTATATTACGTTTATTACGACCGATTACTTTCTTGCAAATATTTACTTTTCAGAAATGGTCACGCTTTAGGATCCGGTGTTTTTGAACCGGTCACCTTTTAGAACCGGTGACGTTTTTGAGGCTTTTACGTTTCTGGAGCCGGTTACTTTTTTGGAACCGGTTACACTTTGACAGCTGGTTACTTTTTTGGAACGGGTTACTCTTTGAAAGCTGTGTATTCTTTTGGAACCGATTACTCTTTAAATGCCGGCTATTTAAAAGTATCCGCTTCTTTTTATTGAGCCGGTTACTTTTTGAAACCATTCGCTTTTTCGTTTCCATCTACCTTCCAATGCCCGGGGACCCTATGTAGATGTATGTTTATCCCTGTATAAGTATAGGGATAATTTAAGCTCATACTTTTAGGCACTTTTCGAAATATTTTGCTATATGATAGGATTGCCTCAATTGTTGCTTAGCTCTCACCACAAACGTTGACGCGATGTAGTTGAAGCTGTTTTGCCCCATTATTTCTACTGGCTGAACGCAAGCAGGACCCAAACTCTTCCTTTCGCCTAAAAAACACTACATCGATCTGAAAGCTTGTAGGGTCTATTTAATACCGGTGCCTCCATTAGTTTGACACCATCGAGGTACACGTGTATCGACTCATCAGCCGTTTCCGCGTTCTTGCGCTAACCTTCCACCTTTATTGTGGCTGCAAGATCCTCATCGGTGCAAAGGATGCAATATTCCTCAAGACATTTTTATGGGAACCTAATAAATATGAGTTTCGAAAATTTTTGTGAATGAGTTTATAACCCCATCAGAATTGCTAACGAGATATTGATTAAATTCATGGAAAACACACTTTGGTAGTACTAACGTCTCATCATTCGTCCTCACCTCCTTCTCATCTACGTACATATGCTGATGTTCATTTCTACCCCATACATTTGCTGCCAATGTTGCCAAACCAAACGACTTACTGTCCGAGACAGTTGTCATATTGAATGCTTTTTAATCGACTGTTGATGATGTTCAGTTGTTTATTGTTTTTGACGTTATTGTCAGTGCTTGTCGTCATTCATGCTATTGAATTTATGCTTTTTTTGCAACTTTTTCTTAGATGCACTACAGTCTTCGATGAATCATTGCTTTCGTTTCCTTTATTTTGCGTATTGTTACGAACTCTCTGATTATCATTTGCTTGGGGTCAAGGATATGGTCGTTGTGAACGATTTTTTCTATTTTACACGTCATTCTCTTATATAATCACTTGCTAGTATCTATTGATTTGTCTGCCACAGAGTCCGTTGAGTTATCTTTGAGTCTATGCATATCTTCTTGTGATGAATAGCCAGTTGATCGCTTGTACTTTGTCTACCCAAAAATGTGTCCGTGTGCTCCACAAAGATTGTAATTGAAATGCACTCGTGCTGTTGTAAATTACTTACGTGATTGAAATATGAATGCTTTTCAATAATATTCTTGTCATTTTTTCAAATCAAGTAAATATTTACTGGTTAGGTTTAAAGTGTGAATTACTTTGTAGAGCATGAAGGGGTAATTTGACAGTAGCATAGAGTGGGGTGGCAAACATGATGGGACATGACAGGAAATTGTTGAAGATAAATAATAGCTGCAAGAGTCTAAAGTCCCTTCATCGTACAGCTGCTCTGCGATTAGCGTCCGCTTAGAGAACCGTATCAGGACCATAATCGTCGGTAAAATCTACCTATCGATCTATCGACCAAGCAAGAAGGCGGTAGACAAGGAAGTAGGGTAGGAGTGTATACATTCTGTTGCGAAGCATGCTAAATGAACAACGAGGACGATGAGCACAGGATACTGATCACAGATGCTACAAGATGCATCATTAGAAGTTTGGTGAAGTAAGTTTCTATGTTACTCAAATGTTCTCTGGACACGGATATTTCAAAAAATTGCTCTGGAAAAGGCCGGAAAGGGTGACAAAAAATCAGCAGCTTTAGAGAAGCTACAGGCAGAGCTGAATGCGACTAAGACGTAGTAAAATATTGTTAGGACTGCATGTTTGTCCCAAGAGGCGACTAAAAGCCACATATCACAAGTTTCGACGGGGCCAACAAAATAGCTGCCTCAGGTGTTGGGCTTCTACCGTAGCGTACACGGTCCACATCCGACAAAGAACAACCCAAATCTAGCTAAACCTATGGGTAGTCTTTTTGTTTTTGATTCTTAAAAATTAAGAATTATACAACGTAACCCTGAAATAATGAAAAAACGGAAAAGGTGAAGAGATGTTTTAAAATTTTAGGAAAGTTTTTTAGTCCACGAACATGTGGTTGCTGTGCTGGCAGCAATTATGATACACTAGGCATCTCATCAAAGACATAGACTTACTGTGACTTGTAATACTAGTCGTGTGATACTGTGCTGGCCTAACCAACAATGGTTCCTGATTTAAATGATGAGATCAGACACATTAAAATAACAAGGAACATTGCTCTAAAACCAGATAGCTCCTAGCAATTATTTGAGAAGCACCTCGAGTGTATTTCAGCCCCCCCAAAGGATTAGGGGGCTTAGAATATACCCACGGCAGGTATGCTTGTTGTAAGAGGCGACTACAAGGTGTTGCCAACGTAAAATATAGCTTCTCCAACCCAATTGTTAACTTCACCTGCCCGTTGCGAATCCTGTTACTTTAACAGCCGAGGCTCTGGCGACCCGAGTTCCTCATGGATCTGGGGGTTGGGAGGGTCGGATGGCCTTAAAGGTTTCATGTGGTATACTAAATCGTTCCCGACATGGTCGGGCTGGTGCCATAATGGTGCTTGTTACCGCAACGTACCGGATCTGCATCCGGCAAATGACCATAAACATTGATAAAACTCCCCAAGGCCTTCGAGAGTGTTGTTATCGCTAAAACAACAAGAACAACAAACAGTGTAATTCAGCCATGAAAAGCTTCTTAAGCAAATTTATCTGCCTTAGCATGATGTGAAAATAATCCTAAAATGATCTCGAAGTGGCACTGAAGCAGTAATGATGTAGTCCAGAAATTATCCAGAAAACGAGCCTGGAGTTTTGAAATAGTCCCGAATCGCTGCTAAAATCAAATCTGAAGTAGTTTTGCAATTGTGTTAATTGATCCCGAATAATAATCCAAAAAAAAACCAAAATCATCCCGGTGCAACTGACACCAAAAACTAACTCGAAATGGATTCAACAACTCGGTAAGCACTACTTGTAATTTTGGTTTTTGAATACGACACAAAATTGGTTTGGTCATATATTCACAGTAAATAAATAGAAGATGGGAGTAGAAGTGAGAGTGTGAGTGAGAGTGTACTGCGTGTGGAAATGGGACTTGGCGTTGAACTTTGAGTGGGAGTGGTGTTGGGTGTGAGTGTCGGAGTAGTACAGAGAGTAAGAGTAGAAGTGGCTTAAATTATTGTGCAATACTAGTGGAAGTGGGATAGTGAATGAGAGTGGGAGTGGGTGCGTAATTAGGATTGGGAGCGGGATACACAGATAAAAGGAATAAGAGAAGGAAGGAAAAGTAGACAAGGATGGTATGGAAAGTGATAGGTGGATAAGAGATACACTTATCAAACGTGGAAACACCTAATTTTCGGGCAGGACAGCGTCTGCTTGGTACGCCAGTAGCTAATAAATAATATCCCTTTTCTAATTGCGCTCATGTAAATTCAACCAGTAACATGTCACGATTAAGTCGCATGATTCTTTCATCACGTAAGCAAAGATGTTAACACAAAAAACTCATGGGGGGAGGGAACATTACCTCGATAGTCGGAGACAACCATAACTGATCTTCCGGTCCTACTTAAGTTCGTATGGGAAAGTAATTGCTTCAATGAAAACTAAGCCAGACCTATCTGCTGGCACGAATGTGCCTGACTTTCAGTATTCACAATAGACAAGAATGTCTCCGATAGGAATCATATCAAATTTCTTGTACGTCCCCTCAACCTAACATAAACCATATTACGTCATAGGTAATTGGCACTTAACAACCTAAGCGGCTTTGTCCGTTTTGTGACTAGTAACGGCAGCTATCATTGTTTTGGGAAAATTTACGCCAATTAAGAGCACCAAAGGAGGTAAAGTCCTCCTGCCTCTCCCAACTCAGTGTAGGTCGCACTCTCTTCTGCTGCCAAATGCGCATATCGATTGAAATACTTTCTTCGCCTTTAGTACATTCGGATAACATGACCTAGCCAGCATAACATTTGGTATTTTATTTGTTCCACTATCTTCATAATTGCTTAAAACTCATCATTATACCTCATTGCTGTTGGCATCACGTAGAAGACCATAAATCTTCCGTAGAACTTATCTCTCAAATTCTCCATTAGCTTTCATATTTTCTTTCAACACCGTCCGTGATTCGAGCCACACATTGAGACAGGTCGGACCAGTGACTTTAACTATTATACAAACTTGTATAATTTTAAGCCCTCCAAGCTTATTTTATGAGTTTTTGATATCATATGGATTTAAATTTTTCATTCAAGAAGATTATTTATGTTGTTGTATTAGAATTTGAAATACTTATACAAATAAGCCGCTGTTGCCTGTTTGTTGGTAAGAAAAGTTTTCCTTTATTTTGTGTATTCTCTAAAGCTGTCAAATATTCATGAGTTACAAATGTTTTTCCACCTGATTTCGCTGAGAAAGAAAAAAAAATAGACGCAAGCTGCCCACTTCTCCGCCAACATTGCATCGCTGCTTACCCCACCGCATTAAACATAAAAAATTTCCACTTCAATACGCCGAGTACTTCTGCTTATTTTTATACCTTTCATGAACATGAAATGGTATATTAACTTTGGTCCGATGTTTGTAACGTTGAGAAATATAGAAGATAGGCTCACCATTAAGTATACCGAATTGAACAGGGCGACGAACTGAGTTGATATAGCCATGTCCGTCTGTACGTCCGTCCGTCTGTCTGTTTGAACGCAAACTAGTCCCTAAAATTTTGAGATATCTCAATGAAATTTGGCACAAGGATGTATTTTTGTATTATAGTAGAAATTTGTCGGATCCGGTAGGATCGCGCCACTATAACATATATCTCCCATACAACCGATCGTTCAGATAAGACGATTTTGGTCATTCCTGCCGCAATTTAAAAGTACAAACGTGAAACTCGGTGATATATATTCTAATATATCACAAAAGATATCCTGAAAAAATCACTTTAATCAGAGCTATATATAGTATATTTCCCATACAACCGATCGTTCAGATAGAAATATTTTGGCAATTTCTCCCTTAATTTCCAATATAAAAACGTTAAACTTGGTGATATTTATTTTAATATGTCATAGAAGATTTCATGAAAAAATCATTTCGATCGGAGCTATATATAATATATCCCATACAACCGATCGTTCAGATCGTAAAAATCGTTTAGGTATGTACATCTGTTCACTATATATTTCTTATCTTATACATCCGATTATTTGGAGATTACGAACGGGATAAGATTATTGTTCAGCCCCATTCGTGAAAGGTATGAAGTCTTCGGCTCAGCCGAAGACAGTCCCGTCCTTACTTGTTTTCCTTTGAACTTGCTTTTGTATTTGTTGTTGTTATTATTCTGTTACATTTCATTTGTTCGACATTAAAGGCGATGAAAAAAGTTGAGAAAGTTGTATGGACGCGTCGCTTGCTTAACACGCTTGGTTGATATTAGTTGTTGTTGTTGCATTGGTTTTTGAAGTGTGGCCAACTGCGTTTTGGTTGCCACACTTCATGTTGCCACAGATGTGGTGACTTTCTCTCAATTTCTATTTATGTTGTTGTGGCTTTTATTGCAGGCACTTGCTGTAGTTATTTTGCAATAACGCCAGTTGTTGTTGTCGCTTTTTGTTGTTGTAGCCTGTTGCCTTTTGCTTTTGTTATTGAAATTTATTATTGCTACAACGATTGAATTTCTGCTACGCTTGCAGCTTATTCCTTTTTTTACTCAACTCACCTACTCCTCCATTCGTCTAGCAACTTATTTGCTCCCTCTTCAATGCTTACGAATTGGGTTATTTGCTTTAAGTTGTTGCAACATAAATCATTTTTTCCTTCTACCACTTTTTCAATACATTGCTTTTCGCCAAGTTTGTAGAAATTTACAAGCTACACAAATGGACAACAAAGCAATAATAAGTAGCCCAGTAGAAAATAGAAAGCGTAAGGTGCTTAATTACAGACGCTGTTCCTAGGGCTCCATCTGTATAATTTTGTTAATAAATTTTTAAATGAAACGAGCCAAAGTTTTGGGGCTGTTGTTTCCTTTCCGAATAAATGAAAGACATTGCCTCTTCGGGATTTAAGGGTTTTATAAGCGCAATACAAAGCTTTATAGCTTCAAAACTTCCGAATTCTAATTCTCAACCTACGCGAGGGGAATCCTGTTACAAATATGAATGTATCATACACACATTTAGCCGGCGAGGCTCTGGCGACCCCAAGACCTTCATGGAACTAGGGGGTGGGGAGGGAGGGATGGCCTGAAGATTTAATGTGGTCACATTAATCGTTCCCGAGATGGTTGGGCTAGTGCCTTAATGGTGCTTTGTTACCGGAACGTACCGGATCTATATCCGGAAAAGAACCATCAACATCGATAATAATCCCTAAAACCTTCGGGGAGTATCTTTATCGTTAAAACAACAACAACAACATTGCTTCTTGACTAGTTTGGTTTGTCTTGGATTTACGCATTGCCAGTTTGCTGCTCAAAAATGAGGAAGCGCTACCGGTGAAGTGCTGCATAGCCGTGTTTTGCTATTGCTTAGAAGTTGGTCTGTAACGACTGACAAGAAAGAGCCTTTCAAAGATTTTCTTCTGGGACTAAATCCACATACTTCTGTGTATGAAAGCGGACCAAAGCAAAAAAAAAACGTAACTGAAGTTATAAGTTATTTTTACTTATAAAAGTGGCACACATTGGAGGGATTCGATAGAAAATGACTAACTGTTATCTGTGGCGAAAGTGTTGCACAGTGGGATACTCTTAGCCTTTGATTTTTGGCTTTGGTGTTGGTAGTTTTATCTGCACATGAAATAAGAGATATGCATTGCTTGAATCGGTATAAATATATAAGACAGTCTGTACGAGGTTGGAGCATCACGCCTAAACCACTCCACCGAATAACGTTTAACTAGTCACAGGTCTATATTTTGCCATCGGAACGATAACAAGCATAGTTTTCATGGTTTTTTTGACAGAAAATGTTGGGTAGTGGAGCAGGGGCCGACCTATTCTAAATAAAAAAGTGTACGATGCGATTTACTTGAAATTCTATATATGGGTCCTAGCGTGACTAGCTTCCTCCATCGGGTTAGGGGGTTAGAATATACCCGCGGCAGGTATGCCTGTCGTAAGAGGCGACAAAAATACCAAGTTGATTCAAGGGGGATTACCTATTTGGCCAAGATAAAATTTGAGAAACTTTTCATTTCGGAAAGTCTCCCAGGGCCCAACCTTTTCTAAATAAAATAGTGTACGGTGCGATTTGCTGGAAATTCGGTATAGGGTAACTTCCGTGAATGGCTCATTATTTTAGCAAATTTTCTTTCCGGGAAGTGGACCAGGAACCGACCTATTCCAAACATTTTTATCTATGGTGTGATTCTCCTGAAATTCTGTACAGGAGACTGCATTGAAGAACGATAACCCATTGATAAATTTTGTTAATTAATAACGGTTCGATAACTCATTTATATTTCATCGAAAGCACTTGGATAAAACCCGATAATAAATGGCAACTCGTCGATCAATAACAACCCGTACATTAAAAAAAAATAAATACAGGGCGCGATAGCCTCCGAAGAGATTTCAGACTGAGCTTCTATTCCAATTTGCGCCATGCTCCATTTAGTTTTGCCTACAAATTCACGGGACGGGACCTGCTTGTTTTATGCCGACTCCGAACGGCATCTGCAATGCAGATGAGTTGTCAGTGAAAAGTTTTTCATGGCAGAAATACACTCCAATTGTTCACTAAACCACTGCTGAGGGGCAACCCCCGCTTAGAAGGAGTTTAATTTTAAGAGCTTGTTTCTAAATTTTTGATGTTGCTTTGCCCGAGAATCGAAACCAGGGTCTTCGGTGTCGTAGGCGAATACTTATTCAACTCATAATTCATTTCCAGTTTTGAAGCTATGCAGGGTTGGTATAGTCTTCCCATAAATTAGTTTATACAGACAGCAGCAAAGTTGACGAAACCCGAAAAAAGTGAAAGAAAAGTTATTCACTGGAAACATTTTTTTAGGTGTGCTATATTTTCCCAGTTGATACATATCTCATTGAATAGCTCTAAATATTTTCATATACGATCTCAATAGAAACTGAAAATCGGGTTAGAGCCAACAAAGTTATAGGCTCGCAAGAGTCAAAAGGTGCGAAAAACCGGTGTTTGGCCGTAACTCACGATTTTGGGGTTGTCCGAAAAAAATCTTGTCTACAGTCATTGTTAAATTTTCACAATATACTAGAAAATGATATGACTAGCAAAGTTAGATAACGAAAGTTTTTGATTCTTGTGGTGAACATTGATAATACTTCAGCTTTTTAGGCGATATGTTAGAACGAGAAAATTAGTAAGCCCCTAGCAGTTTTCGTAAAACTGACAGTATTTAATGAAATAAATAGTGTCGTCCTTAAGGAAAAAACTTACATAATTATTTACAAACTGCAAATCCCTCGAAATATCTGAAAATCTTAGGCAATGTACATTGCAATGGATCATCCATTAGGGGATTCTGGATCAAAAATATGGAATCGATGACTTTATCCACTCGTTCTGAAAGCCGTTAAGCACGAAAGGCCACTGAATACGGTGGTAGGGATATCATCAAGAGCACATTTAAAACTACTGCAGACATTGCCACAGAGTTGGAGGATAGTATAGACATGAAAATTAGAATGGCAACGATACACCGTCTATTGAGGAAGAATAATTTGATGGCCCATGGCTAGAAAAAATCCGCTTCTCATCACAAAAAAAAAAAGATCCAGCACGCTAAGTTGGCACTCTCTTATGAGTTCAAAATAAATTTTATTCAGTTAAGGTTCGCGATGCGCAGCAACTCCAAAAAATACAACAAGATTGAGTCTAAGCCGTGGTAAGGTGAGCGTGAATGGTTACTTGTATGTACGCAAGAAAGCCCATGGAATTTGCTTAGATTTTGTTAATGAACGCAGTTCTGAATCAAAACCTTTTTATTAAGGTCACTTACAAATATATGTACGTAAAATATCACAATTTGTATAACTACAACTAACACATCGATACCATCTGTGCGTGATACATTTGTCAACTAAAATTAAAAATTATATGCAAAGCAAATAAGCCGCTACAATGCAATTAGTGTCCTCTTTCATGTTTACTGTTTTGTACCTTTTCTGCATTATTCTTAAGCTCTCTATGGTGTATCTGATCTTCATCCGTTTTTCTTTATCTAATATTTTGGCATTTTGTAAATCAGCTGTGAGGCCACTCGCTGTAGTGTGCTGTGAGAGAGCTGTGTTTGTTTTCTTCTTTCTAAGGTCCGCTTCATGTTCATTTAGTCGAACGCCAAAGCTTCGTTTGGTTGTGCCTATGTATATTTTATCACAGCTTTCGTTCTCTGTCCCTTTGCCTGGTATTTCGTATTACTATTATGTTGTGAAGTTTAAAGTAGGGTTTTTGTTTTTGTAAAAATGCTTCCTAATGTTTTGTTGGATTTATATGCCAAGCGTATGTTATTTTTGTTGGATGTGATTTAAGAAGGCTTAAATAGATTTTGGCATATGACGACAGACAAATTCAAATCGACTTGGCCTTTTTGCTATCCCGCCGTCTTCTTCTTCTTGTGCTACTCTGTTGATGCTGCTGTGGCACCAATTCATTACTCATTTCAGTGAATACCATATGAAACGCAATAATGTGCATTGTTTATACTGTGAGGAATATTAGCATCACTAAGCTGATACTAGCATCACTAAGCTGATATTAAGCAGCCACTCGTTTGTACGTAAACAAATCAATCATCATTATCATTTACACACATACATACAAGGCAACGGAGAGATACTCACAAACACATGTAATCACCTGCCGAAGTAGTACTCACATATACACACGCATATGCCTACAAACTACAAATATACATGGTAACCAAGCGTGCAGTTCGCGAAATTACTGGACCTTAGGAAAAATGGGTGAACGAAGAAACCGAGTGTATAAAAGCAGCGCAAGCTGAGGCATGACCAATCAGTTTGATTTAAACACGCTATCAATTGCGAAGTGAAGTTTAATTGTGAAGTATAATTGTACTACTCCCAACGTAGTCTAATAAAGACCATTTTGCTATACAGAATATTGGAGTGATTTATTCAACAGTTTAGCGATTCGGACGTTAGCAGAAGGTTGAAAATAAGCAGAATTTCCCGAAATTCGTTACAATACTTTATTTCTTAATTTCACACAAATTCGTAACAATAATTAAACTTTTAAATTTTAAACAAAATAAGAAATGCGCAACGAAATTCCAATTGACAAAACAGCTGACCTTAAAAATTCGAAATTCCTATTCCCCAATTATTGTTCTCAATTGGAGAAAAGAATTGGAGGAATTTTTCCGTGGGAATAAAAAAATCCGCGAGAAAAAATTCCGAGGGAATATTTAGAATTGGGTTGTATATAAGTGAATTAAACACAGCGGCTGCGCTGGGACTCGCCTATGGAAGCAGCGGAACGGCGGTCCTCACACCGCAGAGAGACCAGGTGGTAAACGATTTAAATTCCCTAGGTGTTAACAATTGCCACCAGTTAGCGGAGAAGCGACTGGTGCGCCCTGTTGGGCGGCCAAAACCCATTAAACGGTTAAGCGCCAATTAAGTAGCTAAGCAAGGGGAAGTCGTTGGGTTGCAAAACGAAGCTATGTCATGATATTGTAATAAATTGTTACTGAGAGGTTTAATTATGCTGCTCGTATTATCTGCTACATCATGCGATTAAAGAAATTGTTTTCTTACGATTCGGTTTAGCACTAAAGAAATTACAATTCCACTTTCTACTTTTTTTTAAAGAAATTTTCGTTCCAAAGGGTCTGAACCCTTAAAATAGTTTTTATATTTTGTGAGCAAGAATCAATACATTAATTTTACTTTAGTTAATTTAATGATTTTTATATTAATTTAAATTTTTTTTATTTCTCTTCTTCCAACTAACCGTTTTCTGCTTCCAACTGCCCACATAAGGTGGCAGTTGAACTGGACTATCGGACACCACCATTGGGCCAAATTTTAATTTGTTTAGCTTATAAATTGCTAAATTGATAAATTGTTGACCGGCTATCATTAAAAATCTTTTTATTTTACGCAGTACAAATCTATATTGAATATATTTATTTTGAGACCAGTTTCTTTTTTCGCAGTACAAGTTTAGCAGCGGGGAGACTGTTTTTTTTGTGGTAAGAAGCTCGTTTTACTCTAGCGAGGGCCCACCTAATTAATATACGTCAAGTGACGGTGCACCAACGATACTATAATTTTCACGTTTAAAATTTCCTTCAATTCCGCAGAACTTTTTGGAGCATTTTAAAATGTATTAAGAAAAGATACATGATGATATTCGTATCAACGCGTTCAGTGGCCTTTCGTGGGCGTCCATTTGGATAACGGGGAGTTAAAGTAACCTTTACAGTATATTTCGCCCATAATATTGTGGTGAGTTTAAATATCACTATGATGTTATTAAATAATTAAAACAACAAAAAAAGCAAGCAGCCACACTTATGTACATGTAAAAATTAAAGCAAGCAGCCACACTTAATTACAAGGCAACGAAGAATAGTCCACACACATAATCACCAACTCGAAGTCCAGAGATTATTTCACATACACATATTTAGTCATCAGTTAAGAGCAGAAGTTGTTAATCACACATATACACGCATATAGCTACATAACCAAGTCTAAGATATAACTGTTCCAAAAAGTATGTTCGTGAAAAGTATAGAGACATATGCGAACGAGGAAACAGAGAGTATAAAAGTAGCACAAGCTGAGGAATAACTAATCGGTTTGATTTGAACACGCTATTAGTGAAGTATATTTGCGATTGTGAAGTACTATTCCCAAAGTAGTCTAAATAAAGACCATTTTGCAATATTGAATATTGGAGTTATTTATTCGACAGTTGGGCGATTCGAACGTTAGCAGAAGGTGTATAATTATGAAGTATTCCTCAAAATGTACTCCGCCTACGCTTCTCATATTTTGCGCGATTTTGCCTTTGTAGACAATTATATAAACTTTTTTTTTTTCAATGAAAAAACTAATACTTTTATGAAATAAAGCTGCTTTTAGGAAAACTGCTAGGGACATTCTAACTTCGTAGCCTTAATTAGGATGCCACATACAGAGTTAAGGAATTATCGATGTTAACCAAAATAACTAAAAAATGTTTGTTGCGTAGTTGTAGTGACCGCAGAAACGGCGTAACAGGGACAACATTTCGGTCGAATTTTTTTTTTTAACCGTGAAGTATTTGAAAAAAAAAAAAAATAATAAAAATTAAGAATAATTTTTAGTACAATTTGCGTATTTTACAGAAAAGTTTTTCTCTTTCTCAGCAACTGTAGAACGAGAACTACCCAAAACATTTTTTCTTGTTTTTCGAGGTTGGTATTCCAAAAAAATTTTGCAAACTCAAAGCAACTTAAAACACTATATGCGCCATTGCACACTGGTCGGTCTTATATGGAGTTGGTGGCCAAAAATACTTCCAGTACAGATATCAAAGTGAAACTTTGGTCACGGCTTTACAAGTATGTGAGAGTTATTTTTTCAGAAAATAGGTGCGGGTGATAGCTTCATACCATCCCACAACCACCCACTTCCACCGCATGCATACAAAAAGTAAGTAGATGTGGTGGGAAAATTGGTAAGATGTGTCTATCTCAAATACAATGTTTAATAGGATTAAATAAAGAAATTAAAGTTATTAAAATAAAAAAAAAACAAAAAAAAAAAAAAAAAAAAAAAACAGCAAGCTAAAGACTTTAGAATTATTTCAAAATGAAGTAAATAACTTTGACTTCAATATTGTTTTTTATTTATTTCAATACAATGATATTACATGTATTTTTAACTTGCTCACACTGCAAACACCAACTGATATCATAACCTCACTTTTGAAGCTATTCTTAAAGAGTTCAGTTCGAATACAACAAAAAGAAAAATGAATTTTTAAAGGGCTGCTCCCATAAGAGATACTAACGACACACTTGGTGACAAACTTTTCATTTTTATTTTTTTATTTTTGGCCTACTGAAGTGACCACTGTGCATTGTCCTCTTCGGTATGTGTAACTAAAAAAAACTAAGCTAATATATGCACAGCTATTGCCTATATTGAAAAAGATACATATGTACATATGTTCATATGTGGAAGATTAAGTTGCGGTGCGTTTTGCTTCCTAACCTTAAATATGTGCTTAAGTATATTTCTACTTGCGGCTACATTCATAAGTTTAGATATGTAACTATGTTCGTTACGCTTTTTTGCTACGGTTTCATATTTCATATGTTACATGAGTGTTTCAACCGCGTCTGGAACTTTTAGTGAAAAACGAGCGTTTGAATTTTTTTTTTAAAGAGTAAAAGAAGAAAAAGTGCTCAAGAATTTGCTTTAGACCCATTCCACTAATGCCCTTCGATATGTTGCTTGTTCGCTGCCTGCCGCACCATTGTCATTATTCAAACATTTTGCTTAAGTTGCTCGATTATTTATTTTGTTTACTTGTAGTTAGTGTTGTTGCGGTTACCTTACTTCTTAAGTTACATCTGTTTTGTTTTTTGTTTTGCGTCTGCAACACTAGTGTATATGTGTATGTGTGCATATGTTTCGTGTATATTTATCGCTTTGACTATAATTTATGCATGATACTCATGTTTCTTGTACGTGTCAATACGTTTCGCCTTCTAGGTCAGACAAGTCAGTAACACAAGCTACAAAAGCAAAAGAAACATTTTAAAATTAAAACGGACAAGAAAAATAAATAAAAAGTGCTTTTTTACCCTTTAGTAATACTACAGGCTTCCTATAGTGAAGAACCCCGACGGTATGAGCTCAGCATACAATTTCTGGATTTAATAATTTCTTCAAGAGTCAATGTCGGAAACATGTCGAAAGGTTACTCATACGCCGTGGCGCATACGTCTCTAGAAACTCTCTGTATGTAAACATATATGTACATTATGAAATATGTATTGTTATTATTATTATGTATTTAGGATTAAAATGAATTTTAAGACTATATGAAATATGTAATTTTACTATGCTTCGTTAAATTTAATTTTTTCGCCTACTTAGAAGTAAATACTTATATATGTACCTGCTTCTTATTTGCGAAAGTTTAGAAATAAAAAAAGTAAGTGCCTAATGTGAAGTAAGGATAGTCCTGGAATGAGTTTTTACGCTATGAGTAGTAAAACGAAAGGTGATGAAAACGGGTTGTAAAATAAAGTGAAATTTTGTATACCCAGCGTGTAGTTGAAAACAAGAATATTGTTCTAACGGTATATAGGAATCGAGATAGATATGGATTTCAATATATCAACACTATCAGCATCGAAATTTTTCTGATGCGTTACTAGAAGTTTGCCAATCAACAGAACTGCAAAACCCAATCAAAAATCAGGTGCTCAGTTGTAAAACAACTTTGTCCCTCTTGGCATATACCAGAAGCATTTTCTATGCTAATTGTTTTTCTAGACGTGCTCGATCGTTTTCTCCTCCAATTCGTACTTTCTACCTCTGCTACCACTCACTAGGCCTAAGCATGTGATGCGAGAAGGTAGTGTCTACGAATACTCATCATGAGCCTACAGTTCCCTCTTTTCAATGATAAGAGTAACTTTGTTAGTCTATAATTGAAAGACCTGCACATGATCTTTAACACTTTGCAGCCACGCGCTTGGTTCCACGGCTCTACTGTTGGTCGAATGTGCATTTCTCGCCTTTTTTCAACCTTGATAGATCTAATTGGCACGTCTACGATACGAGCTTCAAGGGGCGCGCCCACTTTAGTTGGCTTATCCGCGTTTCCATTTCCATGTATTCCCAATATATCTAATATATAAAATTCTTCTGTCACGGTTTTAGAGGCTGAACTCCTTCGAAACGGCTGAACCGATTCTCATGAAATTTTGTGAGCATATTGGGTAGGTCTGAGAATTGGCCAACGTCTACCTTTTTTTCGCTACGTGCCTAGGGTCTGATCAAAACGTCCACCCGGGTACCCCTAGAATGTGTTTATACAATATGGATATCAAATTAAAGCTGTTGATGAGCGCTATAGACAGGATAATTTTCATACCCCTGGGTGACTAGGTTCTCGAGATATAGGCCAAAAAGTGAACCCGGGTACCCCTAGAATGTGTTTGTACAATATGGATATCAAATGAAAGCTGTTGATGAGTGCTATAGTACAGGATAATTTTCATACAACTGGGAGGCTAGGGTCTCGAGATATAGCCCAAAACGTGGACCCGGTTACCCCTAGAATGTGTTTATACAATATGGGTATCAAATGAAAGCTGTTGATGAGTGCTATAGTACAGGATAATTTTCATACAACTGGGAGGCTAGGGTCTCGATATATAGCCCAAAACGTGGACCCGGATACATCTAGAATGTGTTTTTACATTATGGGTATAAAATTGAAGCTGTTGATGTATGCTTTAGTACAGAGTAAGTTTTACACCGCTGGGTGACTACGGTCTCGAGATATAGGCCAAAACATGGACCCGGATACACCTAGAATGTGTTTTTATATTATGGGTATCAAATTGAAGCTGTTGATGTGTGCTATAATACAGAGTAAATTTTGCGCCGCTGGGTGACTAGTGTCTCGAGATATAGGCCAAAACATGGACCCGGATACACCTAGAATGTTTTTTATATTATGGGTATCAAATACCCCTAGAATGTGTGTGTATTATGGATATCAAATGAAAGCTGTTGCTGAGAGCTCTAAAGTTCATTGCGATATTCGATTTAGTCGCATCAACTAGGCAAAACTGAAAAATATGCAAGACAAGAATTAATAATACCCACATACCCATTTACATACGTCCTATTCGATTTGCCTGAAATTTCATATATAAATTTGCCTATATTAGTATTTACGATGCTTTTTTCCGGGAAGTATACCAGAGGCGGACTGGGACTGGGATTAGGACTAGGACTGGGACTGAGACTCGGGGTGGGACTGGGACTGAGGCTCGGAATGGGACTGGAACAAAATACATACCACCCTCTGGGACTGGCAATAACAGATGAAGAAGAAGGAGAAAACCTTAGAGAAGAGAAAAGAGAGAAGGAGACTTAAAAAGAGATAGAATGAGATGAAGATGGAGATGACGGAGGGAGGAGTGAATAAAAAGATTAGGAAAAAGTGTAGAGTGGTAGGGCAGATAGGCCAAATTTAGGGCAGAACAACGTCTTCCGGGTCTGCTAGTCTTAATATATAAAAATCACGTGTCACTATGTTTGTTCCCGATGGACTCCTCAGCTACTGAACTGATTTTGAATTTCTTTTGCACCCCGTGTGTTGTTCGATCTAACTTGAAATATAGGATAGGTTATATCTCAGTTTATAGTCGCAATAATAATAATAATAAAATAATAATAAATATAATAATAATAAAATGTTACGTATACGCACCGGCACTCACATTTTCAGGTGGTGCGGATATACTTCCATGTAATTGGTTGGTGTTTAATTAAACAACGTGCTTATCAATAAAAAATATTATAGCGAATGATATCAAGTATAGCACATCACCAGGCCCGCCGAGAACGTAGGGGGGGGGGGGGGGGGGGATTAGCCCCGGGCCCTGGATTTCTGAGGAGGTCCGCGATTTAGAGGTACTATGAAATTTTTTTTTATTCAGCAGAGTCTTTAGTTGTTCCATGTGCAATTTTTAAGCCGAATTTCAAAAGCAACGAAAATATGAATTTCGTTTTAACATTGTAATGAAGTGTGAAAAATGAACATCTATATACATATGTAAAAAGAAAGCCCAAAATGTGTGTTAGTTGGTCGCCGGTGTTTGAAGAGATGCGTCTGTCGATTTTGTTCAAACCTTCACACAAGTTGCGTAAACCTCACGCGGTGGTTACTACATAGGTTGGTTGCGATCGACGTACAGGGTCTCGAGATATAGGCCGAAACGTGGACTCGAGTACCCCTAGAATGTGTTTATAGAATATGGATATCAAATGAAAGCTGTTGATGAGAGCTTTAGTACAGAGTAGTATATTATCCATAGACGGACTGGGACTGAGATTAGGACTAGGACTGGGGCTGGGACAGGCAATAAGGGATGCAGAAGAATGAGAAGAAATTGAGAGAAGAGAAAAGAGAGTGGGAGAAAGAGATTGAGAAAGAGATAGAATGAGACGAAGGTGAAGCGAAAAAGACGGAGGGAGGAGTGAATAAAAGGATTAGGTAAAAGTGAAGAGGGGGGGAGGGCAGAGTCAGACAGAGAAAGCTTATTAAAATGTATGTAGATAGGCCAAATTTAGGGCAGAGTAACGTCTGCGGGGTCTTCTAGTATAGCTATATATTTCTACCTATGCTGATTCTTTCTAGGGACTTCTGTAACACACATTCATATGTTGTGCTCTGCGAGATTATTGCCTTAATTGCTGCATTGCTGTTAATGTAAGTCTGACGCGTCTACAGTTTCAGCTATTTTTTTCCATTGTTCTTACTGCTTTAGTTACGACTACTACTTCCGCCTGGCAGGTTGTAGGACGTGTTTATTTCTTGAAGAGCGTAGTATACTGCATAACCTACTCCTTCCATTACTTTGGAGCTATCGGTGTTTAAGTGTACCGCCTCGTCTGCCCTGTAGAGAGTTTATACAGTATTGTGGCTTTAATAGACCCATCGAAGCGCAGATAGGGAGCTAGGTACTCTGCTCGTCCAATGTTTGTTAACGCTATACTATTATGGTCGTATGGTCTGTGCCTAAGCTGCCCCGAGGCACTGAGTCTCGTTGCAGTTGTCAACACTATGTTCTACGCCAGCTGGTATATATGAATGTCGTATAGTGCAGCCGTTATGTTAAACATTGATAACCTGTATACCCCCTGTAATTTTTTGAGGTAGGTTCTTTTTTATGCGGTCGTTTACCAAAGAAGAAATCTATAGTATAGTGTGGGCATTACAATCGCTGTAAAAATCCAATGAGGGAGAGAGAGAGAGCGATCGACCACGTACACCCCAGCATTCTGTTAAATACATAAAGTGCCGTAGAGGCCTTCTTCACTCTCTCCTCCACGTTGAATGATTCCTAAGTAATTGGTACAAGGTCTACACTGCAGGGTCACTCCTCATAGTTTAGGCCTAATCAGATTCGGGACCATGTACCTCCTGGTAAACAATATTGTATTTGTCCTCTGCATGTTGGCGCTAAACCCGACATTAGATACCCAGGTTTGTATATCCTGAAGTGCAGGAGATGCGATTCAGTTGTATGCACCCGTTCAATATTATTTTGTATCATTCGACGATCGCTGTACTGGAGATTTGTAGCATGGCAGAGAATGTACCATCTGTGCGGCGAAAAGCGCTTCAAGGAACTATTCACTACTACTACGTAACCATTCCTCGTTCTCTTTCCTTATTAGCCCCTGTACTGTATTTCCCCCAGCTGGGATTAGACTGGTATAGAAAGTGAGAGAAATTGAGCGATGACTTTTCGATATAAAAAGTTTCATGAAATGCAAAAAAATGTGATAATTCATTACCAGTAATATTTTCAACAGGCACTCTTAACATTGTGGTGTTCTACGAAATGGCCAAGAACTTTTCGACTCGTTCTCAATTGGTTTAGCGGTTCCGAGATCGTCGCTCGTACTTAAGCGCAGTTGGCATTAGCGTGGCTACCAATTGTCCCACTCTGCATGCTATTAGCACCAGTTCGGGGAAGAAATTAAAGCTGTAGCACGATATTCGTGCTTTGCGTAACTGTCTTTTATTTTCTCTGCAGGGTCGAAAAGATACTTTGACTCCAGTCAGTGTGGATTATCGAGTTGAGCTCTACCTTATATATATGCTACCCAGGCTTCTTACGCGGAATAGTTCGAATTTGCCTTCATTAGACAGTACCAACCAATACGAGTCCAGCGCTTTCTGAAACGTGGGCAACGTTAGGAAAATAACTCACTTATTTTTTAAAAAGAAATATTACCATTTTGTTAGGGTTTATAGCCAGTCCGAATGATGCCATCCACCTGGTCACCATGGCCAGCTAACCCTGCAAAATATTGTCCACCTTAATAATGTCATTTCACTCTACACGTATCGGACTAAAATGGACTGCGGTTTGAGGGCCGACTTCTTCTCTGAACAGATAATAATATCACACTCAATGGGTGCAACCACTCAGAAGTTGTTATCAAAGTCATCTAACAGAAGTCTGAGGACTAGAAGTTCTAACAGGGGTGGACCATATGGAAGCTGGTAGGTTTCATATTAAAATGGAAAGATGGTTGATATCATGTGGGGACACATCACACGTGGGCAAGTAAGAGTTGAACCTGCTGAGACATCCCGTAGCAGTACTGTGTGCAGCATTTGTAAGAAAGCAATGCAGCAATTCTTTTGCAAGTGTGTAGCACTAGGCAGGTACTGAAATTTAGGAAGTTTTGTATTGTTCATCGCGATACTGTGTCCGAGTGCTCTGTAAGTAGCATTCTATAGGGGTGACATAATTTCAACAGCCATAACATCGATTCACCTTATAACACTTCATATGACCGCAGGATAGCTCATCCTACGGTTTATGATGTGATCTCAATTCATTGGTTATGAGATCAAACGTCGAATTTAAAAAGGTCTTATAAAAATTTCAAGTGGCGGCCGCCGTGGTGTAATGGTAGCGTGATCCGCCTACCACACCGAAGATTCTGGGTTCACACCCCGGTCAAAACAACATCAGAATTTTACAAACAAGGTTTTCCAATTAGAAGAACATTTTTCTAAATGGGTTTTCTCCTCGGGAGTGTTTGGCAAGTACTCCGATTGTATTTCTGTCATGAAGAGCTCTCAGTGAAAAGTCGTCTGCCTTGCAGATTCCGTTCGGGGTCGGCATAAAACAAGTAGGTCCCGTACCGCCAATTTGTAGGAAAAACTAAAACGGAGCACGACGCAAATTTCAAGTGAAGCTCGGCCTAACATCTCTTCGGAGGCTATAGCGCCTTACATTTATTTATTTAATTAATTTAAAGTGATTATCAGGCCAATTGCCCTTATGACCATTTGAAGCGGTCATAAGGTCGTCGAACTTAAGTCGCTCCACCAAGCTTCTCACTCTTCGACGACCGACGGAAAATTATTGTCCAGTATAAGCTTCAAGGATTCTTCGCCGCACATCGCCAAGAATAACATTGATATTCTTCAGACCGTAAACAGCGCGAATCGTAGCCCACGAGATATTCCTTGAAACTCTCCACGTTTTCGCAGAAGCTACGCCACGAGAAGGATTTCGCCTTCCCGAGTTCTGACTACTTAATAGGTAAAAACTAAATTGACTTTTCACATGAAATTCTTTACATTGCAAATAACCTGTTGTTGTTGTTGTTGTAGCAGTGCTTCGCTCCATCCAATAGCTGCGACCGATCACAAATTGCCATCAAACCTCTAACGGGAGTCCAAGGAAACTTGCTGTTTCAACAGAGGTGGACCATAACGAGAGGGGTGTTAGAGCCGTTAGTTCCACAATACAGTTGAGGAGATGGTTTGTGTCATTCTAGATAGGTAAGAGTTTAACCTGTTATAGTATCTAGATCGATGTTGAGCTAGAGTGACTCGCGTTTCCCTAGGGAGCGTGCGTTCCTCTTCTGCAAGTTTTGGGTATTGTTCTTTGAGTATAGGATTCACCGGGAAATTCCTGGCATAGAGGTCCGACGCCTGTTTGTGGAGTTCACTGAGGGCCTGCTTGTGTTTTTGGCTTCATATTTCCTCATAACCATAGCGGTTCTGAGGGCAGTATTTTCGCAGGCCTGTTGCTTCTTATCGGGGATGTAGCGACCATATCGGGGATGCTTGCAAATATTTATTATTTTATTTGTTACCCCATTTGCAAATGACCTCACTCCTCATAATCCAAAAAAAGTTTTATATCAAATTTTATTGATATTAATATTAGACCGATTTTGATATTTACAATTTGTTTCAGATATTTGTTTTACTAAATGTTTTTCATGCTCAATTTCAATATGCGAACACAAATGCTGCTGCTTCTATGTGCTTCCCATTCAAACCAAGCGTTGTTGGTGTAAAATCTCATTTAACAAATTAATTGCCGCTTAATGCTTTTTAGCAACTTTCTTAAGTTCTCTTTACATTTGATGGTTCGTTGCGCGTACCAGTGGCGTTACAATAACAAAAAGTAGTCGAACATAGAAAAAAGTTAAAGGGAACTTAAAACAAGTAAGGAAGGCTAAGTTCGGGTGTAACCGAACATTACATACTAAATAAGGGAAAACCACCAAGTAGGAAAATGAACCTAGGGTAACCTTGGAACGTGATTGTATGACATGTGTATCAAATGAAAGGTGTTAACGAGTATTTTAAAAGGTGGACCAAGGTGACTCTAGAATTTGTTTGTACGATATGAGTATCAAACGAAAGGTATTAATGAGGGTTTTAAAAGGGAGTGGTGGTAGTTGTATATGTGAATGCGGTTTCGAGATATCGACCAAAATGTGGACCAGGGTGACCCAGACTATCATCATTCCAAGGGCTTTTGATTTCGCCCTGCAGAACTTTTTCATTTTCTTCTACTTAATATGGTAGGTGTCACACCCATTTTACAAAGTTTTTTTCTAAAGTTATATTTTGCGTCAATAAGCCAATCCAATTTACATGTTTCATCCCTTTTTTCGTATTTGGTATAGAATTATGGAGTTTTTTAAATTTTTCGTAATTTTCGATATTGAAAAAGTGGGCGTGGTCATAGTCGGATTTCAGCCATTTTTTATACCAATACAAAGTGAGTTCAGATAATTACGAGAACTGAGTTTAGTAAAGATATATCGATTTTTCCTCAAGTTATCGAGGTAACGGCCGAGCGGAAGGACAGCCGGTCGACTGTGTATAAAAACTGGGCGTGGCTTCAACCGGTTTCGCCCTTTTTAACAGAAAACAGTTATCGTCCTAGGATCTAAGCCCCTACCAAATTTCACAAGGATTGGTAAATTTGTGTTCGACTTAAGGCATTAAAAGTATCCTAGACAAATTGAATGAAAAAGGGCGGAGCCACGCCCGTTTTGAAATTTTCTTTTGTTTTTGTATTTTGTTGCACCATATCATTACTGGAGTTGAATGTTGACATAATTTACTTATATACTGTAAAGATATTAAATATATTTTTTTTTTAATTTGACTTTAAAAAAATTTTTTTTTAAAAGTGGGCGCGGTCGTTCGCCGATTTTCCTAATTTTTATTAAGCATACATATAGTAATAGGAGTAAGGTTCCTGCTAAACTTCATCATGATATATTCAACGACTGCCAAATTACAAATTGCAAAACTTCTAAATTACCTTCTTTTAAAAGTAAGCGGTGTCACGCCCATTGTCCAAAATTTTACTAATTTTCTATTCTGCGTCATAAGTTGAACACACCTACCAAGCTTCATCGCTTTATCCGCCTTTGGTAATGAATTATCGCACTTTTTCGATTTTTCGAAATTTTCGATATCGAAAAAGTGGGCGTGGTTATAGTCCGATATCGTTCATTTTAAATAGCGATCTGAGATGAGTGCCCAGGAACCTACATACCAAATTTCATCAAGATATCCCAAAATTTACTCAAGTTATCGTGTTAACGGGCGGACTGACGGACGGACGGACGGACGGACATGGCTCAATCAAATTTTTTTTCGATACTGATCATTTTGATATATGGAAGTCTATATCTATCTCGATTCCTTTATACCTGTACAACCAACCGTTATCCAATCAAAGTTATTATACTCTGTGAGCTCTGCTCAACTGAGTATAAAAAGTTAGAGGGGGGAGGGGGGTGGGAGGAATTGAGGAAGAAGTAATGCTACCTAAGTGAGATTCTACTCAGCTCAACTTTGCTTGCTGGCCGCCTTCCAATATTAGTTGGCTCAGAAATCGTGCGCGCCAAATGATTCAATTTAAATTAATTATTATTTGTGCCACAAGTGTTTTTTGAGATGCACAAGAATACACACATACACACACAGGCATACACACTACACTATAGAACTTTTAATTATGGTTGGCAGCGTGTTTGTGTAAAATAGCAAAGTAATAAAATAGCACGTTTTTTGTTGTTGTAAACTTTTATGCAGCATCGATTAAAAGAATCGTTCTGTTGATGAAGCCGCTAAGGGCGCTCCAATAAAACCAAAACAAACGCTTTGCCAATTTCAGTTGCTACTACACCGGCAGCTATTGTTCTTGTTGTTGATGTTGCAATATGGCGGCCAGCTTTGTTGTTCTCCCTACAACATTTCCGTTCCTACGTTTGTTCGTTGGTTGTTTGTTGCAATTTTATGCCAGCTCCTTTTTGGTTGTTTGCAATTTGGCGCTAACGCAGCGAAATTTGTTGAAATTCAATTTTGTCAAAACTTTGCCATAATCATCTACGCCTTCGGGCAGGTGTAACAGGCATGCCATGGCGTATGCGGTTAGCAACAGTTGTGCAACCAAAATCTCATTATTTCTCGCATCTTTCTGCATAATAGCGCAGAGTTGAGCTAAGTAGTTAAGGTAAGGAGGAGTGAAAGGAAGGAGATCGAAGAATAAAAAAGTAGATATTTTGTTTCAAGTTTTTTTTTTTTTTTGTTTTTTGTTTACTGCTTGATGAAGTGTTGCAAGTTAGCTGATTCTGTTATTGCTAACCATTCATATTGCCTTGCAGGTGTAACTTTTGTTTGTGTCAGCTTCTTTTTAAATTAGTGCAGGCTGCACCGGGTTTGCCGAGCTGATATTTGGAATTCGGGCTCAAAGTAACAAAAAGAGAACTTAAGGAGGATAATGTCAAATAAAAAGTGATTTATAGCAATTATCTTTAATGAATTTTCTGTGTATCGAAAAGTTTTGGATTGAGTAAGTGTGATTTCGTAAATAATTCAAAACAATGGCTGTTAATAATAACAAGTAAGGAAGGCTAATTTTGGGTGTACCCGAACATAACATACTCAGTTGAGAGCTTTGGAGACAAATGTTGGAGTGGAATCTTGACATAATTTACTTATATACTGTAAAAATACTCAATTTTTTGTCAAAATTTGACTTTAAAAATTTTTGTTAAGCGTTCATTATCGTCGTGTTCGTCATCCGATTTTGCTAATTTGGAACACATATTGTAACAGGGGTAATGTTCCTGCCAAATTTCATCATGATATCTTCAACGACTGCCAAATTACAGCTTGCAAAACTTTTGAATTGCCTTATTTGAAAAGTGGGCGGTGCCACGCCCATTGTCCAAAATTTTACTAATTTTCTATTCTGCGTCATACGGTCAACCCATCTCCCAAGTTTCATCCCTTTACCCGCCTTTGGTAATGAATTATCGCACTTTTTCGGTTTTCCAAAAGTTTTCGATATCGAAAAAGTGGGCGTGGTTATAGTCCGATTTAGCTCATTTTAAATAGCGATCTGAGATGGGTGCTGAGGAACTTACATATGAAATTTCATTAAGATACTTCAAAATTTACTCAAGTTATCGTGTTTACGGGCAGACAAACGGACGGACGGACATGGCTAAATGAATTTCTTTTTTCGCCCAGATCATTTTGATATATAGAAGTCTATATCTATCTCGATTAGTTTATGCCATTTCGGTGTACCGTTATGCGAACAAAATTAATATACTCTGTGAGCTCTGCTAAGCTGAGTATAATAATAAATCGGTATAGCACTCGGCTGAGTATTGTATCAAAGCGTTTTTTGAAGATATTTATCTATTAGGAAAACGAATCTCTAGAGCATCATGTACTCGCGAAGTTCGAGTATAATTGTATGTCGAGAAAACAAATGTTTTTAAGTAGATTAGATTTTGACTTGAAGTTAAAGCCCATCCACCACAGAGGTAACTCCCGCAGAAACAAACAACTGCGACCTTTTTGAGAAAAGCATTGTCGGCTTCTTATCGATAACAATCGATACTGAGAAGTTTTTGTCTCATTATCGGCTTGTTATCGATAGCAAATTATTATTGTCTAGTTATCGGTTTGTTTAAGCCGCGTAAACGACTTTTTATTCGTTTCTTATCGGCTTGCTTAAATAGGATACAAATATTTCATTGATTTTGTAATGAAGTTTTATCGATATCTGTTTTATAACAAAGCGATGAGTTGTCGATAACAAATCGCCCACAAGTCAATAAAACACTGAAATTACTCCGATAAGGAACTGCTAACTTTTTGATATCAAATTGTTAGCATTCCGCAAATAAATGGATAACTGTTCAATAGCAAACCAATAACTTTATGATAACAAATCGATAACTTTTCGATAGCAAAACGATATCTTTTTGATAGCTATCAGATAACTTTCCATTCACATACTGAAAACATGTCAATAACTCGGTAACACGTCGATAAAAAATTGTTACTACTCCGCAAACAAATTGATAAATTTTCGATAGCATACCGATAAATTTCTGATAACATATCAATACGTTTCTGATAACAAAGCGATAACTTTACGATAAAAAATCGATATATTTTCGATATCAAAACGTTAATTTTTGTGATAGCTATTAGATAATGTTTCTTTAACAAACCATTAAAACTTCCGATAACAAATCGCTGTGATGCCGCTAAAACCCGTTAAAAATAGATATTTTCTCAATAAATAAACGATAAATTTTCGATAATGAAATCTTGGATAAAAGACCGATAACTTAACGCAACCTTTTCGATAACCAACCGATAACTCGTGAATAAAGTGTATAACTCATCGATCACTTATTTTATCAGTTTAGTTAATTTGCAGCATCTCGACAACAAATCGGTATTGATCGTCTATATTCTATTAACAAAACAATAACTCGCCTAAAATAATGTATAACACAACAACGACAACAACAACAAAATGGATAACGTGCCCATAATACGTCGATAAAAAAAATGAAAACTCATCAACTCAACATGCCGTTACTTCGCTAACTCGGTTTCGGTTCCAGTATTTACTTCTAATATTTTTTTTCGTCTCCCTTACTTTACCTTTTTCCTATAAACAAAACGATAACTCCTTTCTTTTCTTTTACTTCCATATCCTTTCTGTCGGATACATTTTTGTCCACTGTGAGTCTACTTAGAGAGTGACGGCACATTCGGCAAATGGAATTACTTCTTAGTGGTCCTCAACAAACCACTTGTTATGAGTTGATTTCTCTTCCTCCTCATTCTGACAGATCCTACAGAGTGAGGTTGTTGGTATGTGCCACCGTCGGAGCATCAGTGCAATAACGCAATGACCTGTGATGACACCTTTAAGTACTTCCACTGAAGATTTGTTTAGGATGAGAAGGAAGGTAGCTCCTTTCCTATCCAAACATCGGCATAAGGAACTTGAGACCTCGCAATCAAGGCTTTTGGTCCAGGGAAAGTCAGTTGCTCTAATCTCATATTCCTCGAATTTCCTTAGGAGATCACCCAGTGGTGCTCTTACGGAGCTGTCTGGCTCGCTTATGCTCATTTCAAAACCTTTCCTATCCGTCACATCTGCAAATTCATTCGCTTCAATAACGCTGTGCCCCGGGACCCGGCAAATCGAAATATATTCCAATTTATAACGTTAGATTCCTATTTCTTTGAGGCGACGTGGCTGTCGACAAAGATTGTTACATTGGTGTCTGGGACCGTATTTTTTCGGAGCAGCATAGCTGCTCTTGCTGTATCATAGTCCTCCGCTAGGAAGACGCTGAGTACAATCCAGCTCTCTTTCCCTTTTCAATATTCGAAAGTCTGTGTAGATTTAATGCACCTACTACTGTATAGGCTTTTCTATCATTCCTCCGTTGACGGATATCTTATGATTCCGTTTAATCCTATAATTCCAGGCATTGTACGAATACTTGTAAAGGCATCAAGTGAAAAATTCGGATTAACATTTCCAGAGGTAGTAGTTGTCAAATCATTTGGGTCGGAGACAATCGGCTGGAAAGGCTTAACCTCTGAAACAAACCAAATTAGAAGTTTGGGTTAAGTCAGGTTAAGCTAGGTGAAGTGGTTTGTTGGCTATCACGTAGAAGAAACTCAATTCAACTGCATGCAGATCCAATGTGCCATAAAAACTTAGAAAATCGCTGTACGGCACCGATGTAGTTTCAATACGTATAATCTTAACCCAAACAAAGCCCCTTGACATCTAAGTGTGTAGAGACTAAAGTACTTTCGATCAGTTATAGGAAAAGAGAGCCAATGACTTGCAGGCTACGCCAAACGCTCCCAGACATAGTAACTGCTTAGCTGTCTGAGAGGTTATGTCCCGTTTAGGGAATCAGTAAAAAATTTTCTCGGGTCAGACCTTTTTACCTAACTTATCAAATCGTATATTGGTTCCCAGGTCAACTGAGCTTTTTAACAGGGTCCTTAAAATAATTATCCAGTCTATTTAAGTTCTACAGCCTGTATTAATTTCTCCATTATGAAATTAAACACATCGAATGATAAAGATAACCCTGTCTGAAACCACGTTTAGTATCAAGCAGCTCGGAGAGGTCCTCTCCGAGTAGTAGTAATGATTTTTTCTTTAATCCGAGTTGTTTTGTGTTATCAATTAAGTCTTTGAATTTGCGTTGGTTGTAAGTGAAATGTGGCTAATGAACTTGCTAAACATCGATGAAGAAGTCGCTTCGCTTTTGGTTTGGGTGCTGCCATTAATTACTTTCAAATGGATTCAATGTGCATATAAAACAACAACAAAGAACTTTGAAGAACTGCAGTTCCATCAAACAATTGCATTACAATTAAGTTTTCTTTGAATTACCCCCCATATTTCAAATGACCTCAACATTTTCCTTTTGTCACGCAAAACTACTCTGCAACACTTAAACGTGCTGCGAGCTCAAATTGCAAAATGAAGAATGATTATTTCGATACAACCAAACTACAAAGTTCATTTACACAACACCCATTTGAACTTGCTTAATGTCGCCAATGGCCAGACCACTTTAATTTATATTTAGCCACAAAATTCGATTAAGTAAAACCTCAATGCCCAATGGGGCAGAGTGAAATGACTAGTGGGTTTGGGTGTATGTGTGCCACAAAAAATGCAATTCAAACCTGAAGAGGACCAGAGTTCGAGCTATTATTGCTGACGTCTTTGTGAAATTTCAACAATTATTGTATCTTACCCGTGTGTGTTGGTATGTATATATGTGTGTTGTTACGTGTAAGTATTGATATATCTGCAAAGTAGTTGATTTTCCTATGCGTCATCTTAGCAACTTCAGACGACAGTTCCGTGCAACATTCATCACCCTCCATTGCCCTTCTCAAACAATTATTGCAATTCAATGGCATACAATGTCCGCAATTGGTTCTGCCCATGGTCCAGCCGTACAGTCAAGCTATTGTTTATTTATTTGCTTGAGTTGGCTTATTGTTCTATGGTCGTAATATTGAACTTTAACGTTTTTGTTGTATATACCTACAAACATATTATTTTGCCGGAAGGAACTAAGGAAACATGTACACTTATGCATTTGGATGTATGTATGTAAGTTAGTATATGTATGACGTCCCAATGAACAACAACAAAAAATCTCGGAGTTTTGGTAAAATTGCAATTTTCAGTTAGTCTTCGAAAACTATTTTGTTTCAACTTAAGCCTTTTAATTTAAGAACTCATATCACCATTTCCCTATTATCTCTTTTACTGTTAAAGGAATAAGCCCGTTGTTTTACTAAAAAACAACCAATTACACCCAAACATATTCCTACCACATGAAAAGACGGTTACCGTTGCGCAAACGTAACATTTTTTTTACTGTTTTGCATAATAGTTACATATATATATACATGTGAAGCTCACAAAATGGTCTTAAATAAAAAAATAAAAAAACAAAGTTTAGTTAAACGGTTTTATTGAAAACAATACTTACATTCAGTAGAAAGGTTCCGACTTAGATATAAGTGAGGTGGACAGCTCTGTCCGACCGCCGCTGAGTTTTCTCCTAGGGAGAATCCACGAATATGAGAATAAGGCAACGGACTTGCTATGGACCAATAGGGTTGACTGCGAACTCTCAAGGTCATTATGGTCATGCTTGGATAGGAAAGGCACAAGCTTCCTTCTCAAACTGAACAAATCTTCGGTGAGGGTACTTACGGGTGCCATCACATGTCATTGTGCTATCGCGAATACCAACAAGCTCCCTCTGCAGAAGCAGTCAGGATGAGGAGGAAGAGGAGTCGATCTACCACTTTCTCTGCCGATGTCCGGCGCTTCAAAGAAGAAAGCTCAGATTTCTGCGCTCACGCTTCTTCGACAGCCTGGCAGAGGTTGGGAAGGTGGACGTCTCGCTTCTTCTTGGGTTCATTAGAGAAAGCAAGTGGTTCATTGAGGACCACAGGTAATGAATTTTCCGCCACCCTGTACTTACTGAGGGCACTCACAATGGACAAATATGTTTCCGAGTGGAAGTGTGGGTAACACGCACGCACGCCCCCTTAACCTGACCTTACTTACATTCAGTAATAATAATACTAAATAATAGAAAATAATAGATACTAGTCATTACACTCCTCACCAATTTAGGGCGTTGATCAGAAAAATAAATAAAAGCATTGGGCGCGTGAAATTTCTAAAAACGTGAGGCTAACGATAACCTAATTAAGGTTCAGTTGATCGTACTTATGCATATATGAAAATATCATTTATAAAGATGTAAGCGGTTGACTATCAGTAGAAATTTGACGTGCTCACGCTTTTATTTAATTTTATGATCAACGCTCTAGATTGATGAGCAAAAATCGCGAGTACTCCAGGCATGCATGTATGGATTACTCGCTATGGACCAAGCGAGTGTTCCAAAATTAACCACAATTCATACAAAAAATATGGTCCAATTAACATTGCGATGTCCTAGGGCTGGACCATATACTCCAGCTCCGCATTAGATCGGAGTACTCCATGGAGTACTCACAGTCCAATAAACATCGTGTAGTGATTACAATCGTTAAAAACGAGCAATGATCGGCTTAAAATATGTTTGTGTAGAAATATGAGTTGGTCCATTGCTGCATTACAGCGGAGTATAATGGTACGTACTCCAGTGGACCGATCATGATCCAACGATTTTTGCAGGGTACTCGCGATTTTTCCAGGGTAATATTTGTTCAATGAGCCAAATTGGACAGACAAGTACGAGTTTTTTAAATATCTCAATTCTTGCGGCACCTAGCGTGAATTTTCTTTACTAAAGCGGTTTCTATTTCTGCATGTCATATATGTTTTCCAAATATGAGCCAAATCGGACCAAAAATACGATTTTTTTAAAATATTTCGATCCATGCGCCACTTATCGGAGTTTTTTTCTTATTATTGCATTGCCATCGGGTTCTGAATTATATTTCAAGTTGCAAACTTGTAGCTTATCGGGAAGTTATTTAAATTTCGTTTAAAAAACTCGTTCACAACGGCCGGCCGGCCGCCCTGTCATGTGAAGCTAAATAAAACCGTTTAAAACATATTCCATCATAAAGTAATTTTAGCATTCAGGGGGTTGCCAGCGCAATTAATAGCTTTTCCGCCTCAATTGCCCAAATCACCTACCTGTGACGAATACTGTTTATTTATCAAGCGATGCTTTGGCGTCCTCTAGTTCCTTACGGAAGGAGGCGGGTTGGATGACCAAGAAGGCTCATCACGGTCACATAAAATAGTTCACATCACGACTGTCTGACTGGCGAATTACATCTTCTTTGCCTGCCCTCACATTAAAATCGGCCGTATGTGAGTTTCATGCGCGCGTAGAAGGTGCCCGTATCATCATCGTCCATATATTAGACTATTCTGCCTGCATGCTAGTGGTGCTAAGATGGTGAAGAAGTCTGTCTCCCACTGGAGCGCGGTTTTATGTGACCAGTTCCAAGCGCAGTGCAAAACGCGATCTATGCTTATGTAGTGATCTGATTGATCTACGACAGATGCCCGGTTGCCCATGAATCCCTCCTGCAAGTCCTTAAACCGATTATGCAAGCGGCCTTGTCGTGTTCTCACTTTTTGACATTTAGCTTACCACCCAATGGATGTTCAGTGGCTACCCAGAGAAGATTTGATACAAGTGACCGATGAAATGTTTTATATGCATACAAAAGCATCGCTCTAGCCATTCCCTGGTGGCTGGCGATCAGATTAGTTAGTAGGAATACTTTGGTTGCCCATCTGCCACTTAATTTCTTCTTCGTTGTTTTTTGACATTCGTCGGACAGCCTAAAGGAACTTTGTTCTATGAGGAGGCTGACGTTTCGAATTCGAACACCATCTGGAAAGGAAAACATTCCTCGAGAGCCGTTTCGGCATCTCGACACGCCTACTGTGACGAAAGGTGTACGGAAACAGCTCTTCGTTTGATTTTGAAATTATAGAGGGGTCCATCGAGACCAAAGAATTTGTTCTAGGAGCTTCTCTTGAAATAGACGGAGTCTTGAACATTGTCCTACCAGCGGCGATTCAAAAGGCCTTTGAGCACTTGGAGTCGCATCGACTCTGGTCGAATATATCAGCACATTTTTGAGAGACAGAATTGAATCGGAGTGGGGAGAGGGGAGCGACGGCTGAGAGCAAAGATTATTGTAGAGAACAGAGCGTTTAACGCTACGGTTGCCTTGTACAGCTGTGAAGGGGCAATTGCCAAACGCTGGAGTTTTCTGGAAGGGTGGTACATTGGCTGTACGATATGGTGTTCAAGTCGATTTCGTTCTATAATGTTCTGGTCTGGTGGAGAGCATTAGACCCATGGTCACAAGGTTGGAAGCATTGCAGTGATGGTTGAAATAAGCGGGGCTTTTCGTACAAAACCTACAATGGCACTAAAAGCAATGCTTAATTTTTACCCACTTGATATCGTGGACAAAATGGTCACATCCTGGGCTGGAATTCGGCTTCGTGACATGAAATATTAGCTTGTGAATTACAGGCACTCTTACATTCTGACCGACTTTTACTTCATCCCTGGCAGGACATACTACTGTGCGCTGACTTCCACTCCTGTTGCCATATTCACCATTCATAGCCCCGTCATGTAAGGAATATAGTGGGGAATTAATACGGGACGGTAGTTTAGTGAGCATGTGCACGGATGGATACTTGATGAACGGCAGGATTAGGGGTAAGCTATTCTGACATTAACTCGTTGTTGGCCTGAAATTTCGGCTGTTCGATCACTGCAGCGTCTTGTAGGCACGGCCACTATAAAGGTTTTTATTAAATGCCTGGGTATAGGGATTTTTTTATTTATTTTTTATAGGGATATCCCCGGCAGCTACGAGGTTCTTGGCGCGGGCAAGTACTGATGCACTGAACGTGCCTACTAATGAAGACTTTAGGATTCCGCTGACCACTTTATATCTACTTCTGAACCCCTTTTTATATTAAGCTGAGCAGAGCTCACAGTGTATATTAATTTCGTTCTCATAACGGTACCCTGGAACGGCATAAACTAATCGAGTTAGATATAGACTGATCTGGGCGAAAAAAGAAATTAATTTAGCCATGTACGTCCGTCTATCCGTAAACACGATAACTTGAGTAAATTTTGAGGTATCTTAATGAAATTTGGTATATAAGTTTCTGGGCACTCATATCAGATCGCTATTTAAAATGAACGAAATCAGACTATAACCACGCCCACTTTTTCGATATCGAAAATTTCGAAAAACCGAAAAAGTGCGACAAAAGATTGCTAAAACGAGGAAACTTGGTAGGTGGGTTGACCTTATGGAGCAGAATAGAAAATTAGTAAAATTTTGGATAATGCGCGTGGCTCCGCCCACTTTTAAAAGAAGGTAATTGAAAAGTTTTGCAAGCTGTTATTTGGCAGCTGAGTATGTAATGTTCGGTTACACCCGAACTAAGCCTTCCTTCTTTGTTGTTGAGGCTTTCCAGGCCCCTTGTTGACTCCAAGTGCTAGACAAGCTAATACGAAGTGTTTAACAAAGTTCATCTATCCATGGGTTTTTGGCGTGTTATAACGGCACTGCTTACTGGGTGGTATGCGGTATCCCTTAATATTCTGGATGGCTCGTGCTGTGTTAGCTGTATTGAAGTAGATGAGGTGGAATCATCCATTCGCTTTATGATCAGGTGTATATATCTCGATAGGGATGTATTCCCCTTTCGGAAGGAATATTTCAAAATCAATATATGCGTTATTCGTAGCTTTATCGATTCGCTAAATAACCGATAGAATATGGTGTAACAAAGCGGATCAGCAAAAAGTGTCCTTAGTACACAGTTGCCACCCAACCTAACCTAACTTAACCTAACCTTAGGCAGTGTTTAAGATGCACTTCCCATTGAGAACGTTTTCACCGTTTCTTTTAATATTAGTTCGCCAATACTTTTCAAATTAATATTGAGAAAATATGTTTATTGGGATGCAGGTACGTCCATACTTTATATGTATGAGTGTAACAGTTGGCAAGAGCTCAACTATTACTTACGGCTTGTAGGCCATATCAAGGTTTGATTAAATTGAGTCGGATGTAATAAAAATATAATATACCTACTATCTAATCGTAATGAAAGTGTTCAATAGAGATATAAATAAACAAAGTGAAATCAAGTAGGAGGATAATATGAACTCATTTAAAGAAGATACGAAAATGAGAAAGTTTGTGGTTGGATAGTATTTAAGTGATATAAAAATTGGATGGTGATTACATACAAAATGAAATACTTAACGGAGGAGTTTTCACTAGCTTTTCACAGCTTAGTTAGTTTTCCATTACAGTTACAAAATGGTTGATAGGTGTAATGTTTGGAAATATCACATGCGAGACCTACATCACGTATGCGGGGGTGATCCCAGATCGAAGCAGGAAACACGGTTTTAAAACCGAACCTGATGCTTTGGAGGAAGCCACCTCATGTGTGGATACGTTTGCGAACTAGCACATGTTTTTCTGGATGAAACGGTCGGATCTCATTTTTGTACTTACGAAGATTTCTTCTTTCCATACTGGAGGAGCGACCTCATCAAATAGCTGTCTACTGCAATGTCGCCGATTATTGTGCTTATTAACCGTTTACACTTTCGCCTAGCTTTGTAAATAGTATACATATATAAGTGATAAGGAAACATTATACTCCAGTCACGACTGCGGAGTTTTGGTAGTCCTGCCACTTAGTGTGCTGCGAAGAAGCGATACGAGGATGTTTTTATGACTCAGTACTTTGGAAGCAATTGCGGATACATGTGCGCTGAAGCAGTCACTATGATTGTGTTCTGCGGTTGATAGCGTTACGCATTCAACTTAAATATACAATTTTTGTGTTATCTACCACGCCCATATCATAAACACTGCAGTCATAGATTAAGTCAGTGACACTGTCAAGTAAATTAAAGGAGAAAAAAAACCGAGACCAAGGGAGGATTCTGTTTATTATGGAGCAGCTGACATCTATCGAAGGTGGAGTCGCTTGCAAAACACCGACTTTACCCCCGTTAAATTTCTTATTTGCTTCTTTTGGGCTTTAGTTTTCAAGTAAAATACCAGCGGCCGCCGTGGTTAGCGTGCTCCGTCTACCACACCGAAGATCCTGGCTTCAACTCCCGGGCAAAGCAACATCAAAAATTTAGAAACAAGGTTTTTCAATTAGAAAAAAAGTTTTTCTAGGCGGGGACGCCCCTCCGCACCGATTTGCCAAACACTCCGAGTGTATTGCTATATGAAAAGCTTCTCAGTAAAAACTAATCTGCTGTGTCGCTCTGAGTTTACCGTAAAACAGGTAGGTCCTGTACCGCCAATTTGTAGGAAAATTATAAGGAGCACGTCGCAGGTTGGAAGAGAAGTTCGGACTAAATCTCTTCGGTGATGTATCGCGCCTTATATTTATTTATTTCTAATTCCATACCCAGTACAAATATTATATTATTTATTACACCTAATTTCAGAACCTTTGTGTGATGGCAAATGTTTTCACCTTTTATTAATTTCATTGAACCAATGCTGAGAGATTCAAGTTATTGGTTCATTTAAAACTATACCTTACCATAGCTTCAAGAAATCCTAAATTTCAGATTGAAAAACACTCATTAAATCTGGTGGGCGCATAGATATGGATGTGACCTGAGCTAGTGTACATCTTTTCATTTCTCAACCACAGCCTATTTTAGATCCGTGCGTGGAAACTGAAATATCGAATTTCTAAGTAAGTACACATCTTCTCAGTACTTATTTGTTGGAAAGTGAAACCTTAGTTTTTATCGTAGTACCATTAGCACAATTTAGTATGTTTTTGATAAAGGAGCCATACACTATCCTTAGCTCCAACTATCGCAGCCGTAGGACACCATAGCTCGACACAAAGGTCGATAAGTATAAAATAACATATCACGTTTATGTTGCATATCGTGTTAAGGCCTCCGAAGGGCACTAACGAATTACCTTGTCGCAAGAGGGCTTAGTGTTTCCTATATGATTCCAGTGATGCCAATTATCGAGCTACAACGTTACTTTGCTTGGGGCACCACTTAAGCTCCATTCATTTTATTCTGAAGAAGTTAATAAAAAAAACTGCTATTTCCTACATTATGAGGTACTTAGGATACTATTTTTCTGGATAGCGAAATAGGGAGCGATCTTAGCGAAACATCTGATTTATGATGCGATCTTTGATAACTCGCTTACATTAATACTTCCCATATTTTTTTTAGGAAATGGATAACTTGCAATTTGGATATTGGAAACGAAAGAAAGCAACACGAGGGAAGGAGGAAGAGATATAGTTCGATAAAGATGGAGAGATACAAAAAGATCGAGCGGGGGAGTGAGAAGGGGAGGCATCCAGAGATAGGGAGAGGATTGGGTAGAAAATGCCGGAAAGGAAAAAAGAGACGCATCCGGTTAGGGGGCTTAGATTATACCCCCGGCAGGTATGCCTGTCGTGGTAGACGACTAAAGTATCCTAGAGATTGCAGGGGTTGCTTAGTGCAACCCTTTCAAGGGACTACCAGCGCAATTTATAGTTTCTACAATCCAATTTTCCACCTCAACTCCTCGCTGATATATTGGGCTGAGCGGTCACATACGTAGCAGATTTTACACTGAAAGAAAAAGACTGGTAAAATCAGCCGAAATACGGGTCAATTCAACCGAAGTTTCTGTCAATTTTTATCCATCGCATTAAGATATTGAATCAACTGCGCACAAATCGTTGATTCGCAATTAACCGTTTTAGTAGTCAAATGAACAAGAAAAAGGTGTTGCGACAGCTTTGTACGAAAGTACCTATGTTGCCA
Organism: Eurosta solidaginis; assembly: GCF_040869045.1. Lineage (NCBI taxonomy): Eukaryota > Metazoa > Arthropoda > Insecta > Diptera > Tephritidae > Eurosta > Eurosta solidaginis. The sequence continues at coordinate 171,744,183 of NC_090322.1, read as the reverse complement.
TATATATAAGTAAATAAATAAATGTAAGGCGCGATAACCTCCGAAGAGATCTAAGGCCGAGCTTCTCTTCCAATTTACGTCGTGCTCCTCTTGGTTTTCCCTACAAATTGGCCGGACGGGACCTACATGTATTATGCCGACTCCGAACGGCATCTGCAACGCAGATGAGTTTTCACTGAGAGCTTTTCATGGCAGAAATTCACTCGGAGCGCTTGCCAAACACTGCCGAGGGGCGACTACGCTTAGAAAAATTTTCTTCTAATTGAAAAACTTTATTTCTAAAATTTTGATTTTGCTTTGCCCGGGGTGCGAACCCAGGGTCTTCGGTGTGGTAGCTGGAGCTCGCTACCATCACACCACGGTGGCCACCATATACATACGTAAATACGTGAATGCATAAATACGCATGCTTGCTACATATACATATATATGTACGCACTTAATAATCGAATTTCAATTGGGCGTACATCAAATATGCTGGCGCCCATTAAACATTATACACTTTATTATTTTGTTTTATTAAACGCACTTTCACCAAATTTTATATATTATAATTTATATTTGTTGTTTTTTGGCCTTCAATATTTAAATTATTCAATTTTTCGAGCTCAAGGCCACACATAAATAAAAAACCAAATATTTTATATCTTTCAATAAATATATTTGTTTAATGGTTGATCGATATTTCGACCTCAAACTGAGATCGTCCTCAGGACTAAAAATATTACAAAACAATAAAAACATCAAAAAGTGCATTTTACGTACATCCCTATAACACAACTTACACTCTTGGCTGTGCCTGATCGACTAATTTTAAAAGATTACAAATCAAACGAATATAAACAATTTAATTTAAACAAATAAAAACCGTAAATATAAACAAATTTTTGACAAAAACAACCATATACAAATTTCTCCAACTATTCGTCGCGCTCAGCATACCTATATATGTACATATATCAGCTACAGGTAAACTGTTGTTGTCTAACATTATAATACAAATATTGGTGGGACATTAAACTAACAAATTACTCTCAAAGGGCTTTTTTGTTTCTGCTTATTAGCTGCCTATAGGCCGAAGCACAATTTTCCGTGTCCGTTTTAAAATTTATCCGTTTTTCGCTCTCTATATTGATAATATGAAGCATTTCAAGTATGTATCTCTTATTATGTTGCTTCTCTTGTTGCAAAATTCTCACATTGTCTAAATCTGGACAATGTCCCGTAGCGCTACATTGATGTGTTATCGTTCAAATTATTTCTGTTTTTTATATTCGACTTGTGTCCGGAAATCCTTGTCTTAAGCTTAGATTTAGTTGTCCCCACATATACTTTGTTGCATAAGTGGGACCCGTCACCATTACAATTAATTTGGTATATTACGTTGGATTTCTCGTATTTTTCAATCCTGCTTTTCATGTTGCTGTGTATTTGTCGTAGAGTGTTGTCGTACGTGAAAGCTATTTGGAACTTGTCCCGGTCATACATATTTGAATTCTTCAGTCTGTTGGACAAGCCTGGAATGTATGTGGCTGTCTTGAATATTTTCTTGGCGTCCTGTCTGATCTCAGTAGTATTCGCTTTAGCGTAAAAATCTCTTATTTAGCTATTGATTAAAGATGGAGAAAAATCGTTGTATGTTAATATTTGCTTGATCAGGGCAATATTTGCTTCATGGTAACATGCGTCGCTAATAGAGAGAACTCTTCTAACAAAGTTCTTTGCCGTGTTTACTATGATTCTTCTTTCATGCTTGGAATAAAAGTTTATTAATCTCACAGACGCAGTGGGTTTTTGTACCATTTAAATGTAAGTTTATTGTTATGTCTTATTATCATCGTATCTAAGAATGGTAATTTTCCGTCAACTTCCATCTCTGGCGTGAACTTTATAGACTTCATATAGCTATTTAGAGTGGCCACCGTTTCTTGGACTTTATCTGTTTTGACGATAGCAAATATATCATCCACATATTTCGTAAGCAAACGTGGTTTATGTGAAAAATCTTCCATGCATTTGTTCAGCAATTCCCCCATTACAATATCTGCAATGACTGGCGATGCTGGGGATCCCATAGGCATTACATAGCGATGTTCGTATATTTTGTCTCTAAATTTAAAATATCTGTTGACCTTTATGCAGAATCGTACTACCCCAAGAAATAAGTCCTTCGTTAACGAAGTGTGGCTTTTTATCAAATCCCTCTTAATTTCAATAATTTTCATGGCATGGTCTACTGGAACGCTAGGGAAAAGAGATACCACATCAAAAGAAACTAAACTTTCATCGTCATATATATATGTCTTTTTTATTTTGTCTTTAAACTCGATTGAGTCTTTTACATTGAAAATGGAAGATTTTGTTATGTTCTCAGGTATGTTAGTGAGGTATTTACAAACTATATGATGGCGAATTTACTGATGAAAATTTTGGTCTCAATGGAATTCCTTCCTTGTGGACCTTCGGTAGACCATAGAGTCTAGGCGAATTAGCTGTTTCGCTTAGCAGACGGTATTTTTCACTCAGACTAATCATTTTGTTTTTAAACATCTTTTCGACAAATTCATTATTCTTTTCTTGGAGTTTGTTGTGGGGATCTCTTTTCAGAACTCTGTATGACGTGATGTCATTAACTATTTTCCCTAACTTCGTTTCATATTCAGATTTTTCCAAAACCACTGTAACATTACCTTTATATGCATTGAGGACCAGTAGGTGTTTATTATTACTGAGGAACTTGAGCTCGAAAAATTGAATAACTTAAATATTGAAGGCCGAAAAACAACAAATAAAAATTATGGATCGGAGAGCACACCGAAATGACAACAATGCAATTGGAGTCTACAAAAACATCAAGAACAGGTATGACATGAAGACCAGGAGGTGCACAAAACGTTATCAATATAATACACAACAACTGATTGGGCTGACGGAGTCGATAAAAGTTTTGGGTAGATGCAGGAAGAGCGGCATAATACCAAATTTCATCAAAAATGCCACCAAAACATTGTATACATCCTTGAATGCAACATCAAATACGAGAAAATTTTATCAAAGATCAACAAAGCAGCGTCATCATATTTGGTAACAGTCCAAAAGAAATTATTAAATATAATTATCAAAATCAAGCACGAACTTCGGAAGAAAAAGGAAAAGGAGTTAAATAAACTAACAACAAATTTAAAACAACAATTAAAAGATTCCGTCGTATTTTTCGAGAATGAAACTCTGCTAACTAACAAACTTACAACAAAAATCAAGAAAACACAAACGAACAAATTTTATAGACTTAAAGACGAAAAAAAAACAACTACTAAACATAAAACACATTCGCCAGTGGTTTTGTAACTCGACATCAACAAATATACCACCTGACACTCAGTGGCTTCTCTCGTTAGGTCCAAAATATGCTTTGCCAACAACAACGAAAAATTTTCCACTTTTTAAGATAATAGCAGACGAAGAAGACTGTATACAAACCATCGGAGACAGAGAAAGGCAAGAGACAGAAAGAAATAATTTAACCACATTAATACGGGATCACCTTAAAAGGCCAAATTATAAAACGAGAGATCATTTTGTTTTAGACACCCTACATTCAACAAAAGAGTTCCTAAGTAACAATAAACACCTACTGGTCCTCAATGCAGATAAAGGTAATGTTACAGTGGTTTTGGAAAAATCTGAATATGAAACGAAGTCAGGTAAAATAGTTAATGACATCACGTCATACAGAGTTCTGAAAAGATATCCCACCAACAAACTCCAAGAAAAGAATAATGAATTTGTCAAAAAGATGTTTAAAAATAAAATGATTAGTCTGAGTGAAAAATACCGTCTGCTAAGCAAAACAGCTAATGCGCCGAGACTCTATGGTCTACCGAAGATCCACAAGGAAGGAATTCCATTGAGACCAAAATTTTCATAGTAAATTCGCCATCATATAGTTTGTGTAAATACCTCACTAACACACTTAAGAACATAAAAAAATCTTCCATTTTCAATGTAAAAGACTCAATCGAGTTTAAAGACAAAATAAAAAAGACATATATATATGACGATGAAAGTCTAGTTTCTTTTGATGTGGTATCTCTTTTCCTAGCGTTCCAGTAGACCATGCGATGAAAATTATTGAAATTAAGAGGGATTTGATAAAAAGCCACACTTCGTTATCGAAGGACTTATTTCTTGGGGTAGTACGATTCTGCATAAAGGACAACAGATATTTTAAATTTAGAGACAAAATATACGAACATCGCTATGGAATGCCTATGGGATCCCCAGCATCGCCAGTCATTGCAGATATTGTAATGGGGGAATTGCTGAACAAATGCATGGAAGATTTTTCACATAAACCACGTTTGCTTACGAAATATGTGGATGATATATTTGCTATCGTCAAAACAGATAAAGTCCAAGAAACGGTGGCCACTCTAAATAGCTATATGAAGTCTATAAAGTTCACGTCAGAGATGGAAGTTGACGGAAAATTACCATTCTTAGATACGATGATAATAAGACATAACATTAAACTTATATTTAAATGGTACAAAAACCCACTGCGTCTGTGAGATTAATAAACTTTTATTCCAAGCATGAAAGAAGAATCATAGTAAACACGGCAAAGAACTTTGTTAGAAGAGTTCTCTCTATTAGCGACGCATGTTACCATGAAGCAAATATTGCCCTGATCAAGCAAATATTAACATATAACGATTTTTCTCCATCTTTAATCAATAGCTACATAAGAGATTTTTACGCTAAAGCGAATACTTTTGAGATCAGACAGGACGCCAAGAAAATATTCAAGACAGCCACATACATTCCAGGCTTGTCCAACAGACTGAAGAATTCAAATATGTATGACCGGGACAAGTTCCAAATAGCTTTCACGTACGACAAAACTCTACGACAAATACACAGCAACATGAAAAGCAGGATTGAAAAATACGAGAAATCCAACGTAGTATACCAAATTAATTGTAATGGTGACGGGTCCCACTTATGCAACAAAGTATATGTGGGGACAACTAAATCTAAGCTTAAGACAAGGATTTCCGGACACAAGTCGAATATAAAAAAACAGAAATAATTTGAACGATAACACATCAATGTAGCGCTACGGGACATTGTTCAGATTTAGACAATGTGAGAATTTTGCAACAAGAGAAGCAACATAATAAGAGATACATACTTGAAATGCTTCATATTATCAATATAGAGAGCGAAAAACGGATAAATTTTAAAATGGACAAGGAAAATTGTGCTTCGGCCTATAGGCAGCTAATAAGCAGAAACAAAAAAGCCCTTCGAGAGTAATTTGTTACGTAATGTCCTACCAATATTTGTATTATAATTTATTTAATAATTTTTAATTTATTGTATTATAATGTTAGACAGCAACAGTTTACCTGTAGCTGATATATGTACATATATAGGTATGCTGAGCGCGACGAACAGTTGGAGAAATTTGTACATGGTTGTTTTTGTCAAAATTTGTTTATATTTACGGTATTTATTTGTTTAAATTATATTGTTTATATTCGTTTGATATGTAATCTTTTAAAATTAGTCGATCAGGCACAGCCAAGAGTGTAAGTTGTGTTCAGATTGAGGTAGAAATATCAATCAATCATTAAACAAATATATTTATTGAAAGATATAAAATATTTGGTGTTTTATTTATGCGTGGCCTTGAGCTCGAAAAATTGAATAATTTATTATAATTTATTTAATTTAGAGTTTTGAACTTCGCTTTTCAAAGAGAAATGAAAATAGTAGTCACAAAACTGATTCTCAATTCTTTCAGTTGCAACTCAGCTCATTCTCAATTTCTTCTCTCGCATGTAGTTGCCACACTTGATTGTTTCGAACAAAACTTGTAGTATAAATGTTTGACATAACATTTTAAATAGAGAACTTGTAAGTTATAGAAAAGTAAAGAATTAAATCGCAGGAAGGTAATTCACCACTGGAGTAACTTTACATGTAATTCTGCAAGTTTAATTTTGGTAACACTTTAAGTTGAAACGATTCCAAAACAACTCAAACTTTTATGTTGTCGGAAACATCAACATTAAAAAGGATGTTTTTTATTATCTTATTAGATTCGTTCGCGTGAGTGAAAATTCGTAAAGCCTTGAACAAAATGTTACTAACTTTGGAAAAATCCTGTTCGTAAGGGGCGCAATTTTGCATGTCGCTTGGAGGAGAGGGTGAAAAATTGTACCCGATAAATAGGTGTCCCGTTATCTCATAATTTTTGCACAGTAAATTCAAAAAAGGGTTTTTACGTTTTGAATTGATAACTGATAAACTAGCTTTTTGTTGTTTTCCCATTTTGTGTGTTTTTTCGATTTGGTGGTTTTCTTATTTTGAAGTTTTTTTTTTTAACAAGTGGTACCATCGTCATAAGTACAAAGTAGAGAGCCCAGTGAGCGTAAAATTCTCTTTGAAATTTGCTCATGTATTGACTGTTGATCGTTGTTGAAATGACCAGTGAGATTAGTTGTGTTAACAAAAAAATCAGTTAGATTGATTAGGAATCTGTCAATTTTACAGAATTTTGTTAACTTAAGAGCGACAATTTCTGTTCTGTTGAAATGACTAAACTAATTTGTTTGCTTGACAAAGAACTCGGTCGAATTAACCATAATTCGATCAATTTCATCGAATCTCCGTCATGTCGGGAACAACAGAACCGATTTGTTGATTTTACTAGCATCATTTCCTTCAGTGTACTATCAGCAAGAACTTTGGAATTCCGCTAATCACTTGCCGTCTACTTCGTCTCTGGTCGGGCTGACCAATGAACTTAATGAATAAACGACAAAATACACAAGAAATCTTAAGTAATTTTTGAGGAGAGCCAAAACAACAGCAGCTACAACTTGGATTGTCTAGTTAAAGCGGAATGGCAATTTAAAGAAGGGATTTCCGTATGAAAAAGTAGACCTTAGAAAGCCCTTACTATTAATTTTCTAAAAGCGAATTCTTTACAAATAATTTAATTACATTCACTACAAAAGCTTTAGCATACATTTAAATTATCTTTGAATTTTTGTCAATCATCTCCTCTAAGCCACACAGTATATCTGTCTGTTAAAGGTTTCGGAACTTCCACTATCTGTGTCTGCTGCTTAGTAATTTATACCATTTCATGCTGTTATGTTAGCCTTTCATTGTTATTATTGTTAATTTAATTCTTGTGATTATTAGCTTAACATTTGAGAAAGTTTTGCCCTACCCAATACGGATGCATTAAATAACTTTATTGAAATCATTGAACCAAAAAGTTTTCGGTCAATAATCATTGACAGCACATAAAGCAATGAGCATATTTCCGTTTTGATTATATTTGAAAAAAAAAACTTCGTTTGTTTGAGAATTTGTCTCTACTCTCAATGCATAAGAGGGTTTCTGTTATACCTTTAACAGGGCGGGATTAACCCTTAACGGGCCCTAGGCAACCATCAATTTGGGGGCCCATTTTTTTCACGTCCGTTCCCTTCTTCTTTCGATTATAAAATACTAACTTACATATATCTTTCATAAAAATTTTATTGTTACAATGTAAAAGTATCAATAAAATTACTATCTACATTTTTAAATTGTCGTTCTACATTTGTTTTCGGTAAATTCACCAATTATATCATCAATATTGATTTTGTTAAATAAATCTGACTCAACGCAAAGTATACCTAATATCTCTTGTCGAGTTTTAGCTCTTTCAGCAGCTTTTATTCTTTGTAATTGCGAGAAGGTAGAACAATTTGTGATCATTAATTTAAAAAAAAATCCGAAGAGATATTTTTGTGTTAAGAAATACAGCGGCTAATTGATCTTCGATTAGAATCTTATACAAATGACTATGAGTTTTTTGTGCATCAGTGTATCTGGAGTTCACGTAACTTTGGAATTGTTCGACTTCAATGAAAAATCCTCCCAAATCTCTAGAATAAAAACAAACTAAGTTATTTATAGCTTCGTGGAGGTCTCCATCACTTAGAGAAAAGTTGATGAGAAATGCAAATCTCTCTGAAACTTCTATATGCACTTTCGCACGTCGTTTGATTTCACTGTGAAAATTGTCGATGATTTCGAGGAAACCTCTTGTCCTAAAATCATAGCGAGGCGAAAATTCTACTTCTGGACTTCTGGCGCATTTCCGTCATTAGGTTGGTTTTTCTACGACGAGCACGTTTTACGATATAACGTTTTATGTATAACCTACACCAGGTAATAATTGTTTTGTTTTTTCTTCGAAATCATTGAACTTTTCACGGAATGAAACTAAACTCTCTTCTAATAATCTGTACAAAAAACCACACGTTTGGAAATCTGCTTTTTCACTTTGCAATGACTTACTCACTGAACGCATAGCAGTCAAAATAGAGTTCCATAAAATCGACATGAAACCAAATTCGAATTTTTGCATTTTGTTCGCGATACACGTCGCCTCATAACGAGTATCAGTATTTTGTAACTCATCATCAGCAATGGTTTCTAGAGCCTTTAATATGATATCAAATGAATCGTAAACTGCATTCGTCGCATTCGAATGTGCTTCCCAGCGTGTAGTTGACAATGTCTTCAAAGTTTTCTCATTATTTATTTTATTTTTTACGCCCCAACGATAGGTGGAAGCGGAAAAAATTATATAATGTCTGTATAATGGCGAAAAAATATACTGCATAAAAAACAGCACTTAACAACGTGCCCTCCAAACAAATTAAGGAAATGCGCGGAACAGGGAATATAGATCGCATTCTCATTAAAACTCAATATTCTTGCTTGCACAACTTTATACTTGCCGCACATGTTTAATGCGTTGTCGTATTATTGTCCTCTACAAATTTAAATATCTAAACCACAGTCTTCAGTAAGAAACTTTAAAGTTTGATTCACCAGTATGACCTTCCAACTGAAGAAAAGTTATAAACCTTTTTTATTATTCAATATACTCCCCTTTCACTTCGATACACTTCTTTGCACGCTCACACAATTTGTCAAATGAGTCGGAAATGTCCTTTTTAGGAGTCTTGTCTAGTTTGTCGATCGTCGCCTTTTGAATGCGGTCGATTGAGTTTAATTTATTTGAGTAAAATTTATTTTCAATTCTGATAATATTTTTGTTTCACTCTGTAGAATTTTATGTCTGTAAGAAAATTTTAGAAGTCTTTTTAATTTTTCGGGGCCCCCTAAAATCGGGGACCTCAGGCAACTGCCTATTCTGCCCACTTGTTGATAAGGCCCTGACTTTTACTAACAATAGTTAACACCACAAAAATACTGCCTTCAACTACCAAATAAAAGATAATGAAAAGTTTTCTTATTATCTTTTCGATATTTCCAATTAACGCTTTGTTTGTGCTTTTCTGTGCGCTCACCTTCGCATCTATTTTGTGTGTCAAAGAAGAATATGAAGAAATATTTCCATATTGATTAGCTTTAGGTTTTGTTATGAGGTTAGAAAAATATAGTAGAATCAAGTTTTGTAAAAAATTAGCCAATGACTTTATTTGGTAATAATGTTATATTAAAACTTTTGCTTGAATGTTAGTTTAGGTGGTCTGTTAAATTACCTTGTAGGAAAATTTAGGCAATAACTTGAAACTGTTTTTATAGTATTTTATAGTAGTAGTAGTATTAACAATGATTTTTCAGCTTTTCGAGGCTGTCAGATTCATCTACCTTCTCAAGGTTTTTGGCATAGACCTGTTTAAACTTAAAGTTAAGAGGAATTGAAGCGATGCATAAAAAGACCTTTAGAAACCACCATGTGGGGAAAATCTCAAAATTGGTGCGCTTCTAGTATATACGTAACCACTACCAGTTCTCCAACCATCTCTTTTACATGCCTTCAACTGACCAGATTAACAAGGCGATGTCCTAGGCAGTGCGAATTCTCACGCTGCATTACCCTTTCTATAGTTTCGAAATAGATAAAAATTTCCACTGTAGAACCAGTTGCTAGTGAAAGTGTACAGTTTAGTTGTAGTTCTTTTCTTGGTAATATTTCGTAAGCTTCGAACTGGACTGAGATTCTACATGTTGCTTCTAGTACGATATTATCCTTTTTTGTTAGTTCCGAAACGGTGGGAAAGAAGCCATACTCGATGTCGAAGCTACTGAAGTTGGTACTTACCAGTTTTCTTTGTTGGTGGCCTATTTCTCAAAAATATATGTTAAATATGAAATATAAAAACTCATACTTTCGATTTTATAAATAGAGAGAAAACTAGTTACTAACGGACTAGTACTTATTTGAAACTTTGGGTCTAGTTTCGAGCCAAAAATTTGTATCACTAGTTACTGACTTCCCTTCACGGCAGTTACTCTGATATTCCTCACTGAAATCTGAAGAAAAAAATCGTAGATAATTCATAACATAATTTCTTCGGAGTCTTGTCTCACTATATAGCGTTTTCAGATCAAATGAAACCTTAGTCAAGCCAAATTTGACTTTTTTCAAGTTAAATAAAACATTTTTTAAATCAAAATAAACTTTTTCAAATAAAATGCAACTTCTTTCAAGTCAAATTAAACTTTTTTCAAGTCAAACTAAACTTGTTTCTAGTTACTGCTGACTGAGCTGTTCAAAGTTGGCGACACTCGTGAGGACAAGCGTAAGCAAATCAAAAATATGGAGGGTTCTCCAAGAAGATACAAATATTTGTCTCCAAAAATTGAAGATTGCTCCTTTTTAAACAGAGCCACATAAAAATGCTCGCATTGAGTTCACCAAGAAACATATAAAAATGGACTAGTCTTAAGTAGGGAAGTTTAATTGGTTTTTTTGAACCCATATTTATGTTTCGCCTTTTTTGCAGGTTATATTTTCAAATAATAAAAAATGGAACTTAGATATCCCGGACGGAAATAGAGGATATTGGAAAGATTTGAAGATGGAGCCACACATTTTATTAAAGATAAATTTTGTACTTATATTTAAGAATTCATGAGCTTAACACCGGCTTATAATAATTGAATTTCAATTATTATGTTTTTCTAAGAGAAACTGAAAAGAACGAAACATTTACTGGCATATGCGATGGTACCATTTCGAAAACCGCCACGTAATCATCATTAGGCAATTTCATAATGTTATCAAAGGTTTCACCGAGATTCGAACCGCGAATCACACGGGGAAACTGCAGTTGCCTTAACCACTAGGCTATCCTGCTGGTATTTGTTCATGCTTATTTCAGTTTTTCTCATTTCTACACTAACAACACAATTGAGACTCTATATTAATTTGTGTGCCATGTAGATTTGTTTTTGTAAAGTGCTTCATCGCTGAGAATGAGAAGTTTTGTAAAATCGGGCTCAGTTTTACATATTTATGTTTGTTTGTTGAATGGTGTGTACAGTTTATAGTTATATTTAAGAATTTATGAGCTTAACACAATTCAAACCGTGAATCTCGGTGAAACCTTTGATAACATTACAAAATTGCCTGATGATGATTACGTTGGCGGTTTTCGAAATTGTTCCATCGCAATATGCCAGAAAATGTTTCTTTCTTTTCAGTTTCTCTTAGAAAAACATAATAATTGAAACTCAATTACTATAAGCCGGTGTTAAGCTCATGAGTTCTTAAATATAAGTCTAAACTGAACACACCATTAAACAAACATAGATAAATTTTGTACTTGTGTCGTTGATGATTTGGGGAGCCTTTGCAGTCGACGCCGTACTAGACCTGCATTTTGTGAGCTCAAACATGAAGAGTTCACATTACGTTAATGTATCTCAATGCAGCCATCTTCCCTTTTTGCGAGCAATTAGTGAAAAACGGTGGACTTTTCAGTAGGCCAATGCACGCATAGCTGTAAGTCGCGCGAAAAAAATTGTTTTTTTCTGAAAATAGATTTACTGTTTTGGATTGGCCAGCTTGTTCGCCCGACCTTAATTCCATGGAGAATATATCGACATTATTAGCCCGCAGAGTCTATGCCAAAAACCACCAAACGAACTGAAGTATACCATTGTAGATAAATGGGAGCAACTGGAGGACAATTTTCTTTTGAATTAAGTAAATTCTATGTATAATAAAATTTTTGAATGTATTCAACATTCAAATGGAAATCCAATAAATCAAAGATATCAATGAAAAAACTCGAATTTTATGATACGATTTCCTATAAGGGCACTCTGTTGCTTTTCTATGACGTTAACATGATTGGAAGAATTCGAAAAGTCAGTCGCTGAAACGAAAGAGGATAAGTAGCTGTACTTATCCACATTTTTATTTTGTTTCTATTTCGTTTTGGGTTCACACCCAGGGCAACTCAACATCAAAATTTTAGAAATAAGGTTTTTCAATTAGAAGAAAATTTTTCTAAGCTGGGTCGCCCCTCGGCAGTGTTTGGCAAGCGCTCTGGGTGTATTTCTGCCATGAAAAGCTCTCAGTGAAAACTCATCTGCCTTGCAGATGCCGTTCGGAGTCGGCATAAAACATGTAGGTCCCGTCCGGCCAATTTGTAGGGAAAATCAAGAGGATCACGACGCAAAATGGAAGAGAAGCTCGGCCTTAGATCTCTTCAGAGGTTATCGCGCCTTACATTTATTTTTATACTCAGTTGAGCAGAGCTCACAGAGTATATTAACTTTGATTGGATAACGGTTGGTTGTACAGGTATAAAGGAATCGAGATAGATATAGACTTCCATATATCAAAATCATCAGTATCGAAAAAAAATTCGATTGAGCCATGTCCGTCCGTCCGTCCGTCTGTCCGTTAACACGATAACTTGCGTAAATTTTGAGGTATCTTGATGAAATTTGGTATGTCGGTTCCTGGGCACTCATCTCAGATCGCTATTTGAAATGAATGATATCGGACAATAACCACTCCCACTTTTTCGATATAGAAAAATTCGAAAAATTGTAAAAATTCGATAATTCATTACCAAATACGGATTAAGCGATGAACCTTGGTAGGTGAGTTGAACTTATGACGCAGAACAGAAAACTAGTAAAATTTTGGACAATGGGCGTGGCACGGCCCACTTTTAAAAGAAGGTAGTTTAGAAGTTTTGCAAGCTGTAATTTGGCAGGCGTTGAAGATATCATAATGAAATCACTCTTATTACTATATGTCTGCTTAATAAAAATTAGCAAAATCGGAGAACGACCACGCCCACTTTTTTAAAAAAAATTTTTTTAATTGAAATTTTAAAGGAAAAGTTAATATCTTTAGAGCATATAAGTAAATTATGTCAACATTCAACTAAGGCCTACTCCCTTTTAAAATACTCATTAACACCTTTCATTTGATACCCATATAGCACAAACAAATTCTAGAGTCACCCCTGGTCCACCTTTATGCCGATATCTCTAAAAGGCGACCACCTGTACAACTACCACCACTCCCTTTTAATACCCTCATTAGTACCTTTTATTTCATACCCATATCATACAAACGCATTCTAGGGTCACCCCTGGTCCACCTTTATGGCGATGTCTCGAAACGGCATCCACTTATGGAACTAAGGATCCCTCCCTTTTAAAATACTCATTAACACCTTTCGTTTGATACCCATATCGTACAAACAAATTCTAGAGTCAACCCTGATCCACCTTTATGGCGATATCCCTAAATGGCGTCCACCTATAGAACTATGGCCCACTCCCTCATAAAATACTCTTTAAATTCATTTGATACACATGTCATACAAACACATTCCAGGGTTACCCTCTCAGCTGAGTATGTAATGTTCGGTTACACCCGAACTTAGCCTTCCTTACTTGCTTTTATTTTACTTTAGCAAAGAAAAGTGAGTTTAAGTATGTAAATCGATTTAATTTTATTTCAAATTTTTCTACGGGTCAAGTAAGTGTTTTGCTTGTGTTTCAAAAAGGTGAATTTCACAAAAGTTTGTCAAGTAAATTGATTGAGTTATCATTGATATTGAAATGTGTCAATGCGGTTTACGATAGCCATACTTATATACATAAGTATTTTGCATTGAAAATAAACTTTTTGTAAAGGGGTTGGATTTAATTAACACAGATTTATGTTGTTTGCGGTGACACTTCTTTTTTTTTTGCTGTGTACACGCACATTCGAAAGCGTTAATCGTATTAGTCACTGGATTAACTATGCAAACAAGAAATAAAAAAGTAAGTTATTAACACATTTTAACAGTTACTTTACTGCCTCGACTTTAATTGCTACAGGAATAGCAAATTTGAATAGTATTTTTAGTTAAAATACAACTTTTTTCAAATTAAATGAAACCTTTTCAAAAAAAGTGAACATTTTTTCTAGTCAAGTGAAGCTTTATCAGATTGACTGGAAATTTTTCAATTCAAATTAAACCTTTTAAAAATGAAATGAAACTTTTTTCTGTTCAAATAAAACCATTTTTTCTAATTAAATTAATCTTTTTCGAATAAAGTAAAACATTTTCAAATAAAGTGAAACTTTTTGAACGGTTTTATTTAGCTTGAGTTGGCTGGTTGGCACGAATTTTGTAATTGAAATTTAAGTAACTTCCTGATAAGCTACAAGCTTGAAACTTAGAATATAGTTCAGAACCCGATGACAATGCAATAGTCAGAAAAAAAATTGCCGCTAGGTGGCGCAAGGATCGAGATATTCACAAAAATTGTATTTGTTGTCCGATTTGGCTAATATTTGGAACACATAATACATAGAAGACTAGAAAGCGACCTATGAAACAAATCGCCGTTAGGTGGCGCCAGGATCGAGATATTCACAAAAATCGTATTTGTGGTCCGATTGGCTCATATTTGGAACATATAATACATACAATAATAGAAAGCGGCCTATGAAAAAAAATCGCCGCTGGGTGGCGCCAGGATCGAGATATTCACGAAAATCGTATTTGTGGTCCAATTTGGCTCATATTTGTAACACATAATACATACATGAATAGAAAGCGACCTCTGATGTCCGATTTGGCTCATATTTGGAACAAATATTACATACAGTCCGGTAGAAGTTACATCAAAATATTTTTGAGTGCATACGTGACGCAGAGTCGAGTAAAGTCTTTGGATTATATATTGAGGACTTAGATTGTAATAAATTGTCAGAAAAGAGTCCTTGTAATAATGAGTTACTAAATGAACTAAATAGAACGAGAAATAATGACTAAAAACTTGAAAATAAAATAGTCAGATCAAACTTTTTTCAAATTAACTGATTTTTTTCAAATCAAATGAAACCTTTTAAAAATCATATGAAATTTTTCAAATGAATTGAAATGTTTTTCTAGTCAAATGAAACTTTTTTCTAGTAATATGAAACTTTTTTCAATTAACGAAACATTTTTTTAGTCAAATTAAACTCTTTTAAATTAACTGAAAATTTTTCAAATCAAATGAAACTTTTTGTTAGTCAAATGAAACTTTTTTCAAATTAAATGAAACTTTTTCAAATACAGTGGAACTTTTTTAATTATTTGAAGGGGTATACAATTTTTGGTATATATGCAGATTCTATAATTGTATTCTATATATGAGGTCATTTAGATTGGACCGGTAGTGGCCGTAAAAGTGGGTGCAGGAGTGACGTGAATGAAACAATGATAAAATTCTCCTTGCCACCGTAATCTGGTGAAGGTGGTATCCAATATTTGGTACATAGATTCCATATGTGAAGTAATTTAGGTGGAAAAGGTAGAAGGAGTGTAAGAGTGGTAATGGGAATGATAGTGGAAGTGGAAATGGAATATCTTTGGAAGTGAGAGGGAGAAAAAAAATGAGAAGAGATTGAAGAAAAAGGAAATAAGGAAAGGACAGGTAAGAGAAGGAGAAATTTAAGAAAAAGTACTGAAATTGTAGTTTGGTCGATAATATTATAACGCATTTTAGAGGTATTCCTCTTATCTGCAACCCTCTGATAACGTTCAAATCACTAAACTGTTGAATAAATAACTCCAATATTCAATAATGCAAAATGGTCTTTATTAGACTACTTTATTAGACTACCTTATTATAGACTACTTCTACTTCTCAACAACTAACGTGCTTAAATCAAACTGATTACCATGCCTCAGCTGGCGCTGCTTTTATACTCTTCGGTTTCCTCTTTTGCATATTTCTAGGCGTTTCTAGAATTTACTATTTGTTTACCAGCTATAAACTCACCAGCTATAACTACAGATGCACTAATATAACTTCTTGCATAGCCATATGCGCCTGTATATGTGAGTGATACTTCCATCGATGATTGCCTACTTTTGGGAGTATCTCAGATATGTGCATGTATTTGTGCGTTTCCCTCCGCTGCTTATGGATATAATGATTGATTTGTTTATGTGCATGCAAATCACTGCTCAGTATCGGCTTAGAGATGATAGTATCCCTTAGTGTTGCTAATATTTGTCACAATATAGAGAATGATAGAGGGAAGGGAAGTCCAATTTTCAAAAATAGGTCAGGAGAATGTCTGCCGGGTACGCTACTATTCAATAAAATAAAAAGGAATGCTTACAAAAATGTGTACAAATAAACTATATTTTTATCAACTTTGTTTTGTATTTACATATGTCGAACCACATATCTTCAAAAAATAATTCTTTAAAATTCGTTGAACAAACTAAAAATATATATAAACTTATTTGAAATGATAAAAGAAGAGCACTTAATACTGTGCGATGCACTAAGCTGTTGCTTTTGACAGTTTGACGTTTTTATTAAATTATGTCACCACTTCAACGCACACAGTTGAGCATGCACATTAGACTGAACCGTATTTTTTTTACAGAATTTGCGATTCCCAAACACCGGATAAAAAGATACAAACCAAAAATTTGCCGCCATCCTGGTTAAAATAGTGGGCGCTCAATTCCAGTAGGATATGAAAATATTTGAAACAAAATCTATTTTCTGAGACTTTATCTTAGAAAAGCAATACAAATTTGAGACGTAGGAAAATTTGAGATAAGGATGTTTTTCCAAAATAACAGCCAATCTAATGTATGTAAACAATAACACAGAGCTTTAGTTTTTCAACCAGCAAAGTCCATAAATGTAGCATACGCCACCTACATACGTGTACTTATGTTTCCGTATAAAATCGTAGATCAGAAAAGCTTGCATTTTCCCAAGGCGTGTCATATTTTGTTGTTGTGCACGTTTTTTTTGGTAAAGCACACATGCGTCCCTAAATGCTTAGCTAAATGCCACAAATAACCGACAGAGCACCCAGATTGACTTTCACACTGCTACGCACGCACACAGATAACAAAAAAATTGTGCTCTACCATGTGTGTACATATGTATGTATGTATATTCAAATGTATCCCCCAAAGCGTTTATACTCTTACTCACATATACCCTATGGTCAGTCCAACTATTAATAAATTACCTCGCAACTTGTACGAATCAGCTTTCCAAGTATTCAGTCAACATTCGTTTTCCATTTAGGAAATTCCTTACTTATATTATTAAAGCAAACGGTTTATGTGGCTTTTGCCGTCCGGCAAGGTGCACCAGTCAAAAGAAAAGAAAACAAGTAAGGAAGGCTAAGTTCGGGTGTAACCGAACATTGCCTACTCAGCTGAGAGCTTTGGAGACAAAATATGAGAAAATCACCATGTAGGTATTTTAAAAGGTAGTGGACCTTAGTTATATAGGTGTACGCCTTTTCGAGATATCGCCATAAAGGTGGACCAGGGGTGACTCTAGAATGTGTTTGTACGATATGGGTTCAAATTAAAGGTATTAATGAGGGTTTTAAAAGGGAGTGGCCCTAAGTTGTATATGTGAAGGCGTTTTCGAGATATCGACCAAAATGTGGACCAGAGGTGACCCAGAACATCATCTGCCGGGTACCGCTAATTCATTTATATATGCAATACCACGAATAGTATTCCTGCCAAGATTCCAAGAGATTTTGATTTCGCCCTGCAGAACTTTTTCATTTTATTCTATTTAATATAGGAGGTGTCACACCCATTTTTCAAAGTTTTTTCTTAAGTTATATTTTGCGTCAATAAAATAATCCAGTTACAATGTTTCATCCCTTTTTTCATATTTGGTATAGAATTATGGCATTTTTTTCATTTTTCGTAATTTTCGATATCGAAAAAGTGGGCGTGGTCATAGTCGGATTTCGGTAATTTTTTATACCAAGATAAAGTGAGTTCAGAAAATACGTGAACTAAGTTTAGTAAAGATATATCGATTTTTGCTCAAGTTAATGTGTTAAGGGCCGAGCGAAAGGACAGACGGTCGACTGTGTATAAAAACTGGGCGTGACTTCGACCGCTTTCGCCCATTTTCACAGAAATCAGTTATCGTCATAGAATCTATGCCCGTACCAAATTTCACAAAGAATTGGTTAATTTTTGTTCGACTTATGGCATTAAAAGTATTCTAGACAAATTAAATAAAAAAGGCCTGAGCCATGCCCGTTTTGAAATTTTCTGTTATTTTAGTATTTTACTGCACCATATCATTACTATAGTTGAATGTTGACATAATTTGCTTATATACTGTAAAGATATTCAATTTTTTGTTATAATTTGACAAAATTTTTTTTTTAAAGTGGGCGTGTTCGTCATCCGATTTTGCTAATTTTTATTAAGCATACATATAGTAATAGGAGTAACGTTCCTGCCAAATTTTATCATGATATCTTCAACGACTGATAAATTGCAGCTTGCAAAACTTCTAAATTACCTTCTTTTAAAAGTGGGCGGTGCCACGCCCATTGTCCAAAATTTTACTGATTTTATATTCTACATCATAAGGTCAACCCACCTACCAAGCTTCATCCTTTATCCGTCTTTGGTAATGAATTATCGCACTTTTTGGGTTTTTCGAAATTTTCGATATCGAAAAAGTGGGCGCGGTTATAGTCCGATATCGTTCATTTTAAATAGGGATCTGATATTAGTGCCCAGGAATCTATGTATCATATTTTATCAAGATACCTCAAAATTTACTCAAGTTATCGTGTTTACGGACGGACGGACGAACATGGCTAAATAAATTTCTTTTTTCGCCCAGATCATTTTGATATATAGAAGTCTATATCTGTCTCGATTAGTTTATGCCGTCACGGATTACCGTTATGCGAACAGAGTTAATATACTCTGTGAGCTCTGCTCAGCTGAGTATAAAAAAAAGAGAAATGAAAAGGAAGAGGAAAAGAGAAGAAAGGAACTGAAATGAAAGGAAAGAAAAGGAAAGGAAAGGAAAGGTAAGGAAAGAAAAGGAAGGGAACGCTAACAGTAAATGTTGGGAGAGGAAACGAAACATTAGATGTTCAAAGTGTTCTAAATGTCTGTCATTGATGAGTTTGCCGTTTGTTATCGACGGATTATGGAATTGTTATTTATTTCTTATCGACAAGTAATGGGTTTTTTATACATATAAGTGTTTTCGATTTGTTATCGTAGTGTTATATATTTGCTATCGAAAACGAAGATCATCAAAATGTTACCGATTTTTATTGACGAGTTAACGATTATTAATTAACCTATTATCGAAAAGCTATCGATATGTTAACAAAAGATTAAATCAATGATATCTATTTGTTATCGAAAAACTTTGTATAGAAAACATATCGGTATGTTATTGAAAATCCATTGACATATCATATATAACTTATCTAAAGATTCTCGATTTGTTATCAAAAATGTATCGATTTCCTATCGCAGAGTTGCTGATTTGTTGTCGGCGTGTTAACGATTTGTTATCGAAAGTTTATCGCTTTGTTATCAAAAGGGTGTTGGAGCCAATAAAAAATAGAAAACATCGAAAAGTTATCGATTTCTATTGAAGTGTTACCAATTTTCACGCCACGTTATCAATGACTCATCGGTTTATTATGAAATAGATACCGACACAACATCGATGACATATATATAACCCGTCGATGACAAGAAAAGCGTCTACAAGCAGAATGAATTTTCGCCAAGAAGCTTTTCACGGCGGGAATACACTCGAAGTACTTGCCAAGCTAATGCAGAAGGGCGATGTTGTTTTATCGGGCCTTTGGCCCAAGAGTGAGTTAGGCGAGCGTGCTACCTTCACATCACGATGGCCGCTTAATAAGGACTAAGTCAATACGAAGTCAAAAAGTGGTGAGACAAACCCCCCACTAAATAAATACACATAATTTGCGTTCTAATATCTAACCTCAGACACACTGGCTAAGGTGGTAAGAGGAGGTTTCGAAAGAATTGGATAGAGAACTTGCCTCTCCTAGTAGTGAGACGCGGACTAAGTAGTGTCAGGTGGCGGTATCATTGGTGGCGAAGCAATTTAGCTCTGAAAAGTGGTAGAGCTGGAGGCGTTCGATTGTAATCAATGTGTGTTAGGGAGTTTGCGTTTGACGGTGGATGCTTCTTCGGAGATGTCCTTCAACATTAAACTTCTTTCAGGGAGTAGCCGCATGCTACGTCCTTCGTTTTAATAAGTTTGATATAAGTAAAGTTATTCAGGAACTGTGGGCTTGATTAGAACCAAACATAATTTTAACTATGTAGTTATACAAAGAAATTGGCTTGGACTCTAAACACTAACATCCAGTCTTAACTATATGGATCGGCTGCATGTTAAATTGCAGGAAGATTACCTCACAATGGAGATTGTATGAGGCCACGAAATCAGTGAACAGGGGCACGCCATAGGGTGGGGTGCTATCACCTCTCCTGTGGACGCTGATCACCAACCAACTGCTAAGGATATTCGATGAGGGACCCGTAAAATTTACGGCTTACGTAGATGACATTGCAATTGACAAAAGTGGAATCTGCCTTCCAACGTTTAGCTCTTTGATGGATCGGGTGCTTCGGCATATTCATACTTGAACATTTAATGTCGAGTTGACAGCCAACGCGGAGAAGACGGATTGTAAACGCTATTCTATACGAAGAGCGTAAACCATATTCCATACTATGGAGTTCTTGTTTGGTGGAGAACCACACAAAAAAGAACCTACCTCAAAAAATTAGAGGGAGTATGCAGGCTATCCATGCTTAGCATTACGGGAGCCCTGTAAGCAGCCCCGGCGGCTGCACTGTATGCGATTCTGCACATTCCACCTGTATACCTGGTAGCAAAGAACATAGCGTTAACAACTGCAATGAGGCTCAATGCCTCGGGGCAGCTTGAGCGTAGACCATACGGCCATAGTAGTATAGCGACATCAATTACAATTACAGGACGAACAGACTACCTGATTTCATATCTGCACTTCGAGGGAGATCTTAAAGTCACAATAGAGGTGGATGGTTGGCGGAAGGGTGCTCAAATGGCGGACGAGGCGATAAATGTGTACATAGATGGTTCCAAAGTATTGCAAGGAGTAGGGTCTGCAGTATACAGTGCTGATCTAGAAATAAAAAGATCCTACAAGCTGTCAGATCACTGTAGCGTTTTCCAAGCGGTAGTATTAGCCGTAACCAAAGCAGTAGAAATACTGGAAGAGAATAGCTTAAACTGCAGCCGTGTTAACTTTTATATTGACAGCCAAGCAGGCAATAATCTCGCAAGCACAACATCTAAAAGTGGGAAAGACGGGAAAAGCAGTCGACTATATTGGGTTCCACGGCATATTGGAATAGATGGGAATGAAAAAGCGGATGAACTAGCTAAAACCGGTGCATCCCTTGAAGCTTTCTCCTTAGACGTCCCAACTAGATTGGTAGAGATTAAGAGAAGGCGAGTGGTGCACATGACCGACCAAGCGGGAAAGGCGTGGATCTAAGGGCGGGCCTGTAAAGTGTCAAAGACTATGTGTAGGTTTTACAACCCTAGACTAACAAAGTTGCTTCTATAATTAAAAAGAGAGGACTGCAGGCTCACGACGGGTATTCTGACTGGACACTGCCTTCTGGCGTCAAACGCCTTTAAATTAGGCTTGGTCAGTGATAGCTGATGTAGGAAGTGCGGGTTGGAGGAAGAAACGATGGAGCACGTTTTGTGCTCGTGCCCTGCGCTTGCCAGGCTAAGACTCCAGCTATTAGTAGTGATACAGCTGTCAGATCTAGAAGCAGCAAGTCCTAGAAAGCTGCTAGTATTTGCCAAGAGGACGGAGATATTTTATACCGTAGGTTCTGGCTCTTGATAGGGTTTATCAGTTTGGTAAACTTCTGGTAGCACTACGGACTCATTCAGTCTATGTGAGGTCCTCATGGACCGGCCAGTTCAACCTAACCTAATACTAAAATGGAAAATGCGAAGTCTTTAATAACGCTTTACTCTTAAAGTTGGGCTGTCGAAAAACGCTGGAGTACTGGTTACTGATTACTGACACTTTGACTTCGTCAGGCTTTGCATGCTGTTTTAGATGTTACCCCTAGAGAAGAAAAAGCTCTAGAGTCTAAAAATATAGCCCTCTGCGCTTTTATTGATACATATATTAGTGGCTTTCGATAGCACAACACATCAAGCTATCGAACAAGCTATGATTGACAAGGACATAAGCCCTATAATAATTCGATGGGTGCTGTCCATGTTAAAGAGTAGAAAAATCCATTGGGACCTGGGAGGGATAACTGAATCAATTGCGGCCATATGAGGATGCCTACAAGGAGGTGTGCTCTCCCCTCTCCTGTGGACCCAGGTCACAGATGACCTCCTTTATTTAATGAAAACAAAGGGATTTGACACACAAGAATATGCAGATGACCTAGTTATTTTCATCACAGGTATGCACGAAGATACAATATCAGATCGTATGCAACAAGCCCTTTGCATCATAGAGACGTGGGGCGATACCAAAGGAGTGTCTATCAATTCTAACAAAACGTATAGTGCCTTTCACCCAGAGAAGGAAAGTATTCATCCCAGAACCATCCCTGGGTGGTACAAAAATGCAATTATCAATGGAGGCTAAATATCTAGGGGTCACGCTGGATAGAACCCTCACATGGAATGCTCATTTGGATAGTATCCAGGCTTTCTTTGCCTGGTCTCTATGGCAAAACATGGGGGATATGTCCAAAAATGTTATATTGGACTTTTATACTGTTGTAAGGCCAATAGTCACCTATGCTTCCCTAGTTTGGTGGCAGAGGGCCACGCAAAGAACGGCAACAGCTAAACTAAGCAAATTGCATCGACTAGTTTACGTTGGCATAACGGGGCGATGAGAACCGCCCCTTCTGATGCACTTAGTGCTTTAGTGGGAATACCTCCCTTCCTTATTCTGATAGAGAAAGAGGCAACGCTAGGCGCACTAAGACTTCCAAATATTTCTGATTTGAAGCAAGGAAAGAAAAGTATCAGTCAAAATCATTAATCGAAGCAGGGAGGACCTAAGAACTCTCACTGGGTACTATACGCGACACTGCGGTCTACGATATCACCTACGTATATTAAATCTATCCGATACCCAAATTTGTTATTTTCTGTGAGCTGGATGATGAAACACCGGTTCACATTCTCTACGAATGCGTCGCTCTAGCTAGGCAGAGACTATCCCATCTAGGTGGTGGGACTCTTAATCCATATATGATAGAAGAAGTACTCAGATATCAAAAGCCTCCAGATACAATATTAGGCTGAAAAGTCTTGCACAATAGATCTGTACAAAGGTCGCAGTGCTTCCAGACTTATTAATAATAATAATACCCCTAGAGAGGGCGCAGGTACAATAAACGCAATGCGAGTATCAAATTAAGTAAGCGAAGTTAATATTAGTATCGGACCAAGTATAGTCCTTTCCAGTGCGATTTCACTCAATAAATTAATGTTGTGAACCAGCGTCTTTTCGTTTACCAATTTGTTGTACCATTGCATGGTATATATTTTATCCACATACATACATTTTCAACGGTGTATTTCGAGTGTACGCACTTACACACGCACGAGTATTTTTTGGTAAATTTTTACTTACTTACTTAATTGGCGCTTAACCGTCTAAACGGTTATGGCCGTACAACAAGGCGCGCCAGTCGCTCCTTCGCTCCGCCAACCGGCGCCAATTGGTCACACCAAGGGAGTTTAAATCGTTTTCCACCTGGTCCTTCCAACGGAGTGGGGGCCGCCCTCTACCTCTGCTTCCATAGGCGGGTTCCGATAGAAACACTTTCTTGGCCGGAGTATCATCTTTCATTCGCATAACATGGCCTAGCCAGCGCAGCCGCTGCGTTTTAATTCGCTGGACTATGTTGATGTCTGCGTATAGCTCGTACAGCTCATCATTAAATCTTCTTCGGTACTCGCCATCGCCAACGCGTAGAGGTCCATAAATCTTTCGAAGAACTTTTCTCTCGAACACTCCCAAAGCCGCTTCATCAGCTGTTGTCATGGTCCATGCTTCTGCCCCATATAGCAGGACGGGTATGATAAGTGACTTGTAGAGTATGATTTTCGTTCGCCGAGAGAGGACTTTACTTTTCAATTGCCTACCTAGTCCAAAGTAGCATTTATTGGCAAGATTGATTCTTCGCTGGATTTCAGTGCTGATGTTGTTGCTAATGTTGATGCGGGTTCCCAAATAAACGAAGTCTTTTACTATTTCGAAATTATGGCTGCCAACAGTAGCGTGGTTGCCAAGGCGCATATGCGCTGACTCTTTGCTCGATGACAGCAGGTACTTCGTTTTGTCCTCATTCACCATCAAACCCATCTTTACCGCTTCTTTTTCCAGCTTGGAGTAAGCAGAACTAACAGCGCGGGTGTTTAGGCCGATGATATCAATGTCATCAGCATATGCCAGTAATTGCACGCTTTTATAGTATATTGTTCCAGTGCGGTTAAGTTCTGCAGCTAGTATAATTTTCTCCAGCATCAAATTAAAGAAATCGCACGATAGGGGGTCACCCTGTCTGAAACCTCGTTTAGTTTCGAACGGCTCGGGGAGGTCCTTCCCAATTCTGACTGAGCTGATGGTGTTGCTCAACGTCATTTTGCACAGCCGTATAAGTTTTGCGGGGAAACCAAATTCAGACATAGCGGCATATAGGCAGCTCCTTTTCGTGCTGTCGATGGCGGCTTTAAAGTCGACGAAGAGGTGATGTGTGTCGATTCTCTTTTCACGGGTTTTTTCCAAGACTTGGCGCATTGTGAAAATCTGGTCGATGGTAGATTTACCAGGTCTGAAGCCGCACTGATAAGGTCCAATCAGCCGGTTCACGGTGGGCTTCAATCTTTCGCACAATACACTTGAAAGGACCTTATATGCGATATTAAGAAGGCTGATTCCACGATAGTTGGTGCATTTTGCAGTATCCCCCTTCTTGTGGACTGGGCAAAGAACACTTAGATTCCAACCGTCGGGCATGCTTTCGTCCGCCCATATTTTGCTAAGAAGCTGCTGCATGCGCCTTACCAACTCCTCGCCGCCGAACTTGAATAGCTCCGCAGGCAATCCATCAGCGCCCACGGCCTTGTTGTTTTTCAATCTGGTTATTGCTATTCTAACTTCGTCATAATCGGGCGGGGGGACATATATTCCATCATCATCGATTGCGGGATCGGGTTCTTCATCTCTGCGCGGTGAATTGCTGCCTCTATTTAGGAGAGCAGAGAAGTGTTCCCTCCATAATCTAAGCACTCTCTGGACATCAGTTACAAGGTCGCCGTTTTCATTCCTACAGGAGTTTGCCCCGGTCTTAAAACCTTCCGTCTGTCGCCGTATTTTTTGGTAGAATTTTCGGGCGTTATTCCTGGTGGCTAGCAGCTCAAGTTCCTCGCACTCACGCCTTTCTGCTTCTGCTTTTTTCTTCCTGAAAAGGCGTCTCGCTTCCCTTTTCAACTCACGATAGCGTTCACACACTCCTCTTGTCGCGCTCGCTTTTAACGTAGCCCTGTAGGCAGCGTCTTTTCTTTCGGTTGCAACGCGGCATTCTTCATCATACCAGCTGTTTTTTCGTGGCCGCCGGTAACCAATTTTTTCCTCGGCGGCAGTATGAAGTGCTTTGGAGATATGCTCCCACTGCTCCTGTATTCCTGCAGGATGAGTTGTGCCCTCAGAGAGCAGGTATATATGGGGAGTGGTGGTCGTTGGATATGTGAAGGCGTTTTCCAGATATCGACCAAAATGTGGACCAGGGTGACCCAGAACATCATCTTTTGGATACCGGTAATTTATTTATATATGTAATACCTGCCAAGATTTCAAGGGTTCTTTATTTCGCCCTGCAGAACTTTTTCATTTTCTTCTACTTAATATGGTAGGTGTCACAACCATTTTACAAAGTTTTTTCTTAAGTTATATTTCGCGTCAATAAACCAATTCAATTACCATGTTTCATCCCTCTTTTCGTATTTGGTATAGAATTACGGCATTTTTTTCAATTTTCCTAATTATCGATATCGAAAAAGTGGCCGTGGTCATAGTCGAATTTCGTTCATTTTTTATACCAAGATAAAGTGAGTTCAGGTAAGTACGTGAACTAAATTCAGTAAAGATATGTCGATTTTTGCTCAAGTTATCATGTTAACGGCCATGCAGAAGGACAGACGGACGACTGTGTATAAAAACTGGGCGTGGCTTCAACCGATTTCGCCCATTTTCACAGAAAACAGTTAACGTCCTAATATCTATGCCCCTACCAAATTTCAAAAGGATTGGTAAATTTTTGTTCGACTTATGGCATTAAAATTATCCTAGACAAATTAAATGAAAAAGGGCGGAGCCACGACCATTTTGAAATTTTCTTTTATTTTTGTATTTTGTTGCACCATATCATTACTGGATTTGAATGTTGACATAATTTACTTATATACTGTAAAGATACTAAATTTTTTGTTAAAATTTTACTTTAAAAAATTTTTTTTTTAAAGTGGGCGTGGTCCTTCTCCGATTTTGCTAATTTTTATTAAGCGTACATATAGTAATAGGAGTAACGTTCCTGCCAAATTTCATCATGATATCTTCAACGACTGCTAAATTACAGCTTGCAAAACTTTTAAATTACCTTCTTTTTAAAGTGGGCGGTGCCACGCCCATTGTCCAAAATTTTACTAGTTTTCTATTCTGTGTGATAAGGTCAACCCATCATCGTTTTAGCTTTCTTTGGTAATGAATTATCGCACTTTTTCGGTTTTTCGAAATTTTCGATATCGAAAAAGTGGGCGTTGTTATGGTCCGATTTCGTTCATTTTAAATAGCGATCTGAGATAAGTGCTCAGGAACCTACATACCAAATTTCAAGTTATCGTGTTAACGGACGGACGGACGGACATGGCTCAATCAAATTTTTTTTCGATCCTGATTATTTTGATATATGGAAGTCTATATCTATCTCGATTCCTTTATACCTGTACAACCAACCGTTATCCAATCAAACTTAATATACTCTGTGAGCTCTGCTCAAATTTTTACTGCCCCACAGCAATTGATGATGTCCAAAATGCTCAGTCACCTATTCTGCTTCAATTTTATATGATTTTTATGAAGTGCTTCTCCACTTCTGTTCGTTCCTCCTTGCTTGCGTCACGTCTATTCACCACCCGATAAGCTGTCTGTCAAGGACACTTTATTAGGGTTATTAATTTTAGTGCCTACTGGACATATTGTCAAAGAATGAAAAAAAAACTGAGTTTGTATGTTGAGGCATTTGTGTATTAAAGTCTATTGGTCTATTAAACTCAGTAGCAGACGCGTTGAGTGCAAACTGCCTACAGGGAAGGAAAAACAAAATAGGACAAACTTTTTTCTCTCTTCCGTATTATATATGTATGTACGGTTTGGAAATTTCACAATGCCGTCGAAGTGTACCTACATGCGTACACAATGAGTACAATATGACTACTTTTCTATTGTTCATACATATCAGAGTGTTAGAAAAACTTTTTCCGCGGCAGAAGACATTCTATATAGCAATAGAATAATGGAGTGCATTATTAATGATTTGAAAATATCTTCAGCAACACATTTAGCTATTGAAAATGTTTTTAGACACTCGATTTGTACAAAAGGACAAATATTATGCGTGCCATAAGGGTTGTGAGTGGATATAACTGACAACTACCTCAGTTACATGAGAAAAATCCTCTTAGAAACATGAATGTACCAGCTCTGGCTCTGGCTACCCCAAGACCCTTACGGGAGGAGAGGGCGCGATGAGCTAGAAGGTTCAACGTGGTCTTATCAAATCATTCCCGAAATGGTCGATCTAGTACCTCTTTGGCTTCAGGAACATAATGGACGAATATCCAGCAACGGAACTTCAAAATTGGAAACATTTTCTAAAACCTTGAAGAAGTGTCTTAATTCCTTCAAACAGAAGAAAAGGAAGTTGGTTCTGTAGGCAAAGCTAATTTGTGTGGGATATTAATACTTCCAAAGTCTACAGAGGGGGATCGAATTATTTCTATGCAGCTTCAAAGCTCTTTGTGAATTCCTTGCCGGGAGTTGGCCATTATTTACTCAAATATCTAGAAATTGTGCTATATAACAAAGTCTTGAAGCATATTAAAAAACCATCTTCACTTCAAAGGCTGGTTCACATCTACCTCCTTCTTAAAAACCTCAACCAATCAGTATGTCTTCATTCAATTCACAAATAAAGGAGACATTAGAACTCAAAAAACTTACTCCGGGTGCTTTCTGTGCATCTCGAAGCCAGCCGCCGATAAACTGGCAATTTTTTTCAGGGGTTAAATTACACCCTGAACCAAACGATGTCATTTAAGTAGATTGGATATTAAGCTTCGTGAAATAATATGCGGGCCCATAGTTCTTACCAACTTTGACTTTATCCCAGTCAGTACAGGTCAGCGTCTTAATTTTCTCGGGACAGTTAAAGGAGAGGGGTCCAACCGTGGCAGTGGATCTGTTGACAGATTCAAGCCAAATTCGAGAGGGAGGTTGGTGGCGTGGTTTACTGTAAGAAGCGTAATTTAAGCCGCAATTTCAAGCTGCCTAATTACTGTATGGCCTTCCACGGAAGTCGCCATCACGAAGGTTGAGCTGTTTCTAATGCCATAAAGTGCTGCCACGGTTAAAGAATTTAACACCAATTGCTAAGCGGCAATCCAAGCTTTTAGCTCGAATGGGTTGTTGCAGCGCGCGGTCTTGGTTGTCTAGAATTTATATAACATTGGGAACATCTAAATAACGAAGCAGGATAAAAAAAATGTAAGGCGCTATAACCTCTAAAAAGATATTAGGCCGAGCTTCTCTTCCAATTTGTGTCGTGCTTCTTTTAATTTTTCCTACAAATTGGCGAGACAGGACCTACTTGCTTTATGTCGACTCCGAACGGGATCTGCAATGCAGATGAGTTTTCACTGAGAGCTTTTCATAGCATAAATACACTCGGAGTGCTTGCCAAACACTGCCGAGAGGCGACCCGGCTAAAAAAATTTTCTTCTAATTGAAAATGCTTGTTTCCAAACTTCTGATGGTGCTTTTCCCGGGGCGTTAACCCAGCACCTTCGGTGTGGACGGCGGAGTACGCTGCCATCAAAACACGGCGGCAGACCATCGAACGAAGCAGGATTACATCTTAGAAATTTGTTGCGCAAATCTTTTAGCCCGATTTGGCTGGACTGGGCGTACATTGCAGTAGGGATCCGTTGACTAGCTGTAGTCTGCTCTTGTACATATGGTCGTAGAGTCAGCTACAAAACCGTTGGGCAGGCACTCCCTTTCCGGAGCTAGACAGAACAGAAATGAGAACCAAAAACGGACCGGAACTGAAAACGGCCTAAGACGAAAGTGAATTTGGAATTGAAACTGGATATCAAAGCCTTACCGCAGCAGAGCCCAGAGCAAGTTCGAGGTCCAAATGAAGCTAAGATAAGAACCGAAACTAGAATAGAAAAGAGAAAACATGCCACAACAGAAATAGAATCCAGAAGTGAACCTGAAGGTTAGTGGTGGGATCTCCGATCAGAAGCCGAATTAAGCTGGAAGTTTGAGTTATACAAATTATTTTAACATTATAGGATTATCTGTGTTCCGGCGCATGATAATATCCCACTAACTGTATCGTGGATCTTGTGTTAGAGTATTTGAACCGGACGTGAATCCTATATAGGGAGTTCGGAGTTCTACTGGTCACCTATGGTCTGCTGCTGCTACGCAACGACTTCTAAGTAGCTGTAGCTTACGTCACCGTTATTTTATGTGGTATCACAGGGACCCATGCTGTCCAAATGACCCTCCCCTACCAGGGCAGCTACCACCTAACCTAATCTAATGTGCAGAGAGATTATGGGACTGCTGTGAGTAAAATAGCTTTTCTAGTTATGCTGCGAGTACACATGCTGAAAGGGAGCACACAGAAATGCGCATGCGAAGCAGTGGTGAACTAATCGCCTCTGGGATTGGGATTGGACCGAAAACGATGGCTACAAAGGGACAGGAGTGATAAGAAAGGGGGGGAAGGATATTTTCCAAGTAAAGGCAAGCCAAAAAAACGTGTTGCTTAAAAAACTGCATGCGAAAATAATAAAATGTGTGCATGTATATTTTAATGAAAAAACGAATAAAAACATGTGATGAATTTCATATCAAAACCTATAAAATAAATAATAGTTTAAAAAACTAAAACAAAAACGCTTTTATAGCAAACCGAACTAAATAAATAATAGTTTAAAAAAACTAAAAAAAACACGCTTTTATAGCAAACCGAACTAAAAAATAGAAAATAATTTTCAATTAAAAAGAGTTTATATAACAAAATAAAATTATAATAAAATTTAAGTTATTAACAGAATAATTTAATTCACAGTAAAAAGCATGGGGTGCTTGATATTGAATGTTACAATCATTCTATTGGCAACTATCTGAGAGGAAAGATATGAAATGTAGTCAAATGCACCCCACGCTTTTTACCCTGAATTAAATTATTCTGTTAATAACTTAAATTTTATTATAATTTTATTTTGAGGTGATTAACTATAAACGATTGTTTGACCTTCTACTACTGTTATACAAACTCTTTTTAATTGAAAATTATTTTCTATTTTCTAGTTCTGTTTGCTATAAAAGCGTGTTTGTTTAGTTTTTTTAAACTATTATTTATTTATTTCGGTTTGCTATAAAAGCGTGTTTTTTAGTTTTCTTAAACTATTATATATTTTTAATTTTTTAGTTCAAGTAATTTTAAAAGTTTTAGTCGAGAGTGATGAAACCTCGAAACGCCAGCTGTCCATGGATGAATCCAACCCCACGGCACAGAAAAGGGCCTGGACGCGGTCTTTCGCCGAAATTGCCAAGGGTCGGCAGATCATTGGCATTATAGATGAGATTGACCTTATGGCCGTTGACCTTATGTCACCACACCATCACATTAATGCATTGTCATCGGTCCTTGATACGTGCGCAAAGCTTCAAATGAATCAGTCTTCTAGAAACCGGTGAAAATTAAGCTCAAAGATTCCGCTACATGCAGGCCAAGCTAATAAAAGCGTGCTAAAAAGGGCTCCAGTATCCTCTTTCGTAGATGTGCTATGCATCCACTTCTGTCATTAATAAAGGAATGTGTTTTTCGCATTATGTGCAAGGTTTCAAATTTATGGCCATTTGGGGTGGCCACAAGATCAATTGACCTTATGTCCGTTAACCTTATGTGACCCTACCATCACATTATAGCATTGTCATCGAGCCTTGATACGTGTGCAAAGTTTCAATCAATCTTATGGCCATTCAAAGTGGTAATAAGGCCAATTGACCTTATGGCCGTTGACCTTATGTCAACACACCATCACACTAATGCGTTGTCATCGAGCTTTAATACGTGTGAAAAGTTTTAATCAAACTTATGGCCATTCAAAGTGGTAATAAGGCCAATTGACCTTATGGCCGTTGACCTTATGTCACCACACCATCACATTAATGCATTGTCATCGAGCTTTGATACGTATGCAAAGTTTCAATCAAACTTATGGCCATTCAAAGTGGTAATAAGGCCAGTTGAGCTTATGGCCGTTGACCTTATGTCACCACACTATCACAATAATGCATTGTCATCGAGCCTTAATATGTGTGCAAAGTTTCAATCAAACTTATGGCCATTCAAAGTGGTAATAAGGCCGTTGATCTTATGTCACCACACCATCACATTAATGCATTGTCATCGGTCCTTGATACGTGTGCAAAGCTTCAAATTAATCAGTCTTCTAGAAACCGGTGAAAATTAAGCTCAAAGATTCCGCTACATGAAGGCCAAGCTAATAAAAGCGTGTTAAAAAGGGCTCCAGTATGCTCTTTCGTAGATGTGCCATGCATCCACTTCTGTCATTAATAAAGGAATGCGTTTTTCGCATTATATGCAAGGTTTCAAATTTATGGCCATTTGGGGTGGTCACCAGATCAATTGACCTTATGTCCGTTAACCTTATGTGACCCTACCATCACATTATAGCGTTGTCATCGAGCCTTGATATGTTTGCAAAGTTTCAATCAATCTTATGGCCATTCAAAGTGGTAATAAGGCCAATTGACCTTATGGCCGTTGCCCTTATGTCACCACACCATCACACTAATGCGTTGTCATTGAGCTTTGATACGTGTGAAAAGTTTTAATCAAACTTATGGCCATTCAAAGTGGTAATAAGGCCAATTGACCTTATGGCCGTTGACCTTATGTCACCACACCATCACATTAATGCATTGTCATCGAGCTTTGATACGTGTGCAAAGTTTCAATCAAACTTATGGCCATTCAAACTGGTAATAAGGCCAGTTGACCTTATGGCCGTTTACCTTCTGTCACCACACTATCGCAATAATGCATTGTCATCGAGCCTTAATATGTGTGCAAAGTTTCAATCAAACTTATGGCCATTCAAAGTGGTAATAAGGCCAATTGACCTTATGGCCGTTGACCTTATGTCACCACACCATCACATTAATGCATTGTCATCGGTCCTTGATACGTATGCAAAGCTTCAAATTAATCAGACTTTTAGAAACCGGTGAAAATTAAGCTAAAAAATTCCGTTACATAGATACAGGCCAAGCTAATAAAAGCGTGATAAAAAAGGGCTCCAGTATGCTCTTTCGTAGATGTGCCATGCATCCACTTCTACCATCAATAAAGGAATGCGTTTATCGCATTATGTGCAAGGTTTCAAATTTATGGCCATTTGGGGTGGTCACAAGTTCAATTGACCTTATGGCCGTTGACCTTATGTCACCACACCATTACATTAATGCATTGTCATCGACGCTTGATACCCTTGATACACCTCGTTTTTAGAAATTGTACTTTTGAAAATTGTGGGCGTGGCAAGATGTTAAAGTTGTGAAAAAATGCGTGAAAAATGACGGTAATAGGTAATTTTGAGCTGTGATAACTACAGAATGGCTCATCCGAGTTCCAAGATCTTGGTACCATTGGAAAGGTGTTCTAATCGGCTATCGAAATTGTACACTGAGACAATTTTTGTGACACAGAAAATCATTTTTTTGTTTTTAAATGCTTGATCTTTGTAATTTATTCCAAGTTTAGTTTTTAAAAAACTTAAAAAAAAAAAACAAGTAAGGACGGGACTGTCATCATATCTTTCATGAATGGGGCTGAACAAAAATCTTATCCCGTTCGTAATCTCCAAATAATCGGGTGTATAAGATAAGAAATATATAGTGAACAGATGTACATACCTAAACGATTTTTAAGATAAATATAAAATAAAAAATGACAAAAAACCCCTTTATCTGAAAGATCGGTTGTATGTGATATATATTATATATAGCTCCGATCGAAATGATTTTTACAGGAAATCTTCTATGATATATTAGAATATACATCACCAAGTTTCACGTTTTTATATTTGAAATTAAGGGAGAAATGGCTAAAAATCTTTCTATCTGAACGATCGGTTGTATGGGATATATATTATATATAGCTCCGATCGAAATGATTTTTTCATGAAATCTTCTATGATACATTAAAATATATATTACCGAGTTTCACGTTTATATTTTCTAAATTAACGAAAAAATGGCCAAAAATCTTTCTATCTGAACGATCGGTTGTATGGGATATATATTATATATAGCTCCGATGGAAATGATTTTTACAGGAAATCTTTTATGATATATTAGAATATACATCACCAAGTTTCATGATTTTATATTTGAAATTAAGGGAGAAATGGCTAAAAATCTTTCTATCTGAATGATCGGTTGTATGGGATATATATTATATATAGCTCCGATCGAAATGATTTTTTCATGAAATCTTCTATGATACATTAAAATATATATTACCGAGTTTCACGTTTATACTTTCTAAATAAACGGAAAAATGGCCAAAAATCTTTCTATCTGAACGATCGGTTGTATGGGATATATATTATATATAGCTCCGATCGAAATGATTTTTACAGGAAATCTTATATGATATTGTCACGGCTATTAGCATCCCTAAGCTATACCATCACTAAGGCGATGCTAAGCGATGTTCACGTCAATAATCAAATCATGTATACACATATATAAGGCAGCCGAGAGATGTCACACACAGATGCATTTACTTATACGCCTATGTGTGTGCGAGAGACTGTAAACTACAAACTCACATACATCTGAGAGACGCTGAAAAGTAGAAAATTGTAAACAAGTAGAAACTATATGAGAACTATAAACACTCGAAATAGTTGGTAAGTTCTGGAAATAGAAGAGCCTAGATGTATGCAGCGTAAACTATAAAAGCGGCACAAGCGAGTAAAATGGAATTCAGTTTGATTTGAATTGTCCAGCAGCTACGAGTAAGACGATATCTAGCGAGCAATAGCACTATTATTTTGAAAGTCAGTTTCCTTTAAGATATCAGTTTGGTTATTAAGCTATTCGTTGCACAGTTTGAGTGTTATTGTGAAGCATTTTAATAAAGGCCATTTTTCCATTATTCAATATTGGAGTTATTCATTCAACAGTTTAGCGATACGAACCTAGCAAAAGGGGCAAATAAGAGGATTTGCAGCAAATTCGTTACAATTGGTGTCAGAAGAGGAATTGTTGAATAAATTCCGGAGGACAACAAGGACATGGCAAAGTTCAGTGAATTGAAGATCCAGCAACTAAAGAAGGAGTTGGAGAGCCGTGGATTGAATACAAGCGGCGTTAAACTTGAACTTCAGGCACGGCTACGAGAGGCAATGGAAGCGGAAGGAATTGATGTGGAAGAGTATGACTTTCATCTTGATGGCGAGGAAGTAACAAAAATTGAAGAGAAAAACGAAACATCGCAGACGGTTACCAGCACAGACTTGAACATGATATTGTCTGCAATATCTGCACAAACATCGACTGTAGCATCAATGTCGTCACAAATGTCATCACAACTGGAAGAGCAGAAGACATATATGGCATCACAACTGGAAGAACAAAAAACGTATATGTCATCTCAACTGGAAGAACAGAAAACGTATATGTCATCTCAACTGGAATCGCAGGAGAACCGTATAACATCGAAGATTGAAGCACAAGAGGCACGAATATCCGAAATGTCGGCACAAATATCAGCGCAGATCTCTGCTCAACTGGAAGAGCAAGAAGGACGTATTTCCTCGAAGTTGGAGGCGCAAGATACAAAAATTTTACAGTTTGAAGAAAAAATCGAGGCCGAGGTGGATGCTTTGAGAGGACGTATCGAGCAGTTGCAACTAAATCGCCCAGCAGTTTCAACGAGTAATCCAAAAGTAAAAACACCTTCTTTTGACGGTTCTGTTCCTTTTCAGGTCTTTAAGCTGCAGTTTGAGAAGACCGCAGCAGTGCACCAATGGAATGCTGAAGATAAAGTTGCAGCTCTGTTCGTGGCACTGAAAGGGCCTGCCGCGGAAATCTTACAGACTATCCCAGAGTATGAGCGGAACCACTACGAAACATTGATGAGCGCTTTAGAGAGACGTTACGGAAGCGAGCATAGGAAACAGATATTCCAAATTGAGTTGCAAAACCGCTACCAAAAAGCAAATGAGACATTGCAGGAGTTTGCTTCAGATATTGAAAGATTGGCTCATCTTGCAAATGCAGACGCACCCGTGGAATACACTGAAAGGGTAAAAATCCAGAGCTTCATAAATGGCATACGAGATGTGGAAACGAAGCGGGCTACATATGCGAATCCAAAACTAACGTTTGCTGAAACGGTATCGCATGCACTGACTCAGGAAACAGCCTCACTTTTGAGTAAGCCAGCGTACAAAGCTCATCGCGTGGAAGTGGAAAAGCCAGACAGGGTAGACGCAATTTTGGAAGCATTGAAGGGTACGCAGCAGAAGAATAATGATGCAGTCAAATGCTTTAATTGTGGAAAGCCAGGGCATATTGCGCGTTATTGCAACACCAACCCTAACAGTTCCAACAATGTGGGTGGCCGTAAACGCAAAGCTGGCGGAAATGAGCAAGAGCGTGTCGAATGTAAAGAACGGAAACTTGCCCCGGCTGTTGAATATCCTGTGATATCTGTGTCGCAAATTGGAAGGAAATCAAGCAGTCTTACCGTCAGAGGGAATGTGGATGGTAAAGAGCGTGTACTGACTGTAGATACGGGGGCATCTCATTCCTTGATTCGATCTGATTTGGTCTACAGGAGAGTAAAGTCATTACCTGGAGCAAGGTTGCGTACGGTAACAGGCGAATATAATCAAGTCCAAGGCGAAGTGGTATGTGAGGTATTAATTGGAAAAGTCATGGTTCTACACAAATTCGTTGTGGCGGAGATCGTTGATGAAGTCATATTGGGAGTGGACTTCTTGGTTGACCATGACGTCAGGATCGATATGCGGAGAAAAATTATGCGCTATAAGAACCAGGACATACCACTTAACTTTAGTTTGGAAAAAGGGTTCAGCAGTAATCGGGTACTGGTGGAGAAGACTCGACGAAAGCCACGAAATTCAAAGGTAAAGGTTGATGGAACAAATGGGCCAAACAAATCAAAACCGAAGGTACCTGTGAGAGAAACACTGGCATTAAAAAGCCCTAACGGACGTACTGAAACGAAGAAAGAATGCAAGGGTGGTTTCAAGCCAAGGCACACTACTGTTGTGAAGCGTCGGAACGATACTGATTATGCAAAGGAAATCCGTCCAGCGCAAGCTCTACGAAGTAGTTCTTCATTGGTCAAGAAACAGAGTGCGAGGGAACGATTCAGGATAATGAGTAGTAAGATGAAACACAGGTACGACAAGGAAAATAATTCGAAAGGTTTCTTGGCGGGAGATTTGGTACTGTTATACAACCCTCACCGCGGAAAGGTGTTCCATCCAAATTTCGGTGCAGTGGGGAAGCCCGTACAAGGTTGTGAAGAAGATCAGTGATACTATCTACCGCATACAAAGCATTGAGAAACCACGGAGTAGAAGAGTGGTACATTTGGCGATGCTAGCAGCGTTTAGATCGAGAGATTTGTCTGATCGGGACGATCAGACTTAGGTGGAGGGCAGTGTCACGGATATTAGCATCCCTAAGCTATACCATCACTAAGGCGATGCTAAGCGATGTTCACGTCAATAATCAAATCATGTATACACATATATAAGGCAGCCGAGAGATGTCACACACAGATGCATTTACTTATACGCCTATGTGTGTGCGAGAGACTGTAAACTACAAACTCACATACATCTGAGAGACGCTGAAAAGTAGAAAATTGTAAACAAGTAGAAACTATATGAGAACTATAAACACTCGAAATAGTTGGTAAGTTCTGGAAATAGAAGAGCCTAGATGTATGCAGCGTAAACTATAAAAGCGGCACAAGCGAGTAAAATGGAATTCAGTTTGATTTGAATTGTCCAGCAGCTACGAGTAAGACGATATCTAGCGAGCAATAGCACTATTATTTTGAAAGTCAGTTTCCTTTAAGATATCAGTTTGGTTATTAAGCTATTCCTTGCACAGTTTGAGTGTTATTGTGAAGCATTTTAATAAAGGCCATTTTTCCATTATTCAATATTGGAGTTATTTATTCAACAGTTTAGCGATACGAACCTAGCAAAAGGGGCAAATAAGAGGATTTGCAGCAAATTCGTTACAATATATTGGAATATATTTCACCAAGTTTCACGTTTTTATATTTGAAATTAAGGGAGAAATGGCTAAAAATCTTTCTATCTGAACGATCGATTGTATGGGATATACATTATATATAGCTCCGATCGAAATGATTTTTTCATGAAATCTTCTATGATATATTAAAATATATATTACCGAGTTTCACGTTTATACTTTCAAAATTAACGGAAAAATGGCCAAAAATCTTTCTATCTGAACGATCGGTTGTATGGGATATAACTATATATAGCTCCGATCAAGTTATTTTTTCAGGATATCTCCTATGATATATTAGAATATATATCACAGAGTTTCTCGTTTATACTTTCTAAATTGCGGCAGGAATAACCAAAATCGTCTTATCTGAACGATCGGTTGTATGGGAGCTATATGTTATAGTGGTCTGATCGTACCGGATCCGACAAATGTCTAATGTAATATAAAAATACATCCTTGTGCCAAATTTCATTGAGATATCTCAAAATTTGAGGGACTAGTTTACGTTCAAACAGACAGACGGACGGGCGGACAGACTCACATGGCTATATCAACTGAGTTCGTCGCCCTGAACAATTCGGTATCCTTAATGGTTGGTCTATCTTTTATATTTCTCAACGTTACAAACATCGGACCA
Source organism: Eurosta solidaginis (assembly GCF_040869045.1). Classification (NCBI taxonomy): domain Eukaryota; kingdom Metazoa; phylum Arthropoda; class Insecta; order Diptera; family Tephritidae; genus Eurosta; species Eurosta solidaginis. The sequence continues at coordinate 171,705,649 of NC_090322.1, read as the reverse complement.
AAGTTAATATACCATTTCATGTTCATGAAAGGTATAAAAATAGGTTTACAGCAAAACAAAAATTCTTTCAGTATACGTTTTCCAAAGCCTATTTGAATACCTTTCTAATGGTACGAAGACCTTTAAAATCGGTTCAGCCATTCTGTAGTTATAACAGCTCAAAGGTACTATGATATCAAAATATAGAGAGATGAATTTACTTAAATATTTTTATAAGAAAAAAGGAAAAAAAATCCATTTTAGTTTTCGGATATGTTATATTTCCTAAATATACCTTACTAATAATAATATATATTATTTTAAAAAACTACGCCTTTGAAATTTTTTCCAAGTTTAAAATTTTATTTTTGAAACAAAAAATTTTTCAGTGTATATACTTCACAGTATATATATATTTCACAGTATATATTTTCGAAAGCCGATACAAAGACCTTTATAATGGTACCAAGATATTTGAAATCGGTTGAGCCATTCCGTAGTTATCACAGCTCAAAAGTACCTATTACCGTCATTTTTCACGCATTTTTCACAATTTTAACACCTTGCCACGCCCACAATTTTTCAAAAATGAAACTTATAAAAATGAGGTTGTGTTTGTATAGGTAAAGTGTACCTGTATGCAAAGTTTCATCAAAATCTGAGGGGGTCGGGTTCAATGCACATCGGTTTTGATATGAAATTCATCTTGTCTGAAAATAAATGTGAGCCTGAAAGTGCAGAACACCTCATGGGATACCATTAAAAAAAAAAAAACGTTGCTCAATCAGACGGAAAACTATTTCCGGCATTTTACTTACAAATGCAGTTACCTCCATACGATTCGGCATGGCATACAGCCGCTAACACACACTTACAAACTCATTGAATTTTCGCGACTGTTGCGCACCATTTACCACGCTTCACAGCTGCCCTTATCTCAAGTTTTGTCAACCAATTTTGGTGCTGTTAAGTTTTGCCGTTTTGCCACTTTGCCAATTTGGCCAACCGGCTGCACTATCTCGCAGTCACAGTCGAGCTGATCGCGCGTGCAGTTTTCTCCCATATTTTGTTTTTGCAGCTGCTTTATTTGTCGTCAGTTTTGCAGTTTGTTTAGATAAGAAAATGCCGCACGGTGCATTGTGCAACTTACCGGCAACTTCCGTTTCCTTTCCCACCAACCAATATAAGCGTGGATGTCTAATATAAGTTGTCGCTCGTTGTAGGGTCGTTCGCGCATGTAAGTTAGTGCGTTTGTGTGTGCTGTATTAAAGAAGATGTAATTTTAAGTTTGAAAGTTGTTTGCCAAATATGCTGAACATTGAATACTAAGTAAAATTTGTTAGAGAAGCGCATTCAAAGTTACCGGCTACTAATACTAAGGCGGATCTCACACTGAACGTTATCTTCAAGCCATTCTTTCGTAGGCTGCTTTGAATGCCCATATGCATATATTGAAGTAGATATAACTTTTTCAGTGTTTGCATTTGTTGCCTCTGCATTGAGCAAGTTCTAAGTGCTGCTGCTGTTGATTGCTGACAAAATCTTACTTGGCAACATGTGTCGGCCGAAGTTTAATTTGTGAAATTGAACGAAAATTGTCAAATTTGCATAGTGAAAATTGAGTTGGAGATATTTCTTTGATGGTGATAGATTAAATTCGTATTTGAATGTAAAAATGTTATTTACGCTTTATTAACGGTAGTACACTTTGGTGTGATTAAAAAATTTAGAATTTAGCTGCTAAGAGATGCTGTTTTCGTATCAAAATTTAAAGAATTTTTATTAAATTATAGCCAATTACGGATTCTTCTTCTGAATAGTTGATATCTTTGCCCTTGGTGTTACCGTTTGAAGGATTTGGAGCGGGATTGGGGGTTGGAGTCGGAGAGGAAGTAAATGTATGCGTGGGAGTCGGGAGGAGTGGAAGTGGATGTGGAAGTAGGAGTGACTGTGGTGGTTGAGATGGGAGGTGGTAAAGGAACGGAGGAAGTGGGAGTGGAAATGAAAGAGGGAGTAGAAGCGGGATTGAGATAGAGAGTGGGAGTAAGAATGAGAGAGAGATTTGAGTGATAGTGAAAGTGAGTGTGGGAGTGGAAATGAGTGCGGGAGTGGAAGTGGAAGCTGGAGTGTGAGTGGATGTAGGTATGAGAAAAGGAGTGGGAGTTAGATTTGGAGTGGGATTGAGTGTGAGAGTGGGAAAAGCAGGGGATGGGAATCGGAGTGGGAGTGATAGTAAAGGCTGAAGTGAGAGTGGTATTGGGAATGGGAATATGATTTGGAGTGCAAGTGCGACTTAGGGAGTAGGAGTGAAACTGGCAGCACCCATATGGTCGCTGCCGAATCTGCTCAGTATGCTAAATATACCATCTGTATAAACGTGGATCGCCTGTCCCACAATTTATTCACCTACAATTTATGCCAAGCTTCAACCACTATTGTGTCTCTATGATGCACATCCAAGCACAGCTATGGAGTCACATAATCTGTACACGCAATGTTAAATGATGATACATGACTAAAGCCGTATGGTTTGCGGGCAGAGTTCCGCAAGGTATTGTGCTTCGCTGCATTACTTAAAGCGGTATTACTTCCGTTGCCGTCGTGGAGACCAGAACAAACGGTGCAAAAAGTGGTAGGGACTAAGAGTATGTTTTCCTAACCTACGCGATTGCTGCCGGAAAGAGGGGGAGAAGAAGGCAACAAGGTGTCCTTAGGCCAAGGCTGATGGCTGACGCTCGGCATTGCTACCGACTCTACTACGAAGATTGTAGTTATGAGTGGGAGCGGCCGTTTGAGCTGGTTGTGCCTTAGGGCGCGAGCAGCAGCGGGTACTTGTTGTGGTTTGCTGAGCAACAGGACTGCTGGAAGGTAGTGGGGGGGGGGGGGGCGCTAAGGTGCAGACAACGGGACGCCCTTGGGCGGGCGTGAACAGCAAGGGGCCAAAAAATATTTATAAAAGTTACGAGGATGTCGGGTTTTGGGGTCTAGCCCAGAACAACGTGTCCGATGCAACCATCCCTTGCACGTCACACACTGGCAAGACTGTGACCGTCCTAAAAAGATTATTTTTCGGCAAACGTAGGAAAACCATTTCTCAGGACCGGCGTCAGGTGAAGGACCCGGATTGGATCTTTCCCGGAGCAAAAAGGTATGGCGCAGTCCCACTGCGGGGACCTGCTGGGAGGATGAAAATTTGTGGGGGACGCAACAAATTAAATGGGATTACATTGAAATGATAGCCCTTGGTCGGGAAAACCCCGAGTTGCTCCGGTACGTAGAACTGCCTGCCTTGGGAAGCAGTTAATCTCTGCATCTCGTAGTTTGGTTTGCGTAGCTTCGAAATTTGACTATTCCACCGTCACTTGTATCGTGTCTCTCCATGTTCCTCTGCGTATCATGATTGACTGCTTGCTTTACTGAATGTATTTCGCTGCGCTCGCACGTCTCGTAGTTTTCTAAAGCTCTACGAAGCACTCGAGTACACGACTGTTTTATGCTTGTAAAAATATATGAAAAAGCATAACTTTTAGCAAGCGTTGTGCTCAACTTTCTCCACCAAGCCTGACGGCATTTAAATTACACATTATAACAAAATTGGAGCAATTATGGTATTTTCCTTAAAGCACTCTTCGCACAGAGCATTCTTGATGAACACACTTAAAGGTTAGGGACTGGGAGTGGTATTCCGTCAAATTATAAAAAAATCTGGATGAGTGGCAACCTCAGTATCCTAGAAGTGTGAATGTGAAAATTTGTGAAAATGCCACGTGAAATTTAGCAACCCGTTGCAATATCATGTAGCAACAGTCGATGCCTCCCTGAAAAGAGTAGTGAATTTTTTCCAAGTGTTAGTATTCAACTCTGCATGATTCTGTGCACTTGGCCAAAGGACACCTTGTTACCAGTTTAGCCTTTCATCGCAAATTAGAAGTAAACTAAAGCAAACAATTCAAGGGGTTGCGTAGCGGAACCCTTTAATGGGGGTAGGGGGCGGAATGGCCAAAAAAGTTCAATGTGGTCATATTAAATCCTTTCCGAGATGGTCGAGCTTTTATCTTAAAGCTGCTTGTTACCGGATCTGCAAAGGATCATCAACATCGATAACACTCCCAAAACCTTCAGTTGCGCCTTTGTCGCTACAACAACAACAAATACATTTAGTCTTGGTATCATATTCAGATATTGGTATATCATTCAGAAAAACCTATCTTGTAGCATTGCTGATCACACCTTTTGATTTGGGCCATGGCTCAACTATGTATGTATATGGTTGGCTCACGTCGTCAGTTGATTTTATTTATTTCATATCACTGGCGTAGGAATTGTCAAAAGGAGAAACTCAAAATGAAACCAACACATAGACAACACACAAAAAATGCTAAGTTTTATGTTTTCATTCCATTCCATTCGCCTAACACCAACACTCAGATTTTGACAATCTGAACAAAGGTATGTGTTTGCTTTAGAGATGAGCCAACAATAAAGTTGAGCCATGATTTGGGCGAAGTTTATTGATATTGTGGTGAATATTAGCATCACTATGCTGTTAGTAAATAATCACAACAAAAAAAAAAAACAGCAAACCGGTACACTTATGTACATGTACACATACAAAGCGACGAAGAATATTTCACACATATAACGAGCTTGGTAAAGCAAAGAGATTATCTGACATACACATATTTAGTCATCAGCTAAATGCAGAAGTCGTTACTGATACATACACACGCATATAGCTAAATTACCAAGCAGTGGACACAAGAGTTCTAGACGGTGAAAAGTCTAGACCTTAGGAGAAGTATGCGAACGAGGCAATAGCGAGTATAAAGGCAGCGCAAGCTGAGTAATAACTAATCAGTTTGATTTAAACACCCGATTAGTTGTGAAGTGAAGTATAATTGTACTACTCCCATAGTAGTCTAAATAAAGACCATTTGCAATACTGAATATTGGAGTTATTTATTCGACAATTCAGAGATTCGCACGTTTTCAGAATGTGTACAACTATCGGAATTTCCCCAGAATTCGTTACAATGTGAAATTGAATCGTATGACATATTACGTATACGCAGTGTTGAACCAAAAAGCAAAACATACTAAAATTTATATAAGATTATCAAATGGCTAATAAATATGTGTTGAATTCTATGTTAAAAACCCTACCAACAATCGTAAATGAAAAAGAGACAATTTGTGCGACATGAAAAACCAAAATCCATTACAACTTTCTAATAATGAAAATTAAAAGTCTGCCAACTTGTTGGTCGCGCACATCCATCTAAATTGTTGTTGTAATTGTTGTGGCGACTAACTGGCATTGCTTTGATTTTCCTGCCATTGTTGTTGTTTTAATACAAACTTTGATAATTAAACTTTTCGAAAAAATTGAACACAAAAGCAGAAAGACATACTTTTTTAGGTGCATGTAGGAATCCATAAAGAAGACTAGAAAGAACAGGAAAATGTGTGTGAAAATTCGCTGCTTACATAGATGTACATTTGTATCTCAGAACATAAAGCCGACAAACCAAAAATAGTTAGTGAATAAATGAAAGCGAATGAGTTGTCATAAAAACTACAACTTGAAAGTTGGCAATACAGCAAAATCTCTCTGAGAACTTGAATACAACACTAATATGCTAAATGTTAGCATATAGCGAGTAGCATACAAATTTTCGAGGCTAGTAGAAACATTTTTAGATGATTTTGTTGTTGTTAAATTAATAAACTGCACCTCCACAGAAAGCAATTTCTAATGCACTTTCACAATTTTAAGCCAAACTTGAAAGGAATTGAATTTTTAATTTTTTTTTTAATCTTTGGACTTGACCAAAAAATCGTGAGTACCAATGACTCGGGAAGTTCGATGTGTAAGCAACAGCTGAAGTTAAACCATTATATTTGAGAAGTGTTTCGTCGGTTTGTTATCGATAACAACCAATATCGACATGTTATTGTTTTAGTATCGGCTTACTAACGTTGGTAAAATTATCGTCGAGCCATCAGTTTGCTATCGCCGAGTCATCAGATTCTGCAAATAGATGAGTCGTCGTTGGCAAATCTAAAACACGTCGACAACAAGTTGATAACACTCCGATAAGCAATCGGTAACTTTTCGCTAGCAAATCGATAACTTTGATAGCTTTTTTAAAATATTGGATCACTTTCCGATAAATAGTCGATAACTTTTACATAATAACTATATGACTTTGCAATAACAAATCGATAACAACTTTCATAACAAATCGGTACATTGTCGATAAGATAGCTTTTCGTTAAAAAGTCGAAAATTTTTGGGTAAAAAAATCAATAACACTTTCATAAAAAATCGAACATATCAATAACTTCGCGGAAATAAATCGATAACTATTCGAAAACCTATCGAGAGCTTTTGATAACAAATCTATAATAAACTAATAATTTCTTTATAACAAATTGATAGCTTTTCGATACAAAATCGATAGCTTACCAATATTCAAGTTATAAAAAAGTGTTAACACCCCAATAACAAACTGAAAACGTTTGGATAAAAAATCTATTCTTTAATGATAAATATAGCGATAACTTTTTGAAAGTTATTTGGCAAATTTTTGTCAAAAGTATAAGCAATAAAACGATAAGTTCCGGTAACCCATTGATATCCTCTGTTATCGAAAACAAATTTATATAACTTCGATAATAAATCGATAACTTGTCTTTATTTCGTCGAAAATCAACCTATAACACGTCGAAAAGAAATGGATAACACGCCGATAACTCGTCGACAACAAACCGACAAATCATCGATAAGAAACCGTTAATACTCCGATAACAATACAGCACCTGAGAACTCAGCCGTATGTAGAAGAAAAATGCAAAAAGGTCTCCAGTGATATCTACAAAACAGCTCCGGACCTTTGTGCCGGAAATTGCCCGGCGAAAATAAATACCCTGAACTTGCAGAATTGGAAAGCGATTTGCCTAGGGAGACACGCGCCACTCTAGCTCAACTTCCATATGCATAATGTAACACGTTAAACTCTTATCTATTCGAAATCAACCCTGCTTGCAACGTGTCACCAAATGACACCAATCATCTCTTTAATTGAAATGTGGAACCAACGCCTCTAACACCCGTCTCGCTCTTATCCACACTTGTTTTCTCGACTCCCGTTATATTGCTGACAATTTGTGAGTGGTCGCACATTTAGGATGGAGCGAAGCACTGCTACAACAGCTTCGATAACAAATTGATACCATCTCGCTTTGATTCACGCTGTTTGACTTGGGTTTTGACTTGGGTTTTGACTTATAATATGTTCTTTCTTTCTCCTCTCCTCTCCTCTCCTCTCCTCTCCTCTCCTCTCCTCTCCTCTCCTCTCCTCTCATCTCCTCTCTTCTCCTCTCCTCTCCTCTCCTCTCCTCTCCTCTCCTCTCCTCTCCTCTCCTCTCCTCTCCTCTCCTCTCCTCTCCTCTCCTCTCCTCTCCTCTCCTCTCCTCTCCTCTCCTCTCCTCTCCTCTCCTCTCCTCTCCTCTCCTCTCCTCTCCTCTCCTCTCCTCTCCTCTCCTCTCCTCTCCTCTCCTCTCCTCTCCTCTCCTCTCCTCTCCTCTCCTCTCCTCTCCTCTCCTCTCCTCTCCTCTCCTCTCCTCTCCTCTCCTCTCCTCTCCTCTCCCCTCCTCTCCTCTCCTCTCCTCTCCTCTCCTCTCCTCTCCCCTCCTCTCCTCTCCTCTCCTCTCCTCTCACATCCTCCCCTCTCCTCTCCTCTTCTCTCCTCTCCTATCCTCTCCTCTCCTCTTCTCTCCTCTCCTCTCCTCTCCTCTCCTCTCCTCTCCTCTCCTCTCCTCTCCTCTCCTCTCCTCTCCTCTCCTCTCCTCTCCTCTCCTCTCCTCTCCTCTCCTCTCCTCTCCTCTCCTCTCCTCTCCTCTCCTCTCCTCTCCTCTCCTCTCCTCTCCACTCCTCTCACATCCTCTCCTCTCCTCTTCTCTCCTCTCCTATCCTCTCCTCTCCTCTTCTCTCCTCTCCTTTCCTCTCCTCTCCTCTCCTCTCCTCTCCTCTCCTCTCCTCTCCTCTCCTCTCCTCTCCTCTCCCTCCTCTCCACTCCTCTCACATCCTCCCCTCTCCTCTTCTCTCCTCTCCTATCCTCTCCTCTCCTCTCCTCTCCTCTCCTCTCCTCTCCTCTCCTCTCCTCTCCTCTCCTCTCCTCTCCTCTCCTCTCCTCTCCTCTCCTCTCCTCTCCTCTCCTCTCCTCTCCTCTCCTCTCCTCTCCTCTCATCTCCTCTCCTCTCCTATCCTCTCCTCTCCTCTTCTCTCCTCTCCTCTCCTCTCCTCTCCTCTCCTCTCCTCTCCTCTCCACTCCTCTCACATCCTCCCCTCTCCTCTCCTCTTCTCTCCTCTCCTATCCTCTCCTCTACTCTTCTCTTCTCTCCTCTTCTCTCTTCTCCTCTCCTCTCCTCTCCTCTCCTCTTCTCTTCTCTCCTCTCACCACCACTCCTTTCCTCTCCTCTCCTCTCCATCCTTCCTTTTTACTTTTCTTTTGCTTTCCTTACTATCTGTTTTCGCTTAAACCACGTAAATTGTTCCCATATTCAACTACACTAAAGCTTACATTCTGTATTCCCCATATGGTGAGCAAAGATTTTTGCACAAAAAAAACCTATGCAGCACCATATGCGTGACAAAAGTTAACTTCTTGTTTTAAATGTAATATCTCCCGCATACATACTTGGCCACAGAAAAAACCCAATTCTAGTTAAAATTTTGGCTGAACTTTACACTTTTAATTCCACGTTTTCAGATAGTACTGCAATTTTGTTGGCGTAAAAGCGTATTAGCGCACAATAATTTTGGCGTATTGACGTAAATGCGTAACAGCGTATTAGCATAATAGCGTAGAATATATTAATTCGCTACAGATGATTACAGCCAAATAGACGAAGCTTAACCATAGACGCATAAAATACTATCTATCGCAGGGCTGGGGTTCATAGTGGTATAGTTGTAGTCATAAGCGCATAATGCGTATTAGCGTATATAATAAAAGCGTATTAGCGTAAGCGTAAACGAATTTAGCACATCTCTGACAACATATGTATGTATATATGCCATTGTGTGCTGTTGCTGTGAATAATGTGCGCAAAGTGGAAACAGAAAATATCTCTCGGTTTTTCATTTTTGTAATTCTTTTTATATTTGACTTATTTAGTTTTATTTCGCTATATTCCTTTTGGTGCTAACCAACTTAACTAACTTTACAAACTCGGCTAATCTACTGTTGTTGCTGCTAATTATTTTCCTTTTAAGAGTCACTATGATAGTCTTGGTAAGTTGACAAGATTTGTGCGCCTTTATGTGGTATTTGTGAGATTCTTCGAGTGTATGGAAAGTCATTAAAGCCAGTTTGATTGCCCTCTTTGGCTTAATTTGCAAGGATTTTAAGATGAATGCCAGTGCTTAGAACAAGTGTTGGTTACTAAATATAGGGTATAACTGTTGGTGTTCTTACTTAGAATGGGTTCCTTGTTGTAGCGTTGTTTGGAGTTTTATACTCAGCGTGCTTTGCACACAGAGTATATTAACATTGATTGGATAACGGTCGGTTGTACAGGTATAAAGGAATCGAGATAGATATAGACTTCCATATATCAAAATCATTAGTGTCGGAAAAAAATTTGATTTAACCATGACCGTCCGTCAGTTTGTCCGTTAACACGATAACTTGAGTAAATATTGAGATATCTTCACCAAATTTGGTACACGAGCTTACCTGGACCCATAATAGATTGCTGTTGAAAATGAGCGAAATCGGATGATAACCATGCCCAGTTTTTATATATAAAACATTTGGAAAACACAAAAAGGTCATTATTTAGTAAATAATACACCTAGAACGTTGAAATTTGACGTGAGGACTGATATTGAGATTCTTGATGAAAATTAAAAAAAAAATTTTTTTTAAATGGGCGTGGCACCGCCCACTTGTGATAAAATCAATTTTACAAATATTATTAATCATAAATCAAAAATCATTAAACCTATCGGTACAAAATTCGGCAGAGAGGTTGCCTTTACTCTAAGGAATGCTTTGAAGAAAAATTAACGAAATCGGTTAAGGACCACACCCACTTTTATATAAAAGATTTTTAAAAGGGTCGTGGGTGAATAAAATGAGCTTTATCTCTGCTAAAAATAGCTTTATATCGATGGTATTTCATTTCCCAAGTCGATTCATAACAGTAAATAGGAAAAACTTTAAATTCTAAAAAAACGGTGTGGTACCGCCCCTTTTATGACTAAGCAATTTTCTATCATAGATACGACGAAGGGCGGCATGCTTACATTGTTGCTGGGAAGCCTTTGAATTATCTATTGAAAGGGGAACAATTAGAAGCGGTTTCCAATTTATCCCTCTACATAGCTACAATATACGAAGTTTCGCGTTGAGGGCAAGAGCGATGATAACCAGCAACCCTCAGCGTCATCTCTTTATTTATGCCGATGGTCTCTTATTTTGGTATGCACTACTCAAAACGAAATTATTATCTCTTCAGCCTTTTCCGATTTTGTTCTCTGTTGTGAAAACACCGTAGATTTGTGAAGCGTTCGTTCGTTCTATGATCTGAAAGTAGTCCTAAATTTTGCTATGCCACAATTTTGTTGATCATCCCCAAAAACTTACGTCAATTAGATTATATTACTCAGAGTTTCGCTCTCTAGATGATAAATCCTCCAGTAGAAGACTAGAACGATATATCTACTGCAGGCACTGAGTCGACGGCCATATTTATGGCTGCTCCGAGCTCAATCCTAATGTGGGCAGCGATATCTATTCAGAAGATATTTCCCTTACCTAGAGTATGAGGCTGCCGAGCCACTTTGGCATCTTTCAGGTAATTGAAGCCATAATGGTTGCTTATCGATGACCGTCATTTTTAAATTCATTTAGCTTAAAAGCTTAAGTGGTTGAAAAAAGGGCATTTAAGGGGTTGATTAGCGTAATTAATAGCTTCCGCAACCCAACTGTTAATCTCACCTACGCGAGGGGAATCCTGTTACAAATATGCATGTATCATACTGTGACGAATATTAGCAACACAAAGGGATACAATCATCTCTAAGCCAATACTAAGCAATCACTTGTATCTGCATAAACAAATCAACCATTATGTCTAGGCATATGTGTATACAGCAGCGGAGAGATACTCACAAAAGTATGCAATCATCAGCAAAGTAGTTCTCACACATGCACATGCATATTTCTGAGATTCTCACAAAAGTATACAATCTTCAGCGAACTAGTAAATTCTAGAAGGAGAAACGCCTAGAAATATGTGAACGGGGAAACCGAAGAGTATAAAATCAGCACCAGCTGAGGCGTGATCAGTCAGTTTGATTTAATCGCGCTATTGGTTGTGAAGTGTAATTGTGAAGTACTTTCAAGTAGTCTAATAAAGACCATTTTTGCATTATTGAATATTTATTCAACAGTTTAGTGATTCGAATGTTAGCAGAAGATTTGGAATAAGCGGAGTTTCCCTAAATTCGTTACATTACAAATACTAAGCAGGCGAGGCCCTGGTGACCCCAAGTTCCTCATGTAAATCCCGCCGTATGTGTGATTGCATAGAAGGTTCAATGTGGTCATTTTAAATCGTTCCCGATAGAGTCGGGCTAGTACCTTAATGGTGATTGTTACCGGAACGTACCGAATCTATACCCGGCAAAGGTAGCAATAGGCAGAAGACAGCCAATAAAGGAACTTGCTTGGTGTTGACATATTTAAAAGATCACATTGGAACTATGCTGCCGATGAAAAAGCGTGCAGGCTATTGAATAAAGCGAGTTGAACCACGCTCTTCGGCTTGTTACGTGAAAAGTACTTATTCGTGTCTGTATTCACCAAAAAAGCTATAGTCAGAGTAGCACTGAAACCCAGATGTGGGATGTCCAGCTAAGGTGTCCAACAAACTTGGCCTCGCATAAATAAGCACCGAGCTGGATTCTTAATTTGTTTCTCTTAAAGTTCACTGATTGGCATATTAATGGGAAAATGTCTAATGCCTAGTGAATTCATGGAAATCTCAAGAAAAAAATTTTTTGGAGCCCTGGGGACGGAAAGGAAATACTACTTTGAGATGTAGTATTCAAAACTAACTTTTCTCTACACTGATCAGAGTAAGTATGGTGTATCTGAACGAGTACTTAATCGGCAGTTTGTATACCCGCTACCATCTCGAAACATGTTGACCCACCAGGATGACATTTGTTGTCACTCTAAGCTCTGCTGCTTGTATGTTGCCTACTTATGATGATGTTGAATGGTTGCCACTTATTTGAAATAAAAAAACATGTAAAACGGGTATAAAATGAAATGTGTTTTAGGTGGTTTTTCTATACATATATTTTGCTATATAGGGTTGCCATATAAAGTTATTATATTTTACTCCTTTATTTATCCGTTACAATGTTGAAAACGGTCTAACCATTTTCATTGAAATTGTTTCGTAGGTAACACGCTGCATTCTTAGCTGTCATGCTAAGGCTTATCTGCGAAGAATCTTTCATGAGGTTACCACTTGTTTGAAAAAAAAAAAAATAAAATAAAAATTTAATAAAGTATATATAGTGTCACGGATATTAGCATCACTAAGCTATACCATCACTAAGGCGATGCTAAGGCCATGCTAAGCGATATTTACGTCAATAATCAACTCATGTATACACATATATAAGGCAGCCGTGAGATGTCACACACAGATGCATTTACTTATACGCCTATGTGTGCGCGAGAGACTGTAAACTACAAACATTCGCATCAATAATTCAGTCGTTATGTCCACACATATGTAGGTACACGCAGCTGAGAAGCAAAGCACAACCATATGCAGACATCTTATTTGAGATGCTCCTAAATGTAGGCAATTATAATTGTGGAAGTGTCGCTCACACATACAAGCATGGGGTATGAGAGAAGCTATAAAATCGTGCAATTTTAGTTATAGCTGAGAAGTTTGAGAGCTCATGGACAATGCTAGTAGATTCTAGAAGATGCGAACGAGACAACCAGGGAGTATAAAAGGCCGCAGATGTAGATGCGCTGTAATTCAGTTTGATTTGAGTTTCGATTAAGACGATATCTAGCGAGCAAAAGCAGTATTATTTTGAATAGTAGAGTTTCATTTGAGCTATCAATCAGTTTGGTTATTAAGCAAGCTATTCGTTGCAACAGTTTGAGTATTATTGTGAAGTACTTTAATAAAGGCCATTTTGCATTATTCAATATTGGAGTTATTTATTCAACAGTTTAGCGATACGAACTTAGCAGAAGGACAAATAAGAGGGATTTGCAGTTTGTTACAATAGGTATAAAACGGAAGGTATTCAACTTAATTCCGTAAAAAAAAAATATTTTTTTAAAGGGTTGCTACCTAATCCTAACTATATATTGAGAAGCACTCGAATTCCTGAGGCAAAGAAACACCACCTAAACCACATATCTTCAAAAAATGGAGTAGACATTGTGCCTTTTGGCAAAAGTAATTAAGTCCAGCAAACGTGAAAGGCTATTGAACAAAGCGAGTGGAACCACACTCTTCCGCGTGTGACGTATTCACAAAAAAAGGTATATCCAGAGTATCACTGAAACCCAGATATGGGATGTCCAGCTAAGGTATCCAACAGACTTGGCTTCGTATAAGTGAGCACAGAGCTGGGTTCTTAATTAATTTCTCTTTAAGTCGACTGATTGGCATATTAATGGAAAAATGTCTAATGAGAGTACACTGTGAATTGATGGAAATCTCAAGAAAAACCTTTATTGGTGCCGTGAGGACGGAAAGGAAATAGAAAGTGTTCAAAACTATGGAGTAGACATTGTACCTTTTGGCGAAAGCAATTAAGCCAGAGTTAAAGGCATGTTTTGCTCACTCTCTGTAGAAGTTCAGCTATAGCATAAAACAAACACTTTTTTTCTGATAATATGATTCTATAACTTTTTGTCAGATCTTCATTTAAATATGTCAAATATCGTCAATTTATTTTATTTTCTAACAGTTATCTATTCAGTTAATAGTGCACAACAAAATATTCAACCTAACCATCATCGTCTCGATTAGTAAATGTTTCACTCCACTTTGATTTGAGTAGCGCATACAAATCGCTTTCATTTGGTATAATTATTTCGTTAGATTATTTTATTATATATATATATTTTTTTTTACCACCTCAGCCACAGTTGAAGCTTAATCCTTACTAAATTTCAACAATTCAACTTGGTCCACTTGAAATAAATTTGAAATATTTTTATCTAAAATACTTTGTGGGTTATTGTACGACCGAATGACTAATGCAGACCGAAAAACATCAGATTAAAATAAAGTAACAAAACAGTTTAAATTGTGGGCAAGCAGTAATGAAGCAGGGAGAGTGCGGTTGGATATATAGCAATCAGCAGTCGGCTTGTTGCCACAATACGAACATTGCCTAATTCCATCTGTTTAACGTAATTCTCGTACAATTGTTATATTGGCAAAACATCAACAGAAACAGATCAAAAAGTATATTCAAAGCAATCATTTGTATCTCCTTTTTACTACTAACCCTACTCTGCTTACTTACCCCTCGCTGCTTTGTTTTGGATGCATCATAAATAAATGTTTACTTCAGTGGCTGATCCTGGATTTTGAGAAGGGGGATCCAATATATATATATACTTTTTTGCTTGCTTTTAAAATAAAATATTTGTTTGTATTGGCAATGAGGATCGTAGTTGAAAAATCAAGACCTGGGTTGGTTAGTTTGAACTGGCCGGTCCATGAGGACCTGGGAAAAGCTACAAAATTGGCAGATGATGCTTTGAGAGAATTTAAGGTAAAGCGGCAAAACGCTGACTCGTGCTTTCATTTTATCTTCGAGAAGGTTGTTGAAATGTGTTTCAAATAGGACATTGAAAACAAAAGGCTGCTTAGCCAAAAATTTTAATATTTTCTAACTTTTGTTATAAATCCACTAAGAAAGTAAGATATCATTGATACTAAACTCCTTTTCGCAAAGGTATAGCTTTTTATATTCGTCTACGCCCCTTTTAAAAGTCTTTTATATAAATGTAAAGCGTGGCCTTTAACCGATCTCGTCCAGTTTTTCTAGAAATATTTCCTGCTACAAGGAAAATTTGTGAAAATGTAAGGCGCGATAACCTCCGAAGAGATTTTAGGCCGAGCTTCTCTTCCAATCTGTGTCGTGCTCCTTTTTTTATTTTTCCTACAAATTGGCGTGACAGGACCTACTTGTTTCATGCCGACTCCGAACGGCATCTGCAAATTTTTTCTAAAATTTTTGTTGCTTTTCCCAGGGCGTGAACCCATGATCTTCGGTGTGGATGGCGGAGTACGCTACCATCACACCACGGCAGCCGTCATAAAAGGGGCAGTGCCACGCCCATTTTAAAAAGTTTAAATTTTTTCCTATTTCTTGTTATAAATCCACTTGGAAAAAGAAACACTCTCTTTTAGAAACCATTTTGCTAATTTTATTCGTTCACGACCCTTTTAAAAATCTGGATGTGTTCTCTCATTGATTTTGATAATATTTCTTCAAAGCATTTCTTATCCAAAGTAGTGGTTCCTGCTTCCAAAGTAGTGGAGGGAGTAGGGTCTGCGGTATACTGTGCTGATCCGGAAATAAAAAGATCCTACAGGCTGCCGGATTACTGTAGCGTTTTCCAAGCGGAAATAGTAGCCGCAACATACGCAGTAGAAACCCTGGAAGAAAATAGCCCAAGCTGCAATCGTGTTAACATTTTTATTGACAGTCAAGCAGCAATTAAGGTAATAATCTCGCCTAGAACAGCATCTAAATGCGTGTTAGAGTGTAAGCAGTCCCTGGAGAGAATCGAGACGGGGAGAAGCATACATCTATATTGGGTCCCAGGGCATATGGGAATAGATGAGAATGCAAAAGCGGATGAACTAGCTAAAAAAGGCGCATCTCTTGAAGCTTGATCCGTAGACGTCCCAATTAGACTGGGCGAAATTAAGCGAAGGCAAGAGGTGCACATGATCGACAAAGCAGGAAAGGCGTGGGTTCCAGCGCGGGGCTGTAAAGTGTCGAAGATTATGTGTAGGTCTTGCAACCTTAGACTAACAAAGCTGCTTCTATCATTAAAAAGAGAGGACTGTAGACTCATGGCGGTTATTCTGACTGGCCACTGCCTTCTGGCGTCACATGCCTTTAATCTAGGCTTGGTCAGTGATGGCAGATGTACGAAGTGCGGGCTGGAGGAGGAAACGATTGAACACGTTCTGTGTTCGGGCCCGCGCTTGCAAGGCTAAGACTCCAGCTATTAGGAGTGATACAGCTGTCAGATCTAGAAGCAGCAAGTGGCTTAAGTCCTAGGAAGCTTCTAGTATTTGCCAAGAGGATGGATTTATTTTATAAAATAGGTCCTGGTTTTTGATAGTGTTACAGTTTGGTCGTTAAAACAAACTTCTGGTAACATTACGGACTTATTCAGTCTATGTGAGGTCCTCATGGACTGGCCAGTTTAACCTATCCTAACCTATTACTTATAATGTAGTTCCTTATATATATATAAAGGCATCGTCTCTGCCAAATTTTGTTAAGATAGGTTTGACGATTTTTGATTTATGATTAATCCCATTTTCCAAATTTTTATCAAGAGCCTCAAAATCAGTCCCCACATGAAATTTCAATATTCTAGGTGTATTATTTACTAAATAATCAGATTTTTAATGTTTTCCAAAATATGATATACTAGAATTTACCCGCGGCCACGTCCACAAAGGAGAAAATAAAATAATGGGCTATTAACGTTAGCCTGCTTATCAAGTTATCTGTTTAATAAAAAAATGTCTGTCTAATGTATTTTACAGAAACGATCCCTGAAGGGTACCAAAATGATCCCAAAATAGTCCCGAAAAAGCTCCGAAACGACCCTGACGGGCTCCTGGACGGACCACAAACACCATCCAGAAAATATACCTGAAGGGTCCCTAAATTATTCCGACATAGTCCAGAAAAAGTCCCGAAATGATGTCGACGTCGGGGATCCCGAAAACCATCAAGACATTATGGCGGAAGGGTCCTCAAATAATCACGAAATAATCAAGAAAAAGTCTCGAAATTACCCTGACGGGATCCCGCACGGATCCCTAAAATCATCCCAAAATGATGCCGCAAGGGTCCCAAGGTGATCCTGAAATAGCCCCGAAATGAGCCTGACGGAATCCCGGACGGATCCCCACAATCATCCCGAAATGATGCCGGAAGGGTCCCAAGGTGATCCTGAAATAGTCCCGAAAAGAGCCTGATGGGACCCCGACAGGATTCCGAAAACCATCCAGAAATGATGCCGCAAAGGTCCCCAAATAATCCCCAAATAGCCCCGAAACGACCCTGACGGGATGCCAAAAACCATCCAGAAATGATCCCGGAATAGTCCCGAAAAAGACCCAAAATATCACCGACCGGGTCCCGGAAGGATTCCGAAAACTATCCAGAAATTATCCCAAAATGATCCCGAAGTAGTCCCGAAAAAGACCCTAAATGACCAAGACGGGATCCCGGACGGATCCCGAAAACCATCCAGAAATGATCCCGGAAGGGTCTCGATATAACCCTGACGGGATTACAAATAAGGTGAAGCTAATTATAAAAGCATGCCAATAAGGCAACGGGCGCGTTGAAGCGAATGAAGAGTTACAAATAAACATACAGGTAAAGCAAATAAAAGCGTGCTAATAAAAACAATTGAAGGAGGGAGATGGCGGGAGGAGACGGAGCAACACCGATCGTTTTTTCAAAATTGTTTAGATCTCGATCTGTATGAGCCAGATACCAAAAATTATTGGTTTAGGAAAAAATTTATATTGAGTTATAACAATTTATAGATTTTGTGCCAGAGGGGGTGACAGGGAAGGCGGGGTGAGGAGACGGAGGGTGTCACTGCTCACTTTGTAAGCCTTCGACTTATTTGACCTATTGAGTTTGTAATATTGCTGAAGGTCAGTAAATGTAAAGTTATAATGTGTAAAAATTATTAAAAAGTAATTGTTCCAAGGATCGTGGGCATCCCCCTTTCCATTTTCCTAAAAAATTTCGCCAGTAGACTATTGTCTACCTGTGTCTCAAATTACATCAAAATCCCTGTAGCCCTTCTGGCGTGATTCAGTCACAAAGACGAAAAAATACAATAATTCAGTTATAACTGTTCCTAGGGGGAGGGGACCTCCTCCCTTTTCAAAAAAATATAGCTAGTAGATCCCTTTAGACCATTGGCTATATGTGTGCCAAATTTCATCCAAATCCGTACGGACGTTCTTGCTTGATTCGTCACAAAGACAAAACGTCCGGACATCCAAAAATCCAAACATTCGCATTTATAATATTAAGATTAAGATCAAGATAAGATAAGATGGGTATGGGGGAAAGCCAAAAACTAATTGGTTGGCTATGTTATCGTTACGACTAAGGCGTTATTCTATGACTTCCATAGAGTTGGTTGAGCCAGCTGTTGTTTGCGAAGTTTGACAGGACCTCAAAGTAGTTATTCCGCAATTTTTGTTTTTATCTCATGATCTATTCATACACGTGGGAACTTTACAGTCGTGATCAAAGTTCGGTCTCACATCTTAAGTCATTTACATGCACCGCACTTTAATTGTATGCAATAAAATATATTTATTTACTCGTCATAACAATTTATTTTTACATGATATAAGACAAAAATATTGCTATATCGACTGCTGAGTAGTGGGATATCACCATAAATATCTCAAAGAATGTGTTGAAAATGCGTTATCTTAAACGTCATCGCGTAATCTATTTGGCGTCTTAAAAAGTATGCAACATCTGGGTCTGTTACATCTGTATATAAACCGGCAGCACCGGGGTATTCACAAGGGCTTTGTACCACCCCACAAAGTCGTCCTTCCACAAGGGCCCCTGCTCCAACATCTAATTCACACACACCACTTCCACTACATGCAGCACACTTTATTGTTGTTGGTAAAACTTTCCGAAGAAGACTGTTGCACTCCGACCTTGCCTTTAGAATGAATTCAGCTGTTTGGATAATAAAATGTGGAGTATCAATATCTGCAGCCCATCCACTAACATGCATCACTGTGCCCGGTGTTAAGGAAACACTGCAAAGCTCGATTGGTTTTACGGCATCATTCTCCTTAACATGCCGATCCAATATAAGCACAGCTATATCGAACTTGCCTGTTTCTGGATTAAAATTATGGTGAAATCTCTTTGCCACATAGGCCTTTTGCCCTATTCCTGCATTTATGTCACATATATCGGCTGCACCAACTAATACTGCAAGTACCATCTTTTCTATTATGCAATGCGCAACGGTAACCACCACATTGCTACGGACTAAGGTACCAGCGCACTTATAGACGAGAGGATCAAATATAGCAACCAAATGCGAACTCTGCTCTATTGTTATACTTCGGCCATTTTGAACACGAAACTGCGCATCCGTAAATGTGGAATGGCAGCTTAGCCCGACAAACAGGATCGTTAAATGAATGAGAGTATTCATTTTATTTTTAAGAACTTTTCGCAACACTTTTTAAGTATGAAATACATCGAGATTAATTTTGTGAGCGCTATTTATACCTAATTGAGTGGTGTGAATAAAAAATAAGCAAACACTTTTCAGTCAAAATTTCAGGAATTTCAAATAACAACAATACATCTTAATTATAGTTAAAGCTATACAATAAACAATCTTGTTTGTTTTCATTCGGTTCATTATAAAAAAAAATAAAATAAATACATGCAACGTGCTAACCTCTGAAGAGACTTTAGGCTGAGCTTATCTCCCAATTTGCGTCATGCTTCTTTTAATATTTCCGTAGTTTTTAATTAGTTAAACAAACAGATTTTCTCTATTAATAAAACAAATTCAAGGTTTTTACCCATATTTCAGCGAAATAAAATGAACGCGACCACCGTGGTGTGATGGTAGCGTGCTCCGCCTACCACACCGTATGCCCTGAGTTCAAACCCCGGGCAAAGCAACATCAAAATTTTAGAAATAAGATTTTTCAATTCGAAGAAAATTTTTCTAAGCGGAGCCGCACCTCGGCAGTGTTTGGCAACCGCTCCGGGTGTATTTCTGCCATGAAAAGCTCTCAATGAAAACTCATCTGCCTTGCAGATGCCGTTCGGAGTCGGCATAAAACATGTAGGTCCCGTCCGGCCAATTTGTAGGGAAAATCAATAGGAGCACGACGCAAATTAGAAGAGAAGCTCGGTCTTAGATCTCTTCGGAGGTTATCGCGCCTTACATTTATTTTTTTTTTTATTTAAAATGAACGCGGCTTTAACAAAATATTTTTTACTTGTTGCTTTATATAAGTACTAGTCTTTAAAATATATGGGCTATTCAAGTTAAAAAAATAACTAAATGAGCTAAAAAGCTGAAAGGCACGCTTACGTGAATAGAACAATACAGTTTTTTCGAATTAAAAAAATACATTTTGTTTTGTTTTTAAGTTAAATTATTAAGTTATATTTGTTTGCAAACTAATTATGTGATCTATTGTATACTGCCATAAAACCAGATTAAATACGGAAAAGCAAACATATCCCACTCATTAAGTTGTATTTGTTTGCAAACTAATTATTTGATCTATTGTATACTGCCATAAAACCAGATTATGTTATATCTGGTCCCCGACGGAATCCCGAAAACCATCCAGATATGACTCTGGAGGGATCCTCAATTGATCCCGGAAGTCTCCAAATAACTCCGACGGGATACCGGACGAATTCCGAAAATCATTCAGAAATTATCCCGAAATGGTCCCAAAATGAGGACAGATCCCGAAAGTTACCCAGAAATTATCCTGGAGGGTTCCCAAAATGATTCCGAAATAGTCCCGAAAAATTCCCGAAATTACCCTGATGGGCTCCCGGACGGATCCCGAAACCCATTCAGGATTGATCTCTGAAGGGTCCGCAAATGATCCCGAAATAGCACGAAAAAGTCCCGAAAAAACTACGACGGGATCCTGGACAGATCCCGGAAATCACTCAGAAATTATCCAGGATGGGTCCCAAAATGATTTCGAAATAGTCCCGAAAAGTCGCGAAATAACCCTGATGGGATCCCGGATGGATCCCGAAAACCATCCAGAAATGATCTCTGAAGGGTCCGCAACTGACGCCGAAATAATACTGAAAAAGTCCCGAAATAACCCCGACGGGATCCCGAAAACCATCCAGAAATTATCCCGGAAGTGCATCGATATAACCCTGAAGGGATTACAAATAAGGTAAACCCAATTATGAAAGCAAGGAGACGGAGGTTGTCACTGCTCACTTTATAAGCCCTCGACTTATTTGACCTATTGAGTTTGGAACATTGGAAAAGGTCAGGAAATGTAAAGTTATAATGTGTAGAAATTCTAAAAATTGCAAAAACTTGAAGGAAAAGAAATCAAATCTGATAGTAAAGGAATTTCGCCATAATCAATTTCAAGAAGTTGTTTATCAAATGCTGCCGCTGAAGTGTTTCCGCCAATATGAGCTCTCATATTTTTAAAGAGAGTAAATTTTTGTACGTAAAGCCATCGATATACGAAAAAGCACGCACTTACTTCATCTGCGGCTGTTCCAACAAGTAAGAGGGAAGCACCACCCTTGAGATGATCATCACACCTCAAATCCTTAAGGGTTCGGTCTAAAACTTGCAGCGCCTTTTTATGAGTTATGGTGCACTCATTCCACACACTCACTTTGGCCTGACCGTTTGTTTATGTTGCACATCGGTGTATCAGAAGTTTGCACGCAGTGGTAATTTAAATGCAGAGTGAGCTGTACGTCCACCACACAAAGGGTATCCGCGGTATCTGAGGAAGCAACTGGCAAAGTGATTTCTCTTTTCGCTTTTACATCAATTAATATCAAATTTAGCAGAAATGTTCTTTTCCGGTTCCTCCAGGAGCATCCAGAAATACCAACCCTAAAGATAACAAACCCCAAAAGAATACTAAGGGAATAACAGCCAAACCCAGCTCTGCAATCAAACTTTACGGGTTGAAATAACCTAAGGTTTTACAGCAGCCATAGTTTTGAAAAATACCATTTATCTTCCTTTTCTCAATTCCACATTTTACTGGAGGCGTTAGGACTTAACGTCATATACCTCCTTACCAATTCTCATTATCCTACCATTACTACATCCAGAGATATGCAATATGATATATTCCATTTGTATGGGAGGTGCCACCTTCTCCCTCAGCCCACATTTTGTTGGTAGTGTTAGGGATATAACTCCTTACTGAATTTCAATGTTCTAGCATGAATACCTTCAGAGTTATGCAGTACCAAAGATTCCATTTGTATGCGAGGTGCCACGCCCCTTTTATATATCGAACCATCCCTTGGCGGCCACCGTGGTGTGATGGTAGCGTGCTCCGCCTATCACACCGTATGCCTCGGGTTCAACTCCCGGGCAAAGCAACATCAAAATTTTAGAAATAAGGTTTTTCAATTAGAAGAAAATTTTTGTAAGCGGGGTCGCCCCTCGGCAGTGTTTGGCAAGCGCTCCGGGTGTATTTCTGCCATGAAAAGCTCTCAGTGAAAACTCATCTGCCTTGCAGATGCCGTTCGGAGTCGGCATAAAACATGTAGGTCCCGTCCGGCGAATTTGTAGGGAAAATCAAGAGGAGCACGACGCAAATTGGAAAAGAAGCTCGGCCTTAGATCTCTTCGGAGGTTATCGCGCCTTACATTTATTTTATTTTTATCCCTGGAAGGTTTCTAGTGGGTTGTGCAAATTTGGTTGTGATCGGTTGATCCGTTTAGGACGCAACCCGATCTATACATACATATATAATTTAAATTTTATATATATAGATTAGATTAGATTATGGCGAATATTCGCATTTCTAACATCACTGTGCTGTTAGTAAATAAACACAACAGTAAGCCATTTACACATATAAATAGAAGGCGACGAAGAATATTTCAGAATCTTAACCAGCAGCTGGAAGCAAAGAGATTATTTAAGATACAGATATGCAGTCATCGGCTAAGAGCAGAAGTTCTCACTCACACATACACACGCATATAGCTAGAAGATATACATGTATATAACTATATAACCAAGTATGAGATATAACTGTTCCGGAAGGTACTAGGAGAAATAGGTGAAAGAGGCTAACTGAAAGCATAAAAGCAGCGCGGTGTAAAATATAATCAATCAATAATTTGATTTTAACCCGGTAGTTCCCATAACTTTTTTTGTCTTGTATTTAGTTGGAAAGAAGCTGTCTTATAGATTTTGACCTCCTGAACACGAAAATGGTGTCCATTTATTAATTCACTGTTACGCTTTTCCGGAAAATCGGGAAAACTTGCGTTACCATGTGGTAACCCTGGGTCGTCTAGGGTACAGGTTTTTGATGAAAGAAAACACTACTTTGGACATGTTTTTTTTTTAATTTTATTTCACAAATAATAGCCGTTTTTAAACATTTTTATTAAACCGTAAATAAGGAAAGAACAAGTTTATAAAAATATAATAGAAAAACATTTTCTGAACTAAAATATAGGTGGTTGAAGTCATGGTTTAGTACGGTAACTTGCAAAACTTTTCACACAATTCATACATGCTGTTTGTCCCTTAGCTTTGCATTTTTCACCGGAACAACGGCTACGATTCGATGGTACTACAACACGTACCTCTGATCAAAAGGGGGCATACGTTATCAGGGATTCCAGTACAATCATCTTCAGATACTCTCCGCCAGATATGTTTCCGCCTACAGGAGGCTCGATATAAAGAGTGGTTGGTATATCTTGAATGTAATCAAGTATTTGTCGCGACGATAAACCTCTGAAAATCGTAGTATTTAAAAAATTCTGCAGATTATATCAGATAAATTTACAAAAAGGCACAGAAAAGCCATTGATACGCGTAGAAAACTGTAACCTAGCATAGAAAATCCCATGAAATACGAAGAAAAAACCTGTACCCTAGCCGACCCACGGTTACCATATGGTAAAGCCTTAAATAAAATGTAAAAAATAACTAGAAATTAAATAATTATAGCAAAAAATTAACTTAAATATAATAACTTATTTCATTAGTTACCGACTTTTATAGTTTTTATTTAAATGTTCTTAAAAATTATTACTATAATCGCGTACTTACAGACGTGCCATATTGAAAAACGAGAATTTTCCACTTTTCTTTTTCTCACTTAAATTTGACGTACGATAGCTTCACTATTTGAACCCAGACTGACCAAAGCTTTGTTTTTCGGAAAGTCACGGATATTCTGTATAAAATAGCGTTATTAATTTTTGGATTTGTTGTGCAGGTTAGATTTAATTCGTGGAAATATAGCGACACCTTTTGCGTTACCACATGGTAATCGAGGGTTATTTCGGGTTAACACGCTTTGGGGAAGTACGCGGTGATTGTGAAGTACTACTCCCAAAGAAGTCTAAATAAAGACCATTTTTCAATATTGAATATTGGAGTTATTTATTCGACAGTTCAGCGATTCGAACGTTAGCAGAAGGTGCATAATTATCAGGAACTCCCAAAATTCGTTACAATATGTAAAAATTGGGCGTGGTTATCATCCGATTTCGCTCGTTTTAAATAGTTAGGAGATGAGTGCCAAGAAGCCCATATATCAAATTTGAATAAGATATCTCAATATTTACTCAAGTTATCGTAATCACAGATAGGCGGACAGACAGACGGACCGACGGACGGACAAGGCTAAATCAATTTCTTTCTTCATCCTAAGCATTTTCATATATGGAATTCTATATTTATCACGATGCGACCAATTTTCCAAAGCTTGACAATAACTGGTCAAGCTGAATTCGAAAATGGAAATTGCATAGAACTTTACAACATTTATGAATAGTTTCTGGATTGTTTTGAAAGTGATTTCGTCTCTGGTGTCAAAATGTGAAGGCAACGAATTTGCGATCGAAGCACTGGGTGCGTTGTTGGTAAATTTTCTAAAAATTAAAATCTTTAGGACCATATAATTTTAGCAAGTTTTGGCAGTATTGACTGTTACTACAGCAACTCTGAAACGTGCTTTTTCAATCTTAACAAGAAACAAGAATTATTTGAGCAATACGATAAGAGAAGAGCGTTTCAATGGTCTAGCTTCATATACATAAACGGATTTTTTTGATTGAAGACGAATTCCTGAACGAATTTTCCACACCCCTTCGAACTTCTCCTCCCCGTGGATACGCCCTTGGCTTACTTACTTATTTACTTACTTACATATTTACATTCTGCTATTTTTACTTTGTGGTGCACAATTGGTTGTTTTTGTTATTTGTTGTTAATGTTTTTTGCTCGTTTTAAATTTAGAAACTGCAAAAAGTTTTTCATCAATTTTCACATGACATTTGTGTTGATTTTCATTCATTTCCACTTTTGCAGTTTGCATTTCCAAATGAGCTCAATTTTATTACAAACAAAAATATTTATTTTCAAATTAAATGGGAATTTCACTAAATTACTTAAATAGCTAAAGTGAAGGAAGAAGATTTTAAAATCGAAGATCAATTGTCGCTTTGAAACCTCATATAAATAATACAAAATATATGTGGGGGTTGTATTTAATATTTTGCATATTTAAATTTCTTAAGGATCTGGGTGAGTGAACTTAGCTCCGAGAATTCTATTATTTATTAGTACAAATTCAAAAATTCAGAAAGAACGAATCACTTTACTTCAATGCATTAAAATAATGTTTTTGAGTTAAAGAATGTTTATCTGATATTAAACAAAAATTTGAAGGATTGCTACTTTTCTGGAATTGTTTTTGGTATGGTTCCAAGACAATTTCATAGTTGATTCCCAGATCATTTGGTAGTATTTCCAGGTAATTTGAATTGTTTTCGAGTTCATTTTGAGCGGATGCCGAGACTATTTGGCTAGGATTACTGCGACTATTTCAGAATCACTTTTTGACCATTTCGAGATTGTTTTCAAGACCGAATGTAAGCTGGACAAAAGAGTTTAGTGATCCTTACGTTACAAAAACCCTTTTTACATTATTGGTGAGGCCGATATTAGAATATGGATCAATAATTTTGAATCCACGTTATCAAGTTCATGTGGCTAGACTAGAATCAATTCAAAAACAGTTTTTACTTTTCGCCTTGAGAAATCTGCAATGGGACTCTCCGTATAAACTTCTTCCTTACGCTAATCGGTTAAATATAATAAACCTTCCTACCCTTGCAAGTCGTAGAGTAATGTTAGGTGTACTATTTATGGCTAGATTTTTAAATGGATCGATTTCAAGCCCATTTCTTTTGAACGAAGAAAACTTGAATGTTCGATGCCGAGTTTCAAGGCATTATAAACCTATAATTCTTAAACAATGCAGAAGCAATTTCCAACTAAACGAACCTTTTCTATGCTTGTGTGAAGATTATAACTCTCACTCGAGAATAATTGATGTTTCGGACTCGCTCTTTGCCATAAAAAACGGTTTTATCTTCTCTTAATAATTAAAAAGTTATATTTATACTTTTAATCTATTGTATTTGTGAATCTCTATTTCTCAGCTGATGAGTTTCACTGTAGCTGAGCGGTTTTATATCTCGGCGCCTCTCAAAGACTCGGTAACAATAAAAATTATAAATTATAAATAAAACATAAATAAGATAATTAGGATACAAAATACAAAAAAAAAAAAACTATGTATGAAAAAAAATAATAATAATAACAGGATTAGCCTGGTATCATCGAGCCACTTGAGGGCAGTGCGCTGCCACAAAAAAGCGGGAAACACAGAATGAAGGCGTAATCGGGGAACAATGTACGTGACAGATTTGATATAGGCGAAATCAATCAACAAATCAGATAATGGAAAATAACGCAGACAGAACTAAAAATCTATAAAAGAAAGGAACTAAATGAAAAAAAAAAAAAAAAATTAATAGAATAAGAGGGCGAAGAAACAGTCCAATGCCCATAATAATGTAGATAATAACAACGCTTATATTGATTGTCATGTTTCCTAAGATAAGGCAAGGAAAGAAAAGCATTAGGTTAGGATGAACTGGCCGGTACATGAGGACGTCACATATACGGAATGAGCCCGTAGTGTTACGAGAAGTTTGTTTAACGACTAAACTGAAAAATCGAATCAAAAACCAACACATACGTTATAAAATAACTCCGTACTCTTGGCAAATACTAAAAGCTTTCTAGGACATATGCCACTTGTTGCTTCTAAATCTGACAGCTGTATCACTTTAATAGCTGGAGTCTAAGCCTGGCAAACGCAGGGCACGAGCACAAAACGTGCTTGATCGTTTCCTCTTCCAACTAACTTTTCCTACATCTAATATCACTGCCTATTTTAAAGGCTTGCGACGCCAAAAGGCTGTGTCCAGTCAGTATACCCGTTATGAGTCTACACTCCTCTCTTTTTAATGATAGGAGTAACTATGTTAGTCTAAGGTTGTGAGACCTAAGCATGATCTGCGGAACTTTGCAGCCCCTCGCTTGGGTCCACGCGTTTCCCGCTTGGTCACTCATGTGCACCTCTCGACTTCTCTTAATATCGCCCGATGTTAATTTAAAAGTTGACGCGGTTGCAGTTTAAGCTATTTTCTTCTCAGGCAGCTTGAAAGATCTGTACAGTATACCGCTGATCCTACGCCTTCCATTATTTTGGAACCGTCGGTGTACATGGGTATCGTTTCGTCCGCCATTTGCGCTAAACATCCACCTCTATTGTGGCTCTTGGAGCCCTTTCAAAGGGTAGAAACGGAATCAGGTAGTCCGCTTGCCTTGTAATTGATGACGCCATACTATCATGTTATTTTCCATCAGGTCTGCAGGTGAAATGTGCAGAATGGCATACAGTGCAGCCATCGGGGTTGGATTTAGAACTCCAGTAATGCTAAATATTGATAGCCTACTTACACTCTCTAAGTTTTTGAGGGATGTCTTTTTTTGAGCGAAATGGAAGGGAAAGGAAAGAAGTGAAGTCAAATCCGGAGCCGGAACCTAACCGGATGGCGTGTTGTCAATTTGTGGTCGAAGCGTTAACGGTTTTTTATCGAGTAGTTATCTGTTTTCGAGTGGAGCCGGTCGCCCTGGTGTGGCGGTTGGGTGCATCTGGGTTCAACTCCCGGGGAAAAATTTTATTTATTTATTTTGAAAATATACGTACACTTGTATATTCAAATACGTGGCAACCTTCTGGGAACCAACATTGAAGTAAAAGAGCTTGGAATAAAGTATATACTTACATACCAAATTTTATCCAAATAATATAAATAATAATGCAGGGTTGTTATATTATAACTATGTCTGGCACAGGCGCGGATCTACGGGGGGGGGGTTGCCGAAAGTCGACATAGTCGGCACTAGTTCATTGTTTTCAAAAGAAACAAATGATAATACTATATCCGATTTCTCCAGGGACGTAGGTCATTATATCGGCCTAAAGATAAGCGACTTAGTGAAAAGAGAACTCCTGGAAACCCCTTGGATACCATCAAGTAATTACACATTTCCATTTTCTACTAGAACAATTTGTGGCAAAGAGATTACAAATTATGTATCGCATAAATATTTAGCTGATTACAGTAAATGGCTGGTTTTGTCTGATATAAAAAAGGGCTCTATTGCAAGTACTGTCCATGGTTCACTATTAATAATGTAGGAGGTTATGCAAAAAATACACCTTTAAGAGTGCTCGTCACGAAACCCTTAGTCAACTTCAAAAATATATCTGGCAAATCGGGAGTACTGGAAATCCATTCTCAAAAGCTATACCACAAGAATTCAGTTGCCGCAGGCAAAGACTTTTTGAAAAATTACCACAATCCACAATTCGACGTGCGCAATGTGATTAATGAAGATTACCTATTACAACGTCAAGAAAACAGAAAATTTTTGAAGTCTATTGTAAGAGCAGTTATTTTTCTCGGAAGGCAAAACATGGCATTTCGTGGGCATAGGGATGACGGAAGTATTATAGAAGAATCAGTCCCTGAACGGAACGAAGGAAATTTTCGGGCACTGCTCAGATACCAGTTTGAATCAGGAGATGCAATACTAGAAAACCGCTTAAAAATTTCTTCGTCGGTTGCGACATATACCAGTAAAACAACACAAGATAAACTAATCGATTGCTGCTGACTTGATATTCAAGAAAAAATTTTGCGACGTGTCAGTGAATCTGAATTCTACTATATTAAATTTGATGAAACCTCAGGAAAAGCACACGTAAATAATTCTCTCTTTTTTTCTAACATCTTCAATAAATTTCCAATAAGAAAAGTAATTTTTCAAAACCTAAAACCTAAAAAAAAGAAGGAAATTTTTTCTAAGCGCACAATCTTTGACGGTCATAGGTAGTAAAATGTTGAACTTATGCTTTCATTGCCTACTTTCAAATGCATAATCAGCAGCGAAGAGAATAAAAACTCCACACATCACTGGCAAAAGCGAAGCAAGTTTTCGTTCGTCAAAATTTTTGGCAAAGAAACAAAAGCAAACGAAAATAACCAGTGACTGACCATATGCTTTGCTAATTTTTAAAATATTTCTTTTCCACACAGATAAGTCTCATACTACGCTATATCGACGTTTCTTCCGGAAGACTTTGCGTCAGAGAAGACTTCATAGATTTTGTTGATGCTTTTGGAGAACTTTCAAAAGAAGTAAATAGACGTGGTGGAGATCTCAACGACTGTGCAAATTTTGAAGATGTTGGTGAAGAAAGTGAAAATACAGAAGATGGCGTAGAATTATCACTGACCGGGCTAGCCCTAGGGAAAATTGTTTTGA
The DNA here is from genome assembly GCF_040869045.1 of Eurosta solidaginis. Classification (NCBI taxonomy): domain Eukaryota; kingdom Metazoa; phylum Arthropoda; class Insecta; order Diptera; family Tephritidae; genus Eurosta; species Eurosta solidaginis. The sequence continues at coordinate 171,675,851 of NC_090322.1, read as the reverse complement.
AGATAATGAAGAAACTAAACTTAAATTTGGAAAACTGTGTCTCTATAGGGGCTGACGCGTGCATTGTTAATATTTCAGAAAAATGTGGAGCTGTCAATGAAATAAAAAAAGAAGCAAAAAACGCTGTTATTTTACTGTGCTTATCCCACAAGCTGAACAGCAGTCTAATGAAATCTTCTAATATTCAGTCAATTCAAAAAGTTTGCGACATCATACGGCAGGTGACGAAATTCTTTCAAAATGCACATCCTAAACGTTCTACAGCATTATCGGAAGTTCTTGGGCATAAACTCAAAAGTTTATGCGATACAAGATGGGTCGAACGACACGATTCTGTACTCCAGTTTGTCGCAGATTTTCCAAACATTATTAAAGCGTTAAATAAAGTTAGTAAATCGAACAACAGAGAAACAGCGGGTAAAGCAATAGTACTTATTGCTGCTCTGAGTGCATTCAAATTTATCATAGGACTGTTTTGTGTAAGTGATGTTTTATCTTTGACGCGCCCCCTTAGTGTATCTCTTCAAAAAGATGACACAGATTTGGCAAACGCTTCCCAAGAAATCGCATCGCTAATCGCAGTTTTGGCAGATCAAAGACGAGAGGCCGAAGAAAAGTTTAGGCAAATATTTACTGATGCAAAGAAATTGGCAGAAGAATTGAACATAGATGTGAGGAAACCAAGAACAATTGGAAGACAAATAAAACGAGAAAATCACGAAACATCTAACTGTGAAGACTATTTCCGCGTCTCCATGTACATTCCTCATCTAGAAAATATTATAGAAGATTTGAAAATTCGATTTTCTCCAGAAGTTTTGTCTGGCTTTCAGAAATGTTCATTGCTACCGAAGAGTATAAAAGATACGACAACGAGTCAAATTACAAATTTAGTCGAATGTTTAACACAGCGCTTCTCCACACTTTTGAAGGAATCCGATAAGCTTCTCTACTAAAGACTTCAAGGAGAAATGGCTCATTGGCAATATTTTTGGAAGCAAAAGATAGTCGAAAATTCTCAAACAACCTCTGGTATACCAACTAACGCTGTGGAAACTTTGGAATTTTGTGACAAAAATGTATACCCAACCATCCATGCTTTGCTCGAAATTTTATGTACGATGTGTGTCACGAATGCAAGCGCCGAAAGGTCCTTTTCAACAATACGTCTGTTGAAAACATGGCTCAGAACGACTATGCTTCAGCAAAGATTGGTCCGTCTGGCGTTGCTGAATATACATTCGGACATTGAAATGAAACTAGAAGATAGCGTCGAATGATTCGCGAATCAGGGAGGACATAGGATGGTTTTATAGTGCGTGTTTATTTTTGAGTGAACATTTCTGAAAGTGATCACCTAAGAACGTCATAATTTATTTTTGAGCAACAAAGGTATTATTTGATAGCTATCGATAATACAAAGAAATGCTCGTCTTCGATTTTTCCAACAAAAACTGTATCCTTAATTATCGCCATTTGAATTTTCTTTGTCCTTTTCCTTTTAAAGTTGAATAGCAGCCGATAGGCTCCTCCGATTTTGACAATTCAAACACCAATTTGCTTGTAATTAAAAACTCTTTAAAGGCAATTTTTTTTATTTCTGTGAAATAAACTTATATTTTTAAAATTGTTGCAAAAGCCGTGCAAAAAAAATTCGGATCATCGTTTAGGCTCTGAGCAACTGTTCCTTCGGCCACCACTAAGTGTAACATTCGTTACTTCGGCCATCGAAACATGGGAGTCACTACCTAGCTTTGTCTAAAATGCATAAACGGTTTAAAAGGCTAAGTGCCAATCAAGTTGGCAAATAAGTTATTTGGCTTGATATACATCCAAAGAGATTTCGATTTTCGCTGTGTTTTTTAAGTTATTTCTGAGAGCAATACAATTTGTAGTCTTACCATACCTGCTGCGGGAGATGATCCCATTTGAAAACTTTCTAACCTGGTATCTTCGACATATTAAGCAAACACACTACCTGAAAGCCTTAACGGCTAGTAGATATTTTATTTCCAATATCTCCCTTGAAACCATAACCAATATTCTCTACTCAGCAAAGCTTAAGCGTATGGTTTTAAATATCCATTAAATGATTGGCAATTAATACACAAGTAGCCTTTTCATAATGCCAACAGAAACCTCTCAAAGGAATTAAATACTAACAAAACAAGCCAAATAGTAAACCGTGTTTTTTTATATTACGTAGTAAGTACATTCATTTCTTTCAATTTCACACTTTTACAAATAATACACAAGTTTAAATATTTGAAACCACACCAGGCTTCCACTGCAAGTAGGCGCCGCTAAGCTTAATGGAAATTTGTTTGAATGAATCGATATTTAAATATATCCCACAGTATCATCAGCTTAATGTAAGCTACCTCACAACTAGTACGATTCCCAAGCGAACGAGTCCACCAATGGTTTTTTTTTTTTTTCAAATAAGCCAAAAGTATTTTCGAGGCATCGCAACGGTTATGACTTTTGAAATAAAAGTCTATTTTTAAAAGCTATTTTTTTACTTTTATCATAACAGACAAATTTTAAGACTTTTATTATAAAAGTCAAAAATAATAATAAAAATTTTATATTATTTTAAAAGTGAATAGTTTGCTTTTATTATAAAAGTCAAAAATAGTAGTTGACATTTCAGTTTTTTATATGAGTCAAAAATAAAAGTTAAATTTAATTATTAAAGTCAAAAACAAAAAATTAAAATTTTTATTATAAAAGCCAAAAATTAAAAGTTAAAAGCTGACTTTTATTATAAAAGTCAAAAATAAAAGTTAAAAGTTGAATAATGGTTAAAATTTGACTTTTATTATAAAAGTATAAAATAACAGTTAAAATTTGACTTTTATTATAAAAGTCAAAATAGACGTTAAAGCTCGACTTTTATTAAAAAGTTAAAAATAATAGTTAAAATTTGAACAGTAGCTAAAATTTGGCGTTTGTTATAAAAGTCTAAATAAAAGTTAAAAGTTGCCTTTTATTGTAAAAGAAAAAGAATAGGTAAAATTTGTAAAAGTTGTTGTAAAAGTCAAAAATAAAAGTTAAAAGTTGAATAATGGTTAAAATTTGACTTTTATTATAAAAGTATAAAATAACAGTTAAAAGTTGACTTTTATTATAAAAGTTAAAAGTTGAATAGTGGTTAAAATTTGACTTTTATTATAAAAGTATAAAATAACCGTTAAAAGTTGACTTTTATTATAGAAGTCAAAAATAGAATTTAAAACTTGACTTTTATTAAAAAGTTAAAAATAAAAGTTAAAAGTTGACTTTTATTAAAACTCAAAAATAATAGTTAAAATTTGACTTTTATGATAAAAATAAAAAAATAGGTGTAACTTGACTGTTATTATAAAAGCTAAAAGTTAACTTTTATTATAAAAGTCAAAAATAGAAGTTAAAAGCTGAGTTTTATTATAAAAGTAAAAAAAAAATTAGAATTGTAGTTAAAATTTTACTTTTATTATAAAAGTCAAAAATAAAATTCAAAAGTGGTTTTTCGATTTTTTTTATAATAAGAATCAACTCAGAAACGAAAAGTGCGCTTTTTTGGATTAGTTTGATATCAGCAAGACATTTTTTTCTGTAGCTACAGCGTATACATACATACGTTTGATGTATTCACATAAATGACGAACGCAATACAAGGCATGCAATCATAAAAGTTCAATTAATTTTCACTGATTAACTTTAAATTGAGTTCAATTGCAAAAAGCGTCAGCACCAACTATAGATCAGGTTAATAAAATATGATTGCAGGTGAAGATTTAAAGTATATGCTCGGACTATTATGTTCAGTATTCATCATTCAGTTTCTTAAATCGTTCTTTCAATTGTTAAAAAAAAGTCGTGAGTACTAAATACGCGTGAAGGTCGGTCACACAGATGTTCGGCGAGAAAATGTTTAAGTTAATTCACAACAGAGATAAAATTGCCGAAACCAAATAATTTCAGAGTATTTGAAAAGAACTTCGTCGACTTCTTATCAGTAAAAACCAATACCAACAAGTTAGAGTTTAATTATCGTCTTATTATCAAAAGCGAAATCATCGTTGGTTTGCTGTTGGCTCTTATCTCCAAATCATTGGCTTGTTATCGCCGGGTAACACATGTGACATAGATTTTGTATTGAAGTTTTATAAGTATTTGTTTCGTAATGAACCGATGTGTGGTCGATAGAAAATGGGTACCTTTTCGAAAACATATCGATAAGTTTTTGATACCGAATCGATAAGTAATATTAAACACGCCATTAACAAATTGGTAGCACTCCGATTGCAAATCAATAAAAAAGCGATAGCGTGTTGATAACTTTTCGAATAATATCAGTTTATCGATAACAAAAGTTAGTAACAGAAAATTAGCTTATCGAAAACAAAGGTTAATAACACTTAATATCTCTTCTGTACCTCGTAGATATTTCTTCGATAACACGCCCTTATTCCATATTTGACCAATCGATAACTCGCCGATAACAAACCGTTATAAACAATGATAAATGGAATGATGTGAATATTCCAATAACCCCAAAATTATAAGCTATTAGCTATATCGCAGCAAATAAAAATTTATAATATTACTCATACGCCCTAGGGCACGAAATATTAACGATTCCAAGTATTGGTTAGCACTAGGCCAGAGGAGGCTGCAGCTTAAATAAAATGAAAGCAACACAGACACGTGTGAGTAGACGAAACCCCCAGCGAGTTAGGGGGCTTAGAATATACCCGCGGCAGGTATGCCAGTCGTAAGAGGCGACTAAATTATCTAATTGATTCAGAGGGGTTGAGTAGCGCAACGCTTTCAAGGGGTTTCCAGCGCAATTTATAGCTTCTTCAATCCAATTGTCAACCTGACCTACCCGTGGCGAATCGTGTTTCCTTACCAGCCGAAGAGGGTTTCATATGGTCATACTGAATCGTTCCCGAGATGGTCGACCTAATACCTTAATGGTGCTTGTTTCCGCAACGATCCGCATCCGGAAAAGGATCATCAACATCGATAACACAATCGCTACAACAACAACAACCAGTAAAACGAAAAGAGTAGGCAATGAAGTTTATAGGAAAGTTTATAGGAAGTAAATAGGAATTTGGCATCAACAGAAACAACCATCTAGTGAATTTGAACTGGCTGGTCCATGAAAACCACGCATAGACTGAATAAGTCCATAGTGTAAAAAGCCAGTGAAATTTCGTGCTTTAAGAGAAGTGCCTCGCACTGCCAAGCTTTAAAAGAAATCCGCTGAGGAGAGAGGATCTCCATTTGTTTTATGGGTGAATGTTAACAATTTATTAAAACGGACCTGAGATTAGCTGGTAGGAAGGATAGTTTTCAACGTTTTAATATTATCCGAAATGGTCACGCTGGACCACCAACACTGATAACCTTTGTGGAATATATTTATCGCTACAACAACAACAATAGGGACCTTACTATTTAATTTATATGCCTACATGATACTGACATGTTGATATTTACTTTCGTCATATAGGAACTAATTGAAGTCCTCGGTATGGCTCTTTCAGAACTAGGCATTCCGAAAATATGGATATAGTGACAAAATAAATCTGTTTTCTCGGGAAACATGCTTATCAGGGTGAGTCCTATGAAACAATATCTCTCACTTCATTATTAGCACTTTAAAAGATGGTGCCGCCTTAGGCTACATTGAGCTGGCTGGTCTGAAGGGATGGTTGTGCCTTATTGTTGTGATAACAAACTTTTCAGACAAATGAAGGTATTACGCAACATCTTTGAAAGAAACTGGCCGTTCGATGGAACTCAACTTTCATTGAGTCAAAAAATAAGTACTACTACTTGAAGCTTAGGCAATACTAAGGAAGACGTTTGTCCAAAAAATCCAGGGAAGCGTTAAAAAAACACATCGCGTTAACAACTGCAACAAGGCTTAAGGCCTCGGAGCGGCTAGAGTGCAAGCCTTATCGCCATATCAGTATAGTGCCATCTAATATCGGGCAAACGGAATGTATGGCCCGCGTATGAGCTCTTGGGGCCACAATTGAGCCGATGATAGGTGTCAGAGTACAGAAATGGCAGAACATACTATTCACGTGTAAACTGATGGCTCCAAGTTAACGGAAGTAGTCGGGTCTGCTGTTTACTGTGTCGACCCAGAAATAAGTAGATCCTACGGCTGCCAGAATACTGAAGCGCCTTTCGGGCGGAAATTATATCAGTGACGAAAGCAGCTGAATTTCTGGAGGAAGCGTGCTTAAGCTGCAGTCGCGCCAATATATATAATAATAGTCAGGCGGGGATTAAGGCAATAATCTCACACAGTGCTTCATCAAGAAGTGTTCTGGAAAGCAAGGAAGCATTGTAGAGTCTTTGCTCAGGCCGGATCATACATCTATACTGGGTTTTCGGTCATAAAGGTATAAAAGGTAACGTCCCATGAGTTGGAAAAGGAGGGTGCAACACTCGCTGAATCGACAATAGACTTCCCAATCTGTTTGGGAGAAATAAAAAGGAGACAGCAGTTGCATAAGTTCCACCAAACAGGAAAGTTGCGATCAAAAGCGCGGGGCGGCAAAATTTCCAAGATTATGTGCAAAGCCGACGATATAAGACTTACGATGGGCATACTAACTGGACGTTGCCTTCTGTCGTCACATGCTTACAAGTTAGGCCTCGTCAATAACAGCAGGAGTAGGAAGTACGACCTGCAGGAAGAAATAGTTGAGCACGTTCTGTGTTCCTGTCCTGCGCTCACCAGGTCAGGTCCATCTATAAGGGGCGGCAGAGCTGCCATATCTCAAGGCAGCAACTAAGCTAGGTCCTAGACATTTTCCAAGAGGACAAAGTTATTAAACGGTTTTATTTAACTTGAGTTGACAGGCCGCATGGCCGCATGCACGGCTGCACGGCCGTTGTGAACGAATCTTGTAATTGAAATTTAAGTAACTTCCCGATAAGATACAAGCATGAAACTTGGAATATAGTTTAGAACCCGCAATGACAACGCAATAAAAAGAAAAAATCGCCACTAGGTGGCGCATGGATCGAGATATTCGCAAAAATCGTATTTGTAGACCGATTTGGCTCATATTTGGAACACTTAATACATACAAGAATAGAAATCGACCTGTGAAAAAAAAATCGCCGCTAGGTAGCGCATAGATCGAGATATTCACAAAAATCCTATTTGTGGCCCGATTTGGCTCATATGTGGAACACATAATACATACAAGAATAGAAAGCGACCTATGAAAAAAATCGCCGCTAGGTGGCGCATGGATCGAGATATTCGCAAAAATCGTATTTGTGGACCGATTTGGCTCATATTTGGAACACATAATACATACATGAATAGAAAACGGCCTGTAGAAAAATCTCGCTAGGTTGGCGCATTGGAACATATAATACATACATGAATAGAAAACGGCCTGTGAAAAAAATTACCGCTAGGTTGCGCAAGGGTCGAGGTATTCATAAAAATCGTATTTGTGGTCCGATTTGGTCCATATTTGGAACATATAATACATACATGAACAAAAAGCGACCTATGATGTCCGATTTGGCTCATATTTGGAACAAATATCACATAGAGTCCGGTAGAAGTGACATCAAAATATTTTGGAGTTCGAGGAGGGACAAGCGTACGTGGCGCAGAGTCGAGTAAAGTCTTTGGATGGGTTATGTATTGAGGACTTAGATTGTAACAAATTGTCAGGAAAGAGTTCCCGTAATAATGAGTCACTAAATGAACTAAATAGAATGAGAAATAATAGGCAATTAAATAAAGACTAAGAACTTGAAAAAAATAAAAATAATAAAAATAAGTAAGGAAGGCTAAGTTCGGGTGTAACCGAACATTACATACTCAGCTGAGAGCTATGGTGACAAAATAAGGGAAAATCACCATGTAGGAAAATGAACATGTATGACATGTATATCAAATGGAAGGTATTAAAGAGTATTTTAAGAGGGAGTAGGCCATTGTTCTATGGGTGGACGCCATTTGGGGATATCGCCATAAAGGTGGACCAGGGCTGACTCTAGAATTTGTTTGTACGATATGGGTATCAAATGAAAGGTGTTAATGAGTATTTTCAAAGAGAATGGGCCTTATTTCTATAGGTGGACGCCTTTTAGAGTTGTCGCCATAAAGGTGGACCAGGGGTGACTCTAGAATGCGTTTGCGAAATATGGGTATCAAATGAAAGGTATTAATGAGTATTTTAAGAGGGAGTGGTGGTAGTTGTACATGTGAAAGCGTTTTCGATATATTGACCAAAATGTGGACCAGGGTGACCCAGAACATCACCTGTCGGGTGCCGCTAATTTATTTATATATGTAATACCACGAACAGTATTCCTGCCAAGATTCCAAGGGCTTTTGATTTCGCCTGCAGAACTTTTTCATTTTCTTCTACTTAATATGGTAGGTGTCACATCCATTTTACAAAGTTTTTTCTAAAGTTAAATGTTGCGTCAATAAACCAATCCAATTACCATGTTTCATCCTTTTTTCGTATTTGGTACAGAATTATGGCATTTTTTTCATTTTTCGTAACTTTCGATATCGAAAAAGGGGGCGTGGTCATAGTCGGATTTCGGCCGTTTTTTACACCAATAGAAAGTGAGTTGAGATAAGTACGTGAACTGAGTATAGTACAGATACATCGAATTTTGCTCAAGTTATCGTGTTAACGGCCGAGCGGAAGGACAGACGGTCGACTGTGTATGAAAACATTTATCGTCCTAGAATCTAACCCCCAAATTTCACAAGGATTGGTAAATTTTTGCCCGACTTATGGCACTAAAAGTATCTTAGACAAATTAAATGAAAAAGGGCGGAGCCACGCCCATTTTGAAATTTTCTTTTATTTTTGTATTTTGTTGCACCATGTCATTACTGGAGTTGAATGTTGACATAATTTACTTATATACTGTAAAGATATTAAATTTTTTGTTAAAATTTGACTTTAAAAAAAATTTTTTTTAAAGTGGGAGTGGTCGTTCTCCGATTTTGCTAATTTGTATTAAGCATACATATAGTAACAGGAGTAATGTTCCTGCCAAATTTCATCATGATATCTTCAACGACTGCCAAATTACAGCTTGCAAAACTTTTAAAATACCTTCTTTTAAAAGTGGGCGTTGCCACGTCCATTGTCCAAAATTTTACTAATTTTCTCTTCTGCGTCAAAAGGTCAACCCACCTACCAAGTTTCATCGCTTTATCCGTCTTTGGTGATGAATTATCGCACTTTTTCGATTTTTCGAAATTTTCTATATCGAAAAAGTGGGCGTGGTCATAGTCCGATTTTAAATAGCGATCTGAGATGAGTGATCAGGAACTTACGCACCAAATTCCATTAAGATACCTCAAAATTTACTCAAGTTATCATGTTAAGGGACAGACGGACGGACATGGCTCAATCAAATTTTTTTTCGATACTGATGATTTTGATATATGGAAGTCTATATCTATCTCGATTCCTTTATACCTGCACAACCAACCGTTATCCAATCAAAGTTAATATACTCTGTGAGCTCTGCTCAACTGAGTATAAAAACATTTTTAAGTTCAACGGTTTTATTGAAAACAATACTTTCTACTTAAAAGCTAGAAAATAATTAGGTAGGTCCTAGGTAGATACTTCGCAGAATTCTTGATGATGCTTTATTTCTTGGAGAAAAAGGATTGGCATTTAGAGGGGATAATCCATTGATCGGAAGTCCAAAAAAAGGAAACTTTCTTGGTATTTTGGAACTGATCAGCAATTATGACCCCCTATTGCATGAACATTTGGAGAAGGTGAGGGAATCTCAAACGAAAAAGAATCGTCTCCAAGAACATTATTTGTCTGATGGAATACAAAATGAGTTCATAGAAATCTGTGCAAGTCAAGTAATTAGAAAGATAGAAGGCGAGACGAAGTCCGTCAAGTATTATACAGTAATAGTGGATGCAACCCCTTATTCGGCGCATGCTGAGCAGACTGTTTTTATATTGCGTTATGTTTTATTAGTTAGGGACTCCGGGAAATGGAAAATCCATGAACGCTTCTTAGAGTTTGTCGAGCGTAACGCAAAAACAGGAGAAGCTATCGCTGAGCTGATTCGCAGCACTCTAAAAAAGCACAATATTCCCCTGTATGACTGCCGTGGGCAAGGGTATGATGATGGCAGTAATATGAGCGATCATTACAAAGGAGCGCAGATCCATATCCTGAGAGATAACTCCCTGGCAATATTTGTACCTTGTGCAATTTGCTGAATGTTGTGCAGAAGTGATCACATTTTTCGGTATTATGCAGAAATTGTATAATATCTTTAGCGCAAGCCCTCAGAGATGGGAAATTCTCAAAGTAAAAACGAATTGCCCCTTGCACAGCATGTCAAAAACATGATGATCTGCTCGTGTGGATAGTGCGAAACCTTTTGCAACTCACATTCCCCAAATATTGAATCTGAGTTCAGAAACAGTAACGGATTCGAAAGGTATTGAAGCATATATGAGGAAATTTGAGTGTATCCTCTTAGCCTCCATTTGGCTCAAAGTGTTGACGGTAATCAACCATCGAAATCTGGTGCTGCAAGCTAGAAATGCCACACTGGACGTGGAAACAGAAAATATGCGTAGCCTGATTGATGAGTTGAAGAAATTCAGGCATCAATGGTAAGGTTCTGGCAGGGAGTATATGAGTTGTGAACACCTTCGCACAGAAAAGAAGGAAGATAAGAAAGCACCAGTTCGATGAATTACCTGGCGAATGACCTGAGTGTGATTCCGAAACTCAATTCAAACAGCAAGTTTTTTACGTTCTTTTGGAGTGCTTGATTGGTAACATGACAAGATGTTCCGGAGCCGTAAATGACATTGCGATTAAATTTAGTTTTTGTGGAAGTATCAGAATCTGACGGAAGAGCTCAGAGAAAAGGCAGCGGCATTCTGCACGATTTATGGTATCGATATTTCTACGGATCTAATAGATGAAATCATTCACCTCAAAGCTATCCACTTAGCAAATTTGGGATGTGATTCGCTGCCACCATTTCAACTTCTGAACAAATTTCATGACTTGAAGATGGAAGTATTACTTCCGAACATCTGCATAGCATTAAGAATATTTTGCACACTTCCAGTCAGTGTGGCTGAAGGGGAGCGTTCTTTTAGTCTATTATCTTGCGTGAAAAATTTTTTACGTTCTACTATGAGCCAAAATTGCTTGACAAGCCTTGGAACATTGGCGTTGGAGTCCAGCCTTGCTCGCAGCATAAGTTTTGAATCGGTAATTTCCATATTCGCAGACCAAAAAACACGGACGGTTTTCCTTGGCTGATTCAAGCTCTCAAAATGTACATATTTAGAAAAAGTTAATGTAAGCAAATCAAACAATGAAATCTAACATTTCATTTATGTAAGTGCTCCCGTAAATCTTATTTTATATGAAATAAAACTGACAATGTGAATTGAAAAATTTATGTATGTTATGTTATTTTTTTACTGGATTGAGTATATTTTTCAGGGGGCCCGGCTCAGCTCTCTGCGGCCCTGAATACTTTTTATATTTTTTATTTGGTACTTTTATTATCACTGGGTATGTACATTTCATACTTATATAATTTTAATACACCAATGTACTTAATAATAACAATGTAAATAAATTTTATGTTTAAAGACACAGAGTGAAAATTCCTTAAAGTGATTTTTGAGCAACAAAGTTATTATTATATATATATTATATCGATAATACAAACAAATGCTCGTCTTCGATTTATCCAAAAAATACTGTATCATTAATTATCGTCATTTGAATTTTCTTTGTCCCTATTCTTTTAAAGTTGAATAGCAGCTGATAGGCTCCACCGATTTTGACAATTCGGTAAAAGTCTAGTTGAGGGGTCGATTGCTAATACGCTACTAAAAATATCGAGAGAGGTGTCAAACGACGCGTATTGACCTCAGTATTAATACTCCGTAGGCGGAAGCGGTTTAGCAGTCGATCCCTCAACTAGACTTTTACCGAAAACTCAAACACCAATTTGCTTGTAATTAAAAACTCTATTTTTTCACAGATGCTTGGTATTGTATTACTGCAGGTCTGTCGGCCCTGTGCCCTTGCCCGCACACCCATGCAACTATATGTAAAATACTGAAAGCTTTCATGGTCAGAAACCAAACCAATCCCCAAAAAATAAAATTAAAAAAAAAAACTGAATAAGGCACTCTAAAGTCGCGTTTTATGCAGCATCAAGTCATGTCAACGGCAGATTTTATCAAGTTGTTGTTGTTATTGCTGTCCTTGTTTTTCACTCTTCCTTTTGGCTGCCTTGCTTTCAGTTTATTTATGCCACATGCGGCACATCAACGATATTGCCATTCGTCTGACATTCATAACACCATCATCCACGTCATCATCTCCAACATGATTGTCATCATTAGCATTCACAGCGTATTTAACACCAGCTACAATGATAACAACAGCAATAAAAACAGCATATACATCACTGACTGCAACAATTGCATTGTTGTTTTTGTTAGTCTCATGTCGTCAAGTGAAAACATTGGCGCCCAACGCACTCATAAAGCATTGCCTAGGCAGATGACTCAATTTTCTTTTCTCACCCACCCCAATCTACCCACATTCACACACTTCCCATCAACTTCAATCAAATTCAATTGAATTGTATTTTTATTGAGGCATAAAATGTTCTTAACACGCGGCGCCACTGAATATGTTCTGATTTGTTGGGCTCATTGTAGGCAGTTAAAAAGTACTCGCATATATTGTGGGGAAACATTTACACATAATCACATTTCACCTTTAACGTAATGAATATTTTAAAGGTGTTTCATTGATTCTTTATTTGAACTTTCCTTTTATGTTTTTATACTCAGCTGTGCAAGCGGAATTAGTGCACTAAAGCTATCTAAAAGTGATTTTTCCAGAGCTACCTGGAGCAATCTTTGACGAAATAGATAAAAGGCGTGAATACCAAGTACTCATTAAGTTCGATGTGCGTTTAATTGTACTACTGAAAAATAATATCTGGCCTCTTGAGGGATCGATTTGGGAGCTTTTTTTTCATTTTTTTCAGAATCTATTTGATTACAAACTCATGAAACGTCGATAACATTATGGATAACACACCGAAAACTCGTCTATAACAAATCGATAACGCACCCACAACACTGCGGTAACAAATCAATAACATTTCAATAGCAAACTGATAGCTTTTCGATAGCAAACCGATAACTTATCGCTAAAAAAATCCATAGCCTGCCGATAATAAACCGATAACTCATCGATAGCGTATGTGATCGATAAAAATGTATAACACTCGATATCATATCGATAACTTTTCTATATCTCGTCGATGGCACGCCGATGAGAAACCGATTACAAATGTATAACAAACCGATAACTCGTCGGTAAGGTTTGTTAAATATAACAAAATGCTAAGACATCGATATCAAATCTATGGCAGACCTTCATGAAGGCTTTACAAAAAGATAAGGCAGCATCTTCAGCTTCTTCCCATGCAAATCACTTGTCTCTAAGGATATCACTCCCCTGATGATGCAGAATCTTGGTAAGCCTAGAGTTCTCATTCTACCCAAAATTTGTCAAAGTTGAAGGAGGAAATCGCTGAACAGTATAGACACACAGGCCTTACCTCGTCCATGCTGAATGTCATTTAAAGGGAGGTTATTCGTAACTGCCATCCATGAGCTCGTAGCTGCCATGGACACTACAAATAATGCACTATGGTAGCCCCTTTCAACTTAAAGGTAACACTATAGAAACCAACTTGATTACCAACGCCTAAAGTGGAGCTGGTAGAAACAGCCATATCCGCCACCGCACACACCGTAAAAAAAAGCTAACAAAAAACCACGTGTAAGCAGAGTAACTTACCAGAAAGCAGTTTTCTCACCACTTCTGAATAAAATTCTAAGTACTGGAGCTAAAAACAATACAGATAACGGGTTGCTCCTACAATCGGCTATCTGTCTGTGCGACCAAAACCAGGTAGAATAGAAATCGTAAAAAGGCTGAGCTGACTCTCTTTACTAACAAAAATTAAATATTACACTTTCGTCTGCTCACGAGAATTAAGTGTATGGATTCATTAGACCCACACTAATGTGTGGATCGATGTAGAGCGGCCTGCCTTAGATATACAATATAAACTTTAAAATCTTAATAAGGGACGGCGGGCAGTCTTCTAAGTGGCAAAAAGAGCACTTAGGTCGAATCCAACTAAACAAGATCATCGTCAACCAGCTACTTCGGGACTTTCGTATACAGGAAACCAGCAACTGTTCAGTTGTAGAACTCTGTACGTCTGTGTATGGCCACATTGGTATCTTCAACAGTTTGTATCATCATAAGATAACCAAGCGCAATCGCTGAGTCATGGGATGAGTTGTAAAATAAGGTTCTCCTCAGGGATTGGTGGCTAGACGAACTGCAGCATTAGAGCTGGGATTTTTTTCTGATTAGCTTAAGTTCGCTCTTTCTGTACGGCTTATTGACTCAGCTTCGAGCACACACCGCGTTTAATACTTTAGCCCACTATATATTGTCGAAACTTAAGAATTTGATAGAATGCTCCATACAGGATAGTAAGGGGGTCATCGACCGAACCATTGGGCAGCTAACAATATTGTCGTATTCATGTAAAATTTTTGGATTTGAGTTTTACAGTTACAGTCGCAGTAATGGCTACGGTTAACTTGAACGTTGCATTAAAATTAAATAAGAGCTACAACTGGGGTTATTGTTGCGGTTGCGTTTACTGGTATGGTAGCGGTTTTTACACTATTAATGTGTGGCTTGCGGTTGCATTTATGAATACGGCGATGGCTTTGTTGACTGGTTATAGCTATGGCAACAGCTTCAGTTACGCTTACAGTTTAGCACAGCTATGGTTTTGGTTACAGCTACAGTAACGGTTATAGTAAGGGTCACATTAAAGGTTACGTTCACCATCGTGCTGAAGGTTTTATTGACTGTTTCGACTATCCTTACAGTGAAGGTTATACTGTGGATTACTGTTGCCGGCACAGTTCCACGTTGACTGTTTCTGTTTGAGTTACACGCGCAGTTATGGTAACAGGTACGGTTGCGTTTACCATTATAGTTATGTTTACGATAGCGGTGAAGCTCACGCTGACTCTTATGCTAACCGTTACCATTTAAGTCAAGGTTGCAGGTACAGTGAGAGTTAAGCCTGTGGTCTGTGTTACTGTTACGGTTAATTATTATGGTTACAGCTACGGACGCGGTTATGTTTACAATTCTGGTAACTACTATTGCTACGATTACAGTTACATTTACGTTTACAGTGACGAATGTGGTTATGTTTACGGGTATGGTCATTGTTACAGCAACGAGTATTGTTACGGTTACGACTATGGTTGCGGTTACAGTTACATTATTGGTTACAGTTATAGTTATGGTTACGGTTATTGTTACGTTACGTACATGGTTACGGCTACGACTATGTCTACGGTTACGGTTATGGTTATTGTTTCGGCAACGACTATGGTTACGGTTACGATTGTGGTTGCGTTTACAGTTACATTATTGGTTACGGTTATAGTTATGATTACGGTTAAAGTTACATTATTGATTACGGTTACAGTTGCACATATAATAAAATGAAATTCATCATTGCATTCTCATTTTTGTCCATTTTGTTCATATCACTCGAAGTTTGTGTCCTTACTCAGCAAATGTCTCACTTGCTTTCTTGTTAACAAATTTTCAAAACGTGCAGCTGACTATACATACATACATTTCTATGTTTCAATATATACATTTTTGTTTCATCTGAACCTTCATAAGCCTACCGCTTTTAAATATTTCTTTCCTTCCTTCCTTTTTATGATATTCACCTTCCCATGTAGCCTTAAATGACTAATATTGCTTATGTGACTCAATTTACGCTTACGTCTCTTACACTTTTATACAAGAAACGCCTTAAAATTTACTTAATTTTTTCACACGACCTGAGAACTTCGCAGCCATTTTTTTCGACATAGCCCACTCAGCATTTGGGTGATTAAATTTTGAATTTCCCTGCATATCAATACAATTTGAATACTCTTTCTGACTAAATAATGAGTTATCATACAATTGAACAAAAGAAATAATCAAATGTGAATACTTTTGATGATCAAAAACTGAATATAGTTTTTCAATCACATTTTGGAATCAAATTTGAATCAAATGTGTTTATTTTACGTGATCAAAAATTTTTTATCATTTTTCATTCAGCTTTCTGAATACCTTTGTTGACTGAATAATGAATTTTATACTTGTTGAAATTTTACTATTCATTAAAAATTTTATTTTTTTCAAATACACATATTTTTTCAATCATGATCATGAAGCTAAGAAAAAAAATATAAAAAATTTATTATTTATGCAAAATACATTCTTCAAGACAAAAAATAATGTAATGTTGCTCGTGAACGAAGTTTTCCCCAACCATTTCTCCCCTTCAGCTTCCCAGAAAATACATAATGATTGGACAATACATAGGTTGTGAGCTATTTGAACCCCAGGTAAGTGAAACTATCTTGATATATCTGGATACGCCTTCAACATCCCGTATCGTATCCGTATTTTAAGATGTAGACGATAATGCTGATGTTGGATGTTGTAGTCGCAGGTGTATATCGGTAAAGTTTGTTTGCGAGTTAGCTGTGGTTCGAATAGCTCACTTTCGCATGCTTTCTTCCCCTGATGGAAAAGATTATTATGTAGTCCTATTTTGAATGAGATATGAAGAATAAATGCATTATAATGGCATTCAAAAATGATTCAAAAATCTCAACCAAAACGATTGAAATATATTCACGAATATGATCAGAAAATGACTGTGAAAAGCAGTAAAATATTACTCTAAAACTATTAAAGCTCAATTTTACAATGATATAATATATGAATAAAAAACGTTTCGAAATAGGAATCATAAATGATTATTCAAGAATAATCACATTTATGGTACATTTTTCTCCCGACGATATATTAATTTTCGAACAGAAAATGCTTTTGAATTTGAACGTTTTTGATCATCTTGGGGTATGATATTTAAATATTTTTTGATCAAAATGTTCAAAAAATGCTGGCTGGGAGGTTTTCGTTTCATTTCTAGCGGAGCTTTGAGTTCAATTGAAGTCAACTGAGTGCTTTTATAAGTGACGTAAAATGTGTGAGTATGTGTTCTTTTGATCGTGTGTGTCAACATATTGTTTCACTTCAATTCAATTTGTTTGCTTTCAGCATCATATACTTAAGAAAGTGGTGTGTTTAAATAGATATATTCCCAGTCAGCCATTGCGCTCAATGATCCCTCGAACTCCGTGTCTATCGACAAAAACTATATCTACTGCAAAAAATTTTCTCAGAGGAAAGATGGCAGCTCTGATATTAGTGCTTTCCATTTTGATGTTCAGTTCTCGGTAGTTGGTGGATTCAAATGCAATATAAGCCTCTGGAATTTGGGCCCTTTTAAGTGACATTTTTTTTTGCTGTACTATTGAATGGCTAAGCAATGAAAGGAAAACTTATTTTTATTTTTTTGTGTACTAGAAATAATAAATTATCATTACAAATATGGTTGGTTGGGTTGTGTATGCGCTTAAGGATGTCATGGTCTGCCTCTAATAATAAAACATACATATATATGTACTTTCTTATAAGTATATAGCAAAAAATAAACGTTTACCTTACAAAAAGCTTATTTAATTTGTTCAAGAGGCTTACAATACGAGACCTTTGTGATGTGAAAACATCTTTGCCCACGAAATTCAAAATGTAAGCGTAGGCGTAAGTGTAAATGAAGTCAGTATGCTGTAGTCTAATATAGCAACAAAGTATGTCTGTATGTGTTAGAGTTGATAAGAGCGCATATATACGGCAAATCAGTTATAGAAAGGAAAAATATTAAAATCGGAAAATAAAAAACAGAAACTTCGATGGAAAAATAGAAGTAAATGTAAACAGGAGAAAAGAGAAATAATGATGTATGGGAGAGAAGCGAAGGAAAGGAAAGCCTAAGAAACGGTAAGAAACCAAAACCGGAACGAAAAAAGAAACCGAAACTAAATCCGGATCAAAAACAAGACTCGAAACAAGCACCGAAGCTATAACTGATGCCGGAGCTTAATCCGAAATCAATTTCATAGCAGGAGCCGTAATCCAAACCGAGTGCGAACAAAACCCGACACAAAACAGGAGTCGAATCCAAAACAGTAATCGAAACCATAAACAGAACCGAAATCGTAATCAAACAAAAGAATTTGGAACTCAAAACGGAAACGGAACCAACCAAAACCTACTTGGTGCTGAAAGCAGACCCAAACCCGACACTTAGACCAAAACCGGAATCGAAACCAATCAAAACAAACTTAGAACTAAAACAGAGATCAAACCTGAAACTGACACCGGAACCAAACAAATCAAACTTGGAACCGAAACCAGACCTAAAACAGGAACCATAACCGTAACTGAGACCAAAACCAGAACCGAAACTAGAACCAACAAAAACAGACTTCAAGCCGTCACCATCTATAAAAATCGATATAAAAGTTTAAAAATCTTTACTATCTGCTATCTAAAGTGCCCTTTATGATAAATTTGCAATCACTTTAGAACTTTTTATATTTTTCTTGAAAACCCAATGCTTTTGACGGAATACGTGAAAAGTACTTGCAAGGTATTTGGGACCACAAGCAATGTTCACTAAAAACGCCCAAACACGCTCGACTTTTGCGTCGTTTTGGTGCTGGCCTCGCTTCGAAGGGGCTTTTACAGCCACAGTGAAAGGGATCCCAAATCGGGGAAGGGGCGATAAACGTGTACACCGATGCTTTCAAAGTGGTGGAAGAAGTAGGGTCTGCGGTATACTGTGCCAGATCACTGTAGCGTTTTTCAAGCGGAAGTAGTAGCAGTAACCTAAGCAGTAGAAAAACCTGGAAGAAAATATCTCAAATTATAGCTGCTCCAACTCTTATATAGACAACCAAGCAACAGTTTAGGCAATAATTTCGCATATCACAGCATCTAAAAGTGTGTTAGAGTGTAAGCAATCCCTGGAAAGAATCGGGACAGGGAGAAGCATACATCTATATTGGGTCCCAGGGCATATGGAAATATATGGGAATGAAAAAGCGGATGAACAACGCATCCATCGAAGCTTGTTCCTTAGACGAACAAAGCTACTGCTTTCATTTGAAAAGAGAGGACTGTAGGCTTATGATGGGTATTCTGACTGAACACTGCCATATTGCTGCGCATACCCTTAAACTAGACTTGGTCAGTGATAGCAGATGTAGGAAGTGCGGGTTGAAGGAGAAACGATAGAGCACGTGTTGTGCTCATGCCCTGCGCTTGCCAGACTAAGACTCCAGCTATTAGGAGTGATACAGCTTTCTGATCTAGAAGTAGCAGGTGGCATGGGTTCTAGAAAGCTTCTAGTATTTGCAAGGAGGGCGAATTTATTTTATAACATAGGTATTGGTTTTAAAAAGAGTTTCTTAGTTTGGTCGTTAAACAAACTTCTGGTAACACTACGCACTAATTCAGTCTATGTGAGGTCCTCATGGACCGGCCAATTCAACCTTACCTAACCGCCGGAGCTCTCCCAGCGAGAAGGAGACGAGCCAAAGTTTATTCAATGACCTTTCGGAAAGCACATTCCCTTGACGGAGACCAATTTGGATAGGGACGACAGAGGTAAGATGATTAAGATCGTACATCTACAAGACGTGGTTTTGTACAAGGTTTTTGACAACATATCGATCATCGCAGGGGTGACTCGAATACTACTTCCGGGCGAAAAGTTATTTTAACCAAAATATTAAAAGAAAGAACGCTCGTTAAAAGTTTTCCTGCCACATACATTAAATAAATACATTTTTTAATTCGAAAGATATTATTGCAAATTAAATAAAACCAATTGAAAACATAATCAGTTCGAGCAAAATTCAAAGGTTAAAAAGAAATGAAATGACAACGCCAGAAAAAGGTAAGTTTTTTAAATGTTTTTCGTTACTTTAGCGTTCCTATTGCCTTGTCGGTGGATTAAGAACCATCACATAAAGACGTGTGTGTTCAAAGTCAGCTGTTGACTCAACGTAAGCGCCAAAACGACGCAGAAGTCGAATGTATTTGGGCTTTAAGAGGTTCATTAAAATCACGTATACAATTTTGTGTTGGTTATGTTTACAATATGCGAACATATGTACATATATTGTTGAATGTATGTATGTATGGCATTGCGTATGAGCGACAAAGTGTGCATTGAATTTAGCTGCGAGTTAACAAAATCGCTAGAGGATAATAACGTGACAAGAACATGACTTTCAGAAAATTTCTACGAGCTAAAAGAGGTGTGTTTGCTTAAAAAGAATTATGCATAATTTTATGCGTCGGCAAGCACAAATCGCGAAAACTGCATAATTTACTCACTTAAATAAATTTTATTTAGAATTTGAAAGTTGCCATTTTTGGAAGTGCCTAGTTTAGGAATAACAAGTAAGGACGGGACGGCACAGCCGAAGACTTCATACCTTTCATGAATGGAGATGAACAATAATCTTATACATACATAAGCGATTTTTAAGATAAATATAAAATAAAAGTAATTTAAAAACAATTTTTAAGTTCAACGGTTTTATTGAAAACAATACTTGCATGAAGTAATAATAATACTAAAAGCTAGAAAATAATTAGGTAGGCCCTGGGTACTAGTCATCATACTCGTCATCAATCTAGAGCATTAATGAGACAATTAAATAAAAGCGTTCGACGCGTGAAATTTCTAAAAATGTGAGGCGTAGCATAACCTGGTTAAGGTTCAGTTGGTCTTACTTATGACTATCAATAGAAATTTGACGCGTTTAACACGTTTATTTGTCTGCACAACGCCCTAGGTTGATGGCGAGTGTGATGACTAGTACCTAGGACCTACCTAATTATTTTCTAGCTTTTAGTATTATTATTACTTCATGCAAGTATTGTTTTCAATAAAACCGTTGAACTTAAAAATGTTTTTATACTCAGTTTAGCAGAGCTCATAGAGTATATTAAGTTTGATTGGATAACGGTTGGTTGTGCAGGTATAAAGGAATCGAGATAGATATAGACTTCCATATATCAAAATCATCAGTATCGAAAAAAAATTTGATTGAGCCATGTCCGTCCGTCTGTCCCTTAACATGATAACTTGAGTAAATTGTGAGGTCTCTTAATGAAATTTGGTACCTAAGTTCCTGGGCACTCATCTTAGATCGCTATTTAAGATGAACGATATCGGACTATAACCACGCCCACATTTTCGATATCGAAAATTTCGAAAAATCGAAAAAGTGCGATAATTCATTATCAAAGACCGATAAAGCGATGAAACTTGGTAGGTGGGTTGACCTTATGACGCAGAATAGAAAATTAGTAAAATTTTGAACAATGGACGTGGCAACGCCCACTTTTAAAAGAAGGTATTTTAAAAGTTTTGGAAGCTGTAATTTGGCAGTTGTTGAAGATATCACTTTGAAATTTGGCAGGAACATTACTCCTATTACTATATGTATGATTAATAAAAATTAGCAAAATCGGAGAAAGACCACGCCCACTTCTAAAAAAAATGTTTTTTTAAGTCAAATTTTAACAAAAAATTTAATATCTTTACAGTATATAAGTAAATTATGTCAAGATTTAACTCCAGTAATGATATGGTGCAACAAAATACAAAAATAAGAGAAAATTTCAAAATGGGCGTGGCTCCACCCTTTTTCATTTAATTTGTCTAAGATAGTTTTTTAATGCCATAAGTCGAACAAAAATTTACCAATCCTTGTGAAATTTGGTAGGGGCTTAGATTCTAGGACGATAACTGTTTTCATACACAGTCGACCGTCTGTCCTTCCGCTCGGCCGTTAACACGATAACTTGAGCAAAAATCGATGTATCTTTACTATACTCAGTTCACGTACTTATCTCAACTCACTTTGTATTTGTGTAAAAAATGGCCGAAATCCGACTATGACCACGCCCCCTTTTTCGATATCGAAAGTTACGAAAAATGAAAAAAATGCCATAATTCTGTACCAAATACGAAAAAAGGATGAAACATGGTAATTGGATTGGGTTATTGATGCAAAATATAACTTTAGAAAAAACTTTGTAAAATGGGTGTGACACCTACCATATTAAGTAGAAGAAAATGAAAAAGTTCTGCAGGCGAAATCAAAAGCCCTTGGAATCTTGGAAGGAATACTGTTCGTGGTATTACATATATAAATAAATTAGCGGCACCCGACAGATCATGTTCTGGGTCACCCTGTTCCACATTTTGGTCAATATCTCGAAAACGCCTTCACATATGCCACTACCACCACTTCCTCTTAAAATACTCATTAAGACCTTTAATTTGATACCCATATTGTGCAAACGCATTCTAGAGTCACCCCTGGTCCACCTTTATGGCGATATCTCGAAAAGGCGTGCACCTGTAGAACTAAGGCCCACTCCCTTTTAAAATACTTATTAACACATTTCGTTTGATACCCATATTGTGCAAACGCATTCTAGAGTCACCCCTGGTCCACCTTTATGGCGATATCGCGAAAAGGCGTCCCCCTGAAGAACTAAGGCCCACTCCCTTTTAAAATACTCATTAACACCTTTCATTTGATACCCATATCGTACAAACAAATTCTATAGTCAGCCCTGGTCCACCTTTATGGCGAGTTCCCCAAATGGCGTCCACCCATAGAACTATGGCCTACTCCCTCTTAAAATACTCTTTAATACCTTCTGTTTGATATACATGTCATACAAACACATTTCAGTGTTACCCTAGAAAACAATGTTTGCTCTATACGTAAGCATTCGTTGAAATTTAACAGTTAAAGTGGGCCAGAAATTACGAAAAGTTTCTTATCTGATCAATCAGTTGTGGGGGATATATGTTATATATACGACCGATCTCATCCATTTTTCCAGCAACAATATATGCAATATACGAAAGCATATGGTGAAGTTTGAAGCTTCAATCTGATAAAATGAGGAAGATATGACAAAAATCATCTTTTCTCAAAAATCGGTTATATGGGGCAGATATACTATAGTGGCCCGATCCGGCCGGTTCCGACAAATGTCTAATCGGACACCTAAATACACCCGCTCACCAAATTTTATCAAGATATCTCAAAAATTGAGGGACTAGTTTGCATACAAACAGACAGACGGACATGGCCAAATAAACTCAGCTCTTCATCATGATCATTTCTGTATACTTATTGGTGGGTCTATCTCTTCTCCAAAAGCACGCGCGCAAAAATACTGGAGCAATAGAAGGAAAACCATTAGCTCTCGAGCACAGCTCACTATGCGAGTCACCATTAATGTGCAACAGGGGTCCTATCGCACGGTGGGGTATTTGATCAATCTAGCTGGCCGAAACTAGATTTTTCAAAATATTCCAATTTTTTTCTTTTTAATATACTCCCTGTTGTTCCTAGATGTCCACTGAATATTATACATACCCCAAAACCCATCTGTAACATCAACGGAGCTATCCGCGCACATCTAAAGTTGTATAAAAATTGTATGCAGTTCGATGTATTTTTGGATTAAAAAGCAATATACCCTTCTATCCTAAATACTTGAACACTTGTTTAGCATTAATCATTCTCTTCTAGGACAGGTAAATTTGTTTTTAATTCATTTGTTAGATTTTTTGTTTTAACTTGCAATACTACCACTTCTCAATATTAATTTTTTAAAGAAAAATAAAAGCGTTGAGCAGGTGAAATTTCTAAAAATGTGAGACATAGGAAAACATGATTAAGGTTCAGTTGGTCTTATATATGACTACCAATAAAAATTTGACCCGTCCAACGCTTTTATTTAATTGTCTGATCAACGCCATATGTTGATGAGGAGTGTGATGACTAGTATCTAAGATCTACCTAATTATTTTCTAGCTTTTAGTATTATTATTACTTCGTGTAAGTATTGTTTTCAATAAAACCGTTTAACTTAAACATTTTTTTTAATTATTTTATTTTCGAGTTTTTAGTCTTTATTTAATTGCCTATTACTTCTCGTTCTATTTAGTTCATTTAGTGATTCATTATTACAAGGACTCTTTCCTGACAATTTGTTACAATCTAAGTCCTCAATACATAATCCTTCCAAAGACTTTACTCGACTCTTCCCCACGTATTCTTCTCCCTACTCCAACTCCAAAATATTTTGATGTCACTTCTACCGGACTGTATGTATTATTTGTTCCAAATATGGACCAAATCGGACCACAAATACGATTTTTTTGAATTCTCGACCATTGCGCCACCTAGCGGTGATTTTTTTCACAGGCCGTTTTCTATTCATGTATGTATTATGTGTTCCAAATATGAGCCAAATCGGACCACAAATACGATTTTTGTGAATATCGCGATCCTTGCCTCACCTAGCAGCGATTTTTTCATAGGTCGCTTTCAATTATTGTATGTATTGTGTGTTTCAAATATGAGCCAAATTGGACCACAAGTACGATTTTTGTGAACATATCGATCCTTGCTCCACCTAGCGGCGATTTTTTTCTTATTACCGTATTGTCACCGGGGTCTGAAGGCCAGACCATACATCTATACTAGATTCGCGGTCATAAAGGGTAAAAGGTAACGAAAAGGCCAACTCGATGAAACGACAGTAGGCGTCTCAATCTTTTTGGGAGAAATTAAAAGAAGACAAGAGCTGCATATGATCCATCATGCAGGAAAGGCGTGGACAAAAGCGTGGAGCTGGAAATATCTAAGATCATATGCAAGGTCTACGATATTAGACTCACAAAGTGGCTCATATCTCTGAAGAGAGAATACTTAAGGCTCACGATGGGCATACTAATTGGACATTGCCTTCTGGCGTCACACGCTTATTAGTTAGGCCTCTTCAGTAACAGCAGTTGCAGAAAGTACGAGCTGCCGAAAGAAACGGTTCAGCACGTTCTGTGTTCGTTCGTTTCCTGCGCTCGCCAGGTCAAGGCTACAGTTATTAGGGGCAGCAGAGGCAGCAATTAAGCTAGGTCATAGAAAACTTCTAGTGTTTGCCAAGACGACGGAGTTATTCTACAAAATAAGTCCTGGGACCTTATTGGGCTTCTTCTCTTTAGTCGTCAAACATATTCTGATATCACTATGAACACTTTCAATCTAAGTGAGGAATTTATTGACCGGCCAGTTCAACCTAATCTAACCTCACGAATATGTTAATCAGCGCCGTGCGTTTATAAAAAAAATTTGCTCTGTATGCACTTTCTTTCAATTTTAAAGAGCACACTGAAAACATATTAGTGGTGTTACCATGTGGATAAGATTGGACGCCGACTGTTTGGAGAGTAATTCCTCTCAACTAGTAAGTGTAAGAAATAAGTGAAAAAGCACTCAGCCGTCTTTAACGTTACGAGATCATACTTTGTCGAGATCACTGTTGTCGCCCTTTTATATTGTCCGACTTCCTCGTTGTATATTGCTAGGCTTTTCTAATTCCAGAACTTACTAGTTAGTTATAAATTTCTCAGCTACAACTACAGATGTATAATTTTTATAGCTTCTCTCATACCCCATGCGCTGGTATGTGTGTGCGACACTTCCACAATCACAATTGCATATCTTTAGGAGCATTTCAGATAAGATATCTGCATGTGCTTGTGCGTTGCTTCTCAGCTGCGTATACGTACATATGTGTAGACATAATGATTGAATTATTGATGTGCATTCACGTCACTGCTTAGCATCGGCTTAGAGATGACAGTACCCTTAGTGTTGCTAATATTTGTTACAGTATTAATGGTTTTTCATCCACATTCAAATACTCGCGCTACTGCCGAACGATCGATTTGACATGGCCACGCTTGATCTTCTAGCACATCTCACCCTCATCTTCCATAAAGAAATAAAGTGTTTCCAAAGCCTGCTGTTGACACTTGGATTTGAGATAGTAGCTACATATTTGTTGATCTTAACAGCCTCTTGAATTTCACAGTGAAGTGAACGTGGTCAATGTATATAAGCTACAAGAAAGCGCTCTACTGTTAGATGACAGAAGAAATGACCGTATCGTTGAACTTGGGCTTATCTGCTTGTTCTTGATTACTTAGGAGTCCTCTAAAACCGGGCACCCTTAGACGCTGTTTTAATCATCTTATACAGAAAATGGTTCTGACTTTTATACAAAACTATGTAAAGCTGCCTCCTTCAAACTCATGAAGTTTCCAATATTTGCAAACCATTCCATACATATTTACTGCACACATACTCACACTTTCATTGATACTCGTTGAATTCAGCTAATATGATAAAAGCCCCCCATAAAGGCTAATGTCATATAATAATAGAGAAAATTTTATAGAATGCTATCATTTTGACTTTGGTGAGAAATTGAGATACATAAAAGCAAACTTTGCGAAAAAGTTTAAAGACGTTGAGCAGATCGAGGGGCTATGAGTTGTATGAGCGTAAAGTGAACGACAATTGCAGTAACTTGACAATTGATTCAATTTAGAGGCATACAAAAGCACATGCAAAGACACATTTATGCTCATTTCAATGCCCCACCCTTGTATCCACACACACATACACACATACATATAAATGAACATACATACACAAAGCACATGCGTTGAACGGCTTTGCTGTTGGCATCGTTAATGTCGAAAAGTTTGATTATGGGAAAACTTTTAAAATAGCCATAATAGTTGGCGAATAGTTCGAATGCGTAGGTTACTTTTATACCCAACGTGCTTTGCACACAGAGTATATTAACTTAGATAACATAACGGTTTATCGTAATGGCATAAACGAATCGAGAGAAATATAGGCTTCCATTTGTCAAAATGCCCAGGATGAAAAAAGGAATTGATTTAGCCATGTCCGTCCGTCCGACCGTTCGTCTGTCCGTCCGTCTGTCTGAGTTCACGAAAATTTGAGTAAATATCGAGAGCTCTATATCAATGGTGTTTCTATTCCCAAGTGGAATTATAACAAGAAATAGGAAAAAATTAAATTTTTTGAAAATGGGCGTAACACCGCCTCTTTTAACTAATTAAATTTCCATTGTTTCGGGAGCCATAATTTGAACAAAAATTAATGGATCGTGATAAAATTGACAATACATACTTTCTTTATAGCAGGAAATGTATGTAGTAAAAATTAACGGGATCGGTTAAGCACCACCCCCACTTTTATTTAAAAGATGCTTAAAAGGGTAGTACTCTAGAAAAATAAGCTATATCTTAACGAAAAATAGTTTTGTATCAATGATATTTCACTTACTAAGTTTTATTGTAAGAGGAAATTTGGAGACATTTTTTTTAAATGGGCGGTGCCACGCCCCTGTTTCGATCAAGCATTACACAATATTTCTAGAGCCTCAAAAAAATTATCGGTAACAAAATTCGATACACATGTCAGTCTTATAAAAAGAAATATTTCTGGTAATAAATGCCTAGAACGGTTAAAGACCACGCCCACTTTTATTTAAAATATGTAATATGCAAAGTCTATTCGAAACATTTTTTATATCAGTGATATTTTACTTTCAAAGTGTTATTATAACAAGAAAAAGGAAAATTGAAAAAAAGTTTAATAGGTGTGGCATCGCCCTCGTATGTTTTTGGAGCCGTAACTCGAACAAGAGTTGATGTATACATAAGTTGGTACACATATTTCCCTTATAATGGAAATGTTTGGTTAATAGCCACACACTCTATTGATAATACTTTTTGTCAAAAATTTTCCTTTAGTAATATTGGAAAAGTAATATATCTGAAAGGAACTCACGCTGAGTATATACATAAATGTTCGGTAACACTCGAACTTAGACACCCTTACTTGTTATACATAGCTGTGCTAGTAGGCAAACTGTTATAATGTTGGTAGTACTGTTACCAGGGCCGTAGAGAGAAAATCCGGGCCTGAGACTAAACAATTTGCGGGCCCCCTATAAAAAAAAGACTAATACATTTGATTAATTTGAATTAATGACGTCTCATTCATGAATCATTATTGATGGATTACATAAAAAAAATTGTTGGCACATCAACGAAATGCTTTTTGGACTAAGAGCTGAAAATAAAATTCACACAGAATATTTACTATTTATACTGTTTTATTGTAACGTAGAAATAAAATTCTCTTTTAACATCCACATATTGTTTCATATAATCTTTTCTAGTTATTTGGTAACATTTTAATACATTTCTGTTAAATTTAATGGTGATTATAAATTTTAATTATTCAATATAGAAAGTTCGGATTTCAAAGAGTGGCTTTATTTGCTTGTTTCGCCGCAAAATTTTTTATAATAATATCAAAATTTAACTGTCTTGCCAAAACGGATTCAACACAAAGCGTGGCAAGTCTTGAAACTCGCTCTTGACATGAACAAAATCTATGAAAGTTTTTGATTCTTGCAAGAACGCTGAAGGGACGTTCTGCACTAGCTACAGTGACAGGTATAGTGCAAAAGATACGTGAAGCAACAGAAATGTTGGGGAAAATTGAATACAGATTTTGAACATAGAAGGCATTTAGCAATTCCAATGGTGACAGATCTTTATCAAAATTTGCTTCGTAAATGTGTTCCACCTGAATTATTTCGCATTCTAAGCTTTGAGAAACGTCCGACTTGTATTTTTCTACAAATTTTGCTGCGCTAGCCCGAACCGTAGTTTCATCCATGTCTCCAAATTGCCACAAAAAGGAAAACGTGTCGCTCAAATTTCTCATAGCTGCAAATCGTTTAGTAATAATTTCAGTGATTACCGAATCAACGATCACTAGGAATGTATTGTTTTTAAAATCAGACTCTGAATCATCCATAATCATCCCATTTAAATTATATTCAAAACGTCTTTTGGGTGTTCTCCTTCGAATGTCCGGAAACTTTGGCGAGATGTTCAATTGAATAGCAACTGTTTTGCATTCGTTTAAAATTGTCTCCCATTGCTTCCTGAGCAACTTCAAATCAGCCACTAAGGCATCTAGATGTCGGACTTCAACATCTATGGTGGCGTCACTAGCTGGTAGTCAGTATTTTGAACCAAATTGAGGACAGCAAGATACATTCGAACTTGCTGATGTACTTGAGAATGCCGGTAACATCTCTGTATGCTTGCGCAGTCAAATTTGACTTTTGGCTGAAAGACTATGAAGAGAGCTCGGTACATTTTTTTTGAGGATATCCCATCGTTGTGGAGTGCTGTTGAAAATAGTAAAAAATTTTTTACAACTCCGAAGAAAGTTATTGCAGCCGTGCAACATTCTGCAGCATCAACGCTACATAAATTGAGACTGTGGGTTGCACAAGGCGAGTAATCAGCATTCGAGTTTTTGTCGAGAATGTGACGTAGTGCTCCGTTGTAAGCTCTTTTCATATTTGCGCCATTATCGTACCCTTGTGCACGACAATCTTTTAATGGAATTTCATTTTTACCTAGAGTATGGCAAATTAGATCAGCGATTTTCTGGACAGTTCTTTGGTCACAATTCACGAAAGCCAAAAACCGTTCTTGAATTGTAAATTTTGTTGCTTTCGAATTGAAATGGAGTTAGCGCAAAATGAACGTAGTGACGTGACTAGCATCAGGCATAGCATCAACGATAATAGCAAAATACTTGGCTTTCTTTGCCTTGATCTAATATAGTTTACCTCACGTGCACAAATTTCTATAAACTCGTTCTGAATGTCTGGGGAAAGATAGTAACCTGTAAACGTTTGTGCTGCTGTTGTGAAATCCTAACTATCTCCAAATGATCTCTAAGTATCGGATCATAATGGCTTATGAGATTTTAGATGCCCAAAAAATGTCCATCGTTTCGTTCACCAAGATATATACTTTCGCCTTTGAAAGCTAGGCCTATTATATCCAAAAATAAAATAGTGTCCAAAATTCTATATAAAATTTCTTTCCACTTTTGAGTTTCAGTGATTAGCTGTTCATTGATAACTATATCAATTTTAGCCTCCTTTTGAATTAGATTTTGTAAAGATCGCCATTGAATATAACATTTAATGTGATCTTGAGTATTTTCGTGTGATGGCAGTTTATCGTATAGCTTCTTCCATACCTGGAATTTCGAATATCTGCAGAACAAATTTTAGGTCGATTTAAAGTATTGGTGCTTAATAGACGACATGGTAGGCAATAAAAGCATTGCTACTGGCACTCCACACTAACCAGTCACGCTCCACTCTCTCTCCATTTGGTAAGATTCTGTTTAACAACGATGTAGGAAATGCCTTGTCATGACAATCACGTGGAAAAATAATAGGACAGTTTTGATTACCTAGACGAATTATTTCGTTGACTTCTTCAGATCGCAAAAACTCATTATTCACGGTACCGATATCGAAGTCGTTTAAATAATCTGGACTTTGATACAGAGTTGGTGGTATTGTTCGAAGACTTTTTGAAGATGAGCCTTCATCACTGTCACCACGAAAACTTTACGATTTCGGATTCATGTAAACATACATTTTTGTTTGATGTTTTTATTGTCTCCTCGCTGTTCGAAGGCCCAAGCTAAGAATCATTATCAATATTCGTTGCTTTTGAAATTCGGCTTAAAATTTGCACATGGAACAACTAAAAACTCTCCTGAATAAAAAAAAATGTCTTAGTACCTCTAAATCGCGGGCCCCCTGAAAAACCCCGGAACCGGGGGAATCCCCTCATTCCCCCCCCCCCCCTTTCACCGGGCCTGAATGTTGCAGCTCACCGTCTGGTTGTATGTGTTTGGCTTCAGCTAAGACTTCCTTGCATTTTTTGTTGCTGTTGACTGAAACTAACATTTATTATTTTAGTAATTTCTCTGGGCAAGAGTGTGAGTAGTGCCAATTTCGGATGCTAATAAACGGTAGGCGAAGCAATGCCGTGTCGACTCGGGCAACGGATTAGCAACAGCATTCAAAGCGAGCCAATGATTATGATGAGCAACTTGAAACATTTGCAATTTCTATAGCCGAAAGCGAAAAAAGTAAGCTAAAGTCGAATTCATTGTAAATAAGGAGCTGCTTGCAACTAACGAATCGAAGTTTTATGAGTTACGAGTATTGTGTTGTTGTATTGGCGCTGCAATTGGTTGTGCTGCTCACAACGTTGCTCTAAATTCGTTGCATATGAGAAAATTATTGAACAACAACTGTTTTTAAGATCGCGGGTTCGAATCGAGCTCAAGGCCTAACAATAATTTTTTATCATTATTATTGTGATGAAATATTTTTCTTAATTGAAAAAATTTTTAAATTAGAATAGAAGAAAGAAAAAATTTTAGACAACTGCCAAAGCTCGTTGTATAGATCCATTTCGGGAACTGCTAAATTCCTTCATCGGCAACGTTTAGGCGCCGCTGCTATAACCATTCAGCTATCACACCGGTTTTTTGTTTGTCTTCATTAATCCTACTTCTATTCTGTTTTTGTTTTTATCGGCCTATTGATAAATGATTCAAGGTTCGATTCGAGCTCAAGGCCAGAACAATAAATAGTTAGCGCAGCGTGCCTTAAGCGTACTGATGATGAAGGCTTAGCACCCTTCGAAATGGATCTATCTGTGCAGCTATGGCAGGTTGTCTGAAAAATTTTCTACTTACTATTCCAAAAAGAAAAATACAATTTTTCAAATTTAGAAAAATTAAAAAATAACAATAATTATCATTAAAAAAAATTATTGTTCTGGCCTTGAGCTCGATTCGAACCTTGTTTGAACAACAACATAAAAATGCTATAGAGAAGAAAAGTTCGAATTTGAAAATCACTATGTAGTTATTGTGTTTATCCCATGGTATTTGCAATTTATGTTGTGCGCTCCTTTCTATTGTTGTTTTTATTGCCATTCGTTAGCATCAATTGATTTTATGCAGCCAGGCGCACAGTGCATTGTGCATTGATGAAATTCGATATACATTCATATTACACTTCTAGATCTAGAGCAGGGCTGTTCAAAATTTTTGTATATTGAAGTGCAAATCACAATACATATAAAAAATTTAATGTATACTGAAACGTTTTAAATGAAAAAAAAAATTATTATAAATGTTTAAAAAAATTTGATGGCCCCCTTGATGAATAAATTTTGAATTAAAATTTTTCTCAGCGCTACAATAATTTTGAAAAATTGTTTATTGTCAATTTGTTAGTGTAAATTTGAATATTATACCGAAGTGCCTTGCCTTCATATGGAAGTACTTTTTCTTTGCACTTTCATATGAAATTCAGGCACTTTCATATAAATCGGATTCACGTATATGTGAGGGCATGATTTTTTTTTATATTAAAAGAGTGAATTTGTATCTGTGCTTATTTTTCAGGGCAAAACAAAAACAAAAGTGCTATAAGTGTAAAGGGCTTGAGCAGCTCTGATTTAGAGCAAGCTAACTCGGAAATCTTTAATTTTCAAATTGTGCACAATACCGCGTTCCTCATTTCAATACCGATTTGTACCTCCCTTAAAGCTGCACAACTCACCGATAAAAGCCTTTAAGTATGCGTTTTCTAATACTTCCTTGACAGCTTTCCCTACAGAGAGTTTGTGAAAAAGTTTTTATATGTATTTAATTAGAGACTTGCTCATATTGCTTTATACAAGAGTTTTTTCTCTAATATCACTAACGAAAAAGTTTTTCTCTAATATCAATAACAAAAACAAAAGTTTAAATGTTTTTATACCCAACGTATACTTGTACACAAGGATATACAATTTTGATTAGATAACAGTACTCTGGCAAAAGTATTCGATCATATATTGCATGGTAAACTATTCGATTACATCGGTAATGCTATAGTTGAGTGCCAACATGGATTCTTTCCTGGAAGATCCACCTCCACTAATTTAGCTTTGGTCACCAATCAAATTGTCGGTGCTTTTGAGCACCAAGAGCAACTTGATGTTATTTATACGGACTTCTCTAAAGCGTTTGACAAATCGATCATTCTATACACAAGCTGGCGATGTACGGTATCAATGGTAACCTGCTTACAATTCTTCTCAAGTTTTTTGGAAAACAGGATGCTGTATGTGTCAATTGGAGCCGATAGGTCATCCTTGCTTATCAACGCCTGGTCAGGAAAACCTCAGGGTACCCATTGCAGTCCTCTACTATTCCTAATTTTTATCAATGATCTGCCTCAGCAATTCAAGTTCGCTAAATGTCTAATGTTTGCAGACGACGTCAAGATTTTTCTAAGAGTCCGTGATACTTCCGACCACTTAAACTTACAATCCGATCTCAATTATTTTGCCGAATGGTGCTCAAACAATAACTTGCTCCTAAACACAAACAAATGTTGTGTTATTTCATATTCTAAAAAAAATCGACAAATTTTTGATAATTCGATAACTTTTCGATGTGGTTCTATACGACAGCATGACATTCTTAACACACCCCCGCGGTTGTGTAGCGCAACCCTTTCAATTGTTTGCCAGCGCAATATATAGCTTCTTCAACTCAATTGGCAACCTCACCTTCCCGTGGCGAATCCTGTTTCTTTAACAGCCGAGGCTTTGGCGACCCCAAGTTCCTCATGGATCTAGGGGTGGGAGAGCGTTATGGCCTAGAAAGTTTCGTGTGGTCATTCCAAATCGTTTCCGAGATGGTCGGGCTAGTACCCCAAAGGTGCTTCTTACCGAAACGTGCCGGATCTGCAAAGGACTATCAACATCGACAACGATCATCTGGTAGTGTCCTTATCGCTACAACAACAACAGCATTCTTAGCACAAGTCCGATAGTATAGGAACGGACGTCCAAAACGCCCTTAAACATTTTCCTTCTGTTAAAAGATATTTGCAAAGCAATTCAAATTTTTCATGTGGTTATTGTTATTTGTTGTACACAGAAACTAATACGTAGAAAAGTTATTTCCGCGGATGTAGTTTTGATCCCGAACCGTTGTTGGAGTAAATTACAATTTTAACATCACTTTTAAAAATGTTTTCCTGGAATATTATTTCCGGTGACGAGCTACAGCAGTGGTGAAAGCAAAGCAACCTGTGGCGAAAAAAGGGGATGATATCCAGTCTCTTGTTTGTTTTTTCATATCTGACGAACCGAGTGCGGAGTGTATTCATCAGATTTTACGTTGTTAAAAGCGCCTTCCACGTCAAAAAATGTCGCTAGGGTGAATTTTTCACGTCGAAGCGATTTCCCTCACTCTATACACTACTTCATGAAGTTGAAGTGGATTTTGCTGAGAGATATGCATACTGTGCCGTAGAGAGGGGGAACTCATCGAGAAGTTCTTTTATGCCTGGATGCATGTCATTTATTGGCCTGATATTCTTACCCAGACAATGCCCCCTTCAGCACGGTTTTTGATAAAAAACTATGCTTGTTTTGCTTAGCGTGGCGATAGTAATGTTCAGACGAATGCATACAATGCATATTTTCTAAATTAAAGATTTCTGTATCTTCAGCAACAAAATGTAGAAAATGCCAACTACTGATTCATATAGCAAAAATCTGTTGTTGTTGTTGTTGTTGTAGCGATTAAGACATTTCTCAAAGGTTTTGGGGAGTGTTATTGATGTTGATGGTTGAACACAGATCCGGTACGTTCCGGTAACAAGCAACATTTAAGTACAAGCCCGACCGTCTCGGGAACGATTTAACATGACCACATTGAAGCTTCTAGGCCATCCCACCACACATCACCTAGTTCCATGGAACTTGGGGCCGCCAGAGCCTCGACTGCTAAAGAAACATGATTCCGCACGTGTAGGTGAGGTTGAAAATTGGGTTGGAGAAGCTATAAATTTCGCTGGCAGCCCCTTCAATCATTTGGATATTTTAGTCACCTCTTACGACAGGCATGCCTACCGCCGATATATTTGAAGCCCCCTAACTCGTTGGGGTGCAAGAAGCTCTTCATTTCCAAGGGCATTTTTTCTTCGGGTATTATTTTTTCATCCAACAACTCATTTGCTACCTGATGTGTTGTTTATGCAAATCTTGGTCCTGTATGTTGGACAGGATGCTTTGTACGCTGACTGAGAATTTTTACAAGAGACCTAACGCAGTCATTCATATTGTAACGAATTTTGGGAAATTCCGCTTATTTGAAACCTTCTGCTAACGTTCGAGTTGCTAAACTTTTGAATAAATCACTCCAATATTCTGTATTGCAAAATGGTCTTTGTTAGACTAATTTGGGAGTAGTATAATTATACTTCACTTGGCAACTGATAGCGTATTTAAATCAAACTGATTTATTATTACGCAGCTTGCGCTGCTTTTATTCTCTCTGTTGCCTCGCCCGCATATTTCTTCAAAGGTCTAGACGTTTCACCTTCTAGAACTTTTGTATCCCCTGCTTGGTAATTAGTTATATGCGTGTATATACGTGAGCAAGAACTTCGGCTGATCATTACATGTGTTTGTGAGTACCTCTTCGTTGCCTTCTATGTATGTGTATAAGTGATTATTTATGTGTTCATTTACACCAGTGTGGCTCGCTTTAACGTGGGCATGTATATAAAAGTGGCTGCTTCATGTTTTTGTTGTTGCGTGATTATTTACTGACAGTCTAGTGATGTCAACATTTGCCACAATATTGTCTATTGCTTGGATATTGTAGTCTTAATGCTATAGAAAATCTGTCGAATAAGCTCCCAGATGTTCTGTTCGGATTTCTGTGTTGAGGATTCAACTCCCTCTCCATGTCTATATCAAGGAGGATGGTATGGTGGTTCGATAGAGAGATTTTTTCGAAACCTGCCAGTTCTTTACAGAAAGATCTTGGGAATTATGAACTACTGTAGCATCAAGTTCCTCCTTCAAATCTGCAAAGTTGTTTGAACTTGGAGAGATAAATAATTTGAAGTCATAAGACACTCACCTCGTTACTCACAAATAGTTTCACAATATTCTGAATCTTATGAGCTTCAACTTCCATACTTCTTAAATTGACGTTTTTTTTTATTTTACCCGGAGGACAAAAGCGCATAAGCTTATGATTATTTCTGACAGCTTTTTGCTATTCAATTCAATATTCAATGAAATATATTTCACTGTAGTTCTTTATAATAAATAATATAATAAATTGCAACAATTGAAGTGCAACTACGACAGGAAAACAACAGTCGCTGAGGGAAGAGAGGAATACAAAAAGTGAAAAAGGTCTTGACTCCTGCATTGTTGTAGTGAAATTTCTTTTCCTTAGTCGCAAAATGCTGTCGCAGTGCAATAAATCGTTTTACCACATAAATAAATCTGTCTTCGTTATTCCATTTGATTTAATCGATTACAACTATCGACGAGCACAGGAATGAAATGCTTCTTTGTATGAAGGCATATGTAGTTTGGAGTATCGCACTATGCTCGAGTTCATATGTACTATGAAAATATAAATTTATATTTGTGCGCATTTATTCCACTCAATTGAATTACAACTCAATTATTTATGAATTTTTTCTGAAATAATGCGGAAAGATAATCGCAAAATAATTTGTGGGCTTTAGATAAGTGAAAATAAATTGTTTTGAAGATTAAAGAAATCGAAGATAGGTAAAGGAACAAGAAAGGATTTTTTTTTGTGGATAAGAGCAAAAATTTGCCTAATCAAACATATTGTGACGAATATTAGTGACACTAAGTGATGCTCACATCACTAGTCTGATGCTAATTATATGAAGCCACAACAACAATAAAGCAGGCAGACACTTGTAGCTACATAAACGAATCAATCATTATTTCTACACATATGTACATGAATATATCTTATCTGAGATGCTCCCAAAAGTAGGCAATTATCTGTGGAAGTATCACTCACATATACACGCGCACATGAGAAGCTATAACGTGCATCTGTAGTTATGTTATAGCTGGTAGCAAATTCTAGAAATAGAAACGCCTAGAAATATGTCAACGAGGAAACCAAAAAGTATAAAAGCAGCAGCAGCTGAGGCATGAGAGTCAGTTTTATTTAAGCACGCTATCTGTCGAGAAGTATAAGTGTTATTGTGAAGTACTTTAATAAAGGCCATTTTGCATTATTGAATAGTGGAGTTATTTATTCAACAGTTTAGTGATTCGAACGTTAGTAGAAGGTTGCAAATAAGAGGATTTGCCCAAAATTCGTTACAATATTTACAAAACGAGCCGCTTATAAACACGATATTGCCTGTTTGGCCACCTTTTATTCCAGGACAGCAACCCGAGGTGCATGGGAGTGTTACTTTGACGCGAAGAAGGAAGTGGAAAAAGAAACGTGAGGTAGTTGATGGCGGATGTCGCAAGGTTTAAAGACCACGCCAATTCCCCCAAGAATGACAATGAGTAAATAAAATTAATACAAGGCGCTATAGCCTCCAAAGAGAATTTATGCCGAGCATCTCCTCTAGTGTGAGTCGTGTTCTGTTTAATTTTTCCTACAAAGTGGCGGGGCAAGACCTACTTGTTTAATGCCGACTCCCAACGGCATCTGCAAGGCAGATGAGTTTTCGTTGAGAAGCTTTTGATTGCAGAAATAGACTCGGAGATATCACTTATCTCATTGTTTTTCCTAAAAACGTTTGAGTGGCGTCATTTATTTGTACATAAGGGGAATGGAGTTCTTCGAAGCTACTGTCCGCATCGAAACAAAAATATTTTAAGGGCCGGTGAATTAAAATGAGACTTCATTCCATTGTAATGCAAATAATAATCATTTATTTGTACATAAGGGGAATGGAGTTCTGCGAAGCTACTGTCCGCATCGAAACAAAAATATTTTAAGGGCCGGTGAATTAAAATGAGACTTCATTCCATTGTAATGCAAATAATAATAAAAAAATTGCTCTTTTGACCTTTCCGCTGGGTTGTCGACAGGTGACAGAAAGGTGTACAGTTGCACGCCAACTGGAGTTTTCTTAGGTATATGGGTCTTTAAGCTAATGACTACAAAGTCACTGCATACGCAGATGACCTGGAAGTCCTAGTCAATGGTAAATTTCTAAATACGCTGCACGATGTTCTGCGGAACCTTCTATAGATTAGCCAAGTCGTGTGAATTGACCAAAAACCCCAAAAAAACGGAACAGATATTGGTCACCTCCTGCAGGTTTTTCTCCATTTAACGATGATAAAAGGTCTGAGCTCGACTGTGTTGCTTTCGTGGGTAGTCTGGAAGTGCCTGGCATCGCTTGAAATTGCCTCAAATTATTTTAATATGTGGATCATCTGGCTCCCGGAGCATAGCAACAATTTTTATGCGGATCTCTTAGTCTGAATGGGCACAATGGGGACGTGGCAGGCTGTATGAAATTTGTAGTCCCGATATGATCCAGCTTTATCAGAGCTCGGGAAAAGTATTTCGGCAACGATTCATTCCTATCTCTGGTTGATTTACCCAAGGTTGATATTAGTCATAATCGCAACCATAGGTCGTTTCATAGCTATGATCCAAACAATTCTAGTTTATATTATCGTTTGGCCGGAACATCATCTTTCATTCGCATAACATACCCTAGCCCTGCGCACCATAGGAAGGTGTTGTGATTTCAAAAGACTGTTTATCAACCTAATCATAGTTCCTTTCAATCTGAATAGGGGAAACCCCCCTATCCCCTATCCCCCCCCCCCCCCCCCCCCCCCTTCCCCAAAAAGGTCGAGAAACCCGAATTTGGTGCAGAAATTAAAATATACACTTATTGAAATCATTCTTCGTTCGGAAATGGTTCATGCCTATTATCTATTTTCAAATTGTTAGATTACAATGATTTTTAATTTTGTAAGTAGTGTGTATTAAACAACATGTTGTAAACACACGCCAAACCTGTGCAATCGATAGTCATTTGCGTGCTGGTATATCTTGCTACATGCATGCTGCTATGAGTGCTGGTATATCGATATATCGATCGAATGTGAATATACAGTCAGAACTATTGCGAATATATCAAAGTGGAAAAGTGTTTTTATTAAATTGTGGAAGTTATAATATTTTATCCTTCGAGATAAGTGCTTGAATTTGCTTTTTAATAAAGCAGTTGTGAAAAATAGAAAGTGGTAAGTAAATATGTTGTTACATGCATTAGGAATTCAATGTTCCGCACTCAGTGGGCAACAAATAATTTAAAATTGATTTGACTCGTACTCGTTACAGTGCGCGATGAAATTACATATTGTAACGAATATTAGCAGCACTAAGGGACACTATCATCTCTTAGCCGATGCTAAGCAGTGACTTGTATGCACATCAATAATTCAATCATTATGTCTACACCCAGAAAAAAAACAACATAAAATCAAAAAAAAAAAAAAAAAACCATATTGATTCAATAAGAAACATTAACGAAAGTCTAGTAATGTCGAAAATTCTTATTTCAATATAGAACAACTTTATTTTAATATTGCGCAATATTCAACATATTTAATATTTTTCGACATTGATTTAATATTTGATTCTTTGGAATTGAGTTGTCGTCTTATTGAATCAATATGAAAGAATTATTAAATTAATAGTGAGCATTGTTGATGCAAAACAGAAGCAATACTAAATTTAGAATGCCAATTACTAATATTAAATTAAAACGTTATTAAATTAAAAACGTACATTATTAAATTAAAAACGCACGCTATTAATATTAAATTACGAAATTGTAGACCTCTCCCCCTCCTTTACTACCCCCTTTAAGGTTTTACTGACTTTACGAAACCTTCAGTAAAATTCATATACCATTTTTTATTCGTATTCTTCGATATAAAGAGCTTCACTTACCAAACTCTTGTGAAATATAAACACAATATAATTTTCAAGAGAGAACAAAAATTCAAAAGATTTCTTGAAAATACAACGTAACAAATGTTTTACCATTGCATAGCGGATATAGATGTAGAGGCGAAGTATTTAACTCTGAAAATGTTTTTATATCTAAACTTTCCTTTAAAGATCCAATTTCATACGATTGGAAATGTGAACCAAATTTATTTATGAAAACTTCTTGACATAAAATATAAGCTATGCTATTTTGATACAAAAACATTTTTATTTTATATAACTTAAATGCGCTGCTATGTAAGTTGGTGGACAAATAATATTTTTTTTTTTTTATTTCATTCCACTATAAATACGTTCATAACAATATTGTATTCTTTTCAGGTCGATATCGTATGTTTGAGTCATTTTAGAGAAATAGCGTTGTTTGGTAATATCAACAAATTCTTCTGATTGAACGCTTATGATAGGTTCGATTCCATTTCATCCAAAAGACTTGATGAATCCTAAATATAATAAACAAAAAAACTGAAATGTTTACCAAAAAGTTGCGCTTTAATTACTTTATTAAGACAGCCATGGACATTGCATACATCTAGAAGAAGGGATGGCGCTGGAGATGGACTATTAAGACTGCTTTGTTTCATCCATTTTCTAAAGTCCGACTTTAAGGAATCTTCTTCATATTCAATACCAAACTAAAAATAATTTCAAAGAAAAAATCATTTCAAAATGCTTGAGATAGGCGGCAAAGCACTTCTTACCTCTTTCTTTCTCCATGCAATGAGCTTGCTGTGAAACTTTTCCCGGTGGCCAATCGGTGGAATAGCCTCCTTTATGTCATCCTTGTCTAAATCCTGAAGGCTTTCGAGAGTTACCTACGCATCTACACTTATATATACAAATTTAAAATTATAATTTTTTAATATTAATAATAATAGATAAACTTGCTTTGAAGGTACACCAAAACTTTTGATAATGCATGATCTTTCAGCCATTCGATCAGCTTTTTTCTATCTTCTTCGTCATTGGCTTCATCGATGGACACAGTATTTTGGTCACTTTCACTGAAATTCACATTTTCTAGTGCAAATTCTTCAACAATTGCACCTTGATCTTGCATTATTGTCACAATTTCACCATTTTTGGTGAATAAAATACCGTCTTTTAAATTTAATTTAATAGACATTTTTTAAAAGCACGTGTTATAATTTGCAACAAAGAACGATTCAGCTGATTGATT
The DNA here is from genome assembly GCF_040869045.1 of Eurosta solidaginis. Lineage (NCBI taxonomy): Eukaryota > Metazoa > Arthropoda > Insecta > Diptera > Tephritidae > Eurosta > Eurosta solidaginis. The sequence continues at coordinate 171,634,848 of NC_090322.1, read as the reverse complement.
TAAAATGTTGCCATATTGATTTAAAAATTTTTTCTTATTGATTCAATGCTTTGCAATTTTAACGTCATTGATCCATGTTGTCTCAATATTGATTTAATGTTGTGCAATATAGATTTAAAAATGTTTCAATTTAGCGTTAGAATCAATATCAAAAATTCTTAAAATAATATGGGTGCAGCATTAAAATAAAGGTTTTTCAATATTATTTTCCAAATAATTAATAAATACAATCAAATCAAAGTTCAAAATTGTTAAATTAATGTTTTTCAATATTATTTTTCCCCTAAGTTGAAAGTTATTGAATTAATATGTCGCGTTCTTGTTTTTACAATGCACGTTTTGGCTCAGTGTACACATATGTACGTACACGCAACGGAGAAGCAACGCACAACCACATGCATAAATCTGAGATACTCCCGAAAGTATGCAATAGTTGTGCAAGTATCGCTCACACATACAAGCGCATGGGGTTTGAGAGAAGCTATAAAATCATGCATCTGTAGTTACAGCTGAGTAATTTTATAGCTGATAACTAACTAGTAAGTTCTGGAAATAGTAAAGTCTAGAAATATGCAACGAGGAAATCGGACAGTATAAAAGGCAGCAACAGTAGAGGCACGACAATCAGTTTCATTTAATTACGCTATCTGTCGAGCAATAGAAGTGTTATTTTGAAAGTAGTCTAATAAAGACCATTTTGCATTATCGAATATTGGAGTTATTTGTTCATCAGCTTAGTGATTCGAACGTTAGAAGAAGGTTGCAAATAAGCAGAATTGCAGTAAATTCGTTACAATATTGTGTAATAAAATTTATGTTTCCAGTCTTATCAGCAGCCGTCAATTTCCACTTTCTTTCAACCTCTTAAGAAAAAAAGATTGAAGAGGCTTTCTCAGATCATGCTGACGTGAAACATCAAGTTACAGATACTACAGCAAATAATACCTCATTGGATCAAGAAATTCCAAGTTCATCGAAAGTCGACATAGTCGGCATTAGATCATTGAAAAAATTTCTGAAACAGATCACTTAAAAACGTGATAATTTATTTTTGAGCAACAGAAGTATTATTTGAAAGCTGCCGATAATACAAAAAAAAGCATATCTTCGATTTTTCCAAAAAAAAAAAAAAATTGTGGCCTTAATAATTGCCATTTGAGTTTTTTGTCCTCTTTCTTTTGAAGTTGAGTAGCAGCCTATAGGCTTCACCGATGTTAACAATTCAAACAACAATTTGCTTGTAATTAAAAACTTTTTAAAATCACATTTTTTTCTTTCTGTGAAATAAATTTCTATTTTTATAATTGTTGCAAAATCCGTGCAAAAAAAAAATGTTCTGGAGCACATTTTTGCACGCAAGGAAGACCACATACTCAAAATTTAACTCTCTATGATATTCCGTTGAGAAAAAAATGGCCCGCAGTATTGATGCTAGTATTTTCTTATTTATTTTCATTTGAACACCTTGGACTTGAAGACATACAAAATTTTATTTTTCAAATACTATATCGGCTGCTATTCAACTTTAAAAGAAAAAGGACAAAGAAAATTCAAATGGCGATAATTAAGGATACAGTTTTTTGTTGGAAAAATCGAAGACGAGCATCTGTTTGTATTATCGATAGCTATCAAATAATAATACCTTTATTGCTCAAAAATAAATTATGACGTTTTTCGGTGATCACTTTCAGAAATTTTCACTCTGTCTTTAAACATAACATTTATTTACACTGTTATTATTACTTTATTTTTTTTTAAATTATATAAGTATGTATAAGTATATCACGGTGGGTTTTAAAAAATTTAAATTTTTCTGCCGAGCACCCGGGAAATTTTTTTGCAGGCTTATTCTAGGAGGTGCCTAGTGTCAAAAAAAGCCAACCGCGAAATCTCATATTCGGCGTTTTTTTTTAGAGTCATTTGAACTTTTTAATTTTTTAAATTTTGCAATTAAAGCTTTCATACGCGTTACAATTTTTAAAAAAACTGAGCGTGTTCTTTTCCGTTTTCTTCCCAAGCTCTGACATTTTTATCATAGGTATAGTTGAGTCAACTCTAAAAAATTATGAAAATGTTTCATTATTATGGACATCATTAAAGCTTGATAAATTTAAGTGTAAAATCGCAACAGGCTTGAAATTAGTGAATATATTAATAGGCATTATGAACATGCCAGTAAATATCCTTGCACTTGGTGTACAGTATCTAGTGACAATTTAAATACGTGCGGTATGCCAAGTGTTCGGCGGTTGCTTAAAAAATGTTAGAGCTTGGGAAGAAAACGGAGGTAAAAAGAACATGCTCAGTTTTTTAAAAATTGTGTAAACAAACCTCTCTTTGATTTTGATGATAACATTGAAATAATAGAGTTCATTCCACCTCCGGAACTTCATCTCTTACTTGGCGTTATAAAAAAACTTTATGAAAGCACGTTAAAAGAATTTGAAAAAGAAAGCAATGAATGGGGTAAAGAATGCCATGTCGATCGTGAATTTTACTTCGGACAGTCTTCTTTTAACGGCAATTCCTGCAAAAAATTGCTTAAAAATGTAGATATTTTGAGAAGAATTTCAGAAAAACATGACCGTAAATGTATGAAATATCTTCAGTGTTTTCAAGATTTTGGTATGGTAGTTAACTCTTGCTTTTCGCATAATCTAGACCCTCATTTCAAAGTGCATATTAATAAATTTAAAGCAAGTTATGAGGACTTGGAAATTAGAATTACACCTAAGGTTTATGCTGTAATTGAACACGTGCCTTACTTTTGTTCAAAACATGGAAAAGGACTCGGTTTTTGGAGAGAGCAAGTTTTTGAATCTGTGCATGCAGATTTTGAAAAGACGTGGGTTAAGTAAAGTGTTAAAATATATCATCCAGAATACTCTAGTCGTTTATTGAGAGCAGTTTGCGAATACTATAGTTGCCATTTGTGATTCAAATACATTGGAGAAGCTGATTACCGAACTTTTGTGGTTTCAAACAAAAATATGCATTATTATGTAAATTTTGTTTAAAATAACTGTCTGCATTGTATGTAACGTTACATGAAATAAATGTTTGCATTATTTTTTGCAAAGAAACATGATTATTATTGCGTTAAAATAGATTTCCCTATCAATAACGCGTAGACAGCTTTAATTGCAAAAATTAAAAAATTCAAGTGACTCTAAAAAAAAGCGCCGAATATGCGATTTCGCGGTTGACTCTTTTGACACTAAGCACCTCCTAGAGTAAACCGACAGAAAAATCTCCCGGGTGGTCGGCAGAAAATTTTAAATTTTTTAAAACCCACCGTGATATAATTATATAAGTATGAAAAGTACCAAATAAAAAATACAAAAAGTATTTAAAAAGAGAATACATACATACTTTCGAAAATACTTTGAAATCGAAAGCTTACATTTTGGAATTATTAAGCGTTGTACGCAGATTAGAAGCAAACATTCAAGAAAAATTTTGCATTTTTCTTGAGCATGAAAATAGCAGTAAGCACAAAATATTGTCATTTCACGATGCATGACAATTAATACCGCTTTTATAAAAATAAAACAATATTTTAGAAACTTTTTGATACCAATCACAATACTGGATTGAATGCCCAGGATGAAGGCAGGTCAAATTCTTTATACTCCCAGCAACATAATGGATATGGAAAAATCAAATTTGATCTAGAAAAGGTAGGTGGGTTATTACATGAATTTGTTTATATAGTAAATATTGCATTCTGCGTGCTATGTACACCTGAGTATAATTAATTGCCCTTTCTAAAAAATGAAATACATAACTCTTTTTTAGCCATTACTTTTGAAAAGCGACAGCGCCACCTTTAGTTCAAGTATTCGTGCTTTCGAGGGTTGCAGCAACTGTGCAGCCGCTATGGCCCGCCAGATGTCGCAATTATTACAAAACAGATAACCCTTGCCTATCTGTATATATAGATACTTTTACCGCAGATAATGCCCACATTTTGTAGTAAAAACTTTCTCGCCATGGCTGTATAATCAGATAATGTTAATTAAACCAGATAACTTAACAGGGAAGATACTTTTGGCCAAGATAACAAACACAGTCTAGCCAGTGAATATTAGAAATATGTTAGGTAATAAAACCTCTTTTAGCCACGCCTGTTGAATAAATGAAGAAAAGGTAAGAATTTTGAACATTCAAGTCATTAAATTCCAACCTTAGCTAATAAAGCTAAAACCAGCTAGAACGATTGTTTAACCCAGTTTTTCAGTGCGAGTTTAAACTACAGTTAAAGTTGACTGGTGTTTAACCTTGCCACTTTGTTCGATAACATAAAGTTTTGCTGCTCTTCTCAGCTTAAGCGGCCGAAGTTGCAGGTTTAAGACTAGTCAACTTTAACTTAGTTTAAACTTGCGCAGGCATTCGAATGCGGGGGCTGGTATTAGGGAATTGACAAGAACTTGAAATTATTAAACTAGTTGTTCTAAATAAATTTAATTTTGTTCGCCAATAGATATTCAAAGTAATTGCTAATAATATATTAAACAAAAACTTAAGAATATATACAGTTTAGCCATTTTTGTAGAACGCTTATTTAACTTTAGTCGTTCTTCCACTCTTTTGCTCCATCTTATATTCAAAGGAGAGCTTTTGATCAACTTAAGCTGAAAGGTAACTCACCATTAACTTATTTTCTTACCGCATGGTGAACAACTCGCCCGCCATGCTGCAGCGGTTTGCGGGTGTGGTGATTTTTCCTTTATCGTGATTGAACAAGTAAAAGTCAAAGAGGATAAAATGATGGAAAATTCTTTTGTTGGTTAAATTATAAATAAAAACAAGTATGCGCATATAATAAATAAACGGAATATACAAATCTATGTAATAAATAGCTAACTGAATAAAATAAGACTAAAAAACCAAACAAACAACTCACACTTTCCTGGTTTTCCTCCCTTTTTCTTCTTCGTTTGCAGAAATGGCCGCTATTACATTTCCGCTTGCATTTCACAATTTAAATATTCAATTAAACACTTTATATACCTTTATTAACACGCTATAACACTTTATTCCACTTTCACTGCACTTAAATAATTAAAATATGTATGTAGTTTATCATCTGCATTTATTTTCCAGATCACAAAAACGGAACATTAGAAAAACGACGCGCCCGCCACTTCAAAGCAAAACTTCACAACTTGAAGCTATGAGAATGGCCAACGATGAACTGTCAACTTACGATAGGTAGCTCACCACATTAGAGCTGATTACATTCAACACGGCGTCTACAGACCACAACCACAATAAAGCAAAGCTTGATGCCAACCGTAGTCAAGCACTCGCGGCAGCCACCAATATAAATTACAGCAAACAGTAGCGAAAAATTTAGAAAAAATATTAAACACCCAAAAGAATGATTTTAGTTTTTTATTGTCTGTTGTTTACTTCTATTGTAGTTTTTATTGACAAAATAAAAAGGACGCCACTCACTGTCACTTCCCAAAAATAGAATTAGGTTTAATCTGGCTACAACGGCCTTCGTGATTGATTGTCGTGCCGCTCTGTCGCGCTGAAAATAATGTAATTAGCCCTATTGCCTGCCGGAAGATTATCAATTGCTTTACACTACGTTTCCACCATACCCAAACTCCACCTAGACCCGACCTTTTAATGCAATATAAAATAGAATCGAATAAAATGAAATAAATCGAAATAAAATGAAATATTAATACAAAAATAAACTAAATAAAATAAAATAGAACAAAATAAAAATATATTAATGAAAAAAAATATATAATAACTTAAAAGAAATTAAAACAAGTAAAGGTGTTCAAGTTCGGGTGTAACCGAACATTATATACTCAACGTGAGCTTCAATTGTACATTACATTTCAAATAAATTACTTTTCTACATAACACGTGGCACCGCCCGTTAAAAAAAAATGTCTCCCCATTTCCTCTTACAATAAAACTTGATAAGTGATATTGATTCAAAACTATTTTTTGCTAAGTTATAGCTTATTATTCTAGTCTACGACGCTTTTAAACTCGTTTTACATCTAAGTTGCCGTGGTCTTTAACCGATCCCGTCCATTTTTGCTAGAAAAATTTTCTGCTACAAGGAAAATATGTGTATACAATTTCATTACGATATGTTAATTTTTCTTCCAGTTATGGCTCCCGAAACATAGAAAATTGTTTAGTCATAAAAGGGGCGGTGCCACACCCATTTTCAAAAATGTTAGTGTTTTTCAATTTAATGTTATAATTCAATTTAGAAAGTAAAATTCTATTGATACAAAGCATTTTTTCGCTAAAATATATCGTATTATTTTCGTCTACGACCCTTTTAAAAATCTTTTATATAAAAGGGGGCGTGGTCCTTAACCGATTTCGTTAATTCTTCTTCAAAACATTCAATATAGTAAAGGCAACCTCTGTGCCGAATTTTGTTACGATAGGTTTAACGATTCTGGATTTATGATTAATAATATTTGTAAAATTGATTTTATAACAAGTGGGCGTTGCCACACCCATTTTAAAAAATTTGTTCAAATTTTTATGAAGAGTCTCAGTATCAGTCCACATGTTAAATTTCAACATTCTACTTGTATTATTTCCTAAATAATCAGGTTTTTTGTGTTTTCCAAAATGTTATATATATAAAAAGTGGGCATGGTTATCATCCGATTTCGCTCATTTTCAATATCAATATATTCTGGGTCCAGATAAACTCGTGTACCAAATTTTGTGAAGATATCTCAATATTTACGCAAGTTATTGTGTCAACGGACAGACGGACGGACATGGCTCAATCAATTTTTTTTCGACACTGATGATTTTGATATATGGAAGTCTACATCACCCTCGATTCCTTTATACCTGTACAACCAACCGTTATCCAATAAATGTTAATGTACTCTGTGTGCGAAGCATGCTGAGTATAAAAATACAGTGAAATAAAATAGAATAAGACAAACCAAAACAAAAATAAAACGAAATAAATTAAAATAAAATAATAAAGTAAAATAAAATAACAAAACTGAATATAATAAAATAGAGTGAAATAAAATAATGTATTTTTAAATTTTTGAGCTGAAGGCCAATTTAAATAAAAACATAACTTTTTGTATTATAGTTGTATAATTTATTCTTGTCGATATTTCGGCTTTATTCTAAAGCCATCTTCGGGACTAGGGGTATAAAAAAAAAACAAACCATTAGAACGTATTCATCATAATGTTTACGTATATATGTACATATAATAAGCGACTTACTCATATAAATATGTTCGATCGACTAAATTAGCAATGGACAAAAATCTGTGTTGAAGGTACAAAAAGCGAGAGCATGAAAAATAAACAAATGTACAGAATACCGCAAATGTAAACAAATTTTCAAGAACAGTAAGTATAAACAAAAATTTTACAATAATAAAATACATGTAACAATAAGACATAACTTAGTATGTATATCAACCCCCTTTTGCTTAGTTGTTGTCTTGAAGTGTGCTGGATGCTGAATATTCTTATTTAAGTGAGCGCGGTGTATGTTGTTGTTGTTTCAAAATCAAATTGCGATAAGCACTCGCACAGTGGGCAGTGTCCATTTTAAAATTAATTCGTTTTTCACTAGGAGTGTTCAATATATGTAGCATTTCTAAGGTATAGCGTTTTTGGTAATGTTTTTCCTTCTCCAATATATTTACGTTCTCAAAATCAGGGTGATGTCCTGTATCTTTGCAGAGGGCAGATAGGGCCGTCTTATTTCCTGAAAAACTGTTCCTTAATTTTATGTTTGACCTATGACCGGAAATCCTTGTCAGGAGCTTGAGTTTTGTTGTCCCCACATATACCTTCTCGCATACGCGGGACCCGTCGCCGTTGCATGGGATTCGATAAACTACGTCAGATTTCTCGAACTTGGGGATGTTATCCTTTAAATAAATAAAAAAATGTAAGGCGCGAAAACCTCCGAAGAGATCTAAGGCCGAGCTTCTCTTCCAATTTGCGTCGTGCTCCTCTTGATTTTTCCCTACAAATTGGCCGGACGGGACCTACATGTTTTATGCCGACTCCGAACGGCATCTGCAAGGCAGATGAGTTTTCACTGAGAGCTTTTCATGGCAGAAATACAATCGGAGCGCTTGCCAGACACTGCCGAGGGGCGACCCCGCTTAGAAAAATTTTCTTCTAATTGAAAAATCGTATTTCTAAAATTTTGATGTTGCTTTGCCCGGGAGTTGAACCCAGGGCATACGGTGTGATAGGCGGAGCACGCTACCATCACACCACGGTGGCCGCCGATCTTATCCTTTATGTTATTAAAAACTTGCCTTAGTGTATTTTTGTACGTGAACGCTAGATTATAGCTATCCTCGTCGTATAGATTGGAGCTCTTTATCCTCTCCGATAATCCTGGAACATATTCCATTGTCAAATACTTTTTGTTGGCAGCGTCCGTTCTTTTTTCTTCATTATTTTTCGTGGTATGAAAATTGTGAATAAGTCTATTTGTTAACTCTTTGGGAAAGTCGTTCTGTTCCAGGGTTACTTTAATTATTTTAATATTTTTCTCGTGGGAAACCTCATCACTGATTTGTGAACCCTGCTAATAAAATTTTTCGCCGTGTTTATTATTGTCCTTCTTTCATGCTTGGAGTTGTAGCTTATCAGCCTTCCAGAAGACGTTGGTTTCTGATACCAGTCAATAAGTAACTTGTTATTCTTTCTGACTATTAACGTATCGAGGTAGGGGAGTTGACCATCCCTTTCTATTTCTACTGTAAATTGTATGTTCTTGTGGTACGTATTAAGCATGTGGAGCATATTTTGAATGTGTTCTTTTTTGACAACAGCAAAGATGTCGTCCACATATTTTGTTAGCAGCCTTGGTTTTTCTTTGGACTCTAGCTCAAATTTTGTCAGTAGCTCTTCCATAACTATATCCGCTATAACTGGCGAGACTGGTGACCCCATAGGCATTCCTAACCGTTGCTCGTATACTTTGTCATTATATTTAAAATATCTGTTTTCTTTTATGCAAAATTTAACTACTGTTAAGAAAAACTCTTTGTTCATCAACGTATATTTTTTGATATCATTCCACCTCGAGGCTATGATTTCAATCGCCAAATCAACAGGAATACTGGGAAATAACGAAACCACGTCAAATGACACCAAACTCTCATCGTCATAAAAATTCTAGGACCTATTTTACATGCTGCTTCTATGGGGCCTGTATTCACACCATTTCGCTACAAAAGGGGCGAGCGGGATGTTGGTTACCAAGACTGCCAAGCTCTAATCCTGGGTGTTATGCGGGCCGTGCACTTTCAATTATTTGCTGTCAGGGAGCATATTTGGCTGAATTTACACGGACTCTTCCCGATACCGGACCGCCTCGAGAAGTAACAAGAGCCACTGCAAGAGGGTTGCATGACGGGCAAGTGGTCGTAAGACCAAGATGAACTCCAAAAAATTGCAAGAGGAAGGAAGGACGAGGAAAATATAGAAAAAGCGACGCAATCCAGGAATAGGAAATCACTATCGGTGATGAATCGGACGCGGTTAGCGAGGAAAGTGTGCAGTCAATGAGCTTCAGAAAGAAACGGTCTGCCAGCCGGAACAAACAACAAGAGTTGGAACGGAAACGAGATGTAGAGTTTAAGAGAACTCTCTCCGCGCATCATTAAGAAACTTCGCTGAGCGTGAGCGCTTAGTGGAAGCAGGTCGAAGACAGTTCACTGACAAATAATTTGCTCGAATCTGCAAACATTTTGAGAAAAAAGAAGCCCCGAATGGAAGAAGAGACATCGATCGACTGAGAGCGACAAGTCTTCTCTTAAGAGGCTCTTAAGCCAATCTAGTCGGAAAGACAGGACCCACTCCTCTAGATCTACAAAGCAGAGTACAGAGGGAAGTCTTAGTATAGAAAAATCATGTACCTCAAAAGCTGCAATGCAGATAAAAAATGGTAGCATATGAAGAAAAGAGGAAGAGATTGATAAGCTAAAGGGTGGCAACGACGAGCGCTGATTCCCACAATACCAAAAGCTAAAGGACAAACAGCTGCAAAATTCTGCAAGCAAAGAAGTAAAAAGGAAGCTCGAGAACATGAAAAAAGCTGTAAAAATTCATATGTAGGAAAAGTTTCTAGACTCAGCATGCGCTAATTTGGCACCTTTTAGCAACTTAAAGCAGGGTTAAAGCTGCAGTCATTGTAGTCTGATATGCTTTCTAACTTCAGCACTAAAGACTTAGCGGTGGTTCAAATATAGCTGGAAAAAACAATCCCTTATCCTGGCATAAAGCTACAAGGCTCACAACATGGATGCCCCACTAGAATGCTCGAAATATTGGTGTATCAAGAAGGACGCAAGAGACGACTTGTTATAGGCGCGGGTGCTAATGCGCATCACAGCGTATGGAACGGGACGATATTAACGATTACGAGCTCCTTTTTGGTATATACTAAGAGCAGTCAATAAGTGTCGAGGTCTTTCAGGCCCGTTGTTTACTTGAAAGCGTATAGCGGAGATATCAGGGTTGACAGAAGCTCATCTATCTATGGTTATTGGAATAATAACAGGACACGGCCCAACGAGAGCCTATGGTGTGCGCCTTAATATACTGAACAGAGCCGGCTGTATTAGCCGTATCTAGGATGACAAGATGGAATTATCCAGTCACTTTAAGCTCACCTGTCCGGCTTTTGCCATATCGAGGGGTAAATGTCTAGGTCAGGGCGAAAACGACGATACGGAGGAAGTTTGCAAGATCGATGTGTGCCTCATTTGTAGTTGTATCGTTGCCACGCAATTCCTAGCTAAAGAACTGTAAACCAGTTACACCAAACCTAACCTAACACAGCCTGGTAACCAGTTGGTTTGTTTGGTCGTTTGGTCGTCAAATAAATTCTTGTAAAATTGATGTATATTGGAAAAACTGTCAACACATTTAGTCTATGCGAAGCCTTTATTATAATTCTAAGCACCTCGTACTGCCGCGAAGAAAAAAATTGGTGACCGTCGACCACGGAAAAACAACTTGTACGATGAAGAATGCCGCTATGCTACCGAAAGAAAAGACGCTGCCTACAAGGCTACATTAACAGCGAATGCAATAAGAGGAGTGTGTGAACGCTACCGCGAGTTGAAAAAGAAACCGGGATGCCTTTTCAGGAAGAAAAAAGCAGAGGCAGGAATGAAGAAAAAAAATTCGGCGACAGGCGGAAGGGGAAACTCCTGTAAGAACGAAAACGGCGACTTGGAAACCGATGTCCAGAGATTGCTTAGATTATGGAGGCATCATTTCTATGCTCTTCTAAATGGAGGCGGCCATGTACCACACAGGGATGATGAGCCCGATCCCGCAATAGATGTTGATGGAATAAATGTCCCCCACCCGATTATGACGAGGTAAGATTCAAGGAAGCTGGCGCCGATGAATTGCCTGCGGAGCTATTCAAATTCGTCGGCGCGGAGTTGGTAAAGCACACGCATAAGCGGGCGAGTGCATGCGTGACGATAGGAATCTATTTGTTCTTTGACCAGTCTACAAAAGTGGGATCCTGCAACTGCGACCAATATCGCGGAATCAGCGCTCTGGAACAATATTCTATAAAAGCACGGCGTATGCTGATGACATTGATCGGGGTAAGTTCTGCTTACTTTAAACTGGAAAATGAAGCGGAAAAGATAGGTTTGATGGGCAATGAGGACACGAACGAAGTACCTGATGTCATCGTGCAAAGAGTCGGCACATTTGCGCCATGATTTCAGAATAGTAAAAGGCTTCGTTTATTTGAGAACCAACAAATATACAAACAACAACGGCAGCTTAGAAATCCAGCGAAGAATCACTCTTGCCAATAAATGCTACTTTGGACTAGGTAGGCAATTGAAAAGTAAAGCCCTCTCTCGGTAAATAAAAATCATGCTCTACAAGTCACTTATGGTACCCGTTCTGCTATATGGTGTAGATGCATCGACATTGACAACATCCGATGAGGCGGCTCTGGAAGTGTTCTAGAGAAAAGTTCTTCTAAAATTTGCGGACCTCTACGCGTTGGCGACGGCGAGTACCGAAGAAGATTTAATGATGAACTGTATGAATTAAAACGCAGCGACTACGCTGGCTAGACCATGTTTTGCGAATAAAAGATGATACTCCTGCTAAAAAAGTATTTTTTATCGGAACCTGCCTATGGAGGCAAAGAAAGAGGGAAGGACCAGGTGGAAAATAATTAAATTCCATTGGTTTGAGCAATTGGCGCCAGATAGCAGAGCCAAGAAGCGACTGTCGGCCCTTGTTGCACGATCATAACCGTTTAAACTGTTAAGCACCAATTAAGAAGAAGAGAAGTTCTTGTGATTGTACCGCCAATTACAAGCTAATTTGGTACCAATGATTCGGTTACGAAGTGCTTGGGTAAGGATGGGTAGATCCGTGTGTTTGACATTGTGAGGTGGAGCCGAAGAGGCAGGTAATCACGTTAAACGTATATATTTTAATTTTCTCCGTTCTCGCCAAACACTTACAAAAAATGGAAAGTACGCAAATGGGCAAACGAAGTGTAAGCTCAAAGTTGAACGCCAGTCTATAATTACATTTCTATGAAGTTGGTGCTCTGCTCAGAATAAATATGAACGCATTGTTAATTTTTTGAGCAAATTTTTTTACGAATGTCTCTCAGTACTTTTGCTATGTCGCTTTACATTCGTTATTATATTCTTGCTAGCAGAACATTGGCGCTTATAAATTTTCCACGTACGGAAAAATTATGAATTGGAAAATAAAATAAATACAGTTTTTCCACCACTACAGTTATTAGTATAGAACAAACATGAAACGAGAATCTAAAGCAGAACAACCACACAAAGCGGAAAGCACAAAACTTGCGAATGAATATATCGAAGTATTAAAGTTGAAAGGCGACATTAGAAACAACGCGCAAATGCAAAACAAACAAAAAAGCTTAAAAAGGGGTTACAAAGCATGAAAATTTTAAAAACAAAAATAACCAAGTAAGGGTGTCTATGTTCGGGTGTAACCGAACAATATATACTCGGCGTGAGCTTCAATTAAAAAAGTTCATTTCAGATAAATTACCTTCATAATCCTACTGAGTCATATTTTAAACATAAACTATTTCCAAGAAAAGTAAGGGAGTCTAAGTTCCGGAGCTGAAGTTGCATTAACGTTGCTGTTTATTTTACACATCTGCATTTTAAGAAAACATACCTAAAACTTGAACTTTGGATAGGTTTCAAAATTGTGAACTTTGTTAACATAACTGTTGATCTTAGCGGCATAAACGAATCGAGATATTTATAGACTTCCATATATCAAAATGCTCAGGATGAATAACGGAATTGATTTAGTCATGTATGTACGTCCGTCCGTCCGTCCATCTGTCTGTGATCACGATAACTTAATTAAATATTGAGATATCTTATTGAAATTTGGTATATGGGTTCCTTGGCTCTTTAAAATGAACGAAGTCGGTTGGTAACCACGCCCAATTTTCATATATATAACACTTTGGAAAACACAAAAAACCTGATTATTTAGTAAATAATACACCTAGAATTTTGAAATTTTATTTAGGCCATTTTAACTGGAAATATCTCTTATTATAAGCCTAACATGTGAATCGAATTTTGATACGAGCGATTTATTTTTTTTGAGGCTCTAGAAATGTTGTGTAGTTCTTGATCGAAATAGGGAAGTGGCACCGCTCATTTAAAAAAAAAAATGTCTCTCAATTTCTTCTCACAATAAAACTTGGTAAATGAAATATCATTGACACAAAACTATTTTTCGCTAAAATATTGCTTATTATGCTTGCGACGACCCTTTTAGACATATTTTTTATAAATGGGGGCATGGTTCTTAACCGATCCCGTCCATAGAAACATTTCCTGCTATCAAGAAAGGATGTATTACAAATTTTATTAAGATATTTTAGTTTTTCTTCGAGTTATGGTTCCCGAAACATATAAAATTGCATGGCCAAAAAAGAGGCAGTGCCACGCCCATTTTCAAAAATTTTAATATTTTCTAATTTTTTGTTATAATTCCATTAAAGTAAAATGTCATTGGTATTAAGCTTTTTTTTGCAAAGTCAAAGCTTATTTTATTCGTCTACGACCTTTTTAAACATCTTTTTTATAAATGTGGGCGTGGTCCTTGCCCGATCTCGTTTAGTTTTTCTAGAAATATTTCCTGCTATAGGAAAAGTTCTTATACCCAATCTTAGTACGATCCGTAAATTTTTCTTCGAGTAATGGCTCCCGAAATATAGAAAGATGTCTGACATTTTTCAAAAATTTTAATTTTTTCCTATTTCTTGTTATAAATCCACTTGGGAGATGAAATACCATTGATATAAAGCTCTTTTTTTGAAAAGATATAGCTTATTTTATTCGTCCACGACCCTTTTAAAAATCTTTTATATAAAAATGGGCGTGGTACTTAGCTGATTTCGTTAATTTTTCTGCGAAGCATTCCTTATTGTAAAGGCAACCCTTCTGCCGAGTTTGGCAATGATAGGTTTAACGGATTTTGATTTATGATTAATAATATTTGTAAAATTGATTTTACCACAAGTGGGCGGTGCCACGCCCAATTAAAAAATTTTTTTTCAAACTTTTATCAAAAGTGCAAACATCAAATTTCTACATTCTAGGTGTATTATTTACTAAATAATCGAGTTTTTTGTTTTTTGAAATATTATATATATAAAAAGTGGGCGTGGCTATCATTTGATTTCGCTCATTTTAAATAGCAATGAGAGATGAGTGCCAAGGAAACCATATATCAAATTTCAATAAGATATCTCAATATTTACCCCAGTTGTCGTGATCATAGACAGACGCACGGACCGATGAATATGGCTAAATAAATTCCTTATTTAATTCTGAGCATTTTGATGCATGGAAGTCTATATTTATCTCGATTCCTTTATGCCGCTACGATCAACTGTTATGATATCAAAGTTAATATGTATACTCTCTGTGCAAAGCACGCTGAGTATAAAAATACAATTAAAAAAAGCGCAAAGCCAACAACACCAATAACAAAAGCGTGTGAGCAATTTTTTTGTTCTGCTTTCGCACCTGCATTACCAGCTCGTTTACTCTTTGTTCGTTGGTATGTTCGCATCGTTTACCTTCGGTGGCAAAATTTGCTTTGCTTTGCGTTTTCTACATTTTCTGCATTGTAGGTTGTGCCACTTGCTTTTGTTCACTTCATTCTTTCTGTGTCTTGCATGGCTATCTATTCTGCCGCTTATTTTGCTGGTCTAACTTCTTTTACGTTCTCATTCGTTTGCTTTCATCAAACTAAAGTAAAACGCTCTGCCATAGCCGACTTAGGTTCGTGTCTTAATTCTTTGGTTTATTTCATGTTTAGTTTCTTCGTGTGCTTCGTAGGTGTTGGTTGTGTTTAGCGATTGAGAGCGGCTGACTGTCTTATTTATGTAGTATTTTTAATAAAAGCTGAATATCTTAACTGTGCTGATGTGAGTTATCAACGAAAAACTCAAATTAATTGTATGGGAAACTAGCGAAAAGTTTGAAAATGAAAACAAAGTGATTTTTTCTCTCGTTTCAATATTAAATGAAAAATAACGAAAAGAATTTCACATTTGCAAAATACCAAAACCAAAAATATAGCAACAACGAAAAATATGCCTATGGTCTTTTCTATAGTTTGTCTTTGCAAAGTCAGTGTGTAAAAACAAAACAGTGCAAGTGCATGTGTGTGAGTGTATGTTTATATTAGTACTAATGTGAAAGTGCTAATAAAAGCTAATAAAACAAACAAAATAAATGATTACATGGAATGAATGCATATTCCAAATTATTCCTGGTGAAATTTTCTGCTTGCAAATAAAATAGAGAATTTGCATAAAATAGTGACAAAAGAAAATAAAAAAAATAAAAACAAAAAAAAAAAAATTCGGAACACGCTACGTTGCAGCTGAGTCTGATAAAAAAAAATATTGAAAAGTAAGCAAAATCACATACGTATATATTTTTATGAATTTCTGATGCATATAAAACATATAAAGAGAAATATTTTACGTATTGCGTACTTTGAAAATATGGAAGAACTAAAAGCTGTCTACTACGGAGTTCCTTACTTAACATCATTTCTGCTCAAATCCTTTGAGCGGCTGATAGATGTGTAAATAAAGTCCAACGTAAATGAAAAACTGTTCTTCACAACACAACATGCGTACACCAAAGGCAAGTCGTTAGACATTGCACTGCATAGGGTGGTAAAAAAAAAACACAGAGAGTCTTGGAATATAAGGAGTATGCCTTAGAAGTCTTCTTAGACATTGCCGATGCTTTCAACAATGTCTCTAATCAGGCGATCATGTATGGTCTTGACTACATTCAAGTACATACAGCCATAACCAGATGGATCGGCTGCATGTTAAATTGCAGGAAGGTTACTTCACAAATGGGTATTGTATGATGCCACGAAACCAGTCAACAGGTGCACGATGCTGGACGCTGTGTTATCACCTCTGCTGTGGTTGCTGGTAATAAACCAACTGCTCAGGCAGCTCGAGGAAGCACCTGTCAAACATACGGCTTACGCAGATGAATTTACAATTGTTACAAATGGAAAGTGCCCTTCAAAAATTAGCTCTTTGATGGATCGGGCGCTTCGCGATAAACATAACTAGGCATCTAATGTCCAACTCAGAGAATAAGAATATGGTTGTTGTTGTTGTTGTTGTATTAACGATAAAGACACTTCTCGAAAGCTGTGGGTAGTGTTATCGATGATGATGGTTCTTTGCCCGATATAGATCCGGTACGTTCCGGTAACAAAGCATCATTAAGGTACTAGCCCGACCATCTCGGGAACGATTTATATGACCACATTAAACCTTCTAGGCCATCCCGCTCTCCCCACCCCCTAGTTCCATAAGGAACTTGGGGTCGTCAGAGCCTCGGGTGTCAATGAAACAGGATTCGCCACGGGTAGGCGAGGTTGACAATTGGGTTGGAGAAGCTATATATTGCGCTGGCAACCCCTTGAGAGGTTGGCCCTATACAACCCCTTGAATCAATTTGGTATTTTGGTCCCCTCTCACTACAGGCATACCTACCGCGGGTATATTCTAACCCTCTAACCTGCTGGGGTATAAGAATATGTTCTTCTATACTAAGCGGTACAAGATCCGAAATTGTACCAGACCCAAGCTAGGAGGGCTTATCCTGCAAGAGATACCTTGAACAAAATATCTTTGAAATATTCTACATAGTTAGTTGTTGTGGAAGCTCAACGTGGAGGAGAGAGTAAAGCAGGCCTCTACTACATTTTATGCATACAAAAGACTGCTCGGGTATACGTGAGGTTAATCGCCCTCTCTCTCTCATTGGGTATTTACAGTGATTGTAAAACCTATCCTATACTGCAAAGTTTTGTTTGCTGGACAGCCACATAAAAAGAACCCACCTGAAAAAATTAGGAAAGGTATGCAGACTTGCAATGCTTAGCATAACGGGAGCCCTAAAAAAAACCCGAAGGATTTTATGTATGCCATAGCTTATTGTGATCTAGGAAGTGATTATGTGCGATTTTATATGTATGCCTCCATTAAATTCTTGTCTTCCACAGCAACGCAAATGCAGAAAAACTCCTCTCCCTTATTTATTGCCGTTGCCTTCTCAAAAATTCCCTCCATCCGTGATAGATTGGACCAAAAGATCTGGGACCATAATGGCAGGCTTTATGCACTCATGCAAGCACTGGTAGGGACTCAGTCTGTTGACGAGTAAAATTTAATAAATCAAAGTAAATATCTGAACACGATCGAAAAATATGCGGGCTAGTCAATCTTATAGGCTTCCTGAATCTTGAAATATCTTTAAACCTTAGGTCTATGTCAGAGATATCGTTCCAGCACTTTTGCGTATCTAACTCATACTGCAAGGATATTTCAATATTGTTCGTAAGACTAAGTCTCGCTGGCGTTCAGAGAAGACCATAAGGCTTCGATTTTCCTGGTCTCGGGACACAGGAATATTGAAAGGAAAGAAGTTGCTGCCGTCATTGCCAGGAAGGATTCCGAAATCGATATTAGCAAAGTGAAAAGCTTTGTATCAGCCTATTGGTGTATTTACTGAAGAGAAGTGAACCAGCTTTAATCGCAAACTAAACTAATTTGCTTTGAAAGTACTTCGGGTTTCAACATAGGCTACTGTAATCTAAGCCCAATCCATAAGAAAGAAGATGCTGCGAACTGCCTCATCTATCACGGAATTAGATGGTATTATCACCAATGCTGTGGATGCTGCTCATCAAGCAATTGCTTAGGCGGAGAACCAGCCGAAATTTATGACGTTTCAGTCATCATAAGTGGCAGAAGCAGAAAATCAGCTCTCTGATAGAGCTGTAGTCGGATTAACAGACAATGCGGAAAAACCATAAAAATTCTATCAAAAAATATCCATGAGTTTTACTAGATAGTATGTTGTCGTGGAAAATCCATGTGGAAGACAGAGCGAAGAAAATCTCTGCAGCACTGTATGCATGCAAAATGGAGCCAGGATTCACGTGGGGCCTATCACCCAAACTCTCTTAGTGGGTATTTACGACAGTTGTCAAACCTATACTTTAATATGTGGTGCTTGTTTGGTGGACAGCCACACAAAAAGTACGTAAACACGAAGCACGTAAACCCAAAGAAGCACGGGGCTGCAAAATTAATAAGATCATGCGCAAATACGACGATATTAGACTCACACAGTGGTTCATATCTCTGAAGAGAGAAGACTTAAGGCTCGCGATGAGTATACTAACTGCTTTCTAGTGTCACATGTTTATAAGTTGGACCTCGTCAGTAACAGCAGATGTAGGAAGTGGGAGATGCAGGAAGAAAAGGTTGAGCACCTTCTGTGTTCGTGTCCTGCGCTCGCCAGGTCAAGGCTCCAGCTATTAAGGGCGGCGGAGTATCCAGCTATCGAGGCAGCAATTAAGGTCCAAGAAAGCTTCTAGTATTTGCCAAGAGGACATTGTTATTCTATAACATAAGTCCTGGCACCTTATTAGGGTTCTCCCGTTTGGTCGTCAAACAAGTTCTAGTAACATTATGGACACATTTAGTCTATATGAGGGCTTTATTGGCAAGCCAGTTCAACCTAACCGACCTAACATATGGCTTCATGCTCAATTTTAATGCTTGACATGTAGTTTTAAATACCAAATTATATACAAGGTCTTAATATTATTTTAGTATTATTAAGTACTACGCCGTTATCGCAGCAATTTATTCCAAAATATTTAAACAATTTCGCTTGCTTTTGTTTTTGTTCATATGTTTTTACTTTATGTTTTTTTATTTTTAATTTTTGTGCTTGTCACGTTTATTATTTTGTTTTTTGATTTGTAATTAATTTTTTCTGTAGCTGTTTTTTCATTCGCTTTTTGCTTGGCTAAGCAAATTTTCCAGTTAGCGTACGATCATGAATGTAATAAATTAATGCACAAAAAAAAAAAAACAAAAACAAACAAAAAAACACCGGCATAAGCTAGGTAAATGTATATGTTAGAGTGGTCCTTAAATATTGTGTGAAACATATATTTCAGTCTCACCTTAAGCTTTCGTTTTCTCGAATTTGTTCGAGAAGGAGGTTCTTGCGAGTCTTGGCTTCTCGTGATATATTGTCGAATCTTGAAATACTCGTGAAGCTCGGGAGATTCTCGACATTCAATTTCATCGCTGCATTATCAGTATTATATTGAGCTTAAGATTTCTTCTGAGACATAAGCGAAAATTTCTATAAAACTGCAAGTAAAAAACAACGAAATGCATAAAATACGCTCACCGCAACCCTTTCCAATTTTCAAGTGTTACCTTTAACTATAGGCGTCTCTATTTTGGATATTAACTAGATAAAACAAGGAATATTTGATTCAACCCGTTTTGGCATTAGAAAAAAAAGAGTCCGCATAAAGATACCTAAATTTTGACCCATGTGCGACACATCGCAACCACGTTCAATCGGAGCCAAAGTCGTTCATTTTCCCTTAAAGAACCACCCTTGTCTACACACATACATACAAAACACTCTCATACATACACACATACACATACCTTGAACACTGATTGGTGTGAAGATAAGTTTAAAAATATAAATTAACGTCATTGTTCGACAGTTTAATGTCAATGATAATTAAAGCTTAGCTATAATTAACGGAGATTCGAATAACAAAATAAATGTAAATTAAAGATCAATATACTTATATATAAGAATAGCTTATAAAACAGAATAGCTTTCGAAGATTAGGACTTTCCTACAAGCGAGGCCCAAACTTGTTCAAGGTAAAAGTGAACACTACGATCTGGTCGTATAGCATAGCTTCCATCATGGACTCTTAGTAAATAAGTTTAGTAGTGCACTACTTAAAAGAAGTTTGCTATTACTCTTCCTTCAAAGGAATTTAAATGATGAATATAGCAGATTACACAATGTTACAAAAAAGACAAAAGTGAAAATACCTCGGAAGTGATACCATTTTTATAGTAGATATTGAAGACCTAAGAATAACTGCGTACAAGATTTCCCTCAGACAACCTCAAAACGTGTACCTTTGGACTCTTCAGAGCCTGAAGAAGAGATTTAGAGATAAAGTTTTGTCTATCCAAAAATGTTAAATGGTCTTAAATAGTCTTTATTGGA
This sequence comes from Eurosta solidaginis, assembly GCF_040869045.1. NCBI lineage: Eukaryota > Metazoa > Arthropoda > Insecta > Diptera > Tephritidae > Eurosta > Eurosta solidaginis. The sequence continues at coordinate 171,614,168 of NC_090322.1, read as the reverse complement.
ACGATTTTCCGTCATCCCTTGTCAAATTTGGCTTTGAAACAAATAGCTTTCGTCATTGTGCCATCACCAGTGCCGATTTTCGTTCTGATCTGTTGTTGTCGTTTGGCTTGTATTTATAGTTCGTAGGTATGTACATGAGGAGGTGTTGTCAAAATTGATGCTTGTGTAAATTTGTGTGTATGTGCTGTGTGTTCATTCAGAACCGACTGTGGTTTTTACTGATCGATTTGTGTAGCTGACTGAGGCAGGGAAAATTCAGTGATTCTAGTCGTTTGATAACTACAAAAGTTACAGTCATATCGGTCTATAAAAAAAAAACTTCTGTAATGCAAAGAAGCATTGGAAACACTTTGCTCAAGCCGGACCATACATCTATACTGGCTTCCTGGTCATAACGGGATTGAAGGTAACGAAAAGGCCTATGAGAGTGCAACGCCCGCTGTTTCGACGAAAGAGTTGCATATGATGCATCAAGCAGGAAAGGCGTGAACAAAATCACTGTGCTGCAAAATCTCTAAGATCATGGGCAAAGCCTACGGTATTAGACACAAAAATCGGCTCATATCTCTGAAAAGAGAAGACTTAAGGCTCACGATGGACATACTAACTGGACACTGCCTTCTGGCGTCACAAGCTTATAAGTTGGGTCTCGTCAGTAACAGCAGGTGTAGGAAGTGCGAGCTGCAGTAATAAACGGCTAAGCACGTTCTGTGTTCGTATCCTGCGCTAGCCAGGTCAAGGCTACATCTATAAGGGGCGGCTGAGTTGCCAGATCTCGAGGCAACAATTAAGCTAGGTCCTAGAAAACTTCTAGTATTTGCCAAGAGAATGGAGTTTTTTATAACAAAACAAAATGGCCGATGAGTTGGCAAAGGAGGCACTCGCTAAATCGACGATAGACGTCCCAATCAATTTAGGAGAAATCAAAAGGAGACAGGAGTTGCATATGATCCATCAAGCAGTAAATGCGGGGGCAAAACCACGGGACTGCAAAATTTCTAAGATCAGCAGGAGGACGGAGTTATTAACATAAGCCTTGGCATCTGATTGGGGTTCTTCCGTTAGATCGTCAAACAAATTCTGGTAATCCTATGGACACACTCAGTCTATGTGAGATATTTATTGGCCGGCCAGTTCAACCTAACCTAAACTTGTTGTTGTGACTTTACAATCCGGACAAATATGCATTCCATGCACCGTTTTCAAGAAAAAGCGAATCCCGCTATTATCATGACAACTGACAACAAGCTTTTTGTTTAATATTTGAAATAGTTTGCACATATTTTTTTTATTAAGAAATTTAATGGTTTCCTTTTTCCACAATGGATAATTTCGATTGCTTTGCAACACGAAACAAAAAAATATGAGAGAATAGTTTAGAGAAATTGTTGAGAGTTAAATAGGAGGCTTTCTCTAATACTCCGGACTTTACAATTTAGTTCTGGACCAAAACAATATTGGAATATAATTCACTGCGAGTTTATAACAAACAAATAGCTGATTTGCCTTTCCTTGTCCTCTTTTCTTGCCCTTTAGAAGGCCGAATAGCTTTATTTCATACTGATTGTTTTTGACAACATCGAAGCTGAAGGTAAGAACAAGAATACGTAGGTAATTTCTTGTTCACTGTCTAGTGCATTTCTAAATTTGCAAATACTGCAAATAGTTAGCCAAGGAAAGAATTTTATTGGCAATAAAACACGTCACCTACAATCAACATAATCGCAAAGATACCATTGACAACTACAACACAAACGAAGCGTTAACCAAAAACGGCCAAACGCCGTTGTATGCTTTTTATGTTGCGCTGCTTGAGCTTAACAAACCATAGAGGAGATTATTGTGGCTTCCACAATAACAACAATAATTATAAATAAGAACGTGAAATAATGAAGAAACAAAGAATGCACAACTACATAAAACAATAAAAATAAAAAACAACTAAAACACAACCCCAACATTAAAAAATACAAGATAGTAAAATTGAATACATTGAAAAGAACAAGAAAAGAAAGGCAAGACAACAACAGCAGGTAAAACACCAAAAGCTACACAAGTCAGTTATTTAGTCACGAAGTGCGTTGCACAGTGGGGTATTTTGAAAAAAGGTCTCAAAATAAAAATTCTGCAAAACTGAGAAATTTACTTCCTCATATTTTTATACTCAGTTGAGCAGAGCTCACAGAGTATATTAAGTTTGATTGGATAACGGTTGGTTGTACATATATAAAGGAATCGAGATAGATATAGACTTCCATATATCAAAATAATCAGGATCGAAAAAAATTTGATTGAGCCATGTCCGCCCGTCCGTCCGTCCGTTAACACGATAACTTGAGTAAATTTTGAGGTATCTTGATGAAATTTGGTATGTAGGTTCCTGAGCAATCATCTCAGATCGCTATTTAAAATGAACGATATCGGACTATAACCACGCCCACTTTTTCGATATCGAAAATTTCGAAAAACCGAAAAAGTGCGATAATTCATTACAAAAGAACTTATGACGCAGAATAGAAAATTAGTAAAATTTTGGACAATGGGCGTGGCACCGCCCACTTTTAAAAGAAGGTAATTTAAAACTTTTGCAAGCTGTAATTTGGCAGTCGTTGAAGATATCATGATGAAATTTGGTAGGAGCGTTACTCCTATTACTATATGTACGCCTAATAAAAATTAGAAAAATCGGATAAGGACCACGCCCACTTTTAAAAAAAATTTTTTTTTAAAGTAAAATTTTAACAAAAAATTGACTATCTTTACAGTATATAAGTAAATTATGTCAACATTCAACTCCAGTAATGATATGGTGCAACAAAATACAAAAATAAAAGAAAATTTCAAAATGGGCGTGGCTCCGCCCTTTTTCATTTAATTTGTCTAGGATACTTTTAACGCCATAAGTCGAAAAAAAATTAACCAATCCTTTTGAAATTTGGTGGGGGCATAGATTTTATGACGTTAACTGTTTTCGGTGAAAATGGGCGAAATCGGTTGATGCCACGCCCAGTTTTTATACACAGTCGTCCGTCTGTCCTTCCGCATGGCCGTTAACACGATAACTTGGGCAAAAATCGACATATCTGTAATGAACTTAGTTCACGTGCTTACTTGAACTCACTTTATCTTGGTACAAAAATGAACGAAATCCGACTATGACCACGCCCACTTTTTCGATATCGAAAATTACGAAAAATGAAAAAAATGCCATAATTCTATACCAAATACGAAAAAAAGGATGAAACATGGTAAGGTAATTGGATTGTTTTATTGACGCGAAATATAACTTTAGAAAAAACTTTATAAAATGGTTGTAACACCTACCATATTAAGTAGAAGAAAATGAAAAAGTTCTGCAGGGCGAAATAAAAAACTCTTAAAATCTTGGCAGATATTAAATAAATAAAAATAAATGTAAGGCGCGATAACCTCCGAAGAGATCTAAGGCCGAGCTTCTCTTCCAATTTGCGTCGTGCTCCTCTTGATTTTCCCTACAAATTGGCCGGACGGGACCTACATGTTTTATGCCGACTCCGAACGGCATCTGCAAAGCAGATGAGTTTTCACTGAGAGCTTTTCATGGCAGAAATACACCCGGAGTGCTTGCCAAACACTGCCGAGGGGCGACCCCGCTTAGAAAAATTTTCTTCTAATTGAAAAATCTTATTTCTAAAATTTTGATGTTGCTTTGCCCGGGAGTTGAACCCATGGCATACGGTGTAATAGGCGGAGCATGCTACCATCACAGCCGCCGATTGGCAGATATTACATATATAAATAAATTAGCGGTATCCAACAGATGATGTTCTGGGTCACCCTGGTCCACATTTTGGTCGATATCTGGAAAACGCCTTCACATATACAACTACCACCACTCCCTTTTAAAACTCTCATTAATACCTTTAATTTTATACCCATATCGTACAAACTCATTCTAGAGTCACCCCTGGTCCACCTTTATGGCGATATCTCGAAAAGGCGTCCACCTATAGAACTAAGCCCCACGCCCTTTTAAAATACTCATTAGCACCTTTCATTTGATACCCATATCGTACAAACATATTCTAAAGTCACCCCTGGTCCACCTTTATGCCGATATCTCGAAAAGGCGAACACCTATAGAACAAAGGCCCGCTCCGTTTTAAAAATACTCATTAGCACCTTTCATTTGATACCCATATCGTACAAACAAAGTCTAGAGTCACCCCTGGTCCACCTTTATTGCGATACCTCGAAAATGCGTCCACCTATAGATCTAAGGCCCACTCCCTTTTAAAATACTCATTAACTCCTTTCGATTGATACCCATATTTCACAAACGAATTCTAGAGTCACCTCTGGCCCACCTTTATGGCGATATCTCGAAACGGCGTCCACCTATGGAACTAAGGATTACTCCCTTTTAAAATACTCATTAACACCTTTCTTTTGATACCCATATTGTACAAACAAATTCTAGGGTCACCCCTGGTCCACCTTTATGGCGATATCTCGAAACGGCGTCCACCTATGGAACTAATGATTACTCCCTTTTAGAATACTCATTAACACCTTTCATTTGACACCCATATCGTTCAAACGCATTCTAGAGTCACCCCTGGTCCACCTTTATGTCGATATCTCGAAAAGACGACCACCTATACAACAACCACCACTCCCTTTTAAAACCCTCATTAATACCTTTAATTTGATACCCATATCGTACAAACACATTCTAGAGTCACCCCTGGTCCACCTTTATGGCTATATCCCTAAATGGCGTCCACCTATAGAACTATGGCCCACTCCCTCATAAAATACTCTTTAATGCCTTTCATTTGATACACATGTCATATAAGCACATTCCAGGGTTTCCCTCGGTTCATTTTCCTACATGGTTATTTTCCCTTATGTTGTCACCATAGCTCTCAACTGAGTATGTAATGTTCGGTTACACCCGAACTTAACCTTCCTTACTTGTTTTTTTCTAAAAACGGACCATAAAGGTTGGCGTGATTACCGTGGTTATGGGTGACCCAAGTTTGGCGTCGGCCACTATTATCAACATATTTTAGAAAACTTGCCTAAATCGAAGTCGCCTGTCGGCAGTTGTTTGGTGTGCCCTTTGAGCGTATTTCAATCATTAAAAGCTTCTTGCAAACTCATATGCCTTTCGGAGTCGGCACAAAAAAGCTAGTTTGAAAATATTGAAAAGGAAGTACAGCAGAAATCGAAAGAGAAGCCGGCTTTAATCTCTTTAGAGGTATATTTATTAATAAAAAAAAAAAAATATGAGGCTCTGAAAGGCTCTCTTTTACACAAAATTTTAATCAACATAACCGTTTCTCCATTCATAGAAGATTACAACTGCTGCCGCAAGAACCCCAATATCCCAATGGCCATGTACTATTTCAATACATTTTCTGTAGTCTTAGTCGACAAGAAAGAGGAACGTATCTGAGGACATGGAATCACCTACGTATAAGACGACTGACAACTTTGCCAGAGTAGATGCTGGATAGACATTCATAGGTACCAAAGCACTCCCCGCCATCGAAGCCACGGACAGACACTTTGCGATTATTTGAGAAAGTCGAGACTGGGAACTATCGACGGGCTCATGATATCATCGACAGCAGAATATCTAGCTAGGTGTCTGGTGTGAAAAACGGCACTGCAGACAATTTGTAGAATTGCTGGCTGGTCATTTCATGGGATACAAAGGCGTTTCTGTGAGCAGTTCACATGTCGGTCTAGAGTTGGCTGTGTATTTTTTGTCTATTTGTTCCAATCCGGATTTTTCACTGTGAAAAAATACAACCCTTCATAAAACCTTAAGACGCTAAAAACTCCACCAAACCTGCTATCTCCAAAATTAATCCCAAACGAGAAAGCTGTTGTTGTTGTATAAACGACAAAGACAGTCTCCTAAGGTTTTGGGGAGTTTTATCGATATTGATGGTCCTTTTCCGGATACAGATCCGGTACGTTCCGGTAACAAGCACCATTAAGATACTAGCACGACCATCTCGGTAACGATTTGGATTACCACCTTCTAGGCCATCCCACCCTCCAACCCCTAGATCCATAAGCAACTTGGGGTCGCCAGAGCCTCGGCTGTCAAAGGAACTGGAATCGCCACGGGTAGGTGAGGTTGACAATTGGGTTGGAGAAGTTATATATTGCGCTGCCAACCCCTTCAATCAATTTGGTTATTTAATGTCGCCTCTTACGACAGGCATACCTGCCGCGTGTATATTCTTAGCCCCCTAACCCGTTGGGGATATCTTTTTTTTACTTTATTCGTTAAAACCTATCATAATACGGCAGTAACTCCCGAAAACTATAGACATACCCCGATAAAACGCATTATTTTTTAGAGAGGGTAAGTCACAGGGAGCCTGAGTTTTTAATGTTATTAAAGACAAGCGCCAGCTCTGCTTCTATCAGACATAATCTCTTCTTCCATGAATTGTCCTAGAGCAGGTAACATTTCGCTGGTCTAAAACAAAGCAATAATAAGATCGACAAGATACCGCGTTTAACATGTTCTTGGCGCTTATGATTGTGATAGGTGGGGTCGAACATAATTATAACATACGAAATAAACTTAGCGAAAGTTTTGACAGAAATTATAGAGTGTAGTTTTCCCAAGTAGGAGTGGAGGGAAGAGCGGGTATGCAGACAATAGAAACTCTTATTCTATATCGAACGATCCAAAAGGGACTACGGCGTAGGAGCTGTTACTTTCTCTGCCAGATTTAGGCTTTGTTTTCAGTTCTGTCTTTCTGCCTCGGCTAATATTTTCTAGCGGAAATACTCCATGTAAAAAGACCCTCTAAACTCCTGTCGGCGGACTTAGTGAGAAGGTGTAAAGTATGCATTTACTCATACAGTCAAGCAGCTCTTATGCCGCAAAGGATGATTTATCCCACTAAAATGGAGTTACCAAAGGAACATTGGATGCAATAAGGAAAGAGATGAAGTTTTATGTCATCGGTCGCTAAATCATTGAAGCGATTCATAAAGGCAATGATAGCAAGCTGATGCTATGAAATGGAGACACCAGTTTCAAAATCAGGCGCTCTTAGGTGGTCTTTATGCACCATTCACTCAAATTACAAAAAAAAACATGGGAGGTTAAAGGAGATAACGATTTGGAAATGTGGAAGTACTCTTCAGAACCTGTTGGTCATTCAAAAATGCATGTTATGAAGAGAGCAACGGACCTGCTAACCAGAGACCGTAAAATAAATACTTAAGAATACTCGCACAATCATGAAAAGAGGACCGCCACTGAACTACATATGCGGATATAAGGGAGAGGATGTCTGCAAAGAAAAATTCGCACTGCATCTGTGCTAATGCTGAGCACAAGCACGTTTCGACGTAAATAAAGAAATTGCCAGCTTCCTCATAAAGTGTATCAGGAAGTTCATCGAGCGAATCAAACATAATATGCGATACTAATCAAACAGCAGCTAGTAATAATGGGTTCCAGGTGAAGGTGTATCAAATAGAGCACCGTTTGCTCCTTGGGCTTGGATTATTATAACCTTGGAGGCACATTAACCAACTAATTAAACATTATATCTAATAACCTATAGATTATTTAATACCAAGTAAGTGAACGAAACATTTTTTCACCTATAGTCGACCGATATTGACTACCCCCTCGATGTCTAGGAACACTGAAAGATTAAATTATTTCGTATATATCCATCTTATGAACCACGCGATGTGGGGAAGAGCCACAGTGCCTCTCCTTCTGAGAATTCAATAGTAGACTTGGAGTTTTTTTTAATTTCTTTCTTTTTTTTTTTTTGCTTATCTACACTTTAAGAAGTTTTAAGTCCAACTGCATTCTCTGCAATATCGCTACCATATTTACCATATATATATTTCAACAAAATACTCCACAGTGTGGATCAACAAAAAAACACTAAGGAACATGTTGTAGTATAGGAAATTAATTTTCAGAAGTAAACAAAAAAATATAACGAACCAAAAACCATCGCCCCATCGTCGATAGTTCCGCTAACTTGAACGCAACGCGTCTCACTTACCTTCACCAGCGACCCATAAACGCGAGCGACCAGCAAACGAATGGCTAACGAAACGAGCAAAACCTACCACTACTACAACATCCAACAACAAATGGCACCACAATGCGCACCACACACGGCACAATCAGTCAATCAGCAAGACGTTGAGAAAGCAATAGAGAAAATAGAAAAAAAAAGAAAATAAAAACTAAAGGTATTCTGTTGTTCCGCTTTAGAGTTCCTTCTTTTACATTTCTACTTCTTTTGCTTCTTCTTGCATCTCCCTCACCTACTACCTAGCCACTTGACAAGCTGTTAGTGTGTCTCTGGTTACACTGCACGCTTTTGACGGGTTTCTTTTTAGCCAACTCGAATTGAGGCTTTCGTTTGGTGAGCGCTGCACCTTCCTCAAGTGTTTACAAAAACAAAAAAGTATGTAGCTGAAACTGTAAGGTGCAGTGAGAAGGCATTCATAAATAAAGAAAGAAAAGAAAACGATAAGAGATACCGCTAAGCGTAGAGTAGCTGCCACTTGAATGCCGCCAGCAAAATCAGCTTTTTGAAATCAATAATCAAACAAAGAAAAAAAAACTTGTAAAAAATTTATTTATGTAAAGTGTTGTAAATTTATTTAAATTGATAAAAAAATTTTTACAAAAAAATGTGACCAATAACAAAAACGCTTTATCATAGCAAAAAATAATAGTTCGTATATTAGAAAAACCAGAATAGTAAAAAAAATATAAAGATTGCAAAAAACCATCTGATGTGTAAAAAATATACTTAAAACACTGCTCTTTAAATTTCCAGAAAATAAAAAAATATTTTTAAATTCCAAAATCGCTGAGCCACAATTTCATATTCCCACGGGATAAAATAATACAATTCCTCAGGTGAGTTACATTTCATCTTACTACCTCAGATTTATCTTCCTAAATATACAAATACATACAGTAACCGCCAATCAATATGATATTGATATTTATTTTTAAATTTTTCATTTTAAAATTGCTTAGGATATTTTGTAAATGGTAGAGCTTTTATGTTTTCGAATACAGGCAAATTGTTCTTTTTGGCGTCTTATTAAAAACGCAAACATTTAAATTTTTCTAGATATTGTTGTTGCTGTACTAACAATAAAGACACTCTTACTGATGTTGATGGTCCTTTGCCTAATATAGATACGATACGTTCCGGTAATAAAGCGCCATTAAGATACTATGTAGCCCGACCATCTCGGTAACGATTAACATGACTCCATTAAACATTCTAGGCAATCCCTCGTGACATTCGATCAATACCTACATTTTGGAGAGCATTCAATTAAAATTATACCTAAGATTCAGAGCTTTAACAAAACCTTCAAATCTCTCACAGACAGCACTTGAGGCAAAGGCAAAGAAACATACACAGCCACTTATGAATCAATTGCCCAGTCGTTTGCTACGCGTACCATATATGGTCGCCGAGCTTAATGGAAACAAACTGTAGAAAACTGCAGGCCTGTCAAAACACTGTGCTCATAACCACGTGACGCCTTCTTATGTGACCACAACATCAGCTACACAGTGAGGCGAGAAAACTCCCCATTAAGAAAAGAAATCAAATGCTGAGTAAACAGTTTCCTTTGAAAACCCAGAAACCTTGGCAGTCAAACGGACATCTTATTGAAGAGGCTCCACCTCCAGGCAGGAGTCGACTCCGTTGGCACTATGACGAAATTCGGCACTCAAGAAGTCAGCAGTTTGGAAAAAAGCATTCAAGGGCTCTCAGAGACATCCACAAAAAGTCAGCAAATTACTATGTCAATAAATGTGCGGCGAGCGCCCATCTCAATAACAAATATCTCAAACTCGCTGCTGAGTAAAGCAATCTCCAAAGAAGACGCACGTCACTCTGGCTCAACTTCGATCTGGATAGCGTATTTGGTTAAACTCTTACTTGTCCAGAATCAAACCCCTATATACCCAATATATTTCACGCTTTTAAAGTCCTCCACTTGACAACAATCATTTTTTCATTTACTAGTGCTTACTTAGGCTCTTTTGACCATTGGCGTTTGGTGCAAATAAAAACAAACTTATTTCACCATTCCAACCCGACGTTTCGCTAGTCTCTCTAGCTTTTTTAAGGGCGATCTGTGTATTTTAATAACAAAAAGCAATACATTAATATAAAACCAGAAAAGGCATAAGTGCGTAACATTTCAATATTAGTAATCACAGTATTACATACAAACAAATATCACAAAACAAGAGGCAAAATTTTTTCAATTGTAATGTAGAATCAACGCCCCTAACACCAATATTTCCTTCGTCCAACCCTGTTAAATCTGTAAGTTTCCACGGACTTCCGTTAGACAATATTGATGACAATAATAAGAGTGTACGCACCTATACCATATGGCGAAGCACTGCTACAACAACACCAACAACAGTAGCTTAACATAAATTATGGAAAAAACTTTATTAACATAAATACTAAGAAAGTTTTAAGAAATACCTTAAAAATAAAAGCAATTATAAAAAAGAATTGAAAAAATAAAACGAAAATTTTAGAAGATGATTTCTTCTTCTATTAAATGCAAGTTCGAATGTTTTACAATACTTTACGGATTAGACTATTCGAATAATCGATTAGTCGATTAGCAAAAGTAGTTTAGAAAAATAATCCACTATCAATAATCAACTAATTTTTTTGCATTCGACAGATTCGACTATTCGAATAATGGTTTTATTTTCTAATTTTTAACGAGTTCTGCGATTTGTAAAGACGTTGTCGAGTTATTGTAATGTATCTGCAACTCAGATATTTTAAATTTAGTTCTTTGGCATGCTGAGAAATAAAAAAGAAATTACATACCCGGCTGCGTTTCCGGAAACTAATTTTCCAGCAAACAACAACATTTTTGTCTTGATTTTTTTGACAAAAAATTTTATTTATGAATACGTCACTTTTGAATATTCAAAATTTATCGATTGCATGTTATGTTGAAATTAAATACCAGTAAACTTGTCGATTTTCAATCAGTGCAAAAGTTTCAACACGACTTATCTACTCGTCGACTAGCCGAATAATCGATTACAAATGAATGTCTCTTTTGCAGCTATAAAATTTAATCAAAATCTAAAACTGAATTAAAATTTAGAAAATATTGTAACGAATTTTGGGAAATTGCGCTTATTTGAAACCTTCTGCTAACGTTCGATTCACTAAACTATTGAACACATCACTCCAATATTCTGTATTGCAAAATGGTCTTTATTAGACTATTTTGGGAGTAGTACAATTATACTTCACTGCGCAACTGATAGCTAGTTTAAATCAAACTGATTAATGACTACTCAGCTTGCGCTGCTTTTATACTCTCCGTTGCCTCGTTCGCATATTTCTCCTAAAGTCTAGACGTTTCACCTTCAAGAAGTTTTGTATCTCCTGCTTGGCTAGTTACCAGCTATATAAATACATACATATTTGTAATTTATAGCCATATGCATGTGTGTGTGTGACTAACTAATTCGGTTGATGACTACATCTGTGTGTGTGAGATAGCTCTTCGTCGCCTTCTACATAAGTTTTGCTAGCTTTAATGTGTACACGTACAAAAAAGTGGCTGATTCATGTTTTTGTTGTTGCGTGTTTATTTACTAACAGCTTAGTGATGCTAATATTCGTCACAATATTAAAATTTTTGATAATGGCTGTGGTGCTGCCCCTTTTTTGACTATGTTTCGGGAGCCATATCTTGAAGAAAAATTAGCATATCGTAATAAAATTGGGAAGACATACTTTCTTTATAGCAGGAAATATTTCTATTAAAAATGGGAGCGATCGGTTAAGAACCACGTCCACTTATATAAAAAAGATATTTATAAGGGTCACGGACTGGAATAGTAAGATATATCATAGCGAAAAAAAGCTTTGTTTAATGATATTTAACTTACCAAGTTTTATTGTAAGAGGAAATTGGGAGACAAGCGATACACAACATTTCTAGAGTCGAAAAAAAATAAATAAATTCCTCCTAACAAAATTCTATACACATGTTAGGCCTATAACAAGAAATAATTCCAGTTAAAATAACAAAAATCAAATTTCAACATATTTGGTGTATTATTTACTAAAGAATCAGTTTTTTGTGTTTTCCAAAATGTTATATATATAAAAAGTGGGCGTGGTTATCATCCGATATCGCTCACTTTAAATAGTTATGGGAGATGAATACCAAGGAACCCCTATACCAAATTTCAATAAGATATCTCAATATTTATTTCAAGTTATTGTGATCAAACAACGGCGGACGGACGGACATGGCTAACTCAATTCCTTTTTTTATCTTCAGAATTTTGGTATATGGAAGTTTAAATTAACCCGATTCGTTTATGCTATTACGATCATAATATTGAAACATATCGAAAGCTTCAAATTTTAGGTATATTACCTTAAAACGAAGATATGTAAATAAATATGGGGCATTCCATCCCATTTCGACCAATTTTGAACCCCACCCCTTTAGAATTGGCTGACAGTTTTTCTTCTTTTTCTAGCTTACTAAAGACGTTTTTCAGAAGTTTTTCAAATTTTTCATCCAACTCAAAAAAAGTTATGTATTTAAAAAAAAAACACCGTTTTTGTTTTCAAAATGCTTTGAATTTTTCAAAAATTGACCATTTGGGATCTTTTTTTTTTAAATTTGTTTTTAAATGTACTTTTCGGAAAAAATTCAAAAAAATGTTTAAAGTTTTTTTTTTGAAATTTTTCAGTTTTTCGAGATTTTTCGAATTTTGCCCTTTTTTCTCATAAAAAATTTCAAACAATTCTGCAATCATCCCCACTTATCCCGGAGTAGGCCGAGAATTTTTTTTTTTTTTTTATTTAATTGAAAAAACAACTTTAATTTTTTTTTTGTATTTTTTCCGAAAAGTACATTTAAAAACATATTTAAAAAAAAAAATGATCCCAAACGGTCAAAATATTTAAAACTTATTTTGAGTTGGAAAACGGTGTTTTTTTCAAATTGCTATAACCTTTTCAAAAATTGAGCGTTTGGGATCATTTTTTTTTTTAAATAGGTTTTTAAATGTACTTTTCGGAAAAAATACAAAAAAAAATTTTAAAGTTTTTTTTTTTCAATTAAATAAAAAAAAAAATTCTCGGCCCACTCCGGGATTAGTAGGGATGATTGCAGAATTTATTGAAGTTTTTTATGAGAACAAAAAAACAAAAAAAGGGCGAAATTCGAAAAATCTCGAAAAATTGAAAAATTACAAAAAAAAAACTTTAAACATTTTTTTGAATTTTTTCCGAAAAGTACATTTAAAAACAAATTTAAAAAAAAAAAGATCCCAAACGGTCAATTTTTGAAAAAGTTATAGCATTTTGAAAAAAACACCGTTTTTTTTTTAAATTCATAACTTATTTTGAGTTGGATGAAAAAATTTGCAAAAATTCTGAAAAACGTCCTTCGTAAGCTAGAAAAAGAAGAAAAACTTTCAGCCAATTCTAAAGGGGTCGGGTTCAAAATTGGTCGAAATGGGATGGAATACCCCATATGTAAAATAAACAGCAGCGTAAATGCCAATTCGATTTCACCCGAACTTAGACTCCCCTATTTTTTTTTGGAATAGTTTGTGCTTAAAATATGCCTCAGTAGGATTATTAAAGTAATTTACCTGAAATTAACTGTACAATTGAAACTCACGCTGAGTATATAATATATTCTGTTACACCCGAACTTAGACACCCTTAATTGTTAATTTTTATTCCTATTCCTCTCTCAATTCCTATACATTTTACTACTCTTCTTCTTATAACTTTTCATTTCCCATTTGCTTTCCTATTGTTATTCTCATTCCCAATTTCGTTCCTATTCCTATTCCTTTTCCTATTCTCATTCATATTCCTATTTCTGTTTCTATTCCTATTACTATTGCTATTCCTATTCCTATTCAAATTCCGTTTTCCATTCTTATTTTTATTCCAATTCCTATTCCTGTTATAATTCCAATTGCATTGCAATTTGTTTTCCCTTTCCTATTCCTATTTTTTATTCCTATTACTACTTTTCTTACTATTACTTTTTATTTCCTATTGACTTTCCTGTCCTTATTCTCATTCCTAGTCTCGTCCCTTTTACTTTCACTATTCTTACTCCTACTCCTACTCCCCTCATATTTCTATTCTTACTTCTATTCCTACTCCCACTCCTATTCCAATTCCCACTCCTATTTCTATTCCAACTCCTATTCCTTCTCCTGCTCCTATTATGTCCTTTTTGTTATTCTTTTTCTTATTCATATTTCTAAAAAGTATCGATTATTGAAAATTACAAAAATTTTTAGTTGTTTCAAATCTTCAAAATTTAAAAATTTCCAAAAATTTCATATTGCTAAGTGGATAAAGGCCTTGCCTTTACACTAGTATAAAGTATGAATGCTGGAGATTTCGAGTTCAATACTCAGCTCCCGAGAAGCTAGCTGATGAAGAAGTGGAATTCAGAAACATGTCCTAGAAACCATAGCCGTTTGTAAACTTTGTAATTTTCTCTAATAGCAATAACAAAAACAATTTTTTGAAAATTTTAAAATATTCTTAAGAATTTTATAATGTTAGGAGCACATTACAAATTTCTAAAGGAATTCATTGGTATATAATTTTTTGAGCTCGAAAATACCTTCTCACTGTATCGCAGAATTTCCTATCCCTCTTTCTCCTTCGCTCGCTTTAGAACTATAAATACATTTTTTTTTTTTTCAAATATATCACCCCTTTCTAAGCCCCCTGAAACCGATTCTACCATTAAGGGTAGCAGGGTGATTACTTTCGTCTTATGTACATAATTTATGCTCTTTTAATTTTTTTCTATATACGTAAATATTTAAGATTCAATTGGGAAGAAGTTTTTAGTTGTAACAAGATCCGAAACATTTTTGACGACAGACATACATACATATATACATACATACATATTTTCATGTCTTAATGCATAAGTGTGTTTCTTAATGAGAATCAAGCAGGAAGTTTCATGCAGCGACGATTAAAAATCTCCATAAATTTAGCTTAGAATTAAAGCTTCTGCAATGGCATTGAACTGTTAGTAATTCTCCTCTCAAATTCTTAATCTCCTTTTATTATTTTTTTATTCTAATTTCCTTGTTTTTTTTTTTTTTTTTTTTTTTTTTTTTTTTTTGCTTTGTTATATAGAGAGAGGTCAATGGCATTCACTTTTGACTTGGGGCACATCAATATAGACAAAATTTTTATACTCAGTTGAGCAGAGCTCACAGAGTATATTAACTTTGATTGGATAACGGTTGGTTGTACAGGTATAAAGGAATCGAGATAGATATAGACTTCCATATATCAAAATCATCAGTATCGAAAAAAAATTTGATTGAGCCATGTCCGTCCGTCCGTCCGCCCGTTAACACGATAACTTCAGTAAATTTTGAGGTATCATGATGAAATTTGGTATGTAGGCGATCTCAGATCGCTATTAAAATGAACGATATTGGACTATAACGCGTCCACTTTTTCGATATCGAAAATTTCGAAAAACTTAAAAAGTGCGATAATTCATTACCAAAGACGGATAAAGCGATAAAACTTGGTAGGTGAATTGAATTTATGATACAGAATAGAAAATTAGTAAAATTTTGGACAATGGGCGTGGCACCGCCCACTTTTAAAAGAGGGTAATTTAAAAGTTTTGCAAGCTGTAATTTGGCAGTCGTTGAAGATATCATGATGAAATTTGGCAGGAACGTTACTCCTATTACTATATGTATGCCTACTAAAAAATTAGCAAAATCGGAGAACGACCACGCCCACTTTAAAAAAAATTTTTTAAGTCAAATTTTAACAAAAAATTTAATATCTTTACAGTATATAAGTAAATTATGTCAACATTCGACTCCAGTAATGATATGGTGGAACAAAATACAAAAATAAAAGAAAATTTCAAAATGGGCGTGGCTCCGCCCTTTTTCATTTAATTTGTCTAGGATACTTTTAGTGCCATAAGTCGAACAAAAATTTACCAATCCTTGTGAAATTTGGTAGGGGTTTAGATCCTAGGACGATAACTTATTTCTGTGAAATATGGCGAAATCGGTTTGAAGCCACGCCCAGCTTTTATACACAGTCGACCGTCTGTCCTTCCGCTCGGCCGTTAACACAATAACCGACATATCTTTACTGAACTTAGTTCACGTACTTATCTGAACTCACTTTATCTTGGTATAAAAAATGAACGAAATCCGGCTTTGACCACGCCCACTTTTTCGATATCGAAAATTACGAAAAATTAAAAGAATGCCATAATTCTATACCAAATACGAAAAAAGGAATGAAACATGGTAATTTGATTGGTTTGTTGACGCAAAATATAACTTTAGAAAAAACTTTGTAAAATGGGTGTGACACCTACCATATTAAGTAGAAGAAAATGGAAAAGATTTGCAGGGCGAAATAAAAACCCTTGAAATCTTAGCAGGAATACTGTTCGTGGTATTACATATATAAATAAATTAGCGGTATCCAACAGATGGTGTTCTGGGTCACCCTGGTCCACATTTTGGTCGATATCTGGAAAACGCGTTCACATATACAACTACCACCACTCCCTTTTAAAACCCTCATTAATACCTTTAATTTGATACCCATATCATACAAACACATTCTAGAGTCACCCCTGGTCCACCTTTATGGCGATATCTCGAAAAGGCGTCCACCTATAGAACTATGGCCCACTCCCTTTTAAAATACTCATTAACGCCTTTCGTTTGATACCCATATTGTACAAACACATTCTAGAGTCACCCCTGGTCCACCTTTATGGCGATATCTCGAAAAGGCGACCACCTACAGAACTATGGCCCACTCCCTCATAAAATACTCTTTAATAACTTTCGTTTGATACACATGTCATACAAACACATTCCAGGGTTACCCTCCGTTCATTTTCCTACAAGTTTATTTTCCCTTATCTTGTCACCATAGCTCTCAACTGAGTATGTAATGTTCGGTTAGACAGGAACTTAACCTTCCTTACTTGTTCAATGTTGAGGTTGTAATTTTTGATAGGAACTGAATTTTGAGTATTTTTATGGGCTTAGCATAAATTTGAATTTGTAGCTCTTTGAAAAATTTAAATACAGATTTTCACTGAAACGTTGAATTGTTTTATCTGCCTAAAAGCATATTTTAAAATAAATTTAGCTTAAGTGATATTATTGGATCATAGACGAATAAAAATTGTAACGTATGTACATTTGCATGTAAGCATATGTAGTAGGGCTGCTTTGTTCTAGAAATTCGTGATATTTTTGGTACACAGTCAATAAATCGAACATGCAATTTATTTGCACCACTAAATAATGATAATATCTGTCCAGGTAACGAACTTCTTACATTTGACAAGTTCCACACTCAAACCATTCGCCTAAAGTAGGTGGCAACAGATCTAGAAGATTCAACGTGGTCATATGAAATCGTCTCAGAGATAGTAGGGCTACTACCTTAATAGTGCTAATTTCTGAAACATACTGGATAAATATCCGACAAACATACAAGAAGAAGAAGGCACACTGTTCAAAGAATGTCATAGGTTGCCTGAAATCAGCTTTCACCGAAATGATTTTAGTCCCCTGGGAAACATCATTTGTGAAACATGCCATTTTTCTCTGTCATGCAAAACTGCTCGACTAAAATGCCGTTGTGACGTCAAACGACGACAATGTGTGGTAGTTCTTAATGCATTTGCTCGCACGCAGTATTTTCCTCTTGAGAATTTCAGTATAACTTAGTATTTTTATGGTAAAGGTGGTTGAATGGAAGGGGTGACATAAGGTCAATTTCAAATAGGGAGGGTTATCGTTGTTGATGGTCCTTTGGCGGATATATGTAGGTATCCGTTACGTTCACGAAACAAGTACCTTCGGGAGTGTCTTTATAGCTAAAACAACAACACGAGGTCAACGACTATAACCCACTTTAAATGACCACATATTCAATTGAAGTTATGACCATATGAAATAGTTAAACTTCAAAGGGTTACAATGTCAACGATGTTGACATTATGACTATTCTGCTTTACCAAAAAAGTCAAAAAGTAACTCTTTTTTTCTTAACTGGCCATAAGGTCAATAATTTTTACTATACTTTTGCTATACTTGTATTCAATCGTACGAAAAATAGTTTTTTTTTTAATTTTTCAATGTTTCTGTTAGACGCGTAGGTTCCACATTACAATTGAAAATATGGTTGGAGTAATGTGGGGATACATCGCATGTAGGATATACGTTACGCATATCGGGGTTGATTCGGGACTAGTAAGAGTTTAACCTGTTACAGTATCCAGAACGAAGTTGGGTCGTGTCTCTCTTAGGAGTCTGCTCTCTTCCCCTATAAGGGCTAAACATATTGTATTCATAACAAGGTCCGAGTGCGACCTAGTGAGGGTGTATGTCGATTTTGTATGGATTACGCTTAGTGGCTTCTTACGCTTATCTGAATCTAACGGCTGCATAGGTAGTTGCCGAATCTCATCATAATGCTTGCAATTTCTAGGGCATATGACTGATAGTGAACGTCCAATATTTGCGCCACCTGTTCCTTGCACGCAATAAATAGAACGCTCGTGGATCTGGTTGGTGATAGATCACGCGAGGTGAAGAAACGAAAAAGACTGGATACATAACTATTTATTTTAGAAACTGATTCGCCTGTTGCCATTATTGTGCAGTCGTCGGCATAAGAAATTATATTAACTCCTTGAGGTGGGGCCGGCAGTTTTGATATTTAGAAATTAAATAGAATAGGAGACCATACTATGGCATCCCTTGTATAATTCTCCTAGGATTTTAGGTTTCGAAAGAGCGTCCCATGGTTAACTGTGTCAAAAGTGCCACAGGTAAAGTGCCACGACCACCGTCCTGGGATATAGTTTTGGCTGGCTTGGTCCGTAATTTATCTGGGTGTTTATTGCGTTTAGCGCGCTTTTAGTGTTATGCATTTGGCGGAAGTCATACTGATGGGTGGCTAAGCGAAGATTCGCAGTAAAATGGGGGAGAAGGACGATTTACAACGCCTTCGCTACTGTCGTAACCACATTTAATTTGGTGTACTTAATCCCGAAGTGGTCATAAGATCAAACGGAAATTTCCTAAATCTTTTATAAAGTTTAATTGAGCTTTTTTGGAGTTAACCTTATGTCACATTACCGGTTGAATATGCTTATCTATTATTTTTGGTGCTTGACGTATCACGAACTTTTGAATGGCTCATTTAGGTTGTGGATATGATATGAGCGGATTTAGCATATGCTAAAACCATGTTTTGAAAAGTGATAATACGATAAAGATTGAAAGAATACCCCTTTGATGTGTTCCGAACATCTGATCAATGTTTGGGAAGCTTTCTTCTAGGTAGAATAGGTCTTACGATAGCAATATCGAAAACATATCGTACATTGAACCGAAAATGTACACATAAAATACAGGGAGCAGTGACATGAGGTCAACTGCCAGAAATGGCTACAAGGTCAACCATATTGACATTATGTTCACTCTGCTTTTTTGAAGTGGTCACAAAGTCAACTCATATTTCTTAAACGGCCGAAAGTTAAATTATTTTGCTTCGTACTTGAACGTTCATACTAAAATTTAACAGGTGGCGAATTATCAGTTCTGTGCTTCAAAAATTTCATGTGAAAGCTAAAATTGGAAAGTCGGCTAATAGATCCGATATTTTGCTCAAACAAGCCTTTAGATTTTTAAACCGTACGGATAAGCTTTATGGGTGAGGTTATCTACCAGATATAACCTTTTCAGATGACATTCGCATACCAAAAGAAGATGTAGCTGAGCTCTTTACGAAATTTTAAGATTCGTGTTAAAAGGCTTCTGATGAAAACAAAGTCTACGCGTGGTGCACATTTTTTGTTGGGCTTATATTTCTGAATTCGCAATTATGTTTATATCTATGTTTTATTCATTTCGCTTGCGGTTTTGTTTAGCGATTTATGTATCTGACTTACGTGCACGACTTTTATTCTTCATCTTCAGTTTCTTTCTGCTTTTATACCTTTCATGAATATGAAATGGTATATTAACTTTGGTCCGATGTTCGTAACGTTGAGAAATATAGAAGATAGACTCACCATTAAGTATACCGAATTGATCAGGGCGACGAACTGAGTTGATATAGCCATATCCGTCTGTCTGTTTGAACGCAAACTAGTCCCTCAAAGTTTGAGATATCTGAATGAAATTTGGCACAAGGATGTATTTTTTTTATTATATTTGACATTTGTTGGATCCGGTAGGATCGGACCACTATAAGATATATCTCCCATACAACCGATCGTTCAGATAAGATGATTTTGGTTATTCCTGCCGCAATTTAGAAAGTATAAACGTGAAACTCGGTGATATATATATTCTAATATATCATAGAAGATATCCCGAAAAAATCACTTTGGTCGGAGCTATATATAATATATATCCCATACAACCGATCGTTCAGATAAGGGGGTTTTTGCCATTTTTTATTTTATATTTATCTTAAAAATCGTTTAGGTATGTAC
Source organism: Eurosta solidaginis (assembly GCF_040869045.1). Taxonomy (NCBI): domain Eukaryota; kingdom Metazoa; phylum Arthropoda; class Insecta; order Diptera; family Tephritidae; genus Eurosta; species Eurosta solidaginis. The sequence goes on along the minus strand of NC_090322.1, from coordinate 171,593,558 downwards.
ATCTGTTCACTATATATTTCCTACCTTATACATCCGATTATTTGTAGATTACGAACGGGATAAGATTATTGTTCAGCCCCATTCATGAAAGGTATGAAGTCTTCAGCACAGCCGAAGACAGTTCCGTCCTTACTTGTTATTCTTGCTCTCTTCATCTAATTCTTTATTACTACCAATCAAATGCAATGCTTTTGCAAAAAATGCCTCTGGCAACGTTGATCTATGTATTGTTATATCTATTTATTTGATACTAATGCCGTTCGAAGAACTTCTTGTGCAACTGCTAAGTTCGAGCAGTCTAGGTTGTCCGGTCATGCGGCTGAGCCCATTCGAGCCATCTAATTACTTATACTTTCTTGTATCATCTACCTTGCGAGGCTGCCTCTGGCGTTTGCTTAATGAAGTAAAACACAAATAGTGCAACACAGTTTAGTGCTCTAGCCTATGCTATTAGAAAAGCCTTGAGCGGCACTAATCTCCTTCATATCGACACTTGGAGCCATGTACTACCGCAAAAGTCCACTTATGATAATTTAGTGAGCACATCGCTATGTCAGATAACAAAAATTGATTGCTGCACAAATTAAGGCAAATTGGCAGTTAAGTTGGCAGCAAATGTTGGATATAGAGGAAGGAGATGCTGGTGACGTGGTAGGGCTAAGTCAAGCTTCATTTAACAGTCTTAACATACGCTTCATCGTCGGCGGCTTAAGATTCTACTCTTCTTCTTCTTCTTATGCAGAATGTGAATATTTCATTAGTTTTTATGGTTTTACGCTTGTCTGAGGCAAGAAGAAGGTAAATGCTTTGTAGATATACAAATATAATTTAGAAGCATTTCAGTTAAGATATTGTGAAGATCGCATACGTGCATAGTTCGTTCTTGAGAGGAAGAGAGGAGGAAAGTTCGCTGTAAATGCGAGTTGGTACCACTGTGATCAATCTTCTGTGTGATGCATTTGCACTTGTGAAGAGTTTAGCTACGCAAAGAATTTAAAGAAATGAATTCATAAGGTCGAACTGAAATTCAATGGACGAGCGATATTATCATATGCCTAATTTATCTTTCGGAGAAGTTCTTCGTGTACTTTATTTCTTGTGTAATGAATTTAACGCGTGATGCAGCAAACGTCGCGTGATGTATATATCATGTGATGATTTAGAAATGCTTCGTAATTTTTGGTGTGATAATTTTTCTGTCAGAAGTATGGGGAGAAGAGAATTTACAGAAAAGTCCGAAAAACCATCGAAGTTTAACCACATTAAACTGTCTTTCATGACAAACAACTCCACCGGGGGAGGAGGGAGGTTGACGTGAGAGAAGGAGAGAAATTAAAAAGGTAAGAAGATGAGAGGATAAGAAGGAAAGAGTGGGAAAAATGAGGGGGGGGGGGGGGCTAAAAGGCGACTAAATGTAAGACGCGAAGGAGCGAGGGACTCAAGCATTTGAATAGCGCTATCATTTCAAGGGGTTTCCAGCGCAATGTACAGCTTCTCAAAACCAATTTTCTACCTCAGCTACCCGTGGTAAATCATGTTTATTTACCAGGCGATGTTCTGGGCGATCACAGTAATTTCTCGCGGAAGTTGGGGGCGGATGTCGCAGGTGACTTAACGCGCTCATATCAAAACGTTCCCGAGATGGGTGGGCTAGTACCTTTATAGCTTTATTTTTTTTGGAACGTACCAGATCAATATTGACCAAAGGCACATTAACATCGATAAAACTCTCCAAAATGTCACGGGAGTCTCCTTATCACTACAAGAAAATCAAGATGAAGTGGCGGAGCGAAGTATGGAATAGGAGAGAATTAAAGGCACGGAGGTTTGGGTAGAGGTAGACATTAAGCAAGTTTGAGAACCTGGAAGAATATGAGTGCGGGAGAGCTAAAGCGAAAGCATTTAGATTCCAATCATCAGGCAAGAACTTATCCCTCCATATTATGTAAAAAAGAAACAAATTATGAACCCAGGTTATCCATCAGCGCCAGTCGAGTGGGGCAACATTAACACCATCGCCAAGGATTGAGGCCTTCTGGCGCATCCCTGGGCGCTTTGTTCTACCACCCATATACGAAGGCAAGTGTTCACTCTATTCTTTAAGTAAATGCTGGATATAAGCAAATGTTGTATATTTGAGACCAGGTCGCTTATTTCGTTTTTATAAGAGTTTGCCCCGGTCTTAAAACCTATCGTTTGTTGCCCAATGTTTCGGAAATATTTTCCGCCGCTATTCCTGCAGGATACCAGCTACAGCTCTTGGCACTCACGCCTTTTCCAATTTTTTCTTCTTACAACAGCACTGAAGTTTGTTGTCGATCGATGAAAAAAACGATAAATTTTCTGTAATAAAAAATCATCGTAGTCGACATTGGCGACTAACCGACTAAACGTTTTAGCCCTTCAGTGACATTTTACGCCAGCTGTCACTATTTCGCGATAACTGACTGACTGATCATTTGGAGCGCCAAGGGACGCTAACTCTGCCTCCATATGCCTGTCTCAACTCAGTTAGGGTCCTCCCTTCCTCTCCTTCCAAACTGCGGTGTCGACTGAAATCTTAAACGTCTTAATCCACTCGCATAACATGACCAAGCTAGCGAAGTTTTTGGGATTTTATTCTTTGCACTGTACTCATACTTGGGTAAAGCTCATATAGGTCACCATTATGCCTAATTCAATACAAGCCATCGATATAACGGACAGGACCATTAATATCCCGGAGAAATTTTTTACCCCACACTACGAGGGCCTTCTCATCTTGTTTCGACACTTTTCATGATTCCGAGACATGAATCAAGATTGGGATGATGAGCGACTCGTAGAGTACGTCGAGAGAGGACTTTATTTTCCAATCACGCACTCAGCCCAAAGTAGCAGTTGTTGGCAAGAGTTATTCCTCGTTTCATTTCTTAGCTGTTAGTGCTGGTTTCCTGGTAAAGGAAGTCGATTCTTTCTTGTATGACAGCCGATAAATCAGGGCCTTGTCCTCATTTACCGCAAGGCCGACTTTTTTTTCTTCTTCCATGATAAATCGTTGAGACTTCAATATTAAATCGATTACTTTTCGATAAAAAATCTATATTTTTCGACAATTATTCGATAACTTTTTGTTATCGATAACAAATATATAACACTTTAATAACTAATCGATAACTCGTCTATACCTCTTCAATGACAGAGCGATAGCAAATGGATAAAAAACCGATTACTCATCTAAAAATAAATGAATAGCACGCCCATACCCCGTCGATGACAATCCGATCATTAGGTTCATAAGCTTACCTGCAATAAGTGCCTAGCTCAACAAGGGCTCAACCCAATAAACTAATTAGGCTCAATCTAACAATATAAAGTTTATTAAGCACATTTTATGAGGACAATTTTCCATAAAACTATACCTTGTTGGGCTATCTGCATGGAAAACCTGCCATATTTTCGATGACTCGGCTCGCCGAATGATTTTGCTGCTACAAGTCCATACATGTTTGCAACATGGCTAGATCGACCGACCATTCACCCATAAAAAAACCATTGCAACCTTCACCATTGATATTGTTAACTATTATTGCATGCATATAAAAGGGCAAGCGTTGTTGTTATTGTCGATATATTTGGAATAGTTTGAAATGATCTGCTACAACAACAAAGTATTGATGTTGTTCCTGCTACCAAAAGCAAATACTTCTTTTATTTCGATTTCAGTAGTTTGCTTAGACTAAACTTCAAATGTGTGTTGTTGTATTTGTCCTTTCCGTTGTTGCTCTGTTGTTATTGTAAACTTAGCTTTTCTTTTTGTTTGCTATGCAATTTTCTATTCGCCTTGCAAAAGTTAACCACATTAGCATGTCAACAATAGCAGCAACAACAAAATTTCCACACTTACAACAACAACAACAACAACAGCAATGTTAACTTAGCATCATCATTTCGTTTGTTCGAAAGGCATTGTGGACAAACAATTTTAACAAAAAGAAAACTACATTCACCATAGTAAAAATTTTGTGAATAAATAGCATTCAAAGTCAAATGATTGCCACAGCGCCATATAAAAAGATCACCAGCAACAACACCAACAATGGAAATGAAACTATATAGCGACGTAGGCAACAACATTCACTGCCAAAAGCGTTGGTTTATTACTAAAGCTTCTTCTGATGATTTACTAACTTGCTCGTTATTGTTGCGTTTATTAATTTTTTCTTGGTACTGTTCATTTATTATTTTGTTATTGCTTTTATTTTTTGTTTTAGCTCTTTTTTTAAGTATTTTTTATTAATTCTTTTGACTTCCTTTATATTAAGTCGGTGTCATGTTTGCCTGCGAATTTCAGTACAAAATAGAGGAATTTCGCCGGCGATTTTTGAGTAACTTTTCATAGAGCTAAAACTTGTTTCAAAACCCGACAAAAATGCAGCGGGTTAGGGGGCTTAAAATATACCCACGGTAGGTATACCTGCCGTAAGAGGCCACTTAAATACCAAATTGATTCAAGTGGTTGCCAGCGCAATATATAGCTTGTCCAACCCAATTGTCAAACTCACTAACCCGTGGCGAATCCTGTTTCTTTACAGCCGAGTCTTTGACGACCTCAAGTTCTCCATGGATCTAGGAGGTGGGAGGGCGGTATGACCTAGAAGGTTTCATGACGTCATACCAAATCGTTCCCGGGAAGTTTGGGTTAGTACCTTAATGGTGCTTGTTACCGGAACGTACCGGATCTACATCCGGCAGAGGACTATCAACATCGATAGCACTGCCCAGGGCCTTCGTGGAGTGTCCTTATCGCTACAACAACAACCACAACTACAACAACAATGCAACATAAGACAAAAAACTGGGGCTATGCGACACGGAGATCGTAACTTTCATGAAGTAACTTTCTGATAACTTATAGACCTGGAACTTAATAGCTTAGAACCCTATTAAAATGCAATATTTGGGTTCAAAAATTCTGTAAGATGTAGAAGAGAAGGAGATAGTTTGACATATTTACACAAATGTGGGATCTTAAGATCAATTTACAAGTAACTTCTCATTGAGCTAGCAGCTTGAAACCTCACATTTAAAGAAATGTCCTCGAATGCAAGGCACCATTAGAGGTAATTCGCACAGGTCGATGTGTTAGCAAAGTAGGGTTCAGCACTCGACTTATCCACAGTAGACGTCTCGATTCGCTTCGAAGAAACTCAAAAGAGGCAGGAGCTGCATATGATCAACCAAGCAGTTACGGCGTGAATCGAAGTGCAGGCCTGCGAGTTTCTAAGATTGTGTCCAAACTCGCAATTTGGTTCTGGTTCTGTTACCTAGTTCTATATTATGTCTGCGATGATATTGAAGGCTCCCGATCATTTTTCGTATCTTTGAACCATACTTGGACGCAAGCGCATGAGTGTTCGCGAGCTGCTTGACGACCATGCAAATTCATCGCCCTAAGCTTTTCTCGGTAGAAGCTTTATCTATTTGCATGGATTTACGCTCACAGCTCTAGTCTGCTGTTGGTTATATGATGTTCAGCTAAACTTGGACTTTTAGTTTTATTTTTTTTGCCTCCTGTTATGCCTTGGCTTCTCTATTACTTTGTTATTTCTACTTCCTTTTCATCTTCTTCTAGCGTCTCGATTAACAATAGGAGGTAACTACCACCAACCGACAGCAAATCTGTAGCGCGCAAATACATTCATTGCCAGTCGCTTCGACTTCTGAATTTTAGATCATATTGTGCCTCTATAAAAGCTACAAGGTACGCCAGCAGCTGCCGGCAACTCAACGCCACACCTCTAATAACCAAACTATGCAGTGCGGCTACTCGCAATCGACATTCACTTGAGTGGTTGGAAAATTCACGGCTGTGAATGTAACGAGTTATTTTTCCTTACTACAATATCAATTGCAGCTTAAATTTTTCCCTCTCGATGCTTGTTTTGTTGTTCTTATTTCAATTCTTATTCTACCTACCTACTAACCTAGGCGTAGATACAGTTCTTGTGGTGTATGTGCGATGTTGTTGTATGCGAAATTTTTATTCTTGGCATCTGCAACGTTTGCTTGTTGTTTATTTCCGACTGACAATTGCTGCCATTACAGCCGGGCATATTCATAGGTAGCAACTGAATACAGCAGCAGCAACGGTAACAGACAATAACCTACAAACAACAATAACAATGGTTATTATGCTTATTGCAACGCGTTTTGATTTTGTAGTTTTGCAAGCAAAATGAATGCAATAAAATGAAATGAAACTGCATTCCTCAATCGAGCTGTAAAGCTTCACCTAATATCTGGTTCTAGATTTTTCGTTCATAACCATATCAACATAGAACTTGATTTAATACAGAAATGCAATTTATTATCTATACCAACGCACGAAGTGTCATAATGAACATGTTTATTACATTCTAGTTCTTTATTAATGAAATCATCGTGATCAATGTCTTTGAATTTTTTTTCTGCTGAGGGCAGACTCCTCTTATATAGCAGCTGAGCTGGATTGGAGAGATTTAATTTATCGATGTATACATATTGTAATGCAATGTGGTGGTAACACTGGACAAGCAATCCCTGTCGCGGTCACATGCTCAATTCATCTAGCCAAGTTTACGCGGATGATATTGTCGTTTTGTATTTGCTCACGGTATGCGGGAACACAGAATGTGTGTGTAAGGTAAGTGTAGACGTAAGCATAGCCTTTAAAGTGTTACGCTATATGTGGTGTTGGCACACTGTATGGAGGAATACACAATGTAAGCGTAAGTGTAGTCACTATAACGTAATGTGGAAACAATGAGCGTTGTAGAGGTGAAGTGAGTGAAATCAGACAGCAAATTAAGGAAAGGCAAAACAAAGAAAGGAAAAAACATTTGAAACGGCGGGAGAGAAAAAAAGAAAAGGAGAGGAGGAGAAAAGAAAGTAAATATAAGAAACAGGTAAGGACGGGGCTGTCTTCCGCTGTGCTGAAAACCTCATACCTTTCATGAATGGAGCTGAACCATAATGTGTTGAAATTTCAAAAATTTATAAAATCTGAATCAGTTGTATGGGACATCTTAATATATAAAAAACACGTGTCACCAAATTTTTGGCCGCGATGGGCTCCTAAACTACTGAACCCATTTTGAATTTGTTTTGCGCCACGTGTGTAGTTTGATCTAACTTGAAAGATAGTATAGGTTATATCTCAGTTTATGGTCGCAATATTATTTTATTGCAATATTTTTTATTTGTTTATACGTAATAATAAAATGTTACGTACACGCAACGGCACTCACATTTTCGGGGGTGCGGATATACTTCCGTGTAATTGCTTTGTGTTTAATTAAACAATCTGCTTATCAATAAAAAATATTATAGTGAATGATATCAAGTATAGCACATCACCAAGCCCACCGAGAGGGTGGGGGGAGGGGGTCCTGAGGGGGCCCGCGATTTAGAGGTACTATGACATTTTTTTTATTTTTTTTATTCAGGAGAGTCTTTAATTGTTCCATGTGCAATTTTTAAGCCGAATTTCAAAAGCATCGAAAATCTGCATTTCGTTTTAATATTATAGTGAAGTGTGAAAAATAAAAATCTATATATATGAAAAGAAAGGCTAAAATGTGTGTTAGTTGGTCGCCGGTGTTTGAAGAGATGCGTCGGTCGATTTTGTTCAAACTTTCACACAAGTTGCGTAAACCTCACGCGGTGGTTACTACATAGGTTTGGTTGCGATCGACGTACAGGGTCTCGAGATATAGGCCGAAACGTGGACCCGAGTACCCCTAGAATGTGTTTATAGAATATGGATATCAAATGAAAGCTGTTGATGAGGGCTTTAGTAAAGAGTAGTATATTATCCAGAGACGGACTGGGACTGGGATTAGGACTAGGACTCGGACTGAGACTCGGAGTGCGACTGGGACTGGAATAAAATACATACCACCCACTGGGACAGGCAATAAGGGATGCAGAAGAATGAGAAGGAATTGAGAGAAGAGAAAAGAGATTGAGAAAGAGAATGAGACGAAGATGGAGATAGATGAAGCGAAAAAGACGGAGGGAGGAGTGAATAAAATTATTAGGAAAAAGTGAAGAGGGGGGAGGGCAGAGTCAGACGGAAAAAGCTTATTAAAATGTATGCAGATAGGCCAAATTTAGGGCAGGACAACGTCTGCCGGGCCTTCTAGTAAATTATATATATGTAGTGTTTTTATTTTAATATTTATTAATTCATTTTATTTTGTAATATAAGAATGTTAATAATAGTACATAGTTTAGATTAATAGCAGATAAATCATTTTAAGTTCAGTATAGTTAAATTGATAACTTTAATTAAAGTTGTATCGACTACTTTTTATATTAGCGCGCGCGTCTATCGAGATTGGGTGTCCGTGTTCAACTGTCCTTTTTGAATCGTTCGTTAGCTGTTCGTATAGTTTTGTAGTTGGCGTTGGTTAAGCTCGGCAGCGTTTCGTTCAGTCTGTCCTAACGTGTATAGGGTTGCATTTGCCTTAACCCTTCCTACATATATGAGAGGACGTGACGATTTTTTTAGCCAACAATTCATGCCTTACATGTAATCATCCTGCGAAATTTCAATTTTATTGCTGTTAAAATTAAGAATAAATGAAAAAACTATATTTTTCGAAAAATTGGTTGTGTAGGGGTATATACTATGGTAATCCAAACCGGTCGGTCCGACAAATGATCAATCGGACACCCAATTATACCAGTTCACCAAATTTCATTAATATATTTAAAAAATTGAGTGACTAGTTTGCGTTTAAGCATACAAACGGAAATGGTTAAATCAACTCAGTTCGCCATCCTGTTCATTTCGGTACATACATATATTGGTTGATCAATCTCTTCTCTTTCAAGGACTTACAATTTTGAGGTTCGCGACAAACTTAATATACCATTTAATTTTCATGAAAGATATAACAAACCTAAGTCAGAGCTTAAACCCACCGGCGTGTTATCAATTTGTTATCTAAATGTCATACATTTGCTACCAACAACATAGGTTTTTAAGGATATACTAATTTTTATCGACTAGCTATCGGTTGTCGGAAAAGTTATCGGTTTGTTATCGAAAATGTATCGATATGTTGTAAAAATGCGAGCGATTTGTTATCTAAATTTATCGATAGACAATCGAAAATTATTAAATGGTTATCGATTTTTTATCAAAAATCGATCAGCTTGGTATCAAGAAGCTACATAATTTTCTTGGACAAGTTATCGATTTACTAACGATAAGTTATTGAATATCTATCGAAAGTTTATCGATATGTTACTAAAGTGATATCAATTTTTATCAAGCTGTTATCGATTTGTTATCTTACAGCATTATATGGAAACAAAAAACAGAGCGAAAATGAGCGAAATCAGACAGGAAATTAATGTAACGCAGGGTAAGGAAAGAAACGCAAAGAAAAGGATAGGAAAGGAAAAAAGAAACGGGGGGTTATGGTAAAGGAAAGATTTGACTTCAAAACCAAAGACAATACCAATGATGGGAACGAAAACGGCCTGCATGTTATCAATTTGTTAATGAAGTGTTAATGGCATTGGCAATGGCGAGTACCGAAGAAGATTTAACGATGAGCTGTACGAGCTGCACGCAGACATCAACATAGTCCAGCGAATTAAAACGCAGCGGCTGCGCTGGCTAGGCCATCTTATGCAAATGGAAGATGCCGCTCCTGCTAAGAAAGTGTTTCTATCGGAACCCGCCTATGGAACAGAGGAAGAGGGCGGCCACTACTCCGCTGGAAGGACCAGGTGGAAAACGATTTAAACTCCCTTGGTGTGACCAATTGGCGCCAGTTGGCAGAGAGAAGAAACGACTGGCGCACCTTGTTGAACGGCCATAACCGTTTAAACGGTTAAGCTCCAAATAAATAAGTAAGTAAGTGGTAACGTCTTGTTGTTCCTGAGTTTTCGGTTTGCTATCGGCGGGCTATGGAGCTTTTGATATTCGATTAATAGAATATTCGAATTACTCGAACTCCCTAATATTCGGTTTTCAGAGTACGATTATGTAAAATCGAATAATAGTGCATCGTCGATTATTCAAATAATTGCTCTTTGTTGATTATTCGAACAATCGCTGCTGAATGATAATTCGAAATGAAATGTGATGAAATGACCTCGAACTATTGGCTTTTTGTAGCAGACGGTTAGGATAAGAGGGCATTGGCTTTTGTATTTGCCTTTGGAGTCACCCGCGATGATTATACGGACTGTCGGAATGATTTGGGGAATTTCCTAATGATCTTGTGGACTATTTCAGGGTTCTCCCGGTGTCAACTAGGGATCACTTCGTGGTAAACTCGGGATGGTTTTGGAGACTTTCACGATGTCATTTCAGGATCATTTTATGGTAACTTCAGATACTATCAGCGTCATGTCCTAATAGCTTAAGGAAGGTTTTGAAGACTATTTCTTCCAGGGTCATTTCGTGATTAATTTGTGGTGATTTCGTGATGTTTCCGGTACTCAGGCAACCTCCAGGTTCATTTATGCCTACATATTACAGCAGTTGCCATGCCTAACGGCTTTAAATTTTACCCACATTACTTATTTCTTCCCTCTTGCAGCATAATCACTATATGTATGAGGTTCCAATTATGTTGTCTCTTACAGAACACTGTTGTTGTAATGCTGCATATATGTTTGATGCACTGAAGTGCCTAGTTTATTTCAAGAAAGATAAAGGGATTGGCGACACTGAAATTTTTGGGAATAGATTTCAAAATTTTTTGGAATAATATCGAAATGAAAATGATAAACATTTTCGAGCATGTCTGGTGTTTAATGGTACCCAATGTAACTCCTTAGTGTGTAATGCCGAAAAGTCTCAAAACTATCCCGTAATATCCTCAAAATTATCGAGCATTACTCTGAAACTAATCACGAAACTAGCGGTGACATGTCTCTGAAACAAAATTAATTGGTAGCACTTAGGTCATATTTAGTTTCTTGCAACTCAAGTAAGTATTTGTAAAAACCGTCTGCGGTTTTGCGATTAATTATGTGGACTTGAATTTAAAGCAATGTGCTATGAACAGAGTGATCCTAAATGGCTTTTAAAAACTTTTCTCACGTTTTCTTGGATCCAAGGCGGATTTTCAGTTTCATAGAACATTTTCAAGAAATCGGTGTTCAAAGCTTACTTCTCAGCCTATTGTCACTGATCACATTTCGAGCGTACTTTTGATCGTAGAAATATGAGGTACATGACACGTTAGAAAAGTACGGACGTCGCCTTTATTTTTAAAATTGAAAAAAAAAATTCGATAATTGACCATTTTTTTACTCTCTTACGAAAATATTAATATTTCCCGAAAATTTGTATGTTTACTTATGATTTTCTCACCGGAAGCTGAAAGTTCGGAGAATCTTACTACGGACACCATTTTTGAGACATACCGTTTCAAGATTTCAATATCTACTAATAAGTCGAATTCACAAAAACTGAGCAGAGAAAAATATTTTTACATGCATGGCGTATGCGTAAGTTTTTTGTATAAAATTTTCAAACAAAATCGAACTTCGATTTTGAAAATCGAATAAGCGCTGAATGGCAATTTTTCGAATAATCTAAACAAATCAACTCTTCCAAAAGTGAAATTCGATTGATTAACGTACAAAAATCTAAAATCGAATAATCTAAAACTCGATTTATCGAAAAACAACTAGGGCTCTTAACTACTTGTTATCAATTTTTTATCGACTAGCTATCGGTTTGTTAACGAAAATTGGTCGATTTATTATCGAAAGAGTAATTGATTATTTAATGGAAAGTTATCAAGAATCTGTAAATTAGTTATCGAAAAGTCATTGACTTGATATCAAAAAACTATCGATTTTTTAACAAGCGATTATCGATTTGTGATCATAAATTTATCAATGAGTTATGAAGAAGCTATCGGTAGTTGTAGGTAGCTCTAGATAGCAACCCTATATGGCATACCCTGCAAAAATTGTTGGATTACGTGTTCCATTTTCTTCATGTTGGAGTACTCTAACAATACTCCTTTGCAATGCATTTGCGGACCATCATCAGCCGATCATTGCTCGTTTTTTAAGGACCGTGATTGCGACACGATGACGATCGGACAGAGTTGCCAAAAGTAAAATATTGCGTACAAATAACTGATAATAAAATTTTACTATGGCAACTCTGATAAAATGCAACCGCGCAATGGTTTTATGTATACATGTTATAGTATAGAGAAATATTAGTTTCTTTATTCACGCAAATGCTAAATAACATAAGAACATTCGCAGTATAAAACATAAAAGTTGTATTGCCCCTCTTCATTTACTTTCATTTTAAATTAAATTCACTCCGATAATTCTTTCCGACACAATTCCTCTTTAGTATTTTGGCATATGATCATCTGTGGGTGTTCCATGGAGTACTACAGTGAAAGTACTGTGGAAAGTACTCTCACGTATGTACTCTATGGAATACTCACAAACAAAGCGAGAGTGAGATCACCTACTCCTCTCCTAGGACATCGTAATGTTAATTGGAGCACATTTCTTGTATGAATACAGATTAGTTTTGGAACACTCCTATACTCCTAAAGGAGTATTCCTTACACTATTTATGGAGTACTCGCGTTTTTCGAAGGGTAGCTCATTTAATTTGGAAACAATTTGTTGAACCTTGTAAAATTATCATAAGTGGCAACACTTGGTAGAAAGTCTTAAAATGTGATAATGCATCATTCTCGTTTTGATGTCGGCGCTATCTTTTAAACAATTACCATTGAATAAGATAAATGTACAAATTTCATTTTAAAAAACAACAGGTGAATTTTTTTATCGTAAATGCTTAATATTTCAATCAACAAGCTAATTTAATTTTGTTTTTGTTTCCTCCAATTTATAGCTTACCATCTAACGCAATTCGTTTCCATAATAAAAAGAAAACTTGTTTCAATAAATTTCTTGTTTCCAATGTCTGCTTCATAAAATATGAAAAATTATTAACTTGTTTTATCATAAATTAGCATTAATTATAAATTAGACAGCTACATACATACAAACATAACACACGATCAGCGACATATGAATAAAGCAAAAGTTTGTAAAGAAAATGTTGTAGCTCCACTTCACCAATCAAGTTGTTGTAGCTGGTTCGGCGTTCGAGGTGATTGTATGCAAATCAACAAATGCGTTCACATTTGCGCCTGCGCAATTGAATCTCCTCGTACAGCATTACTCCGGGGCGCTAACAAACAAGCAACGAAAAAATCATTCAAGCATTCAAAAACAAAAAACACGTTTCATTCGTGTTAATAAGTTTAATTTACTTTGTTGGTTTTGTTTTTTGTTTTGTTTATCTACTTCAGATGCTAAAACGTTGAGTTCATCTTTAAATTTTCAGTTATGATTCAGGCTTAAACAATTTTTTGCGTTGAAGTTAACATTCATATTTCGTATAGAATTTTTAATTAAGTGATTAATGCATTTGCACTTGTTTTTGGAATTAAACTTTTTGGTTTAAAAATCTCCTCTCAATATGGCACAAATGTTTTATCAAAAAATTAGATATGCAGCGGAAGGTTCGTGCAAATTTATACATGTATGTACATGTATGGCGAACTGGTATAAAGCCTAAGCAAGTAATGAACCTGATACCGTAACCAACAAGCATAAAAATTCCATGGAAATTCGCCCATTGCCAGGATGTGCTAGTTTGGGCTGTGTTATCAAGTTAGCATTAAAATTGTCTTTAAGAGAGTAAATATCATGTTCTATAAAGTTCTAATGGTATTCGAGAATAAGTTCATCCGGCTGATTAACGCAGCTGTAAAAATAATGCGGCAAATAAGATCCGCAGGGTATTCCTATTTAAACACAACTTTTTCAGCATAAAACAACAGAAGCTGCTATAGAGTTGGGTATATCACTTTCAGGATGGCTTTACATCCTTTGCTAACACTTCATTTCAAGCATGCGTGCCTCATCCATACTGACGACGAAAACTAAAAAATAAAACAACATTAGTAGAAAACAAACAATGAAGCGAGCGTGATCGCCGTTCGTTTGTTCATACGACGTTCATACTCGTTGTTGTTGTTAACCCCAGCGGGTTAGGGGGTCAGAATATTCCCGCGGTAGGTATGCCTGTCGTAAGAGGCGACTAAAATACCAGATTCAAGGGGCTGTGTAGCGCAACCCTTCAGGTTGCCAGCGCAATATATATCTTCTCCAAACCCAATTGTCAACCTCACCTATCCGCGGCGAATCCTGTTTCACTAACAGACGAGGCTCTGGTGACCCCAAGCTCCTCATGGAACTTGGGGGAGGGGAGGGAGGGAATGGCCTGAAGGTTTAATGTGGTCACATTATTTCGTTTCCGAGATGGTCGAGCTAGTCTGTTGTTGTTGCTTTTGTAACGATAAGGATACTCCCCGAAGGCCTTGGGGAGTGTTATAGATATTGAGGTTGCAGATCCGGTACGTTACGGTACCAATCCCAACCATCTCGGGAACGATTTGTTATGACCGCATGCGACCTTCTAGGCCATACCGCCCTCCCACCCCTAGATCCATGAGGAGCTAGGGGTCACTAGAGCCTCGGCTGTTAATGAAACAGGATTCGCCACGGATAGATGAGGTTGACAATTGGGTTTGGAGAAGCTATACATTGAGCTGGCAATCTGAAAGCGTTTTGGGTCTTCCTTAACCGTCTGAAAATGATAGTTCAACTTGACTAAGTATAGTTATTTATTGTGCAGATAAGTGCGCTACAGGGTTGTGCTACACAACCCATTGAATCTATTTGGTATTTAGTCGCCTCTTACGACAGGCATACCTACCGCGAGTATATTCCAACCCGCTGGGGGCGTCGAGCGTTTTAACGGTCCTTGTTATCGGAACGTACTGGATTTATATTCGTCAAAGGACCATCAACATCGATACCACTCCCCAAAGCCTTCGGGAAATTGTCTTTACCGCTACACCGACAACAACAACAATAAGTAAATTTAAACAAAAAATGTATAATATACTATCATACCCGATAGGCGTTCTCTGGCCGAAAATTTCATTACGTACGTTTTAAAAGTATTCCTTACTTCCCTCCTTATCATCTATTCCACTTTATGTTTAATTTCTTCTTCCTTTTCCAGTTCCACGCTTATATACGTCCCCATCTCTCTCTCTCTACATCACTCATACCCTCCCACTTCCATGCCCATTTACACTCTGAGCCCCATGTTTGCGCTCAGTTTCACTTCCGTTTCCGCTCACACTCACACGCATTACTGTCCTGTGTACAGTAAGTCACCAATGCTATGCTAGCTCTTCGCATCCTACTTCAAACAGCTTTGCGTGTATTACCTCATTTCATTAATTTTTAGTGGATATATTTACACTGTCAATTTGTCCAGGTAGAATGCTCAAACTTACTCACCATCGCATGCTTTGGGATATCAGTGGCATTATCTGCTTCACAATGACGAAGTGTTTCTCCTATAAAATAAATATGCTCTGTATATCGGCTACCAGGCCGCCACTCTTTTTCCTGCAGGAACTCGCGCCTATCATGAAACCTTCCGTCAAGAGATTAATTTCTTCGAAGAAATTTTAGACAAGCAGCCTAATTTTTTCGCACTTACTTCTCGCATACACTTTTTTGCACTCATGTCGCTTACTGCCTCTTTTTCTGCCTAGGCGTTTCTCTACTCTCTTCGTGTCACACTTATGCTTACTAACAATACGCGTTGCTCACAAGCGCAAATTGCTAAAGAGTCGATTTCCTGGTTAAATCTTTTCAAATACTAAGCGACTATTCATGCATAACTTGTTGTAATATAGTGAGGGATAAATATGCTCCTACTCAGAGCCGGTGAAAGACGTGGGCATATATCCCCACCTGGCAATTAGTGAAAAAAATTTCAAATAGTCGATAGAAATGACAATAAAAACTTATATTATTACTTGCCGATAGATTATTGATCATAATTGTAATTTGTAGAATAATATAACCCCTCGTGCCACTTTTATCGCCGATTCAAACACCTCACCTGGATTTTGCACATTTCGCCGGCCCTGATCTTACGGTTGTTATATATGCGTGTGCAAGATTCGATAGCAGTTATTCTATCCTATTTGCCTATCCCACCCAACTTTCGATATTTTATATTTGAAGCTGGTAATGGTTAGGGAGATCCATTAAATTTAAATAAAACCGCTACATTCAATGGCTTTTAAGCTGATGCTTACGGCACTTCGAATGTGCAGAACACAAATTCGTTTGATGAATACCCACACTGCTATTAACAATTAAGTGCATAAATTCATGCAGTTATACTATGTACTTAAACAGCTTGACATTTATTAGTTGTTAAAATATCTACTATAGCTAATATTTGTATAAATATTTGCACAATGCATAACACAACAACAAACTACAAAAAAAAAAAAAAAAACATAAATAACAACGCCGACAACATATTTACAAGATATTACAAAATCATCTTGAAGACTACAAAGCGTTTGCTTAATCGGCGTAACCATTTGATATAATCTGTGTTTTTTTACTTTGAGTAAATATAAAAAATTTTACAAACAAATAATAAAATCTACAAAAAATTATTTATCTAGCATCTATCTATGCAAAATAATTTAAAAAAAAATTATCAAATAAAGGTGTATGTTTTTATTTAATAGATACTGGAAAAAAATTTCCCACTAGTATCTGAGAAGATTCATTCGCCTTGCACCTGTACCATGTAGTACTGGTTACAGAGTAGTCTCAAAGTAATGCATTTCAAATGCAATAACAGCCAGAATATGAAGTTCGATTTAGGAGTGGTCATGGTCATTCATCGGTTTAAGCATTTTTGAAACTTTTTTGTACTAAACTAGATCCTTACAATTTACTTCTCTTTGTTTGTTTTTATACTCAGCGTGCTTTGCACACAGAGTATATTAACTTTGGTTGGATAACGGTTGGTTTTACAGGTATAAAGGAATCGAGATAGATATAGACTTCCATATATCAAAATCATCAGCATCGAAAAAAAATTTGATTGTGCCATGTCCGTCCGTCCGTCCGTTAACACGATAACTTGAGTAAATATTGGGATATCTTCACAACGAGCTTACCTGGACCCAGCATAGATTGGTGTTGAAAATGAGCGAAATCGAATGATAACCACGCCCACTTTTTATATATATAACATTTTTTAAAACACAAAAAACCTGATTATTTAGTAAATAATACACCCAGAATGTTGAAATTTGACGTGTGGACTGATATTGAGACTCTTGATAAAAATTTGAAAAAAAAAAATAAAAATTTTTAAATGGGCGTGGCACCGCCTACTGGTGACAAAATCAATTTAACAAATATTATTAATCATAAATCAAAAATTGTTAAACCTATCTTAACAAAATTCGGCAGAGGAATGCTTTGAAGAAAAATTAACGAAATCGATTAAGGACCACGCCTACTTTTATATAAAAGATTTTTAAAAGGGTCTCGTGTACGAATAAAATAAGCTATATCTTTGGAAAAAATGGCTTTATATCAATGGTATTTCATCTCCCAAGTGGATTTATAACAGTAAATAGGAAAAACTTCAAATTTTAAAAAATCGGCGTGGCACCGCCCATTTTATGACTAAGCAATTTTCAATGTTTCGGGAGCCGTAACTCGAAGAAAAATTAACGGCTCGTAAAATTGGGTACACAAATTTTCCTTATAGCAGCAAATATTTCTAATAAAAATGCACGGGATCGGTTAAAGACCACGGCAATTTAGATACAAAACAAATTTAAAAGGGTCGTAGACTAGAATAATAAGCTATAAAAAAAAAAATAAATGTGAGGCGCGATAACCTCCGAAGAGATCTAAGGCCGAGCTTCTCTTCCAATTTGCGTCGTGCTCCTATTGATTTTCCCTACAAATCGGCCGGACGGGACCTACATGTTTTATGCCGGCTCCGAACGGCATCTGCAAGGCAGATGAGTTTTCACTGAGAGCTTTTCATGACAGACATACACCCGGAGCCCTTGCCAAACACTACCGAGTGTGGCCACCGTGGTGTGATGGTAGCGTGCTCCGCCTACCACACCGTATGCCCTGGGTTCACACCCTGCGCAAAGCAACAACAAAATTTTAGAAATAAGGTTTTTCAATTAGAAGATAATTTTTCTAAGCGGGGTCGCCCCTCGGCAATAATAAGCTATAACTTAGCAAACAATAGTTTTGAATCAATGATCAAGTTTTATTGTAAGAGGAAATGGGGAGACATTTTTATAAACGGGCGGTGCCACTTGTTATGTAGAAAAGTGATTTATCTGAAATGAAATGTACAATTGAAGCCCACGATGAGCATATAATGTTCGGTTACACCCGAACTTAGACACCTTTACTTGTTTTTTACACTCAGCTGAGCAGAGCTCCCAGAATATATTAACTTTGTTCGCATAACGGTAATCCGTACCGGTATAAACTAATCGAAACAGATATAGACTTCTATATATCAAAACGATCTGGGCGAAAAAAGAAATTTATTTAGCCATGTCCGTCCGTCCGTACACACGATAACTTGAGTAAATTTTGCGGTATCTTGATGAAATTTGGTACGTTGGTTCCAGGGCGCTCATCTCATATCGCTATTTAAAATGAACGAAATCGGACTACAACCACGCCCACTTTTTCGATATCGAAAATTTCGAAAAACCGAAAAAGTGCGATAATTCATTACCAAAGACGGATAAAGCGTTGACACTTGGTAGGTGGGTTGAGCTTATGGCGCATAATATAAAATTAGTAAAATTTTGGACAACGGGCGTGGCACCGCCCCATTTTAAAAGAAGGTAATTTAAAAGTTTTGCAAGCTGTAATTTCGTAGTCGTTGAAGATATTGTAATGAAATTTGACAGACACATTACTCCTATTACTATATGTGTGCTAAATAAAAATAAGCAAAATCGGATGACGACCACGCCCACTTAAAAAAATTTTTTGAAGTCAAATTTTAACAAAAAATTTAATATCTATACAGTATATAAGTAAATTATGTCAACATTCAACTCCAGTAATTATATGGTGCAACAAAATACAAAAATAAAAGAAGATTTCAAAATGGGGGTGGCTCCGCCCTTTTTCATTTAATTCGTCTAGAATACTTTTAGGGCCATAAGACGAACGAAAATTTACAAATCCTTGTGAAATTTGGTAGGTAGGTAGGTTGAACTGGCCGGTCCATGAGGACCTCACATAGACTGATTGAGTCCGTAGTGTTACCAGAAGTTTGTTTTAACGACCAAACTGAAAAACCCTATCAAAAACCAGGACCTATGCTATAAAATAACTCCGTCCTCTTGGCAAATAATAGAAGCTTCCTAGGACTTAAGCCACTTGCTGCTTCTAGATCTGACAGCTGTAACACTCCTAATAGCGGGAGTCTTAGCCTGGAAAGTACAGGGCACGAGCACAAAACGTGCTCGATCATTTCCTCTTCCAACCCGCACTTCCTACATCTGCTGCTATCACTGACCAAGCCTAATTTAAAGGCATGTGACGCCAGAAGGCAGTGTCCAGTCAGAATACCCGTCATGAGTCTACAGTCCTCTCTTTTTAATGATAGGAGCAACTGTGTTAGTCTAAGTTTGTAAGACCTACACATAACTTTCGACACTTTACAGCCCCGCGCTTGAAACCACGCCTTTCCCGCTTGGTCGATCATGTGCACCATTCGCCTTCGCTTAATCTCGCCTAATCTAATTGGGATATCTACGAAGCAAGCTTCACGGGATGCGCCCTTTTAGCTAGTTTGTCCGCTTTTTCATTCCCATCTATTCCCATATGCCGTGGGGCCCAATATAGATGTATGCTTCTCCCTGTCCCGATTCTTTCCAGAGACTGCTTACACTCTAACACGCATTTAGATGCTGTGCTATGCGAAATTATTGCCTTAATTGCTGCTTGACTGTCAATATAAAAGTTAACACGGTTGCAGCTTAAGCTATTCTCTTCCAGGGTTTCTACTGCTTTGGTTACGGCTAATATTTCCGCTTCGAAAACGCTACAGTAATCCCGCAGCCTTTATGATCTGCTTATTTCCGGATCAGCGCAGTATACCGCATACCCTACTCCTTCCACTACTTTGGAACCATCGGTGTACACATGTATCGCTTCGTCTGCCATTTGCGCACCCTTGCGCCAACCGCCCACCTCTACTGTGGCCTTAAGATCTCCCTCGAAGCGCAGATAGGGAATCAGGTAGTCTGTTCGTCTTGTTATTGATGAAGCTGTACTACTATGGCCATATGGTCGGCGCTCAAGCTGCCCCGAGGCACCGAGCCTGGTTGTAGTTTTTAATGCTATGTTCTTTGCTACCAGGTCTACAGGTGCAATGTGCAGAATGGCCGGGGTTGTTTTCAGGGTTCCCGTA
The DNA here is from genome assembly GCF_040869045.1 of Eurosta solidaginis. Lineage (NCBI taxonomy): Eukaryota > Metazoa > Arthropoda > Insecta > Diptera > Tephritidae > Eurosta > Eurosta solidaginis. Next base: position 171,573,145 of record NC_090322.1, on the reverse strand, counting down.
ATGCTTAGCATCGATAGTCTGCATACCCCCTCTAATTTTTTGAGGTATGTTGTTTTTTGTGTGGCTTTCAACCAAACAAGAACTGTATAGAATACAATAGGGCTTACAATCGCTGTAAAAACTCAATGAGAAAGAGAGGGCGATAAGCCCCACGTACACCACAGCATTCTTTTACATGCATAGAGTGCCGTTGAGGCCTTCTTGACCCTCTCCTCCACGTTGAGCTTCCATGACAGCTTACTGTTTAGGATGATTCCTAGATATGTTGTGCAAGGTTTCTCCTGTAAGGTCACCCCTCCTAACTTAGCCCTGGTCCAATTTGGGACCTTGTACCTCTTTGTAAACAAGACCATATCCGTCTTCTCTGCATTGACTTTCAACCCGACATTAGATGCCCAGGTATGAATATCCCGAAGCGCCCGATCCATCAAAGAACTAATCGTTGGAAGGCACTTTCCACTTATGACAATTGCAACGTCATCTGCGTAAGCCGTAAGTTTTACGGGTCCCTCATCGAATTGCCTGAGCAGTTGGTTGATGACCAGTGACCACAGCAGAGGTCATAGCACCCCTCCCTGCGGCGTGCCCCTGTCCAATGATTTCGTGGCCTCGTAAAATCCCCATTGTGATGTAATCTTTCTGCAATTTAACATGCAGCCGATCCATCTGATTAAGGCAGGATGTACTTTAATGTAATTAAGACCAGCCATAATCGCCCATTTTGCAACATTATTGAAAGCCCCGGTAATGTCCAAGAAGACTCCTAAAGCATACTCCTTATATTCCAGGTATTTATCTATGCTTATTACCACCCTATGCATTGCGGTGTCTACCGACATGCCTTTGGTGTACGCGTGCTGTGTTGTGGAGAGCAGCTTTTCATCCACGTTGGACTTTATGTACACATCTATCAGCCTCTCAAAGGTTTTGAGCAGAAATTATGTTAAATTAAATGGGATACACGTGACCGATCTTCCCCGCCTGTGGTAGAAAAGCTACACGAGCAGTTCTTCAAGAGTGCGGTACATGATTCAGTCTTATGCACCTATCGATTATTATTTTAAGCCATTCCACGACCGCCCTACTTGAGACTTGTAGCATGGCCGGGAATATACCATCTGGGCCCGGCGATTTAAACTTAGAAAACGTCTTCACTGCCCACCCGATCTTGGTATCGGTCACCAAGCCCGGCACTACTAGCTCTGTGATCGAAGTGTGAGTGATGTCTGCTGGCTCTTCTAAACCGTCTCCCGATGGGAAATGTGTATCGACAAGCACCTCAAGGGATTCCTCACTATTACGTGACCATTCCCCGTTCTCTTTCTTTATTAGTCCCTGGACTATGTTTCCCTTTGCTAGGACTTTTTCAAAGTGCTGTTTCGCTGGAGCACTCTATGTCCGTACAGAAAGTTTTCCATGAGTTTCTCTTCGCCCTGGTAATTTCACGCTTGTAGATCGTCAGTAGATCCCTGTACTCGTCCCGACACGCTTCGCTTTCCGCGGTCTTTGCGAGCTTAAAAATTTCTTTTACCTGTCTTCTTAGAAGAATCAGCTCATTGATCCACCATGGCGGCTTTGCTTTTCCTCTGAATCTTCTTAGAGGGCAAGCTTTGTTATACGCAGTCATAAGCGTCCTTGTTAGGAATACATTCGACTCCTCCAGTTCCTCTACATTAGCAACCTCTTTGGGTTGTCCCAGTTTTGTTTCTACATGTTTCTGGAATTTAGTCCAGTTCGTTGACCTAGGGTTTCTAAAGGTTCCTCACTTCTCTACCCTCTTTAGGGGGATGCTGAAGCTGATATACGCATGGTCGGAGAGGGATGGTCTCTCAAGAACCATCCAATCATACCTTGATATATCACGCTCGGAGCTCAATGTAATATCCAGAACATTGCTGGATGTTGGACCAATGTATGTAGGGACATTTCCCCTGTTGGCTATATGCAAATTGGTTTGCAGGATGTAACAAAACAGAGATTCGCCTCCCTCGTTCGTATCTGCTCCTCCCCACGCATTGTGGTGCGCATTTGCATATGCGCCTATGAACAAATGCCCTTTGCGCCCTTCCTCCTGTACTAGCATTTTGCACTCTATCGGTGGAACCTCCGCAGCATGAGCCATGTAGCAGGCCGCCAGGATAAATGCCTGCTTATTCTTTTGCTCAACGGCCACCGCTACGAGATCCTCAGTGGTGTAATTAGACAGCATATATGAATGCAGCTGTTTCCTTACCATTACTACAGCTCGCACCCGTCCTTCCGTTTGCGCGTAGTAAACGCCAAACCCGCGCGCGCTAAGTCCAGAAACCTTTCCTCCCGATAAGAGCGACGGCTCCTGGATCAGCGCCACGTCAAACGAACCCTCCTCAAGGGTTAGGAGGAGTTCGCTCGACGCCACTTTACTGTGTTGGAGGATTATCTGTAGGACTCGCAGCACCATTGGGCTGTTTGTCCCCCTCCAGCACCTTCGTCTTGACGTCGTCGTCCTCCCCTTACCCTTTTGGTTTAGAGTATTCGAGGCCCCCTTCAGCCTCTTGTGACTGTTGTGCCGGGTGTTCCTCTGTGCGAGTCACAGCACCATTTAGCGGTTGGTCCTCTTCTAGCACGTTCGGGGTGCATCGGGGACCTCCACCTCTCTTTTTTCCCTTAGGCTTTTGAGGTCCTATTCGACTTCGCCCACCTCTAGCGTGTTAGGGTTTTTATCCTCGGGACTTCTTTTCCTGAGTCGCATGTAAATTTTGCCAGTGCCAAAGGACATTTTGCCAAGCTGCGTGTACAAAATATCTTCCGCCTGCTTGTTTATTTGGAAGATGTAGAGCTGACCATCCTCAGTAGGCCGAGATACAGTAAGTACCTTTCAATCCTGTGTCGGTATGTTCGGATTCTGATTCTGCAGAAGTCGCAGTGTATCCTCAGACTTCATCACGCATAGTATCCATACCTTAACTTTTGGTACCGTGGGGATTTGCGCTTTATCCACCACCTCAAACCGCGCGTTTGTGCCTTGTCTTTGCAGGTTTGGAACCACTTCCTCCACCTACCGCAAGCTCGCGATGTTGTCGCACACTATCATCTTCACACCATTATACCATCGCCCCGAATCAAAGGTTGGAAGGGGCTTACTTGGTTGTTCCCGCATCATCTTAAGCATTAAGCTAATAAGCTCCCTTTCCACAGATCTCCACCTTTCAGTAGTCATTTGTCCGAAAGGACTGCTACGATCAACCAGCGCCATAGTCAGTGACTGCTTTGCCACATCACTCATCTTCTCGGGAAAAGCAGGAGTCTTAGTGTTATCTCCTTTTGGCACCTCCGAGAAAGCCGAATTCTTAGCGTTAACTCCCTTTAGCGCCTCCGAGAAAGCCGGAGTCTTAGCGTTATCTCCCTTTGGCTTATCTCCTACTTCCTTAATTGGAACTTCCCTCTGACTCGCAGCTTTCGAGGTAGTTGCTACCTCGCTATTGGATCCCATCTGTCTTACAGCTTTGGGCCTACTTGTCTTGTCTATGCGACTGCCCTGCCTCACGGCTCTAGGACTGGGTCCTTTCTGCCTCTTGAAAGCAGGCTTGTCGCCTTCCGCCGAACGTTGCCTCTTCATTCTGCCATTCGACGCTTCTTCCTCCTCGTACCGGTTGCATAACCGAGGATTTCTCGCAGCAAACCTTTTGAACTGCCTTCGACCTACTTCTACCGCTTCATGGGCCCATTCCAAGCGCTCGATCTCCACTTCTGTTGGGTCGGCCACTACTCCCAAGCGTTGTACAATTCTTAGTGCTGCATGATACTGCGAGAGAGCTCTTTTACTTCCTCTGCTCCGTACCCTTCTCCACTCTTCTACTCCGTTTTCATTTGTGTGCTTCTTCAACACGGAGTTCATTGAATCAGCACTACTCTCGCTCCCCGAGTCCGACGCATCGCTTAATTCGTATTTGTCGTCCTTGGATTGCGACTCAGTCCTCCTATTTACATCGTCCTTATTACAATCAGGTAATGAGTCGTTCATCTTGGTCGTACGACCACCTGCCCGACAAGGTGGGCTCAGCGGTCCAGCATTATATACGGGGAAAGAACCGTCCGCCACAGCAGCGCCCCTTACTTTGGTAAGGCCACTAATACTTCCCGAGGTGGCCCGGTATCGGGAAGGCTCCGTTCGAATACAGCCGAATTTATCCCCTGGCTGCAAATCGTCCAATAGGCACGGTCCGCATAACACCCTGGATTAGGGGGTTGGCAGTTCTTGGTCACCTCGTATGAGGCGAAACGGCGTAGATGTCAGTCCTAAACAGCTCCGCCTCATAGTCGGGCGCTATGGAGTTCGGCTAAACCCTCACACCAACGACAAGGTGCCTACCCTAGTGAGGGTGAAATTTGGTAGGTGCGAAGATTCTATGACAATAACTGTTTTCTGTGAAAATGGGCGAAATCGGTTGAAGCCACGCCCAGTTTTTATACACAGTCGACCGTCTGGCCTTCCGCTCGGCCGTTGACACGATAACTTGAGCAAAAATCGATATATCTTTACTAAACTCAGTTCACGTACTTATCTGAACTCGCTTTTTATTGGTATAAAAAATGGCCCAAATTCGACTATGACCACGGCCACTTTTTCGATATCGAAAGTTACGAAAAATGAAAAAAATGCCATAATTCTATACCAAACACGATAAAAGGGATGAAACATGGTAACTGGATTGCTTTATAGACGCAAAATATAACTTTATAAAAAACTTTGTAAAATGGGTGTGACACCTACCATATTAAGTAGAAGAAAATGAAAAGGTTCTGCAGGACGAAATCAAAAGCTTTTGGAATCTTGGCAGGAACACTGTTCGTGGTATGACATATATAAATAAATTAGCGGTACCCGACAGATGATGTTCTGGGTCACCCTGATCCACATTTTGGTCGATATCCCGAACACGCCTTCACATATACAAATAAGGGCCACTCCCTTTTAAAACCATCATTAATACCTTTAATTTGATACCCATATCGTACAAACACATTCTAGAGTCACACCTGGTCCACCTTTATGGCGATATCCCGAAATGGCGTCCACCTATAGAACTATGGCGCACTCCCTTTTAAAATACTCTTTAATACTTTCCATTTGAAACCCATGTCATACAAACACATTCCAGGGTTATCCTAGGTTCATTTTGCTAAATGGTGATTTTCCCTTATTTTGTCTCCAAAGCTCTCAACTGAGTATGTAATGTTCGGTTACACCCGAACTTAGCCTTCCTTACTTGTTTTTTTTTAATTTTTATTCAGTATCAATTTAAAATTAATTTGAACCATAAGTCTAGAAGCTTATATTGTTTTGCAATAAAACCAAAAGAACAATTTTTGTAGTTATATCGGCTTCCTGATTTGTCTATTCCAATGTAAAAAAAACTTTCATTTAAGAAAAATTTTTGAGTTTTGTTTATAGTGTATTTTAAATTTTTGGTGAGTTATTGAGCTCAAACCCGCGATAAAACCAAAAGTCTTTAATAAAAATAAAAATAAAAATAAACACAAGGCTCCATATACCTCTGAAGAGATTTAGGCCAACCTTCTCTTCCAACGTGCGTGGTGCTCCTTGTCATATTTCCTGCAAACAGGCGGGACCTAACTTAATTGATTTACGCCGACTCCAGAAATATACTCAGAGTACTTGCCAAATCACAGCCGACTCCGTTTAGAAAAACTTGTTTCTAAATTTTTGATGTTGCTTTGGCCGGAGCACGCTACAACCAAAAAAGTTTTAAAAATCTAAAAACGGTGTGGCGAATATTCGAAGTTTTATACATCACTATGATGCTGCTAAATAAATGCACAACAACAACAAAGCAAGCAGCCACACTTATGTACATGAACACACTAAAGCAAGCTGCCATACATACACATAACCAGCAGCTTGAAGCAAAGGGATTCTTTCACATACACATCACATTATCATCAGCTAAGAGCAGAAGTTGTTACACACACATACACAGCTAAATAACCAAGTATGAGATACAACTGTTCCAGAAGGCATGTTCGTGAAAAGTCTAGACCTTAGGAGAAATATTCGAACGAGGTAACCGAGAGTATAACAGCAGCGCAAGAAAGTTGAGGAATTAGTAATCAGTTCGATTTAAACACGCTATTAGTGAAGTATAATTGTGATTGTGAAGCACTACTCCCAAAGTAGTCTAAATAAACACCATTTTGCAATACTGATTTTGGAGTTATCTATTCGACAGTTCAGCGATTCGAGCGTTAGCAGAAGGTGTATAATTATCAGGAATTTCCCAAAATTCGTTACAATAGAAACTTGTATTCACTTCTGGGCTTAAAAGAAAACCAAATCGTTTCAAAAATCTAAAAATGGAAACTTGTATACCCGTCTGGTTTTAAAACAAACCCCAAGAGTTTAAAATTGCTGCTGAAAATTTTAGAATGATTTGATTGATGAATGAATTTCGTTTGTGAAAAGTGTTGCAATTCATAGATTCTTCTTCGAAACATATTGTTTTATATATGAAGTGTTTTGTTATGTGGCACGTCGATTCGAAACCAGGACACCGCCCATTTTCCTTTTTTATAACTGCAACTCTTTATTTTCAAATTGAAACCCATTTCTGTGCACATATTTTCAGAAAGACTGGTTTAATCTATATTTGAACCCAAATTTGGTTTGGTCATATATGAATGTAGTACACACATTAACATGGACCTTCCAGATAAAGCAAAGATAAAGCCTTGCCAATTTATCAATGTTTTTAATCATTTCACTTGATTTTCATAAGCAAGCGCAATTAAAAAGCAAAAACAAAAACCACAGTGAGTGAAATCAGTCTAGTCAGATGCAGAGCTTAATTGTTTGAGACCCACCGGGACCAACGAAGCAATTTTATTAAATAGTTTCTTATCAACGGTTTCTTTTCGACCGATTTATAAAGAAGTCGTTTCTTACATATTTTTTAAGTTATTGAACGAAAGATTACAATGAAGTTAATGGGAAAAATGCAGTGTCTCGTTCGTACATCATAAGTTTTAAGTCTTCTCTCTTTTGAGATACGATCAACTTTTTCCTGCTTGATTTATTGAGCAAACGGATTCGGATATATATCATAGATTTATCGAGTGCTGCACCCTTCTTTGCCAATTCACCAGTTTTTCGTTATCTTATTTCTCTTAATGACTGCGAACCCAGTATATATATATATATATATATTGACACGACAGCAGATTATACGAACTACCTCTAGAATCTCTGCCTTTTACGCAGCTTTCCGCCAACCCTCCAACTTTATTGTGGCTCCAAGATATATTTCGAAGCTCAACCACGGAGCCATATAATCTGTTCGCGCTATATTAAAGGACTTTGTACTGCTATGGCCTGCACTCAGCCCGCCCCGAGAAATACTTACCTTATTCCCTAAATGTTTTTATACTAAAACCGGAAATGAAATAGGGACCAAACAATTTTAAAAAAGTTTTATATAAGATGCGAGTAGCTTGAAATTGGGTACACAGCTACCTCTTTGCCTCGGTCTGATATACTTTCCTTTCCAGGGACTTATTTGTTTCAAATTTTGAACATAGTAAGCCTTTTGAAAAGACTTTTCTCTGGGAAGTGAACCAAATAGCACATATTCGAAAAAAACTAATGGGTTTAGCGATTTTCCTGATGCTTGGTACAAAACTTTTCACTGTTGTTAGTATTTGGGATACTTTCCATTCCAAAAAATGCACCAGAGACCTTCCAATTTTAAAAATTTGTATTTATGATGTCTGTTGTGGACAGCGAGAGGGAAGGGAAGGCAAAGAATTAAACGAACAGAGACATGGTAAGAGCAAACGCGCTGTGAGTTCTATATTTTCAGGACTAGATAACGAAGCAAAAAAAGTTGGTCTGGCAGTTCATCCAAGAAATAATCGGCGCATTTCCGCCTTTCCAGTTAAGTCACTGTTGACCGATATAACTTCGAGACTGTGAAGGAGTTCGTCTATTTGAGAACAAGCAATAACTAGCTCTTGCTACTTTGAACTGAGTAGGCTTATTGAAAAGTAACTTCCTCTCTCGACAAACAAAAGTCACGCTCTACATGTCGCTCATCATACCTGCCCTTATTTATGGTGCGGAATTATGGACGGCGTCGAGAGAAGATGAGAAGGCTCTTAAAGTGTTCGAGAGCAAAATTCTCTGATAGATTTATAGTCATGTTCGTGATGCCGGCGGCGAATATCGAAGGAGGCCTTAATGATGAGATGTATGAGCTTTACCAAAGGCTTCGCTGGCTAAGTCATATTATGCGGATGGACGAAGACGCTCAGGCCACAAACGTATTTCAGTCAGCACCGCAGTTTGGAAGCAGAGGAAGGGGGAGACCTCCGTCGAGTTGGGAGAGGCAGGTCTAGGAAAACTTTACCTCTCTTCGTGCTCCAACTTGACGTCAGTTATCGCAAAATAGGGATAGCTGGCGCGGCGCGACTTGTTACAAAACAACCAAAATAGCTAAACCGGTTAAGTGCCAATGAACGCTAAATGATGACATAGCGAGGCAATGAGAAAGGAATGTATACATTGACGGAAGTGAGACAGGGGTTAGAATGGGGAGAAAGTTATGGAAAGAAAGAAGTAAAGGGATAGGAAATGGGAGAGGGAGATGCAGAGGAAGAGGGCTAGGGAAAGGAGAGAGAGAGCCTTCGGACTGACAAAATGGTTATAAGAATACAACAAGTATTAGGGGAAAGAGGAAAAGTGAGAGAAGCAAGAGTATTAATGATGATCTAAATGAAATTAATTTTTAAAATAAATGTTGGTTTCTGCAAAAAAAAACTAGAGCGGCGGCAATTGCTTTTTAATATATAGAGTGTGATAAGGTGCTTATTTACTTATTTAATTAGCACTTAACAGTTTAACCGGTTATGGCAGTTCAACAAGGCCAGCCAGTCGCTTCTACGCCCCCACATGACAAAACCAGCTCTTCAATTTTAATGGGGAACCAACGCCTCTAACACCCCTCTTACTATGGTCCACCCCTGTTGAAACTGCAAGTTTCCTTGTACTCGCGTTAGAGGACATCGATGACAATGTGATCGGTCGCACCTATTGTATGGGGCGAAGCACTGCTACAACAACAACGCTCTGCTAATTCACCTAGTCCTTCCATAGGCGACAAGGGATATCAGCTAACTCCAAAAGTCTCTCAAGAGCTATTGCCCTGCGACCAGTCCCAGATACAGGACGGACTAAACACATTTTTTGCAGGTATAACTAAACTTAAGTCCAATGATTTGTAAGCTTTTGATTTTGATCGTTGCTAAGTTTCCACTTCATTTATCGCAATGACGATGCCGTACGGCTGCATTCAGTTGGTTTTGTAATATAAATAAATATATATGCATATATGTATTTCTATGGTTATGTAAGCAATGCAAGCAAATCATCAATACCTGCGAAAACAGCAAAACATTTGATAGCGTTGGGTATATAAAAAAAAAAAAAACAAAAAAAAAAAAACTTTAAAAAACATTTGAAAATATATTCGCTAATATTTCAAAGTGGTGCTCATAAATATTTCACGCTAATTTTAATTGTTAATCGATTTCGTAGTCTTCCATTCGGAACCCGTTTTTATACTCAGCGCACTTTGCACACAGAGTATATTATATTAACTTTGATTGGATAACGGTTGGTTGTACAAGTATAAAGGAATTGAGATAGATATAGACTTCCATATATCAAAATCATCAGTATCGAAAAAATATTTGATTGAGCCATGTCCGTCCGTCCGATTGTCCATCCGTTAACACGATAACTTGAGTGAATATTGAGATATCTTCACCAAATTTGGTACACGAGCTTATCTGGACCCAGAATAGATTGGCACTGAAAATGAGAGAAATCGGATGATAATCACGCAGACATTTTATATATATAACATAACACAAAAAACCTGATTATTTAGTAAATAATACACTTAGAATGCTGAAATTTTACATGTGGACTGATATTGAGACTCTTGATACAAATTTGAAAAATTTAAAATTGCCTTTACTATAAAGAATGCTTTGAAGAAAACTTACCGAAATCGGTTAAGGACCACGCCCACTTTTATATAAAAGATTTTTAAAAGGGTCGTTGGCGAATAAAATAAGCTATATCTTTATATAAATGGCACTTCATTTTCCAGGTGGATTTATAACAGTAAGCAGGAAAAATTTCAAATTTAAAAAAATGGGCGTGGCTCCGCCCTTTTATGACTAAGTAATTTTCTATGTTTCGGGAACCATAAATCGAAGAAAAATTAACGGATCGTAATAAAATTTGGTATACAAATTTTCCCTATAACAGGAAATATTTCTAGAAAAATGTACGAGATCGGTTAAAGACCGCGCCCACTTTTGTATAAAAGATTTTTAAAAGGGTCGCAGATGAAAATAATAACCTATAATTTAGCAAAAAGTAGTTTTGAATCAATGATATTTCACTTATCAAGTTTTATTGTAAGAGGAAATGGGGAGAATTTTTTTTTTTTAACGGGCGGTGCCACGTGTTATGTAGAAAAGTAATTTATCTGAAATGAAATGTGCAATTGAAGCTCACGCTGAGTATATAATGTTCGGTTACACACGAATTTAGACACCTTTACTTGTTTTTTTTAACATTTCTTTTTTTTTTTGCAATAAATTTTTATGGTTACAATTTTTGGTTTTTTCTTTTACAAGAAATAGCGGTAACACAATTCAGCTACACGAGGACAAATAGGTAAACATATGTACGTATTTCATATTTATTTACATGGCTTATATCGATTTACAGTTACATGTGAGTACAAGTTGAAATAAAAAAACAAAAAACGGTCATTGAAGTCGAAATCGAAGCGTATATGAAATCAAGTGCTTCCGCACCGATACAACAATCAATGGCTTTGGTTGGCATATATTTAGTATTATAGTTGTTGTCTACAATTATAGTGTTATTGATCATTGCATTAGATATACATTCACTAGGGTGGTTCGAAAAAGTCGAAGTTAGCGTTAAGCGGCTTAGAATATATTCGCGGCAGGTATGCCTGCCAAAATAGGCTATTATAATACCCAAATAATTCAAGGGGTGGCCAGCGCAATTTATAGCTTCTTCAACCCAATTGTCAACCTAATCTACCATGTCGAATCCTGTATCTTTAGCAGCTGAAGCGCTGACGACCCCAAGCTCCTCGTGGAAGTTGAGAGTGGGGAGCGGGAAAGTCAATGCAAAGCAATGTGGTCATATTAAATCGTTACCGAGATGATCGGGCTTGTACCTAAATGGTTCTAGTTACCAGAAAGTACCGGATCTATATCCGTCAAAGCACCACCAATAACGATGGCACTCCCCTATACTTTCGGGAAGTGTTTTCACGCTACCACAACAACAACAAGTTCTACATTATTTATTTATTTATTTGTATAAACAATTTGTACAAGTAAGACTAAATACTTTTAGGTAGTACATCAATCAGTCTTAAAGATTACAAAGGAAATATGACACATATAAATATAATTCCAAAGAAATAATAAAAAAGAAAACCATAATAATACTAATAACATTAATATCTTAAAAATAGCATTATACATTTTAACATAGAAACATTTTCGGTACACAGATTAAGAATCAAAGATCGAACTATCTTTTAAGATAAGTTAAGAGCTGAGGAAAGTTATTACTGCTCGTTTGAAACATCCTGCTTTTCGTATAGCTTTTGTCTTAGATGGAAGTGAGTTCCATAGACGGATTGAACTGACAAAGAACATTCTGGATGATGATGAGTACCTAAAGTTCGGAACCAAAAGATTCATAGTTCGAGTAGACTGGCACAAATTTAGTTTTTTAAATAAGTAAGGTGGATTTTGGGAACAGAGTAGCTTATGCAAAAAGCAAAGATTTCTCATTTTTAAGAAAGTATATATGCACAAGAAATGCGTTGGACGAAGCAAGGAAGAAAGAAGATCAAAAATTGTGACATATATTGGGGTGGCCATACCAATAAGCGCAGTTTCGGCGTCGGATTCGTGGTGGGAGAGAGACTTTGTCGCCAAGTCCTGGGTTCACGCCTGTGGACGAGCGTCTTGCCGCTATCCGAATAAAAGCAAAATTTTTTAATATATCATTCATCTGCGCCCATGCGCCGACAGAGGAGAAAGACGATGAGGTGAAAGACACTTTTTATGAACAATTAGAACGCACATACGAGCGCTGCCCCCGTCATGATATAAAAGTCGTGCTTGGCGACTTTAACGCCAGGGTGGGCAAAGAAGGCGTTTTTGGCCCTACAGTCTGAAAGCTCAGCCTACACAATGAAACTTCTCCTAACAGACTGAGGCTGATTGACTTTGCCGGTGCTCGAAACATGGTCATATCCAGCACGAGGTTCATGCATAAAAAGATACATCAAGCTACATGGCTCGTTGCAGCCAAAATACGCACCCGCCTCAACGCGGCTAAAACCAAGGAACAAAAAATACAAGGAAAGCTAGACGTCGAAAAGCTTCAATCACAACAGACTGCCAATGATTTCGCAACTCGACTCTCACACCTGCTCAATTAGAGCACAACTCATCCTGAAGGAATACAGGAGCAGTGGGAGCATATCTCCAAAGCACTTCGTACTGCCGCCGAGGAAAAAATTGGTTACCGGCGGCCACGAAAAAACAACTGGTACGATGAAGAATGCCGCGTTGCAACCGAAAGAAAAGACGCTGCCTACAGGGCTACGTTAAAAGCGAGCGAGACAAGAGGAGCGTGTGAACGCTATTGTGAGTTGAAAAGAGAAACGAGACGCCTTTTCAGGAAGAAAAAATCAAAAGCAGAAAGGCGTGAGTGCGAGGAGTTTGAGCTGCTAGCCACCAGGAATAACGCCCGAAATTTCTACCAAAAATACGGCGACAGACGAAAGGTTTTAAGACCGGGGCAAACTCCTGTAGGAATGAAAACGGCGACCTTGTAACTGATGTCCAGAGAGTGCTTAGATTATGGTGGGAATACTTCTCTGCTCTCCTAAATGGAGGCAGCAATTCACTGCGCAGAGATAAAGAACCCGATCCCGCAATCGATGATGATGGAATATTGGATTTGGATTGCCCGCGGAGCTATTCAAGTACGGCGGCGGGGAGTTGGTAAGGCGCATGCAGCAGCTTCTTAGCAAAATATGGGCGGACGAGTGCATGCCCGATGGTTGGAATCTAAGTGTTCTTTGCCCAGTCCACAAGAAGGGGGATACTGCAAAATGCACCAACTATCGTGGAATCAGCCTTCTTAATATCACATATAAGGTCCTTTCAAGTGTATTGTGCGAAAGATTGAAGCCCACCGTGAACCGACTGATTGGACCTTATCAGTGCGGCTTCAGACCTGGTAAATCTACCATCGACTAGATTTTTAGAATGCGCCAAATCTTGGAAAAAACCCGTGAAAAGATAATCGACACACATCAACTCTTCGTCGACTTTAAAGCCGCCTTCGACAGCACGAAAAGGAGCTGCCTATATGCCGCTATGTCTGAATTAGGTTTCCCCGCAAAACTTATACGGCTGTGCAAAATGACGTTGAACAACACCATCAGCTCAGTCAGAATTGGGAAGGACCTCTCCGAGCCGTTCGAAACTAAACGAGGTTTCAGACAGGGTGACGCCCTATCGTGCGATTTCTTTAATTTGATGCTGGAGAAAATTATAGTAGCTGCAGAACTTAACCGCACTGGAACAGTATTCTATAAAATCGTGCAATTACTGGCATATGCTGATGACATTGATATCATCGGCCTAAACACCCGCGCTGTTAGTTCTGCTTACTCCAAGCTGGAAAAAGAAGCGGTAAAGATGGGTTTGATGGTGAATGAGGACAAAACGAAGTACCTGCTGTCATCGAGCAAAGAGTCAGCGCATACGCGCCTTGGCAACCACGCTACTGTTGGCAGCCATAATTTCGAAATAGTAAAAGACGTCGTTTATTTGGGAACCAGTATCAACACTAGCAACAACATCAACACTGAAATCCATCGAAGAATCATTCTTGCCAATAAATGCTACTTTGGACTAGGTAGGCAATTGAAAAGTAAAGTCCTCTCTTGGCGAACGAAAATCATACTCTACAAGTCACTTATCGTACCTGTCCTGCTATATGGGACAGAAGCATGGACCATGACAACAGCAGATGAAGCGGCTTTGGGAATGTTCGAGAGAAAAGTTTTTCGAAAGATTTATGGCGAGTACCGAAGAAGATTTAATGATGACCTGTACGAGCTATACGAAGCTATCAACATAGTCCAGCGAAGAAAGTGTTTCTATCGGAACCCGCCTATGGAAGCAGAGGTAGAGGGTGGCCCCCACTCCGTTGGAAGGACCAGGTGGAAAACGATTTAAACTCCCTTGGTGTGACCAATTGGCGCCGGTTGGCGGAGCGAAGGAGCGACTGGCACGCCTTGTTGGACAGCCATATCCGTTTAGACGGTTAAGCGCCAATTAAGTAAGTAAGTAAGTAATATATGTACATCGCATCCGAGGATTTGTGTGGAAAATGAAGATATATGATCATACTTCCTTTTAGAAAAAATGAACCGGACCGCATTGTTTAAGGCCAATTGTAATTTGTTTAGCGATATCGAGTCAAGGTTACCGTATATAAGCTCACTGTAGGAAATAGGAGGTACAATAAGAGATTTTACCAGCTTCATCTTGGTGTCTCGCGACAACAAATAGGCAGTTCTGTATAATCTTCGTAGAGTACTATAACTTTTAGCAGTGACAAGGTTCATATGATCAACACAAGTCAGAGTGGAGTTGATTTTAAATCCTAAATTGGTAACCACATCGTGGAAGAACATTTTGTCTCCATTAAGCAAAATTTCAGGAAGGTCTTTTAAGTCATACGAGACGTTCGATATTGCTATTGCCTTTGATTTAGTTGCATTAAGGGATAGTTTGTTTAATTGAGCCCACTCTCCTATGCGTGTTAAGTCTTCATTCAGCCTGAAAAATAGGTCTTCGGAAAGACCAATTGGACGAGACATATATATCTGAGTATCATCGGCATAAAGATGAATGGAGACATTGCGACAACAGGCGACTATGTCATTAATAAAAACCTTAAAGAGTATTGGACCTAAGATAGATCCTTGCGGAACACCAGATGTTATGGAATTTAAATTTGAGGAATTTTTCTTGTTGAAACCGATAACAGAGGTAGTTTTGCACTAACTTTATGGCATATGGGCTGAAGTTAAAAAAAGACATTTAATAGCAAGATATCTGGTAGCCGTGATCGTAGTGACCCACATAGTACGAACTATTTCGAACTCCATTTTGAGTTGCTGGGTCGTCAATTCTTTCATTTTTGCCACTTCAAGTACTGTGTATAATTGAAGAATCTCCTTTCTGACACCATTTTCTTTTTTTGACCAATGTACCCTGCAAAAAATGCGATTAATCTACGATAAGTCGGGGATCGGTCGGAAAGGAGCATGCGACTAATGCCAGTTTTGATCTCTTTATATGCTTTGAACTGTTCCTTTATCTTTGAGCACGTCATATGAAGAGATTAATTGTACGCATTTATACCCGACCAATCCCCTTTCTACTCATATGGGAACAAATGAAGACTAATCTCTTTTCTCATCGAAAAGTGTTAGTTTTCGTATGGTACGAGGTTACGTACATTTGAAATGCAATATTAAAACTTACAAAAAATTGTTATCGTCTATGTAAAAAGAATTATGAAGTAGCGAACTCATTCCAAGTGTTATGGGTCCACGATAATGAAACATATGGTCCAAGTCATGTAGGTTAGGTATAGGGCTCCACATTTTTCTTAAATAATTCAAATCAATCACCTCTTAAAATGGACTAATTGAATTTCAACCTGACTAATCTCAACTGTGCCCAAAAGGGACTAGAGGGGATAAATTTTGACCCAATGTAGACAAAAGAGGTCAATCGGAGACCGCTCTCTTTAAGGACTAGTCGCACTATATTTTGAAGGGTAATATATAGTTATACAAATACATATTAATGTAATGTGACTGAATTGTAATAACAATATAATATGTTCAGTCATATAGAAATCTGCATGGTGTATTATTCATATGTTTGTATCTGACTTTAAGTTGTGGCCAACGGACTTTGTTTGGGGAAGTCGTGTGTACGGATTGCGATTTTTAAAGAAAGAAAAAATTGTTTATGCTTTTGTGAACGTTAACATGAATGTCAATATTTTTTTTAATAGCGCATTTGAATATTGTCAATAATAATCGTGAAGATCTGGTCGACAGTGGATTTACCAGTTCTAAAGCCGCACTGATAAGGTCCAATCAGTTCGTTGATTTTGGCTTCAATATTTCGCACAGTACGCTAGATAGAACCTTGTACGCGATAATAACTAGACTGATTCTGCGATTATTAGCGTGATTTGCAAGATCGCTTTTCTTGTGGATTGAGCTGAGCATACTTGATTTCCAATCTGAAGGCATGATCTCATTCGTCCATGTTTTGCCTAAGAGTTGATACATGGTTTTTACCAATTCTTCGCCTGCTTGTTTAGATATCCTCTAAAAATTACGTCCCAGCGTTAATGTGATACGGAAACAGCTTTGTAGGTGCTGGCTATAGTTGGGAAGAAGACTTAGACTTATGAACCACGTCGCATTGTTAAAATTGCTTGGCTCATTAAACGGATCGATGGCAAAGAATGAAAAAAACTATAAACTCCTCATAGCACTCCGGATAAATACTTAAGCACGTTGTAGATGTTTTATTATCAGTAAAAGGTATAGAATGAGTCAATGGACTTGCAGGCTTTGGTCTTCCAGATAGTTTCCTGATACACCGCAGTAGAGGGGAAAAGACTGCGTCATTCGTCCTTATGCCTGTGTAACTGCCTGGCCCACCGAAGGATACATACTTACCGACTTATCATCAAGTTTAATTGAGTTGAACAAAGATTTGACTGTTTTTTATTACGTTAGCACAGATGAAGCTACAGGACCCTAAATAATATAAAGATATCCTAGCGAACTATGTATCTTCTATATTGCGCTATCACGGCCGGAGAGTAGATAGGCAAGAAATATAACAATTTCATTATATATTTGCTATCAATAAGTTAAAATTTAGCAGGCACTTTCACCCAAAATTTTTAAAACGCTATAATGGATCGCAGTAGTGTGGTAGTGTCGTGCTCCACCTACCACAGCAAAGATCATGTGTTCAATTCCCGGGTAAAGCAACATCAAAAATTTAGGAACAAATTTCTCAATTAGCACAAAGTTTTGCTAAGCGGAATCGGCCTTCGGCAGCGATTTGACAAACACTCCGAGTGTATATATGAAAAGCTTCTTAGTGCCTTGCAGATGTCATTCGGAGTCGCCTGCCAATTTGTAGAAAAAACTGAAAGGAGCACGACGAAAATCAGAAGAGAAGCTATTGATTTATAATGGGCAGAAAAAAGAAGATTCTCTTTGTACAACTTTAAATTAAATTTAGAAGTATCTTTGTTATTTCAAATTCCGGAAACCTAGAAGAAAATGTTTTTGCTTATATTTTATTCACACAGCCCAATATTGTACAAATAGCGCCCATAAAATTAATTTCGGTGTATTTTATACTTAAAAAGTATCGAAAGAGTCCTAAAGTAAAATGTTTCGGGAATCATATCGGAAGAACTGCTACCAAATATTTTTTAACTCTAAGCGAATCTGTTCGTTGTTTTCGGAATTATTTCAAGTTCATTTCAAAAGATAAGTTTTTTTAGGGGTGTTATGACTCAAAATTTATATCTGGATCTGTGGCAGTAAACAATAGAACATTAGCAGTTTGGAAACAGATAAAGCTAATTAAGTGTTCCATTGTACTTTTCTGTGTTTATTCATCAAAAATACAGTCATTGTACATATTTCAAATTAGTAATACAATTCAACTCCGCCAATACATACCTACATAATCAAACAATTACTAGGAAATTTTCTTTTGAAAAACTAAAGCACGTGTTTTGTTAAAGCTGAGCTCATTTCATTTCCCTGGAATATAGCAAAACCAATTCATTCAACTAATTAAACATAAAGATTTTTTTTTGTATTCGTGGAACCCATAAAAAAAAGTTGTCGTTTATTTTTTATTCACACAGCCCAATATTGTACAAATAGCGCCCACAAAATTAATTTCGGTGTATTTTATACTTAAAAAGTATGGAAAGAGTCCTAAAATAAAATCTTTCGGGAATCATATCGGAAGGACTGCTACCAAATATTTTTTAACTATAAGCGAATCTGTTCGTTGTTTTCGGAATTATTTCAAGATCATTTCAAAAGATAAGTTTTTTTAGGGGTGTTATGACTCAAAATTTATATCTGGTTCTGTGGCAGTAAACAATAGAACATTAGCAGTTTGGAAACAGATAAAGCTAATTAAGTGTTCCATTGTACTTTTCTGTGTTTATTCATCAAAAATACAGTCATTGTACATATTTCAAATTAGTAATACAATTCAACTCCGCCAATACATACCTACATAATCAAACAATTACTAGGAAATTTTCTTTTGAAAAACTAAAGCACGTGTTTTGTTAAAGCTGAGCTCATTTCATTTCCCTGGAATATAGCAAAACCAATTCATTCAACTAATTAAACATAAAGATTTTTTTTTGTATTCGTGGAACCCATAAAAAAAAGTTGTCGTTTATTTTTTATTCACACAGCCCAATATTGTACAAATAGCGCCCACAAAATTAATTTCGGTGTATTTTATACTTAAAAAGTATGGAAAGAGTCCTAAAATAAAATCTTTCGGGAATCATATCGGAAGGACTGCTACCAAATATTTTTTAACTATAAGCGAATCTGTTCGTTGTTTTCGGAATTATTTCAAGATCATTTCAAAAGATAAGTTTTTTTAGGGGTGTTATGACTCAAAATTTATATCTGGTTCTGTGGCAGTAAACAATAGAACATTAGCAGTTTGGAAACAGATAAAGCTAATTAAGTGTTCCATTGTACTTTTCTGTGTTTATTCATCAAAAATACAGTCATTGTACATATTTCAAATTAGTAATACAATTCAACTCCGCCAATACATACCTACATAATCAAACAATTACTAGGAAATTTTCTTTTGAAAAACTAAAGCACGTGTTTTGTTAAAGCTGAGCTCATTTCATTTCCCTGGAATATAGCAAAACCAATTCATTCAACTAATTAAACATAAAGATTTTTTTTTGTATTCGTGGAACCCATAAAAAAAAGTTGTCGTTTATTTTTTATTCACACAGCCCAATATTGTACAAATAGCGCCCACAAAATTAATTTCGGTGTATTTTATACTTAAAAAGTATGGAAAGAGTCCTAAAATAAAATCTTTCGGGAATCATATCGGAAGGACTGCTACCAAATATTTTTTAACTATAAGCGAATCTGTTCATTGTTTTCGGAATTATTTCAAGATCATTTCAAAAGATAAGTTTTTTTAGGGGTGTTATGACTCAAAATTTATATCTGGTTCTGTGGCAGTAAACAATAGAACATTAGCAGTTTGGAAACAGATAAAGCTAATTAAGTGTTCCATTGTACTTTTCTGTGTTTATTCATCAAAAATACAGTCATTGTACATATTTCAAATTAGTAATACAATTCAACTCCGCCAATACATACCTACATAATCAAACAATTACTAGGAAATTTTCTTTTGAAAAACTAAAGCACGTGTTTTGTTAAAGCTGAGCTCATTTCATTTCCCTGGAATATAGCAAAACCAATTCATTCAACTAATTAAACATAAAGATTTTTTTTTGTATTCGTGGAACCCATAAAAAAAAGTTGTCGTTTATTTTTTATTCACACAGCCCAATATTGTACAAATAGCGCCCACAAAATTAATTTCGGTGTATTTTATACTTAAAAAGTATGGAAAGAGTCCTAAAATAAAATCTTTCGGGAATCATATCGGAAGGACTGCTACCAAATATTTTTTAACTATAAGCGAATCTGTTCGTTGTTTTCGGAATTATTTCAAGATCATTTCAAAAGATAAGTTTTTTTAGGGGTGTTATGACTCAAAATTTATATCTGGTTCTGTGGCAGTAAACAATAGAACATTAGCAGTTTGGAAACAGATAAAGCTAATTAAGTGTTCCATTGTACTTTTCTGTGTTTATTCATCAAAAATACAGTCATTGTACATATTTCAAATTAGTAATACAATTCAACTCCGCCAATACATACCTACATAATCAAACAATTACTAGGAAATTTTCTTTTGAAAAACTAAAGCACGTGTTTTGTTAAAGCTGAGCTCATTTCATTTCCCTGGAATATAGCAAAACCAATTCATTCAACTAATTAAACATAAAGATTTTTTTTTGTATTCGTGGAACCCATAAAAAAAAGTTGTCGTTTATTTTTTATTCACACAGCCCAATATTGTACAAATAGCGCCCACAAAATTAATTTCGGTGTATTTTATACTTAAAAAGTATGGAAAGAGTCCTAAAATAAAATCTTTCGGGAATCATATCGGAAGGACTGCTACCAAATATTTTTTAACTATAAGCGAATCTGTTCGTTGTTTTCGGAATTATTTCAAGATCATTTCAAAAGATAAGTTTTTTTAGGGGTGTTATGACTCAAAATTTATATCTGGTTCTGTGGCAGTAAACAATAGAACATTAGCAGTTTGGAAACAGATAAAGCTAATTAAGTGTTCCATTGTACTTTTCTGTGTTTATTCATCAAAAATACAGTCATTGTACATATTTCAAATTAGTAATACAATTCAACTCCGCCAATACATACCTACATAATCAAACAATTTACTAGGAAATTTTCTTTTGAAAAACTAAAGCACGTGTTTTGTTAAAGCTGAGCTCATTTCATTTCCCTGGAATATAGCAAAACCAATTCATTCAACTAATTAAACATAAAGATTTTTTTTTGTATTCGTGGAACCCATAAAAAAAAGTTGTCGTTTATTTTTTATTCACACAGCCCAATATTGTACAAATAGCGCCCACAAAATTAATTTCGGTGTATTTTATACTTAAAAAGTATGGAAAGAGTCCTAAAATAAAATCTTTCGGGAATCATATCGGAAGGACTGCTACCAAATATTTTTTAACTATAAGCGAATCTGTTCGTTGTTTTCGGAATTATTTCAAGATCATTTCAAAAGATAAGTTTTTTTAGGGGTGTTATGACTCAAAATTTATATCTGGTTCTGTGGCAGTAAACAATAGAACATTAGCAGTTTGGAAACAGATAAAGCTAATTAAGTGTTCCATTGTACTTTTCTGTGTTTATTCATCAAAAATACAGTCATTGTACATATTTCAAATTAGTAATACAATTCAACTCCGCCAATACATACCTACATAATCAAACAATTACTAGGAAATTTTCTTTTGAAAAACTAAAGCACGTGTTTTGTTAAAGCTGAGCTCGTTTCATTTCCCTGGAATATAGCAAAACCAATTTGTTCAACTAATTAAACATAAAGATTTTTTTTTGTATTCGTGGAACTCATAAAAAAAAGTTGTCGTTTATTTTTTATTCACACGACTCCTTTAGGTATAAATAGCGCCCACAAAATTTATCAAATAGTACTTTATATTTAAAAAGTAGTGCAAAAGGTCTTAAAGTAAAATGTATTCAAGCATTCATTTCGTGATCTTGTCTCTCGTGCTTAGCAAATACTTGACAAATACGAATGCGCAATTACGCATTGTAGGTGGTGAGGATATAAGTATAGAGCAGAGTCCTCATTCGATTGCAATTTTTCACGAAAGCAAGTATATATGCGTTGGTAGCTTAATCAACATGAATATGGTGGTAACAGCTGCGCATTGCGTAGTACAACCAGATGTGACGCAGTTCGTCGTTGTAGCTGGCGTAACCGATTTATATGAAGTAAACATTGGTGGAGGGCAACAACACATTTTGGATACAGTATATTATCATTGTGACTATGATAGACCAACAGCATATATAGATATAGCTGTGGTTAAAGTGGATGGATTATTTTGGGAGACATATCAAGTAAAACCAATATCTCTTTGCGAAAATCAATTAATACCGCGTACACCACTGCAAATTAGTGGATGGGGTTCGGCACAACCAAATGCTATAAGTTATTATCGTCTTCTCCAATTTATTGAATTGAATATAGTAAGCTTTGAACAATGCACGAATATTTATTTGCATCAACAACCACCGATATATTTACGAGACACACTCATTTGTGCTCGATGTCCCGGAAAAAGTCCATGTCATGGAGACTCTGGAGCAGGAGCCCTTGTGCAAGGAAAACTGTGTGCGGTAGTACGTGGTGGTTGTGAGGACTCCAATATTCCGAGTTTATATACAGATGTAAGACATCCAAAATCTAACGAGTTATTAAGTTTCGTGATATTAATGTAGTAATTGAAGGGTGTTGTTATAAATTGACTGTTGACTGGAATATCACCCTAGCTCGGCTGAGCGCGGAATAACGAATTATTTGGAGATGTGGCGTTTTCCAAACAGCAGCTGAGATATAATCTTATTCCACTCAGCATTCGAAATAGCCATATTTTTATATTGTTTCAATTACAAATAAATTTTTATAATTACGAGTCAATAAATATTTTTGATTATTTGCAATAAAAGTGTGACGTAAGTAAATGCTTTTAGTTGTGTGACCAAGTTTTGCTCACGACTGTAAAGTTAAATCATGTATGAATAGATCATGAGATAGAAAGAAAGTTGCGAAGTAACTACCAACCTTATGGAAATTAATGTAATGGACTATTGAAGCCATAGAATAACGTTTTTTTCATAACTAACGATACCATAGCCAACCAATAAGTTTTTGGGTTTCCACCATATTCATAATCTATAAATTTTTGGGTTGGCGAATTTATTCACATTTTGGAGATTTTATTTTTTTTTTTTTAATTTTTTGACGTTTCCCATTTTATGAAGTTATCACATTTCTTAGGTTTATTTTCAGGACCTTTAAATGATCGTATTAAAAAAAAAAAAATTTATAGCTGCGTCCGGTTCCGAGAAAAGTGAGTGTCTGCTGGCTTAAGTCTCAACCCAGCTGCCATTTCGTGAAAACACAACGCACAGATCCCGAACGACCTGAACAATTTATATCTCATTTAGTGGCATTTTATTACCGCCACAAAAATGTATAATTTATCGAAACTATCGCTTGTAGCGATTAAGTGGAGCAGTATAGAGGAATTATAAGTTTATACATAATATGAAACGCATTGGTAACCCTTGTTATGCTGGCATGTTGTAACGCTTTTTGTCTTTTGTCCAAAAATATCGGGAGAGGTATCAAACGATGTGTCTTGACTCCGAGAACAAAAATCCGAAGGTGGAAAAGAGAAAGTGTAAGCTGTTAGGAGATGTTTGTAGTTGAATTTGAAAGTTTTCATTTGGTTGTTGTAACGTTGTTGTATACAACAAGTGAATTGGTGTAGAAAGAGGTTATTCACGGATTTAATTGCAATCCCTAAGAAGTGTTGGACTGGCCAGTGCAATTTAATGTAAGCGCGGGCGAAAGCCGCCAATGCAGAAAAGTATTCTGTGTAAAAACCAGGGTTGCAAATCGTTTCAAACCCCGAACGGACCCGCTATTTTGGGGCTTTGAAGGGAACTACGAACCGAACCGTCTTTTCTTTCATAACTCCAAACACCGTCCCGAACATATCGACAATACGCTGGTAACTATCCGATAACAAATCGATACATTTTTGATAACATATTGATAATTTTTTGATAACATATCTATAGTTAATCGATAACATTGCGATGATAAATAGGGAACTTTGATGGCAAATCTATTAAGTCGAGTCGATAAAAATCGAACACACGGTGATAGCAAATTGATAACACTTTTCGATAGCAAATCAATAATTTTTTATCAACACCTCTATAAATTCGCGATTAATAAGCGATAACCTATGGATTACAAAAAGATAATTTTCGAATAACACACCGATAATTTTGCGATAAATATTCGAAAACTTTTTTATAGCAAACAGATAACTCGTCTATAATTTCGACAACTCACCGATGACGTTTGTTTTTGATACCAAATTTATCACAAATCGATGACTCGTCCATAATAAACGGGTAACACATCTATAATAAATCGATAACTCGTCGATAACAAACCACTATCAAAACATTTCACTCACAACGCTACAGTAAAGTGACTGCACATACGCTTACATTCTGTATTGCCCCATACAGCCTACCAATAACACATACTACGCTTACACTTATGCTTACACTCTGGATGCTCCCATGCGGTGAGCAAAGCTATTTACACATCAATAAGTCCTAGAGACGGTCGCTTAAGAGTAACCACATGGCACTCTTTACGACTAATTCGATGGTCGTAAGCTTATCGAATTTAATGTAGGGTAATTATCATTCAAATTACATTTGCTGCAACAAAATATGTATGTCGATGTATTAAGGTGTCATATTAGGATTCCTTTAAGGAAATAATTTGTGAGTCTTATATCTTAGGATTTTCAAATGATCTTAGAAATGTCGCAGCCTGGCGCTTCTTTCCACGCCTTTTGCTTGATGGTTCATATGCAAATCTTTTCTCCTTTGATTACTCTCAAAGGGATGCTATATCGTTGATTTAGCGAGTGCTGCACGCTCCTTTGCCAACACATCGGACTTTTTGTTACCTTTTGTGGCTTTATGACCGGGAACCCAGTACTGATGCATAGTTCTTGTTGAAGTACTGTGTGCGTTTATCACCTTAAGTGCTGCCTTACTATCAATATAAATATATTGAAATAATCAAAGTTTCAACGGAAAACTTGCAAGAAAAGTTTAAAAGATAGCATAATAGAAATAGTGGCATAAAATATATAGCACATCTACCACTTTAACGGTAGCAATTCGAGCACTAATCAGTTGCAGCATACCAGAAATATTGCAAACAAATAAACTGGAGTTTCAACGAGATATTCCGGAAACAAAGTTTACGCATCACTTGATTGTTCTGCGTCAGGGAAATGGAAACTCGTCGCTCTATATTAAGTATGGTAACTGATAGGCTAACCAAGGTTGTTGATATGTTTGATATGGCAATGCAAAATCAGCGAACACTAGCGCAAAGTAGAAAGAGAGTGAAAAAGCGAATACAAAAATAATTGACTGTGCAATGAAGATAACTGAAAGTAAACAAAGTGGTGTTTGAGATAAGTGAGGAAAACAATTTTTAGTCAAGTCTTACTTGACTAAATGTTGAGGCGATCAGTTACGAGTGTGTTATATTTATCTCACTTTCGACAAAAACTGCGCGCCCAACACTGGTATACGTCTTCAATCAAATTTAATCATTATGCAGCTGTATTAGCTGCGAACGAAATACGCGAATATTCAAACCAAGGCTGATTTAAAGTGGTGTTTAATAATTAGTTTCAAACCCTAAGAGATTAAACAAATTATATAAAATTCACTCACTTACACCCAAAGGCGTCTTATACGGTGGTGGATCGTAAATTGACAAATAACTATAACTTATATTTTCCTCAAAGAAATTTAGATACATAGATATTGTTAAAAAAAAATTCAAAAAAATCGGTACAGCGTTACTCATCCAAATTTAGAGTGAAGTCGTGGCACTAAAACATAGTAAATCATTATGCAGCTTTTGAGTTAGGCACATCTCACACGCGTAAGAAATGTTAGCTTCCCTGTAGGGAAACTCTCTGCTCTCTGTTTCAATATCCTAGGCGGTGCAAATTATTCTCGCTGCATTGCATTTCCTGTAGTTCGAACTACACCCTTTTCAATTTTAGTTCAGAAAGTTGAAATTGAAGTTCAGAAAATTACAATGAAGTAAAATTTTAAAAATTCAAATCGAAATAATTTCAAACAAGGAAAAAATTTGTCAAAAACAAGAAAAGCAAGTAAGGACGGAACTGTCTGTTGTGCCGAAGACTTCACACCTTTCATGAATGGGGGCTGAACAATAATCTTATCCCGTTCGTAATCTCCAAATAATCGGATGTAGAAGATAAGAAATATATAATGAACAGATGCACACACCTAAGCGATTTTTAGGATAAAAAAAAAATTTACAAAAAATTAGGTAGGTAATTTGTGTGAGGATGCAAAGTTTCACGTTTCTTGTGATCTGCATGTAAAAACTATGACTACGAATTACGTATTTCAACAATATATGACGTAAACGTAAGTATTTGATGAAATTTGAGTCTTCTAGCCGTTAAAAAGGGGCAGAAATGATAGTTTATATGGGGTATATAATATATATACAACCGATCTATAAAATTGTTTCAGACAATAATGACGGCTTTATACACTGAAAGAAATGGTGCTAGTAAAATCAACAAATCGGTTCTGTTGTTCTTGACTTAACGGAGATTCGGTGAAATTGATCGAATTACGGTTAATTCGACCGAATTCTTTGTCAAACGAACAAATTAGTTTAGTCAATTCAACAGAAGAGAAATTGTCGCTCTTAAGTTAACAAACTTCTGTAAAATTGACAGATTCCTGGTCAATCTAACTGATTTTTCTGTTAACACAACTGAACTCACCGGTCATTCCAACAGCAATCAACAGTCAATACATGAGCAAATTTCAAAGAAAATTTTACGCTCACTGCGCTCTCCACTTTGTACTTATGACGATGGTGCCACTTGTTTAAAAAAAATACCAAAATAAGAAAACCACCAAATTGAAAAAACACACAAAATGGGAAAACAACAAAAAACTAGTTTTTCAGTTATCAATACAAAACTAAAAACCTCTTTTGAATTTACTGTGCAAAATATTATGAGATACCGGGACATCTATTTATCGGGTACAATTTTCCAACTTCTCCTCCAAGCGAAATGCAAAATTGCGCCCTCTTATTGAAAAAGTTTTGTTTGAACGAAGAGGATTTTTCCAAAGCTAGTAACATTTTGTTCAAGTTTTTACGAATTTTCACTCACGCGAACGAATTTATTCAGATAATAAAAAACATTATTTTTTAATGTTGATGTTTCCGACAACATAAAAGTTTGAGTTGTGTTGGATTCGTTTCAACTTATAGTGTTACGAAAATTAAACTTGACGAATTACATGTAAAGTTACTCCAGTGGTGAATTACCTTCCTGCGATTTGATTCTTTACTTTTCTATAACTTAGAAGTTTTCTATTTAATAGTTATGTCAAACATTTATACAAGTTTTGCTCGAAACAATCAAGTGTGGCAACTACATGCAAGAGAAGAAATTGAGTATGAGCTGAGCTGCAACTGAAAGAATTGAGAATCAGTTTTGTGACTACTATTTTCATTTCTATTTGCAAAGCGAAGTTCAAAACTATACATTAAATAAATTATAAAATATAAAATTTGGTGAAAGTGCGTTTAATAAAACAAAATAATAAAGTGTATAATGTTTAATGTATTTTTGCCATGAAAAGCTCTCAGTGAAAGCTCATCTGCCTTGCAGCCGCCGGTCGGAGTCGGCATAAAACATGTAGGTCCCGTCCGGCCAATTTGTAGGGAAAATCAATAGGAGTACGACGTAAATTGGAAGAGAAGCTCGGCCTTAGATCTCTTCGGAGGTTATCGCGCCTTTCATTTATTTATTTATATGGCAACATAGGTACTTTCGTACAAAGCTGTCGCAACAACTTTTTTTGTTCATTTGACTACTTAAACGGCCAATTACGAATCAACGATTTGTGCGCAGTTGATTCAACATCTTGTTGCGATGGATAAAAATTAACAGAAATTTCGGTTGCATTGACCCGTATTTCGGTTGATTTTACCAGTCTTTTTCTTTTAGTGTACGTAAGCATTCGGTGAAATTTGAAGCGTCTATTTATTAAAATGGTGCAGTAATTACGAAAAGCTTCTTATCTGAACAATCGGTTGTGGGGGATATATACTACATATATGTATATCGGTCGTACATCATCCATTTTTTCAGACAACAATATGTGCAATATACGGAAGCATATGGTGAAGTTTAGCTTCAGTCTGATAAATTAAGCAAAATATGACAAAAATCCTCTTTTCTGAAAAATCGGTTGTATGGGAGATATATGCTATAGTGGTCCGATCCGGTCGGTTCCGACAAATGTCTAATTGGGTACATAAATATATCCGCTCACCAAATTTAATCAAGATATCTCAAAAATTTGCATATAAACAGACAGACGGACATACTCAGCTCTTCATCCTGATCATTTCGGTATACTAATTCATCTATTTTCCTTTAAGGACTTACAATTTTGTGATTCGCGACAAAGTTAATGCATCATTTCATTTTCATGAAAGGTATAAATATAAAGGCAATTCTGTCAGTCTAAAAAACGGGGTAAACGTAGAAACTATGACACGTATTCTGGGCCAAATATACAACACTCAGAGAACGCACCACTTATACATAGTTGTATCTCTTCTATCTGATCCTGCATATAGCGGCAAAAGTGAAATATAAAATGTACATATTGCGACGAATATTAACATTTTTAAGCTGTTAGTAAATAGTCTTATGTACATGTACACATTAAAGCTAGCAACACTTATGTAGAAGGCGACGAAGAGCTATCTCACACACACAGATGTAGGTACCAGGCGAAGTAGGTACTTACACATACACATGCATATGGCTATAAACTACAAATATACATGAGCTACAACTGTTCGGGAAATTACTAGACTTTAGGAGAAATGGGTTAACGAGGAAACCGAGAGTATAAAAGCAGCACAAGCTGAGTAATAACGAATCAATTGTGATTTAAGCACGCTATTGGCTGTGAAGTAAAATTGTGAAGTACTAATTCCAAAGTAATCTAAATAAAGACCAGTTGGCAATACTGAATATTGGAGTGATTTATTCACCATTTTAGCGATTCGAACGCTAGCAGAAGGGTTCAAATAAGCGGAATTTCCTCAAAATTCGTTACAATATTATATATCTAAAAAGTTTACATTTTTCGCGCACAGAAAATTTTTTTTTCTTTTTTGTAATGAAATTTCAGTCTAAACGTTCTTGTCACGTTTATAAATTTTCTATTCAACTATACATGAGTTTGTGTCATGATGTAATAATAAAGGGGAAGTCAACAACATAACATCACTTTTTCGATAGCCTTTTTTCCAGTATTTACTTGTATTACAAAAGTATTACATTTTGATTGCTTAATTTTTCGTATAAAATTCCCCAAAAAATTTGTTTTCTGCAAAATTGGTTCTATACTCTTTTGGCTAAACAATTCTATTAACGGCTTATATAGTCATAATATTTCTAAATGTTTAGCAAAATCTACTCCGATCGTAGTAGAACTCAAAGGCAGTTCTGTATGATAGACTACCCTCTAAGGTATGCATGCCAAACTTGTCAGAATAAGGGAAACATCAACGGGATGAGAACACCTGAATATTCATTTCATCATGAGTTTGTGTATAGAAAATGTGGAAACAGTAGAAAATTGTTCACAAATGTATTTTGGTTTTGCGTGTAGAAAACTTTTGACTGTAAAATGGAAAATGGTTTCTAGACAGAGAGAATACCCTTTTTAAAACGTGGGAAAATTTTCATTTTCTCAGGCCATATTCAGATGACTTTTTTTTTGAATTTCATCAGTTTAGAAAAAAATCCGTCCCCTATGCCCAGATCAGCCAGAATAAGAGCTATCTGTGTTTGGCTATAGTTTGGATGTGATGCATGGCTGATCGGAAAAATTTTTTTATTAAAAAAGTTTCACATTGGCGGCCGCCGTGGTGTGACGGTAGCGTGCTCCGCCTACCACACCGAAGATCCTGGGTTCACGCCCCGGGCAAAGCAACATAAAAATTTTAGAAAAAAGTTTTTTCAATTATAAGACAATTTTTCTAAGCGGCGTCGCCCCTCGGCAGTGTTGGCAAGCACTACGAGTGTATTTCTGCCATAAAAAGCTTCTCAGTGAAAATTCGTCCGCCTTGCAGATGCCGTTCGGAGTCGGTATAAAAACAAGTAAGTCCCATCCCGCCAATTTGCAGGTAAAAATAAAAAAGGAGCACGACGCATATTGGAATAGAAGCTCGGCATAAAATCTCTTCGGAGGTGAAAATAGTAGACTGGTAGTCAGTTGACATGTTATGTAGAAAGAGCCACCTCTGTCTATTTATCGGCCATTTCGATCATACAAAATTAGTTAAAAAAATATAGATAATAGTGTTTGTTAGCTAATGCGAAACCAACTTTTAATTAGTTTCTTTTCCTGCTGGGTATTTACCAAAAATTTAAAAATTGATCATTAAAATCTCCCCTAAAATTATACTCAATAGTGTTAAAAAGCTTGTACGAGTAGTTATGTTATTTATGTAATTTTGTATGTATGTAAATGTGTATGTACAAATGTAAATAAATATTAGCGCGTGGTGATTGTTTTGCACCATTACTTTCGTTAATCTATCAATTTGTTTGACGGAAATGAAAATCGCAATTTGTTGGCATGCTTTTAAGCAATTGGTTTTGATTTCAAGTGAAATTTTTAATGAAAAAAATCCAAATTTTTTAAACTTAATTATAGTGAATGCTAATAAAATTAACAAAATTTACTTATTTATTTATTTATTATTCTACAAATTTAACAATTAATCATACCAAAAATAGTTAGGGATTTACTGTACAGATGCAAGGTGAACAAAATTTATATTGTAACGAATTTACTGCAAATCCTCTTATTTGCAACATCCTGCTAAGTTCGAATCACTAAACTGTTGAATAAATAACTCCAATATGTAATAATGCAAAATGGCCTTTATTAAAGTACTTCACAATAACACTCCAACTATTTTCAAAGTAATACTGCTATTGCTCGCTAGATAGCGTCTTAATCGAAACTAATTGATAGCTTCAATGAAACTAAACTCTCGTGCCTCTACTGTCGCTTTTTATACTGTCTGATTTCCTCGTTGCATACTTCTAGGCTTTTCCATTCCAGAACTTACTAGTTAGTTATCAGCTACAAAATCACCAACCACAACTATGTTCATTGCTTCTCATATGCGCGCGAGTAATACTTGCACAAATTATTGCCCTCTCTTGCGAGCACCTTAGATAAGATATATGCATGTGTTTGTGCGTTGCTTCTCCGCTGCGTTTACGTACATATGTGTAGACGCAATTATTAATTCGTTTATGCAGATACATAATGATCGATTTATAGATGTGCATGATATCGCTGTTTAGCATCGGCTTAGAGATGGCAGTACCCCTTAGTGTTGCTAATATTCGTAACAATATTATATAGCATGTATGCACATATATTATTAAATCAGTTGTCGGTATGGACTGTGATGTCGAGCCACGGGAATTAATTATTAGTATTGGCCGTAATTTCGAGAGGTTAATTTATATATACACCCCACTAGTTGGGGCTGCGTTGTCTGGGAGGTTGGAAAGGACGTGATTCCAAGCCACGCACCCGAGCAACGGCAATCGATTATTAGTGCTGTCGCAATGGAAGTGACTTCGTGCAGCTGATGTATAATTAACACACAATTAGTAGGGCTGCGATATGTGGGAGGTTGGAAAGGACGTGCTTCCAAGCCACCCGCCCAAAATTATTGCAGCTGGTTGGAAAGGAGGTGATTCCAAGCCACCCACCCAAATCATTGCGTATTTAAAGTAGTCAGTAAATAATTTTTTCTTTTTTTAGTTAACATATGTTGGTAAATTTTGGTTAAAAAAATGTTTTTTTTTAATTATTTAGCTAAGTAAGATGGTAGCGTGCTCCGCCTACACACCGTATGCCCTGGGTTCACACCCCGGACAAAGCAACGTCGAAATTTTAGAAATAAGAGCACGACAAGCTCGGCCTTAGATCTCTTCGGAGGTTATCGCGCCTTACATTTATTTTTTTTAAGATTGGTTTTTAATTACAGTATTTACATGCCTAGTTATATTTATAAACAGGCAGACCCGGCAGACGTTCTTCAGCCCTAAATTTGGTTTATCTGCATAATTTTTAAGTAGTTTTTACCTCATACTCTGCCTCCGTCTCTCTCCCCCTTTTCATTATCCTT
The DNA here is from genome assembly GCF_040869045.1 of Eurosta solidaginis. Lineage (NCBI taxonomy): Eukaryota > Metazoa > Arthropoda > Insecta > Diptera > Tephritidae > Eurosta > Eurosta solidaginis. The sequence continues at coordinate 171,541,093 of NC_090322.1, read as the reverse complement.
TCATTCACTCCTCCCTCTGCCTTTCACTTTCCCTGCTTCTTTTTCTCCCTCTTCGCCTTTTCTCTCACTGCTTTTTTGCTCCGTCTTTCCCTATCTCTCTATTTTCGCCTCGTTCTATCTGTTTCTCAGTCTCTTTCTCCTTCCCACTTTTCTCTTCGCTAGTTCTTCTTATTTTTCACCATCCCTTATTCCCAGTCCCAGTTTCTGCTAAAGACCCAGCCCAAGTCCAAGCCCTAATTCCTGTCTGAGTCCAAGTTCAAGTCCAAGTCCCCGTCCCAGTCCCAGTCCCAGTCCCAGTCCCGGTCCATGTTCAAAGTTCCAGTTCTAATTCTAGTTCAAGTTCCAGTCCCAGACTCACTCCCAGTTCCAAGTTCTAGTTCTAGTTCTAGATCCAGTCGCACTCCCTGTTGACCCCTGGTCCATTTCCCGGAAATAAAAGTGCCGTAAATACTAATAAATGCAAGGTTGCCTATATACCGAATTTCAGGCAAACTTAACGATGAATAGAATTTGTTCGAATAGATCAGTCCCTGTTCCACGTTCCAAAAAAAAAGGTTCGTAAATACTAATATAGGCAAAGGGATACTTAGATAACACATTTCTGGCGAATCGAAATATGAACAGGATTTGTTCGAATAATTTAAGATGCATTACGCATGCCTGTCCACAAATCACTGCACCATACCAACGACACGCTTTTGACAGTGAAAGCTTAAATTTAATTAACATTTGTAAGTGTATACTTACATACATGCCAACCAAATAAATGTTTTAAAAATTATAATCATGAGAATAGCAATTGTTCAATGAGAAAGTCAAGCAATATGTGACCCTAACGTTGCCCGCCAAAAAAATCTTATAAACAGCTTTTGCAGCATTAGCTTGACCGCTTTAGAATTATTATAATCAATTGATGCTTAACTGCCTATGCGCTTTTGGACGTTTCATAAGAAATCACGCCAGCTATCTCCATTTCGCGATAGTTGACATCGATTTGGAATACCAAGGGAGATCAAGTCTTTCTACATCTCTCAGCTAAGTGGAGCTATTTTCCTTCAACTGTTTCCAAATATGGATTTCGATAGAAATACTTTCTTGGCCGGAGCGTCTTCTTGAAGTTGAACCACGGTTTGGAAGGATCTCCATAAGACTGACCGAATGAGTACATAGTGTTATCAGAAGTTTGCTCAACGACCAAACTGAAAAACCCTATCAGAAACAAAAACCTGCGTTATAAAAAAACTCCGTCCTCATGCACAGTACTAAAGGCTTTCTATGACCTCTGCTACTAGCTGATTCTAGATCCTATAGCTGTGCACGAGCACAAAACGTGCTGACTTGGTTACGGACCAAATCCACGGCGACCTTATTTGCAGCATGGACATGACAAATATCGACCATATTGTACAACGACGCCGATGACTATACGCCACCGACTGTCCTACATCAAAAAATACTGGAGGTGAAGTTCGATCAGGATTTATTTTTTGGCGAGCATGGAACTGCAATCATACCTAAAGTCCAGAGCCGCTACAAAATCCTCAAGTCTTTTGCCGACAGCACTTGGGGCAAAGATAAAGAAACGCTCGTAACCACCTATAAAGCTATTGGCCGGTCACTTGCATGCTACGCGTCCCCAATATGGTCACCGAGCCTACAAACCCAATGTATGTCCCGCTTGTAATGTGTCCCCACATGACACCAACCATCTTTTCAATTGCAATGTGCAACCAGCACCTCTAACACCTATTAGAACTGATCCAACCCTATTAAAACTGCAAGTTTCCTCGGACGCCCGTTAAATGACTTTGATGGCATTTAGCGAGTGGCCGTACCCATTGGATGGGGCGAAGCACTGCAACAAACACAGCAACAACAACAAAACGTGTTCGATCGTTTCCTCCACCACACTTCCTACATCTGCTATCACCTACAAAGTGCATTTCAAAAGCATGTAACGCCAGAAGGCATTGTCATGTGGGAATACCCAATCATGAGCTTACAGTCCCTCTTTTCAATGATAAGAGTAACTTTGTCGTAAGCTCGTAAGACATGCTCGTTATCTTTGACATTTTGCAACCCAGCGTTCAGTTCCGCGCCTTTTCTGCTTGGTCTATCATGTGCAACTTTCGCCTTCTTTTATCGCGCCCAATCCGATTTGAACGTCTACGATGCAAGCTTCGCGGGATGCGCCCTGTTTAGCATCATGCCAGGGGACCCAATATAGATGTATATTTCTCCCCATCCCCATTCTTTCCAGGAATTACTTACACTCTTACACACTTTTGGATGCTGTGCTATGCGAGATGATTGTCTTAAATGCTGCATGACTCTCAATGTACAAATGACACGGCTGCAGTTTAAGCAATTTTCCTTCCTCTACCGCTTTAGTTACGGCTACTACTTCCGCCTGAAAAACACTACAGTGCTCTGGCAGCTTACAGGATGTGTATATTTGCGGACCAGCGCAGTGTATCGAAGGAAGGAAACTACCTTTTGTGCGGTCATCAACCAAACAAAAAGTCCATAGTATAGGATAGGTTTTAAAATCGATATAACGGTCTAATGAGAGACAGAGAGAGCGATATACCCAACAAACACCACATCATTCTTTTATATACATAAAGCGCCGTCGCGGCCCTTTTCACTCTCTCCTGCAGGTTACGCTTCTACGACAACACAGAAAAGTCCATCCTTATAGGGTATGGTGTTGATTTTGTTGCGACCGCGGTGGTGTGGTGGTAACGTGTTTCGCACCAAAGAGCCTGGATTCAAACCCCGGCAAAGCAACATCGAAAAATTTAGAAAAAAGTTTTTGCCTAGCGGGGTCGCCCCTCGACTGTGATTTGGCTAATGCTCGGAGGGGTTCCGTCATGAAAAGCTTTTTGAAACCCAACGAAAGTCGCTGTTTCAACAGCGTTGCACCAAAGGAGCATGGGTATAAGAGACGTTGGTACCATATTGTAGCTGAAAATATGCAGGTCGGTGTTTGATTCTAAGTTGCTTAGTGCAAGTTTAACCTATAAGGGTATCCAGATCGAAGCTGTGTTAGAGTAGCGCTCGTTCCTAAAAAATCTGCTACCATCGTATACAACTTTGCATACTCTTTGTGTATAAGGCTAAAGGTCTGTTGTTGTTCATCTGGTTCAAACGGCTGAATGCTTGTGGGGGCAGAGCAAACTTAAATTCCGATTTAGAGCAATGCATTCGTCCGACCATAGGAGTTGCTGCATGATTTCTACCAACTTTTAAGGCTCCGTGGTTGCACAGCTCGGTGAGTAATCCGCCATTGCCTGGCGGCTTGTTGTTCTTTAGCTGGGATATTGCCGTTCTCACTTCGTCACGTGGAGTTTTGCTCCAACCGCTTCCTTAGCACACTCTGTACATCAGTTACCAAGTCGCCATTATCATGAAAAACAAGTTCGGTGCGACTTCGTATTACTGCGGTTGCTATCGGGATATAAAACGGACGACCATCAAAAAACTACTTTAAAAAGAGGACGACCGTCACAACAGCGACTAATATTTCCACATTAATTGATATAAACTTTTTATTAATCCTCTGATTAGAAAAAATTTAATAAAAAATTTTATGCACTTCCTTTATATAAATAGACAAAAATCAGCGAAAAATATCTCCTTATATAAAGATACATATATTCTTGCTAAACTTTGATTTTTAAATTTTGACATAGAAATTACAAAAATATTTATGAGAAGTACAATTATAAAAGTGGAGCGGACATTACTAGGATTGGAAAATTGGTAAGGAAGGAGATATCAATTGCGCTCCACCTTATATTTTTACTTCTCATAAATATTTCTGCAATTTCTATGTCGAAGTTTAAAAAGTTTAGCGTGTCTTTATATAAGGAGAAATTTTTCGCCGATTTTTCTCTATTTATATAAAGGAAGTGCTTAAAATTGTTTTAATTTATTTTTATTTTCTCCTTTTCAGTTCTAGGTGGAAAAGAGTAATGCCTTATGATTTACAAGGTGAAAAACTTACTGTGTTAAGGAAGTCTCTTAAAATTTGATAGCGAGATTCCCCCCGTTACGTACGATTTGTCGCCCCCTATTGAAACACTTTGTAATATGTTTTCACTGTCATAGCCCTCTAGCTCACCGAGAAGTTACTTAAAAACCGATCTCTTAATTCCCAATTTCGAAATCCGTATCTAAATATTTATTATCTAATTATTTCAATCCGTGCGCCACCTACCGGATTTTTTTCTTTTGTTGCATTGTCACGGTGTTTTAACCTATCTAACCTAACCTAACATCTGAATTAAGTTTGAAATTTCAAGTATCTAGCTCATCAAGAAGTTACTTAAAAGCTGGTTTGAGAATTTTCAAATTCTTATCCAATTATTTCGATCCCAGCGCCACCTAACGAAGTTTTTTTTTTGTTGCATTGTCAAGGCATCTTAACCTATCTGTGAAGTTTCATATTTATAGCTCAATGGGAAGTTACTTAAAATTCGATCTCAAAACTCCAAATTTCCAAATTCTTATTTAAATATTTCGATCCGTGCGCCATCTAACGAAATTTTTTCTCCTTTTCTTACATTTTCTCGGTATCTTAACCTATCTGTTAAGTTTTACGCTTGTAGCTCAATAAGAACTTACATAAAAATCAATCCCAAAATTCCCTCCGTTCCGTTTGATTTTTCTAAATACCTCAGTCCGTGCGCCCCCTAGCGAAACTTTTTGTATGTCATCGGCTGCCAGTGACCTCTGAATTAAGTTTCATAGCTCATGGAGAAGTTACTTAAAAGCTGGTTTGAAAATTTTCAAATTCTTATCTAATTATTCCGATCCGTGCGCCACCTAACGGATTTTTTTCCTTTTGCTGCATTGTCACGGTGTTCTAACCTATGTGTAAAGTTCCACGTTTGTAGCTCAGTGAGAAGTTACTTAAAAATCGATTGCAAGATTTGTATGAAAAGGGGACAAACATTCAACCGACCTAATATAAAGGAAGTAAAATATCAAATAGAAATAAATACAAAGTGGAGTATTTCGTGTTACGAAAATGAAAAAGAAAAAATTTATTTTCGCAAAACCTCAAAATCTGTTTGAGTTATTTCATGCTCGCTGATATATTTCATTACGTTATGTAAGTTCGATTACAAAACAGAATTACAAAACTGTTGCTTATTTTACTATGTCAATGGGAACTACTTATAAATTGTCACCAAATCAAGAGCAAAATGCCAAAAATTGTAAAAACTAAAAAAAAACATTTTAAAAAACCTTGAAACTACCGTTGTTCTCAATTTCAAATGAGGTTTTTAATATTTTTTTTTCTATATACATATAACGGTTTCGCTTTTCAAATGACAAAAAATCAGAAACCACGTTTTGCGCAAAATTGTATACGATCTTAAGTGCAATGGTTTTTTACATATACGTACAAGCGTGCATACGTACTACATACGTGTAAGTAACTCCATTTACGTATATCTTACATACCCTTTCATTCACACAAGTAGTCACAGTTTACTGTTACAGCTAAAGTTGCACTTGGTTCCAAACAATTGCAAACACGGAATTTCATGTTAAGCCAAAAACAATTGAAATCGCAAAACAAGAGTGTGAGAAAATCTCGGTATTCAATATCTATGTATGTATGTTTATTGAATGCTTTATACCAGATATGCAGGCCTTTTGTTTTTGTGCCTAAGCATATATAAGCGTCGCCACCACAAACGGTTAACCTCAATACCATTCAGTAGAATTCAAAGCCATAGCACCACACGTGAGTGAATTGCACATAAAAAGTGTTGGCGGTGGAATTGGTGACGCTGCTGGCCAGTCAAGTAGACAGCGAGTCAACAAATAGAGCAAACATTGTTGTTTAACAAAATAAAATAAAGGAAATGCATACTTTTTCATATTTAGATAACTGGCTTTTGTTTTAGATACGTTTTTGCCCATTTTTTTCGTACAGCGAATACTTTCAGCTTCTACTTTAGCTTGGCTTCATTTGCATACAATTCTACAACAAAAAGTGTTGTTGTTAACTGGTTTACATATGTAATTTCTGTCACGCCACAACACCCACCCAAAGGCGTAAGATTTCTGCAATGCAAATTTTTAATTTTATTTAAAAAAAAAAACTGTTTTCTTTTTTCTGCTGATAATCGCAATGGCGTTGCACAGTGGGCGATTTGCCCGCGCTGGCGGTGTGAAATTTAACTCTAATGTGAAATAAAGCGTGACGTTTTTTATTTCTTATCGATACCGCAGCGGCCACCGTGGCATGCTCCGTCTACCACACCGTATGCCCTTTTTTTTTTATTTTATTAATTTATTACTAATTTAGCCAAATTTATTTTCAAATAACAAAAAAAAAAATATATTTTTTTAAAATGTTTTTCAGATTCTTCAGACTTTTTTCGAATTTCTGTTTTTTAATATTTTGAAATGAATTGATTCTATTCAATTTTCGGGAAAGAAATGTTAAGATAAGTTATTTCCCAATTTTTTTTTTTATTAAAAAAGCGAGTTTCTTTTAAAAATAATTTTTATCATACCTTTTCAAAAACAAAAAAATTTAAAATGACAAAAAATATTTAATTGCAAAAAAAATATTTTCAAAATTTTTGCATTTTTAATTTAAAACAAGTAAAGGTGTGTAAGTTCGGATGTAACCGAACATTATATACTCAGCGTGAACTTTAATTGTACATTTCATTTCAAATAAATTACTTTTCTACATAACATGTGGCACCGCCCGTTTAAAAAAAGTTCTCCCCATTTCCTCTTACAATTAAACTTGATGAGTGAAATATCATTGATTCAAAACTATGTTTTGCTAAGTTCTAGCTTATTATTCTAGTCTAGCACTTTTTTAAACTTGTTTCATATCTAAGTTGCCGTGGTCTTTAACCGATCCCGTCCATTTTAAGCGGTTTTATTTAGCCGCACGGCCGGCTGCACTGCCGTTGTGAACGAATTTTGTAATGAAATTTAAGTAACTTTCCGATAAGCTACAAGCTTGAAACTTGGAATATAGTTCAGAACCCGATGGAAATGCAATAATAAGAAAAAAACTCCGATAGGTGGTGCATGGATCGAAATATTTCACACAATCGTATTCGTCCGATTTGGGTCATATTTCAAAAAATCGAATTTGTGGTCCGATTTGGTTCATATTTGAAACACATAATACATACATGAATAGAAAAGACCTATGAAAAAATCACCGCTAGGTAGCGCAAGGATCGAGATATTCAAAAAAAATCGTCCTATTTGGTCCATATTTGGACAACATCATACATACATGAATAGAAAGCGACATATGAAGTCCGATTTGGCTCATATTTGGAACAACATACAGTCCGGTAGAAGTGACATCAAAATATTATGGAGTTGGAGGATGGACAAGCATACGTGGCGCAGAGTCGAGTAAAGTCTTACGAAGGATTATGTACACTGAAAAAATGTTGCTAGTTAAATCAACAAATCGGTTCTGTTTTTCTTGACTTAACGGAGATTCGGTGAAATTGATCGAATTATGGTTAATTCGACAGGGTTCTTTGTCAAGCGAACTAATTAGTTTAGTCATTTCAACAGAAGAGAAATTGTCGCTCTTAAGTTAACAAAATTTTGTAAAATCGACAGATTCCTAATCAATCTAACTGATTTTTCTGTTAACACAACTGATTTTACAGGTCATTTCAACGGCGATCAACTGTCAATACATGAGCAAATTTCAAAGAGAATTTTACGCTCACTGCGCTCTCAACTTTGTACTTATGACGATGGTGCCACTTGTTAAAAAAAACACCAAAATAAGAAAACCATCAAATCGAAAGAACACACAAAATGGGAAAACAATAATAAACTAGTTTTTCAGCTATCACAACAAAACGAAAAACCCCTTTTTTGAATTTACTGTGCAAAAAATTATGAGACACCGGGACACCTATTCATCGGGTACAATTTTGCAATTTCTCGTCCAAGAGATATGCAAACTTGCGCCCCTTGTTGCAAAAGTTTTGCTTGAACAAACAGGGTTTTCCAAAGTTAGTAACATTTTGTTCAAGTTTTTATGAATTTTCACCCACGCGAACGAATCTAATAAGATAATAAAAAAAATATTCTTTTTTAAGGTTGATGTTTCCGACAAAATACAAGTTTGAGTTGTTTTGGAATCGTTTCAACTTAAAGTGTTACGAAAATTAAACTTGCCGAATTACATGTAAAGTAGCAAGCATGCGTATTTATGTATTCGCATATTTACGTATTTATATGGCGGCCGCCGTGGTGTGATGGTAGCGTGCTCCGCCTACCACACCGAAGACCCTGGGTTCACACCCGGGAAAATCAGCATCAAAATCTTAGAAACAAATTTTTTCAATTAGAAGACAAATTTTCTAAGCGGAGTCACCCCTCGGCAGTGTTCGGTAAGCACTCCGAGTGCATTTCTGCCATGAAATGCTCTCACTGAAAACTCATATGCCTTGCAGATGCCGTTCAGAGTGAGCATAAAACAAGTAGGTCGCGTCCCGGCAATTTTTAAGAAAAATCAAAAAGGAGCACGACGCAAATTGAAGGAGAAGTTCAGCCTAAAATCTCTTCGGAGGTTATCGCGTCTTACATTTATTTATTTATATGGCAACATAGGTACTTTCATACATTTGTTCAATTGACTACTAAAACGGTCAATTATGAATCAACGATTTGTGCGCAGTTGATTCAACATCGTGTTGCGGTGGATACAAATTGACAGAAATTTCGGTTGAATTGACCCGTATTTCGGTTGATTTTACCAGTCTTTTTCATTCAGTGTATTGAGGATTTAGATTGTAACAAATTGTCCGGAAAGGGTCCTTGTAATAATGATTTACTCAATGAACTAAATAGAATGATAAATAAAAGGCAATTAAATAAAAACTTAAAACTTGAAAATAAAATAATTTAAAAAAATTTTAAGTTAAACGGTTTTATGGAAAACAATACTTACATGAGACGATAATAATACTAAAAGCTAGAAAATAATTAGGTAGGCCCTAGGTACTAGTCATCACACTCCTCATCATTTTAGGGCGTTGATCAGACAATTAAAAAAAGCGTTGGGCGCGTCAAATTTCTATTGATAGTCATATATAAGACCAACTGAACTTTAATAAGGTCATGCTTTGCCTCATTTTTAGAAATTTCACGTGCCAAATGCTTTTATTTATTTTTCTGATCAATTTATGTTGATATAAAACAGAGTCTTACAAAATTTGTATAAATAACTTGTTAATTTAAGAAAAATATATTTTTAAAAATTGTTTGAGTTATAAAGTTATCTTTGAACTTTAAATGACTCGATTAAACTCGAACTTGACACCGAATAATTATTTTGTAGCATTTATTGAGTAAAAATTAAAATCCGAATTTCTTAAAGAACTTTTGGAGATATTTAATTTACTTTAGGAGCTATTAATTTCCCCCGCAAGCGAGGTCAAATCGACCACTATGCATTAGTGATTATGCTATTTACATTTCTTTTTAATTTTTTTTATGGCTTTTGGCTTTTTTCTCAATAGGTTTGTATATGATTTTTTGCCCATTGTACTTAGTTTGGTTGTTTTTTCACGCTTATATTGTCTTCTCGTTCACATACTATTTTTTGCACTTTCTTCTACATTTTTTATTTTTATTTTTTGGACTTCTATTGTCGGTAACTTTTCTATGTTTTAGGGATTTTTTCACCTGAGGGTATTTTAAATACATACGTAGTGAGATATGCAATTATGAATATACATACATATGTACTTCTCATAACTAGCTCTACAGCTAACTAATCAATTTCTCGACTGGATCTTTTCATTTTACTATTTTATAGAAGGGAAAGTGATATTGTTGGTCTCAATGAGTGTAACTTGTTGGATTATGCGGAAAATGTTGTCTGAGGATGGCTTACGTCCATATCTGAATATAAAACCCATACCTCCATATGAAGTATAACTTCAACACTTCTTTGCTTCTCAGGTTAACTGTGTTTTGGAACAGTTTTCCGTCATGCCTTGTCAAATTTAAGGTGGTACAATCCGGTTCGGAGTTGACAGCTGTTCGTTGACTTGAATGTGGTCTGGTTTTTTGAGTAGCATACTGAAAGTTCAGTCAATCTTTTAATATAATTTCTAAAAGTCTTTATAAACTTTTAGAAGATGAGTACTACAGGCTAATGAACCTTATATACAGAAAATTATCACACCAAATTTTCTGTTAAGCTGTTACAATAAGCTTTCGGTAGTAGCCCTAGGTTGTTTTCTTGACATACTTTGCAAGCATTTAGGACTCGAGTTAGAATTACATATTCGAAAACTAAGAAGATACACGTAAGTTACTCAATTTCTGTTAACCACAGTCATACCGAGAGCACCCTGCTTTGTATGGGGAGCAGTTGCGTAGCCTCCGAAAGCTGCTATTGGGTAAAAACAAATCACTTAAATGTGGGAGAGTTTCTCAACGCTCGATTTAGCACACAAATTTAAACGTTGTTACTCTTCTCATTACAGTTGAATATCTTAAACTTTGATGTTGTTAAGCCACAAATCGTGTAAATGGCTATTGATCAAGAATGAAGCCCACCTCACCTAAGACCAGCTGAAGGAGATGAGTTGCTGATGCTAACGTTTACTGATATGAGGTTTTCCAAACGGCAGCCGAGATATTATAGGGTCTCAGCAGTCTAGATATTAAATTTTTGTGTCATATACTTCAGCTAACTTTCGCAGAGTTGAGTTTAAGAAGAGCTTAGGCAGTTTCTAATCGGTAACAACTGATACCAGCAAAGTTATGCTTTAATTATCTTCATAATATCGTTAGCGAATTATTATAATCGAGTCATCCGTTTGTTATCGGTTTGTTGATGCTTTTTGATTGGCTTGTTATCGAAGGGTTAGAGATGTACCATGGATTTAATATCGAAGATTTATCGAGATCTATTTTATTAAAAGCTGATGAGCCATCGACATAAAATCGACAAACGGCGATAGCAAATTTCTAACACTCTGAGAAGAAATAGATATTTTTTCGGTATCAAACCGAAAATTTTTTGATAACTAATCGATAGCTTTTCGATAATGTGTCGACGATAAATCGATAATAAGCCAATAAAAAATTGGGTCCACTCCGATAATTGTCGATAGTGAATCGATAACTTTTGGATAACGAATCGGTAACTTGTCAATAACAAATTTATATCAGTTTCACCCAATCCGAAAACTCTTGTATACCTCGTCGATAACATACCTTTACGAAACTGATAGCCACCGATAAGAAATGGATAACAAGCCCTTAATCCGATACCTCTCGATAAGTAGTAACCCTTCAAGAAGAAATCGATATTTTTCGATGTCAAATCGAAACCTCTTTGATGACAAATCGATAGCTTATCGACGAGTCGACGATAAATGGATAGCCGATAACACTTCGATAGTAAATGGATAAATTTTCGATGACATGGCAATAAATTTTGTATAACGAATCGGTAAGTTGTCGATAAGAAATCTATATCAGTTCCACCCAAATCGAAAACTCCTTTATACTCCATCGATAAAACACCTATAAGAAACTGATAGCCACCGATAAGAAATTGATAACAAGCCCTTAGTCCGATACTCATCGATAAGTAACCCTCCGAGAGGAAATCGATATTTTTTCGATGTCAAATCGAAACCTCTTTGATTACAAATTGATAGCTTATAGATGAGTCAACAACAAATCGATAACATGCCGATAACAAATTTGTAACACTTCGATAGTAAATCGATAAATTTTCAATTACATGGCAATAACTTTTGAATTTCGAATCGGTAACTTGTGGATAACAAATTTATATCAGTTTCACCCAATCCATAACTCGGTTATATCTCGTCGATAACACACTTATAAGATGCTGTGTAATACCGAAAATAAATAGATAACAATCCATTAATTCGATGATCATCGACAAGTAACCGTTATTAAGTCTACTACATACAATGCAGTGACAAAACTTACGCCGCAATTGTGCCGAAAATCCAGAGCCGTAATAAAATCCTCAAATCTCTTGCTGGCAGTACTTGGGAAAAAGATAAAGAAATGCTCATTACCACTTACAAAGCAATTGGCCAGCCGATTGCATGCTACGCGTCATCGATATGTTCGCCAAGCCTAAAAAGTACTCACTGGAAGAAGCTACAGGCCTGCCAAGGTATTGCCCTCAGAATCGCCACGGGTTGTGTTCTTATGTCCCCAGAACATCATCTACATAATGAGACGATAATACTCCCCATCAGGGAGAGAAATGAAATGCTAACAAAACAGTTCCTGTTGAATACTCAGAAACCTCGGCATCCCAACAGACATGTGATTGATGAGCCAACACCGCCCAGGGGCATAAGGAGTCATCACTGTAAGCATTATGAGGAAATACGGCACCTGAGAACACGGCCGTGTGAAGTCAAAAAACACAATCAGGTCGTCAGGGAATTCCACAAACAGGCGTCGGACCTCTAAGTCAGGAATTTCCCGGTTAATACTGTAACAGGTTAAACTCTTACCTATCCAGAATCAACCCCGACATACAAAATGTATGCTCTGCTTGCAATGTGTCCCCCATAACACCAACCATCTCTCCAATTATAATGTGGAACCTACGCCTCTAACACCCCTCTCATTATGGTCCAACCCTGTTGAAACAGCAAGTTACCTTAGGACTCTCGTTAGAGGATATTGATGAAAATTTGTGATCGTTCGCACCTATTGGATGGGGCGAAGCACTGCTACAACAACAACAACAACACACTACGCTTATGCTTACATTCTATGTTCCTCCAAAAAGCATACCACTTCCAAGGCTACGCTTACGCGTACATTGTGAATTCTCGCATATCATGAGCAAAGATGTTTACACATCAAAATAAGTAGAGTCAAAGTCAGGACAAAGCGTTACGAAAGGGAAAATTATCAACCACATGAGGCAGCAGGGCAAACAATAACAACGACAGTTATATTGTCACATAAAAGTGAAAAGCTAGTGTATATAATTGGCTGCTGTTTGTTGATAATAAATTGCACCTTAGTTGAGGTAGCAACAGCACCAGCAGCAAGGAGGACCAAAATTCCAAGCATCAAAAGCTGAAAAAGCCACTTTTGTCCACACTCGTTGTCTGCATGTTTTGTTTGTAGTGAAAGTTTTTCGTTTGCGTTTTTAATTTGAGTTGTAGTGAAGTTGAAGTTAATCAATGAAAAGTGATGACAGTGAAACTGCGTGATGATAATTAAGTGAAGATATGAGGTACATACAAACATGGTGGAAACTTTTGTTGGAATTTCATAATTAAAAACTTACAGATATTTATATTCTCTAAGGTACTCTTTAAACTTATCGGATTGAAAATATTTATGTTTGTTTTGGGGAGGTTGCATGCTATATAATATTTCTAGAGGTCCTAGGACTCTCCGCAATCGACTCGATAGGTCTTGAGAGCTTATAAAGACCACTAGTGATAGAAAAGGGAAAGACTGAAAGCAGAACCCAACAAAAAAAAATGGTGATGTTGTATTTCAATGCTGAGGTCGAATTATACCATGTTATCTTACTACAACTTGGATCCTCGATGCTTACATAGATATTCACTAGAACTGTAAGCCAAACTGCAATGCTCTCAACTGAAGAATATACAGAATTTCAACTCTCAGCTAACATCAATACTTCAACATGACTAACAACTAGTTATAGTTGTCCAAGATAATAAATTGCACCATATGGACTCACATCATACACTGCCTTATAGACATTCTAAGTACTATGGATAGATGTGGTTCAGCAGGTCCTAGTAATTCAGCAAAACGCTTGAGATCAACAACTGGCCACATGGACCTTGACAACTTGCAAAATATTGTGTCAGAAAAGCATTTGCTTAGCTGATACTGGATGCGACTGTCCGGAATCAGATACCAAGTAGCCAACGGAATTCCAAAGCCCGTACTTAGCAGCCACGTTCAGTACACATGTGGCCAAGAGATCAGCGTGACATTTGTTCAAGATGTCATTATGCGCTGGCACTCAAATAATTAAAAAAAAAAATAGTTCAATGCAACGCGATCAAGGCCATGTACTTCGCCTTTAATAGCCGCGCGTCCGAGTAATTATTTAATTTCATAACAGTGAAAGCGGCGAAGAGCATTCCATACATCGCATTCTTAAAAGCGATGACCTCCACCTGAACAATGCTGCAGTGATAGCGCAATCTTAGTTTTTCGCTGACGCTGAGACTCTGAGGGAATACATAGGAATTTCGGAGTAGCCATGATCAGCAAGCATTTAAAAGCATCCCAAAATTTGATACCAACCAGGCTATGAAATATTGAACTGCTTTCATCTGCTTGGCCGCGAAGCTGTATCTAGCGTTGTCTACCAAACCAGAAATGCACAGAAGAGAATCGACTTTGACCAACTTATCATGCAGCCAATTTAACACTATTGAATAGATACGATTATATTTCCCGTTGCTATGACAGCACCAGCTGTACTGACCTAATTGAGAACGGTCTAAATTCCGGAACCAAGTTTTTTCTTGGAATCGTGGAAGGTGTGCGTAGAAGATGGGATGACCCTTAATGTATTTATAAATAATGTAAAAAATAAATGTAAGGCGCGGTAACCTTCGAAGAGATTTTAAGGCTAGCTTCTCTCTTCCTTTTCCTACAAATTGGCGGGACGGTAGGTGAGTTGAGTTTTCATTGAAAAGCTTTTCATGGCAGAAATTCAATAGGAGTTCTTGCCAAATACTGCCGAGGGGCGACGCCGTTTATACAAGTATTCTCTTAATTGAAAAAGCTTGTTTCTAAAATTTTGCTGTTACTTTATTTGGGGCGTGAACCCAGGATCTTTGGTGTGGTAGACGGAGCACGCTACCATCACACCACGACGGCCGCCAAAAGTATTTTTAACTATTCCAAATAATAAAACAAAATTTCGCAATGATTACGATGAAGAGAAGACTGAATAAAATGTTTTTCCAATCAAAAAAAAAAAACTCTCAGAACATGCAAAATGGGATTAATGTAAAAATTTTAAATGTATGTAAGACAGCTTCGTTGTTTTCAGAAAAATTTTATTGTTTTGGAGTAGAAATTGTATATCCATTTTACCGAGTCCTTTCTTTCTGAAATATGATGCTCAGGCCTAGAAAGTATTTCTATCGAAACTTGCCTATGGCAGCAGAGGAAGAAGGCAGCCCCAACTCCGCTGGAAAGACCAGGCGGAAAGCGATCTAAATTCCCTTGGTGTGACCAATTGGCGCCAGTTAACCCAAGGAATAAGCGATTGACGGCCATAATCGTTTAACCTGTTAAGTGCCAATTAAGTAAATTTCTTTCTGTTCACCATGAAGAACTCACAAACTCACTCCAACATAGGTTGTACATCAACGTACATACATGTGTTTATATTTTAAATTTTTTTCATACACCTCTGTAAATTAACTCAAGCGAAAACAAGTAAGGACGGGACTGTCTTCGGCTGTGCCGAAGACTTCATACCTTTCATGAATTGGGCTGAACAATAATCTTATCCCGTTGGTAATCTCCAAATAATCGGATGTATAAGATAAGAAATATATAGTGAACAGAAGATGTACATACCTAAACGATTTTTAAGATAAATATAATAAAAAATGGCAAAAAACCCCCTTATCTGAACGACCGGTTGTATGGGATATATATTATATATAGCTCCGATCGAAATGATTTGTACAGGATATCTTCTATGATGTATTAGAATATATATATCACCGAGTTTCACGTTTATACTTTCTAAATTGCGGCAGGAATGACCAAAATCGTCTTATCTGAACGATCGGTTGTATGGGAGATATATGTTATAGTGGTCCGATCCTACCGGATCCGACAAATGTCTGTTGTATTATATTACAAAATTAAATCCTTTTGCCAAATTTCATTGAGATATCTCAAATTTTGAGGGACTAGTTTGCGTTCCAACATACACACGGATGGACGGACGGACAGGCGGACGGACGGACAGACGGACATGGCTATATCAACTCAGTTCGTCGCCCTGATCAATTCGGCATACTTAATGGTGAGTCTATCTTCTATATTTCTCAACGTTACAAACATCGGACCAAAGTTAATATACCATTTCATGTTCATGAAAGGTATAAAAAGTAGTGGAAATTTATTTTTCTACTTCGCTAAGATGAAGCGGCATTTTCCGACGGATTTGTGCCATATCTTTTTTGCATTAATAGCTTAGAAGTATACATATATATGTATATATATACTAGTAACTAGTATATCATTAGAAAATTTTTGCACAACAGAAACAAATTTGTGGAACGGAAGCATGTGAGTGGCCGAAATTTTGTTAGAAAGTTGTGAAAGATGATGCGTCCGGAATCAAAGAGCTTACATTTACATATTTTTTTTTAAAGACTGGCTGGCTGAGTGCTGCACTTAAGTAATTGATAAATGAAACTGGTTTTTGTTTGGCGCGCATAAAACTATTAACGTTTTCACATCTTGTATACCATTTATTATTACTGGTTTCTTAAATATTTTGTGATATATATAACAGAAAGTTGCTTTAGTGGTTGGCTCCGCAGCTTCGAAGGAAATCGTTAATCCCTGAAATAATACATTACTTCATCTTTTCATTATCATCGTTAGTTGGTGCTTAACCTCCAACCTCCAAATACGGGTACCGATGAGGATACTTTCTTAAGCAGAGGATCTCCTTTCACTTCCTTAACATGAACTAGCCGGCGAAGCCATCAATTCAGGCTTTAATTCGCTGCACTATGTTTTTGCATATAATCCTTCTTAAATACACGTCGTTGGCATCATAGACAGGACCATAAATATTCCTAAGGGATTTTCTCTCGAATACTCGAAGGGCTGTTACATGCTCTCTCGACGACGTTTATGATTCCGAGTCATATATCAGGACAAATATGAGAATTAGATATTAGAAATTTATGGAGAATGAGCAAGAATCCGCATGGTAAATGATCGCTTCATCTGAAGCATCGTTTGGTTACCAATGGCTCGAAGGAAACTTCAATTTGAAAACTGCTTTGAAGTTAAAAATAATTTTGAACCAGAGGGTGCGGTCGGAATGGCTCAAAATGTTCAGTTTGGTCATTCTACATCGTTTCCGAGATAATCGGAGTAGCAGCTAATAATTCTTTTTACCGAAACATACAGGATCTATATCCGGCAAAGGACCATCAACATCGATAACACTCCACAAAACCTTCGGGGAGTGTTTTTATCGCTACAAAAACAACAACAATAAGTAAAAAAAAATGGTGCGTATCGATTTTCCTATCGTGTGCTTTCTCCAGTATATGCTATATCGTAAAGATCTGGTCGATAGTAGATAAATTAGGTCTGAAGCTACACCAATAAGGTCCATTCAGTTCGTTGAAGGTGGACCTCAATCTTTCCCACAATACGCCGGATAGAACCTTAAACGTGATATTATGAAGGGTGATTCGCGGTAATAAGTGCGGTTTGAAAGCTTCCCTCTTCCCCAATATTTACAGGTAAAATTTTCGATTGTTATTCCTAACAGCCAGAACCTGAAGCTTCTCGCTTTTACGCAGTTTTGCCTCACGTTTCTTCTGAGAATATGTCAACGTCCGTACGCCAAGTGGTCCGATAGGCAGCTTCTCAATGTGTGCACTTCCTTTGCATACACTTGGACGGACTGTAGGTAGTAGCCGCAGGCGATATTTGGGATTCGTAGCGTGAGTATTTCCAAGGCAGCGATGAAAAGTCTGCAGTCAATCGCTAGGTGATCGAGCTTGGTTTAACATTCTTCTATCAGAAGATAAACAAGTAGCTTGGCGTATAATTTTCAGCTAGAACCTAGCACTGCAGTGTCGTTGCGGCAAGTTATATTGCGGAGGTTGGATTTTTCTACAGTAGAACCAAAGGTGCCTTCCTTGCGCACACTGACATTTAAGCCGCAAAGCATCACGGCGAGGGCGGTCTTCATATGGCTTTTCGAGTTTCTCATAGCCCTTATCTTCCTGGACGGCATCATTTTTGAGGCATTAAGGCTCAGCGATCCGAATAACTTTTCCCCTGTCATGACCTTTGCGAGAGATATCACAGTATTGTCATCCTGTCTTATGTCGTCTAACGTGTGGCAGCCTTTACCTTCATGAGGTCATAAGCCAGTCGGGTACACGCCTTCAAATCATAGTCCTTTCCACGTTTTTATCATAGGTAGGGGTTTTTGGGTGGCGGGTCCCAAACGAATCACACCCCGAGTATGGTCGGAGGCAAAATTATGGCCAGCATTTGCTATAGTCTCAAAGATACCTAATAAGTTTGCATAACTACATCCACCGGTACAATCTATCGCTTTACTTCCCTTGGCACCGGTTAAGCATTCACAGCTTAGTGGTGTCCGACCGACACCGTTATATTCGGTATAACATATATATCCTCCATCGCTTACAGATTTTACTGATAGCTTTGGCGAAGTCCATCTCCATGACCCTTTATTCGCCTTAGTAGGTACAGCTCTCTGACACGGTACTTTTTTCTGCCACAAATATTATCAACTAACCTAAAGTTTATTGAAAAATAAAGAAGTGGGTCCACCAGAGCCATTTGTGAGATGAATATTATAAACATAAATTGTCGAGTGTTGGCAGATCAGGTGTTTCAGGGCTAAGCTGTCTTGGACATCTCATGTCTCAACTACTCCCGATATCAGCTGGCCTCTACCAGCTGACTCATCTTTCGTTTAATAATAATAAACATTTTAGTGGATCTCGAAAGGTTGGTTCTAATTTCTCGATCATCTCTAGCAACTAAAATTTGCTTCAAGTCATTCTTAATTCGCATCGAAACAGCGCGGTTTATTCGGTATTATTTCATTATCGTTTCAGTGCCCAGTTCCAAGTGTCTCAATAAATCCTAGACTGGCGTTCATAGTTCGGCGACGAGTCTTGATCTTGACTTTGATTTGCCTAGGTCTCTGTTTAAGTGACGCAGTTTAGCACCAAATTAGCCTTTAATCTAGTCAGTAAGATTTGTTACCATTGACTTAATAAAGATTTATTTGAAATTATATCTGTGGTGCCACTTACATTAGCCACGTGCTTCCATCCACTTAGCCACTAAAAAATGAAAATCTTCAAAAAGGAAAATCATGTTCTGCGCATGCTTACAATTTTGCCAGCTTCCACTCCAAATTACGTTCTACCACTTTTTCGCAAGGTAATTTCCCCCACAACAAGAGAAATCGTTGTAATGCTGGCGAGAAAATACCAATCATAAAGAAGCTCATGTTACAGTTTTGCAAAAAAAAAAAAAAAACAATAAGAACTATTCAAGAGCCGGCCTTTGCATGTTGGTAATATGACCCTACTGAAAAGTTTTATCTTCACTATGTGCGTACTCGTTCTGTATTTGAAATACACGTGCTATGTACTCCTATATAAGATATGAACTTTTTCTCAAAACTGTTTTAGTTTCACAGTGCAGTGCTTATGTAGGTACAAACATATGTAGGTATAATTACATTAGTTTTAATATATACGCACTTACCCTCTAGGAAAAATGTCTAGTTCAAAACTGGTGACCCTTCGGAACCCCTACTAGTTCCTCCTATATTCTTTTTGAATGCTTTTAACCGGCGGATTTTTAAATGGCGATGTGCTAGGCGGTGGAAATCGTTCCCGCTGCATTGTGTTTTCTGTACTTCCGAACTACACCTTTTCCAGTTTAAGTTCAGAAAATTACAACTCAAGTTCAGAAATTTACAATTAAAGTTCAGAATTTCTAATTCAAGTTCTGGTTGTATTCAATTCAAGTTCTGTTGAATTGTAATTTTATTCAATTTCAGAAATTCCAATTTAAATTCAGAAAATTACAATTCAAGTTCAGAAATTCCAATTTAAATTCAGAAAATTACAATTCAAGTTCAGAAAATTACAATTAAAGTTCAGAAAATTGCATTTCAAATTCAGAAAATTACAATCTAAGTTCAGAAAATTAGAATTCAAGTTCAGAAAGTTTGTCAAGAATTTTTTCTTTCATGCACTTCTTAACTCACTTCTGAACTTCTTAGCTCACTTAAATGAATTTTGCTCACATGAAGGAGATAGCGAAAAACGCCGCTTCCTCTCTTCTCTCTCCTTCTCTCATAAGAGGTCAGTCACAAGGACATCCAGCTATATTCCAAAGGTCACAAGCATTCATCTGCATTGAGTATGACAGCAGTGATGACGAAATCAACAGAGCGTCCACAATCCCGCAAGTAACGTATAAGTACTGTGTGCACAGATCGAGTCTTCCTCCACCTGCCTCTTCTACATAGCAACTCTGTGGAGGTGTCCCCCTTCCATTTCTTCCAAACTGAGGTGTCGACTGAAGTACTCGATGTACCCGCCTTGGGGAAAACTTGGGCCACAGTATATCCAAGCCACCAAATAACATATAAGTATTACATTACGTAGTATGAATTGGAATAACTTTTGAAAAATAACACCCTACTTATAATTTTCTGAATTTGAATTGTAATTTCCTGCACTTGAATTGTAATTTTCTGAACTTGAAATGAAAATTCTGAACTTGAATTGTAATTTTCTGAATTTAAATTGGAATTTCTGAACTTGAATTGTAATTTTCTGAACTTGAATTGGAAATTCTGAACTTGAGTTCTAATTTTCTGAACTTGAATTGTAGATTTCTAAATTTCAATTGGAAATTCTGAACTTAAACTGGAAAAGGTGTAGATAAAATTTCCACTTTAGAAAGTTTATAAGCACTTTTTTCTTTTACTTTGAGATCTGTTTCTCTTGTTAATACTAATTCGTTGGTTCCGAAGCATTCCTCATGTTTTTTATAAAACGATTTTTCGGCAATTCCAAACCACTAAATATATTTCTGCTTTGTAAATATCAACCACCTTTTTAAGCGTTCTGATCCAAGCGAAAATTCGAAATGTTTTAGCTAAGACCTTTCTGCATTGCCGGCCTTCGGTCTTTCTATAAATGAATATCCCTGGATCGGTCTAACACCGACTACGCGAAACAAAGCATTTACTGGTAGAAGTCCTTTTATAAGTGTAAGGACTGGTAAAGAAATTCTGCGAATTGAGAACTCCTTATCAGTTTTTTAGTAATGAAACAGTAGGATTGGAATAAATTATTATTTTTGAATTGGCATGACATTTTTAAAAATATATTAGCTTCTGAAGTCAAGCCTTCAACAAATTCAAAGATTAATATGAAAAATCCCAAAGTTACTTACAAAAAGCTGGCGAAACTTACAAGATCACCCTACGACAATGCCCAAAGATCGGATTTGAAAGGGGGCTTAGTGAGGAATAAGCAAGTGGCCGCCCAAAGGGATCAGCACACGCCCGAAAAATGTCCGATACACGTCAAAGAGAAATCTTGCCAAAATAGCCAAAACCACAAATGTGTAAGTCACAGGAATCCATCAGAGAAATGCCATTAAAACATACAAAAAGGAAAAAGTTCGAAAACGGAATGCAAAAAAGACGTCAAAAAGCTTTTCTCTTGCACGTAAACTCCATGAGATCATTTTGGCAAACGAACATTTTTGTGTGATTATGGACGACAAAACCTACTTATAAATGGACCTGAGAACGTTACCAGGTACCCAGTTCAACTGCTGGCAGTCTGGAGAGGACATTCCTGATTCGGATATAACCATCCAAATAGAAAAGTTTACAGAAAGGTTCCGATTTGGCCAGCTATATATAAACACAGAAATTTACGTGAAAGAGTGTCATCAAAAACCTATTTTCCCATTCATACGTCGTCATAATGATCCAGCTATGTATATTTTGGCAAGACTTGGCCCCAGCACATTGCGCAAATGTTACCGGAAAGTGGTTCGAAGATAACAGCGTAAATTATGTTAGGAAGAACATTAATCCACTCAACGTGCCTGAGTTACGGTCAATTGAGCAATTTTGGGCTCAGAAGAAAGCAAAACTTTTGAGAATATGGAAACCAACAAAACCCGTTAAAAAAGTTAAAATAATGTGGCTAACAGTGTGGCTTAAAGTGGATAAAACAGGATGTCGATTCTTTCCATAAAAGTTCCGTCATACAGACAGAAACATAAAAACTGATAAAATTTCCATAACTGTGATTGATATAAATATGTATTTCCATGTTAATAAAAAACAAAAGTAAAGAAAAGGAACGGTTACTACTGTGGCAAATATTAGCATCATTATGCTGTTAGTAAATAATCACAACAACAAAAACAGCAAACAGCCAGACTTACATATGTACATGTACACACTAAAGCAAGCAGCCACACATATGTACAAAGCAACGAAGAATATTCCATACATATAACCATCAGCTTGAAGCAGAGAGATTATTTCAGATACATACATGTGGCCGGCAGCTAAGAGTGGTTACTCACACATACACAGGCATATGGCTATAAGAAAAACATAAACTACATACACATATTATGTACATGTATATAGCTAAGTAACCAAGCATGAGATACAACTGTTCTAGAAGGCATGTTTGTGAAAAATTGACACCTTAGAAGAAATATGCGAATCAGGTAACCGAGAGCATAGAAGAAACGCAAGCTGAGGAATCAGTAATCAGTTTGATTTAAACACGCTATTAGTGAAGTATAATTTTAATTGTGAAGTACTATCCCAAAGTAGTCTAAATAAACACCATTTTGTAATACTGAACATTGGAATTATTTATTCGATAGTTCAGCGATTCGAACGTTAGCAGAAGGTGTATAATTATCAGAAATTTCCCAAAATTCGTTACACTACTTTATTGGCATTTTTTAATTTGCAGATCTTTTTGTATCAGTTCTTATATGTGTATAAGAACAATACGAATTCACTCAAATATAAATTGCCCTTTCTTGCCAGTTTGCTTAACTATATCTATGAAGTTTACGTAAGGCAAAAGCTTTAAGATTTAGGGAAAAAAGGCATACACATAGTCGAGGCCCCTTATTACAAAACCCACACTGTTGATATTTGAACTAGAGAGAATCTAGTTAATATCTTACTATAAGTCTCGTTTTGAACCATATATTTGTATCCTTAATTATCGACTTCTCTACAGTGAACATATACAAATTTATCATGCTAACAAAACAGAACTGTTGCGCTCTATAACCTCGAGTTGCAACGATGTTGTTTTAGTTTATGCAATTTCCATTGTATTTTCTACGATTTTGTTGTAAAAGAAAATTGCTTCAAATTACATTAATTTGCTTGAGAATCTGCGCAATGACGACTTAGCTCTGACGCTGATCCATTTTTATGCTTCATGCATTTGTATTTAAATGAAGGCTTTACTGGCTAGTAGCTAGTAGAATGTGTACTATATGCTTGCTAACTGCTGACAAAATGAAATTAGAGTAGAAGCCGCATCTGGTATTTTGGTCATTTTACTATGCTTTGTTCATTTTAAGTGCAAATATATACCGCAGCCCACAAAGAGCAAGACGAAATTCACATTAACTTGCTTCGAGGGCAGCTATAGAAAGTCTCAGTCTGATACACAAATAAGTGTATCAGTTATTTTTCTCGCTGACCTATTTCACTCTTGCCCAAACTTCCAAAGTTCCTCATTATTTTATTATTCTTCCTCCTCTACTTCTCGCTCATCGCACTACTAAATGCAAGGCGAATGCAATACCAGGTGCTGTTATCCTAACAGTGAATTGCTTCTTCTTGATTATTTTCCATACAACGCCTTGTACTGAAACATGTCAGTTAATCGGAATGAATGAAAATTTTCTTTTGACTTGACATTATTCTGCACGGCGAATTGGTTGAATTCGCTTTGACACCACGTGGTATGGATTCGCCTAGACTAAATGGGATAACTATACCAAATTTGTTTGAAATAGTTGCTGAGATTTTTGTTTATCAAATGGTTGCAGAAACCATCTCGCACAACCAAACAATGCAAAAACTTTCCGGAAAAAGTTCTGAAAGTATCGGCATAAAAAATTAAGACAATCCCTAAATAGTATAGGAAGTATCTCAAATCCCGAAATGACATCGAAATTGTTTCGAAACATCTCCAAAACATCATGAAGTATTATCAAAAGGATTCAAATACAATTCCGACATCTTCCGAAATGGTATGAGAACAATCGCGAAATAGATCAAATATACCCTCAGAATTTATTGAAAACAGTCTCGAAATATTCCAAAGACAGTTCCGAAGTAATCTGCAGATAGTTCACTTTTGGGTTTTAAAACTATTTAGAAGTGATCTGGAAAACAATACGGATGTTATTTGATCATAGCCTCAAAATGGCCCTGCCATGATTAGAAAATCCTACCGAATTAGTCTTTTAATGACACGAAGTTTCGAACTGATTGGTCCGTAAATAGTCTCAAAAAATTTCTGAAATATT
The DNA here is from genome assembly GCF_040869045.1 of Eurosta solidaginis. Lineage (NCBI taxonomy): Eukaryota > Metazoa > Arthropoda > Insecta > Diptera > Tephritidae > Eurosta > Eurosta solidaginis. The sequence goes on along the minus strand of NC_090322.1, from coordinate 171,516,664 downwards.
CAAGAAAATATCCCAGAATTATCACAAAGCAATCGCGAAATTATTCAAAAAGAGAATTGAAATTTTGTGAAGATACACTCAAAAGAAAAAAATAACTTCCTTAGAACATGCAAAATGGGATTGATTTTTCGCTAAAGAAATTTGTTTTTCAATTTAATATACAAATTGTTGAATAATGAAGAAAATTTCACAACAGCTGATTGCTTCTTCTTCATAATTTTCCATACAACGCTTTGTACAACAATATGCAAGGCGAATTCATACCAGGTGGCAAAAGCGAATTTAACCAATTCGCCATGCAGAAGAATGTCAAGTCAAAAGAAAATATTCATTGATGTTGTAGTACAAGGCGTTGTATAGAAAATAATCAAGAAGAAGCAATCAGCTGTTGGGATAACAACACCTGGAACTGAATGCGCCTTGACAATATGTCAGTTAATCGAAATCAATGAAATTTTTCTTTTGACTTCACATTCTCCCGCAGGGCAAATTGGTTGAATTCGCTTTGCTACTACCTGGTGTAAGTTCGCCTTGGTTAGTAAGACAGCTTTCCTTATTTTTAGAGAAAGTTTTTGGTTTTGAGCAATCAATTTGTATGGCGAGAAATCATTCCTATTTTGAAAAAAAAAAGTTTTCTGAGTTTACTCTCGAAATTATACGGAAGTAGTCTCAAAATTAACCCTAAATCATCCATATAAAAAATATGTTCACACTTTGGAGGACACCCAAAAACAACCTTCGGAAAAAAATGTCAAAAATCAACGCGAATTTCCAGAGACCTATAAGCTTTACTCAAAACAAGTAAGGAAGGCTAAGATCGGGTGCAACCGAACATTACATACTCAGCTGAGAGCTTTGGAGACAAAATAAGGGAAAATCACCATTTAGCAAAATGAACCTAGGGTAACCCTGGAATGTGTTTGTATGACATGTGTATCAAATGGAAAGTATTAAAGAGTATTTTAAAAAGGAGTGTGCATTAGTTCTATAGGTGGACGCCATTTAGGGATATCGCCATAAATGTGAACCATGGGTGGCTCTAGAATGTGTTTGTACGATATGGGTATCAAATTAAAAGTATTAATGAGGGTTTTAAAAGGGAGTAGCCCTTAGTTGTATATGTGAAGGCGTTTTAGAGATATCGACCAAAATGTGGACCAGGGTGACCGAGAACATCTTCTGTCGGGTACCGCTAATTTATTTATATATGTCATACCACGAACAGTATTCCTGCCAAGAATCCAAGGGCTTTTGATTTCGCCCTGCAGAACTTTTTCATTTTCTTCTACTTAATATGGTAGGTGTCACACCCATTTTACAATGTTTTTTCTAAAGTTATATTTTGCGTCAATAAACCAATCCAATTACCATGTTTCATCTCTTTTTTCATATTTGGTACAGAATTATGGCATTTTTTTCATTTTTCGTAATTTTCGGTATCGGAAAAGTGGGCGTGGTCATAGTCGGATTTCGGCCATATTTTATACCAAGCTAAAGTGACGTCAGATAAGTACATGAACTAAGTTTAGTTAAGTTATATCTTTTTTTGCGCAAGTTATCATGTTAACCGCCGAGCGGAAGGGCAGACGGTCGACTGTGTATAAAAACTGGGCGTGTCTTGAACCGATTTCGCCCATTTTCACAGAAAACAGTTATCGTCATATAATCTATGTCCCTACCAAATTTCACAAGGATTGTGAAATGTTTGTTCGACTTATGGCATTAAAAGTATTCTAGACGAATTAAATGAAAAAGGGCGGAGTTACGCCCATTTTAAAATTTTCTTTTATCTTTGTATTTTGTTGCACCATATCATTACTGGAGTCGAATGTTGACATAATTTACTTTTATACTGTAAGGATATTAAATTTTTTGTTAAAATTTGGCTTTAAAAAAATTTTTTTTTTTAAAGTGGGCGTGTTCGTAATCCGATTTCGCTAATTTTTATTTAGCACACATATAGTAATAGGAGTAACGTGCCTGCCAAATTTCATCATGATATCTTCAACGACTGCGAAATTACAGCTTGCAAAACTTTTAAATTACCTTCTTTTAAAAGTGGGCGGTGCCACGCCCATTGTCCAAAATTTTACTAATTTTCAATTTTGCATCATAAGGTCAAGGCGCCTACCTAGTTTCATCGCTTTATTCGTCTTTGGTAATGAATTATCGCACTTTTTCGGTTTACGAAATTTTCGATATCGAAAAAGTGGGCGTGGTTGTGGTCCGATTTCGTTCATTTTAAATAGCGGTCTGAGATGAGCGCCCAGGAAACTACACGCCAAATTTCATCAAGATACCTCAAAATTTACTCAAGTTATCGTGTTTACGGACGGAAGGACGGACGGACGGATATGGCTAAATGAATTTCTTTTTTCGCTGAGATAATTTTGATATATAGAAGTCTATATCTTTCTCGATTAGTTTATGCTGTTACGGATTAATGTTATGCGAACAAAGTTAATATACTCTGTGAGCTCTGCTCAGCTGAGTATAAAAAAAAATACTTGGCGCGGTTTACCTCCGAAGAGATGTACGCCGAGCTTCTCTTCAAGTTTGTGTTGTGCTCCTTTTAATTTACCCGACAAGTTGGCGGGACGGGAACGAATGGGAACGTTTTAAGCCAACTCCGGACGACATCTGAAAGGCAGATGAATTTTCAATGATGAGCTTTTCATGGCAGAAATAAATACACTCCGATTGTTTGCCGAATCACTGCCGCGTGGCGACTCCGATTAGAAAAAATGTTTCCTAATTGAAAACTCTGTTTTCTGACTTTTTATGTCACTTTGCCCGGGAGTTAAACCCAGGACCTGCGGTGTGTTGGGCATAGCACGCTACCACCACACCACGACGCCCGCCGTACTTGTACTTTGTTGCACTAATATTGTTTGGGCTACAAAACTGTATACTCAAAAAATTCTGATAATTCTAAAAAAAAATTAAAACTTTCGTAAAACCTTCGAATTTTTCTAAAACGTTTTTCATAATGGTTTTCACAGTTTCAGTTAAAAAAACATAAGAGTAGCTAACAGTATCGAAAATGACGAAAGAAAAATTAAATTGACGAATTTTTATAATAACTACCACCGCTATTTGTCTGTTCGATGTTGTATATTTTTATATGCCTACAGGTTTACTTAGCTGTCACAACACCGACACTTTTGCATATTTCGCCTTCTGGCATTTTGTGGGTTGGTCGCAATTTGATACATTGTACAAATTTACTGTCAAATCTTGAACGCCTAGAAAGGATTTTATTTATGTATTATAAAATTCATACATGTACACCATCATAAATAATATTGCAAATAACAAAAATTGCGCAAATTTTCAGCAGTAAAAATTCCTGTCGTCATAACACATTCCTAAGACCACTTATGTACATACTTAGGCACTAACAAACTTACATATGAATGCAGATATAACAAAGTATGCACATATTTAAATAGCGCATTTGGGTGCCAGACTCCAATTGCAATTATCGCAATTGCCGACAGGGCGTTGAAATTCATCTATAGCTCATATAGAGTCTTCCAAATGTACAACAAAATGCAATAAAAAAAATACAAAAATTGTTATGATATTTATAGCTTTTAAGTGTTTAGGTTTTGTTTTTTAATTTTTTCAAAAACGTCACCTATTTTTACTCAATACCTTATTTAAACTTGGTAGCACCTGGGCGACCGAGCTTTGCTCAGCAATCTTCGAGTATGCGGCATAACATACTTTGTTCTACATGTCATCATTTATCAAACTCTACTTTTTTATATGTACATATTTTATCTTATATCTCGTTTAAAGAGCAATTCATGTATATTTGTATATATGTATATATTTGTGGACGCACGTTTACGCAAATCCTCCAAACGCTGCGTACGTTCCCTCGAATGATTCATTAGCTAACCGTTGCGCCTTGCGCAAACGGCCCTGGCAACATTAAAAGAATAAGATTTTTCATCACTTACAGTTTTTGCTATATTTTCCAAGCATCTCGATTTTGCAGCACGCGTAGGGCGTTGTGCTGGCAACGTTTCTCGAGCATCTTCATGCGCCGAATTATTAATTTTAAAAATTTTTTTCGTTATACACTATGAAAGACTCACAATGTTATTACATTCCAAAAACTTGCAAATTTCACGAATGACAACTATCAGTTAGTTTAATTAAACGTCAACTTACTTCCATAAGCGCCATCTGTTGGTGAGAAGTTAAATGGTTAGATGTCGTTTTTAAATTGAACATACATATGCCTCTAGTATTCAACTGTAGCAAATTACCATGGTGAAAAATTTTCTAATAGTAATATGTGAGAAATTGCAATTATTCATTTCATATTTGCCAAAAATATGCATTTAAATATATTTTGCTAGAATTTGCCACGGTGCCTTCATATTGCATTTCAATTTTATAGCGTGTGTGAAATTAATAAAATTAAGTCGAAACATGTGTAAGATTTTTTTACGACGATTTTTTACTTTAATATTCTCCTTTAAAGCTTTAATAGAATATGAGTAAGTAGAGTATTATTTCGTCTAACCCCAACCCTAAATGGCAACCCTACTTAAAAATGTCCATATTGTAATGCGGAGTGAAATACGTTTCGTTTGATTCCCATATCGCCATATCTCATGCAATTTTTTTTAAATTTCGAATACGTGGCAACTCTAAATGGCAATCCCACTCAAAAATGTCCCTATTGCAATGCGGAGTGAAATACCTTTTGTTTGATACCCATATAGGCATATCCCATGCAATTTTTTTTAATTTCCAGTAGGTGGCAACCATAAATGGCAACCCTACTCAAAAATGTCCCTATTGTAATGCGGAGTGAAATACCTTTCGTTTGATACCCATATTGGCATATCTCATGCAATTTTTTTTTTATTTCGAATAAGTGGCAACCCTAAATGGCAACCCCACTCAAAAATGTCCCTATTGTAATGCGGAGTGAAATACCTTTCGTTTGATACCCATAACGGTATATCTCATGCAATTTTTTTTAATTTCCAGTAGGTGGCAACCCTAAATGGCAACGTCACTCAAAAATGTTCCTATTGTAATGCGGAGTGAAATACCTTTCGTTTGAAACCAATATCGGCATATCTCATGCAATTTTTTTTAATTTCGAATAAGTGGCAACCCTAAATGGCAACCCCACTCAAAAATTTTCCCTATTGTAATGCGGAGTGAAATACCTTTCATTTGAAACCAATATCGGTATATCTCATGCAATTTTTTTAATTTCGAATAGGTGGCAGCCCTAAAAGGCAACCCCACTCAAAAATTTTCCCTATTGTAATGCGGAGTGAAATACCTTTCGTTTGATACCCATATAGGCATATCTCATGCAATTTTTTTTTTTAATTTCGAATAGGTGGCAACCCTAAATGGCACCTCCACTCAAAAATATCCCTATTGTAATGCGGAGTGAAATACCAGTAGGTGGCAACCCTAAATGGCAACCCTACTCAAAAATGTCCCTATTGTAATGCGGAGTGAAATACCTTTCGTCTGATACCCATATCGGCATATCTCATGCAACTTTTTTAATTTCGAATAGGTGGCAACCCTGAATGACAACCCCACTCAAAAATATTCCTATTGCAATGCGGAGTGAAATACCTTTCGTTTGATAGCCATATCGGCATATCTCATGCAATTTTTTTTTTTATTTCCAGTAGGAGGCAACCCTAAATGGCAACCCTACCCAAAAATGTCCCTATGGTAATGCGGAGTGAAATACCTTTCGTTTGATACCCATATCGACATATCTCGTGCATTTTTTTTTAATTTCCAGTAGGTGGCAACCCTAAATGGCAACCCTACTCAAAAATGTTCCTATTGTAATGCGGAGTGAAATACCTTTCGTTTGATACCCATATCGGCATATCTGATGCAATTTTTTTTAATGTCGAATAGGTGGCAACCTTGTGAAACATTCTGAGTGGCAACACCTAGGTAGAAAGTCTTAGAAGGTGATACATTATCTCTGTGCCAAATTTCATTTAAATCGGTTGAGCCGTTCCCGAGATCGTTCGGCTATACAAACATAAAATATACGAATATATTTGCTCGTTTAAAGTTATAAGATATGACTTATTGGTACGTATGTGTATATGTATTTGACTATAATTTAAAGCTCAGTTTTACACTTCAACGAATTTAACTAATACAAAATTTGTGGTTTGAAAACTCAAAAGTGCAAACAAGTGCTGTCCGCACTAACGCCTCCTTGTCAAAACTGCCATGAATGAAAAGCTAATAAATAAATAAGAAAAGTATATTTCAAAACATTTTAAAATTCAAAAGTAAACAATAAATAAATAACAAAAAAACTAAATTTTTTCTTTTCTCTTTTCTTTATTTTGCAGTTATCGAATACATTCGTCCATAAAAATTGGTGAGTGTCAATTCTTTTGTTTACATCTTCTATACATGAGAAAATTGAATGGGTGAAATTTCACTTTCTAATATTTGAACAAACAAAAGTGCATAACCACTCACGCATACATACATATCCACACACATACATGCCACGTCCAACGAAAACTCTCAATTTTCGTTGAGGTAGGGTGGCGTTGCAGGGCAAGCTTACTTGGACAATATGAAGGATCGTTGTAATAGCAAATAAGATAACGGTGAAGTGAGCTATAACTACTTAGATAAGACCGATTACGACCCTGGATAAGTCCCGCGGAGATCATAGTGAGCCTAGACCGGAATACTTTCGCGTATTTATGGTAAAAGCTGGACAAACAAGCATGAAGTGCCTCGATAATTCCACGTCGCCATGCTCCATGAAGCTGCAGCAAGAGGATGTATGTTGAGGCGTACTCTCCATTGATAGACGGGCCTTAGTGACACACAATAATAATTTCGGAACTACTTTGGAACAGATTCCTAACAATATCGGAATTTTTTTTGGTTTTATTTCCGGATTATTTAGGTCCCATTTATGGTTTTGTTGAGAAGATTTCGAAACTACTTTCGAACCGGTTAGCAATACATACGGGACTATCTTGGAGTTGATTTAGAGAATATTTTCTGAATTCTTTCCTCTATTTAAAACGATTTCCGTAATGTCCCGTCTACTGTGTACACACACACACACACACACACCCCCCCCCCCCCCCCCCTTCTCCTTTTTTCCCTAATACTTTATGTTGTATAGCTGCTAATCAACGATTGCCGTAATGTGCTCTGTGTCAGATGTAAGGTGAGTTTGAGCTCCGTTTTATCATCTTCCTTCTATACCATCTAATATATGCTCCGAAGGCCTTTGCGCACGTATACTAAAACAGAGCTTTTCTTTTGCTATGCGAGAATTATGCCAAAATTTTTGTTGCAAGCTGAGAAAGGGAGTTTTTGATAGCCTAGGGAACAGGACATGTTTGGTTTTTGAGAACAAAGTGCTGTGACCGTAATACACTAATCGTTTGAAGGAATTTACGTAAAAATAGTTTCACGTCAGCATAGGCGACCAGATTTGTTCCTTTTGCTCGGAGGGTTTGCAGTACTACATTAGCCAGTGTCCATATAAGAGGCGACAACACATCTTCCTGAATACACTAAATGCCTGGAAGCCAGACCGACTATACTCATTGACGATTTAAACAAATCTTTATTTCCGAGCTGCATCTATACGGGGAATGTAACATCGTTTCGTATTTTCAAGTAAATAAGCCGCAGGATGAAGGAAGAGAGGCATTTTGTTATGGAATCTCTGGCATCCTCAAGGTTTAAAATTCTACATTAAGTGGGAAAGTAATCCGTAGGCTTCGATAGGCTTCCGGTACATAATCATCTTTTAATCATCTTCACAAAATTGCAAGTAGGTGGGATACCAATTTCTACCCAATCATGTCCCCCGAATTGGTTATGCTCGAATAATTTGGAAGCAAATCTATCTTGTTCTGATCTGCTATGTCAGAGACGTCAGTTTACGACAACGAAACGAAAGGTACAGGTGCCCAAGGGTATTGCGTATTACCTAGAGCATCTACATTCGATTCAATTCTACCCAGGAGGATGGGCGCTAGGAAATCCGCGTGACATTTTCCAAGGATATTGCTTTGATATGGCACCAATATTATAGTTATTTTTAAATAGTTTGACGTAGCCGCAAGCATGTTCAGGCATTTCCATACCATCTATGATCGAACCACAGTCGAATTTAGGGCTTTAATAGCCGTTATCGGCTATCAGAGTAGACAGCATTCAATCCACCGCATCCCTTATAGGTGCAACTTCAGCTTGTGTTACTAAAGTGATCGGGGAACTTAAACTTTCAGCTTACATTGATCTCCTGAAAGTTAGTCCCGCTTCCCCTCCAAGCTTCTCGTCCTATTTCAGCGCATCTGTGAACAATTAATTTCGTACCCCACTCCTACCTTACCCTAAAGTGTCAGCCGGATTCCGGAAGTCCCGAAAGCAGGCATTTTGTACATCCTCGTAAAAATTACCTACTTCGGTTATTCATAGCCAGTCCACATAGCTGAGCCCGCTTTGTCACTGATTTCAGATAGCCTTGCATAGTATCGCGCATGATGTCCGGTAACAACCGATATCCACAAGTTATTATTTTGTTACCGGACTTATTTTCGGAGGTAAAACTATCGTCGAGCTATCGGCTTGTTTCCACCGCGTCATAGCCTTGTTACTGGTTTCCAATCGGCTTGTTATCGAGGTGCTACAAATGTGCAATCGATTTTGTGTTGAGGTTTCATCGGTATCTGTTTTATAACTAGCCAATATGCCATGAACAACTAATCGATAACATACCGATAACAAATTGTTGATACTTACTTAAGAAATCGATAACTTATTGATAACATATCGAAGAATTAACGATAGATAACTGACATCTTTTCGATAAGAAATGTATAACCTTTCGATAGAAATATATAATTTGTCAATAAAAAACATCGATAACTCTACGTTAGATTTTGTTATCGATAGCAAGTTTATAGCACTTCGACAACAAATCGTTAACTCGTCTACGCTTCGTTGACGAATACATACCGATAGCCCGTCGATAAGAATTAGATAACTCACCCATATCCCGTCGACAACAAACCGATAACTCGTCGATAACATACCGTTAATACTTCGATAATAAATTGATAGCACGCCGTCCGCTCCCGCTCTTCAGTTTTGACTTCTAAACTATCTCTTACGTTCCCCCCTTTATTTAAATTTTTTTTTGTGAGTAAAGATGTTTACACATCAAAAATTCTAACAATGGTCGGTTGGCATGTTACTTCATAATAATTTGCTCTGACAGTTTCCCTAACAATAATTGAAAGTGATTTTCTTCTTTTCCGCTCTTTGCTTTCTATTTATAAGGAAAAGTATAAAGCGGTCAAACCAGCAGACCAAGCACTTAATTTCAGTTGTTTTGGGTGTTGACTTTCGGTTGAAAACAATTGTTTTTTTTGGCTTCTGCACTTTTCACTTTTCAACAAATATGTAGAAAAATAGAGCTACTCATATAATTACATACGTATTTCATACAACCCAAGCTCGTATATATGGTAACTAATTTTTACTTACTTACTCGGTATACATTTTTAGGTAATTATTTAACAGTAAGCAATAAAGAAGCAATAAAATGAAAGTCCATTCAAGTGTCGCATTTTTACGCTTGGGTATATACTTAATTATGTATTTTTGTACAAACAACAGCAAAGTGTAAAATCCACGTAGACTTCCGCATTTTACCATTGCGGCAGTCATATATTTCGTTTGACGAGCTTATCGTCGTGTGTTGTTTAGGCCAAGTCAAATGCGCATGCGTAGCGGTCATAATGTGAGGCGTGCTTATTATACGTATGTATATGGGTGGGGTGTATGTAAAACATTCATGTGGGCAGATCTGCATGCTTATTATGTTTATGCGGTAGTAAATACTTGACGCTTTACTCCCAAGGCTGTAATTGTTGTTGGTGATTGTTTATCATATTTTTTGTGTAGCTGCTGACCGTTTTTATTGTTATATATTTATTTTTCTCGTTTTGCTTTAAATCCCTGCTGTCATTTTCGCTTTCAAACAAGAAACGAGCCACTCGGTCTACCATGAATTATTTGCATTTTTTTTTTTCACGTTCACACATAGCACTTGGCTTCATAAAAATCTGTTTGTTGCCGCTGTTTCTGTTGCTTAGTTTTCTGGTTTGCTAAAAAGTCTTTACTAAGTGTATGACGAGTGTCAAAAATTACAATTTTTTTTTTTTCTTAGATAATCTTGGTTGAATATTGCATGTTAGCAAGCTGTAACACAAGGACATATTGTGATAGATTTACTACTATTATTATTAGGCCTGGAAGCACTGCGACCTTTGTGTAGATCTATTGTGCATGACTTTTCAGTCTAATTTTGTATGTGGAGGCTTTTAATATATTTAAGTAATTCTTCATGTTTTTACTCCATATCACAAAGGGATTAAAAGTCACACCACCTAGATGGGATAGTCTCTGCTTTGCCAGAGCGACGCATGCGCAGAGAATGTGAACCGACGTTTCATCCTCCAGCTCACAGAAATGTCAGATTTGAGTACCGGATAGATGCAACAAACTTAGGTGATATCATAGACCACAGTGTTCCGTATAGTACCCAGTGAGAGTTCGTAGGTCCTGCCTACTTAGTTAATGAGTTTGGCTGATACTTTCGTTGCCGGAAGTATAAATAGTTTGGCCTGTTTTTGCCCTGGGCTGTCAATCCAGTGACGTCTGAATTGTTTTGTTTCCCACTTACTTATGGTTTTCCTGGTGTGTGCTTTTGTGAGTACACAAAAGGGCTCTGGACCATAGAATGCTGCTGTAGCACCCTGCTTTGCTAAGTAATCTGCATGTTCATTACCTTCATGTCGCTGATGTCCGTGAACCCATCCTAAGATAGATTTAAAAATTAGCCTCATTGAACTATTAGAAATTTGGGTTTAAAGGATTGCATCAAGGATTACCAATCAACGGCCTTAATGGCTCTTTGCGGCTCACAACAAGATCACTTTGGCTCTTTTTAGCTGTCAACAAGAAACAATTAAGATAAGGGCGGCTACCTGGGTTCACGCCTCGGGCAAAGCAACATAAAACTTTAAGAAAGAAATTTTTTCAATTAGAAGAAAGTTCGGCAAGCACTCCGAAAGTATCCCTGGCATGAAAACTTTATCAGTGAAAACTGAGAGGCCTTGAGGCCTTGCGGACGCCGTTCGGAGTCGACATAAAACATTTAGGTCCCGCCCCGCAAATTTGTGGGAAAAATTAAAAGTAGCAAATTGAAAGAGAAGCTCGGCCTAAAATCTTATCGAAGGTAATCGCGTCTTACATTATTTGTCTGTTTTTTATTTATGAATATCTAGTCAGGATTCCTGATATAACTTTATTTACTGTAGCGAGTCCTCGAGTCGCCTCCGTTTCCAGTTAATTCGCCATTTTGATGTCTCAATTCGTGTATTAACCAGTAAAAAATGTTTCAAGAAAACTGATTAATGTTCGAAGGTTCCCACATCCAATTTTGTTCGACCCCTTGAGTTTAAATATTTGAGAAGCTCTTCAGGCCCATCTAAGTTTATTAAGTAAATTTCTTCAACGAAAGTGGATCGATTGCTCCTACATGCACTAGAGAACTGCATACGCTTTCACTTATTATTGTTCTCGTCGAATAAGTGCTGAAAAATACAAGCCTTGATGAGATCCAGGCTGCAAGGATCTCTTTCGCTACTGAAATATCAAGTGCCAACTTATGTCGTGCTAGCTCATCAGAAATCTCGTTCCTTTTTATGCTACGATGTCCTTGCTCACAAAATAGTGGGCTCGACAGATTCACGGCCACTCTACCCACTGACTAAACATATTTGGTAATATCGTTGGTGACCCGGGAGGTGTTGTTTGCATCCACTTATGCTTTACTATCCTAGATAATCCTAGACATTGAGGAAATCAAATTGAAACATTGTTTCTTCGTTCGAGAGATGCATTGGTAGAGGCTTAATTCCGGATCTCTGATTGAGGTTATTATCTTTCCAATTACTCCTTGTAGAAAAACGATTCTTACAATTTGTATCTAAACCGTCATACTTTATGTCTTAGACTATATAGTCGCTTTATATGTAGAAGTCGTTTATATTCCCTCGTTCCAGAGTTCCGATATCCGAATGCTTAAAATATTCTGCGATGCCATTTCCCTTATGAATAGATCGGGCCATATCCCGTTCGGAGGCTCTGTCTATTATGATTCAATGACACGCAGCACACCGTTGAATTTTTACCAGCAAGGTACTTGACCTCGTTCAACACTACAAGCGGTAGCCCCTTTGTTAAAAGAGTGGTTTCAACTCAAACACCTTGTGAACAGAATTATTTGACTTATCAGTTAGTCCATAGGATTCAAACAATATGCCACAATACAAAATGTGCAAGAAGAGTACACAAAAACATTTCTCCTTCACCGAATTTCCAGGCCAACAGTATAGACCAGATCTTGGCAGCCCAGCCCGAATTTTTCAGGTCCTTAAAGAGGTCGTTCAGAACTACGATCCTGGGGACAAGAAATAGTACACTACCTTGTAGCGTATCCCTTCCTTCTCTAAACTGCTCCTTATACGCGGTACTCAGTGGGCGCTGTAATGTAAGTGGAAGTGGTATGCTATATAGGGGAATATAGAATGTAAGTGTAGTCACTACACTGTAGGCTAATGTGGGAACAATGTACGGTATAGACGAGTTATTGACTTAATATTGAAGTGCTAAAGATTTGCTGGTGATAATAAAAGTTATCGATATGTTATCCTATTTATATCGACGAGCTATCGGTCTTTGATCGGTTTGTTATAGATTTTTTATCTTTCTTAATTTATCGATTTATTGTCGATTGCTAATCCGAAAATTACAAAAAGTTATTGTTTTATTTTTGATAAGTTATCGATTTTTCATCGCAGTCATACCAACTAACTATCGGTCTGTTATCTAAAAGGTATCGATTTGTCTTATAAATTTTTTATCGGCCTGTCATCGATTGGCTATCGAAAATGTAATGATTTGTTATCAAAAAGTTATCGATTTAGTATCAAAAAATTATCGACTTCTCGAAGTGAAACCCATTATTTATGGGCATCTTATCGATTTGTTATCGATGACTGATCGATTTATTATAAAAGAGATATGATAAAACTGCGATATAAAATCGATGATACATTTGTAGCCCTTCGATAACAACTCAGTCGATGACTTGACGACAACAAGGCGATAACGAACGGCATATAAAAATTTGGTTTCGATGATAAAAAAAAAAATGAAAAAAAAAACTTGGCGCGATTTACCTCCCAAGAGATTTAGGCCGAGCTTCACTTCAAATTTGCGTCGTGCTCCTCTTTAATTTATCCTACAAACTCGTGGAACAGGACCAACATGTTTCATGCCGCCTCCAAACGGCATCTGCAAGGCAGATTAATTTTTTCCTTAGAAGCTTTTCATGGCAGAAATGCACTGGCAGTGTTTGCCAAATCACTGCCGAGGGGTGATTGCGCTTAAAAATCGATTTTTACAATTGCAAACACTTTACTTTTCTTTTCTTTTTCTAAATTTTCGATTTGCTTTGCCCGGGACTTGAACCCAGAACCGTCAGTGTAGTAGGTAGAGCAGGTTACCACCGCACCAACACACCATCGCCACCTATAATAAGCCGATAAGAAGTCTATAATAAACCAATTAGTTGTCAGCACCGATTTTCACCGATAAACAGGTGATGAAGCTCTTTTCAAATATCCCGAATATTTTTTGCTTTTCCTAAAGTTACCTCCGTTGCGATCTAACTTCAACCCCTCGGCGAGCTTTAGTTAACTTAAAAACATTCATTACACATTAAACCTCACCGCAAGAATTTGAAACTAATCCTTTTTTTCTAAATTAGTGAAAGGGAAAGAGAGTTCCACATTAATTTTTTTTACTTCGAAAACGATAGCCTCAAAGGCAACTAAGGACCGTCATCATTTCAAAAACTCAAAAGCGGCCATAAAAGTGTTTAATTATCGGTTTGTTTTTTCTTTTTTCTTTCTCTTTTTATTATCAGACCAATACCCGAATATTTCTGCATCAAACCGACAATTCGACATTGATCAATTTCCGCCTCTTCATCAATAAAATTTTCTAAGCTTCTTTTAATCATCTGACCAGAGTAGGTTAATGAAGAAAACGTCGTTAATCTTGCTCTCATTCAATTTAATGACGTTCATAAAAGCAAACGCAGATTAAAAATTTAATACATTTTTATGTAAGTAGCAAAGTTAAGCTTGTTTTTTTATATCGATCCATACGTATGTCTGTTCGATTGCAGCAAATTAATTGCGTTTTAACAGCAAGAAAAAATAAGTAAGTAAGAAGGCTAAGTTCGGGTGTAACCGAACATTACATACTCAGCTGAGAGCTTTGGAGACAAAATAAGGGAAAATCACCATTTAGCAAAATGAACCTAGGGTAACCCTGGAATGTGTTTGTATGACATGTGTATCAAATGGAAGGTATTAAAGAGTATTTTAAAAAGGAGTGTGCATTAGTTCTATAGGTGGACGCCATTTAGGGATATCGCCATAAATGTGAACCATGGGTGGGTCTAGAATGTGTTTGTACGATATGGGTATCAAATTAAAAGTATTAATGAGGGTTTTTAAAGGGAGTAGCCCTTAGTTGTATATGTGAAGGCGTTTTAGAGATATCGACCAAAATGTGGACCAGGGTGACCGAGAACATCATCTGTTAGATACTGCTAATTTATTTATATATGTAGTACCTGCCAAGATTTCAAGGGTTTTTTATTTCGCACTGCAGAACTTTTTCATTTTCTTCTACTTAATATGGTAGGTGTCATACCCATTTTACAAAGTTTTTTATAAAGTTATATTTTGCGTCTATAAAGCAATCCAGTTACCATGTTTCATCCCTTTTATCGTGTTTGGTATAGAATTATGGCATTTTTTTCATTTTTCGTAATTTTCGATATCGAAAAAGTGGGCGTGGTCATAGTCGGATTTCGGCCATATTTTATACCAAGCTAAAGTGACTTCAGATAAGTACGTGAACTAAGTTTAGTTAAGATATATCTTTTTTTGCGCAAGTTATCATGTTAACCGCCGAGCGGAAGGGCAGACGGTCCACTGTGTATAAAAACTGGGCGTGTCTTGAACCGATTTCGCCCATTTTCACAGAAAACAGTTATCGTCATATAATCTATGTCCCTACCAAATTTCACAAGGAGTGGTAAATGTTTGTTCGACTTATGGCATTAAAAGTATTCTAGACGAATTAAATGAAAAAGGGCGGAGTTACGCCCATTTTAAAATTTTCTTTTATCTTTGTATTTTGTTGCACCATATCATTACTGGAGTCGAATGTTGACATAATTTACTTATATACTGTAAAGATATTAAATTTTTTGTTAAAATTTGACTTAAAAAAAAAAATTTTTTTTAAAGTGGGCGTGTTCGTAATCCGATTTCGCTAATTTTTATTTAGCACACATATAGTAATAGGAGTAACGTGTCCACCAAATTTCATCATGATATCATCAACGACTGCCAAATTACAGCTTGCAAAACTTTAATATTACCTTCTTTTAAAAGTGGGCGGTGCCACGCCCATTGTACAAAATTTTTCTAATTTTCTATTTTACGTCATAAGGTCAACGCACCTACCAAGTTTCATCGCTTTATCCGTCTTTGGTAATGAATTATCGCACTTTTTCGGTTTTTCTAAGTTTTCGATATCAAAAAAGTGGGCGTGGTTGTAGTGAATTTCTTTTTTCACCCAGATCATTTTGATATATATCTATCTCGATTAGTTTATGCTGTTACGCATTACCGTTATGCGAACAAAGTTAATATACTCTGTGATCTCTGCTCAGCTGAGTATAACAAGTAAGGCCGGGACTGTATCTGGCTGTGCTGAAGACTTCATACCTTTCATGAATGTGGCTGAACAATAATTTTATCCAATTCGTAATATACAAATAATCGGCTGTAGAAGATAAGAAATACATATATGTGACCCGGCCTATTAAAAGGTGGCTTATGACTCAAAAAAGAAATTGCGAGAAACAGCTGTTAAAGATAAACAATGCGTTTCTTCTCCGTTTCTTAGTAGTTTTTCTTTTGCATTATGAACAGTCATGCCCAAAAGGCAAAGCACAAACCAGTTTTTGACCGATATTTTGGCTCCATTGCCATCGAAAAAATGCTATCAAAAAAATCTGAGGATGCTTCAGCAGCCAGCAAAGTGGCATCGAAGGAAGCAAAGGCTTCATCGTCTTTCATGTGTGCTCTTCTTTCTCTACATTTTCTAGCAAGTTAGGACGTTCTCAAATACTATCGAAACCAGAAAAAAGTGGAAACATTTTTTTTTAGTCATAAGCAACCTTTTCATAGACCGGGTCACTTATAGTGAACAGATGCACATACCTAAGCGGTTTTTAAGATAAATATATGTAAAATAAAAAATTGGTAGGTACTTTGTGTGAGGATGCAAAGTTGCACGTTTTTTGTGGTCTGCATGAAAAAACTGTGACCATGAATCACTTATTTCAACAATATATGACGAAAGCGTAAGTATTTGGTGAAATTTTAAGCTTCTTGCTGTAAAATGGGGCAGTAATTACGAAACTGGCGGCCGGCGTGGTGTGAAGGTAGCATGATCCACCATCCACACCGCAGATCCTGGGTTCATGCCCCGAGTAAAGCAACATCAAAATTTTAGAAACAAGTTTTTTCAATTAGAAAACAAATTTCTAAGCTGCGTTGCCCCTCGGCAGTGTGGCAAGCACTTCGAGCGTATTTCTCAGTGAAAACTCATCTGCCTTACAGATTCCGTTTATGCATAAAACAAGTAGGTCCCGTCCTGTCAATTTGTAGGAAAAATCAAGAGGAGCTCTACGCAAATTGGAAGAGAAGCTCGGCCTAAAATCTCTTCGGAGGTTATCACGCCTTACTTTTTTTTTATTAATTACGAAAAACTTCTTATCTGAACAATCGGTTGTAGGGGATATTTTCATTTTTACATTTATGTACAACATACGAAAGCATATGGTGAAGTTGGAAGCTTCAATCTGATAAATTGATGAGGATATGGTAAAAATCTTCTTTTCTGAAAAATCGGTTGTATGGGGGATATATTGTAGTGTTGCGTGGAATTCACCTAATTTCGAATGCGCTTAACGTTAAAAATATACATACACACCAACGTTCATATTTAACTGACCCAGATAACCACTATGAGTTCATTCGCATTTGCCAAACCGCCCAATATATAGATTCGTCATACCAACCAGCTTATATGCAGATCATATTGACAATATGTAGGTCAATAAAATAATATGCTGACAAACAATTATTTATTATGAAATCATGTACTTTTTAGTATGTAAGCATTAATGTAATTATGTATGTGTAGTTTAAGAATTTTTGTATAAATAGAAATGGATTTCTTTAATATGCAAGAATCACTTTTTAACGCTACACATCGGCGTTCCTCTTTGTTTATTTAACGTCCTTACAATATGCTTTAGTCGTTCCATCCGACCGGTTCCGACAAATGTCTAATCGGATACATAAATATACCCGCTCGCCAGATTTGATCAAGATATCTCAAAAATTGAGGGACTAATTTGCATACAAACAGACAGACGGATATGGCGAAATCAACTCAGCTCTTCATCCTGATCATTTCTGTATACTTATGGGTGGGTCTATCTCTTTCTTTAAGGACATACAATTTTGAGATTCGTGACAAAATTAATATACCTTTACATTTTCATGAAAGGTGTAAAAAAGTCCTAAGCACAAGTCAAAGCAACTTAATGCTGAAAAACAATAAATTTGTAGAAGAAAAAAACTAATAATATTCAAAATGGCATAAGCCAACGTACAAACATCGATCAAATGCTTTTGGCAGTGTCGTTAGCAACAAAAATAAGCCAAACAAGCAAAAAGTTGTTGCCTCCTTCCACTATTATGACTAAAACATCTCCATCGCTCAGTCAACAATCCATACCTACACTACAAGTCGGAGTCAACAACATTTATGTATTTAAAGTAGCAAAAAAATAATAATAACATTAACAATTGCGAACATATCTTCTTTTTTTGGCACTCTCGTTTGCCTTTGGCATAACTGAGACTCCCTCCATGCGTGCGTGCCACATGACATTACATGACGCGACTCTACAACACGATTGGCGAAAGGTGTATCCTATTGTTTACTTATACATATTTTGTTTTTGTTGCTAAACTTTATTACATTTATTGTTGTTGTTGTTGTTGTGAAGCTTGTTATAGGCTGCTTATGATTAAACGAACAATCGGCTATTGCAAACGGCTACACAGTTCGAGACGCAATGACAGCCATCAATGCACAGATACGAGTCGATACGCATGCGCTTGTACAACGGGGAAAAACACTTTCTAATGACATTTTAACCAGTTCAAATGTCTTGCAGTGATTTTAAATACAAAAAGTAATTACGATAATGAAAATTTTATTATGCAGTTATGCTCGTGCATTCATTTATTTGTATTTAATTACTTATTTAGCTTTTCGTATACACAAATGATTGAATAGTAGCGAATTTGAACAAGAAGTAATCAAATTTATTCAAATTTAAATTAACTATCGTTAAATGTTCGTATTGAAAATAAGTTGCAATAAGTATGAGTGGAACGGGTTTGGTGACATAATTTCAACGGCCAAAAGGTCCATTGACTTTATAGCTCTCCTCAATTTCACTTTATAGCCATTTATGATATTTCTGTTTAGCCTTATGAGCACTTCGGCGAAAAGACCATAATCGTAACCACTAACAACAATTTAAGATCAGCACAAAATCAAAAAACGTTTGCAAGATTTGTTAAACGTTTAGTTGAATATTTTCTTCTATTTTTAAAATAATCTAAACCGGCCCAGATTTTAATCCGGCTTTGCACGAACCCAGAATTGTGCAATTTTTTAGCCCAAATTTTATCTTAATTTTTAGTTGAATAAGTGCTTATGGAAGCAGTCAGAGGAAGAGAGTGGCCTTCACTCCGCTGAAACGACCAGGTGGAAAACGATTTAAATCCCTTTGGTGTGACCAGTTGGCGCCAGTTGGCGGAGAGAAGAAGCGACTGGCGCGTCTTGTTGGACGGCCATAACGGTTCAAACGGTTAAGCGCCAATTAAGTAAGTAAGTTCTTATCTCTTCGCTGACCTGACTGGGCCAGTTTTTATCACATTTTTCACTAGAATATTAGTATATGTGAGGTCCTCATGTATCGGCCAGTTCAACCTAACCTAACCTTCACTAGAATGAGACCAAAATATAGGAAATGGAGCGCAGTATCCGGTGGTGGCTTCAATACCACCTATCATATTAAGTTTTAAAGCTAAACATATTTATTTTAATACACATGTTGCCATTAAAGTTGTGCTAAAAGGCTACTAAAATCTTTTACTGTATCAACTTAATCAATTTATTAATAAAATTAAAAATCATTTTTATATGTTTTTTTTTTTTTTGGTTTGAGTGAATGAACACAACTTCGTCCGTTAAAGTATGAGCGTGGACAAGATGTCTAACGACAAAATTGCAGCGATCGCTTTGGAGCCATCAAGAGTGCAACATTTTTCACTACTTTGTCACTTGAGGTCTATCAAGTGCATGCGCGTGTGGCATAGCGTGTAAGTCAGATATGCGTATGAATGTGCGAAAGTGTGCGATGTCGATAAATATAACTGGTAAAAAAATGAAATTAAAAACCAGAATTTGATTTAAAATTAAGCGCAATTTTGGTCATAAAACTTTGATCTGGAATTGGCTAAATGGTGAATACCAGCGCTTCACACCGCAAAATACAGTTTTAATTACAAGCGTATGTGTGTGTGTGTGTGAACAGCGCTCGTGTAGCCAGCAATTGATCTCACTCTTCGTATTTGTCCTTTTGCATCATCTGGTAATCAAACTGTGCGTACTTATCTAGCTCAACTGGTTTGTTTGCTAACAAAAGCTCCAACACAACAAATTTAGATGAGCAGCAACAGCAATCGCAACAACATTAACTGTTAATGGTCGAGTGATAAAAAATGTTGAAGCTTATTTATTTTAAATGATTTTGCGTATTTTTTTTTTTTTTTAATAAATCGTAACTTTTCATTTCACCCTCGTCAATTTCAGTTTGGCAAAAGTCATTTAGTTTGCTGTAGGGGAGTTCATGTACCTTTGGGCATTACACAATTTTTGTGATTTTATAGCGCCTATGTTGCTTGTATGAATGTGTATTTTGTAATGATTGTAAATTGCCTTTAAATTTTTAATTTCTGTAACATCGCCTTTTAAGATTTCTTGACGAGACAACTATCACAAAACAACATTTCTCAAGGCTGTCATACACTGAGCATAAACTCTTAACTGGTTGCTTTAATGCTGACAAGTTTGTTGAACAATTTAATAGCGAAAATTAAGTTGTCATATCGTTGATCAAAAATTGTTTTTAAAATTTAAATTTTTATGATGTTATGGAGGCTTTTCAGTCATAATTAACTAGATTTTGGATTGACCTTCAATAATAATATTATCAATAATTAGAAGAGCCGGCAGACATTGTTCTGCCCTAAATTTGGCCTATCTGCATACATTTTAATAAGCTTTTTCCGTCTGACTCTCCCCTCCCCCTCTTCTCTTTTCTCTTCTCTCAATTTCTTCTCATTCTTCTGCATCCTGGCCTTTGGCCTGGGTTCGCATCCCGGGCAAAGGAACATCAAAATTTTAGAAATAAGGTTTTTCAATTAGAAGAAAATTTTTCTAAGCGGGTCGCCCCTCGGCAGTGTTTGGCAAGGACTCCGAGTGTATTTCTGCCATGAAAAGCTCTCAGTGAAAACTCATCTGCCTTGCAGATGCCGTTCGGAGTCGGCATAAAACATGCAGCTCCCGTCCGGCCAATTTTTAGGGAAAATCAAGAGGAGCACGACGCAAATTGGAAGAGAAGTTCGGCCTTAGATCTCTTCGGAGGTTATCGCGCCTTACATTTATTTTATGTTATACTAAAGCACTCATCAACAGCTTTCATTTGTTATCCATATTCTATAAACACATTCTAGGAGTACTCGGGTCCACGTTTCGGCCTATATCTCGACACGCTGTACGTCGATCGCAACCAAGCCTATGTAGTAACCACCGCGTGGGGTTTACGCAACTTTTTTGAAAGTTTGAACAAAATCGACCGACGCATCTCTTCAAACACCGGCGACCAACTAACACACATTTTAGCCTTTCTTTTTATATATATAGATTTTTATTTTTCACACTTCACTATAATATTAAAACAAAATACAGATTTTCGTTGCTTTTGAAATTCGGCTTAAAAATTTTACATGGAACAACTAAAGACTCTCCTGAATTAAAAAATGTCATAGTACCTCTAAATCTCGGGTCCCCTCAGAAACCCCGGGCCCGGGGCTAATCCCCCACCTTCTCGACGGGCCAGTGATGTGCTATACTTGATATCATTCTCTATAATATTTTTTATTGATAAGCACGTTGTTTCATTAAAGACGAACCAATTACACGGAAGTATATCCGCACCAGCTGAAAATGTGAGTGCATGTGCGTATACCTAACATTTTATTATTAGTATAAACAAATAAAAAAATTTGCAATAAAATAACATTGCGACTATAAACTGAGATATAACCTCTACTATATTTCAAGTTGGATCGAACTACACACGGAGTGCAAAACAAATTCAAAATCGGTTATGTACTTTAGGAGTCCATCGGGAACAAACATAGTGACACGTGATTTTTATTTATTAATATGTGCGATATGCGTCCGAGGAAATTTAGACCAAGCTTCTGCTCCACCTTCGTCTTGCTACTTTTAAATGGTTCCTACAAATGGGCGGGACGAGGCCTGCACTTTTTGTGTCGACTCTGAACTACATCTGCAACGCGATATTGTTATTGTTGTTGTTGTTGTTGTAGCAGTGCTTCGCACCATACAATAGGTGCAGCCTATCACAAGTTGTCATCAATGTCCTCTAACGGGAGTTCAAGGAAACTTTCAGTTTCAACAGGGGTAGGCCATAGTGAGAGAGGTGTTAGAGGCGTTGGTTCTACATTACAATTGAAGAGATGGTTGGTGTCATATGGGGACACATTGCAAGCAGGACATATATTTTGTATATCGGGGTTGATTCTGGATAGGTAAGAGTTTGTTGTTGTTGTTGTAGCGATAAAGATACTCCGCCAAGGCCATGAGGAGTGTTACCGATGTTGATGGTCCTTTGCCGGATGCAGATCCGGTACATTCCGGTAACAAGTACCATAAAGGTACTAGCCCGAACATATCGGGAACGATTTGGTATGACCATATGAAACATTCAACGCCATACCGCTCTCCCACCCCCTACATTAATGAGGAGTTCGGGGTCACCAAAGCCTCGGCTGTTAATGAAACAGGATTCGCCACGGGTAGGTGAGGTTGATAAATGGGTTGGAAATGCCATATATTGCGCTGGCAACCCCTTGAAAGGGTTGCGCTACACAACCTCTTGAACCAATTTGGTATTTTAGTCGTCTTTTACGATTGGCGTACCTACCGCGGGTATATTCTAAGCCCCCTAAACCACTGGGTGTGGTAAGAGTTTAACCTGTTACACTATCCACATCGAAGTTGAGTTTGAGTGACGCGCGATTGCCTAGGTAGAGTGCGTTCCTCTTCTGCGAGTTCTGGGTATTTTTTTTTTGAAAAATATGACTTTTTGTTGAGCAACTTTATATTATATTCAGGATGCCAAAACACTGCCGGCAGTGCTTAGAAACAACTTTTTGTGGTAGGCGAGCACGCCGCCTCCGCAAAGATGATTTTAAAACGCCAAGCGGAAAATAAAAAAAGACCAAGAAGGAATACTGTAAGAGCAACAAGGAATCACGTAAAATCGTTCCAATATATATCAACAACACCGAGCCTCATGTGTACACGCAGACCCGCACTTTTTAGAATGCACCAAGAGAGCACCAACTTATGCCTATCGGGGAAAAACGACCATTCCGTTTCGCAGTCAATCAACTCCTATATGGTTGCATTTATTTTAGAATACGAGTAGACGGGACTTCAAGATACCTTTCCAGCTACCTTCTTTTTTCTGCTGCTGCGTCTGTTAGTCTTTTCTCGTCAGAACTCTGGAAAAAACTTCAAGAAAACTTAATTAAAAATAGTTTATCTAATTGACTAATACAGTGCTCAGAATATGTGTTCTGCTTTCCACGTGTGGTCACAGAGGAAGGAACATGTCCAACCCCTATTAGAGCTGCTTAAGACCGCACTTAACCCACAAGGCTACTGGTCTTGTTACAGCAGCCTTATAGTAAGCAAAATTTAAGATACATATACCACAGTTTGGATCATCACTCTTAAATGGACTGTGGCACAACTTTTCATCGAGTACGTTAAATAGTCATGTGGAACCGTAAACTGAACTGGAATAGACATATCTAAAACATACCTGTCGAAAGCAGATCCAGAAAGACCAGCAGCTCGAAGCGATGAGATTAATTCACATACACATATGTAGTCAGCAGATAACAGCGCAGAAGAAGGAGAAACAATCACATATCACGTTATCATCAGCTAATCACACATTCATACGCATATATGTAGCTAAGTAACTTAGTATGAGATAGAACTGTTCCAGGAAGCATGTTCGTAAAAAGTCTTGACCTTAAGACAAATATGCGATCGAGACAACAGATGGTATAAAAGCAGCAAGCGCTATTAGTGACGTATAATTGTAATTGTGAAGTACTACTCCCAAAGAAGTCTAAATAAAGACCATTTTGTAATACTGAATATTCGAGTTATTTATTCGATAGTTCAGCGATTCGAACGTTAACAGAAGGTGCATAGTAATCAGAAATTCCCGAAATTCGTTATAATATGGTATACAATGAAAGGCCGATTTTAATGAAAAATGCACCAATCTAGAGGGCTGGTGTATAGACCAAAATATGAAAAACGGAATATATCTTATGGTAATAATGCCAGGCTAATGATACTTGGCAGGCAGATTCAAAACGAAGATATTGTGTCAGGGAAGCTAAGGAGCAGGAGTTGAAATTTAGCTGTGAGCTCACATATATTCTTATACCTTTCATGAAAATGAAATGGTATATTAATTTCGTCACGAAACCCAAAATTGTAAGTCCTTAAAGGAAAATAGATAAACCCACCCTTATGTATACCGAAATAATCAGGATGAAGAGCTGAGTTGATTTAGCCATGTCTGTCTTTCCGTCTGTCCGTCTGTCTGTTTGTATGTCCCTAGTCCCTCAACTTTTGAGATATCTTGATAAAATTTGGTGAGTGGGTGTACTTGGGTGTCCGATTAGACATTTGTCGGAACTGACCAGATCGGACCACTATAGAATATATCCTCCATACAACCGATTTTTCATAAAGAGAGGATTTTTGTCATATCTTCCTCAATTTAACAGATTGAAGCTTCTAACTTCACCATATACTTTCGTATATTGCACATATTGTTGTCTGCAAAAATTGATGAGATCGATCGTATATATAGTATATATCCCCCACAGCCGATTGTTCAGATAAGAAACTTTTCGTAATTACTGCACTATTTTAATAGCTAGGGGCTTCAAATTTCAACGAATTCTTACGTATATAGCATATAGTATTGTCTGAAAAAATCATAGAGATCGGGGGTATATATATAATATTTTTGCCCCTTTTATACGGCTAGAAGTTTCAAAATTCATCAAATTTCATCAAATAGTTACGTTCACGTCATATATTTTTGAAATACGTGATTCGTAGTCATAGTTTTTACATGCATACCACAAAAAACGTGAAGCTTTGCATCCTCACACAAAGTACCTACCTATTTTTATACTCAGTTGAGCAGAGCTCACAGAGTATATTAACTTTGATTGGATAACGGTTGGTTGTACAGGTATAAAGGAATCGAGATAGATATAGACTTCCATATATCAAAATCATCAGTATCGAGAAAAAATTCGATTGAGCCATGTCCGTCCGTCCGTCCGTCTGTCCGTTAACACGATAACTTGAGTAAATTTTGAGGTATCTTGATGAAATTTGGTACGTAGGTTCCTGGGCACTCCTCTCAGATCGCTATTTAAAATGAACGATATCGGACAGTAACCACGCCCACTTTTTCGATATCGAAAATTTCGAAAAATCGAAAAAGTGCGGTAATTCATTACCAAATACGGATTAAGCGATGAAACTTGGTACGTAAGTTGAACTTATGACGCAGAATAGAAAACTAGTAAAATTTTGGACAATGGGCGTAGCACCGCCCACTTTTAAAAGAAGGTAATTTAGAAGTTTTGCAAGCTGTAATTTGGCAGTCATTGAAGATATCATGATGAAATTTGGCAGGACGTTACTCCTATTACTATATGTCTGCTTAATAAAAATTAGCAAAATCGGAGAACGACCACGCCCACTTTTTAAAAAAAAATTTTTCTAAATTCAAATTTTAAAAGAAAAGTTAATATCTTTACAGTATATAAGTAAATTATGTCAACATTCAACTCCAGTAATGATATGTTGCAACAAAATACAAAAATAAAAGAATACTGATGAAGATAACTGTTTTCTGTGAAAAAGGGCGAAATCGGTTTAAGCCACGCCCAGTTTTTATACACAGTCGACCGTCTGTCCTTCCGCTCGGCCGTTAACACGATAACTTGAGCAAAAATCGATATATATTTACTAAACTTAGTTCACGTACTTATCTGAACTCACTTTGTATTGGTGTAAAAAATGGCCGAAATCCGACTATGACCACGCCCACTTTTCGATATCGAAAATTACGAAAAATGAAAAAAATGCCATAATTATATACCAAATACGAAAAAAGGGATGAAACATGGTAATTGTATTGGTCTATTGACGCAAAATATAACTTTAGAAAAAAACTTGGTAAAATGGGTGTGACACCTACCATATTAAGTAGAAGAAAATGAAAAAGTTTTGCAGGGCGAAATCAAAAGCCTTTGGAATCTTGGAAGGAATACTGTACGTGGTATGACATATATAAATAAATTAGCGTTACCCGACAGATGATGTTCTGGTTCACCCTGGTCCACATTTTGGTCGATATCTCGAGAACGCCTTCACATATACAACTAAGGGCCACTCCCTTTTAAAACCCTCATTAATACCTTTAATTTGATACCCATATCGTACAAACACATTCTAGAGTCACCCCTGGTTCACGTTTATGGCGATATCTCGAAAAGGCATCCACATATAGAACTAAGGCCCACTCCTTTTTAAAATACTCATTACCACCTTTCATTTGATACCCATATCGTACAAAAAAATGCTAGAGTCACCCCTGGCCCACCTTTATGGCGATATCCCGAAAAGGCATCCACCTATAGAACCTTAGGCCCACTCCCTTTTAAAATACTCATTAACACCTTTCTTTTGATACCCATATCGTACAAACAAATTCTAGAGTCACCCCCGGTCCACCTTTATGGCGATATCTTGAAAAGGCGTCCACCTATAGAACTAAGGCCCACGCCCTTTTAAAATACTCATTAACACCTTTCATTTGATACCCATATCGTACAAACAAATTCTAGAGTCACTCCTGGTCCACCTTTATGGCGATATCTGGAAAAGGCGTCCACCTATAGAACTAAGGCCCACGCCCTTTTAAAATACTCATTAAAACCTTTCATTTGATACCCAAATCGTACAAACAAATTCTAGAGTCACTCCTGGTCCACCTTTATGGCGATATCTCGAAAAGGCGTCCACCTATAGAACTTAGGCCCACTCCCTTTTAAAATTATCATTAACACATTTCATTTGATACCCATATCGTACAAACAAATTCTAGAGTCAGGCCTGGTCCACCTTTATGGCGATATCCCTAAATGGCGTCCATCTATAGAACTATGGCCCACTTCCTCTTAAAATACTCTTTAATACCTTCCATTTGATACACATGTCATACAAACACATTCAAGGGTTACCCTAGGTTCTTTTTACAACATGGTGATTTTCCCTTACTTTTCTCCACAGCTCTCAACTGAGTATGTAATGTTCGGTTACACCCGAACTTAGCCTTCCTTACTTCTTTATTTTATATTTATCTTAAAAATCGTTTAGGTATGCACATCTGTTCACTATATATTTCTTATCTTCTACATCCGATTATTTGGAGATTACGAACGGGATAGGATTATTGTTCAGCCCCATTAATAAAAGGTGTGAAGTCCCGTCCTTACTTGTTTTTTTTTTTTTTTTTTTTTTTTGCAATATCGCTACAGCCTTTAGAGTTGATAAAATTTTTTTACCTTGGTCGAATTTTCCGCAACGAGCTAGATTTAATATTGAGGTATTGACATGGCACTCCGTATAGATTTTAGGCCGGACTTCTCTTCCTGTTTGCATCGTGCTCCTATTTAATTTTTCCTACAATTTGGAGGGACGGGACCTATATACATGTTTCACACCGACTGCGACCGGCATTTGCAAGGCAGATAAATTTGCTCTGAGAAGCTTTTATTGGCAGAAGTACATTCGGAGTGATTGGTATTTGTTGTTATTTAACACAGCTTTGTCTTTCTTTTTTCTCCTTGCCTACTATTGTTAATGCTCACCAAATATAGCCAGTGTATTAAAACCTATTACCTAATGCCTTCAACCTTTCCCAATTTCAACTTAATACAAATGAATTAATTACTTATTTCTTCATTAATATCTCTAATGATGTATTTCCTTCCGAAACATATATAATTTATATCCAAATTATTTTCAAATACTTGAATATTTCAGAACTTAGTTTTCGTAACAGTGTTGGTAGTTAAAAAATAATTTGCGAATCTATTTTATAATTATTTTTTAATGGATTTAGCTAATTTTGGTAATAAATTACTTAAGATATTAATCAAGTTATGACCAACACATCAACTTGTGTGATTCTAATTTGGCAGCGAGTTTGGCATTGGCGAACTTTTTTAATTTTATTTTAGTGCAACAAATATGAGACAGCTCAATAAAAAGCAACATTAATAATATCAACAATTGTGCATATCAATTTGTGTTACTAAAACATTAATTACGCTCTCATTGCCAACTAAAACAAAGAAATCAGTTCCAAAAAAACGGCAAAGTCATCTAAAAACTTGAAAACAAATAAAAATAAAATTATAAAAGTTTAAGCACTTCCTTTATATAAATAGACAAAAATCAGCGAAAAATATCTCCTTATATAAAGATACATATATTCTTGCTAAACTTTCATTTTTAAACTTTGACATAGAAATTGCAAAAATATTTATGAGAAGTAAAAATATAAAAGTGGAGCGCAATTGATTGACTAATAATACATCCTTTCCTACCAACTTTCCAATCCAAGTGATGTGCGCTCCACCCTTATATTTTTACCTCTGATAAATATCTTTGCAATTTCTATATCAAAATTTTAAAATCAAAGTTTAGGAAGAATATTTCTTTATATAAGGAAACATTTTTCGGTGATTTTTGTCCATTTATATAAAGGAAGCGCATAAAATTTTTATATTTTATTTTTATTTTCTCCTTTCTTTACATTTTCTCGGTGTCTTAACCTATCTGTTAAGTTTTACGCTTGTAGCTCCATGAGAACCTACATAAAAATCAATCCCAAAATTCCCTCCGTTCCGTTTGATTTTTCTAAATATCTCAGTCCCTGCGCCCCCTAGCGAAACTTTTTGTATTATGTCATCGGCTGTCATCGACCTCTGAATTAAGCTCTAAATCTTTAGCTTCTAGCTCATCGAGAAGTTACTTAAAATCCAATTTCAAATTTCCAAATTATTATCTAGTTTTTTCGATCCGTGCGCCACCTAACGGAATTTTTTCTCCTTTTCTTAAATTATCTCGACGCCTTATCCTATCCATGAAGTTTTACAGTTGTAGCTCAATGAGAACTTACATAAAAATAAAACCGAATCCCAAAATTCCCTCCGTTTCGTACAATTTTTCTAAATGTCTCATCCCGTGCGCCCCCTAGCGAATCTCTTTGTATCGTGCCATCGGCTGTCATCGACCTCTGAATTAAGTTTGAAATTTCAAGTATCTAGCTCATCGAGAAGTTACTTAAAAGCTGGTTTGAAAATTTTCAAATTCTTATCTAATTATTTCGATCCGTGCGCCACCTAACGGATTTTTTTTTTTTTGCTTTTGTTGCATTGTCGCGGTGTTCTAACCTATGTGTAAAGTTTCACGTTTGTAGCTCAATGAGAAGTTACTTAAAAATCGATTGCAAGATTCGTGTGAAAAGCGGACAAACATTCAACCGACCTAATATAAAGGAAGTAAAAATCAACCTTAACTAGGCAAAAGTAAAAAAAAACAACAACATAAAAAAACTTAAGCCAACCTGTTTTGTTGCAAAGCTATGCTTATGTGTCACAAAGGAGTGTTGCGCTATTTTTTCTTTCTGCATCTTATGTACAATCATTTTATTATTCCTGGTGTCATCGTTGCTTCTATAATATGAATGTTATAACCAGTAAAGTACAAGCGATAATAATACAACTTGCATTTGCATATACATACATACATATACGTTTATCTACAGTCAATACCGCACCACTGCCAAAGTAATCAAAATACCAAAGTACATCTGTACCGCGGCGTATGGGTAACCATACTTGGGTGTAACATTGAAGGAATTATAACAAAATATCGGCATAGATTGGACTATCTCGCTGTATAAACAAATCATGCAGCCAGTGCTGTAAGTAGCCGCATATTCGAATATCTGTATATCCATCCGGATTATCCGCTGACACGGATAAAATACGGGAAGCATGCATACCTGGTTAATATTCATTTGTGAAATTATCCGTATATTTGGACTTATGAAGATTCGGGTTATAACCGTATTTTCGGATATTCAGTGAAAGCAACAAACTGATGTACCATGTTCTTTGATTTAGCAGTTAGGTTAGATTAGGTTAGGTTCAAGTGGCTGCCGTTCACATTTGAGCGGCACACTTAGGCCTTTATAGGCCCATTGTGAAACCACACGGATTTGTTCCTACTCTCCTAATCAAATCACTTCGTTGAGTTTATGAAGCTAAGTAAGCGTCGTGTATTGACCTCAGCTATATGAGTCAGATCTACGAGAAACATCTTGCCCATAAAATGTTACCTTCTTCTACCGAGCGCTGGACATTCACAGAATAGATGCCTAACAGTTTCAGGGTCTTCTTCGTTGTGCAGCTTTGACAATAATCATAGAATGAGCGCCAATCCTTTGCGCATGCAGTCCAATACAAACATGACCCGTGAGAAGACCTAAAACTAAGGAAAGATCCCTCTTGCGTAAGGTGAGAAGCTCTCGCAATCTCTTCTCATTCCATTCCGGCCATGTGAGTTTTGCCGTGTGGCAACTATCATGATGCTCCCACCTCGCTCCCGTTTCCATCAGTAGAGCCTCCTTTATCTTGAGCTTACAGGTGGAGAGCGGCATGCCCAACTCCTTCCAGGATGGCGAAAGTGGAAGCGAGGCACCCTTTCTTGCAAGCTTATCCGCCATCTCATTACCTGGTATGCCCTTATGTCCCGGAACCCATACCAGATGCAGAGTAAACTGTTCAGCCATCACGTTAAGTGATCTGCGACAGCCTACTACAGTTTCAGAATTAGCTGTGACAGAGTCAAGGGCATTCAGTGCTGCTTGACTGTCTGGGAAAATATAAATGTGCTTCTGGAGACTGCCTTCTCCCTAAGGCAGTCCACAGCGTTTTGTATGGCCGCAAGCTCGGCCTGAAAAACGCTACAGTGATCCGGAAGGCGAAACGATCTTTGTGTCTCCAATCGTTGTGAATAGACACCCCCTCGACCCTGTTATCCAGTTTAGATCCATCTGTGTATAATGCTGTTAGTGAACCAATCAGGGTCATTCACCCACTGTTCCCTCTCAGGGATTAATATCTCGTATCCATTGTTAAATTTGGTATGTGGTTTGCAGAAATCTGTCCATTCTGATATGCAGAATCTGTCGAGAATTTCAGTATGTTTGCAGTGAGACCATGTGGTCAGTTTCCTCATCCTAATAGCTGCACATACTGCATATTTAATGCTTACTATATCTATGGGTAGTAGGTTCAGAACGAAGATCGACACTGATGATGGCACAACGCCGAAACCGGTTTGTCTCAAAACCAAATTTGACAAGGGATGACGGAAAATCGTTCCAATATACATCATTTATCCACCCTGTCGAAAAATCAACAAAACAAGATAAGTTCAGTATTACATTCATAGCCACCGTTGGCGTTGTGCGGGTGGCTCCGCTTATGCATAGTAGTGCAGATCTTTGCACCTTTTGAAGAGCAAGAAACGTCGACGATTTATTCAGGGCGGGCCACCATACCGCCACCCCGTATAGCAAAATTGGCCTAACTATGGCCGTGTATATCCAATGTACTATCATAGGGGACATACCCCATTTCCGTCCAGTTGCCCCTTTACATGTGTAGAGGGCAACTGTGACCTTACGGTCACGTTCCGTGTTGGTTTGTGTCCAGTTCAATTTCTTATCAAGCGTGAGCCCTAGATAGTTGGCGGACTCACTTAACTTAAGCACTGTCTTTGCCAGCACTGGAGTTGAGAGACGTGGTATCTTATACCTCCCCCTTGATTTAACAGTAATAACAGTACTTAAATCCTGGCAATATTTATCATTCCAAATAACAGTGAATACAAAAAAAGGCTCGTATTGAGAAATATATTATTTGGCATTGAAATATTCTTATGCTGGTATAAAAAACAAGTGCCGGTATCAGTTTTCAACTACTCAATTTCCGGCACAGGGAAATATCATTTCAGAAGCACTTGAAATGGCCACATATCCGAGTTTTCAAAGATTGGAAAATATTTGTTCACGATCTTGCCACCAATTTCTGGCACTGAGTTTTTGGTTTAATTGTTCTTAGAAAATCTAGCGCCATTCCTCCTTTGTATCACTCTCATTATCATTTAGGATTAAATCCATGGCCGTGGAAACTGGGATCTCAGTTCCGTTTATGTAGCCGGATATCCGGATTTTTTGCATAGCTATCCGAATACTCGAACATTCGGTTTATACTTTTGTCTATTTTCAGCCCTTTCAAGTCACCAGGACTGGATGCGATCCAGGATATAAATCTTATATTGTATTTGTTTCTTGTAACCAGAGCAGAAAACTTATGACAGAATTATCCCTTGGCGTCCGCAAAATCCGATTTTCCATAGAAGCAAAATACCTTGGGGGCACACTCGACAGAATTCTCAGGTGTAATTCTCATCTAGATGCTACCTTCAACAATGTAACAAGAGCTCTCTTCACCTGCACTCCACTCTATGGCAAAAGAGGGGTATTAAATATCTCCCAAAATGATATATTGGAAGCCAA
The DNA here is from genome assembly GCF_040869045.1 of Eurosta solidaginis. Classification (NCBI taxonomy): domain Eukaryota; kingdom Metazoa; phylum Arthropoda; class Insecta; order Diptera; family Tephritidae; genus Eurosta; species Eurosta solidaginis. The sequence continues at coordinate 171,484,200 of NC_090322.1, read as the reverse complement.
TAGTCACAAAAAAAAATTTTTGAGGAACAACGAATCCATATACTGACGCTGATTGCGAGGACTGGTTCACGGGTGGATCAAATTTGGACGCATATATCTGCCGAATTTTATTACGATAGGTTTAACTGGTTTTGATTTATGATTAATAATATTTTTAAAATTGATTTTATCACAAGTGGGCGGTGTCACGCTCATTTTCAAAAATGTGTTTTTTCAAATTTATATCAAGAGTCTCAATATCAGTCGACACATACATATACCAAATTTCAATAAGATATCTCATGTATATTTTGACTGTCATCAAGAGTAGACGTGTTTTCAGTGTGTGTGGGGTACGCGCATTTGATATCGCTTTTTACATTATTATTATAATCAAGTTTTATTAAAATTTACGCTAAGTTTTCACTTCAAACAATGAATTGTAAAATCTGCAATCAAAAAGTAGACCGCGCGGACGGTGGTAAAGTCACCTGTGCCGACTGCAAATATATTTTTCATTGTGTGTGCGTCAATTTAAATAAATCCGATGTCAATTTTATGAGAAGCAACAACACCAAGTTTAGATGTGATGTATGTGGTGTCGCTCGTCGTAAATCGTTGCACATTCAGCCTCTGCCACCACCAGCGACTGCCTATGGGTTTGCAAATACCTCCAAAGCTGATTCGATGCTGGAAAAAAATTTGGCATCTACAAGTTTGGATCAAGCCAAAAAACAACAACAACTGTCCGCAAAAGCAACTTCAGGTAATGCAAATGGGCAAGGCAATGGCTAAAGAAAACATTGCGTCTAATACGAACATAAATATGTAATCAAAAATAGCAGATAGACAAATACACGGGTCAACAACCTAACGATAACTCCGACAGCAGTAGCAAAGCAGTCTCTCTTCAGTTGTTATATGAAGAGATAATTGCGCTAAGAGAAGTCAACATCAATGTTCTTAATGCACTCGGCGTGCTGAAAGAGGAGAATGAAGCACTTAAGAAAAAGGTGACAGTATTGAAGAGCAAACTCATTTGGAGAGAGCATGGAGATTATGGGAATTCAATTGAAATTACTGGCATCCCACAACAGTACAGCAGCAATGCTAAAGCTTGTGTACAAAAAATTATTGTGGACACATTAGGAGTCACAATCGCGACTCAGATATCGACAAATGCGTGGTAAAAACCATTAAACGTAAAAATTACTCTTCGTGTGCCCGTGACGTAGTTTGCGTGCATTTCTCATCTAATGCAATCAAGAAGAGAGTGATGACCGCAAGAAAAGCAAAAGCGCGCTCGCTGTCAGCAAAGCTATTTGATGACTCCAACAATAATAAAATATACATAAACGATGCTCTCTCATGATCTACTTGAGCTTTGTTTACTGCGGCATATAAATTAAAACAAGAAAAACGATATAAATATTTATGGTTAGGAAAATCTAGCTTCCTAATGAAAAAAGCCGATAATGAGAAGGTTATCAGTATAAGAACATTTGATGATTTGCATTTAATAGTTAACCAACTAACTTTAGCTCTTCTCTTAATTTTTATATTTACTTTTAAAGATGTTCTCAGATGTTCTGCCTAAAGGCTCCATTACTGATACTTAGCATAGGCCTGACTTGGCTTGCGAACTGTCACTTACAGTTCTGTTAAATTAACATTGCATGTTACTGATTACTCAAAACTTAACTTGACTTAGAAGTCTGTTGAATTTTGATTTTCTATGTAAGTTCTAAGTGACGTTTACATTTTGAGATGCCATTTGTTTGTTTCCATTTCATTTTGACATTTGTCATACAAATTGACATTTATTTAAAAATAAATTTCAACGCTGATTATGACGCCAAGTGGAGTATAATCGTGGCTAAGTTGCCAAGTTTACGCCAAGTCAAGTCTATGCTAAGTATCAGTAATGGGGGCTTAATGATCGTCGCTAGCAATAATGTTTTGAATAACTCGGCCTCAGCTGATTCTAACAAATTATTAGTTATTCATCAAAATATACGTAGTCTTAGACAAAATTTCAATGTATTCGTTGGTAATATAGAAGCGTTAGGTATAAAACCAGATATTATATTTTCGTCTGAAATATAGATTTTTTCGTATGAAGTAGGGGATTATAAAATCCCCAATTATAACTTTTATACAAATACTAATGACAGCTTACAAAGTGCAGATACGTTACAGCTTTCCATTAATATCAAATGCGAACTATTTGTTTGCTTGGGGGTATACCGATTTCAGTCTATACCTATCTCGTTATTCCTTGAAAAATATTCCTCTTTAGTGGTAAATGCGAAATCGGTAAATTTTTTTATTCTTGTTGACATCAATTTGGATATTTTGCATCGTTCCAGTATTACTAACGAATATTTGGCTTTAATGGCGGTAAATTGTTTGGAATCCTACATAAATGAACCAACACGAACAAGTTCAGGCACTTGCATTGACCACGCGTTTTGTCGTTTCAACTCGCTTCCTAATAGAAGTCTTAATATGGACTTGCAAGTAACCGATCACACGATGACTGGTATACAGCTAACTGGTATTACGTCAGGCAAACCAAGTATCAACCGCGCTCGTAAATCGATTTCTAAGGTAAACTTTACGATGCTGAATAAGAAGCTTCTTCTCGAAAATTGGTCAGACGTGTACGCGGAAAGTAACGTATCGGCAGCTAATGGTATATTTTTAAACACTTTAAAAGTGCATGTCAATAACTGCACTCTTAATGTGATTCAGCGTGAACAAGTTCTACTACTCAAACCTTGGATTACCCGAGATCTATTAAGGAAAATAAAGTTCAAAAATAAGTTAGGCAAAAAATGTGCTAAGCATCCTAATTGTAGGAAGCTTCGCACTCGCTACAATAAAATTAGCAATCAGTCCAATAAAGCAATACGCACTACGCGCGATACCTTTTTAAAAACAAGTTTAACTCAGCTTTGGACAATACCAGAAAAGAATGGGACGTCATCCACAGTTTCCTAAACCTCGACAGTGTAGGGAGCCACGAGCCAGTTACCTTACGTGCTGAAAGTCAGCTGACTACAGACCCAGAAGAAGTTGCTAACAAATTTAATACATACTTTACCTCGATTGGTAATTCAAGTGCAACCCTTTGTGATTGGCAGTTTGCAGCCAATCTACCCTCATGCCAATTTGCAACTAATAGTTTCTTTTTTAACCCCGAAATCGCTAAAATTATAAAAACGTTAACCAACTCTAGCTCTTGCGGCGATGACGGTATTTCAAATAGTTTATTAAAAAAAATATCGCTTAAAATAGTAGATATACTGAAACATTTATTCAATAAAAGTATAACTCAGGGTGTTTTTCCTGATGATCTTAAATGTGCCATTATAATCCCGATCTTCAAAAAAGGGGATAAAAGGGACGCACGTAACTACAGGCCCATATCTCTACTCCCAACGATTTCCAAAGTATTTGAAAAGGCGTTTAAAAATAGAGTAGTGAACTTTCTAGATAAATCGAACTTTTTCAGCCCCATGCAGTTCGGATTTCGATCCAGACTCTCAACAGAGGACGCTCTGCTAGATTTCTGCTCAAAGGTGTACAAAGCTCAATATAGTAAAAGTAACTGTGCTGGTATATTTGTTGACATCACAAAAGCTTTTGATATGGTAGACAGGAATATATTTCTGGACAAAATACATCGTGCAGGTTTTCGTGGCTTTATGTACAAATGGTTTACATCTTATCTTTCTAATAGAATACAAAAAGTTAAAGTGGGTAGTTACTACAGTAGCCTGCAGGACGTTAATCTGGGCGTACCCCAAGGCTCTGTCCTTGGCCCGGTACTGTTCCTGATTTATATTAATTCAATTTTTTCAATTCCACTGAAGGGCAAAACGACTGCCTTTGCAGATGATGTTGCCATTGCGTATATTACAACGAGCTACTTCGAACTAATATGTGATATTAGCCACGATGTACATATGCTGAGGACTTGGTTTGCTTTACACAAGCAGGCTTGTGATCTTTTTTTTCATTCAGCAGAATGCGCACGTTTTAACATGCATCATATGGCGTACACTTTGAATGCCACAAAAAGTTCATTCGCAACCAACGTTAAATGCAGCGGTAACTGCTTCAGGATTGATGTTGTTGAAAATCTCAAATACCTAGGTATTATAATCGATAGTCATTTAAATTGGTCTGCACACATTCAGAAACTAAAACATTACTTTCTGTACACTACCCGTCACTTCTATCGTCTTAAAATTGTTGCACTATGCCCACTCTAAAAGCTGTTTACTATGGTCTAGTCCAATCGAAACTTCAATATGGGATTACCTGCTGGGGTGGCGCCTTGGCTAGTAAGTTGTCACCCATTGTTACACTCCAAAAGGGAATTATAAGACGCATATGTGGCGCAAACTACAGGTCTCACGCTATGATATCTTTTAGGAGACTAGATATACTACCATTTCGTCATCTATATTTATTTAAAGTCCCAAAAACTTTCTTTATTAGATCGGGGTACTTAGAAAGTTATCCTTCTGAAGTCTACAACCTTAGGAGCAATCTGCTTCCATCGCACAGTGTTTCGTGTAGAACAAACTAGCTGGACAAAAACAAAGTTCTTAAAAGTTCAAGAAAAGTGTAATGAGAAATGAAAGAAAACAAACAAAGTAACGGGATTTTTGCTTTTTTTTTGATATTTTTGCTCATATATATTGAGTAATTGAAGTAAGAAAGCAGGAGTGGCCGTAAAATTCATTGATTAATTTGCAAAATTCTTGTTGAATATTAAGCTTCATATTTCTTTTAAGTGAACACTTTTATATAATTTTTTTGATGGATTCTAAGCTCGAAGGCAAGTACAATTTTTTAATAGTAATTCTTTCGCAATTAGAGTATTTTCAATATATTTAGCATTCCGTTATTAAGAAGAAACGGTGTTTTTTCTCTATATTTTTAAATTTAGGGACAAAAAATTTACATACATCCGCGGACATCCGGGCTAAATTTTACATATGCTATAGTCGCAAGTATTCTCTAGTAGTCGGAAGAAAAAACCATTGCGAATTCTTTGCACATCTATTTTAAATTTTTTTTTGTAGATTTAGTTATCTCTACATATAAAATAGGATGTGACGTACCAGCTCCGACGCGATATTTGAACATTTAAAGCTGATCTACAAACGAATTCTTTGCACATCTATTTTAAATTTTTTTTTTGCAGATTTAGTTATCTCTACATATAAAATAGGATGTGACGTACCAGCTCCGACGCGATATTTGAACCTTTAAAACTGATCTATAAACGGCAAAACCAATTCCCAGGTACAGGGAATAAACACGTAGCCATAAAAACACACAAATATAAACGCGCAAGGTCAACAAGAGCACACCAAAAGCAAAAAGGCGAAGATCACTGACTTCAACCTGCCACAACATAGCGCACCAGTCACCAAGGCATAAAAACACATATAAAGCAATCCTAATGCAGGTATAACCACACAGGAACGCTACACAAAACAACCCCATTTGGTAGCATCTACGTCAATACCTGAATGTAATATAAATACTGCACAACTGATAACAAATCAGAACGATCAATGATACTTAAGATGGCAGCACAACAATCATCAACTATTCACCCTGTCGAAAAATCAACAACACAAAGTAGTTTAGTTATAACCGTGCCAAGAAAGGAGTTTTTTGACATTTGGGTTCAAAATTTGAAGGAAACCAGATGTAAAGAATTATTGAGTTTTGTTGTACTTAAGTACGATTTAAGCGAAGCAGCCGAGTATTCAATAAAAAGTTTAAGCTTACAAATATCGGCATATTCGTCGAAGCTGGTTCAAAAGTGGAACACTTCTGGAAGACATAAGGAGCGATTTTTGAATAAAAACTCGGAGTTGCTTTCGGGTCCAGACTTCACATTTACAATAACGGTGGATTCAAAGTTGCCATTAGACCAACCAACCACTTCTTCAGGTAACCCCTGAAGGACTTTGTTAGCTGCAGTGAAAAAACCAAACGGCGTCGAGTGAATGAACTCTTGCAATCTAGAAGTCCTGGAGAGTTACTTTATGCGGCAGAAGTATCAACGCGTATGTCCGGCAACAGAAATGTTGCTAACATTATAAAAAAATCACAGGAAACCACTCAAATATTCGGCAAAAAGGATGACATGTGAGCCAGGTGCAAGATGCTTCAGCAATGTAGAAGCTTTAGCATACTACGTAGATAGAAATTCGACGACTCATGGGTACAAAACGACTTGGAAGTGGAGCATCAAGGCAGGCCATAAGGTTTATCCATCATTTTATAGTCTAAGAAAAGCTAAGGCAGAATGCTATCCAAATGAAATTAATGTGGGTGAAACACGTGCGGAAATTAAAGTCCAGTCCGTATTAGATAAAACTGTTGAGCGTTTAGTTTTAGCAAATCAAGAAGTTTTTGTTAGTTTATTACCTACAAACTTGACGTATACTTTAATCAGCAAGTGGGGTTGCAATGGAAGCTCTGGCCATAGCACATATAAGCAAAAGTTTACATGCAGTTCTGACACTGATGAGTTTTTGCTTATATTTTCTTTCGTTCCTCTTCAAATACAGAATGAAAAAGGTAACATTGTTTGGCAGAATCCTCGACCTTCTTCTACCATGTATTGTCATCCAATTAAATTTATTTTTTCTAAAGAAACAAAAGATTGTATTGTTTTTGAAACGAACAAAGTTTTAGAGGAGATAAATGCGTTGTTGCCAACAAAGTATATGCTCGAAGAATACGAAGTTTCCGTAAATCACAATATGCTTCTAACAATGATTGACGGAAAAGTTTGCAATGCTTTGACTGAAACTTATTCTGCACAAAAGTGTTACATTTGTGGTGCCACTCCAAAAGATATGAATAATGAGTTACGGGACTTTACGCCTAACCGAGATAATCTTGGTTTTGGTTTGTATACTCTCCATGCATGGATAAGATGTTTTGGATGCTTGCTTCACATAAGGTATCGCCTCGAAGTAAAAAAATGGCAGCTTAGGAATGAGGCAGATAAAGAGAGTGTAAAACTACGTTCCAACGAAATCCAGAATACATTTAAAAGTGTACTTGGATTGATAGTAGATAAACCAAAACCAGGTTTCGGCAATACCAATGACGGCAACACTTCTCGTAGGTTTTTCGAAAATTCTGAGGCTAGTGCTGGGATTACGGGATTGGATGTAACGGTCATCAAAAGATTCGACACTCTCCTTCGCGCATTAACATCTGGGTACAATATAAATATCCAAAGATTTGAAAAATTTGCGGTCGAGACTAAAAAACTATACATAGATCTCTATCCATGGTTTAATATGTCTGTTACAGTTCATAAAATCTTAGTGCATAGTACTGATATTATAGAATCAGCAATTTTACCTATTGGTCAAGCACAGGAAGCTCGTAACAAAGATTTGAGACGATTCAGGGATGATAGCACACAAAAGCAGTCGCGTGAAGCCACGAATAGATATCGTGTGAAAATGTTGCTTATAACATCGGATCCTTTAGTTAACAGTTTTAGGGAGATACCTAAGAAAAAATTTAAAAGTCTGACTTCAGAAGTCTTAAATTTACTGTCCCCCGATAATGTTGAGGAGTCAATAAATACCCCAGTTGTTTCAAGCTTTCGCAGTAGTATTGCTGATGCTCATGACTATTCCACAAGTGACTCATCGAATTAAAGTGATGATAGCGAATAATAACATAATTATAAAAGATAACCTACCCTATAACTTTTTGTTGGATCAGGTTTTATTTAATTTAAATCTACTGTCTTTTCTATTTTGTATGATACTTTACTTTTAAGTTTTTGTAATAAGTAATTTTTACATAATTAATTTAATTATTTACATTGCTATTATTATTATTGTAATTCTCTTTTACATTCCTGACTGGTACTATAAAATAATTTTGTAAAAATTGCAGTGCCAGAATAAATAATCAAATAAATACAAAATATGTATATACATATGTACAGTCACTCACATAAATAAGTAGACACCCCTTTTTGGACAATTCTTACAATTTTCGCTTTCGCAAATTTATTTTAACTAATTTCCCATAAGAAAATTTGTCACGATCTATAACAAAAACTAAATTATATTTAAAAAATGTTTGAAAAATTCGACGAATTTTCATATTTTAACTAATTTCCCATAAGAAAATTTGACACGATCTATAACAAAAACTAAATTATATTAAAAAATTTTTGAAAAATTCGACGAATTTTCATAAAAAATTATAATTTTTTTTTTCCGAATTTTTAGAATTTTTTAGAGTATTGAGATTTGTAGTCCATTCAATTTAAGTACAATAAAGTAATATTCTTAAGTCCTTTAAATTTATTTGGATCTATGACACTTATTCACATGAGTTACGGTATATGAAATAAGCAAATGTATGCATACGAAGTAAAATTTTGGAAAAAAATAAAAAAAAGAACATATGGCTGAAAAAATGACGTAGTTGTAATAAATGACTGTATATGAAACGGAAAATCTCATAAAATAATTTTGTCTAGCATGTTCTATACGAAACACTGTGCATCGGTACAAATCCCGCATGCTAGGACATCCCATTTCAGAAGCTTTTATACATACACGTCGTGCAAAATGTTCAAATCTCTCCCTGCTTCTGTACAGGTTATAAGAAATCGGAACATTAACTAATTAACTGAATTATTATGAGCTTATTCTATAATATTATTAAAAACTATACACCCCACACTGAAAAAGAATTTTACTATGTGAACTCACATTTAATACTATTTTAAAATTTAATATAAAAAATACCATGTACTTTTCTTATGCTATATAGTAATAGAATGTGCTCTTTCAATATTGTAATTTATTTAAAATATGCATTAAGAAAATGTTTAATAAATAAATAAAATAAAATGAATAAATATTTACTCAAGTTATCGTGTGCACAGACAGGCGGAGGGACGGACAGCCGAGCGGACGGACATGGCTAAATCAATTCCTGTTTTCATCTTGAGCATTTTGATATATGGAAGTCTATATTTATCTTGATTCGTTTATGCCGTTACTATCACAGGTTATGTTACTAAAGTTAATATACTCTGTGTGCAAAGCACGCTGAGTATAATTGAGCACCTTAATGTGTATGTTGAATAACTGTTATTAATTTACTTTGAATTGATTTAGTGATATTACGTAACAGCAAACAACACGTACAAAGTAGTAATAACAATTACACTTACAAAGCATTTATTCTTAATCTAGTCATTATATGTAAATGACAGCGTCGAACTTACATGCATCTATACGTACGTAGGTATGTACTTTCATATGTACGTATGTATATGCACGCGTGTTAAATGGTTTGATTATTACAATGTCAGCTGGTCCATTAACAGCCAAGGTCATTACACTTGCACTGCCTCACATGACTAAGCATTGCACTAAATAAACACGTACATATGTTTATGAATAAATGTAAACATGTTAATATATGTACACATACATACACAAAGATATTTAATGGGCTGATTTAACTGTCAATAATTATGATATGCACATTCGCTTTGTTAAAAATAAAAAGCATGTGTTTTTCAATGAAGTTTTAGCCACTTTTTAAGCTCAACGAAACTGCTGCATCACTTCTTTGAAATCATAACTTTTACGTTTATAACATAACCTCACAACATGCATCTGTGCCTCAGCAACCACGTTACTGTAGGTGATTGTACAGTTGCGGTTAAAATATTTGTAGTGCATTTCATTTAAGTGGCCAAGATTTTTTTAGCACAACAGGATCCACTGTAAAATATATTAGACAAAGAAGTCGACTTCAAAATTTGTATGACATTTCAGTTGCAACGGCTTTTTAGTCAGTCAAGATCTAATAGTACGTGAAGAAGTGTATAAAAAGTTAATATTGTGGCGAATATTAGTATTTCTAGCATCACTATGCTGTTAGTAAATAATCACAACACAAAAAAAGCAAGCAGCCACACTTATTTACATGTACACATTAAAGCAAGCAGCCACACTTTTTTACATGTATACATTATGGCAAGCAGTCACACTTATGTACCAGGCAGCAAAGAATATTCCACACACATAGCCAGCAGCTCGAAGCGAAGAGATTATTTCACCTACACATATGTAGTCAGCAGATAAGAGCGAAGAAGAAAGAGAAGCAATCACACATCACGTTATCATCACCTAAGAGCAGAAGCTGTTACTCACACATGCACACATGTAGCTAGAAGAAAAACATAAACTACAGATATAGCTAAATAACCAAGTATGAGATACAACTGTTCCAGAAGGCATGTTCGTAAAAAATGTAGACCTTAGGAGAAATAGGTGAACGGGGCTAACTGAGAGTATAAAAGTAGCGCGGTGCAAGCGATAGTCAATCAGTTTGATTTTAACACGCGGTATTTGTGAAGTACTACTCCCAAAGTAGTCTATAAAGCCCACTTTGCAATACTGAATATTGTATTTATTTATTCGACAGCTCAGCGGTTTGAACGTTATCAGAAGGTCCATCATTATCAGGAACTCCCCAAAATTCATTACAATATTATCGCGATTCTCCTTGTGAAGAATTTAAAAAGAATGCTTAAGTTTAGTTTATATAATTGATTTTCTATATTATTATTACTCCTTGTTCAGTTATGTCGAGAAAGATGAATTGCACACCTTAGCAGCGCGCTCTCAACAAAAAATGTATTGCTGATGGCAAAACTTTTGTGGAAATGCAAATTGGTTGCTCACCAACAATGGTACGTTATGCCATCAAGTACCAACCAAGTAGCAAATAGCGTGGAAGAAAGATTGATTGCTTTGGGTAAAGAAAGTTGAGTCCGTCAATTCTACACCTCAGTGCATTTCATCGTAGTTCAATTAGATTAGGTCGAAGTGGCGGCCATGGAGGCACACTTCGGCCAGAGTCAGGAAGCCCTTTGCGATACCATTACCTCTTCTATTCGAACTATTTCGAGGAACTAGTAAGAGCTACTAAGTCTTTGATTGCGTACTCCATGACCTGGTGGTAGATTATGCAAAAAGGGAACTCTATCTGGTAGTACTTTACGCCGTGCAGTCGCACCTGAGGTGGTCTACCGTTTTTATTGGGCAAAATCTTGAAGAGATCAGCGACAGTTTAATTTTATTACTATCAGGATTGAATGATTAAGAGCCAAGGTGTTTGATAGCCGCTTGGCTGTCGCTAGAAATTAAGAATTCATGTGTTTTTTGCTATTCAAACTGAGGCTGCCATGATATCTGATACTTTTACCTAGAAAACACTAGAATGATCATCTAGTCTGAAAGAGGTGGATGCCTTGCTCCTTTGAATATACCTCTCCTCCAAACCTGCCGCTTAACATAGAACGTCGATATATATCGATACGCTGCCACAAGCAGTGAAGCACCGACCTGACTAAACCCGAACATCCCTGCTGGAAATGGTAACAATAACGTTGCTGTCCGCAAGAGACGAAAACAATATATTTTTTTATTGGACGTTGGGGTAGCGAACTACCCTCAAGTGGCCCAATGAAACCAAGCTAATCTTCTTCATGTGTCCGCACCCCGTGGGACCGCCCTTAGACATAACGTCACGGGGGGGGAAAGGCGATTTAGTCGCCACTACTTCGTATGCGCATTTATCTGCGCTCCCTTTCAGCATGCATCAATTTCGTCATAACTATAAAAGCCATCTTGCTCAGAGCAGTCCAACAATCTTTTTGTGCACACATTCGGGGAACTAAATTCCTAATGGAAAGGGCCTCTCCAAATCTCTGTGTAAAGAGAGTCTTTCGCCATGAAAACGAGGGCAGTGAAACATTAAATGTTCTACGCTTTCCAATTCGGAGGGACGGTGTGGACAGAAAGGATTTTCCTCTATACCACGCTTATGTCGAAAAAGGACTTTTCAATTGCCTACGCAGTTAAAAGTAGCACTTATTGGTACGAGTTATTCACCGTATCATTTCTAAGCTGGCCTTTTCATCACGGGTGCCCAGATAGAAGCATTACTTCCGCAGGGTCGAATACTAGCGGAAGTTTGCAGAAAAACTTAAAAAAGATCACGACTCAAATTGGAAGAGATATGCGAGGCCAAAAAATCTGAAAACAGAGTTACGTCGCATGGTGGGGTATTACCATCAATGCCGTGGACGCTGGTGATCAACCAATAGCTAAGGCAGTTCGACAGAGGACTATTCCAACTAGCGGCGTATGCAGATGACGTTACAGTCATCATAAGTGGCAGATGTCTACCAACCATCACCTCTCTGATGGATCAGGCGCTTCGGGATGTACAAGCCTGGACATCTGGAGTCAGATTAGCCGTTAACGAGAAAAAAACGATCTAGTATTACTTACCCTATAATTATAAGAATACATAGTAACCTGTTGTGGAAGCTCCGTGTGGAAGAGAAAGCCTTCGTAGCGCCATATGCCTGCAAGGTAATGCTAGGATGCACGTAGGCTCGTCTTCCAAATTATCTCTCTAACTTTCACGTTAGGTTTTTATGGTAATTGTCAAGCCCTACTTTACTTATATCACTTGTAATTGCAACAAGGCTTAAGGCCTCGAGGCAGCTTAACCACAGCATATAATGCCAAGTCCCGCGCCTGAGCTTCGAAAGAGTTTTTGGGGCCACAACAGAGCCGGACTGTTGGCGCAAAGGTGCGAAAATGGAAGAAAATACTACATACCTGTATATCGATGGTTCCAAGTTAACGGAAGGAGTCAGATCTACTATTTACTGTGTCTATCCAGAAATAAGTAGATCCTACAGGTTGCCAAATCATTTCAATGATTATCACTTGGTAATTGAAGTAGTGAAGAAAGCAGCAGTAGGAAGCGTTCTTAAGCTGCAGCAGCGTCAATTTAATCCCATAGAGTACTTCATTAGGAAGTGTCCTGGAATGCAAAGAAGCAGCTCAGGCCGGACCATATTTCTGTTCTGAGTTTTCGGTCGCAAACGGATAGAAGTTAACGAAAAGGTCAACGAGTTGGCATAGTAGGGAGTGACAGGAGTTGCGTATGATCCACGAAGCAGAAAAGGCGCGGACAGAAGCGCGGGGCTGACAAATTTCTAAAATCATGTGCAAATCCTAGAGGCTTCGACTCGCAAAGTTGCTCATATCTCCTAAGAGACAAGACTCAAGGTTTACGATGGGCATCCTAACTGGACACTTCCATCTGGCATCATTTTCTTATACCCTGCAGTAAAAAGCCAAAGCAGTCAGCAGGTTATTCATATTCATGGATAGTTTATTGACTAGAATTCTGTTGCGTTATTCATACTTGGTAGTATTTTATTTAGATTTTGTCTGTTGTCCGTTGCTTCTGCGTACGAAAGAAGCCATTAAAAGGGTCAGGCCTTTTAAATCGATAGACCTAGAGGGAATAGCTATGCCGATGCTAAAACACCTAGGTCATGGTCATAAGGACATCAACCTTACGCATGTTTTGTACTGTCATTTAAGCCTTGTCTTTTCAGAATAATAAAGAAATGAAATACCAAAGTGAGGAAACTCAGCTAATGATGGTGAGTCGTATCTACAGATGTCATTCATTTAAAGACAAATATTCTGTTAGCCAGCCATCAGCGTGGCTTTCGTTAAATACATATCACTACCACCGCATCAAACGAGATTAATACCGAGATATATTGCGGACTGAACCAACCAAAACTCCATCGTGGGACGGCGCTCGTGGCACTTGATCTGCCAAAAGCTTTTGGCATAGTCAACCACAGCGCACTATTCCCAAAGGAATAGGGAAACAACTTCGTAAGTACTACGATGAGATACGGCGCCTTCCAACTCATCCGGTTGAATCAGATTAACATAAGGAGGTGCTAGTCCACAAAAATTCATGAGATATGCCTATATGCGTATCAAACGAAAGGTATTTCACTCCGCATTACATTAGGGACATTTTTTAGTAAAGTTGCCATTTAGGGTTGCCACCTATTCGAAATTTAAAAAAATTGCATGAGATATGCCGATATGGGTATCAAACGAAAGGTATTTCACTCCGCATTACAATAGGGACATTTTTTAGTAAAGTTGCCATTTAGGGTTGCCACCTATTCGAAATTTAAAAAAATTGCATGAGATATGCCGATATGGGTATCAAACGAAAGGTATTTCACTCCGCATTACAAAAGGGACATTTTTGAGTAGGGTTGCCATTTCGGGTTGCTATCTACTGGAAATTAAAAAAATTTCATAAGATATGCCTATATGCGTATCAAACGAAAGGTATTTCACTCCGCATTACAATAGGGCCATTTTTGAGTAGGGTTGCCATTTCGGGTTGCTATCTACTGGAAATTAAAAAAATTTCATGAGATATGCCTATATGCTTATCAACCGAAAGGTATTTCACTCCGCATTACAACAGGGACATTTTTGAGTAGGGTTACCAATTAGGGTTGCCAGCTATTCGAAATTAAAAAAAAAATTGCATGAGATATGCCGATATGGGTATCAAACGAAAGGTATTTCACTCCGCATTACAATAGGGACATTTTTTAGTAAGGCTGCCGTTTAGGGTTGCCACCTATTCGAAATGAAAAAAATTGCATGAGATATGGCGACATGGGTATCAAGCGAAACGTATTTCACTCCGCATTACAAGAGGGACATTTTTGAGTAGGGTTGCCATTTAGGGTTGCAACCTATTCGAAATTTAAAAAAATTGCATGAAATATTCCGATATGGGTATCAAACGAAAGGTATTTCACTCCGCATTACAAAAGGGACATTTTTGAGTAGAGTTGCCATTTAAGGTTGCCACGTATTCGAAATTAAAAAACAGAAACGTTGCCAGCACAACGAAACATTGCAGAGCAAAGCTCGGTCGCCCAGGTACTACATATATATTAGACTGACCCGATTTTGCGAAAGCGAATGATTAAGCACCTCCAGCGAGTGATTTTTTCTAGAAAACTCCGAAAATGATTAAAACAATACAATATCGGAATTATTAACGAATTAAAAGTTTAAAAACTTAGAATTAACCCGATTACACGAAATATTACTGTTTTTCGTATTAGGAGCATTTAAGTATTTTGCTCAGATCTCGAAGCGAGTCGATTCAAATTGTGCCATTTTATTTTAGCATTCAAAGTGATAATTTCCTATTTTTTGTACATTTTTTGTAAATTGTTCGTGATTTTTGCGAGATATATTGGTTGTAGAGAAAAACTACCGGCATCGTGTTCAGCGACCTCGAAAACATATACATAGTTAGCCTATTGTCGGATACATTTTTTATTATCAACTATCCTCGCCTTCTCTGCAAGGAAGCTCTAAAAAAGAGTCGTAAGAAACAGACACTCGCATGGGGCAAAGTTTCGATATTCACCTCCAAACTCTGTGAAATGACTTCTGAGACCTATTCGAAGGTTTTTAGCATTCAGCATCAATAATATAGAGATATGATGCAAAATTAATTGGGTAAGTTTAATATATATATATATATATATATATATATATATATATATATATATGTGTGTGTAGCTTTTATTGTCTTCTACCTACATTGTCATTGTTTTTGATGAAGCGTTCGTTAGCCACAATGATGACATGATACGAAACATTCATTCTCTCTCAATTCGTTTCCAGGAATGGGTCTTAAAGTTCATTCAATTGTAAACATTGGTTCATTCGATTGTAAACAAACTTCATTCGTTTCCAAGAATGGGTCTTGCAGATCAGAGTTGCGTAAACCGCGCAAAAAAAATTCCAAGAAAATCGGTGCGTTTTCATTATTTTTCATTTCAAGTGTATTCAACTACATAAGCGGATCAAAAATTTGTAAAAAAGGTACAAGAAATAACAAAATTAAATGAGCTGTTATATTAACGCACGAAAAGAGATAAGTACATTTTATCTTAGCTATCAAAAACTTAAATTTCACGTGTTGACACGGAAAAATTTTTAACGGGTAAAATAAGCTTTTTTTTGTATTTGTGATCTTGAAAAAATTCGAGTTTTTTGATATCCCATTTGACAATTTTGAGTAAGTTTTCGGTGAAAATCATAAATTAAACCTTTACCATGTAAAATACCCCAAAGTTATTCCGAAACGCCCAAATTTGATTTTGAGGATGATGGCATCTATGGTCAATGTTATAAAAAATGCACGTTTTCACGCGCTCTCAGAGTGCGAGAAGTTTCATATCATGTCATCATTGCTTAGACAGTTGGGAATAAGAGTTACATAGTGATGTACGATGCTTGATAGCGATATCATAAAAACTATTTTTTGCAAAACATTACACAATTTTTAAATACAAAAATCATAAAAATGAAACGTCATGAGAAAAAATAGAATATTACATATTTCACAGCAAGCTTTGCAAACGTAAGCCATCTTAAGTATCATATTAAATCAACCAAAAATTCAACTGTGTACAAAGCATAAGTAGAAGTTAAAGTTTTATGGTCACCCGGTGGCATTTATGACAGAGCAGTGCAGAAATAAATAAACAAAATTAAAATATTGTTTTACTAATGCCCGATTGCGCAGGCGCATGTACTTGGTAGTAGTAAGCATATTCATCGCCACAAGCTCACCAGTTGTGGGAATCATTAATTAAATATGAATTTTCATTACCTTATTATTGCGGCGACTCGGTCGTAATTTTTTGTGACTTGAGACACCATTGCGTATACTTTATTAGCTATCCGGCACAGTGGATTCTGAAACAAAGATGTTGAAACAGAAATATGAATTATTTTCATAGTTTTTCTTTTAATTTTAGTGTTTGTGTTGCCTTAGCTATCATAATATCATATACATATCTTTTACATTCATATAGCTAATTATTATAAGTCAATTGCTTGTTTGTTGTTACCACAACAAAATTTACGATGAAGGCGTTACTCGCCACTGTATCGCTGGTACTTAAGATGACCCGCCAATTATGAAGCTTTTTTTGGTCTTTTATTTGCGTATTACTTCAGTCTTGTTTAATTATACTGTAATTGAGCGGTGTCGCCTTTGTGACAAATTAATTATTGTTGCATAAGCTAAGTAAACATTTTCTTAGCGCTTGAGCTTTTTGTCTGTCGAAAAGATTTCTTTGTTGCAAACAATTTTTTGTTTAGCGAGGTTCCATGAGAAGGTGAACCTTGGTGCGGAGATAATTTTTCTTATTATACTGGAGACATTGTGGATACTAAAAATAAAAAAATAAAAAATAAATGTAAGGCGCGATAACCTCCGAAGAGATTTTAGGCCGAGCTTCTCCTCCAATTTGCGCCGTGCTCCTTTAAATTTTTCTTACAAATTGGCGGGACGGGACCCAATTGTTTTATGCCGAGTGCGAACGGCATGTGCTAGGCAGATGAGTTTTCACTGAGAGCTTTTCATGGCAGAAGTACTAGTAAAGTACTTCACAATAAATAACACTGTTATTGCTCGCCAGATAGCGTCTTAATCAAAACTGATTGTAGCGCCTCTACCTTTGGTTCTTTTATACTCTGTGATTTCCTCGTTGCATCTTCTAGGTGCTTCCAGAATTTACTTAGTTACTGCCATATAATTATAACTACAGATGCACGTGTAAAGCTTCTCATATGCGCGCGTATTTATGAGCGACACTTCCACAATTACAATTGCATACTTTCGGGAGCATTTCAGATAAGATATCTGCATGTTTTGTGTATCTCTTCTCCGCTGCGTATACGTACATATGTGTAGACATAATGATTGATTCGTTTATGTAGATACATAATGATTGATTTATGGATGTACATACAAGGCGCTGCTTAGCATCGTCTTAGAGATGGCAGTACCCCTTAGTGTTGCTAATATTCGTAACAGTATTTATACAAAATTATTCTAGTTAAATCTTATGAGCTACCTACATTACATATTTACATTAATACATACTAAGTGTACAAAATATAATTAGGCGCTTTGCCAGCGAACTCTGTAGATACATGTATTCAGTTCGGTGGAAAACGCAAGCTCAGCATAAATAAAATTAGTTGTGGAAAATGCATAATAAGCAAAAACGGAATAGGGTATGGAAAATGCAGTTTTAAGTGTAAACAAGTCGTGCGAATAAATTGTGTGTTGGCAAGATTTGTGGTGATCAATTAGCCAGCTTTAAATTGAAATAGAAGAAGCCTCAAGATACGTGACGTAGACCGTTGTAGCTCGTGTCGGAATATGTATGTACAAATGAATGAATATGTATGTAAGAGTTCAACGCATCTCAAGACATACCGAAACGAGTCAAAATATATGTTTGTACAAATGAATGTATGACTGAATGAATGAGTGAATGAATGAATGCTACAGAGTGTGTCAGGTGGAGCACGATACCATCACAATACAGCGGCCGCACAAAAAAATTTTCAATCAACCTAAAAATATTATATTTGGGCTGAGTGAGAGTTCGCTAAATTTTAGGTATCTATACTAATATTAAACTGGAACTTTTCGGCACTGCTACATTTTAAACAAAAAAACTGTCAAAAATGTGCGTGTTAATTTGACAACTAAATATTGGTTGCTTATGCAAATTATGCAAAATTACGATGACCTTGTATATGCAAGCTTCAACAGAGCAGTGATCGAGGGAGGTCAATTATCACTAGATCGAAGTACAAGAAAATGTAGCGTCTCCAGTTTATACAAAGGGCGTTTTTTCCGGACATCGTAAAGCACGTGGATAGGGACGGATGTCACCGACTCAAGCTGAACCTTATGATGTGACTAACATTTTGTGTGACCCATATAGCTTATTTCAGGGTAAATGTGGTGTGCTGAGAAGTATGAACCGATTTCGATGCACATCTGATGATCAAGAATCCAATTTTTATTCCGCCAGCAATAAAGCAAGGCTATTTGGAACCATCACTACACTACTCAAGAATCAATCGGACACCAACTGCTGCGCCAATCCTAGTCCTATGGTAATATATGGTGCTTCTTATGAATGCACAGGCGGAGTTTGTTTGCACTTACAAATGGAAAAAATGAAATAAAATTATCTAGATTTTTTTTTTAACATTTGGCATTTATATTTAGGTTAACAAGTATGTATGATCGAAAGAATTTTAAATTTTCTATTTTGCACTGCTCTGTAGATAGTTTCCAGTTGTTCAGGTTTTTTCTCAATTTAGGTAGCAATTTAGAAAAACTTGAACACAGCCTAAAACTGTGCGAGTTTACTTGACAAAATGAGATCGCAGCCAGTGCTTGCAAGTACTCAGATGAGGATTTACCCACCCAACAGAGGTGATTTCTTGCAAGCTATTTGTTGCTTCCCTAAGTAGCTCTGAGCAGCGCAGTTTCCTGAGATGTAACTATGGCGTGGGACTAATACTATACTCAGGTTGCACTTACCAGCTAGATTGTTTAGGCTTCCCAGCCATTTAACGCCACTAATGACGATGTATCATTGCAAGGATTACATTGCAGGGATTTTATGGCAGCTTGGCAGTCGTAAAAAATGGAATGAGAGTTAGTTACCGGCAGGTTAAGTAAATAGAGGGCAGCTTCCCACATAGCTTTAAGTTAAGCTTAATAAAACACTGCAGGGGTCTGGTAAGCGTAGGCTCTTATTTGTATTGAGCATCTCTGAGAATATTTCACTGTCAACTCTGTTGTTCAGTTTAGATGTAGATACAGATTTCTTGGCTTCAGGTTCCAAGCAATTTGCTCACTCGATCCTCTCCGGGATCTTCGTGGAAATTTCGTTGTCACAGCAAGGGAAAGTTATTGTGTGGTCTAGCTTTAAGAATGTATCGGATACTTTTTTCAGGATTTGGGCATGCCCAAACCTGCAGTGCGTTCAAGGTTCGCTGCATTGAGCCTTTCCCCGATGCAGATGGCAGAATATTTCCCATTAAGGTCAGTAGGGAGAAGAAATAGTTGTAATAGTAGTAGAGAAATAGTAGTAGAGAGAAGAATAGTATGGTATAGTGCACCGCAAGTAAGCATAGCCACCCAGTAAGCGAAGCTCTTTTGAGCTTCGATATCGAGAGCCGTGCACCATACGGTAACTCCGTAGAACACTATGACTGGCAACACTGCCAGCAGTATTATTCTATAATATAAGTTGTGCTACTTCCTTTGGCTTTTCTAAGAGCAATTCGAAAATCGGAAAAATTTACGATTTTCCTTCGGGTGCTCGAGCATAAATTACTCTAAAAAACATGTTTGGTCAAAAGCACCATAAATTGGAGATATTTACTAATATAGCATGGCCTCATCTTCCTCTGATTGTTAGCACAGCAAATTAAACACTTTTTGTCGCAATTATTAATCTACAAATTTTCCAGAAGTATGCAAGCAAAAACTTTAAAATATTTCTAAAAATTACATTACAATCGCAGTTGTTTTGCAATGCCCCAAGCAAGGTGTGTTTAACTTCTTATGCAAGCAAACATAGTGATTGGCATAATTGATATGAATTGGGTGTAATTATCAAAGCACTTTATAAAAAAAACCAAGTTTTACTAAAACTATTTAATTTTTATAGCTCGCGTGAAATAAGAATAATAAAAAAATTTAATTAATATTGTCACGAATATTAGCAACACTAAGGGATACTATCATCTCTAAGCCGGTGCTAAGCAGTGACTTGTATGCACATAATTAAATCAAGGATTATGTCTTCACATATGTACGTACACGCAGCAGAGAAGAGATGCACAAACACATGCAGATATCTTATCTAAGATGCTCCCAAAAGTATGCAATTATAATTGTACTCACATATACGCGCATATGAGAAGCTATAAACGTAGTAATTTCATAGCTGATAACCAACTAGTAAATTCTAGAAATGGAAGCGCCTAGAAGATGCGAACGAGAAATCACAGAGTATAAAAGGCAGCAACAGTAGAGGTACGACAATCAGTTTCATTTAAGCAAGCTATTGGTTGTGAAGTATCAGTGTTATTGTGAAGTATTTTAATAAAGGCCATTTTGCATTGTGAAATATTGGAGTTATTTATTCAATAGTTTAGCGATACGAACGTTAGTAGAAGGTTGGAAATATGAGGATTGCACTAAATTCGTTACAATATCAATGACAAATTAAACGTATTTTTGTATTTCATTTATAGCGTTATAGTAGCTCATTGCTTTTAATGTATGAACTTATTTTCTTCTTTTTTTTTTTTTTGATAATTTAATAATTTGAGAAAAAATGTGACGTCAAGATGAAGAAGGCCACAGCTTGTTGATTATACCATGCAAATATCTGCAAAGCTTTTTTCACGGTAGTGAGATTCCAACCTGCACTCCTGCGAAAATTAAACGGTTGACCAACAAATTCAGCTAAAGCCATGCTTTTGTTGTTGTGAAAAGAAACATAAATCACTTATCAGCCTAAAGAGCTACGTATTTGTATCTAGATAGCTTTTTATGTTTGTAAACAAAGTCGCACTAAACCAATTGTAAAGAAGGACAAACGTCACGATTCAATGACAATGGTAACATGCTAATTGCACCAATTATCTATATTTGTAGGTATTTTACACTGAAATAGAGTTGCTTATATATATATATAAATGTAGCTACACATATTTCTATAGCTACATTAGAGTGACCCTTATTTGTGTGGAAAAAAAATTTTCAAATTTTTAAGGTCTTACCCCCTGAAATGGTTATATATAAGGAGCAAATAATCCTCACAAAATTTTGACTTAATTGACCAACGTAAACTCGTGCCACAAACGTGTTGAAATAATGAACCAAGCCATTTACCACTCTTGGGTGCTGATATGAAGGTGATTCAACAGACATATATGTTTACATATTACAGAAATTAATCCTCTCAACTTTTCATTTATTTAACAACAAATAATTCATGTACATATAGGTAAAAAAATGTATAAAATAATTAACTTAAATCCTGCTGAAGCTTCATTGAAAGCGTTTGTTTTTGATAATTTGGATACTTTTTTTGTAATCCGACACAACTTGTATGACAAACTGTTTCTGATCTTCATCCGTGCTCAACTTGGAGTTATACTCTTCGATCAACCGTACCCCTCTCTCAGCTGTATCATTACAACCTTAATTTTTTTAGCAATTTTTTTCGCCTCTCTATACTCTTTATTCGACTCCCATCCGAAGGCTGATTCATTTAAAAAAGAGGCACTTATACCAAATCGATTAAAAAACAAGTAAGGAAGGTTAAGTTCGGGTGTAACCGAACATTACATACTCAGTTGAGAGCTATGGTGACAACATAAGGGAAAATAACCATGTAGGAAAATGAACCGAGGGAAACCCTGGAATGTGTTTGTATGACTGTGTATCAAATGAAAGGCATTAAAGAGTATTTTATGAAGGAGTGGGCCATAGTTCTATAGGTGGACGCCATTTAGGGATATTGCCATAAAGGTGGACCAGGGTTGACTCTAGAATTTGTTTGTACAATATGGGTATCAAATGAATGGTGTTAAAGAGTATTTTATGAGGGAGTGGGCCATAGTTCTATAGGTGGACGCCATTTAGGGATATAGCCATAAAGGTGGACCAGGGTTGACTGTAGAATGCGTTTGTACGATATGGGTATCAAATGAAAGGTGTTAATGAGTATTTTAAAAGGGAGTAATCCTTAGTTCCATAGGTGGACGCAGTTTCGAGATATCGCCATAAAGGTGGACCAGGTGTGACCCTAGAATTTGTTTGTACAATATGGGTATCAAAAGAAAGGTGTTAATGAGTATTTTAAAAGGGAGTGATGCTTAGTTCCACAGGTGGACGCCGTTTCGAGATATCGCCATAAAGGTGGACCAGGGGTGACCCTAGAATTTGTATGTACGATATGGGTATAAAATTAAGGGTTTTAATGAGGGTTTTAAAAGGGAGTGGTGGTAGTTGTATAGGTGGTCGCCTTTTCGAGATATCGCCATAAAGGTGGACCAGGGGTGACTCTAGGGACCCTAGAATTTGTTTGTACAATATGGGCATCAAAAGAAAGGTGTTAATGAGTATTTTAAAAGGGAGTAATCCTTAGTTCCATAGGTGGACGCCGTTTCGAGATATCGCCATAAAGGTGGACCAGGGGTGACCCTAGAATTTGTTTGTACAATATGGGTATCAAAAGAAAGGTGTTAATGAGTATTTTAAAAGGGAGTAATCCTTAGTTCCATAGGTGGACGCCGTTTCGAGATATCGCCATAAAGGTGGACCAGGGGTGACCCTAGAATTTGTTTGTACAATATGGGTATCAAAAGAAAGGTGTTAATGAGTATTTTAAAAGGGAGTGATGCTAAGTTCCACAGGTGGACGCCGTTTCGAGATATTGCCATAAAGGTGGACCAGGTGTGACCCTAGAATTTGTTTTTACGATATGGGTATCAAATTAAAGGTATTAATGAGGGTTTTAAAAGGGAGTGGTGGTAGTTGTATAGGTGGTCGCCTTTTCGAGATATCGCCATAAAGGTGGACCAGGGGTGACTCTAGAATGCGTTTGTACGATATGGGTATCAAATGAAAGGTGTTAATGAGTATTTTAAAAGGGAGTGGGCCTTTGTTCTATAGGTGGACGCCGTTTCGAAATATCGCCATAAAGGTGGACCAGAGGTGACTCTAGAATGTGTTTGTACCATATGGGTATCAAATTAAAGGTATTAATGAGAGTTTTAAAATGGAGTGGTGGTAGTTGTATATGTGAAGGCGTTTTCCAGATATCGACCAAAATGTGGACCAGGGTGACCCAGAACATCATCTGTTGGATACCGCTAATTTATTTATATATGTAATACCTGCCAAGATTTTTAGGGTTTTTTTATTTCGCCCTGCAGAACTTTTTCATTTTCTTCTATTTAATATGGTTGGTGTCAAAACCATTTTATAAAGTTTTTTCTAAAGTTATGTTTCACGTCAATAAACCAATCCAATTACCTCACCATGTTTCATCCCTTTTTTCGTATTTGGTATAGAATTATTGCATTTTTTCTTTTTTCGTAATTTTCGATATCGAAAAAGTGGGCGTGGTCATTGTCGGATTTCGTTCATTTTTCATACCAAGATAAAGTGAGTTCAAGTAAGTACGTGAACTAAGTTCATTAAAGATATGTCGATTTTTGCTCAAGTTATCGTGTTTACAGCCATGCGGAAGGACAGACAAACGACTGTGTATAAAAACTGGGCGTGGCATCAACCGATTTCGCCCGTTTTCACAGAAAACAGTTAACATCATATAATCTATGTCCCTACCAAATTTCAAAAGGATTGGTTAATTTTTGTTCGATTTATGGCGTTAAAAGTATCCTAGACAAATTAAATGAAAAAGGGCGGAGCCACGCCCATTTTGAAATTTTCTTTTATTTTTGTATTTTGTTGCACCATATCATTACTGGAGTTGAATGTTGACATAATTTACTTATATACTGTAAAGATATTACATTTTTTGTTAAAATTTTACTTTAAAAAAATTTTTTTTTAAAAGTGGGCGTGGTCCTTCTCCGATTTTGCTAATTTTTATTAGGCGTACATATAGTAATAGGGGTAACGTCCCTGCCAAATTTCCTCATGATATCTTCAACGACTGACAAATTACAGCTTGCAAAAATTTTAAACTACCTTCTTTTAAAAGTGGGCGGTGCCACGCCCATTGTCCAAAATTTTACTAATTTTCTATTCTGCGTCATAAATTCAACTCATCTACCAAGTTTCGTCGCTTTATCTGTCTTTGATAATGAATTATCGCACTTTTTCGGTTTTTCGAAATTTTCGATATCGAAAAAGTGGGCGTGGTTATAGTCCGACATTGTTCATTTTAAATAGCGATCTGAGATGAGCGCTCAGGAACCTACATACCAAATTTCATCAAGATACCTCAAAATTTACTCAAGTTATCGTGTTAACGGACGGACGGACGAACGGACATGGCTCAATCAAATTTTTTTCGATCCTGATTATTTTGATATATGGAAGTCTATATCTATCTCGATTCCTTTATATATGTACAACCAACCGTTATCCAATCAAACTTAATATACTCTGTGAGCTCTGCTCAACTGAGTATAATAATTTTGTTGCTGGACAAGTAAACTGATGCAGTCCTTTGTTCGTCTGTAACAACCGTCTGTTACAACCGAACGTGTAATCATTACTCTTTTAGGTGGCCGCATTTCTTCTTCCGCTTCAACTACAATATTTATGTTTGTTCGCATATTCTCCTTCGTTTCCAAGTCAATTTCATCATCAAATAAGGAAAATGCCATTGCTTCAGGACATAGATACCATAGATGATTAAGCAATTTACCTAAAACTGTACCCGATAATTCTTCATTTACATTTCTAAATTCATGCAAATACATAATAAGCTTCAAGTCAGTCTGTGGCGCTTTCATAGAAAGTGAAATAAAAACCAGTACTCCACATAAATTTCTACTATGAAGATGCAAAGGTCACGTAACGTTGAAGAAGTAGAAGCATTCATCTTAAATTCAGTTCTAAATAGATATATTTTTAAAGTATAAATGGCCTTGGACATCCACCGAGCGTGGTGCATTGCTCCTGGATATTTAAAGCTTATATTTTTCTTTGGAAATTCGCCCAAGAAAATCAAACAAAGTACAGAAAATTCTTCATAATCATTTCGAGTAAAATTGTGAAAGGATCTCAAAAACTCCACTATCGTGCATTTATCCACATTGAAAATATCAGATATTTGTTTTTCTTCAACTCCAGGTAAGAATTTGCTTTTATCAGTATTTGGCCAGCCATCTTGAAATCTTTTAAACAATGGAACATTTGAACCAGACGATTTGGGAAGTTTGCACTCAAAAGCTGCCCTTAACAATATCTTAGTTATATGATGTCTACAGGGCAGGTAAAGAAGTCGTCTTTCTAGAAGGCCTTCGAGAAGAACGCACGCTCCATTCAGTACACCAGTCTTGGTCGCAGTTCTGTCCAAACAACAAGCTTTTACAGAACTATCCAAACCCCAGTCAAACAACGCGTGAAAGACAGCTTCTGTTTGTATTTTCCCAGTACCATTTTCAAGAGACGGCACATGTAGAATTTGTTCTATATCCCCATTACTTATAATAATCGGAAGTCTATCAACTATTTCACGACCCATTAATCCAGGTAAAAGCTTTCCATCCCAGTGAACTACTGCCGAATTCAGATCAATGTTATTGAACATCTTTTTTATTTTTTCAGCTTTTTTCTTTCGAAGTGCCCGCCGGCAGCTTGGTAGGGATGTTCTATTTAACACCAAAGTATTCAAATCATGGCCCAACGCATCAGCAATAGCGGAAATTAAGTGCATTGCTTCTCGATCACTTACTTTACACTTATCTAGGGTACAAATCATACGTTCATTGATCACCTGGGCCCGAATCGCAACACACGATCACAGGTCGGCAACCATACGAAAGAAAATTACGTGATACGATACGATAGCAAACGGAACGTAATTTATTTTCAATTCACAATAAATTCTACGATCCACATTAGGTTGGATTGTATTTTTAGCTCACAATAGATTTTGAAATGTCAAATTGGTTGACAAAATATAAAAAATAAAGTAAATAACTGCGATGTATCAAATTTTATTGTTTTGTTTGAGCTCCAGTAATAGCGAGGGCGATGAAAAGATAGTTCAAAGGCGGTTAAGAGAGTGCAGTAACCCTTTGGACTTATCGAACAAAGCGCAAGCATATCATTTATGTATTATATCTTTGTAACAAAAAATTATTGCAGTTTCTTGAAGAGATTGCGCTTAACTTAAGAAGCTTTTAGTTACTATCTGGAGAAGTTAAATTTGAAGCAAGCCAAAACGGGTGTCTTGCCATGAATTTCGCCAATATTTCATTTTGGCTTGGATGCAGCTTGTTTAACTTCGACCTTTGTTAATAATAAGAGTTTGAAATTTGTTATTATATTTTACATGGTAATCTACTTTAACAATTTTCTTACATTTTCATTGAAATTTGTTTGTATACGATCGCCAGTTTGTGTTCGAATGAAAGTGGAACGGAACGTGTACGTTCAGCCACTCGTCACGTATGTTATGATCCAAGATTACGATCGAAGTAGTACGTTCACCTATGTCATAATCCGAAAATCATATTTTTACGTGACGAGTTATACGATCACGGATGTTACGATTTGGTCTCTGCTTTCTGCCGCGTCTTCTTTGTGGAACATATTCCTCAATTTTCCTATCTAATGGTTTTCTGACACAAATGGTTTCCTCACTTTCGCTTGTATCATATAGGTAAACTTCTTCAGCTAAAAAATTGTATTGCGTCATAATCAGAATAAGATTTATTTGTCACGGAAAGCCGATAAAACTTACCTGACTCCTCCAATATTTGATTCCACCTCCGAAACATTTGCGTGACTAGCCAAAGCAGCACTTACTAGAAGTGATGCTGCCAATGCTCGAAATTCGAGCCGTTTGTGGCACGGGTTAGAGTTGTTAAATCGGGTGGAAATTTTTAGGGAACTCTTTTTTTATCACATACAACCATTTCAGGGGATAAGACCTAGACATTTCCGATTTCGCAAAATAAGGGTGACTCTAAGCTACATATGTGGTATAACTGCCGGTACCTTCCAAAAAACATTTTTGTCAATTCTCAGTTTGAGATACGTTTGTGAAGCAGCCCATTTCTCACATTTCAAACGTTAGTTTTCAAATGCATTTCAAATAACCGCTGATAGCATTCTCAAGCTAAAAGGCACATTTTTAATATGGAATTTTTCTTTATTTTTAAATTGAGAATTTTTGGATTCTCAACTCCACTGTTGTGCCACTTTCGGTAATCAAATGCATTATTTGCCTCACTTCACTTTTAACTTGTTTAGAGTTATGCATAATGTAGTACAATATAACTTAATATTATTAAAATGTATAAATAATTTCTTATTTTTTCACTTTATATCCAACTTCACTCAATAAAATCGCTTGTTTACATTTCCAGTTAAAATATGCAAATTAGAGATCGACGAATTATCAACGGCATTATCGATAGCATTGATGTAAAATAAGCATGTTGTACTATGTTTTATTTTATTTTTGGGTTTCATGAACACTTATTATGTACTTTAAATTTGGCGCAAAAAGTATTCACATTATTATTAACAAAAATGTTCCATGATATCGTTGGTTTTCAGCCAGAATGGAACGAAATGCAAGTATATCTCAAACCATTCTTAAATTGAAGAACAACGTTTGAGAAGAGGTTGAGAGAATATTTAGCTTCAAATGATTAATAATGCTGAATATCAAATATTTCAGAGAAAAAAATTTTCAAGTATGTCTCAAATTATTCTCAACTTGAAGAAAAAGTCGAGTTTGAGAAAAATCGAGAAAATATTTTGTTTCAAATGATAAATAATGTTGAATATCAAACTGAGAATCAATGTTTTTCTCAAACATTTGAGATTTTTTTCTTCAGTGTTTGTTGAGCTTCGTCTGTCAAACATAAAAAACACATACATACACAAACATACATTCCCTAACACTATATTTACGAATAACAACAAGAATCAATGGCAGCTTTTTAGTTAGTTTACAATGTACATATGTACAGTTGCGAACAAGAAATTAGCAATAGCAAGTTTTATCAAATTTCAGCAATTAATTTTTTTTCCGATAATTTAAGAAAAAACTTCATGACTTTCGTAACTGATACTATGCAAACCAGTCTCAAAACGCTTTCACTTTTGTAGCCCAATCAATTTTAGTCTTAGTAATGAGTTTCTCAAAGTTCGAGTTGATTTCGAACAATTTTTTTTTTTTTTCTTATTATTTAAGTATTCATGAGCTTAACACCGGCTTATAAAATTGAATATTCAATTATTATGTTTGTTTAAGAGAATCTGAAAAGAGAGAAACATTTACTGGCATATTGCGATAGAACCATTTCGAAAACCGCCACGTAATCATCATCAGGCAATTTCGTAATGTTATCAAAGGTTTCACCCAGATTCGAACCGCGAATCACACGGTGAAACTGCAGTTGCCTTAACCATTAGGTTATCCTGCTTGTATTTGTTTCCTGGCGTAATTCAATTTATCGCATTTCTACACTAGCAACATAATTGAGACATTCTGTGTCTGTATTAATTTTTGCGTTATGTATATTTGTTTTTTGTAAAGTTTCTTTTTCGTTGCGAATTAGAAGATTTGTAAACTCGGGCTCAGTTTCTCTTAGAAAACATAATAATTGAATATTCAATTATTATAAGCCGGTGTTAAGCTCATGAATTCTTAAATAATAAGTATATAATAGAGAAAAATCTAAAGCACCCTCCGAAAAAAAGGAGACATCAATGCAGAATTTTAATATCGTTATTGTTGGTTGGTCGCTATGCTGCCCGACCGGCGCCTGGCTTAAGTAGCGTCCTAGGCGCGCCTTTTGAAGCACCTTCACCTGGAATCAATTAGTTAACATGTATTTTGAATCGTTGTACAATGAGCTTGTTTTTACTCCAACCTTCTGCTTAGTTCAATAAACCTTTTCAAATCTTCTACGGCGCACTTTGACTACACTCTTAGAAGGAACAGCACGAAACCGCCTAGAGATCGGTACTTGATATTTGCCAACGGTGGGCATTAGCAGAGGAAACGAGTAACCGTTTCCGTACAACTTTCTAGGTTGCAATTCCTGCACCTGTCGTTGAAGGGGATTTCCATTTTTTCTGCGTGTGGACCAAATTACCAATGTCCTGCAATTGTAACTGTCGTCTTATATATTTGTTTCCTAAACAATTTTATCAAATCACCCTTTTTCTCTTATAGTCCGGCCAAATTTTTTGGTGATCCCACATGAGTCCGTAGAGTACCAATTTTAAATAGCGTGTTTCTTTAAATGCAAATTTTTATTGATGTAAGCAGTTGATATACCGCGACTGCCTCGGAAACATGAAATAATGCACCACTCTTTGTCATTTCATCCGCTTTATTTCTGGAGTCTACTTTCCTGTGACCTGGTATCTATGAGGTGAATCCAACGCCATAAGCGCTGCTTGGCCATTGAAAATTTGCATATTTTTACTAATTGTAGAGTTCTTCAATAGGAAGCAAAAGACCTTCTCTATTCCTAGCAACTCTTGTAAGATACAAGCCTGAATTTGGAAGATGGATTAAGCGTGCGATTTCTAGCTGTTCGGAGGAGACCCCTGCACTAACATCGCAGTCAATTTGGAACACGTCGGTGAAGAGTGAGGAGACACCCTTCTTATGGTATGTAAGAAAGTTGTCATCTCGGCTGACCATTCCCTTCTCCTTAAAGTTTTTGTCAAAGCTCAATGTAGGTGAAAGATAATGTATTGTTCAATCTACATCGGGTACACTTCTTTGGTTACCGCTGTGATTAGGATACTGCCTTTCTTTCCAGTATAAAGGCTACCTAATTCTGATGACAGATGTAGTAGCTGTACGGCGTAGATGGAGGTCCAGTGGAAGCTGGTTAAAGATAACGGGTAACGCATCGGTCGTGCACAACCTAAGTACTCCTGTTAATGTTGTTTTGCTTGTCCAGAGCTGGTATCAACATTATCGCTCCGTACGATAGGATGGGTCTTATGACTGTTGCTTAAAGTCACATCGTAAGTCTTGGTCTCAGGCTCCAGTTTCTGCTAAATGTTCTTTAAAGCGAGTAGTAGTGGATGTACGCTTTATTTTCTCTTCTTCGAACTTGGAATTTCTAGTTATTAAGAATGAAATTAATTGGGCTATCTGTCTATTTAAGAATTCTGAAAACTCTAAAAAAAATCGAGATTTGCGTAAATGGGGTTATAATGAATGAAATGTCAGTCCTTGGTCGGGAAAAATCCCGACTCGCTCCGGTACATAGAACCAACTGCCTTGGGAGGCTATGAGGAAATATGGCACCTGAGAACACAGCCGTATGAAGCCAAAAAACATAAGCAGGTCCTTGGTGAAATCCATAACAGGCGTCGGACCTCTATGTCAGGAATTGCTCGGTGAATCCAGTACTCAAAGAGCAATACCCTAAACTTGCGGAATAGGAACGCACACTCTCTAGGGAACGCGAGTCACCCTCGTCCAACTTCGATCTGGATACTTTAACAGGTTAAACTCTTACCAATCCAGAATCAACCCCGACATAAAAAATGTATGCCCTGCTTGCAATGTGTCCCCACATGACACCAACCATCTCTTTAATTGTAATGTGGAACCAATGCCTCTAACACCCCTTTCATTATTGTCCACCCCTGTCGAAACAGCAAGTTTCCTCGAACTCCCGTTAGAGGACATTGATTACAATTCGTGATTGGTCAGACCTGTTGGATGGGGCGAAGCACTGCTACAACAACAACAACAACAGATTTGCGTATAATTTACTCGAATTTTAAAATTGTTCCGAAAACGGTTTGAGATTGGCATTCAAGCAGTTACAATATTCTGGCAGTTTTTTTTTTTTAATTACCGAAAATAAAAAAAAAAAACAAGAAAATAATTAGTATAATTTTCCAAGAATTGCCACTGCCTTTTTGGTACTCGCAGCTGTATACAAATGTAGGTGACTAGTACATATACTAAAACTTCTGCTGCAGTTTTTTTTATGTCACTTAGCAAGTTAGTAAATTGTTGGCAGAATGCTTTTTTTGCTTTCATAATCTTCTGTAGCCTCATGCGCTGTCATTTATTATTTTTTGCCCCGTTCAAGCGACATACAGGCTGAGAACATTGCCCATTGAAATTCATGTTATGCTCTTTTTTTGTATGGTTAATAATTGCAGCTCACCACGGAGTACACCGATAATGAAATGGGTTGTGCTGAAGGTGTGACATCTTGTGACCGCACCTGTAATTTATATTAATTCAAGTCGCATAATGATGATATGGTTATAATAGAGCCAAGCTTACTTTCCAGTGTAGAAGATGGTACTTCGTATTTGCATACACACTGAAAGAAAAAGACTGGTAAAATCAACCGAAATACCAGTCAATTCAACCGAAATTTCTGTCAATTTTTATCCATCGCAACAAGATTTTGGATCAACTGCGCACAAATCGTTGATTCGTAATTGACCGTTTTAGTAGTCAAATGAACAAAATAAAATTCTTGCGACAGCTTTGTTGCGACATTTGCAAGGCAGATGAACTTCACTGAAATCTTTCCATGGCAAAAATACACTCGGAGTGCTTGCCGAACAGTGCCGAGGGGCGACCCCGCTTAGGAAAATTTTCTTCTAATTGAAAAACCTTAATTCTAAAATTTTTATGTTGCTTTGCCCGGGATGTGAACCCAGGATCTTCGGTGTGGTATGCGGAGCACGCTACCATCACACCACGGCGGTCGCCATATACATACGTAAATATGTGCATAAATATAGTACACAGCATACATAAGTACAAAGCATAGAGCACAGTGAGCATAAAATTCTCTTTGACATTTGCTCATGTATTGACTGTTGATCGCTGTTGAAATGGCCAGTGAGATCAGTTGTGTTAACAAAAAAATCAGTTAGATTGATTAGGAATATGGCAATTTCACAGAATTTTGTTAACTTAAGAGCGACAATTTCTCTTCTGTTGAAATGACTAAACTAATTTGTTCGCTTGACAAAGAACTCGGTCGAATTAACCATAATTCGATCAATTTCACCGAATCCCCTTTAAATCAAGAACAACAGAACCGATTTGTTGAATTTACTAGCACCATTTCTTTCAGTGCAGTTTTATTCAATGTTGTAAGTTACTTCGGTGTATTTGTTTGGCTTACAAAATTACTATATTATTTATAATTAAATAACATGCAAAATCTACTTAACAACGTTGGTGATAGTTTTCTGTTAACCTTTGCATTTTATTGTTTGTTAATGAAATAGTTTCAGGCATAATTATATTTATTCTTTCACAAAAGTTTTTTTTTCATGCAAAGCTGGCACTTATGTGGAGGTTTGAATGGCCTAGACTATATCTATGGCTATTTGCTGGGAGCAGCATAGCTGAAATAAGGTCACGCAATCTTAGATATATAATTTTCGTGTCCCAGTGTTTGTGGTGGAACTTCTTTCGGGAAGGATCGACTGATTCTCTTTAAATTTTGTAAGCACATTGAGTAGGCTTGAGAATCGGATCTTATCTATTTTTCATACCTCAAAAATGGTAAGGGTGATCCACCACTTAAGTTTTTTTAGACAAAATGTTTTGTTTAATTTTTTTATGAAACGTCTTTCAAAAGTACATACAACCCTCTAGGACTGGGAGTACAATCAGAGAAAAAATCGTTCTAAAACGAACGAAACAAGTTCAAAATTAACAACATTCGTTGACAAAAGTCTGATAAGTACGTTTTTACTTAACTCGTGGCCGACGGGCTTGTTTTAAGAACAGTTTTCCAAGCACACCGTTCGTATTTTATGACCAGTTTGATCGTAACCTTCTGTGCTCATTTCAAGCACTACTTCAGTTAAGATTTTTCGTACTAACTCTTCGAGAACGAAGTGTGGTTGATTTAACATTTTTCTGCCTCAATTCAAGAACGGTTTGTGCTTGATCTTTGGGAGGGGTGGGAAGGTAATATTTTCAATAGTACCCATTTATTTATTTTTTTATTAATAATATTTTTTTGTCATTAATACAAAATATTAATGACAAAAAATCTATTATTAAAATTCAAAAGATGAAAAACGCATATTATGCATTTTTTTATGTATTTCTCTTATTGAGAAATTCTTATTTTTATTGATGCAATCTGAATATATACTTAAAACATTTCATAACAAGTTTGAGAATTACCTGTGCATATGTGAGTGGAACTGAACGAAAAATAAGAGTTAAAAAGATAGAACATAAAAAAATTGTTTTAAAAGACTTCAGAGTTTGACGGCGATCGAACTCGCGCCACACGATCGCAACCGCAACATCATTACCGCTGGGCCACTACAACTGCTAAGTAGCTTGTGCTAAATATATTATTTAACACTGTAGTGCACACGAGTTGTACCGGTTCTTTTAATTTAAGAACATCGTTCTCATTAATAGAACATTTGTTCATATTTTAAGACCAACCGTTCTCTTTTCAATAAAATGGTGTTAATTTAATAACAAGGTTCTTGTTTTAAGAACAGGTCATTCGTTTTTCAAGAACAAAAAAATAAAAACATGAAAAGCTTGAATTGAGTCCGGTGGTGCTGGACTTT
Organism: Eurosta solidaginis; assembly: GCF_040869045.1. Lineage (NCBI taxonomy): Eukaryota > Metazoa > Arthropoda > Insecta > Diptera > Tephritidae > Eurosta > Eurosta solidaginis. Next base: position 171,450,063 of record NC_090322.1, on the reverse strand, counting down.
AGAACGGCGTTTTTCTCTGAGTATAGGAATAAGGGATGGAGTAGACTAAACAGAACTAGAGAGAAGAAAAACAAGGAATGGAGAAAAAGACTGAGAAAGTGTTAGACGAAGCTAGAGAAGTAGGGATAGATGGAGTGGGGGAGGCTGAATAAGAGAGAGCTAGCGAGAAAAGAAGGGACGAAAAAAATGGAGAAAGCTAAAGATAAGCATAAAGATATGAGTGAATAGAAGGATAAAAAAGTGTGTGTGAAAAAAGATATGCTGTTTCACCAAAATATGGCAGAACAAAGTCGGCCGGGTCTGTTAGTATTTTATTTTCTTTATATTAGGTCGGTTCAATGTCTGTCCGCTTTTCATACAAATCTTGCAATCGATTTTTAAGTAACTTCTCATTGAGCTACAAACGTGAAACTTTACTCATAGGTTAGAACACCGTGACAATGTAACAAAAGGAACAAAATCCGTTAGGTGGCACACGGATAAGAATTTGAAAATTTTCAAACCAGCTTTTAAGTAACTTCGTGATGAGTTAGAGACTTGAAATTCCAAACTTAATTCAGAGGTCGATGCCAGCCATACAGGATCAGATATTTAGAAAAATCGTACGAAACGTGGGGAATTTTGGGATTGATTTTTACATAAGTTCTCATTGAGCGACAACTGTAAAACTTCACGGATAGGATAAGACGCCGAGATAATTTAAGAAAAGGAGAAAAAAATTCCGTTAGGTGGCGTACGGATCCAAATATTTAGATACGAGTTTGGAAATTTCGTGTTTTGAGATAGATTTTAAAGTAACTTATCATTGAGCTACAAACATAAAACCTCAGAGTATCCTCAGCCCAATTCTAAACAAAAATTCCGTGCGAGTTTTTTCCCTTCTCCCATTCCTCGTATTCTAAATAAAAATTCCTTGTGAGTTTTTTCACTTCTCCCTTTCCTCCTATTCTGAACAGTGTTCGAAAAAGTGGAAACCGGTTATGGGAGAAAAGTAGGTATTATGAATTTGAGTCAGAGGGAGATTTACCTGTCATTTCTTAGGAGTTTTTTCACTTGTTAAATTAAAGGGAATGCATCAAAATAGTTAAAGGACATTGGTCCTTTTAAGAAAGAACACTTATTTGTACAAATTTGTGCTAAAATATATACATTCTACCACAATATTCCTTATTTTAAGTCGAAAGGTATATCATAAGCAATGGAAGAGCTCTTGGTATATTTGATTCAGCCATGCAGAAATTGCGCAAGGATTTTTTAAGAATGCTTAAATAGATTTTAGTATATGGCGAAAGACGAACTCAACTCGACTTGGCCGCCAGAAAATTGCTTTGCTGAATGGAAGCAGGCAACTCCAGCGGATTTGTGTTATCCCGCCATCTTCTTTTTCTTATGCTCCTCCGTTGATGTTGCTGTGGCATCAAATCATTTCAGTGAATACCACATGAAATGCAATACTGTGCAATCAAATTTGCAACAATAATTAAACTTTTAAATTTTTTAAACTAAATAAGAAATGCGCAACGAAATTTCAATTGACAAAACAGCTGACTTCGAAATTCCTATTCCCCAATTATTGCTCTCCTTAGGAGAAAGAATTGGAGGAAATTTTCCGCGCGAATAAAAAAATCCGCGAGAACAAAATTCCGAGGGAATATTTAGAATTCGGCTGCCTGTCTCTGACACCGTGACAAAGGAACAAGAGGAAAACAATTCCGTTAGGTGGGCACGGATCGAAATATTTAGATACGAATTTGGAAATTTGGTGTTTTGAGACAGATTTTAAAGTAACTTCTCATTGAGCTACAAACATGAAACCTCAGAGACAGGTTAAGGTACCGTGACAAAGGAACAAAAGGAGAAAAAAATTCCGCTAGGTGGAGCACGGATCAAAAAAAATTAGATAAGAATTTGGAAATTTGAAACCGGGATTTAAGTAACTTCTCGATGAGCTAGAAGCTAAAAATTTAGAGCTTAATTCAGAGATCGATGACAGCCGATGACACAATACAAAAAGTTTCGCTAGGGGCGCACGGACTGAAAAAATTTAGAAAAATTAAATGGAACGGAGGGAATTTTGGGATTGATTTTTATGTAGGTTCTCATGGAGCTACAAGCGTAAAACTTAACAGATAGGTTAAGACACCGAGAAAATACAAGAAAAGGAGAAAATAAAACTAAAATAATATATTTTTGCTAAACTTTGATTTTTAAATTTTGACATAGAAATTGCAAAAATATATATGAAAAGTAAAAATATTGTAACGAATTTACTGGAATTCCGCTTATTCCAAATCTTCTACTAACGTTCGTATCGCTAAGCTGTTGAATAAAAAACTCCAATAGTTAATAATGCAAAATGGCCTTTTTTAAAGTATTTCACAATAACACTGATACTTCACAACCAATAGCTTGCTTAAATGAAACTGATTGTCGCGCCTCTACTGATGCTGCTTTTATACTGTGCGGTTTCCTCGTTCACATATTTCTAGGCGCTTCCATTTCCAGAACTTACTAGTTAGTGCTATATAATTATAACTACAGATGCACGTATATAGCTCTCATATGCGCGTGTATTTGTGAGCGACACTTTTACAATTATAATTGCATACTTTTTGGAGCATCTCAGATAAGATATCTGCATGTGTTTGTGCGTTGCTTCTCCGCTGCGAGTACGTACATATGTGTAGACATAATGATTGATCTATTTATGTGCATACAAGTCACTGCTTAGCATCGGCTTAGAGATGATAGTATCCCTTAGTGCTGCTAATATTCGTTACAATATAAAGGTGGAGCGCAATTGATTGACTAATAATATTTTCTTTCCTACCAACTTTCCAATCCAAGTAATGTGTGCTCCACTTTTATATTTTTATTTCTCATAAATATTTTTGCAATTTCTATATCAAAATTTAAAAATCAAAGTTTAGTAAGAATATGTATTTTTATAAGGAAACATTTTTCGATGATCTTTGTCCATTTATATAAAGGAAGTGCTTAAAATTTTTTTATTTTATTTTTTTTTATATTAATTTCATCATATTATTGACCCAGCAGCCAAAATATTTCTTAAGTACTGGTACAGAAAGCTCTGCAAATTTCGAGCTCCCTATAAGTTTCTTGAAGGCTTTGAATTAAGTATTTCTCAATTGGTGTTTCATAACATTTTTACAAATGTATTTGCTTCTGAAGACAAGCCTTCCACAATTAGGAAAATGAGTAAGAAGGAAGAGCTACGTAAAAAAATTGTGTACATTTGGACTAATAATTCCAATGTTAGTTACAAAAATATAAAAAAACTCACAGCATTATTTTATGAGACTGCCCCAACAAGGGTTTTTTATTTCAAGGAAGGCTTAGTAAAGAACCAGCCAAGGAGTGACCACTCAAAGGGTTCAGCAGGCGCCCAGTTGAAGAATAGTGTGCCATCCCTACTGACCGAGCCATGTCAACAAGAGATGGTGCCAAAATTTCATATGAGCCAGTCAGAGAAATAATATTAAAACCTACAAAAGTAAAAAAGTTCCAAAACGAAGTGACATCAAAAGTATTTCTTTGCACATAAAAAGTATTTATTTATTTATTTATTAATAGTAAAATAATAGTGAAACTTATTATTCTACTTAAAAGCTAAAGCTACTAAGGCTTTCAGCTATTTAAGCTGAAAAATAAATGTTAATAGATAATATAATAAATATTAGATAAGATAATAAAGGAAATAAATCGACTATATATTTTTATTTTTTTACTTATGTATGTAATGGTGTATGTGTTTGATGCTTAAATCTGACGTAACTATAAGTTTATATTGAAACGAATTTTGGAGAATTCCGCTTATTTCAAACCTTCTGCTAACGTTCGAATCGATAAAGAGTTAAATAAATAACTCCAGTATTCAATAATGCAAAATGGTCCTTATTAGACTTCTTTGAGAGTACTTCAAAATAACACTTATACTTCACAACCAATAGCGTGCTTAAATCAAAACTGATTAGTCATGCCTCAGCTTGCGCTGCTTTTATACTTCGGTTTCCTCATTCACCCATTTCTCCTAAGGTCTAGTAATTTCGCGAACTTAATTCTTGGTTACCAGCCATATATATGTATATTGGTAGTTTGTAGCCATATGCGTATGTATATGTGAGTACTACTTCGGCCGATGATTACATGTGTTTGGGAGTATCTCTCCGTTGCCTTGTATGTATGTGTATAAATGATGACTAATGTGTTTATGTTTTTGTTGTTGTGCATTTATTTAATAACCTCAGTGATGTTAAAATTCGCCACAATATTTTATTGAATAGTCCTGTATTTAGTAGAAAATCATTGATATTTTGTATATTTTCTGTAGTGGGCGATGCTAGTAGGTCCAGAGGGTTGGCCGAATTGCAGCTGCTCCTCCTGTGGGTGGGTGGTTACGGTTGGGCAATGGATGAGGATGTGCTCGATACTTATTATCTCCCTTAAGCAAAAATGGCAAATGGGCTTTGGGGTTTTGTTTAAAATGTGTTAGTGTGTTAGTTTGGTGTGGCCGATACGGAGCCTTACCAAATTAGCGATGTGGCTTGGCAGGCAATGGGTAGGGTAATCTGGTTTTTCTATTTTTGGTTTAATTTGCGTATGGTGATGCGATATATTTTTCCACTCTTCAAGGGAGTGTTCTCTGTTACGTATTGTAATTTCTCTAAGTATGTCCTTTTTGTTTATGTATGGAAACGTGAGCAAGTGCTGGTTAGTGGCAAGCTTAGCCCTTTTGTCAGCATACTCATTTCCTGTTAGACCCGCGTGGCCGGGTAGCCACATAATTTTTATTTTGTTGGTGTTGTTCAGTAGCTTACTTCTTATAGTGGTTATGACGGGGTCGTTGTTTGAGATATTTTGGACCGCGCATATAATTGATAAGCTTTCGGTGGATATAATAAACTTTCCTCTCTTTTTTGTGGCATATTCGACAGCTTTGAGTATCGCTGTAGCTTCAGCTGAGAAAACTGAACAAAAGTGGGTAAGTAAGCCTGCAGTTATTGTGTCTCCCCGAAATCTATAAGAAAAAGTTGTTGTTTATTTTTTATTCACACGACTCAATTAGGTATAAATAGCGCCCACAAAATTTATTACTTAGTACTTTATACTTAAAAATTAGTGCAAAAGGTGTGAAACTAAAAAATGAATTCAATTATTCATATCGCGATTCTGTCTCGCGTACTTAGCTGGTGTTTGACTGACGCTAATGCGCAATTTCGCGTTTTCAATGGCAACGATATAAGCATAGAAGAGAGCCCACATTCGATAGCTATTATTTATGATAACGCATATAAATGCGTTGGCTCCTTAGTCAGTTTGGATTCGGTGGTAACAGTGGCGCATTCTGTAATACAGCGAGAGCCGAAATTGTTCCTCCTTCTTGCTGGCGTAGCCGATTTACATGAAATGAACACAGAAAGAGCACAAAAACGCATTGGGCTGAGTACACATCCTCATTCTGACTATAATGGAGCGAAAGCATATGCCGATATAGCTGTGATTAAAGTGGCTGAATTATTTTTGAAGACAAATCAAGTAAAACCCATATCCCTTTGTGTTCTATTATAAGAGTGCACACCTCTGCGAATTAGTGGTTGGGGTTCGGTAAACCGGGGTGAAAAAGGTTTTTATAATCTTCTCCAAACTGTTGCATTATATATATCAAACTTAGAAGAATGCAAGTTAATTTATCAGAATATAAAGCGGGGATATTTGTCAGATACAATCATTTGTGCTCGAGTTACTGGATCAAATCCGTTTTATGGAGACTCTGGAGCAGGGGCCGTTGTAGAAGGAAAACTTTGTGCGGTGGTACAGGGTGGTTGTGATAGCATAAATATTCCGAGTTTATATACAGATGTAACACATCCAATATTTAACGCCTTTTTAAGATCCATGATAAAAAGTAATTGAAGAGTGTTTTTATAAATTGACTGTTGACTGGAATATCACCCTAACTCGACTGAACGCCGAATTTTGAATTATTTTAAGATGGGCCGTTTTCCAAACAGTTGTTGAGACATGGTGATATTCCACTCAGCAGTCGAAATAGCCATATATATTTTTTTTTGTATCATGTACAAATAAATTTTTATAATTATGAATCAGGAAATATTTTTGAGTGTTTGCAGTAAAAGTGTGACGTAAGTAAATGTCTTTAGTTGTGAGACTAAATTTTGTTCCCGAGTTCAATCATGTATGAATAGATCATGAGAGAGAAAGAAAGTTGCGAAATAATGACCAGCCTTATGGAAATTAATGTAATTGATTATTGAAGCCATAGAATAACGCCCTTGTCATAACAACACCATAGCCAACCAATAAGTTTTTGGTTTTCCGCCATATTCATAATTTATAAATTTTTGGGTTGGCGAATTTATTCACATTTTGGAGATTTTATTTTTTGTTTTAAAATTTTTTGACGTTTCCTATTTTATGAAGTTATCACATTTTTTAGAATGAGGCACCAATAACAGATGCCAATATACATATGGGGTATTCCTTCCCATTTCGACCAATTTTGAACCCGATCCCTTTAGAATTGGCTGAAAGTTTTTCTTCTTTTTCTAGCTTACGAAAGACGTTTTTCAGAATTTTTTCAAACTTTTTCATCCAACTCAAAAAAAGTTATGAATTTTTAAAAAAACACCGTTTTTGTTTTCAAAATGCTATAACTTTTTCAAAAATTGACCGTTTGGAATCTTTTTTTTTTAAATTTGTTTTTAAATGTACTTTTCGGAAAAAATACAAAAAAAATTTTAAAGTTTTTTTTTGTAATTTTTCAGTTTTTCAAGATTTTTCGAAATTCGCCATTTTTTTTTTTTTTTTTTCTCATAAAAAACTTCAATCAATTCTGCAATCATCCCCACTATTCCCGGAGTGGGCCGATATTTTTTTTTTTTTTATTTAATTGAAAAAAAAAACTTTAAAAATTTGTTTGTATTTTTTCCGAAAAGTACATTTAAAAACAAATTAAAAAAAAAAAGATCCCAAACGGTCAATTTTTGAAAAAGTTATAGCATTTTGAAAAAAAACACCGTTTTTTTTTTCAAATTCATAACTTATTTTGAGTTAGACACCGTTTTTGTTTTCAAAATGCTACAACTTTTTCAAAAATTTACCGTTTGGGATCCTTTTTTTTTAAATTTGTTTTTAAAAAATACAAAAAAAATTTTAAAGTTTTTTTTTTCAATTAAATAAAAAAAAAAAATATCGGCCCACTCCGGGATTAGTGGGGATGATTGCAGAATTGATTGAAGTTTCTTATGAGAAAAAAAAAATGGCGAAATTCGAAAAATCTCGAAAAACTGAAAAATTACAACAAAAAAAAACTTTAAAAATTTTTTTGTATTTTTTCCGAAAAGTACAGTTAAAAACAAATTTAAAAAAAAGGTTCCAAACGGTAAATTTTTGAAAAAGTTATAGCATTTTGAAAAGAAAAACGGTGTTTTTTTTTAAATTCATAACTTTTTTTGAGTTGGATGAAAAAATTTGAAAAAATTCTGAAAAGCGTTTTTCGTAAGCTAGAAAAAGAAGAAAAACTTTTAGCCAATTCTAATGGGGTCGGGTTCAAAATTGGTCGAAATGGGATGGAATACCCCATATAAATACATATGTTATAAATATGGCAAATTTTTTAGGGCCTTAAAAGCGCCGATATTCTATCAAAATAAGATTTTACTTTGGCAATACGTATCGCACTGATTGGAAAAAAAAAATAGGTGGGGCCATTTGCGTCCGTAGTAGAGGTTTACGCCAGTCAGTTAATCGGCGGCGGCGACTTAGACTCTATTATACACCGGCGGCGGCGGCGTGGCCGGCGTAAACCTCTGAATTGAATGGCTGGACTTCAGAGTATCACACTGTCCATATAGAAACATACTGCTGACGTCAGGGGTATGTTTAACGATATGGAACAATATCATTAACTTGCGGATGGGTATCTGGGAGGCTTGTAAAGCTAAAACTAAAAAAAATAATATTTGGAAAGGTTTTGTTTATATGTATTTAAGGAAATCGACGTTTCGGCAATTTCGGAAATATCCGCGGTTTTTGCCTCAAAATCACGCGGATCGTTCAAAAAATTTCGAGAGTAGAGAGGGAGAAATACTTAAAATGGTCAAACTTTTGCAGCGTAGTTTCACCGAAGCAGATGTGCTGGGCTAACTCTAATACCCGTCGTCGGCACGGTTTCTTTAAATAATTTGTGGCTACATGCTGGTCACGCACAAAGGCGACTTATTGTTGCTATCAATTATCTACTAATAGTCATGCCTCTCGTGGCACAGTTTTAGCGATAATCATCAATGCTGGTTTATTGTTGATCGCGCCAAAGGGCGTCTTCAGTTTTTTCTAGGAGCTGCAATTCCCTACGTGCGAACAGTAGCAATCCCCACCACTAGTCACTACCACGCATCCTGGCCCTTATACCATATGCCAGCACAGAAGCTATAGGACTGCGGCTTCGAACTCATAACTTCGTCGACGTCACTTTCCTAGAAGCCCTAGGTGTAGCTCCGAAGACTTTCTGACGGAAGTTTTTGTCGCGCTATGCTTTCGAGCTACACCAAAAAAACACCTTGGAACGTTAGGGAGTAACTATTCGGCCAAGGATGCCGCCCTCGAAATCATAAGCAGTCTAAGTGGATATCATTGCATAACACATGGGTGAAAGTCGTATAATCCTTGTCGCACCTACATAATTTAAACTTTAAAAGGACCGTGGATAAAAGTCTTAAAATGTGGACCAAAATTGCAGACGTTTGTGTTCGGTACATTGAACTCAATAGTCTTCGTTTACGGCCTTATGATATAAGAGCTCATTATGGATTACCGCCTTCAGTTTTCTGAAAAGTTCGACTATCCCCTATGTTAGGTAGTAGAACACCCGGTAATTTCTTCGACTTTTTTGAGAAAGCTTTTGCTTCACCACTTTGAGTGTTCTTACGAAGGACAAAGCCTAACCTGGTTAAAAAATATGCCTACGTGTTCAGATTTGTAACAGGAGCCGGCGCGTGTTGGTCATATTTAAACATGGTTGATAGGCTATATCCAATGTGATTTACTCCAAAGGACTAGTTGGGGATAGGGCCGCCAACTTTAGGAAATGTCGAACCGGGAGACTTGGGTATTGAATGATGAAGTGTGAAAATCAAAATTAAGATTTCAGACGCTCTTTTATAGTTAAGCAAATAAAGTGATTTTTCAAACCCTTCTCATACGTGTTGAAGATATATGCAACTTAAGTGTGAGCTGAGAATCATTTCAAAGGAGAATTTAAACCACTGGAGACTACTAAAGGATTTTTGCATCACTGATTTCGCTTATTCTTTCATCCAATCGGGTTATAAAATTTGGCACCTTTTTCGGGTAACTTGCTTTTTTAACAACTTGCGGACAATTTCAAATATGTTCGACATTTTGGGACATTTTATATAAATTCTAATAATAATTTAAATTTTGAAAGAATTATGCGATTATAAATTTATTATATAATTTTTTTTTTAAGTGTTTTGTTTTAATAACTTGGTGAATTCGACGGCGGCGGCGGCGTATATCTCTACTCCGTAGCAATTTAAGCCTAAACTTCGCTTCCAATTTTCGTTGTGGTTCTTTTAGGGTTTTCCTACAAATTGGATGGACGGGAGCTACTTGTTTATTGCCGACAGAAATGCATTCGGAACGTTTGCAAAACCGCGGCCGACGAATGACCACGCTTAGAGTAAACTCAAATGAAACAACTTTTTGCGAAGTTGTTGATGTTGCTTTGTACAGAATTCAGCCCAAGACCTTGGCGGAGCCTTAGACGGGGTCGCAAAAAACAGTCGCAAAAGTCTGCGTAAGACTAATAGTAATTCATGTACCGAACTCTTGTAGAACTGCTCGTTAAGCGTTCCTACCAAAGATGAGGGGAAGATTGGTCATATGTATCGTAAAGACTGCAAGGCCATTAGCTTAATATCAAAACTGCCCTCGACAACACAACATGCGTATACCAAAGGAAAGTCCTTCGACACTGCACTGCATAGGGTGGTAAGAAACATACAGAAAGCTCTGGAATATAAGGAGTATACCTTAGGAGCCTTCTTAGACATTGCCGGAGCTTTCAACAACGTCTTTAAACAGGCGATCATGGATGGTCTCAGCTACAATAAAGAACATCCAGCCATAACCAGATGGATATGCTGCATGTTAAATTGCAGGAAGATTACTTCAATGAGGAATGTATGGGGTTTCGAAATCGGTGGACAGAGGCACGCCGTAGGGCGGGGTTTTATCACATCTGCTGTGGACGCTGGTTATCAACCAACTGCTTAGGTACTGAAGTAGGGGACTGTAATTAACATTATATGCAAACTAATTTCATTGTAAATAAGTATATTGTTTATTTGTATTTAGGGAAATAAAGTGTTTGTGAAAAATTGGTGGGATATAGGGTAGTAAACCCATCATATTTTTAAGTTCTTCTGTTATTGGTCTAATGGTTGTGCATAATGGATAATACTTTGAATTCGGGATTGTCATCCAAGGAAGTTTTATAAAACAACTTATATGAAGCAATTTTAAGAAATGAGATTCATTGTATTATAACCCAAGACACAGCTTCTCCATTAGTGTTTTTCTTTCCATTATTGATTGATTTAGTTGTTTTGTGGAAATTAAATCTTTTTTACTACCATCAAGTAAAGGACTCTAAGCCATTTTTACTACCATCAAGTAAAGGACTCCAAGTTCGGGTATAACCGAACATTATATACTCAGCGTGCAGCAAGCGATGATGATGGAATATATGTCCACCCGCCCGATTATGATGAAGTTAGAATAGCAATAACCTGATTGAAAAACAACAAGGCCATGGGAGCTGATGGATTGCCTACGGAGCTATTCAAGTACGGTGGCGAGGAGTTGGTAAGACGCATGCAACAGCTTCTTCGCAAAATATGGGCTGACGTTGCATGCCCGACGATTGGAATCTAAGTGTTCTTTGGCCAGTCCACAAGAAGGGGGATACTGCAAAATTCACCAACTATCGTGGAATCAGCCTTCTTAGTATAGCATATAAGATCCTTTCAAGTGTATTGTGCGAAGCCCACTGTGAACCGGCCGATTGGACCCTATCAGTGCGGCTTCAGAGCTGGTAAATCTACCATCGACCAGATTTTCACAATGCGCCAAAAACCCGTGAAAAGAGAATTGACACACATCACCTCTTCGTCGATTTTAAAGCCGCCTTCGACAGCACGAAAGGGAGCTGCCTATATGCCGCTGTGCCTGAATTAGATTTTCCCGCAAAACTTATACGGCTGTGAAAAATGACGTTGAGCAACACCATCAGCTCAGTCTGAATTGGGAAGGACCTCTCCGAGCCGTTCGAAACTAAACGAGGTTTCAGACATGGTGACCGCCTATCGTGCGATTTCTTTAATTTGATGCTGGAGAAAATTATACTAGCTGCAGAACTTAACCTCACTGGAACAATATTCTATAAAAGCGTGCAATTACTGGCATTTCAGCGCATCTCTGCTGTGTACGAACGTGTTTCACTAGAGCTCTGTGTTTTTCGTTTCACGATATTTTTCTATTTGTGTAATACAAATATATTTTGTGCTAAACAAATATAAACAAATATTAACAATTTGTGCAAAGCAGATTTAAATCAATTCTGTGCAATTCAATATATATATAAACAATATAAATTATAAAGTAGTGCAGGTGTATGTTGATTTTAGCTGTTGACAGTTGTCTGCTTCGTATATTCTTTGCCTTGTCTACACGTTGTTTTTGTCTTCATAGCTGGTTTTCACAAACAATATGCCGTTTCTGTGGACACAGAGTTAAACGCGCTCAAAGCAGAGTGCAGTGTGAAAAATGTAAAAAAGTTTATCACCTGCAGTGTGTTGTTGGTACCTTAGCTGCCGATTTGGATTACTTTAAAAATTCGCCGAAATGTATATTTGTGGCGATTGTGCTGTTGGTGACAATGCTATTGCTGTACAAAAACAACAGCAACAACATGTAAATGATAATAATCTAAATTTTATGTTATCGTCTATTCTTGCCGAAGTGAAAAGTTTGCGAGCACAGCAAGCAATCGTGTTTGCCGGTATACACTCTCTGCAAGCGGACAAAAACCGGTTATTAGGCGAATTAGAAATTTTACGTTCAGAGCTCAGTAATTTACATAAGCTCTATGATGAAGCGGTGTGTGGTGTACTGCGTGGTAGTGCGGGCAAAAAAAGAAACGAAACAAAGACAAAGGCACAATCATGGTTAACAATTCTGCCGACGCTAACATTGAAAAGAGTTCTGGCCCCGTTTCTGCTGCTAATGTCCAAAGCAATTTCAATGATGCTGTAAGCTCTGCCGAAGTGCCTTGCGCTACTAACACTGCTAATGCCGGCGCTAACATTTCTATGAACACTGCCCCTTCTCATGCTGTTAATAACCAAAATATTAGCCGTGTTTTTTTCACACGCGTATACGTTTACGTTTGCGCGTATAAAAAAGCGCTTATCCTCGCTTAGATAATGCTTAGGAGACCCATCTAGCGGCAGTGGTTAAATAACTAGAGCTACAGCACAGAGTGTACCGAAAAGCGGAGACACAACCCTCTGATGGCCATAGGGTATAACATACAGCTGAATCAGTTGCGATGAATTGTGGACACACATAGAATACGTAGAATTAGCTTAGCAGTCAATATAAAGTTTAAGCGTAAACGGATACACGCGTGTTAAAAAACACGGCTATTTTTGATGTTGCTGGAAATTTGGGTGATACTAATTTAGATCCGGCTGGTCCTAGGTTGGTTACTGCCGTGCCGCCCCGACGGGCAATTTTCGTATCAAGATTGCATCCATCTCTGACGGAGTCTGATGTGGTAAATTATATCTTAGCTAAGATTAATAGTACAGTTTCTATTAACATTAGTGCACATAAATTTGTTTTTAAGTATGTGAGGGATTTTTTTTTTTCATTTAAAATATCGGTTCCAGATGTATGTTTTGATATGGTTCTTGACAAAACTTTTTGGCCTATACATACGGTGGTACATTTGTACACCACAAAGTCGAAGGTTGAGCCTCACGCACGTATAGTTTCAAAAAACTTGATTACCAGCCCTGCAAATACAATTCAAAAGTAACTATTCACTATCAGAATGTCCGTGGTTTACGTTCTAAATTAAATGCGTTTTACTTTAACAGTTTTACTTTTACAGCGGAAGTGATTGCTTTCACAGAGACTTGGCTAAAACCTGATAATTTAAATTCAGAGTTATTTTCAAATGACTACGTTGTTTTTCGGTGTGATCGTCAGTCGAGAGCAGGCGGTGTCCTGATCGCTGTATTGTCCAGTATTTCTACTGAATTGTTGAGCTTTGATGACGTGCTTGACATTGAATTCATAGCTGTAAAGCTCTTGTTCCCGAATTTTTTCTTATATATTTCTTGTTCCTACATACCGCCTCGGTCAGATGTGTACGTGTATGATTGCCATAAAGCAATTATCCACAGCCTATATTCTCGTTTGCGTGATAACGATCGCCTAGTGATTCTTGGGGACTTTAACTTACCATACGTTAGTTGGATTGGCAACGATGATTGAAACTTTTTGACTCCTCTCACTCAGCATGATTTTATTGGTTCGCTTATTGAATTGCCGCTAGTTCAGATAAATAATGTGGTGAACTCTAAAAATAAGTTGTTAGATTTCGTTTTTGGTGATAGTTCTATAGGTACTGGTCTCTGTCGAATCCCTGCCTTATCCCTGCCTGAAGATCCCCCACACTTGAGGTTACACTGGATAATTTACTGCCTACGATTAATTTCATGGAAGTGTCATGTTGTTCTCGTTCGAGATGTTTTAATAAGGCTAACTTTGATTTGCTTAATCAACTGTTAGCTTCCCACGATTGGTCTGACCTTTATGCTTGTACTGATGTTGAGGCTGCCACGTCTATTTTTTATAGTTACCTAAGTGACTTTATTAATCGTTGCGTTCCGGTTCATTTTGTTAAGGCTAAAAGTAGTAAACTACCTTGGTTCTCGAGGCAACTTGCTAACCTGACAATATTAAATCGAGGCTCTATAAGCGTTTTAAAAGATCTGGTTCTTCTGAAGATTTTTCTAAATATTTAGTTGTCCGTTCTAATTCCAACGCCTGAATCAAAACTGCTACAAGTCGTATTTAACAAGATGCCAAATTGAGTTTTTTAACAATCCTAAAAAATTTTATGGGTTTGTTAATTCAAAACGCAAATCTTCGGGATTTCCATCATCTTTGTCTTTGGGTGGCAAGAATGCTAGCCTTGACCATGATATTGCCGACTTATTCGCAGACTTTTTCAAATCGACCTATTCGTCAATCTGTACCCAAACCGGTAGTTATCCGTTCGAAATAGTTAGTTCTAACTGTATTCTCAATCCAGTCATTGATAGTGCCACTGTACTTCAGAGTTTTTTAGCTCTGAAACCGATTTTTTCTCCAGGGCCCGATGGTATTCCTGGCTGTGTGCTTAAGTTCTGTGCTGTGAACTTAACATAACCGAACGCAAAATTGTTCAATTTATCTTTGCAATCGGCGTCATTTCCATCAATTTGGAAACAGTCATTTATCATACCTCTGCACAAAAAAGGTAGTAGATCTAATATTGAGAATTATAGAGGAATTTCTAAGCTTTCAGCTATTCCTAAAACCTTTGAACAAATAATTACCTGTCAGCTGCAACATTCGTGTACTTCCATATTATCACCCTTTCAGCATGGGTTTGTGAGATGTAGATCAACCACCACAAACCTACTTGAATTTACCTCTTTAGTTCGAGATGGTTTTTTGGCTAGAAAGCAAACAGATGTGATTTATATGGATTTTAGTAAAGCTTTTGATCCAGTGAATCACGAAGTTCTGATTCTGAAGCTTGATTTACTGGGCTTTCCGAAGAATCTGACTTCTTGGCTCTCAAGCTATCTTTCTAATAGAACCCAAAAGGTGCTTTATAAAAATATTATTTCAAAATCAATTAATGTTACCTCTGGTGTACCTCAGGGCAGTCATTTAGGCCCATTGCTTTTTACTCTTTTTATTAATGATCTGTCACAGATTTTGAATCATTCACGAGCTCTAATGTATAATGAATGTATATGATGTAAGAATTTGCTATACATGCTTGCCTTCGGATTTAACTCGCTCAAATCTACTTCAGGTTGATTTGGACTCATTTCAACGTTGGTGTATAATAAATGCATTAGTTCTAAACTGTTCCAAATGTAAGTTCAGGACATTTCATCACGTGAAGCCTGTCCTGTCGTCTTATGCACTTTATGGCACTCTCATGGAACGTATATCTTCGATTAACGATTTAGGGGTTCTGTTTGACTCGAAACTGAGCTTAAATTCACATATTTCAGCTACTGCGAAGAAAGCAATGGCTACACTTGGTTTTGTTAAACGCTGGGCTAAGGAGTTCAAGGATCCGTATCCGACCAAAGTCCTCTACACTTCGCTGGTCCGCCCAATACTTGAGTATTGCTCGTGTGTTTGGTGTCCATTATATATTTCTCATATAAAGCGTATTGAGTCTGTGCAGAAACAATTTTTAATTTTTGCTCTACGGGCCTTTAACTGGGACTCAAATCTTTATCTTCCGTCTTATAGAAGTAGACTTCTTCTCATTGATTTTCCAACTCTGGAAAATCGTAGAATATTACTCGGGGTAATGTTTCTGCATAAGCTAATTCTAGCTGAGCTTGACTCCTCTGAGCTGCTAAGCCGATTGAACTTTGCAGTTCCTGCTAGGGTGTCCAGACACTACGTGCCCTTCCATTTACCCCTGTGTCGTATAAATTTTGGCAAAAATGATCCTATACGTGTTTGGTGCTCGTACTATAACGACTTTTATAATTGCATTAGTATCGAATGTTCATTTGTTGCCTTACGCAATGCTATAATTTTCAGTCTCAACTGATATCTTAAAGTTTAATTGTTTAATTTGTAATGATAGTTTAATTTTAGTTCTTGTTCAACGTTAAACAAAATTGGAAATTTTTAATTCTATACTTGTATATATTTTTACGCTATCTTTTTTTATGTTACTTTCCTTTCTATTTTGTTACTCGACCACTCTCGTTAGTTGACTTTAAATAATTAAATAAATAAATAAATAAATATGCTGATCAAATTGATAACATCGACCTAAACACCCGCGCTGTTAGTTCATCTTACTCCAAACTCGAAAAAAAAGCGGGAAAGATGGGTTTGATGGTGAATGAGGACAAAACGAAGTACCTGCTGTCATCGAGCAAAGAGTCAGCGCATACGCGCCTTGGCAACCACGCTACTGTTGGCAGCCATAATTTCGAAATAGTAAAAGACGTCGTTTATTTGGGAACCAGCATCAACACTAGCAACAACATCAACACTGAAATCCATCGAAGAATCAATCTTGCCAATAAATGCTACTTTGGACTAGGTAGGCAATTGAAAAGTAAAGTCCTCTCTCGGCGAACGAAAATCATACTCTACAAGTCACTTATCGTACCCGTCCTGCTATATGGGCCAGAAGCATGGACCATGACAACAGCAGATGAAGCGGCTTTGGGAGTGTTCGAGAGAAAAGTTCTTTGAAAGATTTATTGACATCTACGCTCTGGCGATGGCGAGTACCGAAGAAGATTTAATGATGAGCTGTACGAGCTATACGCAGATATCTACATAGTCCAGCGAATTAAAACGCAGCGGCTGCCCTGGCTAGGCCATGTTATGCGAACGAAAGATGATGCTCCAGCCAAGAAAGTGTTTCTATCGGAACCCGCCTATGGAAGCAGAGGTAGAGGGCGGCCCCACTCCGTTCGAAAGACCAGGTTGAAAACGATTTAAACTGCCTTGGTGTGACCAATTGGCGCCGGTTGGCGGAGCGAAGGAGCGACTGGCGCGCCTTGTTGGACGGCCATAACCGTTTAGACGGTTAAGCGCCAATTAAGTAAGTAAGTAATATACTCAGCGTGAGCTTCAATTATACATTTAATTTCAGATAAATTAATTTTCTGCATAACACGTGGCAGCGCCCCTTAAAAAATGTCTCCCCATTTCCTCTTATGTACAATAAAACTTGATAAATGAAATATCATTGATTCAAAACTATTTTTTGTTAAGTTATAGCTTATTATTTTCGTCTACGACCCTTTTAAAATTCTTTTATATAAAAGTGAGCCTGGTCTTTAATCGATCTCGCCCATTTTTTCCAGAAATATTTCCTACTATAGGAAAATTTGTGTACCCAATTTTATTACCATCCGTTAATTTTTCTTCGAGTTATATCTCCCGAAACAAATGGGAATTTGTAAGTCATAAAAGGGGCGGTGCCACCCCCATTTTTTAAATTTGAAGTTTTTCCTATTTATTGTTAGAAATCCACTTGGGAAATGAAATACCGTTGATGTAAAGCTAATTCGCAAAGATATAGCTTTTTTTTATTCGTCCACTACCTTTTAATTAAAAGTGGACGTGGTCCTTAACCAATTTCGTTAATTTTTCTTCGAAGCCTTCCTTATAGTAAAGGCAACCTCTCTGGCGAATTTTGTTCCGATACGTTTAACGATTTTTGATTTATGATTAATAATATTTGTTAAAATTATTTTATCACAAGTGGGCGGTGCTACGCCTATTTAAAAAATGTTTTCCAAATTTTTATCAAGAGTCTCAATATCAGTCCACACGTCAAATTTCAACATTCTAGGTGTATTATTTACCAAATAATCAGGTTTTTTGTGTTTTCCAAAATGTTATGTATATAAAAAGTGGGCGTGGTTATCATCCGATTTCGCGCATTTTCAATACCAATCTATTCTGGGTACAGATAAGCTCGTATACCAAATTTGGTGAACATATCTCAATATTTACTCAAGTTGTCGTGTTAACGGACAGACGGACATGGATCAATCAAATTTTGTTTCGATACTGATGATTTTGATATAAGGAAGTCAATATCTATTTCGATTCCTTTATACCTGTACAACCAACCGTTATCCAATCAAAGTTAATATACTCTGTGTGCAAAGCACGCTGAGTATAAAAATGGGGTTTTCTTTTTATATTATTACTAATTATAATAATGATCAAGAATGTATAAATAATTATATTTTTAAACGGTTTTATTTAGCTTGACTTGACCAGCTGGCTGGATGGATGGATGGCCGGCCTGAATTTTGTAATTGAAATTAAAGTAACTTCCCGATAATCTGCAAGCTTTAAACTTGTAATATAGTTCAGAACCCGATGACAATGCAATAATACGAAAAAAATCGTCGCTACGTGGCGCAAGGATCGAGATATTCACAAAAATCGTATTTGTGGTCCGATTTGGCTCATATTTGGAACTTATAATACATACAATAATAGAAAGCGATCTATGAAAAAAATCGCCGCTAGGTGGCACAAGGATCGAGATATTCACAAAAATCGTATTTGCGGTCCGATTTGGCTCATATTTGGAACACATAATACATACAAGAATAGAAAGAGACCTGTGAAAAAAATCGCGTTGATCAGACAATAAAATAAAAGCGTTGGGCGCATCAAATTTCTATTGATAGTCATAAGTATGACCAACTGAACCTTAATCAGGTTATGCTACGCCTCACATTTTTAGAAATTTCACGCGCCCAACGCTTTTATTTTATTGTCTGATCAACGCCCTAGATTGATGAGGAGGGTGATGACTGATACCTAGGACCTACCTAATTATTTTCTAGCTTTTAGTTTTATTATTACTTCATGTAAGTATTCACCCCTATTCTGCATTCCGATTATGTTCCCGTTCTACGTTCCGCTTTAATCGAAGTTGGGTATTCTGCATTACGACGGAATCGTAACGAGAAAGGGAAGAGCAAATGATTTTTCGAAATCAGCTGTTTGTACGGAATGTGTGAACATTGGAACAAAATAAATTAAAGAAAATTTGTAAAAAAAACACTGCAAAACGTTTATATTTTATTATCCACGCCATTTTGTACAAAAAAAAGCAATAGAATATATTGCCGCAGTGTTATATTTTTTTGAGTGAAGTGCTTTCATAATTGTAAGTGTGTTTTTGTCGTTTGGCCAATTCCCTGCCGTGGCCGCCAAGTTTTGTTAAAACGGATTCCTGCACGAATATAGTTGACTTTTTCTGAATTTTATGGATGCTAATTTCATTGCACTGGGGCCGTATTCAGTAACTGTGAGTTTTAAAATGTACACTTTTCCTTCATATAATTTGTATGAAAGAAAAATGTACATTTCAAAACTCATAGTTACTGAATACGGCCATCCTGGCCTAAAATATTTTATGAAGATTTATTTATTCTTTCCTTAAGGATTGTTTACGTTTTCGCTTCACCTTCCTCTACTCCGCCAGCTTACTTTGGCATATAACTGGACCCAAGGAACAGACACAAATTATAGATGTCTATTATACTGTTTTCACACAGAAACTTAATGATCTCATTTCACCTGCTAATGAAATCGTAAATTTTTTGCTTTCACACAGAAGTAACTGCTCGATTAGTATGAAGGATGAGACAGACAATCATGGCGGAATGATACAAGGTGTGAGCATGGTGACATACCTACAAACAAAAACAAATCGGCCACGACGACACGATGCGGCACAAACGATGCGGCCACCTTGTATCGTTCCGCCATGCAGACAATGACATTTGCTTTGACAAATGACATTTTTAAGCACTGAACACACCAAAAACTAAGAAGCGGAATGCTACCAACAGAGTTGCATTGTGCTTTTGACTTCATTAGCTGAATAAGCGTCTTAATGTAGAAAATTGCCTTTATTATTCAATAAGCCGTCTGTGTGAAAATAGTATTATACTGGAATCAATAGCCGCGGCATTATTTGTGGAATTGGAAAGCAACACATACGAAAATGGCCCGGCGAGAATGGAAAGGCAAATATTGCGAGATTTGTGTAATCCATTTGAGATGAGTGATGAATTGTAAGAAATTGAACTTAAAAGTGGTAAATTTTAATGACTTATCTTCTTATTTAGGTTCAAAAAAAAACTTTCGACTTAATAAGGGTGCTTTCAAATATGTGTTAAACACTTTTACGGGGCAAATTCGTCCAAGAACTTCGGCATCGGCATCTGCTATTAATATTGTAGTAGCTGCTTTGAGATTTTTTGCAGAAGGCTGTTACCAGCATGGAATAGGGGCGGATTATAATCTAGGAATGGGAGAGTCAACAGTGTGAAAGTCACTGTCTACGTTTCTTGATGTAATGCAACCATCATTATGCCCTCAGTGGATAACATTTGAACAAAGTGAAGAGGAGAAAATACAAGCGAAGCAAGAATTTTATGCGAAGGCTGGCTTCTCAGGAGTCATCATATCCCGCTTTGTTGCCATTAAATTAGCCAACGTCTCATACTGCACTTGTGTTGGAAACATACAAAAAACAATCACCATCTGCCTTTTACGTCTCTCAACAAGTTTTACTTACATTTTTGTTAAAATTCTGTTATAAATTAATAAAAAAATAAAAAGAAAATATTTTTCCGCCAACAAATTTGCAACTTAGAAAAACGGAACTACGATCGAAATGCAGAATACACAAAATCGAACGATTCGAAGCTGGATCGAAAGAGATTGGAACACAGAATACCAAAGTTGTCAAATCGAAAAAATTCCAATCCAAGTCGAAATGCAGAATAGGGGTGATTGTTTTCAATAAAACCGTTTAACTTAAATTGTTTTTATATTATTTTATTTAATTTTAGTTTCTATCAAACGAAAATCGCAATCATTTGGCAAAAAAAGGACCACATACCATACATTTACGATCAACTGTTTCAACATTATTATTAGATGAATGAACAACTTTTAACCAAATTAAAGCTATGTTAATGTTACGATTTTGTCCTGAGCAAGCATCACTGTAAGCTGTGACATGCTTTTGCGTAGTAATGTTCCGAATATGCTTTACGAAGCAGGACGCAACTTCCTTTGATCCTCTTGAGGCGATTGTTTTATCCAATGCATACATTTTAGCATTTTCATTGTGGACATTTTGAGCCCCTAAATTGTATACATACGTACATGTAGCGCTTATAATAAACTACCGAAATAGAAATTTTTGGGTAAGAAAGTGCTTTCTGTAAATCAAATGTGAATCTGTAATATTCAGTCGGTTCATCTTTTGCTTTTTGTATGTCATCTGTTAAACTTTTTTTAGCCTGTTCGGCACTGCTAAGATGTGAATCATAAATTTCCATAAGATTCTTCATTACCGGATGCTTAAATTTTTAGTTTTAGCGTATCACATTTTTGGCACATGTCTTTACGGAGTGTATGAAAATTTAAGTCGAACTCCATATTGAATATTTTCCTGTAAGTCCACTCCTTCACACATGATGTATTATTTTCATCACATTTTTTCACACACAGCTCATACATTTTTCGAATATCTAAGTCAGCACATACATAGATACTTTCAACATGAAGTGTGATGTGATCTCGTGTAATGGCTCTGACATGCTGGAAAACTCAGAATATGTTCTCGTACCACTTTAATTTTTTCTTCATCTGTTTTTATACTCACTTGAGCAGAGCTTACAGAGTATATTAACTTTGATTGGATAACGGTTCGTTGTACAGGTATAAAGCAATCGAGATAGATATAGACTTCCATATATCAAAATCATCAGTATCGAAAAAAAATTTGATTGAGCCATGTCCGTCCGTCCGTCTGTCCGTTAACACGATAACTTGAGTAAATTATGAGGTATCTTGATGAAATTTGGTACGTGGGTTCCTGGGCACTCATCTCAGATCGCTATTTGAAATGAACGATATCGGACTATATCCACGCTCACTTTTTCGATATCGAAAATTTCGAAAAATGGAAAAAGTGCGATAATTCATTATCAAAGACGGATAAAGCGATGAAACTTTGTAGGTGAGTTGAACTTATGACGCAGAATGGAAAATTTGTAAAATTTTTGACAATGGGCGTGGCACCGCCCACTTTTAAAAGAAGGTAATTTAGAAGTTTTGCAAGCTGTAATTTGGCAGTCGTTGAAGATATCATTATGAAATTTGGCAGGAACGTTACTGCTATATTTATATGTATGCTTAATAAAAATACTCCCTTTTAAAATACTCATTATCATCTTTCGTTTGACACCCATATTGTACCAACGCATTCTAGGGTCAACCCTGGTCCACCTTTATAACGATATGCCGAAAAGGCATCCACCTATAGAACTAAGGCCAACTCCCTTTTAAAATTCTCATTAAAACCTTTCATTTGATACCCATATCGTACACACAAATTCTACAGTCACCCCTGGTCCACCTTTATGGCGATATCTCGAAAAGGTGTCTACCCATAGAACTAAGGCCAACTCCCTTTTAAAATTCTCATTAAAACCTTTCATTTGATACCCATATCGTACAAACAAGTTCTAGAGTCACCCCTGGTCCACCTTTATGGCGATATCTCGAAAAGGTGTCTACCCATAGAACTAAGGCCAACTCCCTTTTAAAATTCTCATTAAAACCTTTCATTTGATACCCATATCGTACAAACAAGTTCTAGAGTCACCCCTGGTCCACCTTTATGGCGATATCTCGAAAAGGTGTCCACCTATAGAACTAAGGCCTACTCCCTTTTAAAATAGTTATTAACACCTTTCATTTGATACCCATATCGTACACACAAATTCTACAGTCACCCCTGGTCCACATTTATGGCGATATCTCGAAAAGGTGTCTACCCATAGAACTAAGGCCAACTCCCTTTTAAAATTCTCATTAAAACCTTTCATTTGATACCCATATCGTACAAACAAGTTCTAGAGTCACCCCTGGTCCACCTTTATGGCGATATCTCGAAAAGGTGTCCACCTATAGAACTAAGGCCCACTCCCTTTTAAAATAGTTATTAACACCTTTCATTTGATACCCATATCGTACAAACAAATTCTACAGTCACCCCTGGTCCACCTTTATGGCGATATCTCGAAAAGGCGTCTACCCATAGAACTAAGGCAAGCTCCCTTTTAAAATACTCATTAACACCTTTCGTTTGATACCAATATCGTACAAACACATTCTAGAGTCACCCCTGGTCCACCTTTATGGCGATATCCCTAAATGGCGTCCACCTATAGAACCAAGGCCCTCTTAAAATACTTTTTAATACCATCCATTTGATACACATGTCATACAAACACATTCCAGGGGTACCCTAGGTTCATTTTCCTACATGGTTATTTTCCCTTACTTTGTCTCCATAGCTCTCAACTGAGTATGTAATGTTCGGTTACACCCGAACTTAGCCTTCCTTACTTGTTCTAGATGAACCAGCCATTTTGCCACGACCATCTGTTCAGGGTTTTTTAGCATTTAAGACACGGCTTAATCTTCCGTTAGATATTTTGAAAGTATTCAAAACAAACTTCAAATGAAACTTAAAACTACATTTTCTCATATATTCTTCGTAATTTCTGGGTCGTCTTTGTTTTATTGATTGTGTTCGAACCAAACCATACAGAAACTAATTTATTTCTCGAAACTTGCTTATTTCCAAAAATAATCAAAATTAGCTTTCCTATCTTCATATCCGATTCAATTTATATATTTTTTGGAACAAAGGCAATCTTTATTTTCGAAAAGTTTACCACTCATATGCTTAGGCTCTTTTGTTTCATATTCCTCTCCACTATTTCTCTTCATTTTAATTATATTTTGTGCATAATAACGTTGATTTCGTGCCCCCTTTCCTGATTTCATTTTGCTTTCTTACATTTGTGAGGGTTCCGAATTCACATTTAAAGTATGAACTGATTCATCTGGAGACGATATTAGTCTTATTCGTTTCCGCTTATTAGAGCATTACTTATACTTCTTCGCCTTATAATGTGTACAATTAACTATAAATAGTACATTTTGACATTAAAAATATTACGTGATTATTACACTGGGTCGATTTATTAAACGATATCGCGCCATCGATTTTTCGATAGGATTTGGGCTCAGGAAAAAAGTTCCACTACGCATACACAAAAAAATAATTTTCGAGCCTGCGAAAATTTTTTACTTTTTTCGACTTTGACTTTTAAGGTTTTTTTCATGACCTACTAAAAAAAATTTCATTTGATTGTAAAATTCTTATGTATATCCTGTCCGCTAAAAACGTTGTCGATAACAGTTTTTTGAAAAAAAAAAAAAATAATAATAATAATAATACAGGGTATGCATATGAAATTTTTTGTAGAAGATCATGAAAAAAATGGGTCTACCATGTTATCTCCAAAATCAAAATCCCCAACACAAAATCCCCATTTTATGTGTGAAAAAATTCAAATTAGGTTTAAAATCGCCGCGACCAAAAAAGGCTAATAATCCATACCAACATTCTGCATAGGCGGCCTTCGGCCGCGCTTATAAAAAATAACCTTGGGCTACGCCATCCAAGGCCGGGTGTGTGGTATAACCGTGGCTACCTCCACGGTGATGTCCTTCTGCGTAGTACACGCTTCTTTTAGCTTGTTCGAATTATACAAACATAAATATGAATGAAAGAGCAAAGAGATATTGCTATTTTTTACACGGTCATGATGTTTATAATAGCACTGGGATTTTGTGTTTGGGGATTTTGATTTTGGGGATTTTGATTTTGGGGATTCTGATTTTGGGGATTTTGAATTTGGGGATTATGTGTTTGGGTATTTTTTTTTTGGGGGATTTTATGTTTGGGTATTTTTTTTGGGATTTCGTGGCACTCCCGAAAAAAACCTTAAAAATCAAAGTCGAAAAAATTTAAAAAAATGAAATTATGCAGGCTCGAAACTTTTTTTGGGTAGGCGTAGTGGAACTTTTTTTCTGAACCTAAATCCTATCGAAAAATCGATAGCGCGATATCGGTTAATTTTCGTCCATACAAATCGACCCACCCTAGTGATTATACCTGAGCCGCTATCTGAAGACATGACAAAATTACCAATTGTTTTGCCAAACTTTGTCAAACATTTTATCGAGTTAATTTTCATGGCATACAGCCAATCTCTTCAGATAATGTTATTTTATTAGGATTCGATATGAAATAGCTTATTAACTAGATTTTTTAAATTTTTGACTTATACCACTTTCAAAACAAAGGGCTCATATACAAAATGAAATAATTATTAGTTTTTGATAACAGTCAACTTGCGGTAGAAAAAAATGAACTTTGTGGCTCGCATTAAAATAGTTTTTGACTCTTGTAATTATAACGAAAAAGTTAACACACACGCACACAGCTACATAAAAACTAGCAAAAAGTGAACGCGCTGCAGATCAACTCCTAAGTGCTTCATTATCTACAAATGATGAGTGTCATATCAAAACCTATCAAAAAAGGCACATTTTGAACCCGACCCCCTCAGATTTTGATGAAATTTTGCATAAGGGTACATGTTAACTATACAAACACCACCTCGTTTTTAGAAATTGCATTTTTGAAAAATTGTGGGCGTGGCAAAGTTTCAAAGTTGTGAAAAATGTGTGAAAAATTACGGTAATAGGTAATTTTGAGCTGTGATAGCTACGGAATGGCTCAATCGATTTCCATGGTCTTGGCACCATTGGAAAGGTATTCTAATCGGCTATAGAAGTCGTACACCGAGAAAATTTTGCAAAATTTTTATTACACTGAAAAGCATTTTTTTTTTAATGCTTGGTCTTTTTAATTTTTTTCAAGTTTAGTTTAAAAAAATGGTTTTTCAGCGAAACCAAAATTCTTACAGTATACCTTTCCAATGGTATCAAGATCGGTTCAGCCATTCGGTAGTTATCACAGCTCAAAAGTAATATGATATCAAAATATAGAGACATGACATTTACTTAAAAATTTTTATAAAAAAAAAGCAAAAAAACGACATTTTAGTTTTTGGATATGTTATATATAATAAATAGACCTTTCTAATAAAAATATATTTTATTTTAAAACACTTGACCTTTGAATTTTTTTCCAAGTTTAAAATTTTATTTTTGTAACAAAAAAAATTTCAGTGTAATAAAATTTGTTCACGGTACTAGAAGACCCGGCAGACGTTGTTCTGCCCTAAATTTGGCCTATCTGCATACATTTTAATAAGCTTTTTCCGTCTGACTCTGCCCTCTCCCCCTCTTCACTTTTTCCTAATCCTTTTATTCACTCCTCCCTCCGTCTTTTTCGCTTCATCTATCTCCATCTTCGTCTCATTCTATCTCTTTCTCAATCTCCTTCTCTCTTTTCTCTTCTCTCAATTTCTTCTCATTCTTCTGCATCCCTTATTTCCTGTCCCAGAGGGTGGTATGTATTTTATTCCAGTCCCAGTCCCATTCCCAGTCGTAGTCCTAACCCCAGTCCCAGTCCGTCTATGGATAATATATTACTCTGTACTAAAGCACTCATCAACAGCTTTCGCTTGACATCCATATTGTATAAACACTGTCTACGCATTCACTGGCCCACGTTTTGGCCTATATCTCGAGACCCTAGTCACACAGGAGTGTGAGAATTACCCTCTACTAAAGCACACATCAACAGATTTCATTTCCTATCCATATTCTATAAACACATTCTAGGGGTACTCGAGTCCACGTTTCGGCCTATATCTCTATACCCTGTACGTCGATCGCAACCAAACCTATGTAGTAACTGTAGGGTTATATTTATATTCAACTTTAAATGTACCTACATTAAATAAATTGAATTTTTTGTTCTTGTTAATTTTTTATATTTCAATTTTGAAATGATTGTTTCAAAAATTTTCATTCTGATATAAAATTTTTAAAACGAATTGTTAGCATACATTTAGGAGTGATTATAATAAAGATATTTTATAAAAATAAAATAGTACATGTACAATAATTAGTGGTATATTTAACGACTACCACATTGGCGATCAGTCAGCCTTTTTAAAAACGTACAAAACAACCAAGCAAACATTAAATAATAACAACACCGTGCAAGAAAAACAAGCAGCAACAAAAGCAAAAGCAGTAGCAGCAACAGCAGTAGTAACAAAAACAGCAAGAAAGGAAAAAAAAACGCTCCTCGTTGATTAAAACAAAATAGTTGGAGCCGAACAATACATATTGGGCTGAGTGGGTAATCCTTGTGCATTTTAAGCCAAAATTGTATTAAAAGAAAAAAATTAGATACACACAATAAGCAGTGCGATTTATTATTATTATAACATCCTGTATACAATTAATATAACTCCAAACTACAATCTAAATTTAACTAAAGAATTCATTTGAAATAAAGAGCAGTAAACTAAAACAACTACAATAGAAAGCCGGAACACACAACAACAAATGTAATAGAAACAACAGCTCGCCCGTGAGTACAGGGAACGTGTGGGAAGGAACTTAGGACATTTTTTACGAAGTTTTGGGTCTTCTGGACAAACACCTTTTTTCAAAATCAGTAAAAAATATACAATTGCGACAACTATCAACAACAAATAAAGGAATTTGGTGAGCTGTATCTAACATTTAGTTTATTTAAATGTATATTATCTATATGTATATGTATCAAAATAGATTAAACATTTTTGTTTTGTAAACGCTTCTTTCCGGACATTTTTATTTCTTCCTATATTATAATTTTTGTAATTAATTTTATTAACAATGTTTCATTCACCACCAAATAATACACATACATCTACACCACGAAATCAAGTAAACGATTCGCTTATTGATTTGGATAATGAAAATTATGAAAATGATTTACCAAATCCATATGCGAATCAAAATAACGAAATTTTTGCTACATCGGTAAAACTTCCCCAATTTTGGACTAATTGCCCTGAAGCATGGTTCATCCATGCTGAAATGCAATTTAGTCGAAAGAACATTACTCAGGAAGGGACAAAATATGAATATGTCATAACTGCACTTACGCAGAATGTAATTATGACAATTCTTGATTTTATTCAAAATCCTTCTGAAGATGACAAATTTTCTGCATTAAAGAAAATTTTAATTGAACGGCACTCATTAAGTGAGAATGCCAAGTTAGATCGAGTGTTATCCGATTCAGAAATGGGAGATCGTAAACCTTCTGAGTTTTATCGGTCTCTGGTGCTACTCTCTGGAAACAATTTTAGCAAGGAAATTCTTAAAAATCTTTGGATAAGAAAGTTACCAAAAAATTTAAGTATTATTCTTGCTAGTTCGAATTTGACTGAAATAAGTGAATTAGTTAAATTAGCCGATAATATATGGGAAGCTTATAATAAAAATGAAATAGCTTCAGTTAGTAATTTTCCAAATTCTAAAAGCGAAAATACAATTATTTCAAATTTGGTTCAAACAACTAACATTATTTGCAAAAATTTTGAAAAATTATCATTAGAGATCAGTGATTTTAAAAATCAGATGAGTCAAAATTATTCAATGTCCCGATCTTTTAGTAGGAATCGCTTTAGAAGTCCCTTTAGATATCGATCAAAGTCTCGTGACAACCCAAATTGGCTCTGTAGGTATCATTATAAGTTTGGTAATCAGGCTTTGAAGTGTAAACAACCATGCGCTTTTAAAAATAACAATTGTTCGTCAGACTAAAGTCATCCGTTGTTGCGGCGACAAACAACGGAAATTTAGACACCTTTAGACGTCGCTTATTTATTTTTGATAAATCAAACAAATTGAATTTTTTAATAGATAGTGGAGCTGAAATTTCAGTGCTTCCGGTATCAAAATCTTCATGTTCGAGAAAGTCATCAGATATTATTCTAACAGCAGCTAACGGTTCAACGTTTTCTACATACGGTAAAAAACTTTTAAATATAAATTTAGGACTGCGTCGCGAATTTCCGTTCACGTTTTTAATAGCAGATATAGCTAAACCTATTATCGGTGCTGATTTTCTGTGTAAATATGGTCTCTTAATTGATGTTAAACGCAAATGCTTAGTAGATCCGGTAACAAGTCTTTCAGTTAACACAATTTCATGTGTTTGTAATGTTTCGCTACCAAAAGTTTTCGCTGTTGATAACAAATTTACAACCTTATTGAAAGAATTTCCTTCTTTATTTTCTGAACCAGATTATTCACAACCAGTTAGACATACAACAGTTCACAGACTAGTCACTGAAGGAAATTTGCTATTTTCTAAACCAAGGCGTTTAGACCCTATTAAATTCAAAGTAGCTAAAACTGAATTCGGTTTTTTAGTAAAGACAGGGATATCAAGGCCATCTAACTCAGCGGTAGCATCTCCTTTGCATTTTGTACCCAAGAAGTAGTTAAATGACTGGCGTCCTTGTGGAGATTTTAGAAGATTAAACGTTGTAACAGTCCCTGATCGTTATCCTTTGCCCCATGTTCATGACTTCAACATGAATCTCAGAAATAAGAAAGTATTTTCGAAGCTAGATTTGGTAAGAGCTTATCACCAAATTCAAATGGCAGAAGAGGATATCTATAAAACTGCAATCACTACGCCTTTTGGCATGTTTGAATTTGTACTCCGCGCAAACTTTTCAACGATTTATTAATGAAGTAGTTAATGATTTAGACTTTGTTTTTACATATATTGTGATCCCTTAGTGGCAAGCGAAAATGAGGAACAACATTTCAAAGATCTTCGCGTACTATTTCAGCGCCTCACGGAGTACGGTTTAAATATAAAACCAAGTAAATGTACTTTTGGCGTAACAAATGTTTACTTTTTAGGACATAATATTTCTGAAACGGGAATTAGGCCCTCGGAAGAAAAAGTTTTAGCCATTCGAAATTTTGATCGTCCAAAATCTATTAAGCAGGCACAAAAATTTATTGGTATGGTTAATTATTACCATCGATATATACCAAAATTAGCAGAGTTTACGACAGTTATCTATGATTTAATTAATAGAAAAAATAAGAAGCGAGACAAGATTTTAATTTGGGATGATACATCTAATAAGGCTTTCGAATGCATTAAAGAAAAGTTTGCATCTGCGATATTGTTAAATCATTTTAACAAAGATGCAAAACTTTCTTTAAATATAGATGCATCCAGTACGGCAATAGGTGGTGTCATACATCAGACTTTTAATAATAAATCAGAACAACTTGCATTCTTTTCAAAGAAACTGTCTCCATTCGAAATTAAATATAGTGCATTTGATAGGGAACTGTTAGCTATTTATTTGAACATTAAACATTTTCGTTACCTTCTAGAAGGACGTCAATTTACAGTTTTCACAGATCACAAGCCTCTAGTATTTGCTTTAAATTCAAAAACAGAAAGCAGTCCAAGACAAACTAGACATATGGAATTCATTGCACAGTTTACGAATGACAATAGGTATATTAAAGGACAGGAAAATGTTGTAGCTGATACTTTATCTCGTGCGTTTGAAGTAGAAGCGATTAATAATGCTGACATTAATTTAAAAATTTTAAAAAGCGAACAACAACAAGATAGTGAATTAGGCAAACTTACCTCAGAGCAAACATTTTTAAATTTGAAACTAATAAAAATTCCTGTTCTTAACTTTAATATATGGTGCAAAGTGTCAGGAGAAAATCCTAGACCATTCATTCCAAACAATTTAAGAAAAATAATATTTGATATGTTACATGGGATTTCACATCCTGGTAGTAGAGCTACACGTGGTTTGATAGTTAAGAAATATTTTTGGCCAAAAATGAATAAGGACATCAATACTTGGTCCAAAGAATGTATAAGTTGTCAAAAATCGAAAGTACATCGTCATACAAAATCTCCAGTTGCGAAAATTCCAAACGCTAGATTTGAACACATTCACTTAGATATTGTCGGACCCTTGCCTGTTTCAAAGGGATACATATTAACTATAATTGATAGATTTATACGTTGGCATTTGCGCTAAGAGATATTTCTGCAGTTGCGGTTGTAAATAAATTTTTTAAGGAATATATTTCACGTTTTGGGTCCCATTAGAAATAATATCGGATCAGGGATCTCAGTTTACTTCAAACTTGTTTTCAGAATTAACGAAACTTCTTGGAAGTCATCAAACAACGACTTCTTCCTATCATCCCCAAGCTAATGGAATGATAGAACGTTTCAATAGATAGCTTAAATCTTCAATAATGGCTAGGAATGGGTCCAGGGATTGGTATGAAGAGTTACCAATAGTGATTATGGGTTTGCGATCGATTTTTAAGGAAGATATTTCGGCAACACCAGATGAAATGGTTTATGGCCAAAATTTAAGATTACCTGGTGAATTATTTGTTTCAACTACAGAGAAGGTAACTTCAGCGGATGTTTTAAATAGTTTGCGTGAACATTTTAAAAAATTTAAATCAAATTTGGAACATCATCAAAATTCTAGCGGTATTTTTGTTCCAAAAGATTTAAAAGATTGTCATTTTGTTTTTGTACGTGTAATAAACACACATTCCTTGCAGCGTCCGTATGAGGGTCCTTATAGAGTTATTGAAAAAGATATTAAAAATTTGAAAATTGAGATAAATAATGAAATTAAATCTATTCCTATTGATCGTTTAAAACCAGCAATGATTGATAAAATACAGATACCTAACACAAAAACAAAAAAGAAAGTTACTTTTAATTTATTTAACGTTAAATCTCCGGAAGGGGGAGTATTGTAGGGTTATATTTATATTCAACTTTAAATGTACCTACTTTAAATAAATTGAATTTTTTGTTCTTGTTAATTTTTTATATTTCAATTTTGAAATGATTGTTTCAAAAATTTTCATTCTGATATAAAATTTGTAAAACGAATTGTTAGCCTACATTTAGGAGTGACTATAATAAAGATATTTTATAAAAATAAAATAGTACGTGTACAATAATTAGTGGTATATTTAACGACTACCACAGTAACCACCGCATGAGGTTTACGCAACTTGTGTGAAAGTTTGAACAAAATCGACCGACGCATCTCTTCAAACACCGGCGACCAACTAACACACATTTTAGCCTTTCTTTTTATACATATAAATTTTTATTTTCACACTTCATTATAATATTGTAACGATTTACTTGCAAATCCTCTTATTTGCAATCCTCTGCTAAGTTCGAATCACTAAACTGTTGAATAAATAACTCCAATATTGAATAATGGAAAAATGGCCTTTATTAAAGTACTTCACAATGACACTTATACTTTGCTACTCGCTGGCTTAATAACCAAACTGATTGATAACTCAAATTGAACTCTACTATTGGCCGCCAGATCGCGTGCTTAATCAATAACTGATTGATTGCTCAACTCAAACTGAATTGCAGCGCCTCTACATCTGTTGCCTTTTATACCCTTTGTAGCGACTAATCCTAGCAAATGAAACTCAAAGGAAATAAGTATTACTTGCTATTAATGGATTTATTTGACAATATTAAAATTTGATGTTTTCTCGGCGGTGTCAATTTGTGAATGTTATAATTTGCACAGTTCTTCGAATCAATTCAGTTTAACTCTAACGGAATATATTTACAGGCAAATGGGGATATATATACGTACATATGTGCGCTATAATATGAGCAAATGAGAGGGTTCGAATATTTAAGTGAGAATTCATGAATATGTATACATATGTAAGAAATATAAATGATCCAAAGTTACATTTGTATAAAGATAAATTAGGGTGCACCCCATTAGCATGAAGTAAAATTGTAAATTATATTGCGGTAGCAATAACATTCCACCTCCAGGTGTATCACTAAGAGGATTCACAATCATCAAATGCGGCTAGCTTATTGCCTGGTCGTCGTAATACGCCCTGGCTGGTTTGTACTAATGCGGTTCTAACTTGGCCGTCTTTAGCAGTGACTACGTCTTTTATTATACCCTTTATCCATTGGCTACGGGGTAGACCGGAATCGCAAACGATGACAACCTGGCCTGGCTTTAAAGGTTCCACCATCTCTCTCCATTTGGGTCGGCGTAGTAATGATGGCAAATATTCTCTTACCCATTTCTTCCATAATTTGTCTTTTAAAGCTTGCGATATTCTGTATTGTTTTCGTAGACATGTATGTTCTTCCTCGAAATTGGCGTTAGGGTAGAATTAAGGCTACCCAATAGGAAGTGGTTTGGGGTTAACGGCTCCGGGTCATTCGGAGATACGGGAACATCCGTAAGAGGGCGACTATTTAATATGTTTTCCGCTTCGATGAGCGTACTTCTAAAGGTTTCCAAACGTGGTGACACTTCTTTTAGGACGTGGTAAAGCAGACGTTTTACGCAACGTACTAACCTTTCCCAGCACCCGCCAGCTGATGGATTGGCAGGACAATTAAATACCCATTCAATGCCACGCTTCGTACACTCTTGTTCGATCCTGTTGAAATCAAATAGGCTGTTCCCGGACCGCAGGATTTTCTGGGCGCCAACAAAATTAGTACCGTTGTCACTTCTAATTCGGATTGGCGTTCCCCTTCTGTTGACAAAGTTTCGTAAACAAATCAGAAATGAATCGGTAGACAAATCTTCTGCCACCTCCAGATGTATAGCTCGTACGGTGAGACAAGTGAATAGAGCGACCCAACGTTTTTCACGTCGTCGACCAATAGCTATTTGGAATGGACCACAATAGTCGACCCCTGTGTAATTAAAAGGGCGAGTATATGGCGTTAAACGGTCGATTGGCAATTGTCCCATCATTGGCGTATTAGGCTTTGCGGCATTCATTTTGCACGTTGGACATGATCTTTTTACGCACTTCAATACCGAGCGGATGTGCGGTGCCCAGTACTTTTGCCTGACTTCGTTTATGGTTAAGTTGTCGTTTTGGTGGTGAAACATTTTATGGAAATGATCAACGATCAAGCGAGTGAAATTTTGATTTCGCGGCAATATAACTGGACGACGAGCTGATACTGGGAGACAAAATGCTGTATCGATACGACCGTTGACCTTTATTAACCCATCGGCATCAAGAAATGGAGTTAGTCCGTAAATGTGACTGGTCTTATCGACTCTTTGTTTGGATTGCAATTGGAGAAGTTCGGCAGCGAATTCATGATTCAGCAATTTCGAAAGGTTTCAGTTCCCCTGTACGTCGTTGAAAACTTTTGACGTTGTGTATAAATCTCAGTACCCAACCCATGACTCTTAGTACCTTAAAAAAAGATGAAAATTTATTTAAATTCAAGATATACTCATCTTTTGGCAACACGAGCAACATAATGTTCTTTTTCTCTTCGTTGGCGCATTTATCGGATGTGAAATCAGCGGGTTCTGGCGGCCATTCTTCCTCTCCGGATCTTAAAAATTCTGGTCCCTTTATCCATCTACCGTTTGGATTAATTTCTGACACAGGTTTACCTCGTGTGGCATCGTCAGCCACATTTAGCGATGTTGATACCCACCTCCACTGACACGGTTCTGTTAAAGCAAGAATTTCAGCTACTCTGCATGCGACAAATTGTTTATACTCCCGTGTGGTTGACCTGATCCGCAACAGCACTGTTTTAGAGTCACTCCAATAGACGATTTTATCAATGTTAAATTCATGGCAATCTTGTACGGATTTTGACAAACGGCACCCTAAGACAGCTGCCTGAAGCTCTAGACGAGGTACCGTCATACCTTTCAGCGGAGCGCATCGTGCTTTAGCTGCAACAAAGGCGACATCAAGGGTACTATCTTTGCACATACGCAAATAGGCAACGGCTGCTTATGCACTTGAGCTAGCGTCGACGAACACGTGCAGCTGGATTTTATCAGCTGACATTAGTACGGGTGAGTAGCACCTTGGTACGGAAAATGACGACACATTTTGAAAACTTTCCCACCATGATATCCATTGGTGATTGAGCTGTTGTGGTAGTGGATCGTCCCACTGCGTTTGACATTTCCAGAGTGATTGTAGAAACAGCTTCATGTAGATGGTAACATTGGCTAAAAGTCTAAATATATCGTAAATTGCCATTACGATACCTAAAAGTTCACGCTTCGTTGGTGGACGGTTACCGCTCAACACATCTCGAGCAATTTTATGAAATTTGATGTGGAATTCGAAAGAATCATTGAGTGTGTTCCAAAACATACCCAAGACCTTATCTACATTAGGCTCGTGCTCCATGTTCACGAACGTCATCGGCGTCTCTATGTCACCACATAGTATACTTTGAAGTGCCTTATCGTTTGACAAAAAGTTTCGTAATTTGAAACCAGCGGCTAAACTTATGACAATGGCTTCTTTAACGACTTTCTCGGCTTCAGTGGGATCGTTAAACCTGATTACTAAATCATCGACGTACATATTGTGGATTACGGCTGCGGAACCCTGTGGCATGGTTGACTTAAACCTGGCAGCGTTTGTATTCTTAACAAATTCGGCACAGCATGGAGAACAAATTGCTCCGAAAATCATTGACGACATTACATATGTCTGAATCGGCTTTGTCGGATCACCGTTCCGCCACAAAAATCGCTGCGAACTTTGATCGTCATCTCTTATTTTCACCTGCGAAAACATCTCTTAAATGTCGGCTGCTACTACCACGACACCCTGTCGGAATTTGTGAATAATTGCAATGAGTGGTTTCGCATGGTCAGGACCTTTTAACAAAACTGAATTTAAGGAAACATTGGAGGTGGCGGCCGCGGCGTCGAAAACAATACGTAATTTGTTTGGTTTATGGGGATTAACCACCCCAAAATGCGGCAAATACCAGGTAGTAGGTCTTGACTTTAACCTTTCTTCCTGTCGCAATGGCCGGGCGTAACCTTTACTTATATACGCGTCTATCTCGTTTTTATATCTCTCAGCAAAACTAACATCCTTGAGCATTCGTGTCTCCAGATTTTCTAAACGATGACAAGCCATATCATAACTAGGCGGTAGTATTGTTGTATCACTTCGCCATAACAAACCTACTTCGTATTTTTTACCAATTTCTTTAGTGGTGTTTTGTAAAATGGCCCTTGCTCTACGGTCATCATCTGACTCCATCACGACGTTCGTACTACGTACCCCAAAGTTCTCTACCGAATAGTGCTCTTGCACTAACCTATGCAACTCTTGTAATGACTGTGACTGACGAACGTGCAACACTCTTGGTTGCGAAACTTGCTTATGTTGGCGGGGTCCATACACCACCCACCCCAATCGCGTGGCTGTAGCAATTGGTTGCTTCGGACCTGCCTCTACCGTGCTGTCACTTATACCAAGGTAACTGTTGTCCAGACCTAACAACAATATCGGCTTAACATTTGTATAACCTTTTATTGGCAAAGACTGCAAATGTGCAAATTGTTGTTTATCAAAAGTTTGATTTGGCAAATTCAGTGACTTGACTGTATGTACTTTTTTAAGATAAAACTCTGTTGTACTACCCTTAATGGCAACCGATACTTCTCTGGACTGTCTTTGACTTGACTTTCGCCATACCACTGCAATGTAAGCGGCATGGTCCTACCACGAAGACCTAATTGGTTGGCAATATTTTCTTCTAATAACGTGATTGACGACCCTTCGTCGAACATTGCGTATGCAGACAACTTTCCGTTTGGACCGTATAATGTGATGGGCATGATTTTAAAAAGTGTCGACTGCCCATAGGAGGAACAGTTTAAAACGCGTTCTACCTCTTCGGTGGCCACGGGAGCGGATTCGGATGCACTTTGATGTAGCGACGTGTGATGCATGCGCTTACAACCATCAACCGTACATTCTTTACGTTGGCGGCAATTGCCTAAACTATGGCCTTTGCGCAAGCAACCAAAACACAAATGATTATTTTTGACAAAGCTCCACTTTGTTGGGAGATCAAGCGAAAGAAATTGTTTACATTCACCTATTTTATGAGGCTGACTACATTTTAAACATACACCCTTCGTTTCCGGCTGCACTTCTTTGTTATGCAATACACGACGTGCATTATTTGCACTAGAACGAATAACGCTCTTTGACTGCGTAGTCGACGCTGCCTGCATAATGTTGGATTGGATGGAGCGGAGCGATACATCCGACACACCTGGCAACAATGACACGAATTTGGCAATTTCACTAAGCCATTTCGCAAAATTTTCTACGGTAGGAAAGGGGGTAATACCTGCCGCGCGCTGACTCCACTCGTATTGCTTCGATGGAGGCAATTTCGCAACTAAACACTCAAGCAATGTAGGATTCATTAGATGATGAGCACATCTTGCCGACTTAAAAAATGCAACCATATTTCTGGTGCGGTTAGAAAAATCTAAAATCTGATCTAACCGACTCTCATCTATAGATGTAAACCTCTGTACCCTCTGTAATTGGGCTTTTATTAATAACTCAGGGCGGCCAAAGTTAAACTCAAGTTCTTGAATAACCTTTGGCACATCTTCGGGATATATTAGCAGCGACGTAATTGCTCGTTTCGAGGCGCCTTGCAAGGCTTTGTGAAGGCGTATCAGATTTTGTCTGTTACTATATTGAAACTCCATGGTTGTGTCATTATAATTGGCTAAGAAAAGTGGCCAGTCTTCCGGATTACCATCAAAATTTGGCAACGGAAAAAGCTTGGCGGCAGAATTGTCCATAAATGTTAACGTACCTGTATTGAATGTTTGCGTTGGCAGCATTCGTGTTGGCAAATATGTAGATGACAAAGGCTGTTGTATTTGTGGTGGTATATGTATTGATGACGAAGGCAGATGTCTCTGCGATGTTAAATACGTTGATGACGGCAGCGGCTGCTGGAATTGTGACGTCGAATAAGTTGGCATATGGATTGACGACGAAGATTGCTGTGTTGTTAAGAACGTTGACGATAGTGGCTGCTGTGTCGGTGCTGGCTGCTGAACAACATGCGGGCGTAGCTGCTCTGCTGACGATTGCGTTTGCGGTGACGTTTGTAGCGGTGGCGGAGCATTGTCGGACCGAACAGCGTTGGCACAGCTGTCTCCGACCACATGCTTACTACGGGTGGCGTCAATTCGCAACTCCTCGACATATTCACGAAGCGATTTAATGCTGGACACCAATAACGCTATTTGATCAGCAGGAAGCGCTATTGGATGACTTCCAGCTGCAGCTTCTTGTTGTGCTTCATTCTTACCTTGTCCCTGTTGTTCTTCCGCGTCCGAGTGTTCACTTATGGATTCTGAGCTTCCTGTTAGCTTTTTTGCGTTTCTTGTAAGCGGCATTTTGTAAATGACACCGAGAAAACAAATTTTAAACAAATGTAGCGACTAATCCTAGCAAATGAAACTCAAAGGAAATAAGTATTACTTGCTATTAATGGATTTATTTGACAATATTAAAATTTGATGTGTTCTCGGCGGTGTCAATTTGTGAATGTTATAATTTGCACAGTTCTTCGAATCAATTCAGTTTAACTCTAACGGAATATATTTACAGGCAAATGGGGATATATACACGTACATATGTGCGCTATGATATGAGCAAATGAGAGGATTCGAATATTTAAGTGAGAATTCATGAATATGTATACATATGTAAGAAATATAAATGATCCAAAGTTGCATTTGTATAAAGATAAATTAGGGTGCACCCCATTAGCATGAAGTAAAATTGTAAATTATATTGCGGTAGCAATAACACCCTTTGTTTCCTCGTTCGCATTTTTCCAGAATGTACTAGCATTGTCCATGAGCTCTCAAACTTCTCAGCTATAACTAAAATTGCACAATTTTATACATCTTTTAGGCGCTTCCAGAATCTACTAGTTCAGTAGCTCTCAAACTTCTCAGATATATGCATGTGTTTGCGCATTGACTCTCCGCTGCTCGTATTCGTACATGGTACATATGTGTAGACGCAATTATTTATTCGTTTATGTAGATACATAAAGATTGAATTATTGATGTGAATGTTTGTAGTTTACAGTCTCTCGCGCGCACATAGGCGTATAAGTAAATGCATCTGTGTGTGACATCTCTCTGGGCTGCCTTATATATGTGTATACTTGATTTGATTATTAACGTAAATACTGCTTGGCATGGCCTTAGCATCGCCTTAGTGATGGGATAACTTAGTGATGCTAATATCCGTGACACTGCCCTCCACCTAAGTCTGATCGTCCAGATCAGACAAATCTCTCGATCTAAACATTGCCAGCCTTTCCAAATGGACCACTTTCATTTTGGTTCGTGGTTTACCGATGGTTTGTATGCGGTACACTACATCGTTGATCCGTTTTACAACTTTGTATGGGCCTTCCCAATTACACTGCAATTTCGGGGACAAACCTTTTTTTCGTTGTGGGTTGTATAACAGCACCAAATCTCCTTCCTGAAAACCTTCTGAATTAATTGCTTTATCATATCTGGCTTTCATCTTGTCACTCATAATCTTTTTACGTTGCCTTATCAGATCATGTATTTCTCTGAGCTCTTCTTCCAAATCACTAGTGGATTTCCTGACATTTCTCTCCGCATTGGCATCTATCCCAAACTTCAAATCAGCTGGCAGTCTAAGGTCATTGCCAAAAATTACTTTTGCAGGGGTTTGGCCCCTTGTCTCATGCGCTGCTGATCGGTAAGCCATCAAGAATAATGGTATGCGGGTATCCCATTCTTTATAGTACTTGTCTACTACTTTCCTTAAGTGCTCCTCCAATGTTCTATTGAATCGTTCTACCATACCATCGGATTGAGGATGCAATGCAGTTGTCCGTGTTTTTCGAATGCCCAATGACTTACACATTTCCTGGAACACAGCTGATTCGAAATGCCTGCCTTGGTCAGAATGTAACTCCATTGGTACACCATACCTTGCAACCCATTCGTTTTTAACCACTTCTGCTACTGTTTCTGCTTCTTGGTTTGGGTGGATTTCCTGACATTTCTCTCCGCATTGGCATCTATCCCAAACTTCAAATCAGCTGGCAGTCTAAGGTCATTGCCAAAAATTACTTTTGCAGGGGTTTGGCCCGTTGTCTCATGCACTGCTGATCGGTAAGCCATCAAGAATAATGGTATGCGGGTATCCCATTCTTTATAGTACTTGTCTACTACTTTCCTTAAGTGCTCCTCCAATGTTCTATTGAATCGTTCTACCATACCATCGGATTGAGGATGCAATGCAGTTGTCTGGGTTTTTCGAATGCCCAATGACTTACACATTTCCTGGAACACAGCTGATTCGAAATTCCTGCCTT
This sequence comes from Eurosta solidaginis, assembly GCF_040869045.1. Classification (NCBI taxonomy): domain Eukaryota; kingdom Metazoa; phylum Arthropoda; class Insecta; order Diptera; family Tephritidae; genus Eurosta; species Eurosta solidaginis. The sequence goes on along the minus strand of NC_090322.1, from coordinate 171,409,961 downwards.
GGTCAGAATGTAACTCCATTGGTACACCATACCTTGCAACCCATTCGTTTTTAACCACTTCTGCTACTGTTTCTGCTTCTTGGTTTGGGATTGGGTATACCTCTGGCCATTTACTGAAATAATCCATAACCACCAGTACGTATTTGTTTCCGCGGTTGCTAGTAGGAAATGGACCTGCGACATCCATGGCGATCCTTTCAAATGGCGCACCTGAGTTGTATTGCTTCATCTGGCCATGACTTCGTGTTCTGGGCCCTTTCGCTCTGCTGCAAACCTCGCAATTCGCAATCCACTCAGTGACCGACTGACGGCAACCAACCCAATAGAATCTCTGTTTAATCTTCTCGAGCGTCTTCGTGATTCCAAGATGACCTCCGCTTGGACCATTATGCAGCTCGCTGAGCACGTCAGGAATCCTCTTTCTGGGAACAACTATCAGTTTATTCTTGTATTTACCATCCTCACTCTCCCATACTCGATGAAGGCAACCGGATATCAATTCTAAACTGTTCCACTGTGCCCAATATGACTTCGCAATGGGACTCTCTGCTGACATCTCTTCTCTGTTTGGTCTTTCCTTTCGTTCGAGCCCTTGCATAACACGTGACAGATCTGCATCTTCTAGCTGGCACTTTCTTAGCTGTTCCTTGTCCCATTCATCTGTACATGTTATATTCATTAGCCGGACATCTATAATGTCTTCTTTAGCATCGGCTTTTGAACAGTGCTTGCATTCCAAACTACATGATCTTCGTGACATTGCATCAGCATTTCCATGGGTACTACCTTTTCGATGCTCAATGGAAAAGTCGCAGCTTTGTAGTCGCTCGATCCACCGTGCCAATTGTCCTTCCGGATTACGGAACTGCAGAAGCCATTTCAACGCTGCGTGATCTGTCCTGACGCGGAATCGCTGGCCGTAGAGGTATTTGTGAAAATGTTTAATGTACTCTACCAATGCCAACAGATCTCTCCGCGTAACACAGTAGTTCCTCTCTGGTTTTCCAATCGAACGGCTGTAATATGCAACTACCTTCTCCTGTCCATCGACCAGTTGTGATAAAACGCCTCCTATAGCATATCCACTCGCATCTGTATCTAGAATAAATGTTGCTCCTGGAATCGGATATGCTAACATTGGGGCAGTGCATAAACGCTCCTTCAATGTTTGGAAAGCCACTTCTTGCTCCTTCTTCCATTCAAAAGCTTTGTTTTTTCTTGTAAGCTCATGGAGGCTATGGGCTACGCTGGAAAAATTTGGTACAAATCGGCGGTAATATGTGCACAGCCCAAGAAAACTTCTCAATTCATGTAGGTTCTGTGGTCTTGGCCAATCCTTTACTGCCTCTATCTTTTCATTCGCTGTACAGACACCTTCTGTAGTTACCTTGTGGCCCAAATAATTTACTTCCTTTTTAAACAGCGTACACTTTTTGGGACTTAACTTCAGGCCAGCGCCAGCTATTCTCTGGAAAACTTCCTCCAAGTTCTTAAGATGTTCATCAAAACTCTTTCCCAATACGATCATGTCGTCCAGGTACACCAAGCATGTTTTCCAATGTAGTCCTTTCAGTACATGGTCCATGAGTCTCTCAAAAGTAGCTGGTGCATTACAAAGTCCAAAAGGCATCACTGTAAATTGCCAAAGACCATCACCGACACTGAAGGCTGTTTTCTCTTCATCTTCCTCCTTCACCTCAACTTGCCAGTAGCCGCTTTTCAAAGTCCAGTGTGGAAAACCATTTCGTACCAGATAGCAAGTCCAGAGTGTCGTCAATTCTTGGCAACGGGTAGCTATCCTTTTTCGTAACGTCATTCAACTTCCGGTAGTCCAAGCAAAACCTCATTTTTCCATCCTTCTTCTTTACAAGTACTACCGGTGAGCTCCATGGACTAGCTGATGGTTCGATGACGCCGCTGTCACTCATTTCTTGTATGATTTGACTCATAACTTCCCGCTTCGCCAGTGGAACACTACGTGGAGCTTGACGGATCGGCCTCGCATCTCCAGTGTCAATTTGATGTTTCACAACATTGGTGCGGCCTGGTTTATAATGATCCTGGCCAAATATGTTCGCGTACTTTAGGAGCAGTTGTTTTGCCTTACTCTGATATGCTTCCTCTAGCCCCTGCGTCCATGCCGTGATGTTATTTGAAAGATCAGTATTACTAGCTGAAACGTGTTCCTGGAGCTGTTCACAGTTAATAACTACTTCATCCTCTTGGCATCTTCCCAAAATAGCTCCTTTAGTCAGCTTGAGTGGTGACTTGAACCCATTGAGTACTCTTACCGGAATACGTCCATCTTGTTTTGTCATAGCCAGGGTTTTTGCTACAAGTATGTTTAGTGCTGATTTGTTTGCTGCTTCGACAACCCACAATTTGTTTGTCCCACAATCTCCATTAACCTTTTCCCAGATCACTGCTTCGGATTTTGGTGGTATTTGCTGACTCTCTTCCACCAGCACTCGTTTACTGCTGTAGCCTCTCTCGTAGCCGAAATTAAGTGGTACATCCATGTTTTTATATCGCATCGTCTTGCTTTGCATGTCGATCTTGATGCCCTGGTCGACTAAGAAGTCCACTCCAATTATGATTTCATCAACAATTTCTGCCACTATAAAATTGTGTACTACCGTGACGTTTCCAATTGCGACTTCACAATCTACTTCTCCAATTACCTGGGTGCCCTCTCCCGTGGCTGTACGTAATCTCGCTCCCAGCAATGGTCTTATCTTTTTGTTGACTAAATCCGCTCGAATGATGGAATGAGATGCACCCGTATCTACAGTCAGTAAACGTTCCTTTCCGTCCACATGTCCTCCTACAGTAAGATTGTTCGATCTTCTTCCAATCTGCGAGATAGAGATTATGGGGCATTCAATTGCGGGAGCCAGCTGTCGCCCCTTGCGGCTGACTCGATTTAGTTTAACGATTGAGTGGTCTTGGAGATTTGCTCATCACCTTCTGCTCTGCCTTTACGACCACCCACATTGTTGGAGCTATTGGGACCGCTGCTGAAATGTTTTGCAATATGACCTGGGTTGCCGCACTTGAAACATTTAATAACTCCGGCATTTTTCTGTTGTGATCCCTTCAGTGCTTTCAAAATTGTGTCTACCCAATCTGGTCTTTCCACTTCCACACGATGCGCTTTGTATGCTGGTTTACTCAATAGTGAGGACGTTTCCTGAGTCAATGCATGTGATACCGTTTCAGCAAATGTCAGCTTTGGGTTTGCGTATGTAGCTCGCCTCGTTTCCACGTCCCATATGCCATTTATGAAACTCTGGATTTTTACCCTTTCAGTGTATTCCACGGGTGCGTCCGAATTTGCAAGATGAGCCAATCTTTCAATATCTGATACAAACTCCTGCAATGTCTCATTTACTTTTTGGTAGCGGTTTTGCAATTCAATTTGGAATATCTGTTTTCTATGCTCGCTTTCATAACGTCGTTCTACAGCAGCCATCAATGCTTCATAATTGTTCCGCTCTCCTTAGGGAATCGTCTGTAGGATTTCCGCTGCTGGCCCCTTCAATGCCACGAACAGTGCAGCAACTTTATCTTCCGCATTCCATTGGTTCACTGCTGCGGTCTTCTCAAACTGTAGCTTAAAGAGCTGAAAAGGAACAGAACCGTCAAAGGATGGTGTCTTTACCTTTAGATTACTCGCTGAAACTGTTGGGCGATTTATTTGCAACTCCTGTATATGACCTCTCAAAGCTTCTATCTCGGCACCCATTTTGTCCTCGAGCTGTACAATTTTTGTATTCTGTGATTCTAACTGCGAAGACATTTATGCCACCTGCAATGATAAGCGCTCCTCTTGTACTTCCATCTTGGATGTAATCTGTGTCGACATTTCTGAAATACGCGTTTCTTGTGCTTCAATCTTCGATGTTATTTCTGACGACATTTCTGCAATACGTGTCTCCTGTGATTCCATCTTGGATGCCATATATGTTTTCTGTTCTTCCAGTTGAATTTCCATCTTGGATGTTATACGTGTCTCCTGTGATTCCATCTTGCATGCCATATATGTTTTCTGTTCTTCCAGTTGAGTTGCCATTGTCGATGTTTGAGCAGATATTGCAGCCAAAATCATGTTCAGGTCTGTGCTCGCAACTGTCTGCGTAACTGTCTCTTCAATTTTTGTTGTTTCCTCGCCATCAGGATGAAAGTCGTACTCTTCCACGTCAATTCCTTCTACTTCCATTGCCTCTCGTAGCCGTGCCTGAAGTTCAAGTTTACCGCCGCTTGTATTCAATCCACGGCTCTCCAACTCCTTCTTCAGTTGCTGGATCTTCAATTCACTGAACTTTGCCATGTCCTTGTTGTCCTCTGGAATTTATTCAACAATTCTTCTTCTGACACCAATTGTAACGAATTTGCTGCAAATCCTCTTATTTGCCCTTTTGCTAGGTTCATATCGCTAAACTGTTGAATAAATAACTCCAATATTGAATAATGGAAAAATGGCCTTTATTAAAATACTTCACAATAACACTCAAACTGTGCAACGAATAGCTTAATAACCAAACTGATAGCTTAAATGAAACTGACTTTCAAAATAATACTGCTATTGCTCGCTAGTTATCGTCTTAGTCGCAACTGCTTGACAACTCAAATCAAACTGAATTTCAGCGCCTCTACATCTGTCGCCTGAATACTCTTTGATTTTAACATTCCCATCTTCTAGTCGCTTCCAGAATATACTAGTACAGCAGCTCTCAAACTTCTCAGCTGTAACTACAATTGCACAATTTTATAGTTTTTCTCATTGCATACTTATAGGAGTATCTCAGATATATGCATGTGTTTGCTCATTGACTCTCCGCTGCTCGTATTCGTACATGTTACATATGTGTAGACGCAATTATTTATTCGTTTATGTAGATACAGAATGATTGAATTATTGATGTGAATGTTTGTAGTTTACAATCTCTCGCGCACACAAAGGTGTATAAGTAAATGCATCTGTGTGTGACATCTCTCTGGGCTGCCTTATATATGTGTATACTTGATTTGATTATTAACGTAAATATCGCTTAGCATAGCCTTAGCATCGCCTTAGTGATGGGATAACTTAGTGATGTTAATATCCGTGACAATATTATCTTTCTTAAAATAACTAGTATACCATATAGTATAATTCTGACGAGAGGCTGACTGGTGTATTAATTGGTATTGTAACGAATGTTAGCAGCACTGAGCGATGCTATCGTCTCTAAGCCGATGATATGCAGTGACGTGAATGCACATCAATAATTCAATCATTATGTATCTACATAAACGAAACAATAACCGCATCTACATATATGTACCATGTACGTATACGAGCAGCGGAGAGTCAATGCACAAACACATGCATATATCTGAGATACTCCTATAAATATGCAATGAGAAAAACTATAAAATTGTGCAACTGTAGTTACAGCTGAGAAGTTTGAGAGCTACTGGACTAGTGGATTCTGGAAGCGCCTAGAAGATGCGAATGTTAAAATCAAAGAGTATAAAGGCGACAGATGTAGAAGCGCTGCAATTCGGTTTGATTTGAGTTTCGATTAAGACGATATCTAGCGAGCAATAGCAGTATTATTTTGAAAGTCAGTTTCCTTTAAGCTATCAGGTTGGTTATTAAGCCAGCTATTTGCAAAGTATAAGTGTTATTGTGAAGTACTTACTAAAGGCCATTTTTCCATTATTCAATATTGGAGTTATTTATTCAACAGTTTAGTGATACGAACTTAGCAAAAGGGCAAATAAGAGGATTGCAAGCAAATTCGTTACAATTGGTGTCAGAAGAGGATTTGTTGAACAAATTGCAGAGGACAACAAGGACATGGCAAAGTTAAGTGAATTGAAGATCACGCAACTGAAGAAGGAGTTGGAGAACCGTGGATTGAATACAACCGGCATTAAACTCGAACTTCAGGCACGACTACGAGAGGCAATGGAATTAGAAGGAATTGATGTGGAAGAGTAAGTCTTTCATCTTGATCGCGAGGAGACAACAAAAATTGAAGAGAAAAACGAAACATCGCAGACAATTACCAGCACAGGCTTGAACGTGATATTGGCTGCAATAACTGCTCAAACATCGACAGTAACATCCAAGATGGAAGCGCAAGAGGCACGTATAACAGAAATGTCATCACAAATATCCACAAATATGGCATCCCAACTGGAATCGCAAGAGACACGTTTAACATCTAAGATGGAAGCACAAGAAACGCGCATGTCAGAAATGTCGACACAGATTACATCCAAGATGGAAACACAGCTAGAAGAACAGAAGGCATATATGGCATCGCAACTGGAAGAGCAGAAGACATATATGGCATCCCAACTGGAATCACAGGAGGCACGTATTTCAGAAATGACGTCGCAAGTGTCATCTCAACTGGAAGATCAGAAGACATATATGGCATCTCAATTGGAAGCGCAAGAGGCACGTATATCTAAAATGTGGGCAGAAATTTTGGAACAGGTATCATCAAAACTGGAAACACAGGATGCAAAAATGGCTCAATTTCAGGCAGAAGTAGATGATTTAAAAGGTCGTATGGAGCAGTTACAACTAAATCGGCCAGCTGTTTCAGCAAGCAATCCATAGGTAAAAACCCCATCCTTTGACGGTTCTGTTCCTTTCCAGGTGTTTAAGCTACAGTTTGAGAAGACCGCAACAGTGAACAACTGGAATGCTGAAGATAAAGTTGCTGCACTCTTTGTATCATTGAAAGGACCAGCTGCCGAAATCTTACAGACTATTCCAGAGTACGAACGGAACAGCTATGAAGCATTGATGGCCGCTGTCGAAAGACGATACGGAAGCGAACACAGGAAGCAGATACACCAAATATAGTTGCAAAACCGCTAATGAGACTTTGCAGGAGTTTGCGTCAGATGTCGAAAGGCTTGCACATTTGGCGAATGCCGACGCACCCGTGGTATACACCGAAAGGGTAAAAATTCAGAGCTTTATAAATGGTATACGGGACGTCGAAATGAAGCGAGCCACATACGCAAACCCAAAGCCAACATTTGCAGAAACGGTACCACATACATTGACTCAGGAAACTGCCTCACTATTGAGTAGACCAGCATACAAAGCTCATCGTGTGGAAGTGGAAAGGCCAGAGTGGGTAGACACAATTTTTGAAGCACTGAAGGGATCTCAACAGAAGAATGCCGGAGTTATTAAATGTTTCAAGTGCGGCAACCCAGGTCACATTGCACGTCATTGCGATCTTGGTCCTAATAGTTCCAACAATGTGGGTGGCCGTAAACGCAAAGCTGGCGGAAATGAGCAAGAGCGTGTCGGATGTAAAGAACGAAAACTTTCCCCGGCTATTGAATGTCCTGTGATATCTGTGTCGCAGATTGGAAGGAAATCAAGCAGTCTTACCGTCAGAGGGAATGTGGATGGTAAAGAGCGTGTACTGACTGTGGATACGGGGGCATCTCATTCCTTGTTTCGATCTGATTTGGTCTACAGGAGAGTAAAGTCATTACCTGGAGCAAGGTTGCGTACGGTCACAGGCGAGTATAATCAAGTCCAAGGCGAAGTGGTATGTGAGGTATTAATTGGAAAAGTCATGGTTCTACACAAATTCGTTGAGGCGGAGATCGTTGATAAAGTCATATTAGGAGTGGGCTTCTTGGTTGACCATGACGTCAGGATCGACATGCGGAGAAAAATTATGCGCTATAAGAACCAGGACATACCACTTAACTTTAGTTTGGAAAAAGGGTTCAGCAGTAATCGGGTACTGGTGGAAAAGACTCGACAAAGACCACGAAAGTCAAAGGCAAAGGTTGATAGATCGAATGGGTCAAATAAATCAAAATCAAAAGTACCTGCGAGAGAAACACTGGCAAAACCTAAAAGACGCAGGAAAATGAAGCAACGAATTTCCGAGAAAGAATGCTAGGGTAGTTTTAAGCCAGAGCGCACTACTGTGGGGAAACGTGGGAACGATACTGATTATGCAAAGCAAATCCGTCCAGCGCAAGCTCTACGAAGTAGTTCATCGGCCAAACAACAGAGTGTGAAGGAACGAACCAGGGTATTGAGTAGTACGATGAAACACAGGCACCATGAGAACAATAATTCGAAAGGTTTCTTGGTGGGAGATTTTGTACTGTTATACAACCCTGACCGGCGGAAAGGTGTTCCATCCAAATTTCGGAGCAGTTGTGAAGGCCCGTACAAGGTTGTGAAGAAGATCAGTGATACCATCTACCGCATACAAAGCATTGAGAAACCACGGATTAGAAGAGTGGTACATTTGGAGATGCAAGCGACGTTTAGATCGGGAGATTTGTCTGATCGGGACGATCTGACTTAGGTGGAGGGCAGTGTAACGAATGTTAGCAGCACTGAGCGATGCTATCGTCTCTAAGCCGATGCTATGCAGTGACGTTAATGCACATCAATAATTCAATCATTATGTATCTACATAAACGAAGCAATAACCGCGTCTACATATATGTACCATGTACGTATACGAGCAGCGGAGAGTCAATGCATAAATACATGCATATATCTGAGATACTCCTATAAGTATGCAATGAGAAAAACTATAAAATTGTGCAATTGTAGTTACAGCTGAGAAGTTTGAGAGCTACTGGACTAGTAGATTCTGGAAGCACCTAGAAGATGCGAATGTTAAAATCAAAGAGTATAAAGGGCGACAGATGTAGAGGCGCTGCAATTCAGTTTGATTTGAGTTTCGATTAAGACGATATCTAGCTAGCAATAGCAGTATTATTTTGAAAGTCAGTTTCATTTAAGCTATCAGTTTGGTTATTAAGCTATTCGTTGCACAGTTTGAGTGTTCTTGTGAAGTACTTTAATAAAGGCCATTTTTCCATTGTTCAATATTGGAGTTATTTATTCAACAGTTTAGTGATACGAACTTAGCAAAAGGACAAATAAGAGGATTGCAAGCAAATTCGTGGCAGTATGATCCTGATGCAGAGACTGGCAATTGATATTTCGTAGGATACCGCCATGTTAACAATACCAGTTACAAATATGGAAAAAGGCAGAACCCTAACTAGTTGGGTTTTTTTTTGCAAACTAGCAGTTTTCTAGTATACAACTAATTGGCTTAAATACAGGGTAGTTAGACCTCGTCAGTAGCAGCATACGCAGGAAGCGCAAGCTGCAGGAGGAAATTTCTGAGCGCGTTCTGTGTTCGTGTCTTGCGCTCGCGAGGCCAAGGCAAAGTGCCAGATCTAGTGCCAGCAACTAAGCTAGGTTCAAGGAGGCTTCGAATATTTGCCAAGAATACGGAGTTATTCTATAGAATAAGTCCTGGCACCCGATTCGGGTTCTTTGTTTGGTCGTCAAACAAATTCTGATTCAGTCCATGTGAAGTCCTCATCGACCGGCCAGTTCAATCTAATCTAGCTTGATAACCAGCATATGGCACAATCTGCGTATATACAGATATATTATAGACTGACTCGATTTTGCGAAAGCGAATGATTAAGCACCTCCAGCGAGTGAGTTTTTCTAGAAAGCTCCAAAAATGATTTAAACAATACAATATCGGAATTACTAGCGAATTAAAAGTTTAAAAACTTAGAATTAACCTCAATAGTCTATTCCCGGAGTCATTGACCCGATTACACGTAATATTACGGTTTTTCGTATTAGGAGCATTTAAGTATTTTGCTCAGATAATTTCCTTTTTTTGTTTTGTTACATTTTTTGTAAATTGTTCGTGATTTTTGCAAGATCTATTGGTTGTAGAGAAAAACTACCGGCATCGTGGTCAGCGACCTCGAAAACATATAGTTAGCCTATTGTCGGATACATTTTTTATTATCAACTATCCTCGCCTTCTCTGCAAGGAAGCTCTAAAATGGAGTCGTAAAAAACAGACACTCGCATGGGGTAAATTTTCGAGATTCACCTCCAAACTCTGTGAAATGACTTCTGAGACCTATTCGAAGGCCTTTAGCATTCAGCATCAAAATTATAAAGATATGATGCAAAATGGGGTAAGTATAATATATATATATATATATACATATATATATATATATATGTGTATAGCTTTTATTGTCTTCTTCCTACATTGCCATTGTTGTTGATGAAGCCTTCACTAGCCAGGTGGGAATAAGAGTTACCTAGTGATGTACGATACTTGATAACGATATCATAAAATCTAATTTTTGTAAAACATTGCACAAATTTTAAATACAAAAGTCATAAAAATGAAATAAGTCATGAGAAAAAAAAATATTACATATTTCATAGCAAGTGTCTAAGCTTTGGGCAATTGAGGGCGAGCAGTTTAATAAGAGTTATAAGTGAGTAATTTTATGTGCTTGTAAGCGTATGAGTCGTGGCACAGTGGCTGACGTACCCGACCAAACGCCCGGGGTTGCGGGTTCAACTCCCACCAAGCATTCCCTTTTTTTTAATTTATAAATTATTATTATTAATGGACTGTATTGAGTTTATGGGGTTTTTGATTTAATGTATTCCATTTATTGAGTTGGGTAGTTTGAGTGTTATTGGTGTATTTAAGTCATGGGAGGATGCATAGCATCAGTACACCTTTATTTATTTATTTGTGTTTATTTTAAGGGATTCAGTTTATTAAGTTGGGTAGTTGTAGTGTTATTGGAGTGTTTAAGTCATGGGAGGATGCATAGCATCAGTACACCTTTTATTTATTTAATTTGGGGGCAAGCACTGGGGGCTCTGAGGCTTCGCTCTACTGAGCCACCTCATCCTCTATTTGAAGAACCCTTTAAAATGTGATATGGAGGCGAGCACGGGACGGCTCTGAGGTATTGGCACCCCATTTTCTACAAGAAAAACCTCTATTTATTTAATTTGGGGCGAGCGTTGGGCACTCTGAGATTTCACTCTAATGAGCCACCTCATCTTCTATTTGAAGAACCCCTTCAAAGTGTGATATGGAGGCGAGCACTGGGCTCTGATGTATTAGCACACCATCCGAAGAACCTCGATTTTAATTAAAAACCTCAAACTATGTCTTTAGAATATTTCACTAACCAGTTGAGAATTACAAGCACACTCAATGGCTACTGAAATAAACGAACGAAAAATGTTCATAGTTTAAGTCGCTTAAACATACTGAGCCACCTCATCCTCTATTTGAAGAACCCCTTCAAAGTGTGATATGGAGGCGAGCACTGGGCTCTGATGTATTAGCACACCATCCGAAGAACCTCCATTTTAATTAAAAAACTCAAACTATGTCTTTAGAATATTTCACTAACCAGTTGAGAATTACAAGCACACTCAATGGCTACTGAAACAAACGAACGAAAAATGTTCATAGTTTAAGTCGCTTAAACATACTCCCCCCTTAGACGGCTTAGTCGTCTAATGAAACTTCCATACGAGCCAGTCATCCGGCTCGAAGGACCATGTCTAAGCTTTGGGCAATTGAGGTTGAGCAGTTTAATAAGAGTTATAAGTGAGTAATTTTATGTGCTTGTAAGCGTATGAGTCGTGGCACAGTGGCTGACGTACCCGACCAAACGCCCGGGGTTGCGGGTTCAACTCCCACCAAGCATTCCCTTTTTTTTAATTTATAAATTATTATTATTAATGGACTGTATTGAGTTTATGGGGTTTTTGATTTAATGTATTCCATTTATTGAGTTGGGTAGTTTGAGTGTTATTGGTGTATTTAAGTCATGGGAGGATGCATAGCATCAGTACTTCTTTATTTATTTTTTTGTGTTTATTTTAAGGGATTCAGTTTATTAAGTTGGGTAGTTTTAGTGTTATTGGTGTGTTTAAGTCATGGGAGGATGCATAGCATCAGTACACCTTTTATTTATTTAATTTGGGGGCGAGCACTGGGGGCTCTGAGGCTTCGCTCTACTGAGCCACCTCATCCTCTATTTGAAGAACCCTTTAAAATGTGATATGGAGGCGAGCACGGGACGGCTCTGAGGTATTGGCACCCCATTTTCTACAAGAAAAACCTCTATTTATTTAATTTGGGGCGAGCGTTGGGCACTCTGAGATTTCACTCTAATGAGCCACCTCATCTTCTATTTGAAGAACCCCTTCAAAGTGTGATATGGAGGCGAGCACTGGGCTCTGATGTATTAGCACACCATCCGAAGAACCTCGATTTTAATTAAAAACCTCAAACTATGTCTTTAGAATATTTCACTAACCAGTTGAGAATTACAAGCACACTCAATGGCTACTGAAATAAACGAACGAAAAATGTTCATAGTTTAAGTCGCTTAAACAGCAAGCTTTGTAAACGTAAGCCATCATAAGTATTATATTAAATCAACCAAAAATTCAACTGTGTACAAAGCATAAGTAGAAGCTAAAGTTTTATGGTCACCCAGTGGCAATTAAGACAGAGCAGTGCAGAAATAAATAAACAAAATTAAAATATTTTTTACTAATGCCCGGTTGCGCTGGCGCATGTACTTGGTAGTATTAAGAATATCCATCACCACAAGCTTACCAGTAGTGGGTATCATTAATTAAATATGAATTTTCATTACCTTATTATTGCGGCGACTCGGTCGTAATTTTTTGTGACTTGAGACACCATTGCGTATACTTTATGAGCTATCCGGCGCAGTAGATTCTGAAACAAAGATGTTGAAACAGAAATATGAATTATTTTCATAATTATACCTTTCATGAACATGAAATGGTATATTAACTTTGGTCCGATGTTTGTAACGTTGAGAAATATAGAAGATAGGCTCACCATTAAGAATACCGAATTGATCAGGGCGACGAACTGAGTTGATATAGACATGTCCGTCTGTCCGTCCGTCTGTCCGTCTGTCTGTTTGAACGCAAACTAGTCCCTCAAATTTTGAGATATATCAATGAAATTTGGCACAAGGATGTATATTTGTATTATATTAGACATTTTTCGGATCCGGTAGGATCGGACCACTATAACATATATCTCCCATACAACCGATCGTTCAGATAAAACGATTTTGGTCATTCCTGCCGCAATTTAGAAAGTATTAACGTGAAATTCGGTGATATATATTTGAATATATCATAGAAGATTTTCCGAAAAAATCACTTTGATCGGAGCTATATATAGTATATATCCCATACAACCGATCGTTCAGATAGAAAGATTTTTGGCCATTTCTCCCTGAATTTAGAAAGTATAAACGTGAAACTCGGTGATATATATTTTAATATATCATGGAAGATTTTCCGAAAAAATCACTTTGATCGGAGCTATATATAGTATATATCCCATACAACCGATCGTTCAGATAGAAAGATTTTAGGCCATTTCTCCCTTAGTTTCCAATATAAAAACATGAAACTTGGTGATATATATTCTAATATATCATAGAAGATTTCCTGTAAAAATCATTTCGATCGGAGCTATATATAATAAATATCCCATACAACCGATCATTCAGATAAGGGGGTTTTTTGCCATTTTTTATTTCATATTTATCTTAAAAATCGTTTAGGTATGTACATCTGTTCACTATATATTTCTTATCTTATACATCCGATTATTTGGATATTACGAACAGGATAAGATTATTGTTCAGCCCCATTCATGAAAGGTATGAAGTCCTTAGTTGTTTTTTTTTTTTTTTAATTTTAGTGTTTGTGTGGCCTTAGCTGCCATAATATCATATACATATCTTTTACATTCATATAGCTAATTATTATAATTCAATTGCTTGTTTGTTGTTGCCACATCAAAATTTACGATGAAGGCGTCACTCGTCACTGTATCGCTGGTACTTAAGATGACCCGCCAATTATGAAGTTTTTTTGGTCTTATATTTACTTATTACTTTAGTATTCTCTAACTATACTGTAATTAAGCGGTTTCGCCTTTGTGAAAAATTAATTATTATTGCATAAGCTAAATAAATGATTTTCTTTGCTCTTGAGCTTGTTGTCTGTCGAAAAGATATCTTTGTTGCAATAAATTTTTTGTTTAGGGAGGTTCCATGAGAAAGTGAACCTTGGTTCGGAGATAGTTCTTCTTATTATACTGGAGACAGTGTGGATACTAAAAATAAAAAAATAAAAAATAAATGTAAGGCGCGATAACCTCCGAAGAGATTTTAGGTCGAGCTCTCCTCCAATTTTCGCCGTGCTCCTTTAAATTTTTCTTATAAATTGGCGGGACGGAACCCAATTGTTTTATTCCGAATGCGAACGGCATGTGCAAGGCAGATGAGTTTTCACTGAGAGCTTTTCATGGCAGAAGTACAATCGGAGTGCTTGCCAAACACTGCCGAGGTTCGATTCCGTTAGAACAAATTTTCTAATTGAAAAAATATGTTTCTAAAATAGGTTTGATGTTGCTTTTCCCGGGGGAGATGTTTAGCAGACTGCTTTTTAAATAGCAGTCTGCTTGTTATCAAGCAGGTATGGCAGGATCGCCATATAGTATAAATGCAATGAATTAGTTTCTGGTTTGATGTCAAAACAATAATTATTTTTATTAGCGAAGTTACATTAGTATTGTAACGAATTTACTGCAATTCCCCTTATTTGCAATCTTCTGCTAACGTACGGATCACTAAACTGTTGAATAAATAACTCCAATATTGAATAATGGAAAAATGGCCTTTATGAAAGTACTTCACAATAAATAATACTGCTATTGCTAGCCAGATAGCGTCTTAATCAAAACTGATTGTAGCGTCTCTACTTTTGGTGCTTTTATACTCTGTGATTTCCTCGTTGCATCTTCTAGGCGCTTCCAGAATTTACTTAGTTAAAAAAAAAATGAAAAAAGATCTAAGGCCGAACTTCTCTTCCAATTTGCGTCGTGCTCCTCTTTTGATTTTCCCTACAAATTGGCCGGACGGGACCTACATGTTTTATGCCAACTCCGAACGGCATCTGCAAGGCAGATGAGTTTTCACTGAGAGCTTTTCATGGCAGAAATACACCCGGAGCGCTTGCCAAACACTGCCGAGGGGCGACCCCGCTTAGAAAAATTTTCTTCTAATTGAAAAACCTTATTTCTAAAATTTTGATGTTGCTTTGCCCGGGGTGTGAACCCAGGGCATACGGCGTGGTAGGCGGAGCACGCTACCATCACACCACGGTGGCCGCCAATTTACTTAGTTACTGCCATATAATTATAACTACAGATGTACGTGTGTAGCTTCTCATATGCGCGCGTATTTGTGAGCGACACTTCCATAATTACAATTGCATACTTTCGGGAGCATCTCAGATAAGATATCTGCATGTGTTTGTGCATCTCTTCTCCGCTGCGTGTACGTACATATGTGTAGACATAATGATTTATTCGTTTATGTAGATACATAATGATTGATCTATGGATGTGCATGCAAGGCGCTGCTTAGCATCGGCTTAGAGATGGCAGTACCCCTTAGTGTTGCTAATATTCGTAACAGTATTTATACAAAATTATTCTAGTTAATTCTTATGAGCTACCTACATTACATATTTACATTAATACATACTTACATACTAAGTGTACAAAATATAATTAGGCGCCTTGCCAGCGAACTGCGTAGATACATGTATTCAGTTCGGTGGGAAGCGCAAGCTCAGCATAAATAAAATTGTGGGAAATGCATAATAAGCAAAAACGGAATAGGGTATGGAAAATGCAGTTTTAAGTGTAAACAAGTCGTGCGAATAAATTGTGTGCAGGCAAGGTTTGTGGTGAGCAACTAGTCAGCTTTAAATTGAAATAGAAGAAGCCCCAAGTTACGTGACGTAGACCGTTGTAGCTTGTGACGGAATATGTATGTACAAATGAATGAATATGTATGTAAGAGTTCAACGCATCTCAAGATATACCAAAACGAGTAAAAATATATGCTTGTACAAGTGAGTGAATGACTGAATGAATGAATGCTACAGAGTGTATCAGGTGGAGCACGATACCATCACAACACGGCAGCCGCACAAAAAAATTTTCAGTCAACTTAAAAATATTATATTTGGGATGAGGGCGAGTTCGCTAAATTTTAGGTACCTAGACTAATATTAAAACTGGAACATTCCGGCACTGCTACATTTTAAACAAAAAAACTGTCAAAACTGTGCGAGTTAATTTGACAACTAAATATTGTTTGCTTATGCATATTATGCAAAATTACGATGACCTTGTATATGCAAGCTTCAACAGGGCAGTGGTCGAGGGAGGTAAATTATATCTAGATAGAAGTACTAGAGAATGTAGCGTCTCCGGTATATACAAATGGCGTTTTTGCAGACATCGTAAAGCACGTGGATAGGGACGGATGTCACCATCTCAAGCTGAACCCTATGATGTGACTAACATTTTGTGTGGCCCATATAGCTTATTTAAGTATGATCAAGAAGCCAATTTTTATTCCGCCAGCAATAAAGCAAGGATATTGGAACCATCACTACACTACTCAAGAATCAATCGGACACCAACTGCCGCGCGAATCCTAGTCCTATTGTATATATGGTATTTCTTATGAATGCACAGGCGGAGTTTGTTTGCACTTATAAATGGAAAAAATTAAATAAGATTATCTAAATTTTTTTTTTCAACATTTGGCATTTATATTTAGGTTGACAGGTATGTATGCTCGAAAGAATTTTAAATTTTCTATTTTGCACTGCTCTGCAGATAGTTTCCAGTTGCTTAGGTTTCTTCTCAATTTAGATAGCAATTTAGAAACCCTAGAACACAGCCTAAAACTGTGCGAGTTTACTTGACAAAATGAGATAGCAGCCAGTGCTTGCACGTACTCAGAGGAGGATTTACCCACCCAACAGAGGTGATTGCTTGCAAGCTGTTGCTTCCCTAAGTAGCTCTGAGCAGCGCAGTTTCCTGAGATGTAACTATGGCGTGGGACTAATACTATACTCAGGTTGCACTTACCAGCTAGCTTGTTTAGAGCTTCCCAGCCATTTAACGCCTTTAATGACAATGCATCATTGCAAGGATTTTATGGCAGGGATTATATTGCAGGGATTTTATGGCAGCTTGGTAGTCGTAAAAAATGGAATGAGAGTTAGTTACCGGCAGGTTAAGTAAATAGAGGGCAGCTTCCCACATAGCTTTAAGTTCAGCTTAATAAAACACTGCAGGGGTCTGTTAAGCGTAGGATCTTATTTGTATTGAGCATCTCTGATAATATTTCACTGTCAACTCTGTTGTTCAGTTTGGATGCAGATAAAGATTTCTTGGCTTCAGGTTCCATGCAATTTGCTCACTCGATCCTCTCCAGGACCTTCGTGGAAATTTTGTTGGCACAGCAAGGGAAAGGTATTGTGTGGTCTAACTTTAAGAATGTATCGGAGACTTTTTTCAGGATTTGGGCATGCTCAAACCTGCAGTGCGTTCAAGGTTCGCTGCATTGTGCCTTTGCCCGATGCAGATGGCAGAATATTTCCCATTAAGGTCAGTAGGGAGAAGAAATAGTTGTAATAGTAGTAGAGAAATAGTAGTAGAGAGAAGAATAGTATGGTATAGGGCACCACAAATAAGCATAACCACCCAGTAAGCGAAGCTCTTTTGAGCTTCGATATCGAGAGCCGACCACCATACGGTGACTTCGTAGAACACTATGACTGGCACCACTGCCAGTTCTTAGAAAATTTCTAGTATTTGCCAAGAGAGCAGTATCACTCTATAATAATGTAACGAATTTAATTTACTTGCAAATCCTCATATTTGCCCTTTTGCTAAGTTCGTATCACTAAATTGTTGAATAAATAACTCCAATATTGAATAATGGAAAAATGGCCTTTATAAAGTACTTCACAATAACACTTATACTTTGCAATTAGCTGGCTTAATAACCAAACTGATAGCTTAAATGAAACTGACTTTCAAAATAATACTGCTTTTGCTCTCTAGATATCGTCTTAATCGAAACTGATTATAGCGCCTCTACCGCTGGTGCTTTTATACTCTTTGATTTCCTCGTGGCATCTTCTAGGCGCTTCCAGAATTTACTTAGTTGCCGCCATATAATTATAACTACAGATGCACGTATATAGCTTCTCATATGCGTGTATTTGTGAGCGACACTTCAACAATTACAATTGCATACTTTTGGGAGCATCTCTTCTCTGCTGCGTCTACGTACATATGTGTAGACATATTGTTTTATTCGTTTATGTAGATACAAGTGACTGTCTGCTTTATTGTTGTTGTGACTTCATTTACTTAGCATCAGACTAGGGATGTGAGTGGTTAAAAGCACCATAAATTGGAGATATTTCATAATTTACTAATATAGCATGGCCTCTGATCGTTAGCACAGCAAATGAAACACTTTTTGTCGCAATTATTAATCTACAAATTTTCCAGAAGTAGGCAAGCAAAAATCTTTAAATATTTCTAAAAATCACATTATCATCGCAGTTGATTTGCAATGCCCCAAGCAAGATTGCTTTAGTGTTTAGTGTTTAACTTCTTGTTGTTGGCATAATTGATATGAATTGGGTGTAATTATCAAAGCACTTTATAAAAGAAAAACCAAGTTTTACTAAAAGTATTTAATTTTTATAGCTCGCGTGAAATAGGAATAATAAAAAAAGAAAAATAAAAAAAAATCAATGACAAATTAACATATTTTTGTATTTCATTTATAGCGTTACAGTAGCTCATTGCTTTTAATGTATGAACTAATTTTTTGTTTTTTTTTATAATTTAATAATTTGAGAAACAATGTGACGTCAAGACGAAGAAGGCCACAGCTTGTTGATTATACCATTAAAATCTCTGCAAAGCTTTTTTTCACGGTAGTGAAATTCCAACCTGCACTCCTGCGAAAATTAAACGGTTGACCAACACATTCAGCTAAAGCCATGCTTTTGTTGTTGTGAAAAGAAACCTAAATCACTTATCAGCCTAAAGAGCTACGTATCTACATAGCTTTTTATGTTTGTAAACAAAGTCGCACTAAACCAATTGTAAAGAAGGACAAACGTTACGATTCAATGACAATGGTAACATGCTAATTGCACCAATTATCTATATTTGTAGGTATTTTACACTGAAAGAGGGTTGCTTATATCTATGTATATATAAAATTAAAATTATATATGTATGTATGTAGGTATAGATCGAGTTGCGTCCTAAACGGATCGATCGATCACAACCAAATTTGTACAACTCACTAGATACCTTCCAAGGATGGTCATAGGCTAAAAATAATATGGATATATAAAAGGGCCGTGGCACCTGCCATACAAATGGAATCTTTGATACTGCACAACTCTGAAGGTATTCATGCTAGAACATTAAAATTCAGTAAGGAGTTATATGAGGTCAATCCCTAACACTCCCACGAAAATGTGGGGTGGGGGAGAAGGGGGCGTGGCAGCTCCCATATAAATGGAATTTTTCATTCTGCATATCTATGGATGTAGTAATGGTAGGATAATGAAAAATGGTAAGGAGCTATATGAGGTTAAGTCCTAACACATCCAGTAAAATGTGGAATTAGGGAAGAGCAGGCATGGCTCCTTCCCTAAAAAATGGAATTTTTGAGGACTATGACTGCCGTACCAACTTAGGTTATTTTAAAAGCTAACGTTTAACTACGGACTTCAGTTTGGATGTTATTCCGTTTGGACGTTTAGTAATCTGCCGCCGTTAAAACTTTTTGTTAATTTCAGTCTGTCTACATCTTCTATATTTATATAAAATTCAAACAAACGCGACAACTTATCAATCCATTGACACAGTCGTAGAAGAATCGCAAGTTGTGCATTGTCCGGTTGAGTTTCTTAACTCCTTGGAGCCGTTAGGAATTCCTCCTCATCGATTGATCCTTAAAAAAGGGTCCATGATATTATGCTTCGTAAGTTGGATCCTCCGCGCTTATGTAATAAGACAAGGCATATCATCGCAAAACTTCCAATGTCATTGAAGCAATGATTTGATCGGAAAATTTCGAAAACAACAAAGTTTTCATACCAAGTATTTAAATGCACTTTGCTCTCTCCAAATAAAAGGTTAACGCGTAAGTGTTATTTGTGAATTAGTATCTTCACTAAACTGTGTGGTGGTCGGCAAGCACAGCTGAGCTGCATTTGGGCTTGGCCGCACTGGCCGGGTGTTGCCAGACGGAGGGGGCGGACTTAGTCCGTAAACTGGATCATGTCTTAAACACCAAGGATTCAATTAATACCGACAGATATTCCTTTAAATTTCAAACGCCTCAAATTTCCTATTAGGTTAGCATTCGCAATGTCTATCAATAAATCTCAAGGACAGTCATTAGCTGTAGTAGAAGTCAATCGTACCAACTCATGTTTCACCCATGGCCAATTATAGGTAGCCTACTCCAGAGTTGGCTCATCAAAAAATCTTTTTATGTATACTCAAAATAATTTACAAAAAATATTGTATATCCTATGGTTTCAGCAGTACCTAAATTCGCAAATGCACATCCTTAAAATAACTTTAAAATTTGTGTTATTTACTTTGCATATTTTTATAGAAACGTGGGGTTGAACCCACGGGAATAAGCTAGTCTATATATAAAGTTAAAATTATGATTGTTTGTATGTAGGTATAAATCGGGTTGCGCCCTAAACGGATCGGCCGATCACAACTAAATTTGAATCACCGACTAGGAACCTTCCAAATATGGTCATAGGCTAAACATAACTTCAATATAAAGAAAGGGAGTGGCACCTACCATACAAATGGAATGTTTGATACAGCATAACTCTGGAAGTATTGCAAGAACATTGAAATCCTGTAAAGAGTTAAATTGGATCAATCCCTAGCACCACTACAAAAATAAGGGGTGATAAGAAGGGGCGATAAGAAGAGGCGTGGTACCTCCCATACAATTGGAATAATGCAAATTGTAAGGAGCTATATGACGTTAAGTCCTAACAGCACCAGTAATATATGGAATTGAAATAAAAACCAGAGAAATGGAACTTTCAGAACTATGGCTGCCTTAAAAACTCAGATTATTTCAACACGTAAAGTTTGATTGCAGAGTTGGGTTTGGATGGTATTCCTTTAGTATTCTTTTATGTTATTTTTAGGGTTGGTATTTTTGGAGACGCCTGGAGGAACCGGAAAAAAAACATTTCTGTTTAATTTCATATTAATTGATGTCAGAGCAAAAAGAGAAATGACTATGGCAGTTGCTTTCTCAGATACCGCGGATACCCTTTGTGTAGTGGATGTACAACTCCGCATTTAAATGACCAATGTGTTCAAACTTCTGATATACCGATGTGCAACATAAGCAAACGGTCAGGCCAAAGTGAGGGTGTGCGATGTGTTCACCATGACTCATGAACAGTCGCTGCAAGTTTTAGACTGAACCCTTAAGAATTTAAGGTGTAATGATCATCCCAAAGGTGGCGTTTTCCTGTTACTTGCTGGAACAGCAGCAGTTGAAGTAAATGCATTCTTTTTCGTCTATAGACGGCTTTACGTACAAAAATTTACTCTCTTTAGAAATATGAGAGCTCATATTGGCGGAAATACTTCAGCAGAGCTTTTGCTAAACAACTTCTTGAAATTAATTATGGCAAAATTCATATTTCTTTACCAACAGATTTGATTTTTGTAACGGTCCACTATAGAGGTGGGTGAATTTATAGGTGGTTCCTAGGTGACGACATGAGGAACGAATCATTAACCTATGGACAGTTTAAGGGTCGCGGCCGGCGGAATCCTCTGGTGCCTTAGCACTTTCGTCGTGGGGTGGAGTTTGCCTTACCTTAACTGCCTTCACATAAATTTATTTTTATAGGATTCCTGACTGGAGAATAAAAATTAAAACAAACTGGGAAATTATGTATGGTAACATGGGCGGAACTAAATACCAAGAGAAAAAAAGGGGACACCCTACTGTTAATCATACTGATGGATTCAGCGAGGTCTAAGATGTTATTCGACCTGCGCTTTCTATACCCGACCCAGCCATGGATCTTCTTAACAACTGCATTTGCTGAAGATCCCCAAAGAATGTACAGTTCCCTACCTCCCTATGCCATCCTATGCCTCCAGGAAAACTACATTTAACACATAATTATATGTTATAAATTCACTTTACATATTTATTCATTTTCAATCAGAAAAATATCTATATTTACGTTTTCTATAATATATACTACATTCTTTATTTGGACAATATGCGCCAAAGGCGTTTAGATACAATGGCACCCGTTTTGATAGGTGAGAATAATTAGTTAGCTATGTATCTAGTGTAAGCAATCCAATTGTGCCTCGAATGCTAGGAGCTCAGAAAATTTAGCTAACCGCAGTTGGGTGTGATCGCCTTCAGAAGCAATTTGTAAACAAACAAATCTATGGTTTCTTTTTCTTTTTCTTTAGCGCATTTCTAAGGGCATATTGATAATTGTTGTTGCGTTTATGGGCAAATATGGGAGCATTGTTATCAAGTCGACATTGGTATGCAAAATTGGTACCAACAAATATGTAGGTATGTATGTCGTCATAGGGAGCAGGTTTATTGCTTGCTATGTACGTACATACTAATGTCGATCTGACTGTGCTTATCAGAAAAAAATTAAGAAGGTCGAACAATAAGAAAATATAAAAAAAAAGTACAATTGACTTACATGTGTTTATGTGTATGTCAATCGACGCCGATCCCTCGTTGAAAGGCCTTCCAGCGATGAATGTGCGGGACAGCTTGTACAGTTGTTATTGTTGGTGTTTTATTTTAGCGAAATTCTTGTAAGTTGGGCGTATTACTGTACCCTAACAATTAGGTGTTTTTGCTTTTCAGCTGCAAGTCTGACGTCATGGATTTTAAACAAACTACAAACTGACATTAGCCCGTTCAAAAAAATCAATTTTTTTTTTTATGTTGAAAATTTTCCCTCTGCTAACTGATCACACTAGCACAACCACGACTGCTATACGTTTTCTCTTCCTTTTTTTTTTTGTTTCTAGACAAGCTGTACATGTTTTAATTATCATATATCTATTCTAGGTTTTGTAATTTTGAATTTAATTGCTACTTTAAATAGTCAATTTCAACACTTTTCTAATTACGTTAAAGAGACCACGATTGTTGACCTAAGGTTTAATTACGAATGTTTAAAAATTCTAAATTCATTAGCGAAAACCAAAAATAGGTTATTTCAATTACGTAGATTTTACTAACTTCACCTGCTATAATTATTTTCACATATACATTATTATGGGCTATTTCCCTCGTGGGTTATGCCATCTGCACAAACACTTATAATGACATAGGCAATTGCCTCTTTCCTGCTTTATGGACTTTTGTCCTCTTTTTGTGGGCTGTTAAATTTCCGCGATGATCAAGATGCGCGCCTGGTATGCGCGTTCGTGGCGCGTTGCAAGTTTTTGTTAGCGAAGGTGGCTCCTTGGAAGCTAAAGCAACCGAATGGGAGTCATTCCGCCAAGCGGACTTATATTTCGGTCTTCCACGGTAGTTTATGTTTATCCACGGAACTGTCCACCTCCACACTAGTGCGCCAACGTTCCAACTGAGCCGATGCAGACGCTGGCTACCAAAGCTGGAGGTGGATGGCAATCTGGAGATCGTGCTTCGCACGTATATGGTGTTCTTGGCACTGGCCACTCTCTAAGCTATTAGGCGTGGCCGTGTAAAGGACGCGGGTGAGAAGGCCAATCACTTGGTACTTTGACCTACGGTTTTGACACAGACCTAAATAACACAAATTCGAATAAAAAACCACTTCACTTTTTAATAAATTTAAAAACCTACCTTCCAGAATAGAATTCGGAAATTTTTTTCCGCTGGTGATCTGCTGCTATTTATTTCACCCCTTCGGTGACTCGCTTGTACACAGGAGGTAGAGATGTCCAAAAAAAGAGGCTAACTGTAGGCACATGGGCCCTTTTATACCTTTCAGAGGCCGGAAGTTAAGCTTCTCATTGTGACAGATGCGATATATCACGATATGGAAGATGTAAACAAATTTTTAGCTTTTTGTATACTAACTTTTTATTAGGCACAAGACAACAGCGCCATCAACGAGTCGAACTTTGATTCTGTTGTCGCATGCGATAATTTTTTCCAAAATATGAGTAATACTAGCACGCTGGCTTATTCGCCACTGACCATTACATTTTTTTCCTGCAAGTTTTTGCGAAATTATGACATCACCTGAAGCTTTAATAGCTAATGTTTCTTCCAAATATTGAAAATTTCTTTACAAACTATAAATGGCTTTGAGAAATGGCATTTTAGGCACCTTACAATGAGGATGTTAATATTACTAGAACCAAGACAACTTATCACTCTATTAACACAGTCTTGGAAGAATCCCAAACTGTGCATATCCGTTTGAGTTTATTTGCTCTTTTGAGCCATCAGAAATTTCTCCTCATCGATTGATCCTTAAAAAGGACCCATAATATCATAATATTTATATCTCGTTATTTCGATTCTATACGCTTATGTAGTGGGACAAGGCTTTTCATCACAAAACTTTTACGAATGTGATTGAAGCAATTCATTTTATCAGAAAATTTCGAAAACAAAAAAGTTTAAAACCAAGGATTCCATTGATACCGATATATTTGTTTTTTCAATTGTAAATGCTTCAAATTTCCTATCCCTATCAATGAAGCTCAAGGGTGATCATTAGCTGCGAATCAAGGGATTGATGAGCGAAATACAAACTTTTATAGCTTCAGGGCTTCTGCAACTCAATTGTCAACCTCATCTACGCGAGGGGAATCCTGTTACAATTATGACTATATCATACAACAACAGTCATTAGCTGTAGCAGAAGTCAATCTTACCAACTCACGTTTTACCCATGACCAGATACGCGTAGCCCGCATATTTTTATAGAAACGTGGGGTAAAACCCACGGGCATAAGCTAGTGATAATATATATGAAAGAAGTATAACTTTAACAATTATGAAATTCATTATTTTGCCAAGAGAGGTAAAATGAAAAGATTAAGAAAGTTAATTCAAAAATTAATCCACAAGGGTTGTAAATATATTTTGTTCTATTCTAAAAAGCACGTAAAGCCTTTACGGGGTATTTCGTTCTTTTGTGAAAATTGTTGCCTGCTCGCAACGCAAAAGCGTTACATTTTTTGTGGATAAACAAATTTACATATTTGGCGAAAATAAACATCAGCTGATGTTGTTTACAAATACGTCATCTTGCATCATTGATTATGGCGCTGTTACTGTCACGCATAAGCTTGTGTTAAACGCATCTATATGAAAAATGTCATTGTGTCACGGTCTAATATACATACATCAGCTCGTTGTGTAGCAAAAAAGTACGTGGCTTAGTGCAAATGCACTTATTCAACTCTATACTTTGTTCCAAAAAGCATCATATTTCGCTAATAAATATCAGAATTGAAAATAAGGTAAAGCGAGGAAGAGGCAGAAAGAGCGCGTTTATTATTTTCTTAAGCTACGTATATATATGTTGCTTTGTAAGCAATTAACTGTTTGCATATAATGTGTTTCATATTACAAACACAAAAACAAAGTAATGCAAGCGGTATTTGCCAAGAGCGAACTGATGCATTCTCTTTGGCTGTGAGCTGTGAGTATATGTATCTCTTTAGTGCAAATACACTTGCTCAACGTTCACTTCACAAATACAAAGATTTTGTGTCCCGCTGTAGGTAGGGTTTGACCATCGACAAGTTTTATGCTTGCATTATTTGGGGGTTTTCATAAACTTTATCCTAAAATAAAATAATTAAAAAAAAATATTTTAAGATACACGGTTTTATTGAAAGCAATAGTTACATGAAGTAATAATAATACTACCCTGCAAAAATCGCGAGTACTCCATGCATGCATGTATGGAGTACTCGCTATGGACCAACCGAGTGCTCCAAAATTAACTACAATTCATACAAAAACAAGTAAGGAAGGTTAAGTTCGGGTGTAACCGAAAATTACATACTCAGTTGAGAGCTATGGTGACAACATAAGGGAAAATAACCATGTAGGAAAATGAAACGAGGGAAACCCTGGAATGTGTTTGTTTTATGAGGAAGTGGGCCATAGTTCTATAGGTGAACGCCATTTAGGTATATCGTCATAACGGTGGATCAGGGTTGACTCTAGAATTTTTTTGTACGATATGGGTATCAAATGAAAGGTGTTAATGAGTATTTTAAAAGGGAGTAATCCTTAGTTCCATAGGTGGAGGCCGTTTCGACATATCTCCATAAAGGTAGACCAGGGGTGACCCTAGAATTTGTTTGTACGATATGGGTATCAAATTAAAGGTATTAATGAGGGTTTTAAAAGGGAGTGATGGTAGTTGTATAGGTGGTCGCCTTTTCGAGATATCGCCATAAAGGTGGACCAGGGGTGAATTTAGAATGTGTTTGTACAATATGGGTATCAAACGAAAGGTGTTAATGAGTATTTTAAAAGGGAGTGGGCCTTAGTTCTATAGGTGGACGCCTTTTCGAGGTATCGCAATAAAGGTGGACCAGGGGTGACCCTAGAATTTGTTTGTACGATATGGGTATCAAATTAAAGGTATTAATGAGGGTTTTAAAAGGGAGTGGTGGTAGTTGTATAGGTGGTCGCCTTTTCGAGATATCGCCATAAAGGTGGACCAGGGGTGACTCTAGAATGTGTTTGTACAATATGGGTATCAAACGAAAGGTGTTAATGAGTATTTTAAAAGGGAGTGGGCCTTAGTTCCATAGTTGGAGGCCGTTTCGAGATATCGCCATAAAGGTGGACCAGGGGTGACTCTAGAATTTTTTTGTACGATATGGGTATCAAACGAAAGGTGTTAATGAGTATTTTAAAAGGGAGTAATCCTTAGTTCCATAGGTGGAGGCCGTTTCGAGATATCTCCATAAAGGTAGACCAGGGGTGACCCTAGAATTCGTTTGTACAATATGGGTATCAAAAGAAAGGTGTTAATGAGTATTTTAAAAGGGAGTGGTCCTTAGTTCGATAGGTGGACGACGTTTCGAGATATCGCCATATAGGTGTACCAGGAGTGACCCTAGAATTTGTTTGTACGATATGGGTATCAAATTAAAGGTATTAATGAGGGTTTTAAAAGGGAGTGATGGTAGTCGTATAGGTGGTCGCCTTTTCGAGATATCGCCATAAAGGTGGACCAGGGGTGAATTTAGAATGTGTTTGTACAATATGGGTATCAAACGAAAGGTGTTAATGAGTATTTTAAAAGGGAGTGGGCCTTAGTTCTATAGGTGGACGCCTTTTCGAGGTATCGCAATAAAGGTGGACCAGGGGTGACCCTAGAATTTGTTTGTACGATATGGGTATCAAATTAATGGTATTAATGAGGGTTTTAAAAGGAAGTGGTGGTAGTTGTATAGGTGGTCGCCTTTTCGAGATATCGCCATAAAGGTGGACCAGGGGTGACTCTAGAATATGTTTGTACAATATGGGTATCAAACGAAAGGTGTTAATGAGTATTTTAAAAGGGAGTGGGCCTTAGTTCTATAGGTGGACGCCGTTTCGAAATATCGCCATAACGGTGGACCAGGGGTGACTCTAGAATGTGTTTGTACGATATGGGTATCAAATTAAAGGTATTAATGAGGGTTTTAAAAGGGAGTGGTGGTAGTTGTATAGGTGGTCGCCTTTTCGAGATATCGCCATAAAGGTGGACCAGGGGTGACTCTAGAATGTGTTTGTACAATATGGGTATCAAACGAAAGGCGTTATTGAGTATTTTAAAAGGGAGTGGGCCTTAGTTCTATAGGTGGACGCCGTTTCGAAATATCGCCTAAAAGGTGGACCAGGGGTGACTCTAGAATGTGTTTGTACGATAAGGGTATAAAATTAAAGGTATTAATGAGGGTTTTAAAAGGGAGTAGTGGTAGTTCTATAGGTGGACGCCTTTTCGAGGTATCGCAATAAAGGTGGACCACGGGTGACTCTAGACTTTGTTTGTACGATATGGGTATCAAATGAAAGGTGTTAATGAGTATTTTTAAAAGGGAGTGGGCCTTCGTTCTATAGGTGGTCGCCTTTTCGAGATATCGCCATAAAGGTGGACCAGGGGTGACTCTAGAATATGTTTGTACGATATGGGTATCAAATGAAAGGTGTTAATGAGTATTTTAAAAGGGAGTGGGCTTAGTTCTATAGGTGGATGCCTTTTCGAGATATCGCCATAAAGGTGGACCAGGGGTGACTCTAGAATGTGTTTGTACGATATTGGTATCAAATTAAAGGTATTAATTAGAGTTTTAAAAGGGAGTGGTGGTAGTTGTATATGTGAAGGCGTTTTCCAGATATCGACCAAAATGTGGACCAGGGTGACCCAGAACATCATCTGTTGGATACCGCTAATTTATTTATATATGTAATACCTGCCAAGATTTCAAGGGTTTTTTATTTCGCCCTGCAGAACTTTTCCATTTTCTTCTACATAATATGGTAGGTGTCACAACCATTTTACAAAGTTTTTTCTAAAGTTATATTTCGCGTCAATAAACCAATCCAATTACCATGTTTCATCCCTTTTTTCGTATTTGGTATAGAGTTATGGCATTTTTTTCATTTTTCGTAATTTTCAATATCGAAAAAGTGGGCGTGGTCAAAGTCGGATTTCGTTCATTTTTTATACCAAGATAAAGTGAGTTCAGATAAGTACGTGAACTAAGTTCAGTAAAGATATGTCGATTTTTGCTCAAGTTATCGTGTTAACGGCCATGCGGAAGGACAGACGGACGACTGTATATAAAAATTAGGCGTGGCTTCAACCGATTTCGCCCATTTTCACAGAAAATAGTTAACGTCATAAAATATATGCCCCTACCAAATTTCAAAAGGATTGGTAAATTTTTTTTCGACTTATGGCATTAAAAGTATCCTAGACAAATTAAATGAAAAAGGGCGAAGCCACGCCCATTTTGAAATTTTCTTTTATTTCTGTATTTTGTTGCACCATATCATTACTGGAGTTGAATGTTGACATAATTTACTTATATAATGTAAAGATATTAAATAGTTTGTTAAAATTTTACTTTAAAAAAAAAAATTTTTTTTAAGTGGGTGTTGTCCTCCGATTTTGCTTATTTTTATTAAGCGTACATATAGTAATAGGAGTAACGTTCGTGCCAAATTTCATCATGATATCTTCAACGACTGCCAAATTAAAGCTTGCAAAATTTTAAATTACCTTCTTTTAAAAGTGGGCGGTGCCACGCCCGTTGTCCAAAATTTTACTAATTTTCTATTCTGAGTCATAAGTTCAACTCATCTACCAAGTTTCATCGCTTTATCTGTCTTTGGTAATGAATTATTGCACTTTTTTGGTTTTTCCAAATTTTCGATATCGAAAAAGTGGGCGTGGTTATAGTCCGATACCGTTCATTTTAAATAGCGATCTGAGATGAGTGCTCAAGAACCTACATACCAAATTTCATCAAGATATCTCAAAATTTACTCAAGTTATCGTGTTAACGGAAGGACGGACGGACCGACGGACATGGCTCAATCAAATTTTTTTTCGATCCTGATGATTTTGATATATGGAAGTCTATATCTATCCCGATTCCTTTATATCTGTGCAACCAACAGTTATCCAATCAAACTTAATATACTCTGTGAGCTCTGCTCAACTGAGTATAAATATGGTCCAATTAACATTGCGATGTCCTAGGACTGGACCATATAGTCCAGCTCCATATTACATCAGAGTAATCCATGGAGTACCCACAGTCCAATAAACATCGTGTAGTGATTACAATCGTTAAAAACGAGCAATGATCGGCTTATTATATGTTCGTGTAGAAACATGAGTTGGTCCATTGCTGCATTACAGTGGAGTATAATGGTAAGTACTCTAGTGGACCACATGATCCAACGATTTTTGCAGGGTAAAGTTAGAAAATAATTAGGTATGTCAAAGGTACTAGTCATTTCACACCTCATCAATCTAGGGCGTTGATCAGACAATTAAATAAAAGCGTTGGCCGCGTCAAATTTCTATTAGTAGGCATAAGTAAGACCAACTGAACCTTAATAAAGTTATGCTACACCTCACATTTTTAGAAATTTCACGCGCCCAACGCTTTTATTTAATTATCTGATTTTTTTGTCTGATCAACGCCCTAGATTGATGAGGTGTGAAATGACTAGTACCTTTGATATACCTAATTATTTTCTAGCTTTTATTATTATTATTACTTCATGTAAGTATTGTTTTCAATAAAACCGTTTAACTTAAAAAAATTTTTTTAATTATTTTATTTCAAGATCTTGGCATATCGTACGGACTGGGACGCGGTTTTAGGCTTGTTTTACAAATACGTGAAACATGAAGAGACGTTTAAATCCAAAACAATCAGCCCATTTAAGTTCGAGCAGTGTTGTTGCTCAGAATTTCGTGCACTTCTCACAACTCTGGTTTTTTGGCAGTATACAATAGAAACTATTAGCAGTTTGAAAAGAGATAAAACTAATTAAGTGAAACCTTTGTATTTTTCTGTATTTATTCACTAAAAATACATCCATTGTACAGATATCAATTTGATAACAAAATTCAATTGTGTAAATATACATATACTCGAATATAAACAAACAATTCCTAGGAAATTTTCTTTTGACTAGACTATAGCAAAATGTTTTGTCAAAGCCACGTTCATTTCATTTCGCTGGTATATGCGTAAATTAGTTTCGTTTGTTTAGCTAATAAAAATTTCCATTATAATTTATTTAATAATTTGGGAAAAATTTAAACAACGTGACATCAGGACGGACAAGGCGACAGCTGTTTCGATTATACCTTGTAAATCTCTTCAAAGCCTTTTCTCCCGGGAGTGGGAGTCGAACTCGCACCCCTACGATAGTTGAAATGGTTGTAAACGCATTCAGCTACGTCATGCCTGTTGTTAAGTCTTTCCCAATTGCCTTCTTTATGCATATTTTAATCTTTTACACATTGCATACTTCGTATGCAATTTATGTGTTAAAGCTATGCTTGGTACGGCGGTTTTCAAAGAAACTTTGGTTTTTTTGTTGCTGTTTTCGTTCTATTTATAGAACTACAACGAATTAACCAATTTTGTCTGTTTGTATGATTTGAAGAGATTTACAAGGTATAATCCAGGCATGCTTAACCAACGAAACGATATCATTTCGTTACGATAATCAACGTTAATAAACGAAACGAAGTCATTTCGTTTCGTTTATTAACGTTAAGATCGTCAAATTAACGAAGTGATTTCGTTTCGTTTTCTGCCATATCAAAACGAAATCAAATCGTTTATGTTGATTATTAATTTCAAACTATGCTGGCAAAGCTGATTGATGGCGGAGTCATTAAAGGTGAAAGCATTAGCCAGGCTGATCGCAACTTTTCTCATGAATTTTGACAGTACGAACATTTCTCAGAGTATTTTTGACATTACCACCAACGAATTACACAAACAAATTACATGGAGTTTGTGTGTGTATGTGCGCTCGTTGTTGCCACCTTACGGCTTCACCATGGCTATAGCATTGCCAGCACAATTCAAACATAAAGTATCACGTTTTTGTTAACGTTTTTAACGTTAACGAAAGCTTTTCGTTTCGGTTAAAAACGAGATACAATTTATCTTGATAATTTCTTTATCGATAATATTTCGAAGTGTTTCAACGGAAACGGTGGAAATTTTTTGATAAACGATTAGCTTAACGTTAAGGTGCATCCCTGGTATAATCGAAACAGCTGTCGCCTTGTCCGTCCTGATGTCACGTTGTTTAAATTTTTCCCAAATTATTAAATAAATTATAAAATTAAAAAAATTGCTTCAAATAAATGTTTTCATACATTTAAAAAAAAGCAATATGGGCAATCCCCGATTATTAAAAATTTCCATTATAGTTATTAATTAAATAGGCTTATTAGGCGCCTATATCACCGAAAAATTTACACAAGCCATAGTTGATCGAGGCGGCCGCCGGGGTGTTATTGTAGCAGCTCTGCCTACCACCCCGAGGGTCCTGGGTTCAACTCCCGGGAAGAGTAACATCAAAAAAGAAGAAACAAGTTTTTTAATTAGAAAAAAGTGTTTCTAATCGGAGGCGCCTCTCGACTGTATTTCTGCCATGAAAAGCTCATAACTGAAAATTCATCTGCCTTGCAGATGCTGTTCGAAGTCGGCTTAAAAGAACGTAGCTGTCGTCCCGCCAATTTGTAGGAAAAATTAAAACAAGCACGACGCAGATTGGAAGATAAGGTCGGCCTAAAATCTCTTCGGAGGTTAGCGCGCTTTGCATTTATTTGTTTATTTTATTTATAATGAACCGGGTGAAAACAAACAAGATTTTTGTTATGTAGATTTGACTTTAATTAAGTTGTATTGTTTTTATTTAAAATTACTGAAATTTTGACTGAAAGGTTTTTGCTTATTTTTTATTCGCATTGTTCAAATTGGTATAAATAGCGCCCACAAAATTTATCTCGATTTAGTTTACACTTGAAAAGTGATGCAAAATTTCTAAAATTGAAATGAATTCAAGTAGTATTTTCGCGATCGTCTTTGTCGTTCTACGCTGCTTCTTAGCCAAAACGAATGCCGAGTTTCGTGTTGTACGTGGAGAAGATATTAGTAGAGAGGAAAGCACTCATACTGTAGCAATACTTTTTGATTCCCAGTATATTTGCGGTGGTACCTTAATCTCTTTGGAGTCGGTGATTACAGATGCATGTTGCATATACGAATTCAGGGAAGAAAATCTCAAGGTTATGGCTGGTGTAAACTATTTAAAAGGAAGAAACAATAATCGTCAAGAAAGCGGAGTTTGCGACGTAAACTTTATTGATGGGTATAACGGAAAATTCGAATCTATAGCTGTTGTTAAAATGGATCCAGGTTTTCAAAGGGTGGACAATATTGTAATTCCTGCAATTATTTGCCCTATGCATACCCCATTAGGAGCGGGCAGGGATATGCGTGTTATTGGATGGGGTACGGGAACTTATCTCACAAGTGCTTGGATGCCTGTAGTAGAAAAGGGTCAATGCGAGGACCTTTATAGAACTAAGAAGCCATCGTTCGTTTTACAAGACACAACCATTTGTGCTGGATGTGAAGGAAGTTGGCTTAATTCTAGAGATGCTGGGGCAGGGGCATTTGTGGATGAAAAACTTTGTGCAGTAGCAACCTCTTATAATGCTGGCTCCAATATTCCGAATATATTTACAGATTTAAGAAATGAAACACTTAGATCATTAATGGGTGTCAATTAATAAATTCACTGTTGAGTGGAATATCAACCGTACTCAACAGAACACCGGATTTCGAAACATTTTGAGATATGGTGACATTCCACTCAATAGTCGATACATGTTTTATATATCATGCACATTTTATATATCATTTGTTTTATATGTCATATACAAATAAATTGTTATGATTGCGAGTAAACTAATATTTTTGATTGTATGCAATGAAAGTGGTACGTATGTAAATTCCTCAAATTCTGAGGCCAAAGTTTGATGACGTGTATGATTAGATCATGAGATAAGAAGAAAATTGCGGAACAACAACTTTGAGGCACTGGTAAACTCGGTGTAAAACAGCTGATCCAACCAACTCTTTGGAAGTCAACGTAACCAGTTATTGAAGTCATAGAATAACGCCTTAGTCATAACGATACCATAGCCAACAAATTAGTTTTTGGTTTACATCCATACCCATAATCTATAAATGTTTGCGCTGGCGAATTTATTCACATGTTGGAGATTTTTCGTTTCGAAAATTTTTACATTTTCTATTTCATGGAGTTATCACATATTTTAAGTTAAGCAGGCGCTCAGGCGCGCAGGCAGGGGAGGGGAGGGTTTGTGGGTTATATTTGATCATAAAACTCCTGGTCATTATTTGAGTAAAAGCAATTTTAATAACACGTACACGTATATTTTGTTATGTCGTGTTTTCTAATTGCCAGTTGCTAGGCAAAAAACAGCAACAATGACATTAACACCCCGATTCTAGTGTGGTAACAACATTCTTCACCACGGTAACGAAATCATGTGGCACCTTTTACACCCTTTTGGTATTCTACCTGCGAAAGTAGCCGGATAATTTTTTACCCACAAAAGTAGGTGGTTACATCGAAATAACCACACAACAGCTGCTGTTCAGAAAAGGGCAAAACTGAAAAATAACGAATTGTAAACGCAAATAAGTAAAGATAATACTAAAAAAGTGTTGCCTCTTGCTATAAATATTTGCTTACATATGTACTTTCACAGAATAAATTACAATATACCTATGTAAAAAATTATCATGCATAATATGCATATACACATCGTCCCGTTTATTCGTTAACCTCGTATCTACAAGTGAGACATTTTCGGTAAAGCGAACACGGTTGCCACACCATGTTTTTATTTGGGACCAAAATTCATCGAAAAAAGAACCAAATTTTTGTTTTATTTTATTAGTACAAAATACAAAATTTTAGGATGTTTCTATATAAACATAGTGAAGACTTTCCTTTAATTCAAGCTGAACAAACAAATATATGGGCATGCAACCAAAAATGATATTTTGACATAGGATAAGTCTATGTCTTCCACCAAACAAACGTTGTGAACCTAGTTTTGGTCACAAAGCTCTTGGTTCCAGCATTATGTTGTTGATTGGAATGATATGGTGCAGTTAGGTTTTAGTAAGAAACGGTTCAAAATTTGCGTTCTGGTGTTGCCGAACTATGTATGTGGAAAACACAGTAAATCATAAATGAAACTAGGCAATTTTGTTAGTGCTATTTTTATAGATGCTTACTTTTTCTCTTAAGGTTTAAACTTCATATCAGAGCCTGGATTCAGTAGATGTGAGTTTTGATCCCAGGCCTCAGGGCATCTGCTAGCACCTACGGGAATAATTTTGTACAAAACATTTCTTCCGAAATTAAATCTTATTTGCATTTGCTTCCATCTGTCTTCCAGTTAAAATATTTCTTGTGCGAAGATACTTAGCGTGGCTTAACACCACAATAGTCCTGGAATTCCTTGAACTCATTGAACTGGGCGAGAAAGATTTAAATATCAAAGTTCCAAACGAGAAGTAATGCATCGAATTTCCTTGTATAAGTTTTGAAAGTGTTAGGCTCACGACAGAGTGCTCGCTATAAGCTATGCTAGGCGAGAAGAAATTTCTATTTTCATATATTTTACATAGTGTTGTATAACCGATCGAAATATCTAGCCGTTATTAATATTATTATAAAACAAGAGTTTTTTTTTTTTGATTAGTCGGTTATTTCATCAACAATTAACGACAATGTGTTTGCCAACACTTTTCTTTTTAATGCCTCGCTTAATTATATCATAGGTGAAATGTTATTGTTCTGGTACATTTTACTGACTGAGCAATTTTTTATGGTGAGAGTTTCATTGAAGTAAATTCAAAATTATATGGGGGCAAACGAAAGTGTGGCGAATTTTTGGGCAATATTGTGAATTTTTACCTGAGTGAAAAAGAAAGAAAAGTACCAATCGTGGCTACTGCCTAAAAAGGACCAAAATTGAAGAAAAGGGACCAGCGGACCAAATGGGGTTGGAAGGGACCATTTTTGGTCCAAATGGACCAAAGTGGCAACCGTGAAAGCGAAGAAAACTACCATCCAAATTTCTCCACAGACACTGGTGAGTTTCTTGGTGATGACAGCGTTACCACTTGGGCCAAAATCGCGAATAAAAGAACTGGTAACGATATTAGGTTACATAATGTTCTGGGAACTATTTTACCGGTAACGCTCAGAATCGAGGCGTAAAAAGAGTTTTGCGTTTTGCGTTTTGCTATCACAATAACATAGCACACACAATATGTATGTGTGCACAATAACGCATAAATTTGGTAGTTTTTCTTAAAGCCGGTACACATTCGGCTTTGGCGTCGTTTTGGCGTTTGCGTTGCGCAAACAGTTGACTTTGAACACACACGTCTGGATTACAACCAGGGCCGGCTCTACCATATACGCGAACTACGCGACCGCCTAGTGCACCAAGTTCTAGGGGGCAACAAATTCGATAAACACTTTTGTACTAAAATCCTTTTTGAACAACAAAAAAAAAATATTGTAGGGGCCCTATATTTAGTTTCATTAAAAAATATTTTATTTTCGCCTTTGTTATATTTTACAACACAACTTGTCTGGTTTCATGCCCAATTTAGTATTTTGTTGACGATACCAATGTCGGTTGCGAGTAGCGAGCGTAGCTTTTCGAAACGGAAATTAATCAAAACATACTTGTGTTCGGCCATGACTCAAGAAAGGCTTGTCGGTTTAACATTGCTATCAATAGAGCACAAAATTGCGCAAAAATTAGATTTAAGTAAAATTATATCAACTTTCTCTGATATGAAGGCGCGGAAAACGAAGTTTCAGTAAACTCTAATATAATTAAAAATACTTTTGTGTGTTATATTTTCGTTCTTTTGTTGAAAAAAATATATTTAATATGCAAAAGAAATATTCTGTTGTTTTATTGACACTAAGTTTGAATTTAATATTTCTGATCTCTAATTTTCTGATCTCCAATTTCTTTCTATAAATACGGGAGAAAGGGGCCGCAAATAATAACTCGCCTAGGGCCCCAAATTTTCTTGAGCCGGCCCTGATTACAACCCAACAAGCAAAGCAAACGTAATGTATGTTTTTTATAACTTTTCTGAAAAAAATGAAGCTTACAAAACCTCAATTTTTATACTCAGAGTGCTTTGCACACAGTGTATATTAACTTTGATTGGGTAACGGTTGGTTGTACAGGTATAAAGGAATCGAGATAGACATAGACTTCCATATATGAAAATCATCAGTATCGAAAAAAAATTTGATTAAGCCATGTCCGTCTGTCCGTTAACACGATAACTTGAGTAAATATTGAGATATCTTCACTAAATTTGGTACACGAGCTTATCTGGACACAGAATGGATTGGTATTGAAAATGGGCGAAATCGGATGATAACCACGCCCACTTTTTATATATATAACATTTTGGAAAACACAAAAAACCTGATTATTTAGTAAATAATACACCTAGAATGTTGATAAAATCAATTTTACAAATATTATTAATCATAAATCAAAAATTGTTAAACGTATCGTAACAAAATTCGGCCGAGAGGTTGCCTTTACAATAAGGAATGCTTTGAAGAAAAATTAACGAAATCGGTTAAGGACCACACCCACTTTTATATAAAAGATTTTTAAAAGGGTCGTGAACGAATAAAGTAAGCCATATCTTTGCAAAAAAGAGCTTTAAATCAATGGTATTTCATTTCCCAAGTGTATTTAACACACTAAATAGGAAAAACTTCAAATTTTAATAAATGGGCGTGGCACCGCCCCTTTTATGACTAAGCAATTTTCTATGTTTCCGGAGCCATACCTCGAAGAAAAATTAAAGGATCGTAATAAAATTTGGTACACAAATTTTCCCTATAGCAGGAAAGATTTCTAGAAAAAATGGACGATATCGATTAAAGACCACGCCCTCTTTTATATAAAAGATTTCTAAAAGGGTCGTAGACGAAAATAATAAGTTATAACTTAGCAAAAAATAGTTTTGAATCAATGATATTTCACTTATCAAGTTTTATTGTAAGAGGAAATGAGGAGACATTTTTTTTAAAGGGGCGGTGCCACCTGTTATGCAGAAAAGTGATTTATCTGAAATGAAATATACAATTGAAGCTCACGCTGAGTATATAATGTTCGGCTACACCCGAACTTAGACACAGCGTCAATAAGCGTCAGTAATCGAGACATCTACAAAGGCGAACCCGAAGAATACTTCCGACGGTCGGTTTAAATCGTTTGTAGTTTTTTATTTATTTATTTATTTATTAACAATTTTTGTTGTTAGGCCTTGAGCTCGATTCGAACCTGCGATCTTAAAATCAGTAGGCCGATATAACAACAAAAATTGTTAATCCATCCCAGAGCACGGGGAAAAAAGTGTCAATAAATTATGACACTATGGCGGCATTGCCAACAAACAAGTCCAATTTTCACAGCCATTCTGCAACAGATGTCGCAGTGTTGTGAATATCAATTGGCACGAAACAGAATAGAAGTAGGATTAATGAAGACAAACAAAAAACCGCTGTGATGGCTGAATGGTTATAGCAGCGGCGCCTAAACGTTGCCGATGAAGGAATTTAGCAGTTCCCGAAATGGATCTATACAACGAGCTTTGGCAGTTGTCTAAAATTTTTTCTTACTTCTATTCTAATTTAAAAATTTTTCCAATTAAGAAAAAATTTATCATAACAATAATAATGATAAAAAATTATTGTTAGGCCTTGAGCTCGATTCGAACCCGCGATTTATTTATTAACATATATATTCATCCTGACACAACAATTTTGAAAAAATTATTTAACAGTGCCAGTCACGTATGATACAATGAGATATTCTGACAATTAAAAATAAAAAAATAAAATAAATGTAAGACGCGATAACCTCCGAAGAGATACAAAGCCGAACTTCTCTTCCAATTTGCGTCGTGCTCCTCTTGATTTTCCCTACAAATTGGCCGGACGGGACCTACATGTTTTATGCCGACTCCGAATGGCATCTGTAAGGCAGATGAGTTTTCACTGAGAGCTTTTCATGGCAGAAATACACTCGGAGCGCTTGCCAGACACTGCCGAGGGGCGACCCCGCTTAGAATCATTTTCTTCTAATTGAAAAACCTTATTTCTAAAATTTTGATGTTGCTTTGCCCGGGGTGCGAACCCAGGGCATACGGTGTGGTAGGCGGAGCACGCTACCATCACATCAGCAGTACTTAACATAAAAAGGAGAAAAGTAAGAAAATGAGAAATAAGGATGCATTATAAAATGGAACACAAAGAGGAGAAAGAAAATGAGGTAAAAATATTTTGGAAAAAGAAAATATATAAAAGTTCACATTCAATAGTGTATAAGGTATTAAAATATAGCTGCAGTGATTAACAATAATTTTAAAAGCTAAACATTTTATTTCTAAATTGCCGTATATTAGTAAGAAGCCTTAAACTAACTGAAAGTGAGTTCCAAAGACGTACCGCATAAATAAGTAATGCAATGTAAATAAGCAGTGCCGACCTTATTGAAAAAATCTGAATAAATAATTTGTTTCCTTCGTATGAATAACCTTATGTATGAACAACACTGTTCTGAATTTTAACAAATTTTCAAAAGAAATATTTAACAACTTTACGGCATACGCAAACACATGGTCAAGTCATTTCAGCCTAAACTCATATCTGGCGATGTTGTTATAAACCATGAATCAATTACTAGAGGTTTGTTCTCCAATGATGGCAGCACTATCTCAAAATTTGTTTCAAAAACTCCCTGTATGAACATAAGTTCAATGCATTTTGACATAAGTGAGCGTTAATGAAAAGCACTCTGAGATGAAGCGTTCTTCAATCTAACTCTAATATAGGGCGGTTTTGTGACAAATCCTGAATTGAAGTTTTTGAAAAATATTTTGAGATAGCACGATTTTGAATAGGCAGCCGATATGGGGTGATACGCTACTCAGCAGCCGCAATGAACTGACAAAAACAAAAATAAAAGAAAATGGCTTATTGTCTTAGAACCTTATATTCCTACCTTGACTTTGACAGAACAGTTAAGCTTTCCTGCAGTCCTGCTACACAGGGAGTATTCGCCTTTTTATTCTGAAATTTCAGAAAGCTCTTTTCCGTTAAGTATTCATGGAAGCGTTCCGGATAAACCGACTTTTAATACGCGCCCAAAAATATCGAGAGAAGTGTCAAAGACGCGTATTGACCTCGATAACAATAATTCGAAGACGGAAATAAAAATTTAAGCTCGTTCAAAAGATATTGACGAAAAACCGAAAAATGACCAGGGTTGCGTTAGCGGCCTACAGCCGAGCTTATAAGAAATTACCCTGGCCGGTCCACCAATGAGGTAGGATCCAAATTAAATGCGTGCAAAATCCCTTTGTACACAAAATCTTTTTCAGTGCACAAAAACATTAGAACAATCACATGAAAATTGCCAACTTCAACTGCAAATATCTCCGGACACAGATATAATTTTTCTTTTCCGCCTTCCCATTATTGTTGTCGAGGTCACCTCTCCCGATATTTTTGGACGCGTATTAGCAGTAGACACCTGTTCTAGACTTTTACCTGAATAAGTTAACATGCCCAATGAGTACATTTCGTTATGGCATCTCCATTATTTACTTATGACATTTTTACGTGAATATACTTGATAACGATATCATAAAATCTAATTTTTGTAAAATATTGCACAAATTTTAAATACAAAAGTCATAAAAATGAAATTAGTCATGAGAAAAAAAAATATTACATATTTCATAGCAAGCTTTGTAAACGTAAGCCATCTTAAGTATCATATTAAATCAACCAAAAATTCAACTGTGTACAAAGCATAAGTAGAAGTTAAAGTTTTATGGTCACCCAGTGGCAATTAAGACAGAGCAGTGCAGAAATAAATAAACAAAATTAAAATATTTGTTACTAATGCCCGGTTGCGCTGGCGCATGTACTTGGTAGTATTAAGCATATTTATCACCACAATCTCACTAGTTGTGGGTATCATTAATTAAATATGAATTTTCATTACCTTACTAGAAGACCCGGCAGACGTTGTTCTTCCCTAAACTTGGCCTATCTGCATACATTTTAATGAGCTTTTTCCGTCTAACTCTGCCCTCCCGCCCTCTTCTCTTTTTCCTAATACTTTTATTCACTCCCACCTTCGTCTTTTTCGCTTCATCTATCTCCATCTTCGTTTCATTCTATCTCTTTCTCAGTCTTCTTCTCCTTCTCTCTTTTCCCTTCTCTCAAGTTCTTCTCATTCTTCTTCATCCCCTATTGCCTGTCCCACAGGGTGGTATGTATTTTGTCCCAGTCCCAGTCCCATGCAGATATTCGTTGCTTTTGAAATTCGGCTTAAAAATTGCACATGGAACAACAATAGACCCTCCTGAATTAAGAAAAATGTCTCAGTACCTCAAACCACGGGCCCCCTCAGAAACCACGGGCCCCTCTCGCCGGCCCTAGTGATGTGCTATACTTGATATATTCGCTGACCTGAAAATGTGAGTACCGGTGCGTATACGTAACATTTTATTATTACGTATAAACAAATAAAAAAAATTTGCAATAAAATAATATTGCGACTATAAACTGAGATATAAACTATCATATATTTCAAGTTACATCAAACTACACACGGGGTGAAAACAAATTCAAAATCGGTTCAGTAGTTTAGGAGTCCATCGGGAACAAACATAGTGACACGTGTTTTTTATGTATAAAAATGTCTATAGCTTTTATTGCCTTGTACCTACATTGTCACTGTTTTTGACGAAGCCAGGTGGGAATAAGAGTTACATAGTGATGTACGATGCTTGACAACGATATCATAAAAACTATTTTTTGCAAAACATTGCACAATAAATACAAAAATCATAAAAATAAAACAAGTCATGAGAAAAAATAGAATATTACATATTTCACAGCCAGCTTTGTAAACGTAAGCCATCTTAAGTATCATATTAAATCAACCAAAAATTCAACTGTGTACAAAGCATAAGTAGAAGTTAAAGTTTTATGGTCACCCGGTGGCAATTATGACAGAGCAGTGCAGAAATAAACAAAATTAAAATATTTTTTACTAATGCCCGATTGCGCAGGCGCATGTACTTGGTAGTATTAAGAATATCCATCACCACAAGCTTACCAGTTGTGGGTATCATTAATTAAATATGAATTTTCATTACCTTATTATTGCGGCGACTCGGTCGTAATTTTTTGTGACTTGAGACACCATTGCGTATACTTTATGAGGTATCCGGCGCAGTGGATTCTGAAACAAAAAGATTGTGAAACAGAAATATGAATTATTTTCATAATTTTTTTTTAATTTTAGTGTTTGTGTTGCCTTAATATCATATACATATCTTTTACATTCATATAGCTAATAATTATAATTCAATTGCTTGTTTGTTGTTACCACGACAAAATTTACGATGAAGGCGTTACTCGCCACTGTATCGCTGGTACTTAAGATGACCCGCCAATTATGAAGCCTTTTTTGGTCTTTTATTTGCGTATTACTTCAGTCTTGTTTAATTGTACTGTAATTAAGCGGTGTCGCCTTTGTGACAAATTAATTATTGTTGCATAAGGTAAGTAAACATTTTCTTAGCGCTTGAGCTTTTTGTCTGTCGAAAAGATTTCTTTGTTGCAAACAATTTTTTGTTTAGGGAGGTTCCATGAGAAAGTGAACCTTGGTGCGGAGATAATTTTTCTTATTATACTGGAGACATTGTGGATACTAAAAATAAAGAAAATAAAAAATAAATGTAAGGCGCGATAACCTCCGAAGAGATTTTAGGCCGAGCTTCTCCTCCAATTTGCGCCGTGCTCCTTTAAATTTTTCTTACAAATTGGCGGGACGGGACCCAATTGTTTTATGTCGAGTGCGAACGGCATGTGCAAGGCAGATGAGTTTTCACTGAGAGCTTTTCATGGCAGAAGTACAATCGGAGTGCTTGCCAAACACCGCCGAGGTTCGATTCCGTTAAAAAAATTTTCTAATTTAAAAACATGTTTCTAAAAAATAAAATAATTATTTTTATTAGCGAATTTACATTAGTATTGTACTGCAATTCCCCTTATTTGCAATCTTCTGCTAACTTTCGAATCACTAAACTGTTGAATAAATAACTCTAATATTGAATAATGGAAAAATGGCCTTTATTAAAGTACTTCACAATAAATAATACTGCTATTGCTCGCCAGATAGCGTCTTAACCAAAACTGATTGTAGCGCCTCTACCTTTGGTGCTTTTATACTCTGTGATTTCCTCTTTGCATCTTCTAGGTGCTTCCAGAATTTACTTAGTTATACCTATATGACACTACTTTATTTTCGTGTATTTTTTCTTGTATTTTATATTTTATCTATCGTAAGTGTGTAAACTATATTTGAAAAAACTAACAAAATACAAGGAAAATACAATCTAGTTCATTAAAAACAAACGAGCCAGCTTGTATTTCGATAGGTTTTTTTGACATTCGGCCGTTTT
Organism: Eurosta solidaginis; assembly: GCF_040869045.1. Classification (NCBI taxonomy): domain Eukaryota; kingdom Metazoa; phylum Arthropoda; class Insecta; order Diptera; family Tephritidae; genus Eurosta; species Eurosta solidaginis. The sequence continues at coordinate 171,366,930 of NC_090322.1, read as the reverse complement.
TTTCTTTATTTTTTTCTGACACATGAAAATTTTGTTTTTAGTTCGAAAATTTGGTGCATAAAAACATAATTAAAACCAACTTTCTTGTGAAAAAAGTGAACCATTAGAGACCGAAGTAATTTTCGCATGTTATTTGCATTGTTTTTATTGTTAAAAGTGTTAATGTAAAAATAAAATGTAAAACATAAACAAAAACATGTCAAGCTTACTAATTTTTGGGGGAATAGGGGTCTCGGTTTTTCATGATAGAAATTGTTTTTGTGTTTTGAAGTTCCGATAAAGTTTCGTCAGTATTTTTAGCTTGGAATCCAAGCAAAATAAAGCAGTGTCATATATGCTTTGCTGCCATATAATTATAACTACAGATGCACGTGTAAAGCTTCTCATATGAATTTGTGAGCGGCACTTCCACAATTACAATTGCATACTTTCGGGAGCATCTCAGATAAGATATATGCATGTGTTTGTACATCTCTTCTCCGCTGCGTGTACGTACATATGTGTAGATATAATGATTGATTCGTTTATGTAGATACATAATGATTGATCTATGGATGTGCATGCAAGGCGCTGCTTAGCATCGTCTTAGAGATGGCAGTACCCCTTAGTGTTGCTAATATTCGTAACAGTATTTATACAAAATTATTTTAGTTAAATCTTATGAGCTACCTACATTACATATTTACATCAATACATACTTACATAATACATACATACATACATACATACATAAGTGTACAAAATATAATTAGGCGCTTTGCCAGCGAACTCTGTAGATACATGTATTAATTTCGGTGGGAAGCGCAAGCTCAGCATAAATAAAATTAGTTGTGGGAAATGCATAATAAGCAAAAACGGAATAGGTTATGGAAAATGGAGTTTTAAGTGTAAACAAGTCGTGCGAATAAATTGTGTGCAGGCAAGGTTTGTGGTGAGCAATTAGTCAGCTTTAAATAGAAATAGAAGAAGCCTCAAGTCACGTGACGTAGACCGTTGTAGCTCGTGTCGGAATATGTATGTACAAATGAATGAATATGTATGTAAGAGTTCAACGCATCTCAAGATATACCAAAACGAGTAAAAATATATGCTTGTACAAATGAGTGAATGACTGAATGAATGAATGCTACAGAGTGTGTCAGGTGGAGCACGATACCATCACAACACGGCGGCCGCACAAAAAAATTTTCAATCAACCTAAAAATATTATATTTGGGCTGAGTGCGAGTTCGCTAAAGTTTGGGTACCTAGACTAATATTAAACTACGGCACTGCTACATTTTAGACAAAAAAACTGTCAAAACTGTGCGAGTTAATTTGACAACTAAATATTGTTTGCTTATGCAAATTATTCAAAATTGCGATGACCTTGTATATGCAAGCTTCAACAGGGCAATGGTCGAGGGAGGTAAAGCATCCCTAGATAGAAGTAAAAGAAAATTTAGCGTCTCCAGCTTATGCAAAAGGCGCTTTTCCGGGCATCGTGAAGCACATGGATAGGGACGGATATCACCTTCTCAAGCTGAACCCTATGAACTGACTAACATTCCGTGTGGCCCATATAGCTTATTTCAGGGCAAATGTGGTGTGCTGAGCAGTATGATCCGATTTCGATGCACATATGATGATCAAGAATCCAATTCCGCCAGCAATAAAGCGAGGCTATTTGGAACCATCATTACACTACTCAAGAATCAATCGGACACCAACTTCTGCGCGAATCCTAGTCCCATGGTATATATGGTACTTCTTATGAATGCACAGGCGCAGATTGTTTGCACTCACAAATGGAAAAAAATGAAATAAAAGCATATATGTAATACTCCTATATTGCTACAAAAGGCTAGGTACATTCCCAAACATCAGAGTGTCGATATATTGCTGTTTGAACGTTTTTATACTCAGTTGAGCAGAGCTCACAGAGTATATTAAGTTTGATTGGATAACGGTTGGTTGTACATATATAAAGGAATCGAGATAGATACAGACTTCCATATATCAAAATAATCAGGATCGAAAAAAAATTTGATTGAGCCATGTCCGTCCGTCCGTCCATCCGTCCGTCCGTCCGTCCGTCCGTCCGTCCGTCCGTTAACACGATAACTTGAGTAACTTTTGAGGTATCTTGATGAAATTTGGTATGTAAATTCCTGGGCACTCATCTCAGATCGCTATTTAAAATGAACGATATCGGACTATAACCACGCCCACTTTTTCGATATCGAAAATTTCGAAAAACCGAAAAAATGCGATAATTCATTGCCAAAGGCGGTTAAAGCGATGAAACTTGGCAGATGGGTTGACGTTATGACACAGAATATAAAGTTAGTAAGATTTTGGACAATGGGCGTGGCACCGCCCACTTTTACAAGAAGGTAATTTAAAAGTTTTGCAAGCTGTAATTTGGCAGTCGTTGAAGATATCATGATGAAATTTGGCAGGAACGCTACTACTATTACTATATATGTGCTAAATAAAAATTAGCAAAATTGGATGAAGAACACGCCCACTTTTTAAAAAAAAATTTTTTTAAATTCAAATTTTAACAAAAAATTTAATATCTTTACTGTATATAAGTAAATTAAGTCAAAATTCAACTCCTGTAATGATATGATGCAACAAAATACAAAAATAAAAGAAAATTTCAAAATCGCCGTGGCTCCGCCCAGTTTCATTTAGTTTGTCTAGAATACTTTTAATGCCATAAGTCGAACAAAAATTTATCAATCCTTCTCAAATTTGGTAGGGACATAGATTCTATGACGGTAACTGTTCTCTGTGAAAATAGGCGAAATCGGCGGAAGCCACGCCCAGTTTTTATACACAGTCCACCGTCTGTCCTTCCGCTCGGCCGTTAACACAATAACTTGAGCAAACAACGATATATCTTTACTAAACTTAGCCCACCTACTTATCTGAACTCACTTTATCTTGGTATAAAATATGGCCGAAATCCGACCATAACCACGCCCACTTTATCGATATCGAAAATTACGAAAAATGAAAAAAATGCCATAATTCTATACCAAATACGAAAAAAGGGATGAAACATGGTAACTGGATTAGTTTGTTGACGCAAAATATAACTTTGGAAAAAACTTTGTAAAATGGGTGTGACACCTACCATATTAAGTAGAATAAAATGAAAAAGTTCTACAAGGCGAAATCAACAGCCCTTGGAATCTTGGCAGGAATACTGTTAGTGGTATTGCATATATAAATAAATGAGCAGTACCCGACAGATGATTTTCTGGATCACCTGGTCCACATTTTGGTCGATATCGCGAGAACACCTTCACATATACATCTAAGGGCCACTCGCTTTTAAAACCCTCATTAATACTTTTAATTTCATATCCATATCGTACAAACACATTCTAGAGTCACCCCTGGCCCACCCTAATGGCGATATCTCGAAAAGGCGTCCACCTATAGACCTAATGCCCACTCCCTCTTAAAATGCTCAGTAACACCTTTCGTTTGATACCCATATCGTACAAACATTCTAGAGTCACCTCTGGCCCACCCTAATGGCGATATCTCGAAAAGGCGTCCACCTATAGACCTAATGTCCACTCCCTCTTAAAATGCTCAGTAACACCTTTCGTTTGATACCCATATCGTACAAACATTCTAGAGTCACCCCTGGCCCACCCTCTTGGCGATGTCTCGAAAAGGCCTCCACCTATAGACCTAATGCCCACTCCCTCTTAAAATGCTCAGTAACACATTTCGTTTGATACCCATATCGTACAAACATTCTAGAGTCACCCCTGGCCCACCCTAATGGCGATATCTCGAAAAGGCGTCCACCTATAGACCTAATGCCCACTCCCTCTTAAAATGTTCAGTAACACCTTTCGTTTGATACCCATATCGTACAAACATTCTAGAGTCACCCTTGGTCCACCTTTATGGCGATATCTCGAAAAGGCGTCCACATATAGAACTAAGGATTACTCCCTTTAAAAATACTCATTACCACCTTTCATTTGATACCCATATCGTACAAACACATTCTAGAGTCACCCCTGGCCCACCCTAATGACGATATCTGGAAAAGGCGTCCACTTATAGACCTAATGCCCACTCCCTCTTAAAATGCTCAGTAACACCTTTCGTTTGATACCCATATCGTACAAACATTATAGAGTCACCCCTGGCCCACACTAATGGCGATATCTCGAAAAGACGTCCACCAATAGACCTAATGCCCACTCCCTCTTAAAATGCTCAGTAACACCTTTCGTTTGATACCCATATCGTACAAACACATTCTAGAGTCACCCCTGGCCCACCCTAATGACGATATCTCGAAAAGGCGTCCACTTATAGACCTAATGCCCACTCCCTCTTAAAATGCTCAGTAACACCTTTCGTTTGATACCCATATCGTACAAACATTCTAGAGTCATCCTTGGTCCACCTTTATGGCGATATCTCGAAAAGGCGTCCACCTATAGAACTATGGATTACTCCCTTTTAAAATACTCATTACCATCTTTCATTTGATACCCATATCATACAAACACATTCTAGAGTCACCCCTGGCCCACCCTAATGGCGACATTTCGAAAAGGCGTCCACCTATAGACCTATTGCCCACTCCCTCTTAAAATGCTCAGTAACACTTTTCGTTTGATACCCATATCGTACAAACAAATTCTAGAGTCAGCCCTGGTCCACCTTTATGGCGATATCCCTAAATGGCGTCCATCCATAGAACTATGGCCTACTCTCTCTTAAAATACTCTTTAATACCTTCCATTTGATACACATGTCATACAACCACATTCCAGGGTTCCCTAGGTTCATTTTCCTACATGGTGATTTTCCTTATTTTGTCTCCATATCTCTCAACTGAGTATGTAATGTTCGGTTGCACCCGAACTTAGCCTTCCCTACTTGTTGTTTTTGTACTCAATAGTCGAATGTAGCTAAATTTTAATTTTTTCTTGTCACACTTATGCTGCTACAATCACAAAATTTTATAGGCTGTCTTGCTTTGATTTCGAATTCAAAACACATTGCGAGCATTTTCTATTAGCAATATAGGAGTATTACATATATGAATAAAAGTATCTAAACATTTTTTTTAACGTTTGCCTTACTGACAGTTTCCAGTTGTTTAGGTTTTTTCTCAATTTAGATAGCAATTTAGACAAACTAGAACCCAGCCTAAAACTGTGCGAGTTTACTTGACAAAATGAGATCGCAGCCACTGCATGCAAGTACTCAGAGGAGGATTTCCCCATCCAACAGAGGTGATTGCTTGCAAACTGTTGCTTCCCTAAGTAGCTCTGAACAGCGCAGTTGCGCGAGATGTAACTATGGCCTCGGACCTATATTATACTCAGGTTGCACTTGCCAGTTAGCTTATTTAGAGCTTTCCAGCTATTTAACGTCACTAATGATGATGTATCACTACATTGCAGGGATTTTATGGCAGCTTGGCAGTCGTAAAAAATGGAATAAGAGTTAGTTACCGGCAGGTTAATTAAATAGAGGGCAGCTTCCCAGATAGCTTTAAGCTCAGCTTGATAAAACACTGCAGTGGTCTGGTAAGCGTAGGATCTTATTTGTATTGAGCATCTCTGAGAATATTTCACTGTCAACTCTGTTGATCAGTTTAGATGGAGATAGAGATTTCTTGGCTTCAGGTTCCATGCGATTTGCGCACTCGATCCTCTCCGGGACCTTCGTGGGAAATTTGTTTTCAAAGCAAGGGAAAGGTATTGTGTGGTCTAGCTTTAAGAATGTATCGGAGACTTTCTTCAGGATTTGGGCATGCCCAAACCTGTAGTGCGTTCAAGGTTTGCTGCATTGAGCCTTGCCCCGATAGAGATGGCAGAATATTTCCTATTAAGGTCAGTAGGGAAAAGAAATAGTAGTAATAGTAGTAGAGAGAAGAATAGTATGGTATAGGGCACCGCAAGTAAGCACAGCGGCCCAGTAAGCGAAGCTCTTTTGAGCTTCGATATCGAGAGCCGTCCACCATACGGTGACTCCGTAGAAAACTATGACTGGCACCACTGCCAGGTCCTAGAAAATTTCTAGTATTTGCCAAGAGAGCAGTATCATTCTATAATATAAGTTGTGCTACTTCCTTGGGCTTTTCTAAGAGCAATTCGAAACTCGGAAAAAATTTACGATTTTCCATCGCGTGCTCGAGCATAAATTTCTCTAAAAAAACATGTTTGGTCAAAATCACCATAAATTGGAGATATATACTAATATAGCATGGCCTCATCTTCCTCTGATCGTCAGCACAGCAAATTAAACACTTTTTGTCGCAATTATTAATCTACAAATTTTCCAGAAGTATGCAAGCAAAAACTTAAAACTAAAAAAATATTTCTAAAAATTACACTACCATCGCAGTTGTTTTGCAATGCCCCAAGCAAGGTTGTGTTTAGCTTCTTATGAATTGGGTGTAATTGTCAAAGCACTTTATAAAAGAAAACCCAAGTTTTACTAAAACTATTTAATTTTTATAGCTCGCGTGAAATAAGAATAATAAAAAAATTTTATTAATATTGTCACGAATATTAGCAATACTAAGGTATACTATCATCTCTAAGCCGGTGCTAAGCAGTGACTTGTACGCACATCATTAAATCAAGCATTATGTCTTCACACATGTACGTACACGCAGCAGAGAAGAGAGGCACAAACACATGCAGATATCTTATCTAAGATGCTTCCAAAAGTATGCAATTATAATTGTGCTCACATACACGCTCATATGAGAAGCTATAAACGTAGTAATTTCATAGCTGATAACCAACTAGTAAATTCTAGAAATGGAAGCGCCTAGAAGATGCGAACGAGAAATCACAGAGTATAAAAGGCAGCAACAGTAGAGGTACGACAATCAGTTTCATTTAAGCAAGCTATTGGTTGTGAAGTACTTTAATAAAGGCCATTTCGCATTATTAAATATTGGAGTTATTTATTCAACAGTTTAGCGATACGAACGTTAGTAGAAGGTTGGAAATATGAGGATTGAACTAAGTTCGTTACAATATCAATGACAAATTAAACGTATTTTTGTATTTCATTTATAGCGTTATAGTAGCTTATTGCTTTTAATGTATGAACTAATTTATTTTTGTTTTTATTTTTTGATAATTTAATAATTTGAGAAAAAATGTAACGTCGAGATGAAGAAGGCCACAGCTTGTTGATTATACTATGCAAATATCTGCAAAGCTTTTTTTCACGGTAGTGAGATTCCAACCTGCATTCCTACGAAAATTAAACGGTTGATCAACACATTCAGCTAAAGCGATGCTTTTGTTGTTGTGAAAAGAAAACTAAATCACTTACCAGCCTAAATAGTTACGTATTTGTATCTAGATAGCTTTTTATGTTTGTAAACAAAGTCACACTAAACCAATTGTAAAGAAGCACAAACGTCACGATTCAATGACAACGTTAACATGCTAATTGCACAAATTTTCTATATTTGTAGGTATTTTACACTGAAAGAGGGTTGCTTATATATATATAAGTGTACCTACACATATTTCTATAGCTACATTAGAGTGGCCCTTATTTGTGTGTAAAAAAATTTTCAAATTTTTAAGGTCTTACTCCCTGAAATGGTTATATATAAGGAGCAAATAATCCTCACAATATTGTGACTTAATTGACCAACGTAAACTCGTGCCACAAACGTGTTCAAATAATGAACCAAGTCATTTACCACTCTTGGGTGCTGATATGAAGGTGATTCAACAGACATATATGTTTACATATTACAGAAATTAGATCCTCTCAACTTTTCATTTATTTAGCAACAAATAATTCATGTACATATAGGTAAAAAAATGTATAAAATAATTAACTTAAATCCTGCTGAAGCTTCATTGAAAGCGTTTGTTTTTGATAATTTGGATACTTTTTTTTGTAATCCGACACAACTTGTATGATAAACTGTTTCTGATCTTCATCCGTGCTCAACTTGGAGTTATACTCTTCGATCAACCGTCCACCTCTCTCTGCTGTGTCATTTACAACCTTAATTTTTTTAGCAATTTTTTTCGCCTCTCTATACTCTTTATTCGACTCCCATCCGAAGGCTGATTCATTTAAAAAAGAGGCACTTATACCAAATCGATTAAAAAATAATTTTGTTGCTGGTCAAGTAAACTGGTGCAGTCCTTTGTTCGTCTGTAACAACCGTCTGTTACAACCGAACGTGTAATCATTACTCTTTTAGGTGGCCGCATTTCTTCTTCCGGTTCAACTACATTATTTATGTTTGTTCGCATATTCTCCTTCGTTTCAAAGTCAATTTCATCATCAAATAAGGAAAATGCCATTGCTTCAGGACTTAGATACCATAGATGATTAAGCAATTTACCTAAAACTGTACCCGATAATTCTTCATTTACATTTCTAAATTCATGCATATCCATAATAAGCTTAAAGTCAGTCTGTGGCGCTTTCGTAGAAAGTGAAATAAAAAGCAATACTCCACATAAATTTCTACTATAAAGAGGCAAAGGTCACATAACGCTGAAGAAGTAGAAGCATTCAGCCTAAATTCAGTTCTAAATAGATATATTTTTAAAGTATAAATGGCCTTGCACATCCACCGAGCGCGATGCATTGCTCCTGGGTATTTAAAGCTCATATTTTCCTTTGGAAATTCGCCAAAGAAAATCAAACAAAGTACAGAAAATTCTTCATAATCGTTTCGAGTAAAATTGTGTAAGGATCTCAAAAACTCCACTATCGTGCATTTATCCAGATTGAAAATATCAGATATTTGTTTTTCTTCAACTCCAGGTAAGAATTTGCTTTTATCAATATTTGGCCAGCCATCTTGAAATCTTTTAAACAATGGAACATTGGGACCAGACGATTTGGGAAGTTTACACTCAAAAGCTGCTCTTAACAATATTTTAGTTATATGATGTCTACAGGGCAGGTAAAGAAGTTGTCTTTCTAGAAGGCCTTCCAGAAGAACGCACGCTCCATTCAGTGCACCAGTGTTGATCGCAGTTGTGTCGAAAGAACAAGCTTTTACAGAACTATCAAAACCCCAGTCAGACAAGGCGTGAAAGACAGCTTCTGTTTGTATTTTCCCAGTACCATTTTCAAGGGACGGCACGTATAGAATTTGTTTTATATCCCCATTAGTTATAATAATCGGAAGTCTATCAACTATTTCACGACCCATTAATCCAGGTAAAAGATTTCCATCCCAGTGAACTACTGCCGCATTCAGATCAATGTTATTGAACATCTTTTTTATTTTTTCAGCTTTATTCTTTCGAAGTTCCCGCCGGCATCTTGGAAGGGATGTTCTATTTAACACCAAAGTATTCAAATCATGACCCAACGTATCAGCAATAGCGGAAATTAAGTCACCTGCTTTCTTCCGCGTCTTCTTTGTGGAACATATCCCTCAATTTTCCTATCTAATGGTTTTCTGACACAAATGGTTGCCTCACTTTCGCTTGTATCATAAAGGTCAACTTCTTCAGCTAAAAAATTGTATTGCGTCATAATCAGAATAAGACTTACTTGTCACGGTAACTGCCGATACAACTTACCTGACTCCTCCAATATTTGATTCCAACTCCGAAGCATTTGCGTGACTAGCCAAAGCAGCACTTACTAGAAGTGATGCTGCCAATGCTCGAATTTCGGGCCGTTTGTGGCACGGGTTAAAGTTGTTCAATCGGGTGGAAATTTTTAAGGAACTCATTTTTTATCACATACAACCATTTCAAGGGGTAAAACCTAGACATTTCCGATTTCGCAAAATAAGGGCCACTCTAAGCTACATATGTGGTATAACTGCCGGTACCTTCCAAAAAACATTTTTGTCAATTCTTAGTTTGAGATACATTTGTGAAGCAGCCCATTTCTCACATTTCAAACGTTAGTTTTCAAATGCATTTCAAATAACCGCTGATAGCATTCTCAAGCTAAAAGGCACATTTTTAATATGGAATTTTTCTTTATTTTCAAATTGAGAATTTTTGGATTCTCAACTCCACTGTTGTGCCACTTTCGGTAATCAAATTCATTATTTGCCTCACTTCACTTTTAACTCGTTTAGAGTTATGCATAATGTAGTACAATATAACTTAATATTATTAAAATGTATAAATAATTTCTTATTTTTTCACTTTATATTCAACTTCACTCAATAAAATCGCTTGTTTACATTACAGCTAAAATATGCAAATTAGAGATCGACGAATTATCAACGGCACTATCGATAGCATTGGTGTAAAATAAGCATGTTGTACTATGTTTTATTTTACTTTTGGGTTTCATGTACACTTATTATGTACTTTAAATTTGGCGCAAAAAGTATTGACATTATTATTAACGAAAATATTCCATGATATCGTTGGTTTTCAACCAGAATGGAACGAAATGCAAGTATATCTCAAACCATTCTCAAATTGAAGAACAACGTTTGAGAAAAGGTTGAGAGAATATTTAGCTTCAAATGATTAATAATGCTGAATATCAAACTGAGAATTAATGTTTTCTCGAACATTTGAGAGAAAAAAATTTTCAAGTATGTCTCAAATTATTCTCAACTTGAAGGAAAAGTCGAGTTTGAGAAAAAATTGAGAAAATATTTCGTTTCAAATGATAAATAATGTTGAATATCAAACTGATAATCAATGCTTTTATCAAACATTTGAGATTTTTTTTTCAGTGTTTGTTGGGCTTCGTCTGTCAAACATAAAAAACACGTACGTGCACAAACATACATTCCCTAACACTATATTTACGAATAACAACAAGAATCAATGGCAGCTTTTTAGTTAGTTTACAATGTACATATGTACAGTTGCGAACAAGAAAATAGCAATAGCAAGTTTTATCAAATTTCATCAATTAATTTTTTTTTCCGATAATTTAAGAAAACACTTAATGACTTTCGTAACTGAAATTATGCAAAACCAGACTCAAAACGCTTTCAGTTTTGTAGCCCAATCAATTTTAGTCTTAGTTATGAGTTTCTCAAAGTTCGAATTGATTTTTAACAATTTTTTTCCTTATTATTTAAGAATTCATGAGTTTAACACGCGCTTATAATAATTGAATATTCAATTATTATGTTTGTTTCAGAAAATCTGAAAAGAGAAAAACATTTACTGGCATATTGCGATAGTACCATTTCGAAAACCGTCACGTAATCATCATCAGGCAATTTCGTAATGCTATCAAAGGTTTCACCCAGATCCGAACCGCGAATCACACGGTAAACTGCTGTTGCCTTAACCATTAGATTATTCTGCTTGTATTTGTTTCCTGGCGTAATTCAGTTTATCCCATTTCTACACTAGCAACACAATTGAGACATTCTACACTAGCAACACAATTGAGACATTCTGCGTCTATATTAATTTGTGTGTTATGTATATTTGTTTTTGTAAAGTTTCTTTTTCGTTGCGAATGAGAAGATTTGTAAACTCGGGCTCAGTTTCTTTTAGAAAACATATGTTATGGTTTTCGCATTTACAGTGGAAGCAGTAAGGAAGGCGGTCGGCATGATGTGTTGGTGCACAGTGGCTAGTCATTGTCGGCTGGGGCGGGTCCTTGCCAACCTTACTGTTCCTGCGCCATAAACAGAAAAAAGTTCCTATCATGCCTATCAAAACGAGCAGCTGTCGAATTCAAAACAAACTGACAGAAGCGCAGAGACCGACTCAAAACGCTTATAATTCAAACTAAAACAACATCCGGCTGAACCGGATGTCACGGACAGACCGTTAACATTCAAAAAAATTCAAAAATCTAAAATTCAAAAAAAAACTGGCGCAAAAAAAAAAAATTACCGAACCGGACATGACCGGTTACTAACTCTAAAAACCAAATTCAAAAAAAACTGCTGAAATTAAAATAAAATAACCAATGGGAAAATAAACATAAAGGGCCGAATATATATAGGGGGCGCCGCGGGTGTTGTTGCGACGCCCGGTGCTAGACCCACCCTCAAAATCCATGGCCACCGACGCACCTATTTTTCGGTGGCCCCTTACCTGGTAACCCTACGTGCCTTCTAAATAAATGGCGACGCCAGCATTCCCATTTTAAATATTAATTTATTTACAATTCATTATCAAAACATTTCAGTAAAAACTTATTCCGTATATACCTGGCATTACAGGCTATATAACTAAAGCTATACTAAGGCTTATGAAAAATTATTATAAGGGAAACCTTAAGCAAAAGAAAACTCAAGGGTAAGTGTATTTTAAGATGTGATAGTATCTGACTTACTTGGATATACTTGTCCACGGCGAGTACAACCCAAGGCTCCTAAGAAAATTGCTACTCTAAGTTTTCCTCTTTCTTTCTTACGCTAGATTAGTAGGGGTACCATCCCGACGCGTACCTGTACTCCCTCTTTAAAAGTTTCCTCAACTTCCTACCTATTCTACCTTCATTATGTTTTACTTTATTTTACCTTACGTTCCTTCCTTTTCTATTTTTTTTCTTGTATAATCCTGGTAAGTAGTGTTGTTCGGGTTTTAATAAGGTTTCCAAATAATATAGATACATAAATAATAAAGCAACTTAGGAATAAATACGCAATATATTTACAGAGGCACGTCTCTTAAAAATTCAAATTTGTGCTAAATAAACAAGACTGTCATATATTTCTTTTTATCATTTACGCAAGCTAGCAATTGATTGTTAAAACCTCGTCAAATCAGAGTTTGGTTAACATTGTGTTAAAAGGTTTTTACTTACAAGCTCAAGTAAAGTTACTGTAAACTATGATTATATATTTAACTGATGCTGTGGTTCGCTGTTTCATAAGCAATGAAGGGAGAAAACTTGTAATAATAGCGATATTCTTTCGTAATCGCGCTGCAAAGAAAAACAGCCTGTAGAGTATTGGAAGCATAAAACTTGGGCAATATTAAGCCGTTTGGAAGCAACTCGTTCTGCTCAAGTTACAAAGACTCTTTCGATTCTCACGTTCTCACATACGTCGGTCGAAGATGTGAAGAGTCAACGATTTTCAACCGTAATGATTTCGAAATTTCCTCAGTTCTTTCTTTTATTTTAGTTAGTAAAAGAGAGATTCTTTAATACCGAAATCTTTATAAACTGACTCTAATATTTTAGAAAAGTTAGAGGATTCACAAAAGGAATCTTTTATTGAGAAATTCCAAAAAAAAAATTTTGAAGTTCAAGAAGCTTTATTAGTATGAAGCCCGTTTTCGAACGTGCCTTCGAAAAGTTCCAAAGATTACCTAAAATTTTAGATAATTTCAAACCGTTTCCAAACATTTACTTGGAATTTCAAGAATCTTATAGTGTGCATGATTCCAGTCCAATTAATGTTAGTTAGTTAATCAAAAATATAATTTTCTTTGTCCATCCCTCTTAAAGAATATTCCAAGTTTTCTCCCCTAAGAAAAACTTAATTTTACATACATTATATTAAAAAAAATCCACAGATGCCTTTGAAAAAAAAAATTGTCAAAATTAAGTGTTATACCGGTCTGGGCCGAAATGAACTAGACGATACAACCCAGGGTAAAAGTAAAGTTTTGAAGCTTAGATAAAAATTGGTAGAAAAAAAAATTCATCAGAATTTCTCATTCTCTTGTTTTGAAAATATCTTCCGTAACCGGAACGAACTCACCGCTTTAGATGTTGTTGCTGGTAGTTGGTACTATGAGGTCATTGCCGGTAAGTTGTCACAGCTGGGTGGTTGCAGCAGGCCTATATGCGGCGGCCCTGCTATTGTTGGTGGTTGCGCTCGTTGTTGGCGCAATCGATTTGGTAGCGCGCGGTATTGCACGCAATAATGGTGACAGCCCTTAGGCCTGACGATGCTGTTGGCTCCGCGAACGTCCAGATGTGAGGAATGTGAATATTGAGGTGCTATCAATTGTTGATGTTGCTGTTCGAAAGATTGCACCCGCTGTTATTGTTAATATGTCACTCCAGGAGTGGTACTCTGCGTCTTGGCATATGACGATGCCGGGGTCACTGGATATGGTTGAGGGTGGTGATATTGTAGTTGGTGTGGATGTAAATGACACCGCTAAGCCAACACCACTATTGCTACTGATCATTAGATGAACACATGTTGTTGATAATTATACTTATGATGTAGTTATTGGTGCTGCTGTTGTGTTACTGAAACGCTACTCACAGTTGAGGAACCATGTATATTACGTGGCAATCGTTGGGAATATTCCAACATTCCCGTGCTCCTCGCATACGCGGAGGAGGCAACGCCGATGCCTTTCAATTACTATTTATTAATATTAGTATTCACGATGTTTGGGAATTTAGCACGTCCTGAGAGCAAGTTAAAACAATTTCAATGTGGCCACCGGCTAGCTTACTTCGTTTTTAATTGAATTCACTCATTTCGGAGACAATTTTCGGGTTAAAATGTTGAAATGTAACTTCACGTATGTACATAGCTCCTCAGCCTTTCAAAATTTGGCTATGTATATAAGCACGGCTTTGAGGAATTCAGAAAATACGATGAACATATATAGAGGAGTGGTTTTATGATTGCTATAAACCGCCCGATTTTTGATGGTGAACTATCTGTATTTGAGGGCGGCGCTCGTCAGTTCCACCAACTATATGCGGATGCACTTATGTGTATTGTCTGCCGAATGGGAAAAAACTTTCGTGCGACTTTTACCGGTAACCTGTTGTAATTGTGATCGCTGCAATTTCCACTTTTGCCACTTTTAGGTCACGAGGGTTATCTTCCTACCGCCTCAGGCCGCAAGAAAAAAGGAAAGAGTTTTTCCTATCTCCGGAAACTCGTGGTGGTTTTTTTCTTCTTTTTCTCGTGATGGCCGGTCTGTCTGTTCCCTTCCTTTTTGATATCTTTTTATCGCAACATTCGCCACATCGCTAGGTGTGTTCGCGTGAACACGCTCCCAAGTGGGTCGTAGCCGTAGACCGTAGCAGCAGACCGTAACACATAATAATTGAATATTCAATTATTATAAGCCGGTGTTCAGATCATGAATTCTTAAATAAACGGGTAACCGTTTTCGTACAACTTTCTAGGTTGCAATTTCTGCACCTGTCGTTGAAGGGGATTTCCATTTTTTCTGCGTGTGGACCAAATTACCAATGTCTTACAATTGTAACTGTCGTCCTAGATATTTCTTTCCTAGAGAATTTAATGAAATCACCATTTTTCTCTTATAGTCCGGCCAAATTTTTTTGGTGATCCCACATGAGTCCGTAGAGTACCAATTTTAAATAGCGTGTTTCTTTAAATAGGAAAGCATGCCAATTTTTATTGATGTAAGCAGTTGATATACCGTGACTGCATCGGAAACATGAAATAATGCACGGCTCTTTGTCATTTCATCCGCTTTATTTCTGGAGTATATTTTCCTGTGACCTGGTATCTATGAGGTGAATCCAACGCCATAAGCGCTGCTTGGCCATTGAAAATTTGCATATTTTTACTAAATGTGGAGCTCTTCAACAGAAAGCAAAAAGCCTTCTCTATTCCTAGCAACTCTTGTAAGATACAAGCCTGAATTTGGAAAATGGATTAAGGGTGCGATTTCTAGCTGTTCAGAGGAGACCCCTCCACCAACATGGCAGTCAATTTGGAACCCGTCGGTGAAGAGTGAGGTGACACCCTTCTTATGGTATGTAAGAAAGTTGTCATCTCGGCTGACCATTCCCTTCTCCTTAAAGTTTTTTTTAAAGCTCAATGTAGGTGAAAGATAATGTATTGTTCAATCTACATCGGGTGCACTTTAAGGTTACCGCTGTGATTAGGATACTGCCTTTCTTTCCAGTATCAAGATTACCTGATTCTGATGACAGATGTAGTAGCTGTACGGCGTAGACGGAGGTCCAGTGGAAGCTGGTTAAAGATAACGGTTAACGCAGCGGTCGTGCACAACCTAAGTACTCCTGTTAATGTTGTTTTGCTTGTGCAGAGCTGGTATCAACATTATCGCTCCGTACGATAGGATGGGCCTTATGACTGTTTTTTAAATTCACATCGTAAGTCTTGGTCTCAGGCTCCAGTTTCTGCTAAATCTTCTTAAACGCGAGTAGTAGTAGATGTACGCTTTATTTACTCTTCTTCGAACTTCGAACTTCTAGTTACTAAGTCTGAAATTAAATGGGCTATCTGCCTATTTAAGAATTCTGAAAACTCTAAAAAAATTCGAGATTTGCGTAAAATTTACTCGAATTTTTAAATTGTTCCGAAAACGGTTTGACATTGGCATTCAAGCAGTTAAAATATTCTGGCAGTTTTTTTTTTTTAATTACCGAAAATAAAAAAAACAAGAAAATAATTAGTAGAATTTTCCAAGAATTGCCACTGCCTTTTTGGTACTCGCAGCTGTACACAAATGTAGGTGACTAGTATATATACTAAAACTTCTGCTGCAGTTTTTCTATGTCACTTAGCAAGTTAGTAAATTGTTGGCAGAATGCTTTTTTTGCTTTCATAATCTTCTGTAGCCTCATGCGCTGTCATTTATTATTTTTTGCCCCGTTCAAGCGACATACAGGCTGAGAACATTGCCCATTGAAATTCATGTTATGCTCTTTTTTGTATGGTTAATAATTGCAGCTCACCACGGAGTACACCGATAATGAAATGGGTTGTGCTGAAGGTGTGACATCTTGTGACCGCACCTGTAATTTATATTAATTCAAGTCGCATAATGATGATATGGTTATAATAGAGCCAAGCTTACTTTCCAGTGTAGAAGATGGTACTTCGTATTTGCATACACACTGAAAGAAAAAGACTGGTAAAATCAACCGAAATACCAGTCAATTCAACCGAAATTTCTGTCAATTTTTATCCATCGCAACAAGATTTTGGATCAACTGCGCACAAATCGTTGATTCGTAATTGACCGTTTTAGTAGTCAAATGAACAAAATAAAATTCTTGCGACAGCTTTGTTGCGACATTTGCAAGGCAGATGAACTTCACTGAAATCTTTCCATGGCAAAAATACACTCGGAGTGCTTGCCGAACAGTGCCGAGGGGCGACCCCGCTTAGGAAAATTTTCTTCTAATTGAAAAACCTTAATTCTAAAATTTTTATGTTGCTTTGCCCGGGATGTGAACCCAGGATCTTCGGTGTGGTATGCGGAGCACGCTACCATCACACCACGGCGGTCGCCATATACATACGTAAATATGTGCATAAATATAGTACACAGCATACATAAGTACAAAGCATAGAGCGCAGTGAGCATAAAATTCTCTTTGACATTTGCTCATGTATTGACTGTTGATCGCTGTTGAAATGGCCAGTGAGATCAGTTGTGTTAACAAAAAAATCAGTTAGATTGATTAGGAATATGGCAATTTCACAGAATTTTGTTAACTTAAGAGCGACAATTTCTCTTCTGTTGAAATGACTAAACTAATTTGTTCGCTTGACAAAGAACTCGGTCGAATTAACCATAATTCGATCAATTTCACCGAATCCCCTTTAAATCAAGAACAACAGAACCGATTTGTTGATTTTACTAGCACCATTTCTTTCAGTGCAGTTTTATTCAATGTTGTAAGTTACTTCGGTGTATTTGTTTGGCTTACAAAATTACTATGTTATTTTTAATTAAATAACATGCAAAATCTACTTAACAACGTTGGTGGTAGTTTTCTGTTAACCTTTGCATTTTATTGTTTGTTAATGAAATAGTTTCAGGCATAATTATATTTATTCTTTCATAAAAGTTTTTGTGCATGCAAAGCTGGCACTTATGTGGAGGTTTGAATGGCCTAGACTATATCTATGGCTATTTGCTGGGAGCTGCATAGCTGAAATAAGGTCACGCAATCTTAGATATATAATTTTCGTGTCCCAGTGTTTGTGGTGGAACTTATTTCGAGAGGGATCGACTGATTCTCGTTAAATTTTGTAAGCACATTGAGTAGGCTTGAGAATCGGATCTTATCTATTTTTCATACCTCAAAAATGGTAAGGGTGATACACCACTTAAGTTTTTTTAGACAAAATGTTTTGTTAAATTTTTTTATGAAACGTCTTTCAAAAGTACATACAACCCTCTAGGACTGGGAGTACAATCAGAGAAAAAATCGTTCTCAAACGAACGAAACAAGTTCAAAATTAACAACATTCGTTGACAAAAGTCTGATAAGTACGTTTTTACTTAACTCGTGGCCGACGGGCTTGTTTTAAGAACAGTTTTTCCAAGCACACCGTTCGTATTTTATGACCAGTTTGATCATAACCTTCTGTGCTCATGTCAAGCACTACTTCAGTTAAGATTTTTCGTACTCACTCTTCGAGAACGAATTGTGGTTGATTTAACATTTTTCTGCCTCAATTCAAGAACGGTTTGTACTTGATCTTTGGGAGGGGTGGGAAGGTAATTTTTTCAATAGTACCCATTTATTTATTTTTTTATTAATAATATTTTTTTGTCATTAATACAAAATATTAATGACAAAAAATCTATTATTAAAATTCAGAAGATAAAAAAAACGCATATTATGCATTTTTTTTATGTATTTCTCTTATTGAGAAATTCTTATTTTTATTGATGCAATCTGAATATATACTTAAAACATTTCATAACAAGTTTGAGAATTACCTGTGCGTATGTGAGTGGAACTGAACGAAAAATAAGAGTTAAAAAGATAGAACATAAAAAAATTGTTTTAAAAGACTTCAGAGTTTGACGGCGATCGAACTCGCGCCACACGATCGCAACCGCAACATCATTACCGCTGGGCCACTACAACTACTTAGTAGCTTGTGCTAAATATTGTATTTAACACTGTAGTGCACACGAGTTGTACCGGTTCTTTTTTCCCTGAACTTAATTTAAGAACATTGTGCTTAATTTAAGAACATCGTTCTCATTAATAGAACATTTGTTCATATTTTAAGACCAACCGTTCTCTTTTCAATAAAATGGTGTTAATTTAATAACAAGGTTCTTTTTTTAAGAACAGGTCATTCGTTTTTCAAGAACATAAAAATAAAAACAAGAAAAGCTTGAATTGAGTCCGATGGTGCTGGATTTTAGAACGGCGTTTTTCTCTGAGTATAGGAATAAGAGATGGAGTAGACTAAACAGAACTAGAGAGAAGGAAAACAAGGAATGGAGAAAAATACTGAGAAAGTGTTAGACGAAGCTAGAGAAGTAGGGATAGATTGAGTGGAGGAGGCTGAATAAGAGAGATCTAGCGAGAAAAGAAGGGACGAAAAAAATGAAGAAAGCTAAAGATAAGCATAAAGAGATGAGTGAATAAAAGGATAAAAAAAGTGTGTGTGAAAAAAGATATGCAGTTTCACCAAAATATGGCGGAATAACGTCGGCCAGGTCTGTTAGTATTTTATTTTCTTTATATTAGGTCGGTTGAATGTCTGTCTGCTTTTCATACAAATCTTGCAATCGATTTTTAAGTAACTTCTCATTGAGCTACAAACGTGAAACTTTACTCATAGGTTAGAACACCGTGACAATGTAACAAAAGGAACAAAATCCGTTAGGTGGCACACGGCTCGAAATAATTAGATAAGAATTTGAAAATTTTCAAACCAGCTTTTAAGTAACTTCGTGATGAGCTAGAGATTTGAAATTCCAAACTAAATTCAGAGGTCGATGCCAGCCATACGGGATCAGATATTTAGAAAAATCGTACGAAACGTGGGGAATTTTGGGATTGATTTTTATGTAAGTTCTCATTGAGCGACAACTGTTAAACTTCACGGATAGGATAAGACGCCGAGATAATTTAAGAAAAGGAGAAAAAAATTCCGTTAGGTGGCGTACGGATCCAAATATTTAGATACGAGTTTGGAAATTTTGTGTTTTGAGATAGATTTTAAAGTAACTTATCATTGAGCTACAAACATAAAACCTCAGAGTATCCTCAGCCCAATTCTAAACAAAAATTCCGTGTGAGTTTTTTCCCTTCTCCCATTCCTCGTATTCTAAATAAAAATTCCTTGTGAGTTTTTTCACTTCTCCCTTTCCTCCTATTCTGAACAGTGTTCGAAAAAGTGGAAACCGGTTATGGGAGAAAAGTAGGTATTATGAATGTGAGTCAGAGGGAGATTTACCTGTCATTTCTTAGGAGTTTTTTCACTTGTTAAATTGAAGGGAATGCATCAAAATAGTTAAAGGACATTGGTCCTTTAAAGAAAGAACACTTATTTGTACAAATTTGTGCTAAAATATATACATTCTACCACAATATTCTTTATTTTAAGTCGAAAGGTATATCATAAGCAACGGAAGAGCTCTTGGTATATTTGATTCAGCCATGCAGAAATTGGGCAAGGATTTTTTAAGAAGGCTTAAATAGATTTTGGCATATGACGAAAGACGAATTCAACTCGACTTGGCCGCCAGAAAATTGCTTTGCTGAATGGAAGCAGGCAACTCTAGCGGATTTGTGTTATCCCCCCATCTTCTTTTTCTTATGCTCCTCCGTTGATGTTGCTGTGGCATCAAATCATTTCAGTGAATACCACATGAAATGCAATACTGTGCATTGCTTATATTTTATTTCTTAATTTTAATCAAATTTGCAACAATGATTAAACTAAATTTTTTAAACAAAATAAGAAATGCGCAACGAAATTTCAATTGACAAAACAGCTGACTTCGAAATTCCTATTACCCAATTATTGTTCTCCCTAGGAGAAAGAATTGGAGGAAATTTTGCGCGGGAATAAAAAAATCCGCGAGAACAAAATTCCGAGGGAATATTTAGAATTCGGCTGCCTGTCTCTGGCACCGTGACAAAGAAACAAAAGGAAAAAAAATTCCGTTAGGTGGGGCACGGATCGAAATATTTAGATAAGAATTTGGAAATTTTGTGTTTGGAGATCGATTTTAAAGTAACTTCTCATTGAGCAATAAACATAAAACCTCGGAGACAGGTTAAAACACCGTGACAAAGGAACAAAAGGAGAAAAAAGTTCCGTTAGGTGGCGCACGGATCGAAATATTTAGATACGAATTTGGAAATTTGTTGTTTTGAGACAGATTTTAAAGTAGCTTCTCTTTGAGCTACAAACATGAAACCTCAGAGACAGGTTAAGGTACCGTGACAAAGGAACAAAAGGAGAAAAAAATTCCGTTAGGTGGAGCACGGATCAAAAAAAAATTAGATAATAATTTGGAAATTTGAAACCGGGATTTAAGTAACTTCTCGATGAGCTAGAAGCTAACAATTTAGAGCTTAATTCAGAGGTCGATGACAGCCGATGACACAATACAAAAAGTTTCGCTAGGGGCGCACGGACTGAAAAAATTTAGAAAAATTAAATGGAACGGAGGGAATTTTGGGATTGATTTTTATGCAGTGTGTCATGGAGCTACAAGCGTAAAACTTAACAGATAGGTTAAGACACCGAGAAAATGCAAGAAAAGGAGAAAATAAAACTAAAATAATATATTTTTGCTAAACTTTGATTTTTAAATTTGGCATAGAAATTGCAAAAATATATGTATATGAAAAGTAAAAATATTGTAACGAATTTACTGGAATTCCGCTTATTCCAAATCTTTTACTAACGTTCGTATCGCTAAGCTGTTGAATAAAAAACTCCAATAGTTAATAATGCAAAATGGCCTTTATTAAAGTACTTCACAATAACACTGATACTTCACAACCAATAGCTTGCTTAAATGAAACTGATTGTCGCACCTCTACTGATGCTGCTTTTATACTGTGCGGTTTCCTCGTTCACATATTTCTAGGCGATTCCATTTCCAGAACTTACTAGTTAGTGCTATATAATTATAACCACAGATGCACGTGTATAGCTCTCATATGCGCGTGTATTTGTGAGCGACACTTTTACAATTATAATTGCATACTTTTGGGAGCATCTCAGATAAGATATCTGCATGTCTTTGTGCGTTGCTTCTCCGCTGTGAGTACGTACATATGTGTAGACATAATGATTGATCTATTTATGTGCATACAAGTCACTGCTTAGCATCGGCTTAGAGATGATAGTATCCCTTAGTGCTGCTAATATTCGTTACAATATAAAGGTCGAGCGCAATTGATTGACTAATAATATTTTCTTTCCTACCAACTTTCCAATCCAAGTAATGTGTGCTCCACTTTTATATTTTTATTTCTCATAAATATTTTTGCAATTTTTATATCGAAATTTAAAAATCAAAGTTTAGCAAGAATATGTATTTTTATAAGGAAACATTTTTCGCTGATTTTTGTCCATTTATATACAGGAAGTGCTTAAAATTTTTTTATTTTATTTTTTTTTTATATTAATTTCATCATATTATTGACCCAGCAGCCAAAATATTTCTTAAGCACTGGTGCAGAAAGCTCTGCAAATTTCGAACTCCCTATAAGTTTCTTGAAGGCTTTGAATTAAGTATTTCTCAATTGGTGTTTCATAACATTTTTACAAATGTATTTGCTTCTGAAGACAAGCCTTCCACAATTAGGAAAATGAGTAAGAAGAACGAAGAGCTACGTAAAAGAATTGTGTACATTTGGACTAATAATTCCAATGTTAGTTACAAAAATATAAAAAAAAAACTCACAGCATTATTCTATGAGACTGCCCCAGCAAGGGTTTTTTATTTCAAGGAAGGCTTAGTAAAGAACCAGCCAAGGAGTGACCGCTCAAAGGGTTCAGCAGGCGCCCAGTTGAAGAATAGTGTGCCATTCCTACTGACCGAGGCATGTCAACAAGAGATGGTGCCAAAATTTCATATGAGCCAGTCAGAGAAATGATATTAAAACCTACAAAAGTTAAAAAGTTCCAAAACGAAGTGACATCAAAAGTATTTCCTTTGCACATAAAAAGTATTTATTTATTTATTAATAATAAATTAATAGTGAAACTTATTATTCTACTTAAAAGCTAAAACTACTAAAGCTTTCAGCTATTTAAGCTGAAAAATAAATGTTAATAGATAATATAATAAATATTAGATAAGATAATAAGGAAATAAATCGACTATATATTTTTATTTTTTTACTTATGTATGTAATGATGTATGTGTTTGATGCTTAAATCTGACGTAACTATAAGTTTATATTGAAACGAATTTTGGAGAATTCCGCTTATTTCAAACCTTCTGCTAACGTTCGAATCGATAAAGAGTTGAATAAATAACTCCAGTATTCAATAATGCAAAATGGTCCTTATAAGACTTCTTTGAGAGTACTTCAAAATAACACTTATACTTCACAACCAATAGCGTGCTTAAATCAAAACTGATTAGTCATGCCTCAGCTTGCGCTGCTTTTATACTTCGGTTTCCTCATTCACTCATTTCTCCTAAGGTCTAGTAATTTCGCGAACTTCATTCTTGGTTACCAGCCATATATATGTATATTGGTAGTTTGTAGCTATATGCGTATGTATATGTGAGTACTACTTCGGCCGATGATTACATGTGTTTGGGAGTATCTCTCCGTTGCCTTGTATGTATGTGTATAAATGATGACTAATGTGTTTATGTTTCTGTTGTTGTGCATTTATTTAATAACCTCAGTGATGTTAAAATTCGCCACAATATTTTATTGAATAGTCCTGTATTTAGTAGAAAATCATTGATATTTTGTATATTTTCAGTAGTGGGCGATGCTAGTAGGTCCAGAGGGTTGGCCGAATTGCAGCTGCTCCTCCTGTGGGTGGGTGGTTACGGTTGGGCAATGGATGAGGATGTGCTCGATACTTATTATCTCCCTTAAGCAAAATGGCAAATGGGCTTTGGGGTTTTGTTTAAAATGTGTTCGTGTGTTAGTTTGGTGTGGTCGATACGGAGCCTTACCAAATTAGCGATGTGGCTTGGCAGGCAATGGGTAGGGTAATATGGTTTTTCTATTTTTGGTTTAATTTGCGTATAGTGATGCGATATATTTTTCCACTCTTCAAGGGTTCTCTGGTACGTATTGTAATTTCCCTAAGTATGTCCTTTTTGTTTATGTATGGAAACGTGAGCAAGTGCTGGTTAGTGACAAGCTTAGCCCTTTCGTCAGCATACTTATTTCCAGATAGTCCCGCGTGGCCGGGTAGCCACATAATTTTTATTTTGTTGCTGTTGTTCAGTAGCTTACTTCTTATAGTGGTTATGACGGGGTCGTTGTTTGAGATATTTTGGACCGCGCATATAATTGATAAGCTTTCGGTGGATATAATAAACTGTCCTCTCTTTTTTGTGGCATATTCGACAGCTTTGAGTATCGCTGTAGCTTCAGCTGAGAAAACTGAACAAAAGTGGGTAAGTAAGCCTGCAGTTATTGTGTCTCCATTATTATCAACGACGGCAAATGCGGTACCCCTTTCATTCTTAGAGCCATCCGTGAAGATACACTTCCCACTATTAGATGTATAGGGTTGGATATTATGTTTGTATTGTTGGTAGTAGATATCTGGACTGGTTGTATCTCTTTTGCAGTTCTTTAAAACCAGAATAAACGACGAATTTTTTAAGAGCCAAGGTGGGATGATGTCTGGTTTATTGTGAGTTGGCGACAGATGAAGCCCGATTTCTTTTAATCCATTAAATCATCTATATATTGCGGACCGCCATCTTGGTAACTGCAACTATATTTAGCCTCTTAGATATATTGTTTTTAATAAAATTACAGTGATCTTTAAAGCTAAGTGTAGAGTCAAAATAAATCCCTATTATTCTAAGGCACTTGATAACTTGTATGCAAATATTATCAAAGGTTAAAGGTGGAAGGTTTTTACAATTTTTACATTTTTCGTAAGATAATTTGGCTCCTGAGCACAGTGTAGCTTTTTTCACTTTTAGGATGCCAAAATTAATAACAGCCAAACCAATGGAGCAATTCATTTGAAATTTTGCAGTGTGATTGCAGATACCTAAATCTGATTTGAGAATAAAAATGGGCGTGATCCGCCTACTTTTTCTCCTTGCCCTCATATAAGGTGTAATTTTACATAATCATATTTTCTACTTTAAAAGCATTTTCCAGTGACAATATAAATAAAAATTGTTTATACCTTGTAAATCTCTTCAAGCCTTTTCTCCCGGGAGTAGGAGTCGAACCCGCACTCCTACGATAGTTGAAATGGTTATAAAAGCATTCAGCTACGTCATGCCTTAGTTGTTGTCAAGTTTTTCCCAATTGCCTTCTTTCGCATATATTATCTTCCACACATCACACAATTCGTATGTAGTTATGTGTTAAATTTATGCATGTTTTTAAGGCGGTTTTCAAAGAAAATTTGTATTTTGTTGTTGTTTTTGTTCTATTTATAGAACTACAACGAATTAACCAAATGTTGTCTACTTATATGGGTTAGCCGGGGATTGCCCGTATCGCTTTAAATGTATGAAAACATTTATTTCAAGCAATTTTTAATTTTATAATTTATTTAATAATTTGGGAAAAATTTAAAAAACGTGACATCAGGACGGACAAGGCGACAGCTGTTTCGATTATACCCTGTAAAAATTGTTTATATTTCTTAATCTTCGCTCAGAGGCTTTTGATTAATATTTAAAAAATTTTATTTTCAAAGTCAAACACAACATAGGTACATACCATGATGCAATTACAAGGTGACTGACGTTGGCAGCTTCTCTTTCTAATCCGCCATCTTGAACTCCCACTCTGAAACTCAATTTGCCTTTTTGCTAAAGTACTTTTTCATTCAGAGGAAAGATTGTAGAAAAAACCATACAAATTAATTTTCCTGGAAAAATATGCAACGGCATCACTTTTTTCTCCAACTCTGTTTTGTGTTGACTTTTCTTTCATTCAAATTGATGACAATTTTCATAAAAATAATCTTGTTTATTTAATAAAATTAGAGAAATTTTAATATTATCCACACAAAATGAAAGTAATTTGTTTAAAATAATTATCATAATGTACATCTAAATTCTTTTACCCTTTCCAGGTACTTTTTTCCTGATTTTCGCCGCTCCGAATGTGGTCTAAAAGCATTTCTTCCACCCGTCCGAACATGGTCGACGTGGTTGGATCGAAAGGCAGGATATGTAATGACTTTGCCAATGTTTCGGGAGGTGGGAAAATTTATTAGGCTCTATTGGGTGAGATAGCTGGGGGCTATGTTTTCATTGGGATCAGTTACACTCTTGTTAACCCTTGCCAAAGTCGCCAAGCACCACTTTTATATTATGGCAGAGGTGGCGCTCGTATGTGCATTACAATGGGATGTAATGAAATACCCCAGATCCGGCATCAAATTAAAGCTCTTCTAGAGTTAACCATATTTCTATCGCATCTCTTTGTGGATGTTCTGTTTTCTTGTGTGTGTTGTTTTATATGGCAAGTGCCAATTCCAGCGCATATCTTGATCTGCAGGCAATAGTGTTTGATTACACATTGTAAAGCAGGTTTTCATCAGAAAACCTTCAACTTCAAACAAACTAGGACCGAGTGATCCCTCCTGGTTTTAGCCTTAAGCACATCACTATACTGATAGTCGATTCTATGGTGAAGGACGTTTAGGAAGCTTCATAATTGTGTGAATTTTTTGTTACTTCATCCTTCTGTAATTTTTAGCCCTGCATATTATTTCACCTCTGCGATGCTGATAAGTGAATCTCGGATCGGGTTGTAAAACGTACCCTATAAAATGCAGCAGTTACGCGATTCGTTGTTCTCGCCAAAACAACAATGTCTGACACGGCAAACTCTCACGTTGTTACTGGAGCCAGCTGCCCGAATAATTTGGTTAATGCCTGGTAACCGCATAATAGGATAGCCGGGTATTATCTGACCTTTGCTCACATATTTGGTGTTATCTTCGGACATAGGGATTTTCGGATACTCGGGTAATATCTGGGTAACCGGATTCCCGCTACCTGAGTACCCGGGTATCTCATTACTCAGGTAAAATAACCAGCCCTACTTCTCACCAGGCTTTTAAAATATTATAAGGGCACACTGGAAATTCAATCGTCAGCGCATGCTTAGCCAACTGTGTTAATTGGCTACCGATCCACACTTCTATCGAACCTTTCTCCTCCCCCTGCATCTACATACAAAACGAGCTCTCGTGCTCTTAAAAAACGCCCGAGGTAGCGAAAGTAATTTCAGCAGGGTAGCTGCTTTTTCTAGCTAATATCGTCGGTCCAATGCCAAAGTCACGAATGTGCATATTTGGTGTATTAAGAAAAACGCGTAAGACTTTGTTTAAAATAGAGATTTAATATCGTTTTTTCAACCACTATTGGAAGGTTTACTTTTGTAAACCACGAAGTAATGTTAATTGAAAAATGATTTTTTAATTTTTTTTTTTTTTTTCAAAAAATGCACATTTGTTTTATTGGCTTTGCAAAATTTGACATATATAATATTTCGTTAAAATAACAGTGGTACATTAGTGACTTTGGCATTGTACCGACGATATAATAACAGATATTATCTCTTAGGCTGAAGCTTCGCCGAGATAGTGTGTCCCTCTTAATTCAGGATTCACGATACGCATTCAAAATCCGTATCTCAAGGTATCTGATAAAGGTTTTTATGGCAGAAATTTACTCGAAGGGCTTTATAAAGCTAATTTCTAGGGACAATCTCTTTCAAAAAACAAAAAAAAAAACAACTGTTTGAAGTTTTTCTACAGTATCCCGATGATTGGTTTCCCTGGACTTGATTAATCACTCTCGGTATAAAAGGCCAACACCACTACTCTATATCTGCTTTGCTCTGTCTTGACTAGCGTATATTAATATGAGTAATGTCTTTTTAAACAATTTAAATAAACACCCAATTTCGTCACCATTTGTGGATTTAGTGCATTGATACAAAAAAAGTTAAAAGTTATTTAATACTATTTCACAAAACGACCTCTTCTATTCTTCCCCTTTCTCTCATCATTCGTATTGTATGGGAGTTTTCAAAATGAGCTGTCACTACATAGACCACCTTGTCGTTATTACATCATGGGTACATACATTTGTAAAAACTGAATCGAAATACGTACTTATAAATAAAAAGTGATATTTTAACTGGTATAAAGTTAGTCGGAGTCAATATCGTCGACATGTTCTGCTTCAGATAATAAGCCAATAACTTTACTCGTTAATGCTCGCCGCTTTGACCTAAGGGATTTCCGCAAACTGTTTATGAACGGGTCTGAGGATATCAGCAATATATGCAGCAAACCCAAGTTACTACAAATTCTTGACTTTTTTGTGGTGAAAAGTTCACAATAGTTTCGTGCATCTTTGTTTCTTGACTCTTGGAAGAATGTAAAGGGGAAATTCCGAAAGCAAGCATGCTTTTGTCAACATTTCGCTCTGACAGGGCTCGCATATTGTTCATAACTTTTGGAGAAGCCCCACATATGTAGCACTTTTGCGATGATGTATATGCCGACAGAGTGTTAGGTAAGCGTTTATCTGGTGTATATATACATATGTATATTCCCGAAGCACTCAATTGATTAGAAGTATCACCCATAATAGACGACCCTCAGGTAGGCGTGCATACATAACATAAGTTGATGGGATAAGTGCACAACTCGTTAACTATGGGAAAACTCTTATGACAAACAATGAAGGCTATTCAGTGAACAAGTTTCCTTTTTCTGGGTTTTTACCATTTCAGGTATAACTGTCTTTTTTGGGATCTAGTATTGTAGACAAGAATTGAGGACATTCCATTGTTAGGTCACTGCGCTTCATATGTGAGCGAGGGCATAGAGACCTTAAGTTGGCGATTACAAAGAAAAACGCAAAACTTCGCAATGGTTTGTTTTTTTATCTGAAACTATATGAAATTCCCTTTAATGTGTATGTATTCGTTCATTGGAATTGGGCGGAATCAGGCAACGAATAATTTTCTAAGCTTACCAAACTTTTAGTGGCTGTCTAAAACAAAAAAAAAAATGTTTAAATGCCTACGTAGCTGAGCAGAGTGATTCGCATTTCCCTGGGGAGTATGCGTTCTTCTTCCGCAAGTTTTGGGTACTGTTCCCTGAGTACTGCATTCACCGGGCAATTCCCTGCATAAAGGTCCTACGCCTGTTTGTGGAGTTCACCAAGGACCTGCTTGTTTTTTTTTTGCTTCATACGGCTGAGCTCTCAGGTGCCGTATTTTCTCAAAATGCTTACGGAGATGACTCCTTAAGTCCCTAGGCGGTGTTGGCTCATCAATCAGATGTCTGTTGGGATGCCCAGGATTCTGGATATTCAACAGGAACTGCTTGGTTAGCATCTCATTTCTCTTCCTGATTGGGAGTATTCTCGCCTCATTATGTAGATGGTGTTCTGGGGACATAAGAAGACAGCCCGTGGCGGTTCTGAGCACAGTATTTTGGCAGGCCTGTAGCTTCTTCCGGTGGGTAGTTTTTAGGCTTTGCGACCATATAGGGGACGCGTAGCACGCAAACGGCTGGCCAATTGCTTTGTATGTGGTCATGAGCGTTACTTTGTCTTTTCCCCAAGTACTGCCAGCAAGGGATTTGAGGATTTCAATACGGGTTTGGATTTTCGGAACAATTGCGGCTGCGAGCTCACCAAAATGTAGATCCTGATCAAACGTCACACCCAAGATTTTGGGGTGTAAGACAGTCGGTAGCGTAGTGCCATCGACGTGGATGTTCAAAATGGTCGACATTTGGGACGTTCAAGTTGTAAATAAGGTCGCGGATGACACCATGGTTTTTGGTACTAACAGCCGTTGAGGCTGCCAGTGCACTGTAATAGTGGCCGTGATTCTGTATATTTCCTTCCTAGACCTATTTAGTAGATCATCGGTTCTTTTCTGGCTGTACTCTGGCCAGATTAGTTTGGTGATTCTACAGGTGTTCGTAAAGTACCAATCACATATTGCTATTTTCCTAAGATAGGTGAGAATGCCTCTTTTAATTGTTGTAAGTGGTCGATGCACCGTGACTGCTTCCGTGATGTCTAATGATGCTCCTGCCTTTGCTGTTTCAATTATTTCCTATGTTACATTCAATAGCAATTATATAGAGATTGGATATGATATCTATTTTTTATGGGATATATTATTTTTAATCAAAATAGCGTTTCCCTGTTTTGCATAAGTGTTCATATCTAGGTTATAAAAGTAACCTGTGCACTGACAAGGGGTTGAGGGGCTATTGTTTATGGGTAAATGTGTTTCGTTTAACGTAACTGTACCTGGTGAGTACTCTTTTAATAATATTTGAAGACTATTAACGTTGTTATAATACCCTTTAATATTCCACTGTAATAGTCTTACCACTAATCAAGAGAAAAAAGGAAAAACATTAGAGAGACAACAGCTTTTAATATCGAGAGTAATAAGACTAATACTCTGACTAAAAGATAAGCTCTTATGTGTAATGTGTAAGAGGTGATTTTTCGCAGAATACGAGCCAGCTCACACAGTCAAGCGGAAACCACAGACTTTCAATTTCTAAAGCAACCAGCCTAAAAGTCGACCGCTCATCACTCAATGGCAGTGCACGGACTTTACCACTTTATTGGTAGATCTACCAACTTTTTAGCCCATTTTCATTTTCTACCACTTCTACCACCAAAGCCCAAAAATCTACCAACATTTGCCTTTGTAAGGAAATTAAGAAACAATTCAATTTCGAAGACGAAAAGTTACACCTTTTGGAAAATGTTGATGAAAAAAATATTAATTCTAGTCAAATGACAATGATTGTTCCCTTATTTAAAACTTTTCCATTTCACAAGACTTCCATGGAAATTCTTAACAACGAATGGCGATCATTAATGTTATATGATAATGAAATAATAGAAAAGATATTTTCCGAAGATATTCTTAAAGGATGGATAAAATTGGGAACTGAAAAAGAGTTTTCTAAAAGAAAATTTGAGTGTATAAATGTTCTCCTTAGCAATATTACCTCACCGTAGTGCAGCCGCAGAAAAGTAGTTCTCTATAATGGACGACATAAAAACCGCCAAGCGTAATGGATTAAAGATGTCAAGCATTTCCAATCAAATATTAATAAAAGAGTATTGTATCGGACAGACTTTATTTCAGCCTCCAATTATATTAATAAGATTTTATAAAAAATTTTACTTTGTAGGTGATTTTGTTCCTTGTATTTAATAACATCCATCCCAGCCAACATTTTTTGAAAATTTTTATCAAAAAATATTCAAATATCATACCCCCAGATGATTGAAAACGTTCAAATTTAAAAGTATTTTTTATTCGAAAATCAATGTATCTTCGGGAGAAAAGTGTACCTTAAATGCGATTATTCGTGAATGATCATTTATGATTCATATTTCTAAACATTTTTTATTCATCTTTTTATCGTACTTGATATTACTGGAAGATTGTACTATACTTCTTTTGGAATAACATTTGATTATTTTTCACAGTCATTTTTTGATCACATTTAAGAACATTTTTCAATTATATTAAATGATGATTTGGAATCATTTGTGAATACGATTGTGATTAATTTTTCCATTATATTTAATACATAACTAAATACTATATAAAGATCATATTTCATCAGGGGTGAAAGCATCCGGAAGCTCGGCAGTAAGCTTTTGAACCGCAGGTAGTAATTAATTTGACCGTTGTACACACACACGACTACAACATCCAAAATCATTTATGATCATCATCTTAGATCATGGTAACGATGTCACTTTAAAAATCACGATTTTACTATGTCTCATATCATTCTTTAAATATAACTTGATGTTTTTGACAATCATAGCTCATGGAGGATGTTGAAGCCGGGTCCAGGCGTGTCGATCAAGCTTAACTTACCAGCGGTTCAAACAGCTTACAACTTCCGTACATCTGTTCCATCCAGTATGTCCCTCATGGGAAGCCGCATCTAGAGAAATGCTAGAAGACATCTTAGGTTAGAAGCAGCATTTATATTACTTTTAGTCTTGAATATGTTTTGTATATTTGTAATTTTTTTTGGAATTTATGATTGAAAAAATGTGAGCAAATGAAGAAAAATCAGATTTTCAATGAGAAGTATAGTTTTAACAAGTAAAAAATGCATCATTTATTCAAGAAAGGTAGTCTGCAAATATTAAGAAAGTTGATTGAAAAATTATTTTAAATTTTTGGTCACCGAAGGTAAAGAAATTAAATTCAAAAATTATTCCAAATTGTGATTGAAAATTTGTTCCCAGTTATTGATCATCAAAAGCAAAAAAGTTTTATTATTCTCTATGTTTATTTTTATAAAATCTTAAAATTTATTTATCAAAGTTATTCTAAAATGATTTCAAAAAGTGATCGAAAAATGATTTCCAGTTTGTGACCATTAAAAGTAATCTTATTTTATTATTTATTTTGTTCAACTGTATGAAAACTCAGTATTTATTCGCAAGGAGTAATCAAATTGTATTGATATGAAGGAAATTTCAAATATGTATCATCTAAATGCTGTGTGGGATATAGAACTAGATTTTTCTTTTGTTTTTTTCTGACAATTTTTTTTTTTTTTTTGTGGAAATTCGGTTCTTATTTTGAAAAATTTGTGCACAAATTCAAACAAGAAATAAATTAGTTTATGAAAGAAATGTAGTAAATGAGCTCGCAAATATTTTCTTGCTATATTTTCATCAGTTTTTTTATGAATAATTTCGAACGAAAATAAAAAAAGTTTTAAGTAAACGATAACATGCCAAAAAGTGTTATTTCCGTGAAATATGCTTTATTTCTTTTACAATAAAATATGAATTCTTTTGTACAAATATAAAATGTAGCTATTGTTTTCTTGAAAAAAAAAATCTACCAACTTCTACCACTATTTTAATTTTTCGTCTACCAACATTCTATTTCTAAAAGTCCGTGCACTGCTCAATGGGCGCCCTTTGAGAGGTGATTTGCAGACAATTAGCTAGATAGCTGCTTTAGAATTGAAAATCTACTGCCGACTGCGGAGTGCGAGCCAGATCGCCCCGCGAAAAGGCCTCTTAGTAAGTTTAATAGTCAACGGTCATGTTATCTATATCGTTAAAGAGAGTGTGAGTGTCATTGGGAGTGTGCTGTATCGAATTTTGAACGGAAGAAGACGAGTGAAATGTGTGAAGTGAGAGTGATGAGTGTTTCATCAGAAAGTGAAGAAGTATTAAGAAATGAGAATAATGAAGAAGATCGATTATTGAGTAGAGTTGCATATGACTGGGTGGTTGTTTCAGAAATCGTGGTTGTAGTTTGTTGAGTTTGAGAGAGTGTTAGGTATGATGATGAAGTAGACGCCTTATCAGTGATGAAGTTTGGATAATTGACATTTGTTTGCTCTGAATACAATGATGTGACTGTACTTTCGTTTAAAAAGTTAAAAGTTGAAGGTGGTTTGTAAATTTGGGTTGAATTTTCGAGTAGATTAGAGGACAATTCAGAAACCTGTTTTTGGCGGTTGTGTGATTGTTGGGTATGTTGTGGTTCTTGATGACTTACGATGTGCATGCAGTGACAGCTGAGACTACAGCTTCTGAACTTTTGTTGTTAATTTTGTTTTCTTTTTCTCTTTGATTATGATCTTTTAAAGTAGCGAAGTACAGAAGTAAGATGGGTGGGACGTTGTTTCGGTTATATATTGAATGTCTTCAAGTTCACTACTTATGGAGTCGAGCGCTTTTTTCTTTGCAAATACGCTGAAATTCGCAAGCGGTTTTTTCCAACTGCTAAATATAATTATAAATTTTGGGTGTTTTATAGAGGTTTTAATTGGTGGTAGTGAAGGGAATAATTCTTCAGTCAGAGGCTGATTTCTCCCTACCTTTCTTTTTTTGGTTCGGCTAGGGGGGTTCACCCTGAGGGTTTCAGGTGACATTGCGTAGCCTTTCAAATCAAAAAGATAATAGGTTTTTATTAAAAGCTATACAATTTTCGGATACATTCACTCACGTGGCCCAAGATATAAAAGAGAACAAACTTTAGAGTAAGAGAAGTCACTAATTACAAATGTTCGTGTCTACGGTCGACCGATGACTGTCAATTAGGTATAAATCATTTGGAAACAAATAAAACTAATTAAGTGGACCCTTTGTTCTTTTCTGTATTTATTCATTAAAAATACGGCTATGTACACATATTTAATTAATAACACAATTCAACTCTGCGAATACATACATATATAAAAAACTCATTACTAGGAAATTTTCTTTTGAAAAACTAAAGCACGTATTTTGTTAAAACTGTGCTCATTTCATTTCGAAAAGATATGCGTAAGCACCTTAAAAAATCTGTTTGTTCAACTAATTAAAAAAAAAGCAAGATTTTTTTTTTCTACTATTCCCGAAATCTATAAGAAAAAGTTGTTGTTTATTTTTTATTCACACGACTCAGTTAGGTATACGTAGTACTTTATACTTAAAAATTAGTGCAAAAGGTGCGAAACTAAAAAATGAATTCAATTATTCATATCGCGATCCTGTCTCTCGTACTTAGCTGGTATTTGACTGACTCTAATGCGCAATTTCGCGTTTTCAATGGCAACGATATAAGCATAGAAGAGAGCCCACATTCGATAGCTATTATTTATGATAACGCATATAAATGCGTTGGCTCCTTAGTCAGTTTGGATTCGGTGGTAACAGTGGCGCATTCTGTAATACAGCGAGAGCCGAAATTGTTCCTCCTTCTAGCTGGTGTAGCCGGTTTACATGAAATGAACACAGAAAGAGCACAAAAACGCATTGGGCTGAGTACACATCCTCATCCTGACTATAATGGAGCGAAAGCATATGCCGATATAGCTGTGATTAGAGTGGCTGAATTATTTTTGAAGACAAATCAAGTAAAACCCATATCCCTTTGTGGTCTAGTTCTATTAGAAGAGTGCACACCACTGCGAATTAGTGGTTGGGGTTCGGTAAACCGGGGTGAAAAAGGTTTTTATAATCTTCTCCAAACTGTTGCATTATATATATCAAACTTAGAAGAATGCAAGTTAATTTATCAGAATATAAAGCGGGGATATTTATCAGATACAATCATTTGTGCTCGAGTTACTGGATCAAATCCGTTTTATGGAGACTCTGGAGCAGGGGCCGTTGTGGAAGGAAAACTTTGTGCGGTGGTACAGGGTGGTTGTGATAGCATAAAAATTCCGAGTTTATATACAGATGTAACACATCCAATAGTTAACGCCTTTTTAAGATCCATGATAAAAAGTAATTGAAGAGTGTTGTTATAAATTGACTGTTGACTGGAATATCACCCTAACTCGACTGAACGCCGAATTTTGAATTATTTTAAGATGGGGCGTTTTCAAAACAGTTGTTGAGATATGGTGATATTCCACTCAGCAGTCGAAATAGCCATATATTTTTTTTTTTGTATCATGTACAAATAAATTTTTATAATTATGAATCAGAAAATATTTTTGAGTGTTTGCAGTAAAAGTGTGACGTAAGAAAATGTCTTTAGTTGTGAGACTAAATTTTGTTCACGAGTTCAATCATGTATGAATAGATCATAAGAGAAAAAGAAAGTTGCGAAATAATGACCAGCCTTATGGACATTAATGTAATTGATTATTGAAGCCATAGAATAACGCCTTTGTTATAACAATACCATAGCCAACTGATAAGATTTTGGTTTTCCGCCATATTCATAATTTATAAATTTTTGGGTTGGCGAATTTATTCACATCTTGGAGATTTTATTTTTTGTTTTAAAATTTTTTGACGTTTCCTATTTTATGAAGTTATCACATTTTTTAGAATGAGGCACCAATAACAGATGCCAATATAAATATGGGGTATTCCATCCCATTTCGACCAATTTTGAACCCGATCCCTTTAGAATTGGCTGAAAGTTTTTCTTCTTTTTCTAGCTTACGAAAGACGTTTTTCAGAATTTTTTCAAATTTTTTCATCCAACTCAAAAAAAGATATGAATTTTTAAAAAAACACCGTCTTTGTTTTCAAACTGCTATAACTTTTTTAAAAATTGACCGTTTGGAATCTTTTTTTTTAATTTGTTTTTAAATGTACTTTTCGGAAAAAATATAAAAAAATGTTTAAAGTTTTTTTTTGTAATTTTTCAGTTTTTCAAATTTTTCGAAATTCGCCCTTTTTTTTCTCATAAAAAACTTCAATCAATTCTGCAATCATCCCCACTATTCCCAGAGTGGGCCGATATTGTTTTTTTTTTTTTATTTAATTGAAAGAAAAAACTTTACAAATTTTTTTGTATTTTTTCCGAAAAGTACATTTAAAAACAAATTTAAAAAAAACAAGTAAAGAAGGTTAAGTTCGGGTGTAACCGAACATTACATACTCAGTTGAGAGCTATGGTGACAACATAAGGGAAAATAACCATTTAGAAAAATGAACCGAGGGAAACCCTGGAATGTCAAATCAAATGAAAGGCATTAAAGAGTATTTTATGAGGGAGTGGACCATAGTTCTATAGGTGGACGCCATTTAGGGATATAGCCATAAAGGTGGATCAGGGTTGACTCTAGAATGCGTTTGTACGATATGGGTATCAAATGAAAGGTGTTAATGAGTATTTTAAAAGGGAGTAATCCTTAGTTCCATAGGTGGACGCCGTTTCGAGATATCGCCATAAAGGTGGACCAGGGGTGACCCTAGAATTTGTTTGCACAATATGGGTATCAAAAGAAAGGTGTTAATGAGTATTTTAAAAGGGAGTAATCCTTAGTTCCATAGGTGGACGCCGTTTCGAGATATCGCCATAAAGGTGGACCAGGGGTGACCCTAGAATATGTTTGTACAATATGGGCATCAAACGAAAGGCATTAAAGAGTATTTTATGAGGGAGTGGGCCATAGTTCTATAGGTGGACGCCATTTAGGGATATAGCCATAAAGGTGGATCAGGGTTGACTCTAGAATGCGTTTGTACGATATGGGTATCAAATGAAAGGTGTTAATGAGTATTTTCAAAAGGGAGTGTGCCTTAGTTCCATAGGTGGACGCCGTTTCGAAATATCGCCATAAGGGTGTACAGGGGTGACTCTAGAATGTGTTTGTACGATATGGGTATCAAATTAAAGGTATTAATGAGGGTTTTAAAAGGGCGTGGTGGTTGTTGTATAGGTGGTTGTTGTACAGGTGGTCGCATTTTCGAGATATCGCCATAAAGGTGGACCGGGGGTGACTCTAGAATGGGTTTGTACGATATGGGTATCAAATTAAAGGTTTTAATGAGAGTTTTAAAAGGGAGTGGTGGTAGTTGTATATGTGAAGGCGTTTTCCAGATATCGACCAAAATGTGGACCAGGGTGACCCAGAACATCATCTGTTGGATACCGCTAATTTATTTATATATGTAATACCTGCCAAGATTTTAAGTGTTTTTTATTTCGCCCTGCAGAACTTTTTCATTTTCTTCTACTTAATATGGTAGGTGTCACAACCATTTTATAAATGGATTAATGTTGGATACCGCTAACTTATTTATATATGTAATACCTGCCAAGATTTTAAGTGTTTTTTATTTCGCCCTGCAGAACTTTTTCATTTTCTTCTACTTAATATGGAAGGTGTCACAACCATTTTATAAAGTTTTTTCTAAAGTTATATTTCGCGTCAATAAAACAATCCAATTACCTTACCATGTTTCATCCCTTTTTTCGTATTTGGTATAGAATTATGGCATTTTTTTTCATTTTTCGTAATTTTCGATATCGAAAAAGTGGGCGTGGTCATAGTCGGATTTCGTTCATTTTCCATACCAAGATAAAGTGAGTTCAAGTAAGCACGTGAACTAAGTTCATTAAAGATATGTCGATTTTTGCTCAAGTTATCATGTTAACGGCCATGCGGAAAGACAGACGGACGACTGTGTATAAAAACTGGGCGTGGCATCAACCGATTTCGCCCATTTTCACTGAAAACAGTTAACGTCATAAAATCTATCCCATACCAAATTTTAAAAGGATTGGTTAATTTTTGTTCGACTTATGGCGTTAAAAGTATCGTAGACAAATTAAATGAAAAAGGGCAGAGCCACGCCTATTTTTAAATTTTCTTTTATTTTTGTATTTTGTTGCACCATATCATTACTGGAGTTGAATGTTGACATAATTTACTTATATACTGTAAAGATATTAACTTTTCTTTTAAAATTTGAATTTAAAAAAAAATTTTTTAAAAGTGGGCGTGGTCGTTCTCCGATTTTGCTAATTTTTATTAAACAGACATATAGTAATAAGAGTAACGTTCCTGCCAAATTTCATCATGATATCTTCAACGACTGCCAAATTACAGCTTGCAAAAGTTTTAAATTACCTTCTTTTAAAAGTGGGCGGTGCCACGCCTATTGTCCAAAATTTTACTAATTTTCTATTCTGCGGCATAAGTTCAACTCATCTACCAAGTTTCGTCGCTTTATCTGTCTTTTGTAATGAATTTTCGCACTTTTTCGGTTTTTCGAAATTTTCGATATCGAAAAAGTGGGCGTGGTTATAGTCCGATATCGTTCATTTTAAATATCGATCTGAGACGAGTACTCAGGAACCTACATACCAAATTTCATCAAGATACCTCAAAATGTACTCAAGTTATCGTGTTAACGGACGGACGGATGGACGGACGGACATGGCTCAATCAAATTTTTTTTCGATCATGATTATTTTGATATATGGAAGTCTATATCTATCTCGATTCCTTTATATATGTACAACCAACCGTTATCCAATCAAACTTAATATACTCTGTGAGCTCTGCTCAACTGAGTATAAAAAGATCCCAAACGCTCAATTTTTGAAAAAGTTATAGCATTTTGAAAAAAACACCGTTTTTTTTTAAATTCATAACTTATTTTGAGTTAGACACCGTTTTTGTTTTCAAAATGCTATAACTTTTTCAAAAATTGACCGTTTGGGATCCTTTTTTTTAAATTTGTTTTTAAATGTACTTTTCGGAATAAATACAAAAAAATTTTAAAGTTGTTTTTTCAATTAAATAAAGAAAAAAATATCGGCCCACTCCGGGATCAGTGGGGATGATTGCAGAATTGATTGAAGTTTCTTATGAGAAAACAAAAAAATGGCGATATTCGAAAATCTCGAAAAACTGAAAAATTACAACAAAAAAAAACTTTAAAAATTTTTTTGTATTTATTCCGAAAAGTAAATTTAAAAACAAATTTAAAAAAAAGGTCCCAAGCGGTCAATTTTTGAATAAAGTTATAGCATTTTGAAAACAAAAACGGTGTTTTTTAAAAATTCATAACTTTTTTTGAGATGAAAAAATTTGAAAAAATTCTGAAAAACGTCTTTCGTAAGCTAGAAAAAGAAGAAAAACTTTCAGCCAATTCTAATGGGGTCGAGTTCAAAATTGGTCGAAATGGGATGGAATACCCCATATACATACATATGTTATAAATATAGCAAATTTTTTAGGGCCTTAAAAGCGCCGATATTCTATCAAAATAAGATTTTACTTTGGTAATACGTGTCGCACTGATTGGAAAAAAAATAATTGGCGCGATTTGCGTCCGTAGTAGAGGTTTACGCCAGTCAGTTAATCGGCGGCGGCGACTTAGACTCTATTATACACCGACGGCGGCGGCGTGGCCGGCGCAAACCTCTGAATTGAATGGCTGGACTTCAGAGTATCACACTGTCCATATAGAAACATACTGCTGACGTCAGTGGTATGTTTAACGATATGGAACAATATCATTAACTTGCGGATGGGTATCTGGGAGGCTTGTAAAGCTAAAACTAAAAAAAAAATAATATTTGGAAAGGTTTTGTTTATATGTATTTAAGGAAATCGACGTTTCGGCAATTTCGGAAATATCCGCGGTTTTTGCTTCAAAATCTCGCGGATCGTTCAAAAAATTTCGAGAGTAGAGAGGGATAAATACTTAAAATGGTCAAACTTTTTTAGCGTAGTTTCACCGAAGCAGATGTTCTGGGCTAACTCTAATACCCGTCGTCGGCACGGTTTCTTTAAATAATTTGTGGCTACATGCTGGTCACGCACAAAGGCGACTTACGGTTGCTATCAATTATCTACTAATAGTCATGACTCTAGTGGCACAGTTTTAGCGATAAGCATCAATGCTGGCTTATTGTTGATCGCGCCAAATGGCGTCTTCAGTTTTTTCTAGGAGCTGCAATTCCCGACGTGCGAACAGTAGCAATCCCCACCACTAGTC
Source organism: Eurosta solidaginis (assembly GCF_040869045.1). Taxonomy (NCBI): domain Eukaryota; kingdom Metazoa; phylum Arthropoda; class Insecta; order Diptera; family Tephritidae; genus Eurosta; species Eurosta solidaginis. The sequence continues at coordinate 171,326,875 of NC_090322.1, read as the reverse complement.
GCTACCACGCATCCTGGCCCTTATACCATATGCCAGCGCAGAAGCTATAGGACTGCGGCTTCGAACTCATACCTTCGTCGACGTCACTTTCCTAGAAGCCCTAGGTGTAGCTCCGAAGACTTTCTGATGGAAGTTTTTGTCGCGCTATGCTTTCGAGCTACACCAAAAAAACACCTTGGAACGTTAGGGAGTAACTATTCGGCCAAGGATACCGCCCTCGAAATCATAAGCAGTCTAAGTGGATATCATTGCATAACACATGGGTGAAAGTCGTATAGTCCTTGTCGCACCTACATAATTTAAACTTTACAAGGACCGTGGATAAAAGTTTTAAAATGTGGACCAAAATTGCAGACGTTTGTGTTCGTTACATTGAACTCAATAGTCTTCGTTTACGGCCTTATGATATAAGAGCTCATTATGGATTACCGCCTTCAGTTTTCTGACAAGTTCGACTATCCCCTATGTTAGGTAGTAGAACACCCGGTAATTTCTTCGACTTTTTTGAGAAAGCTTTTGCTTCACCACTTTGAGTGTTCTTACGAAGGACAAAGCCTAACCTGGTTAAAAAATATGCCTACGTGTTCAGATTTGTAACAGGAGCCGGCGCGTGTTGGTCATATTTAAACATGGTTGATAGACTATATCCAATGTGATTTACTCCAAAGGACTAGTTGGGGATAGGGCCGCCAACTTTAGGAAATGTCGAACCGGGAGACTTGGGTATTGAATGATGAAGTGTGAAAATCAAAATTAAGATTTCAGACGCTCTTTTATAGTTAAGCAAATAAAGTGATTTTTCAAACCCTTCTCATACGTGTTGAAGATATATGCAACTTAAGTGTGAGCTGAGAATCATTTCAAAGGAGAATTTAAACCACTGGAGACTACTAAAGGATTTTTGCATCACTGATTTCGCTTATTCTTTCATCCAATCGGGTTATAAAATTTGGCACCTTTTTCGGGTAACTTGCTTTTTTAACAACTTGCGGACAATTTCAAATATGTTCGACATTTTGGGACATTTTATATAAATTCTAATAATAATTTAAATTTTGAAAGAATTATGCGATTATAAATTTATTATGTAATTTTTTTTTTAAGTGTTTTGTTTTAATAACTTGGTGAATTCGACGGCGGCGGCGTATATCTCTACTCCGTAGCAATTTAAGCCTAAACTTCGCTTCCCATTTTCGTTGTGGTTCTTTTAGGGGTTTCCTACAAATTGGATGGACGGGAGCTACTTGTTTATTGCCGACAGAAATGCACTCAGAACGTCTGCAAAACCGCGGCCAACGAATGACCACGCTTAGGATAACCTGTTCTCTAAATGAAACAACTTATTGTGAAGTTGTTGATGTTGCTTTGTGCAGGAATTCAGCCCAAGACCTTGGCGGAGCCTTAGACGGGGTCGCAAAAAACAGTCGCAAAAGTCTCCGTAAGAAGAATAATAATTCATGTACCGAACTCTTTTAGAACTGCTCGTTTAGCGTTCCTACCAAAGACGAGGGGAAGATTGATCATATGTATCGTAAAGACTGCAAGGCCATTAGCTTAATATCAAAACTGCCATCGGCAACACAACATGCGTATACCAAAGGAAAGTCGTTCGAAACTGCACTGCACAGGGTGGTAAGAAACATACAGAAAGCTCTGGAATATAAGGACTATACTTTAGGAGCCTTCTTAGACATTGGCGGAGCTTTCAACAACGTCTTTAAACAGGCGATCATGGATGGTCTCAGCTACAATAAAGAACATCCAGCCATAACCAGATGGATCGGCTGCATGTTAAATTGCAGGAAGATTACTTCACAATGAGGAATGTATGGGGTTTCGAAATCAGTGGACAGAGGCACACATCTGCTGTGGACGCTGGTTATCAACCAACTGCTTAGGTACTGAAGTAGGGGACTGTAATTAACATTATATTCAAACTAATTTCATTGTAAATAAGTATATTGTTTATTTGTATTTAGGGAAATAAAGTGTTTGTGAAAAATTGGTGGGATATAGGGTATTAAATCCATCATATTTTTAAGTTCTTCTGTTATTGGTCTAATGGTTGTGCATAATGGATAATACTTTGAATTCGGGATTGTCATCCAAGGAAGTTTTATAAAACAACTTATATGAAGCAATTTTAAGAAATGAGATTCTTTGTATTATAACCCAAGACACAGCTTCTCCATTAGTGTTTTTCTTTCCACTATTGATTGATTTAGTTGTTTTGTGGAAATGAAATCTTTTTTACTACCATCAAGTAAAGGACTCTAAGTCATTTTTACTACCATCAAGTAAAGGAATCTAAGTTCGGGTATAACCGAACATTATATACTCAGCGTGCAGCAATCGATGATGATGGAATATATGTCCACCCGCCCGATTATGATGAAGTTAGAATAGCAATAACCTGATTGAAAAACAACAAGGCCATGGGCGCTGATGGATTGCCTACGGAGCTATTCAAGTACGGCAGCGAGGAGTTGGTAAGACGCATGCAGCAGCTTCTTCGCAAAATATGGGCTGACGTTGCATGCCCGACGATTGGAATCTAAGTGTTCTTTGGCCAGTCCACAAGAAGGGGGATACTGCAAATTTCACCAACTATCGTGGAATCAGCCTTCTTAGTATCGCATATAAGATCCTTTCAAGTGTATTGTGCGAATGATTGAAGCCCACTGTGAACCGGCCGATTGGACCCTATCAGTGCGGCGTCAGAGCTGGTAAATCTACCATCGACCATATTTTCACAATGCGCCAAAAACCCATGAAAAGAGAATTGACACCCATCACCTCTTCGTCGATTTTAAAGCCGCCTTCGACAGCACGAAAAGGAGCTGCCTATATGCCGCTGTGCCTGAATTAGATTTTCCCGCAAAACTTTTACGGCTGTGAAAAATTACGTTGAGCAACACCATCAGCTCAGTCTGAATTGGGAAGGACCTCTCCGAGCCGGTCGAAACTAAACGAGGTTTCAGACAGGGTGACCCCCTATCGTGCGATTTCTTTAACTTGGTGCTGGAGAAAATTATACTAGCTGCAGAACTTAACCTCACTGGAACAATATTCTATAAAAGCGTGCAATTACTGGCATTTCAGCGCATCTCTGCTCTGTACGGACGTGTTTCACTAGAGCTCTGGGTTTTTCGTTTCACAATATTTTTCTATTTTTCTATTTGTGTAATACAAATATATTTTGTGCTAAACAAATATTAACAAATATAAACAAATATTAACAATTTGTGCAAAGCAGATTTAAATCAATTCTGTGCAATTCAATATATATATAAACAATATAATCACTTTTTTTCTAGCTGGCTTGAGGTCTGAGTTGAAATAAAAACACAAGGGTTTTTTTTTTTATATTACCAATATATTTCGATTACACACGGTAATCGTCTTCAGGGTGAACACTACAAAACATAAAAATGAAATAAAACTATTGTTAAGAAGAAATGATTTTCCTGAAAACATAATTAAAACACTTTTAAATAAATATCAAGAAGAAAAGAATCAAGAAAAAGAAAAAGAAAAACCGCAGAAAATATTTAAGTCAGTAGCTTATGTGCCAAAATTCCCGGAACGATTGGCCAAATCAGACTGATACAACAAAGATGAAGTAAAAATAGCCCATAAGCCGATAAATACATTAAAAAACATATATAATCAAACAAAATCAAAAATTCCACATACAGAAAAAAGCAATATAGTTTACGAAATCCCTTGCAATGGAAAAAACAACCAACCATGCCACAGCGTATATGTTGGAACAACAAAAGGCAAACTTAAAACTAGACTAGCGCAACACAAATCGGATTACAAATATTGCCAACATACTGCAAACCAAAAAACTGCACTTATGACCCACTGTACTGAAAACTCCCACTCACTAAACTTTGACAAAGCTACTATTCTTCAACAAGAACAACATTACAGAAAACGATTTACTCTGGAAATGCTTCACATTATTAACACACCAACCAGTAAACGAATGAACTACAAAACGGACGTAGATAACTCTGCTAGCTTCTATAGATATTTGTTGACAAACAAACGATCAGTGATAAACTCCACGTCAAGTGATACACGTGTAAAAAATGTATGTTATAATTTTTTTAAATTTGTATGTTAGAAAATTTTTTATTTATTTATTTATTTTGTTGTTTTTATGTTTTGTAGTGTTCACCCTGAAGACGATTACCGTGTGTAATCGAAATATATTGGTAATATAAAAAAAACCCTTGTGTTTTTATTTCAACTCAGACCTCAAGCCAGCTAGAAAAAAAGTGATTAGTTAATAAAAAGGTCGCCAAAATCAAAATTTATAAACAATATAAATTATAAAGCAGTGCAGGTGTATGTTGATTTTAGCTGTTGACAGTTGTCTGCTTCGTATATTCTTTGCCTTGTCTACACGTTGTTTTTGTCTTCATAGCTGGTTTTCACAAACAATATGCCCTGTTTCTGTGGACACAGAGTTAAACGCGCTCAAAGCAGAGTGCAGTGTGAAAAATGTAAAAAAGTTTATCACCTGCAGTGTGTTGTTGGTACCTTAGCTGCCGATTTGGATTACTTTAAAAATTCGCCGAAATGTATATTTGTGGCGATTGTGCTGTTGTTAAAAATGCTATTGCTGTACAAAAACAACAGCAACAACATGTAAATGATAATAATCTAAATTTTATGTTATCATCTATTCTTGCCGAAGTGAAAACTTTGCGAGCACATCAAGCAAGCGCGGTTGCCGGTATACACTCTCTGCAAGCGGACAAAAACCGGTTATTAGGCGAATTAGAAATTTTACGTTCTGAGCTCAGTAATTTACATAAGCTCTATGATGAAGCGGTGTGTGGTGTACTGCGTGGTAGTGCTGGCAAAAAAAGAAACGAAACAAAAACAAAGGCACAATCATGGTTAACAATTCTGCAGACGCTAACATTGAAAAGAGTTCTGGCCCCGTTTCTGCTGCTAATGTCCAAAGCAATTTCAATGATGCTGTAAGCTCTGCCGAAGTGCCTTGCGCTACTAATGCGGCAGTTACTCACGAACGTACGTACCAAAAACGTGTCAGCTGACACGACCTATCTTATGAGTGTGCAATGTAAACGAAAACTCACCGACGTGCAACGGCCGTACGTACGTAGCCCGGAACGTAGAAATCAAAACAATTTTGATTTTTTCCGTAAGAACGTGTCAGCTGATCGCTCTCTCACTAGACAGAGTTGCCTAGTAAACTTTTGTGCGCTAATTTTTGACCGTTTGCAGTTATTATACAAAAATGCCTAAAGATTGTTTAAAATTTTGTTGAAATATCCCAAAATTATTATATAAAATTGGAGGTTACAAATAAATGAACTAGAAATTCTTATTCAATATTTGCTTCTGCCATTTGCACCATGAAAAATTGTAATTCCAAAAGTTGATGTTTGCATAAGCATGCATGCAAACTAGTGAATGGCAACAGTGCTTTGCTCTAAACAATACACACACAAATATGTTATGTACATGTACACAGCCGCACACATTGATTCCTACGGGCTTGAGGCTTCGGTCAAACGTGTTTCGTACGACAAACGTCCGTACGTACGGCACACGTCGGTGGGTAACTGCCGCATAACACTGCTAATGCCGGCGCTAACATTTCTATGAACACTGCCTATTCTCATGCTGTTAATAACCAAAATATTAGTCGTGTTTTTTTCACACGCGTATACGTTTACGTTTGCGCGTATAAAAAAACGCTTATCCTCGCTTAGATAATGCTTAGGAGACCCATCTAGCGGCAGTGGTTAAATAACTACAGCTACAGCACAGGGTGTACCGAAAAGCGGAGACACAACCCTCTGATGGCCATAGGGTATAACATACAGCTGAATCAGTTGCGATGAATTGTGGACACACATAGAATACGTATAATTAGCTTAGCAGTCAATATAAAGTTTAAGCGTAAACGGATATACGCGTGTTAAAAAACACGGCTATTTTTGATGTTGCTGGAAATGTGGGTGATACTAATTTAGATCCGGCTGGTCCTAGGTTGGTTACTGCCGTGCCGCCCCGACGGCCAATTTTCGTATCAAGATTGCATCCATCTCTGACGGAGTCTGATGTGTTAAATTATATCTTAGCTAAGATTAATAGTACAGTTTCTATTAACATTAGTGCACATAAATTTGTTTATAAGTATGTGAGGGATTTTTTTTTTGATTTAAAATATCAGTTCCAGATGTATGTTTTGATATGGTTCTTGACAAAACTTTTTGGCCTATACATACGGTGGTACATTTGTCCACCACAAAGTCGAAGGTTGAGCCTCACGCACGTATAGTTTCAAAAAACTTGATTACCAGCCCTGCAAATACGATTCAAAAGTAACTATTCACTATCAGAATGTCCGTGGTTTACGTTCTAAATTAAATGCGTTTTACCTTAACAGTTTTACTTTTACAGCGGAAGTGATTGCTTTCACAGAGACTTGGCTAAAACCTGATAATTTAAATTCAGAGTTATTTTCAAATGACTACGTTGTTTTTCGGTGTGATCGTCAGTCGAGAGCAGGCGGTGTCCTGATCGCTGTATTGTCCAGTATTTCTACTGAATTGTTGAGCTTTGATGACGTGCTTGACATTGAATTCATAGCTGTAAAGCTCTTGTTCCCGAATTTTTTCTTATATATTTCTTGTTCCTACATACCGCCTCGGTCAGATGTGTACGTGTATGATTGCCATAAAGCAGTTATCCACAGCCTATATTCTCGTTTGCGTGATACCGATCGCCTAGTGATTCTTGGGGACTTTAACTTACCATACGTTAGTTGGATTGGCAACGATGATTAAAACTTTTTGACTCCTCTCACTCAGCATGATTTTATTGGTTCGCTTATTGAATTGCCGCTAGTTCAGATAAATAATGTGGTGAACTCTAAAAATAAGTTGTTAGATTTCGTTTTTGGTGATAGTTCTATAGGTACTGGTCTCTGTCGAATCCCTGCCTTATCCCTGCCTGAAGATCCCCCACACTTGAGGTTACACTGGATAATTTACTGCCTACGATTAATTTCATGGAAGTGTCATGTTGTTCTCGTTCGAGATGTTTTAGTAAGGCTAACTTTGATTTGCTTAATCAACTGTTAGCTTCCCACGATTGGTCTGACCTTTATGCTTGTACTGATGTTGAGGCTGCCACGTCTATTTTTTATAGTTACCTAAGTGACTTTATTAATCGTTGCGTTCCGGTTCATTTTGTTAAGGCTAAAAGTAGAAAACTACCTTGGTTCTCGAGGCAACTTGCTAACCTGACAATATTAAATCGAGGCTCTATAAGCGTTTTAAAAGATCTGGTTCTTCTGAAGATTTTTCTAAATATTTAGTTGTCCGTTCTAATTCCAACGCCTGAATCAAAACTGCTACAAGTCGTATTTAACAAGATGCCAAATTGAGTTTTTTAACAATCCTAAAAAATTTTACGGGTTTTTTAATTAAAAACGCAAATCTTCGGGATTTCCATCATCTTTGTCTTTGGGTGGCAAGAATGCTAGCCTTGACCATGATATTGCCGACTTATTCGCAGACTTTTTCAAATCGACCTATTCGTCAATCTGTACCCAAACCGGTAGTTATCCGTTCGAAATAGTTAGTTCTAACTGTATTCTCAATCCAGTCATTGATAGTGCCACTGTACTTCAGAGTTTTTTAGCTCTGAAACCGATTTTTTCTCCAGGGCCCGATGGTATTCCTGGCTGTGTGCTTAAGTTCTGTGCTGTGAACTTAACATAACCGAACGCAAAATTGTTCAATTTATCTTTGCAATCGGCGTCATTTCCATCAATTTGGAAACAGTCATTTATCATACCTCTGCACAAAAAAGGTAGTAGATCTAATATTGAGAATTATAGAGGAATTTCTAAGCTTTCAGCTATTCCTAAAACCTTTGAACAAATAATTACCTGTCAGCTGCAACATTCGTGTACTTCCATATTATCACCCTTTCAGCATGGGTTTGTGAGATGTAGATCAACCACCACAAACCTACTTGAATTTACCTCTTTAGTTCGAGATGGTTTTTTGGCTAGAAAGCAAACAGATGTGATTTATATGGATTTTAGTAAAGTTTTGATCCAGTGAATCACGAAGTTCTGATTCTGAAGCTTGATTTACTGGGCTTTCCGAAGAATCTGACTTCTTGGCTCTCAAGCTATCTTTCTAATAGAACCCAAAAGGTGCTTTATAAAAATATTATTTCAAAATCAATTAATGTTACCTCTGGTGTACCTCAGGGCAGTCATTTAGGCCCATTGCTTTTTACTCTTTTTATTAATGATCACGAATCATTCACGAGCTCTAATGTATAATGAATGTATATGATGTAAAAATTTGCTATACATGCTTGCCTTCGGATTTAACTCGCTCAAATCTACTTCAGGTTGATTTGGACTCATTTCAACGTTGGTGTATAATAAATGCATTAGTTCTAAACTGTTCCAAATGTAAGTTCAGGACATTTCATCACGTGAAGCCTGTCCTGTCGTCTTATGCACTTTATGGCACTCTCATGGAACGTATATCTTCGATTAACGATTTAGGGGTTCTGTTTGACTCGAAACTGAGCTTAAATTCACATATTTCAGCTACTACGAAGAAAGCAATGGCTACACTTGGTTTTGTTAAACGCTGGGCGAAGGAGTTCAAGGATCCGTATCCGACCAAAGTCCTCTACACTTCGCTGGTCCGCCCAATACTTGAGTATTGCTCGTGTGTTTGGTGTCCATTATATATTTCTCATATGAAGCGTATTGAGTCTGTGCAGAAACAATTTTTAATTTTTGCTCTACGGGCCTTTAACTGGGACTCAAATCTTCATCTTCCGTCTTATAGAAGTAGACTTCTTCTCATTGATTTTCCAACTCTGGAAAATCGTAGAATATTACTCGGGGTAATGTTTCTGCATAAGCTAATTCTAGGTGAGCTTGACTCCTCTGAGCTGCTAAGCCGATTGAACTTTGCAGTTCCTGCTAGGGTGTCCAGACACTACGTGCCCTTCCATTTACCCCTGTGTCGTATAAATTTTGGCAAAAATGATCCTATACGTGTTTGGTGCTCGTACTATAACGACTTTTATAATTGCATTAGTATCGAATGTTCGTTTGTTGCCTTACGCAATGCTATAATTTTCAGTCTCAACTGATATCTTAAAGTTTAATTGTTTAATTTGTAATGATAGTTTAATTTTAGTTCTTGTTCAACGTTAAACAAAATTGGAAATTTTTAATTCTATACTTGTATATATTTTTACGCTATCTTTTTTTATGTTACTTTCCTTTCTATTTTGTTACTCGACCACTATCGTTAGTTGACTTTAAATAATTAAATAAATAAATAAATAAATATGCTGATCAAATTGATAACATCGACCTAAACACCCGCGCTGTTAGTTCATCTTACTCCAAACTCGAAAAAAAAGCGGGAAAGATGGGTTTGATGGTGAATGAGGACAAAACGAAGTACCTGCTGTCATCGAGCAAAGAGTCAGCGCATACGCGCCTTGGCAACCACGCTACTGTTGGCAGCCATAATTTCGAAATAGTAAAAGACGTCGTTTATTTGGGAACCAGCATCAACACTAGCAACAACATCAACACTGAAATCCATCGAAGAATCAATCTTGCCAATAAATGCTACTTTGGACTAGGTAGGCAATTGAAAAGTAAAGTCCTCTCTCGGCGAACGAAAATCATACTCTACAAGTCACTTATCGTACCCGTCCTGCTATATGGGCCAGAAGCATGGACCATGACAACAGCAGATGAAGCGGCTTTGGGAGTGTTCGAGAGAAAAGTTCTTTGAAAGATTTATTGACATCTACGCTCTGGCGATGGCGAGTACCGAAGAAGATTTAATGATGAGCTGTACGAGCTATACGCAGATATCTACATAGTCCAGCGAATTAAAACGCAGCGGCTGCCCTGGCTAGGCCATGTTATGCGAACGAAAGATGATGCTCCAGCCAAGAAAGTGTTTCTATCGGAACCCGCCTATGGAAGCAGAGGTAGAGGGCGGCCCCACTCCGTTCGAAAGACCAGGTTGAAAACGATTTAAACTGCCTTGGTGTGACCAATTGGCGCCGGTTGGCGGAGCGAAGGAGCGACTGGCGCGCCTTGTTGGACGGCCATAACCGTTTAGACGGTTAAGCGCCAATTAAGTAAGTAAGTAATATACTCAGCGTGAGCTTCAATTATACATTTAATTTCAGATAAATTAATTTTCTGCATAACACGTGGCAGCGCCCCTTAAAAAATGTCTCCCCATTTCCTCTTATGTACAATAAAACTTGATAAATGAAATATCATTGATTCAAAACTATTTTTTGCTAAGTTGTAGCTTATTATTTTCGTCTACGACCCTTTTAAAATTCTTTTATATAAAAGTGAGCCTGGTCTTTAACCGATCTCGCCCATTTTTTCCAGAAATATTTCCTACTATAGGAAAATTTGTGTACCCAATTTTATTACCATCCGTTAATTTTTCTTCGAGTTATATCTCCCGAAACAAATGGGAATTTGTAAGTCATAAAAGGGGCGGTGCCACGCCCATTTTTTTAAATTTGAAGTTTTTCTTATTTATTGTTAGAAATCCACTTGGGAAATGAAATACCGTTGATGTAAAGCTAATTCGCAAAGATATAGCTTTTTTTTATTCGTCCACTACCTTTTAATTAAAAGTGGACGTGGTCCTTAATCAATTTCGTTAATTTTTCTTCGAAGCCTTCCTTATAGTAAAGGCAACCTCTCTGGCGAATTTTGTTCCGATACGTTTAACGATTTTTGATTTATGATTAATAATATTTGTTAAAATGATTTTATCACAAGTGGGCGGTGCTACGCCTATTTAAAAAATGTTTTCCAAATTTTTATCAAGAGTCTCAATATCAGTCCACACGTCAAATTTCAACAATCTAGGTGTATTATTTACCAAATAATCAGGTTTTTTGTGTTTTCCAAAATGTTATGTATATAAAAAGTGGGCGTGGTTATCATCCGATTTCGCGCATTTTCAATACCAATCTATTCTGGGTACAGATAAGCTCGTATACCAAATTTGGTGAACATATCTCAATATTTACTCAAGTTGTCGTGTTAACGGACAGACGGACATGGATCAATCAAATTTTGTTTCGATACTGATGATTTTGATATAAGGAAGTCAATATCTATTTCGATTCCTTTATACCTGTACAACCAACCGTTATCAAATCAAAGTTAATATACTCTGTGTGCAAAGCACGCTGAGTATAAAAATGGGGTTTTCTTTTTATATTATTACTAATTATAATAATGATCAAGGATGTATAAATAATTATATTTTTAAACGGTTTTATTTAGCTTGACTTGACCAGCTGGCTGGATGGATGGATGGCCGGCCTGAATTTTGTAATTGAAATTAAAGTAACTTCCCGATAATCTGCAAGCTTTAAACTTGTAATATAGTTCAGAACCCGATGACAATGCAATAATACGAAAAAAATCGTCGCTACGTGGCGCAAGGATCGAGATATTCACAAAAATCGTATTTGTGGTCCGATTTGGCTCATATTTGGAACTTATAATACATACAATAATAGAAAGCGATCTATGAAAAAAATCGCCGCTAGGTGGCACAAGGATCGAGATATTCACAAAAATCGTATTTGCGGTCCGATTTGGCTCATATTTGGAACACATAATACATACAAGAATAGAAAGAGACCTGTGAAAAAAATCGCGTTGATCAGACAATAAAATAAAAGCGTTGGGCGCATCAAATTTCTATTGATAGTCATAAGTATGACCAACTGAACCTTAATCAGGTTATGCTACGCCTCACATTTTTTGAAATTTCACGCGCCCGACGCTTTTATTTTATTGTCTGATCAACGCCCTAGATTGATGAGGAGGGTGATGACTGATACCTAGGACCTACCTAATTATTTTCTAGCTTTTAGTTTTATTATTACTTCATGTAAGTATTCACCCCTATTCTGCATTCCGATTATGTTCCCGTTCTACGCTCCGCTTTAATGGAAGTTGGGTATTCTGCATTACGACGGAATCGTAACGAGAAAGGGAAGAGCAAATGATTTTTCGAAATCAGCTGTTTGTACGGAATGTGTGAACATTGGAACAAAATAAATTAAAGAAAATTTGTAAAAAAAAACACTGAAAAACGTTTATATTTTATTATCCACGCCATTTTGTACAAAAAAAAAGCAATAGAATATATTGCCGCAGTGTTATATTTTTTTGAGTGAAGTGCTTTCATAATTGTAAGTGTGTTTTTGTCGTTTGGCCAATTCCCTGCCGTGGCCGCCAAGTTTTGTTAAAACGGATTCCTGCACGAATATAGTTGACTTTTTCTGAATTTTATGGATGCTAATTTCATTGCACTGGGGCCGTATTCAGTAACTGTGAGTTTTAAAATGTACACTTTTTCTTCATATAATTTGTATGAAAGAAAAATGTACATTTCAAAACTCATAGTTACTGAATACGGCCATCCTGGCCTAAAATATTTTATGAAGATTTATTTATTCTTTCCTTAAGGATTGTTTACGTTTTCGCTTCACCTTCCTCTACTCCGCCAGCTTACTTTGGCATATAACTGGACCCAAGGAACAGACACAAATTATAGATGTCTATTATACTGTTTTCACACAGAAACTTAATGATCTCATTTCACCTGCTAATGAAATCGTAAATTTTTGCTTTCACACAGAAGTAACTGCTCGATTAGTATGAAGGATGAGACAGACAATCATGGCGGAATGATACAAGGTGTGAGCATGGTGACATACCTACAAACAAAAACAAATCGGCCACGACGACACGATGCGGCACAAACGATGCGGCCACCTTGTATCGTTCCGCCATGCAGACAATGACATTTGCTTTGACAAATGACATTTTTAAGCACTGAGCACACCAAAAACTAAGAAGCGGAATGCTACCAACAGAGTTGCATTGTGCTTTTGACTTCATTAGGCATTCGATTAGCTACTAATGAAATAATAATAGATTCGAATTTTGTAGGGAAGATTGAGCTGAATAAGCGTCTTAATGTAGAAAATTGCCTTTATTATTCAATAAGCCGTCTGTGTGAAAATAGTATTATACTGGAATCAATAGCCGCGGCATTATTTGTGGAATTGGAAAGCAACATATACGAAAATGGCCCGGCGAGAATGGAAAGGCAAATATTGCGAGATTTGTGTAATCCATTTGAGATGAGTGACGAATTGTAAGAAATTGAACTTAAAAGTGGTAAATTTTAATGACTTATCTTCTTATTTAGGTTCAAAAAAAAACTTTCGACTTAATAAGGGTGCTTTCAAATATGTGTTAAACACTTTTACGGGGCAAATTCGTCCAAGAACTTCGGCATCGGCATCTGCTATTAATATTGTAGTAGCTGCTTTGAGATTTTTTGCAGAAGGCTGTTACCAGCATGGAATAGGGGCGGATTATAATCTAGGAATGGGAGAGTCAACAGTGTGAAAGTCACTGTCTACGTTTCTTGATGTAATGCAACCATCATTATGCCCTCAGTGGATAACATTTGAACAAAGTGAAGAGGAGAAAATACAAGCGAAGCAAGAATTTTATGCGAAGGCTGGCTTCCCAGGAGTCATCATATCCCGCTTTGTTGCCATTAAATTAGCCAACGTCTCATACTGCACTTGTGTTGGAAACATACAAAAAACAATCACCATCTGCCTTTTACGTCTCTCAACAAGTTTTACTTACATTTTTGTTAAAATTCTGTTATAAATTAATAAAAAAATAAAAAGAAAATATTTTTCCGCCAACAAATTTGCAACTTAGAAAAACGGAACTACGATCGAAATGCAGAATACACAAAATCGAACGATTCGAAGCTGGATCGAAAGAGATTGGAACACAGAATACCAAAGTTGTCAAATCGAAAAAATTCCAATCCAAGTCGAAATGCAGAATAGGGGTGATTGTTTTCAATAAAACCGTTTAACTTAAATTGTTTTTATATTATTTTATTTAATTTTAGTTTCTATCAAACGAAAATCGCAATCATTTGGCAAAAAAAGGACCACATACCATACATTTACGATCAACTGTTTCAACATTATTATTAGATGAATGAACAACTTTTAACCAAATTAAAGCTATGTTAATGTTACGATTTTGTCCTGAGCAAGCATCACTGTAAGCTGTGACATGCTTTTGCGTAGTAATGTTCCGAATATGCTTTGCGAAGCAGGACGCAACTTCCTTTGATCCTCTTGAGGCGATTGTTTTATCCAATGCATACATTTTAGAATTTTCATTGTGGACATTTTGAGCCCCTAAATTGTATACATACGTACATGTAGCGCTTATAATAAACTACCGAAATAGAAATTTTTGGGTAAGAAAGTGCTTTCTGTAAATCAAATGTGAATCTGTAATATTCAGTCGGTTCATCTTTTGCTTTTTGTATGTCATCTGTTAAACTTTTTTTAGCCTGTTCGGCACTGCTAAGATGTGAATCATGAATTTCCATAAGATTCTTCATTACCGGATGCTTAAATTTTTAGTTTTAGCGTATCACATTTTTGGCACATGTCTTTACGGAGTGTATGAAAATTTAAGTCGAACTCCATATTGAATATTTTCCTGTAAGTCCACTCCTTCACACATGATGTATTATTTTCATCAAATTTTTTCACACACAGCTCATACATTTTTCGAATATCTAAGTCAGCACATAGATACTTTCAACCTGAAGTGTGATGTGATCTCGTGTAATGGCTCTGACATGCTGGAAAACTCAGAATATGTTCTCGTACCACTTTAATTTTTTATACTCAGTTGAGCAGAGCTCACAGAGTATATTAAGTTTGATTGGATAACGGTTGGTTGTACATATATAAAGGAATCGAGATAGATATAGACTTCCATATATCAAAATAATCAGGATCGAAAAAAAATTTGATTGAGCCATGTCCGTCCGTCCGTCCGTCCGTCCGTCCGTCCGTCCGTCCGTCCGTCCGTCCGTCCGTCCGTTAACACGATAACTTGAGTAAATTTTGAGGTATCTTGATGAAATTTGGTATGTAGGTTCCTGAGCACTCATCTCAGATCGCTATTTAAAATGAACGATATCGGACTATAACCACGCCCACTTTTTCGATATCGAAAATTTCGAAAAACCGAAAAAGTGCGATAACTCATTACAAAAGACAGATAAAGCGACGAAACTTGGTAGATGGGTTGACGCTATGACGCAGAATAGAAAATTAGTAAGATTTTGGACAATGGGCGTGGCACCGCCCACTTTTACAAGAAGGTAATTTAAAAGTTTTGCAAGCTGTAGTTTGGCAGTCGTTGAAGATATCATGATGAAATTTGGCAGGAACGTTACTACTATTACTCTATATGTGCTAAATAAAAATTAGCAAAATTGGATGAAGAACACGCCCACTTTTTAAAAAAAAAATTTTTTTAATTCAAATTTTAACATAAAATTTAATATCTTTACTGTATATAAGTAAATTAAGTCAAAATTCAACTCCAGTAATGATATGATGCAACAAAATACAAAAATAAAAGAAAATTTCAAAATGGGCGTGGCTCCGCCCATTTTCATTTAGTTTGTCTAGAATACTTTTATTGCCATAAGTCGAACAAAAATTTACCAATCCTTCTCAAATTTGGTAGGAGCATAGATTCTATGACGGTAACTGTTCTCTGTGAAAATGGGCGAAATCGGTGGAAGCCACGCCCAGTTTTTATACACAGTCCACCGTCTGTCCTTCCGCTCGGCCATTAACACAATAACTTGAGCAAAATCCGATATATCTTTACTAAACTTAGCCCATGTACTTACCTGGGCTCACTTTTTCTTGGCATAAAAAATGGGCGAAATCTGACCATAACCACGCCCACTTTATCGATATCGAAAATTACGAAAAATGAAAAAAATGCCATAATTCTATACCAAATACGAAAAAAGTGATGAAACATGGTAACTGGATTGGTTTATTGACGCAAAATATAACTTTGGAAAAACTTTGTAAAATGGGTGTGACACCTACCATATTAAGTAGAAGAAAATGAAAATGTTCTACAAGGCGAAATCAACAGCCCTTGGAATCTTGGCAGGAATACTGTTAGTGGTATTGCATATATAAATAAATTAGCAGTACCCGACAGATGATTTTCTGGATCACCTGGTCCACATTTTGGTCGATATCGCGAGAACGCCTTCACATATACATCTAAGGGCCACACGCTTTTAAAACCCTCATTAATACCCTTAATTTGATATCCATATCGTACAAAAACATACCAGAGTCACCCCTGTCCCACCCTAATGGCGATATCTCGAAAAGGCGTCCACCTATAGACCTAATGCCCCCTCCCTCTTAAAATGCTCAGTAACACCTTTCGTTTGATACCCATATCGTACAAACATTCTAGAGTCACCCCTGGCCCACCCTAATGGCGATATCTCGAAAAGGCGTCCACCTATAGACCTAGTGTCCACTCCCTCTTAAAATGCTCAGTAACACCTTTCGTTTGATACCCATATCGTACAAACATTCTAGAGTCACCCCTGGCCCACCCTAATGGCGATATCTCGAAAAGGCGTCCACCTATAGACCTAATGCCCACTCCCTCTTAAAATGCTCAGTAACAGCTTTCGTTTGACACCCATATCGTACAAACATTCTAGAGTCACACCTGGCCCACCCTAATGGCGATATTTCGAAAAGGCGTCCACCTATAGAACTAAGGATTACTCCCTTTTAAAATACTCATTACCACCTTTCATTTGATACCCATATCGTACAAACACATTCTAGAGTCACCCTGGCCCACCCTAATGGCGATATCTCGAAAAGGCGTCCACCTATAGACCTAATGTCCACTCCCTCTTAAAATGCTCAGTAACACCTTTCGTTTGATACCCATATCGTACAAACATTCTAGAGTCACCCCTGGCCCACCCTAATGGCGATATCTCGAAAAGGCGTCCACCTATAGACCTAATGTCCACTCCCTCTTAAAATGCTCAGTAACACCTTTCGTTTGATACCCATATCGTACAAACATTCTAGAGTCACCCCTGTCCCACCCTAATGGCGATATCTCGAAAAGGCGTCCACCTATAGACCTAATGCCCACTCCCTCTTAAAATGCTCAGTAACACCTTTCGTTTGATACCCATATCGTACAAACATTCTAGAGTCACACCTGGCCCACCCTAATGGCGATATCTCGAAAAGGCGTCCACCTATAGAACTAAGGATTACTCCCTTTTAAAATACTCATTACCACCTTTCATTTGATACCCATATCGTACAAACACATTCTAGAGTCACCCTGGCCCACCCTAATGGCGATATCTCGAAAAGGCGTCCACCTATAGACCTAATGCCCACTCCCTCTTAAAATGCTCAGTAACACCTTTCGTTTGATACCCATACCGTACAAACATTCTAGAGTCACCCTTGGTCCAGCTTTATGGCGATATCTCGAAAAGGCGTCCACCTATAGAACTAAGGATTACTCCCTTTTAAAATACTCATTACCCCCTTTCATTTGATACCCATATCGTACAAACACATTCTAGAGTCACCCTGGCCCACCCTAATGGCGATATCTCGAAAAGGCGTCCACCTATAGACCTAATGCCCACTCCCTCTTAAAATGCTCAGTAACACCTTTCGTTTGATACCCATATCGTACAAAGATTCTAGAGTCACCCTTGGTCCACCTTTATGGCGATATCTCGAAAAGGCGTCCACCTATAGAACTAAGGATTACTCCCTTTTAAAATACTCCTTACCACCTTTCATTTGATACCCATATCGTACAAACACATTCTAGAGTCACCCCTGGCCCACCCTAATGGCGATATCTCGAAAAGGCGTCCACCTATAGACCTAATGCCCACTCCCTCTTAAAATGCTCAGTAACACCTTTCGTTTGATACCCATATCGTACAAACATTCTAGAGTCACCCCTGGCCCACCCTAATGGCGATATCTCGAAAGGGCGTCCACCTATAGACCTAATGCCCACTCCCTCTTAAAATGCTCAGTAACACCTTTCGTTTGATGCACATATCGTACAAACACATTCTAGAGTCACCCCTGGCCCACCCTAATGACGATATCTCGAAAAGGCGTCCACCTATATACCTCATGCCCACTCCCTCTTAAAATGCTCAGTAACACCTTTCGTTTGATACCCATACCGTACAAACATTCTAGAGTCACCCCTGGCCCACCCTAATGGCGATATCTCGAAAAGGCGTCCACCTATAGACCTAATTCCCACTCCCTCTTAAAATGCTCAGTAACACCTTTCATTTGATTCCCATATCGTACAAACACATTCTAGAGACACCCCTGGTCCACCTTTATGGCGATATCTCGAAACGGCGTCCACCTATGGAACTAAGGATCACTCCTTTTCAAAATACTCATTAACAGCTTTCATTTGATACCCATATCGTACAAACACATTATAGAATCACCCCTGGTCCACCTTAATGGGGACATCTCGAAAAGGCGTCCACCTATAGACCTAAGGCCCACTCCCTCTTAAAATGCTCAGTAACACCTTTCATTTGATACCCATATCGTACAAACAAATTCTAGAGTCAGCCCTGGTCTACCTTTATGGCGATATCCCTAAATGGCGTTCATCCATAGAACTATGGCCTACTCTCTCTTAAAATACTCTTTAATACCTTTCATTTGATACACATGTTATACAACCACATTCCAGGGTTACCCCAGATTGATTTTCCTTATTTTACCTCCATAGCTCTCAACTGAGTATGTTATGTTCGGTTACACCCGAACTTAGCCTTCCTTACTTGTTCTTCATCTGTTTTTATACTCACTTGAGCAGAGCTTACAGAGTATATTAACTTTGATTGGATAACGGTTCGTTGTACAGGTATAAAGCAATCGAGATAGATATAGACTTCCATATATCAAAATCATCAGGATCGAAAAAAAATTTGATTGAGCCATGTCCGTCCGTCCGTCTGTCCGTTAACACGATAACTTGAGTAAATTATGAGGTATCTTGATGAAATTTGGTACGTGGGTTCCTGGGCACTCATCTCAGATCGCTATTTGAAATGAACGATATCGGACTATATCCACGCTCACTTTTTCGATATCGAAAATTTCGAAAAATGGAAAAAGTGCGATAATTCATTATCAAAGACGGATAAAGCGATGAAACTTGGTAGGTGAGTTGAACTTATGACGCAGAATGGAAAATTTGTAAAATTTTGGACAATGGGTGTGGCACCGCCCACTTTTAAAAGAAGGTAATTTAGAAGTTTTGCAAGCTGTAATTTGGCAGTCGTTGAAGATATCATTATGAAATTTGGCAGGAACGTTACTGCTATATTTATGTGTATGCTTAATAAAAATACTCCCTTTTAAAATACTCATTATCATCTTTCGTTTGACACCCATATTGTACCAACGCATTCTAGGGTCAACCCTGGTCCACCTTTATAACGATATGCCGAAAAGGCATCCACCTATAGAACTAAGGCCAACTCCCTTTTAAAATTCTCATTAAAGCCTTTCATTTGATACCCATATCGTACACACAAATTCTACAGTCACCCCTGGTCCACCTTTATGGCGATATCTCGAAAAGGTGTCTACCCATAGAACTAAGGCCAACTCCCTTTTAAAATTCTCATTAAAACCTTTCATTTGATACCCATATCGTACAAACAAGTTCTAGAGTCACCCCTGGTCCACCTTTATGGCGATATCTCGAAAAGGTGTCTACCCATAGAACTAAGGCCAACTCCCTTTTAAAATTCTCATTAAAACCTTTCATTTGATACCCATATCGTACAAACAAGTTCTAGAGTCACCCCTGGTCCACCTTTATGGCGATATCTCGAAAAGGTGTCCACCTATAGAACTAAGGCCTACTCCCTTTTAAAATAGTTATTAACACCTTTCATTTGATACCCATATCGTACACACAAATTCTACAGTCACCCCTGGTCCACATTTATGGCGATATCTCGAAAAGGTGTCTACCCATAGAACTAAGGCCAACTCCCTTTTAAAATTCTCATTAAAACCTTTCATTTGATACCCATATCGTACAAACAAGTTCTAGAGTCACCCCTGGTCCACCTTTATGGCGATATCTCGAAAAGGTGTCCACCTATAGAACTAAGGCCCACTCCCTTTTAAAATAGTTATTAACACCTTTCATTTGATACCCATATCGTACAAACAAATTCTACAGTCACCCCTGGTCCACCTTTATGGCGATATCTCGAAAAGGCGTCTACCCATAGAACTAAGGCAAGCTCCCTTTTAAAATACTCATTAACACCTTTCGTTTGATACCAATATCGTACAAACACATTCTAGAGTCACCCCTGGTCCACCTTTATGGCGATATCCCTAAATGGCGTCCACCTATAGAACCATGGCCCTCTTAAAATACTTTTTAATACCATCCATTTGATACACATGTCATACAAACACATTCCAGGGGTACCCTAGGTTCATTTTCCTACATGGTTATTTTCCCTTACTTTGTCTCCATAGCTCTCAACTGAGTATGTAATGTTCGGTTACACCCGAACTTAGCCTTCCTTACTTGTTCTAGATGAACCAGCCATTTTGCCACGACCATCTGTTCAGGGTTTTTTAGCATTTAAGACACGGCTTAATCTTCCGTTAGATATTTTGAAAGTATTCAAAACAAACTTCAAATGAAACTTAAAACTACATTTTCTCATATATTCTTCGTAATTTCTGGGTCGTCTTTGTTTTATTGATTGTGTTCGAACCAAACCATACAGAAACTAATTTATTTCTCGAAACTTGCTTATTTCCAAAAATAATCAAAATTAGCTTTCCTATCTTCATATCCGATTCAATTTATATATTTTTTGGAACAAAGGCAATCTTTATTTTCGAAAAGTTTACCACTCATATGCTTAGGCTCTTTTGTTTCATATTCCTCTCCACTATTTCTCTTCATTTTAATTATATTTTGTGCATAATAACGTTGATTTCGTGCCCCCTTTCCTGATTTCATTTTGCTTTCTTACATTTGTGAGGGTTCCGAATTCACATTTAAAGTATGAACTGATTCATCTGGAGACGATATTAGTCTTATTCGTTTCCGCTTATTAGAGCATTACTTATACTTCTTCGCCTTATAATGTGTACAATTAACTATAAATAGTACATTTTGACATTAAAAATATTACGTGATTATTACACTGGGTCGATTTATTAAACGATATCGCGCCATCGATTTTTCGATAGGATTTGGGCTCAGGAAAAAAGTTCCACTACGCATACACAAAAAAATAATTTTCGAGCCTGCGAAAATTTTTTACTTTTTTCGACTTTGACTTTTAAGGTTTTTTTCATGACCTACTAAAAAAAATTTCATTTGATTGTAAAATTCTTATGTATATCCTGTCCGCTAAAAACGTTGTCGATAACAGTTTTTTGAAAAAAAAAAAAAATAATAATAATAATAATACAGGGTATGCATATGAAATTTTTTGTAGAAGATCATGAAAAAAATGGGTCTACCATGTTATCTCCAAAATCAAAATCCCCAACACAAAATCCCCATTTTATGTGTGAAAAAATTCAAATTAGGTTTAAAATCGCCGCGACCAAAAAAGGCTAATAATCCATACCAACATTCTGCATAGGCGGCCTTCGGCCGCGCTTATAAAAAATAACCTTGGGCTACGCCATCCAAGGCCGGGTGTGTGGTATAACCGTGGCTACCTCCACGGTGATGTCCTTCTGCGTAGTACACGTTTCTTTTAGCTTGTTCGAATTATACAAACATAAATATGAATGAAAGAGCAAAGAGATATTGCTATTTTTTACACGGTCATGATGTTTATAATAGCACTGGGATTTTGTGTTTGGGGATTTTGATTTTGGGGATTTTGATTTTGGGGATTCTGATTTTGGGGATTTTGAATTTGGGGATTATGTGTTTGGGTATTTTTTTTTTGGGGGATTTTATGTTTGGGTATTTTTTTTGGGATTTCGTGGCACTCCCGAAAAAAACCTTAAAAATCAAAGTCGAAAAAATTTAAAAAAATGAAATTATGCAGGCTCGAAACTTTTTTTGGGTAGGCGTAGTGGAACTTTTTTTCTGAACCTAAATCCTATCGAAAAATCGATAGCGCGATATCGGTTAATTTTCGTCCATACAAATCGACCCACCCTAGTGATTATACCTGAGCCGCTATCTGAAGACATGACAAAATTACCAATTGTTTTGCCAAACTTTGTCAAACATTTTATCGAGTTAATTTTCATGGCATACAGCCAATCTCTTCAGATAATGTTATTTTATTAGGATTCGATATGAAATAGCTTATTAACTAGATTTTTTAAATTTTTGACTTATACCACTTTCAAAACAAAGGGCTCATATACAAAATGAAATAATTATTAGTTTTTGATAACAGTCAACTTGCGGTAGAAAAAAATGAACTTTGTGGCTCGCATTAAAATAGTTTTTGACTCTTGTAATTATAACGAAAAAGTTAACACACACGCACACAGCTACATAAAAACTAGCAAAAAGTGAACGCGCTGCAGATCAACTCCTAAGTGCTTCATTATCTACAAATGATGAGTGTCATATCAAAACCTATCAAAAAAGGCACATTTTGAACCCGACCCCCTCAGATTTTGATGAAATTTTGCATAAGGGTACATGTTAACTATACAAACACCACCTTGTTTTTAGAAATTGCATTTTTGAAAAATTGTGGGCGTGGCAAAGTTTCAAAGTTGTGAAAAATGTGTGAAAAATTACGGTAATAGGTAATTTTGAGCTGTGATAGCTACGGAATGGCTCAATCGATTTCCATGGTCTTGGCACCATTGGAAAGGTATTCTAATCGGCTATAGAAGTCGTACACCGAGAAAATTTTGCAAAATTTTTATTACACTGAAAAGCATTTTTTTTTTAATGCTTGGTCTTTTTAATTTTTTTCAAGTTTAGTTTAAAAAAATGGTTTTTCAGCGAAACCAAAATTCTTACAGTATACCTTTCCAATGGTATCAAGATCGGTTCAGCCATTCGGTAGTTATCACAGCTCAAAAGTAATATGATATCAAAATATAGAGACATGACATTTACTTAAAAATTTTTATAAAAAAAAAGCAAAAAAACGACATTTTAGTTTTTGGATATGTTATATATAATAAATAGACCTTTCTAATAAAAATATATTTTATTTTAAAACACTTGACCTTTGAATTTTTTTCCAAGTTTAAAATTTTATTTTTGTAACAAAAAAAATTTCAGTGTAATACAATTTGTTCACGGTACTAGAAGACCCGGCAGACGTTGTTCTGCCCTAAATTTGGCCTATCTGCATACATTTTAATAAGCTTTTTCCGTCTGACTCTGCCCTCTCCCCCTCTTCACTTTTTCCTAATCCTTTTATTCACTCCTCCCTCCGTCTTTTTCGCTTCATCTATCTCCATCTTCGTCTCATTCTATCTCTTTCTCAATCTCCTTCTCTCTTTTCTCTTCTCTCAATTTCTTCTCATTCTTCTGCATCTCTTATTTCCTGTCCCAGAGGGTGGTATGTATTTTATTCCAGTCCCAGTCCCAGTCGTAGTCCTAACCCCAGTCCCAGTCCGTCTATGGATAATATATTACTCTGTACTAAAGCACTCATCAACAGCTTTCGCTTGACATCCATATTGTATAAACACTGTCTACACATTCACTGGCCCACGTTTTGGCCTATATCTCGAGACCCTAGTCACACAGGAGTGTGAAAATTACCCTCTACTAAAGCACACATCAACAGATTTCATTTCCTATCCATATTCTATAAACACATTCTAGGGGTACTCGAGTCCACGTTTCGGCCTATATCTCTATACCCTGTACGTCGATCGCAACCAAACCTATGTAGTAACTGTAGGGTTATATTTATATTCAACTTTAAATGTACCTACATTAAATAAATTGAATTTTTTGTTCTTGTTAATTTTTTATATTTCAATTTTGAAATGATTGTTTCAAAAATTTTCATTCTGATATAAAATTTTTAAAACGAATTGTTAGCATACATTTAGGAGTGATTATAATAAAGATATTTTATAAAAATAAAATAGTACATGTACAATAATTAGTGGTATATTTAACGACTACCACATTGGCGATCAGTCAGCCTTTTTAAAAACGTACAAAACAACCAAGCAAACATTAAATAATAACAACACCGTGCAAGAAAAACAAGCAGCAACAAAAGCAAAAGCAGTAGCAGCAACAGCAGTAGTAACAAAAACAGCAAGAAAGGAAAAAAAACGCTCCTCGTTGATTAAAACAAAATAGTTGGAGCCGAACAATACATATTGGGCTGAGTGGGTAATCCTTGTGCATTTTAAGCCAAAATTGTATTAAAAGAAAAAAAATAGATACACACAATAAGCAGTGCGATTTATTATTATTATAACATCCTGTATACAATTAATATAACTCCACACTACAATCTAAATTTAACTAAAGAATTCATTTGAAATAAAGAGCAGTAAACTAAAACAACTACAATAGAAAGCCGGAACACACAACAACAAATGTAATAGAGACAACAGCTCGCCCGTGAGTACAGAGAACGTGTGGGAAGGAACTTAGGAAATTTTTTACGAAGTTTTGGGTCTTCTGGACAAGCACCTTTTTTCAAAATCAGTAAAAAATATACAATTGCGACAACTATCAACAACAAATAAAGGAATTTGGTGAGCTGTATCTAACATTTAGTTTATTTAAATGTATATTATTTATATGTATATGTATATGTATCAAAATATATTAAACATTTTTGTTTTGTAAACGCTTCTTTCCGGACATTTTTATTTCTTCCTATATTATAATTTTTGTAATTAATTTTATTAACAATGTTTCATTCACCACCAAATAATACACATACATCTACACCACGAAATCAAGTAAACGATTCGCTTATTGATTTGGATAATGAAAATTATGAAAATGATTTACCAAATCCATATGCGAATCAAAATAACGAAATTTTTGCTACATCGGTAAAACTTCCCCAATTTTGGACTAATTGCCCTGAAGCATGGTTCATCCATGCCGAAATGCAATGAATATGTCATAACTGCACTTACGCAGGATGTAATTATGACAATTCTTGATTTTATTCAAAATCCTCCTGAAGATGACAAATTTTCTGCATTAAAGAAAATTTTAATTGAACGGCACTCATTAAGTGAGAATGCCAAGTTAGATCGAGTGTTATCCGATTCAGAAATGGGAGATCGTAAACCTTCTGAGTTTTATCGGTCTCTAGTGCTACTCTCTGGAAACAATTTTAGCAAGGAAATTCTTAAAAAGCTTTGGATAAGAAAGTTACCAAAAAATTTAAGTATTATTCTTGCTAGTTCGAATTCGACTGAAATAAGTGAATTAGTTAAATTAGCCGATAATATATGGGAAGCTTATAATAAAAATGAAATAGCTTCAGTTAGTAATTTTCCAAATTCTAAAAGCGAAAATACAATTATTTCAAATTTGGTTCAAACAACTAAATTATTTGCAAAAATTTTGAAAAATTATCATTAGAGATCAGTGAAATTAAAAATCAGATGAGTCAAAATTATTCAATGTCCCGATCTTTTAGTAGGAATCGCTTTAGAAGTCCCTTTAGATATCGATCAAAGTCTCGTGACAACCCAAATTGGCTCTGTAGGTATCATTATAAGTTTGGTAATCAGGCTTTGAAGTGTAAACAACCATGCGCTTTTAAAAATAACAATAGTTCGTCAAACTAAAGTCATCCGTTGTTGCGGCGACAAACAACGGAAATTTAGACACCTTTACACGTCGCTTATTTATTTTTGATAAATCAAACAAATTGAATTTTTTAATAGATAGTGGAGCTGAAATTTCAGTGCTTCCGGTATCAAAATCTTCATGTTCGAAAAAGTCATCAGATATTATTCTAACAGCAGCTAACGGTTCAACGATTTCTACATACGGTAAAAAACTTTTAAATATAAATTTAGGACTGCGTCGCGAATTTCCGTTCACGTTTTTAATAGCAGATATAGCTAAACCAATTATCGGTGCTGATTTTCTGTGTAAATATGGTCTCTTAATTGATGTTAAACGCAAATGCTTAGTAGATCCGGTAACAAGTCTTTCAGTTAACACAATTTCATGTGTTTGTAATGTTTCGCTACCAAAAGTTTTCGCTGTTGATAACAAATTTACAACCTTATTGAAAGAATTTCCTTCTTTATTTTCTGAACCAGATTATTCACAACCAGTTAGACATACAACAGTTCACAGACTAGTCACTGAAGGAAATTTGCTATTTTCTAAACCAAGGCGTTTAGACCCTATTAAATTCAAAGTAGCTAAAACTGAATTCGGTTTTTTAGTAAAGACAGGGATATCAAGGCCATCTAACTCAGCGGTAGCATCTCCTTTGCATTTTGTACCCAAGAAGTAGTTAAATGACTGGCGTCCTTGTGGAGATTTTAGAAGATTAAACGTTGTAACAGTCCCTGATCGTTATCCTTTGCCCCATGTTCATGACTTCAACATGAATCTCAGAAATAAGAAAGTATTTTCGAAGCTAGATTTGGTAAGAGCTTATCACCAAATTCAAATGGCGGAAGAGGATATCTATAAAACTGCAATCACTACGCCTTTTGGCATGTTTGAATTTGTACTCCGCGCAAACTTTTCAACGATTTATTAATGAAGTAGTTAATGATTTAGACTTTGTTTTTACATATATTGTGATCCCTTAGTGGCAAGCGAAAATGAGGAACAACATTTCAAAGATCTTCGCGTACTATTTCAGCGCCTCACGGAGTACGGTTTAAATATAAAACCAAGTAAATGTACTTTTGGCGTAACAAATGTTTACTTTTTAGGACATAATATTTCTGAAACGGGAATTAGGCCCTCGGAAGAAAAAGTTTTAGCCATTCGAAATTTTGATCGTCCAAAATCTATTAAGCAGGCACAAAAATTTATTGGTATGGTTAATTATTACCATCGATATATACCAAAATTAGCAGAGTTTACGACAGTTATCTATGATTTAATTAATAGAAAAAATAAGAAGCGAGACAAGATTTTAATTTGGGATGATACATCTAATAAGGCTTTCGAATGCATTAAAGAAAAGTTTGCATCTGCGATATTGTTAAATCATTTTAACAAAGATGCAAAACTTTCTTTAAATATAGATGCATCCAGTACGGCAATAGGTGGTGTCATACATCAGACTTATAATAATAAATCAGAACCACTTGCATTCTTTTCAAAGAAACTGTCTCCATTCGAAATTAAATATAGTGCATTTGATAGGGAACTGTTAGCTATTTATTTGAATATTAAACATTTTCGTTACCTTCTAGAAGGACGTCAATTTACAGTTTTAACAGATCACAAGCCTCTAGTATTTGCTTTAAATTCAAAAACAGAAAGCAGTCCAAGACAAACTAGACATATGGAATTCATTGCACAGTTTACGAATGACAATAGGTATATTAAAGGACAGGAAAATGTTGTAGCTGATACTTTATCTCGTGCGTTTGAAGTAGAAGCGATTAATAATGCTGACATTAATTTAAAAATTTTAAAAAGCGAACAACAACAAGATAGTGAATTAGGCAAACTTACCTCAGAGCAAACATTTTTAAATTTGAAACTAATAAAAATTCCTGTTCTTAACTTTAATATATGGTGCAAAGTGTCAGGAGAAAATCCTAGACCATTCATTCCAAACAATTTAAGAAAAATAATATTTGATATGTTACATGGGATTTCACATCCTGGTAGTAGAGCTACACGTGGTTTGATAGTTAAGACATATTTTTGGCCAAAAATGAATAAGGACATCAATACTTGGTCCAAAGAATGTATAAGTTGTCAAAAATCGAAAGTACATCGTCATACAAAATCTCCAGTTGTGAAAATTCCAAACGCTAGATTTGAACACATTCACTTAGATATTGTCGGACCCTTGCCTGTTTCAAAGGGATACATATTAACTATAATTGATAGATTTATACGTTGGCATTTGCGCTAAGAGATATTTCTGCAGTTGCGGTTGTAAATAAATTTTTTAAGGAATATATTTCACGTTTTGGGTCCCATTAGAAATAATATCGGATCAGGGATCTCAGTTTACTTCAAACTTGTTTTCAGAATTAACGAAACTTCTTGGAAGTCATCAAACAACGACTTCTTCCTATCATCCCCAAGCTAATGGAATGATAGAACGTTTCAATAGATAGCTTAAATCTTCAATAATGGCTAGGAATGGGTCCAGGGATTGGTATGAAGAGTTACCAATAGTGATTATGGGTTTGCGATCGATTTTTAAGGAAGATATTTCGGCAACACCAGATGAAATGGTTTATGGCCAAAATTTAAGATTACCTGGTGAATTATTTGTTTCAACTACAGAGAAGGTAACTTCAGCGGATGTTTTAAATAGTTTGCGTGAACATTTTAAAAAATTTAAATCAAATTTGGAACATCATCAAAATTCTAGCGGTATTTTTGTTCCAAAAGATTTAAAAGATTGTCATTTTGTTTTTGTACGTGTAATAAACAAACACTCCTTGCAGCATCCGTATGAGGGTCCTTATAGAGTTATTGAAAAAGATATTAAAAATTTGAAAATTGAGATAAATAATGAAATTAAATCTATTCCTATTGATCGTTTAAAACCAGCAATGATTGATAAAATACAGATACCTAACACAAAAACAAAAAAGAAAGTTACTTTTAATTTATTTAACGTTAAATCTCCGGAAGGGGGAGTATTGTAGGGTTATATTTATATTCAACTTTAAATGTACCTACTTTAAATAAATTGAATTTTTTGTTCTTGTTAATTTTTTATATTTCAATTTTGAAATGATTGTTTCAAAAATTTTCATTCTGATATAAAATTTGTAAAACGAATTGTTAGCATATATTTAGGAGTGACTATAATAAAGATATTTTATAAAAATAAAATAGTGCGTGTACAATAATTAGTGGTATATTTAACGACTACCACAGTAACCACCGCATGAGGTTTACGCAACTTGTGTGAAAGTTTGAACAAAATCGACCGACGCATCTCTTCAAACACCGGCGACCAACTAACACACATTTTAGCCTTTCTTTTTATACATATAAATTTTTATTTTCACACTTCATTATAATATTGTAACGATTTACTTGCAAATCCTCTTATTTGCAATCCTCGGCTAAGTTCGAATCACTAAACTGTTGAATAAATAACTCCAATATTGAATAATGGAAAAATGGCCTTTATTAAAGTACTTCACAATGACACTTATACTTTGCTACTCGCTGGCTTAATAACCAAACTGATTGATAACTCAAATTGAACTCTACTATTGGCCGCCAGATCGCGTGCTTAATCAATAACTGATTGATTGCTCAACTCAAACTGAATTGCAGCGCCTCTACATCTGTTGCCTTTTATACCCTTTGTAGCGACTAATCCTAGCAAATGAAACTCAAAGGAAATAAGTATTACTTGCTATTAATGGATTTATTTGACAATATTAAAATTTGATGTTTTCTCGGCGGTGTCAATTTGTGAATGTTATAATTTGCACAGTTCTTCGAATCAATTCAGTTTAACTCTAACGGAATATATTTACAGGCAAATGGGGATATATACACGTACATATGTGCGCTATAATATGAGCAAATGAGAGGATTCGAATATTTAAGTGAGAATTCATGAATATGTATACATATGTAAGAAATATAAATGATCCAAAGTTGCATTTGTATAAAGATAAATTAGGGTGCACCCCATTAGCATGAAGTAAAATTGTAAATTATATTGCGGTAGCAATAACATTCCACCTCCAGGTGAATCACTAAGAGGATTCACAAACATCAAATGCGGCTAGTTTATTGCCTGGTCGTCGTAATACGCCCTGGCTGGTTTGTACTAATGCGGTTCTAACTTGGCCGTCTTTAGCAGTGACTACGTCTTTTATTATACCTTTTATCCATTGGCTACGGGGTAGACCAGAATCGCAAACGATGACAACCTGGCCTGGCTTTAAAGGTTCCACCTTCTCTCTCCATTTGGGTCGGCGTAGTAATGATGGCAAATATTCTCTTACCCATTTCTTCCATAATTTGTCTTTTAAAGCTTGCGATATTCTGTATTGTTTTCGTAGACATGTATGTTCTTCCTCGACATTCGGCGTTTGAGTAGAATTAAGGCTACCCAATAGGAAGTGGTTTGGGGTTAACGGCTCCGGGTCATTCGGAGATACGGGAACATCCGTAAGAGGGCGACTATTTAATATGTTTTCCGCTTCGATGAGCGTACTTCTAAAGGTTTCCAAACGTGGTGACACTTCTTTTAGGACGTGGTAAAGCAGACGTTTTACGCAACGTACTAACCTTTCCCAGCACCCGCCAGCTGATGGATTGGCAGGACAATTAAATACCCATTCAATGCCACGCTTCGTACACTCTTGTTCGATCCTGTTGAAATCAAATAGGCTGTTCCCGGACTGCAGGATTTTCTGGGCGCCAACAAAATTAGCACCGTTGTCACTTCTAATTCGGATTGGCGTTCCCCTTCTGTTGACAAAGTTTCGTAAACATATCAGAAATGAATCGGTAGACAAATCTTCTGCCACCTCCAGATGTATAGCTCGTACGGTGAGACAAGTGAATAGAGCGACCCAACGTTTTTCACGTCGTCGACCAATAGCTATTTGGAATGGACCACAATAGTCGACCCCTGTGTAATTAAAAGGGCGAGTATATGGCGTTAAACGGTCGATTGGCAATTGTCCCATCATTGGCGTATTAGGCTTTGCGGCATTCATTTTGCACGTTGGACATGATCTTTTTACGGACTTCAATACCGAGCGGATGTGCGGTGCCCAGTACTTTTGCCTGACTTCGTTTATGGTTAAGTTGTCGTTTTGGTGGTGAAACATTTTATGGAAATGATCAACGATCAAGCGAGTGAAATAGTGATTTCGCGGCAATATAACTGGACGACGAGCTGATACCTGGAGACAAAATGCTGCATCGATACGACCGTTGACCTTTATTAACCCATCGGCATCAAGAAATGGAGTTAGTCCGTAAATGTGACTGGTCTTATCGACTCTTTGTTTGGATTGCAATTGGAGAAGTTCGGCAGCGAATTCATGATTCAGCAATTTCGAAAGGTTTCAGTTCCCCTGTACGTCGTTGAAAACTTTTGACGTTGTGTATAAATCTCAGCACCCAACCCATGACTCTTAGTACCTTAAAAAAAGATGAAAATTTATTTAAATTCAAGATATACTCATCTTTTGGCAACACGAGCAACATAATGTTCTTTTTCTCTTCGTTGGCGCATTTATCGGATGTGAAATCAGCGGGTTCTGGCGGCCATTCTTCCTCTCCGGATCTTAAAAATTCTGGCCCCTTTATCCATCTACCGTTTGGATTAATTTCTGACACAGGTTTACCTCGTGTGGCATCGTCAGCCACATTTAGCGATGTTGATACCCACCTCCACTGACACGGTTCTGTTAAAGCAAGAATTTCAGCTACTCTGCATGCGACAAATTGTTTATACTCCCGTGTGGTTGACCTGATCCGCAACAGCACTGTTTTAGAGTCACTCCAATAGACGATTTTATCAATGTTAAATTCATGGCAATCTTGTATGGATTTTGACAAACGGCACCCTAAGACAGCTGCCTGAAGCTCTAGACGAGGTACCGTCATACCTTTCAGCGGAGCGCATCGTGCTTTAGCTGCAACAAAGGCGACATCAAGGGTACTATCTTTGCACATACGCAAATAGGCAACGTCTGCTTATGCACTTGAGCTAGCGTCGACGAACACGTGCAGCTGGATTTTATCAGCTGACATTAGTACGGGTGAGTAGCACCTTGGTACGGAAAATGACGACACATTTTGAAAACTTTCCCACCATGATATCCATTGGTGATTGAGCTGTTGTGGTAGTGGATCGTCCCACTGCGTTTGACATTTCCAGAGTGATTGTAGAAGCAGCTTCATGTAGATGGTAACATTGGCTAAAAGTCCAAATATATCGTAAATTGCAATTACGATACCTAAAAGTTCACGCTTCGTTGGTGGACGGTTACCGCTCAACACATCTCGAGCAATTTTATGAAATTTGATGTGGAATTCGAAAGAATCATTGAGTGTGTTCCAAAACATACCCAAGACCTTATCTACATTAGGCTCGTGCTCCATGTTCACGAACGTCATCGGCGTCTCTATGTCACCACATAGTATACTTTGAAGTGCCTTATCGTTTGACAAAAAGTTTCGTAATTTGAAACCAGCGGCTAAACTTATGGCAATGGCTTCTTTAACGACTTTCTCGGCTTCAGTGGGATCGTTAAACCTGATTACTAAATCATCGACGTACATATTGTGGATTACGGCTGCGGAACCCTGTGGCATGGTTGACTTAAACCTGGCAGCGTTTGTATTTTTAACAAATTCGGCACAGCATGGAGAATAAATTGCTCCGAAAATCATTGACGACATTACATATGTCTGAATCGGCTTTGTCGGATCACCGTTCCGCCACAAAAATCGCTGCGAACTTTGATCGTCATCTCTTATTTTCACCTGCGAAAACATCTCTTAAATGTTGGCTGCTACTGCCACGACACCCTGTCGGAATTTGTGAATAATTGCAATGAGTGGTTTCGCATGGTCAGGACGTTTTAACAAAACTGAATTTAAGGAAACATTGGAGGTGGCGGCCGCGGCGTCGAAAACAATACGTAATTTTTTTGGTTTATGGGGATTAACCACCCCAAAATGCGGCAAATACCAGGTAGTAGGTCTTGACTTTAACCTTTCTTCCTGTCGCAATGGCCGGGCGTAACCTTTACTTATATACGCGTCTATCTCGTTTTTATATCTCTCAGCAAAACTAACATCCTTGAGCATTCGTGTCTCCAGATTTTTTAAACGATGACAAGCCATATCATAACTAGTTATGATGACTCCATCACGACGTTCGTACTACGTACCCCAAAGTTCTCTACCGAATAGTGCTCTTGCACTAACCTATGCAACTCTTGTAATGACTGTGACTGACGAACGTGCAACACTCTTGGTTGCGAAACTTGCTTATGTTGGCGGGGTCCATACACCACCCACCCCAATCGCGTGGCTGTAGCAATTGGTTGCTTCGGACCTGCCTCTACCGTGCTGTCACTTATACCAAGGTAACTGTTGTCCAGACCTAACAACAATACCGGCTTAACGTTTGTATAACCTTTTATTGGCAAAGACTGCAAATGTGCAAATTGTTGTTTATCAAAAGTTTGATTTGGCAAATTCAGTGACTTGACTGTATGTACTTTTTTAAGATAAAACTCTGTTGTACTACCCTTAATGGCAACCGATACTTCTCTGCACTGTCTTTGACTTGACTTTCGCCATACCACTGCAATGTAAGCGGCATGGTCCTACCACGAAGACCTAATTGGTTGGCAATATTTTCTTCTAATAACGTGATTGACGACCCTTCGTCGAACATTGCGTATGCAGACAACTTTCCGTTTGGACCGTATAATGTGATGGGCACGATTTTAAAAAGTGTCGACTGCCCATCGGAGGAACAGTTTAAAACGCGTTCTACCTCTTCGGTGGCCACGGGAGCGGATTCGGATGCACTTTGATGTAGCGACGTGTGATGCATGCGCTTACAACCATCAACCGTACATTCTTTAGGTTGGCGGCAATTGCCTAAACTATGGCCTTTGCGCAAGCAACCAAAACACAAATGATTATTTTTGACAAAGCTCCACTTTGTTGGGAGATCAAGCGAAAGAAATTGTTTACATTCACCTATTTTATGAGGCTGACTACATTTTAAACATACACCCTTCGTTTCCGGCTGCACTTCTTTGTTATGCAATACACGACGTGCATTATTTGCACTAGAACGAATAACGCTCTTTGACTGCGTAGTCGACGCTGCCTGCATAACGTTGGATTGGATGGAGCGGAGCGATACATCCGACACACCTGGCAACAATGACACGAATTTGGCAATTTCACTAAGCCATTTCGCAAAATTTTCTACGGTAGGAAAGGGGGTAATACCTGCCGCGCGCTGACTCCACTCGTATTGCTTCGATGGAGGCAATTTCGCAACTAAACACTCAAGCAATGTAGGATTCATTAGATGATGAGCACATCTTGCCGACTTAAAAAATGCAACCATATTTCTGGTGCGGTTAGAAAAATCTAAAATCTGATCTAACCGACTCTCATCTATAGATGTAAACCTCTGTACCCTCTGTAATTGGGCTTTTATTAATAACTCAGGGCGGCCAAAGTTAAACTCAAGTTCTTGAATAACCTTTGGCACATCTTCGGGATATATTAGCAGCGACGTAATTGCTCGTTTCGAGGCGCCTTGCAAGGCTTTGTGAAGGCGTATCAGATTTTGTCTGTTACTATATTGAAACTCCATGGTTGTGTCATTATAATTGGCTAAGAAAAGTGGCCAGTCTTCCGGATTACCATCAAAATTTGGCAACGGAAAAAGCTTGGCGGCAGAATTGTCCATAAATGTTAACGTACCTGTATTGAATGTTTGCGTTGGAAGCATTCGTGTTGGCAAATATGTAGATGACAAAGGCTGTTGTATTTGTGGTGGTATATGTATTGATGACGAAGGCAGATGTCTCTGCGATGTTAAATACGTTGATGACGGCAGCGGCTGCTGGAATTGTGACGTCGAATAAGTTGGCATATGGATTGACGACGAAGATTGCTGTGTTGTTAAGAACGTTGACGATAGTGGCTGCTGTGTCGGTGCTGGCTGCTGAACAACATGCGGGCGTAGCTGCTCTGCTGACGATTGCGTTTGCGGTGACGTTTGTAGCGGTGGCGGAGCATTGTCGGACCGAACAGCGTTGGCACAGCTGTCTCCGACCACATGCTTACTACGGGTGGCGTCAATTCGCAACTCCTCGACATATTCACGAAGCGATTTAATGCTGGACACCAATAACGCTATTTGATCAGCAGGAAGCGCTATTGGATGACTTCCGGCTGCAGCTTCTTGTTGTGCTTCATTCTTACCTTGTCCCTGTTGTTCTTCCGCGTCCGAGTGTTCACTTATGGATTCTGAGCTTCCTGTTAGCTTTTTTGCGTTTCTTGTAAGCGGCATTTTGTAAATGACACCGAGAAAACAAATTTTAAACAAATGTAGCGACTAATCCTAGCAAATGAAACTCAAAGGAAATAAGTATTACTTGCTATTAATGGATTTATTTGACAATATTAAAATTTGATGTGTTCTCGGCGGTGTCAATTTGTGAATGTTATAATTTGCACAGTTCTTCGAATCAATTCAGTTTAACTCTAACGGAATATATTTACAGGCAAATGGGGATATATACACGTACATATGTGCGCTATGATATGAGCAAATGAGAGGATTCGAATATTTAAGTGAGAATTCATGAATATGTATACATATGTAAGAAATACAAATGATCCAAAGTTGCATTTGTATAAAGATAAATTAGGGTGCACCCCATTAGCATGAAGTAAAATTGTAAATTATATTGCGGTAGCAATAACACCCTTTGTTTCCTCGTTCGCATTTTTCCAGAATGTACTAGCATTGTCCATGAGCTCTCAAACTTCTCAGCTATAACTAAAATTGCACAATTTTATACATCTTTTAGGCGCTTCCAGAATCTACTAGTTCAGTAGCTCTCAAACTTCTCAGATATATGCATGTGTTTGCGCATTGACTCTCCGCTGCTCGTATTCGTACATGGTACATATGTGTAGACGCAATTATTTATTCGTTTATGTAGATACATAAAGATTGAATTATTGATGTGAATGTTTGTAGTTTACAGTCTCTCGCGCGCACATAGGCGTATAAGTAAATGCATCTGTGTGTGACATCTCTCTGGGCTGCCTTATATATGTGTATACTTGATTTGATTATTAACGTAAATACTGCTTGGCATGGCCTTAGCATCGCCTTAGTGATGGGATAACTTAGTGATGCTAATATCCGTGCACTGCCCTCCACCTAAGTCTGATCGTCCAGCATGGCCTCTGATCGTTAGCACAGCAAATGAAACACTTTTTGTCGCAATTATTAATCTACAAATTTTCCAGAAGTAGGCAAGCAAAAATCTTTAAATATTTCTAAAAATCACATTATCATCGCAGTTGATTTGCAATGCCCCAAGCAAGATTGCTTTAGTGTTTAGTGTTTAACTTCTTGTTGTTGGCATAATTGATATGAATTGGGTGTAATTATCAAAGCACTTTATAAAAGAAAAACCAAGTTTTACTAAAAGTATTTAATTTTTATAGCTCGCGTGAAATAGGAATAATAAAAAAAGAAAAATAAAAAAAAATCAATGACAAATTAACATATTTTTGTATTTCATTTATAGCGTTACAGTAGCTCATTGCTTTTAATGTATGAACTAATTTTTTGTTTTTTTTTATAATTTAATAATTTGAGAAACAATGTGACGTCAAGACGAAGAAGGCCACAGCTTGTTGATTATACCATTAAAATCTCTGCAAAGCTTTTTTTCACGGTAGTGAAATTCCAACCTGCACTCCTGCGAAAATTAAACGGTTGACCAACACATTCAGCTAAAGCCATGCTTTTGTTGTTGTGAAAAGAAACCTAAATCACTTACCAGCCTAAATAGCTACGTATCTACATAGCTGTTTATATTTGTAAACAATGTCACACTAAACCAATTGTAAAGAAGTACAAACGTCACGATTCAATGACAACGGTAACATGCTAATTGCACCAATTATCTATATTTGTAGGTATTTTACACTGAAAGAGGGTTGCTTATATCTATGTATATATAAAATTAAAATTATATATGTATGTATGTAGGTATAGATCGAGTTGCGTCCTAAACGGATCGATCGATCACAACCAAATTTGTACAACTCACTAGATACCTTCCAAGGATGGTCATAGGCTAAAAATAATATGGATATATAAAAGGGTCGTGGCACCTGCCATACAAATGGAATCTTTGATACTGCACAACTCTGAAGGTATTCATGCTAGAACATTAAAATTCAGTAAGGAGTTATATGAGGTCAATCCCTAACACTCCCACGAAAATGTGGGGTGGGGGAGAAGGGGGCGTGGCAGCTCCCATATAAATGGAATTTTTCATTCTGCATATCTATGGATGTAGTAATGGTAGGATAATGAAAAATGGTAAGGAGCTATATGAGGTTAAGTCCTAACACATCCAGTAAAATGTGGAATTAGGGAAGAGCAGGCATGGCTCCTTCCCTAAAAAATGGAATTTTTGAGGACTATGACTGCCGTACCAACTTAGGTTATTTTAAAAGCTAACGTTTAACTACGGACTTCAGTTTGGATGTTATTCCGTTTGGACGTTTAGTAATCTGCCGCCGTTAAAACTTTTTGTTAATTTCAGTCTGTCTACATCTTCTATATTTATATAAAATTCAAACAAATGCGACAACTTATCAATCCATTGACACAGTCGTAGAAGAATCGCAAGTTGTGCATTGTCCGGTTGAGTTTCTTAACTCCTTGGAGCCGTTAGGAATTCCTCCTCATCGATTGATCCTTAAAAAAGGGTCCATGATATTATGCTTCGTAAGTTGGATCCTCCGCGCTTATGTAATAAGACAAGGCATATCATCGCAAAACTTCCAATGTCATTGAAGCAATGATTTGATCGGAAAATTTCGAAAACAACAAAGTTTTCATACCAAGTATTTAAATGCACTTTGCTCTCTCCAAATAAAAGGTTAACGCGTAAGTGTTATTTGTGAATTAGTATCTTCACTAAACTGTGTGGTGGTCGGCAAGCACAGCTGAGCTGCATTTGGGCTTGGCCGCACTGGCCGGGTGTTGCCAGACGGAGGGGGCGGACTTAGTCCGTAAACTGGATCATGTCTTAAACACCAAGGATTCAATTAATACCGACAGATATTCCTTTAAATTTCAAACGCCTCAAATTTCCTATTAGGTTAGCATTCGCAATGTCTATCAATAAATCTCAAGAACAGTCATTAGCTGTAGTAGAAGTCAATCGTACCAACTCATGTTTCACCCATGGCCAATTATAGGTAGCCTATATGACGTTAAGTCCTAACAGCACCAGTAATATATGGAATTGAAATAAAAACCAGAGAAATGGAACTTTCAGAACTATGGCTGCCTTAAAAACTCAGATTATTTCAACACGTAAAGTTTGATTGCAGAGTTGGGTTTGGATGGTATTCCTTTAGTATTCTTTTATGTTATTTTTAGGGTTGGTATTTTTGGAGACGCCTGGAGGAACCGGAAAAAAAACATTTCTGTTTAATTTCATATTAATTGATGTCAGAGCAAAAAGAGAAATGACTATGGCAGTTGCTTTCTCAGATACCGCGGATACCCTTTGTGTAGTGGATGTACAACTCCGCATTTAAATGACCAATGTGTTCAAACTTCTGATATACCGATGTGCAACATAAGCAAACGGTCAGGCCAAAGTGAGGGTGTGCGATGTGTTCACCATGACTCATGAACAGTCGCTGCAAGTTTTAGACTGAACCCTTAAGAATTTAAGGTGTAATGATCATCCCAAAGGTGGCGTTTTCCTGTTACTTGCTGGAACAGCAGCAGTTGAAGTAAATGCATTCTTTTTCGTCTATAGACGGCTTTACGTACAAAAATTTACTCTCTTTAGAAATATGAGAGCTCATATTGGCGGAAATACTTCAGCAGAGCTTTTGCTAAACAACTTCTTGAAACTAATTATGGCAAAATTCATATTTCTTTACCAACAGATTTGATTTTTGTAACGGTCCACTATAGAGGTGGGTGAATTTATAGGTGGTTCCTAGGAGACGACATGAGGAACGAATCATTAACCTATGGACAGTTTAAGGGTCGCGGCCGGCGGAATCCTCTGGTGCCTTAGCACTTTCGTCGTGGGGTGGAGTTTGCCTTACCTTAACTGCCTTCACATAAATTTATTTTTATAGGATTCCTGACTGGAGAATAAAAATTAAAACAAACTGGGAAATTATGTATGGTAACATGGGCGGAACTAAATACCAAGAGAAAAAAAGGGGACACCCTACTGTTAATCATACTGATGGATTCAGCGAGGTCTAAGATGTTATTCGACCTGCGCTTTCTATACCCGACCCAGCCATGGATCTTCTTAACAACTGCATTTGCTGAAGATCCCCAAAGAATGTACAGTTCCCTACCTCCCTATGCCATCCTATGCCTCCAGGAAAACTACATTTAACACATAATTATATGTTATAAATTCACTTTACATATTTATTCATTTTCAATCAGAAAAATATCTATATTTACGTTTTCTATAATATATACTACATTCTTTATTTGGACAATATGCGCCAAAGGCGTTTAGATACAATGGCACCCGTTTTGATAGGTGAGAATAATTAGTTAGCTATGTATCTAGTGTAAGCAATCCAATTGTGCCTCGAATGCTAGGAGCTCAGAAAATTTAGCTAACCGCAGTTGGGTGTGATCGCCTTCAGAAGCAATTTGTAAATAAACAAATCTATGGTTTCTTTTTCTTTTTCTTTAGCGCATTTCTAAGGGCATATTGATAATTGTTGTTGCGTTTATGGGCAAATATGGGAGCATTGTTATCAAGTCGACATTGGTATGCAAAATTGGTACCAACAAATATGTAGGTATGTATGTCGTCATAGGGAGCAGGTTTATTGCTTGCTATGTACGTACATACTAATGTCGATCTGACTGTGCTTATCAGAAAAAAATTAAGAAGGTCGAACAATAAGAAAATATAAAAAAAAAGTACAATTGACTTACATGTGTTTATGTGTATGTCCATCGATGCCGATCCCTCGTTGAAAGGCCTTCCAGCGATGAATGTGCGGGACAGCTTGTATAGTTGTTATTGTTGGTGTTTTATTTTAGTGAAATTCTTGTAAGTTGGGCGTATTACTGTACCCTAACAATTAGGTGTTTTTGCTTTTCAGCTGCAAGTCTGACGTCATGGATTTTAAACAAACTACAAACTGACATTAGCCCGTTCAAAAAAATCAATTTTTTTTTTTATGTTGAAAATTTTCCCTCTGCTAACTGATCACACTAGCACAACCACGACTGCTATACGTTTTCTCTTCCTTTTTTTTTTGTTTCTAGACAAGCTGTACATGTTTTAATTATCATATATCTATTCTAGGTTTTGTAATTTTGAATTTAATTGCTACTTTAAATAGTCAATTTCAACACTTTTCTAATTACGTTAAAGAGACCACGATTGTTGACTTAAGGTTTAATTACGAATGTTTAAAAATTCTAAATTCATTAGCGAAAACCAAAAATAGGTTATTTCAATTACGTAGATTTTACTAACTTCACCTTCTATAATTATTTTCACATATACATTATTATGGGCTATTTCCCTCGTGGGTTATGCCATCTGCACAAACACTTATAATGACATAGGCAATTGCCTCTTTCCTGCTTTATGGACTTTTGTCCTCTTTTTGTGGGCTGTTAAATTTCCGCGATGATCAAGATGCGCGCCTGGTATGCGCGTTCGTGGCGCGTTGCAAGTTTTTGTTAGCGAAGGTGGCTCCTTGGAAGCTAAAGCAACCGAATGGGAGTCATTCCGCCAAGCGGACTTATATTTCGGTCTTCCACGATAGTTTATGTTTATCCACGGAACTGTCCACCTCCACACTAGTGCGCCAACGTTCCAACTGAGCCGATGCAGACGCTGGCTACCAAAGCTGGAGGTGGATGGCAATCTGGAGATCGTGCTTCGCACGTATATGGTGTTCTTGGCACTGGCCACTCTCTAAGCTATTAGGCGTGGCCGTGTAAAGGACGCGGGTGAGAAGGCCAATCACTTGGTACTTTGACCTACGGTTTTGACACAGACCTAAATAACACAAATTCGAATAAAAAACCACTTCACTTTTTAATAAATTTAAAAACCTACCTTCCAGAATAGAATTCGGAAATTTTTTTCCGCTGGTGATCTGCTGCTATTTATTTCACCCCTTCGGTGACTCGCTTGTACACAGGAGGTAGAGATGTCCAAAAAAAGAGGCTAACTGTAGGCACATGGGCCCTTTTATACCTTTCAGAGGCCGGAAGTTAAGCTTCTCATTGTGACAGATGCGATATATCACGATATGGAAGATGTAAACAAATTTTTAGCTTTTTGTATACTAACTTTTTATTAGGCACAAGACAACAGCGCCATCAACGAGTCGAACTTTGATTCTGTTGTCGCATGCGATAATTTTTTCCAAAATATGAGTAATACTAGCACGCTGGCTTATTCGCCACTGACCATTACATTTTTTTCCTGCAAGTTTTTGCGAAATTATGACATCACCTGAAGCTTTAATAGCTAATGTTTCTTCCAAATATTGAAAATTTCTTTACAAACTATAAATGGCTTTGAGAAATGGCATTTTAGGCACCTTACAATGAGGATGTTAATATTACTAGAACCAAGACAACTTATCACTCTATTAACACAGTCTTGGAAGAATCCCAAACTGTGCATATCCGTTTGAGTTTATTTGCTCTTTTGAGCCATCAGAAATTTCTCCTCATCGATTGATCCTTAAAAAGGACCCATAATATCATAATATTTATATCTCGTTATTTCGATTCTATACGCTTATGTAGTGGGACAAGGCTTTTCATCACAAAACTTTTACGAATGTGATTGAAGCAATTCATTTTATCAGAAAATTTCGAAAACAAAAAAGTTTAAAACCAAGGATTCCATTGATACCGATATATTTGTTTTTTCAATTGTAAATGCTTCAAATTTCCTATCCCTATCAATGAAGCTCAAGGGTGATCATTAGCTGCGAATCAAGGAATTGATGAGCGAAATACAAACTTTTATAGCTTCAGGGCTTCTGCAACTCAATTGTCAACCTCATCTACGCGAGGGGAATCCTGTTACAATTATGACTATATCATACAACAACAGTCATTAGCTGTAGCAGAAGTCAATCTTACCAACTCACGTTTTACCCATGACCAGATACGCGTAGCCCGCATATTTTTATAGAAACGTGGGGTAAAACCCACGGGCATAAGCTAGTGATAATATATATGAAAGAAGTATAACTTTAACAATTATGAAATTCATTATTTTGCCAAGAGAGGTAAAATGAAAAGATTAAGAAAGTTAATTCAAAAATTAATCCAATGCGCACAAGGGTTGTAAATATATTTTGTTCTATTCTAAAAAGCACGTAAAGCCTTTACGGTGTATTTCGTTCTTTTGTGAAAATTGTTGCCTGCTCGCAACGCAAAAGCGTTACATTTTTTGTGGATAAACAAATTTACATATTTGGCGAAAATAAACATCAGCTGATGTTGTTTACAAATACGTCATCTTGCATCATTGATTATGGCGCTGTTACTGTCACGCATAAGCTTGTGTTAAACGCATCTATATGAAAAATGTCATTGTGTCACGGTCTAATATACATACATCAGCTCGTTGTGTAGCAAAAAAGTACGTGGCTTAGTGCAAATGCACTTATTCAACTCTATACTTTGTTCCAAAAAGCATCATATTTCGCTAATAAATATCAGAATTGAAAATAAGGTAAAGCGAGGAAGAGGCAGAAAGAGCGCGTTTATTATTTTCTTAAGCTACGTATATATATGTTGCTTTGTAAGCAATTAACTGTTTGCATATAATGTGTTTCATATTACAAACACAAAAACAAAGTAATGCAAGCGGTATTTGCCAAGAGCGAACTGATGCATTCTCTTTGGCTGTGAGCTGTGAGTATATGTATCTCTTTAGTGCAAATACACTTGCTCAACGTTCACTTCACAAATACAAAGATTTTGTGTCCCGCTGTAGGTAGGGTTTGACCATCGACAAGTTTTATGCTTGCATTATTTGGGGGTTTTCATAAACTTTATCCTAAAATAAAATAATAAAAAAAAAATATTTTAAGATACACGGTTTTATTGAAAGCAATAGTTACATGAAGTAATAATAATACTACCCTGCAAAAATCGCGAGTACTCCATGCACGCATGTATGGAGTACTCGCTATGGACCAACCGAGTGCTCCAAAATTAACTACAATTCATACAAAAACAAGTAAGGAAGGTTAAGTTCGGGTGTAACCGAAAATTACA
This sequence comes from Eurosta solidaginis, assembly GCF_040869045.1. Classification (NCBI taxonomy): domain Eukaryota; kingdom Metazoa; phylum Arthropoda; class Insecta; order Diptera; family Tephritidae; genus Eurosta; species Eurosta solidaginis. The sequence continues at coordinate 171,283,586 of NC_090322.1, read as the reverse complement.
TACTCAGTTGAGAGCTATGGTGACAACATAAGGGAAAATAACCATGTAGGAAAATGAAACGAGGGAAACCCTGGAATGTGTTTGTTTTATGAGGAAGTGGGCCATAGTTCTATAGGTGAACGCCATTTAGGTATATCGTCATAACCGTGGATCAGGGTTGACTCTAGAATTTTTTTGTACGATATGGGTATCAAATGAAAGGTGTTAATGAGTATTTTAAAAGGGAGTAATCCTTAGTTCCATAGGTGGAGGCCGTTTCGACATATCTCCATAAAGGTAGACCAGGGGTGACCCTAGAATTTGTTTGTACGATATGGGTATCAAATTAAAGGTATTAATGAGGGTTTTAAAAGGGAGTGATGGTAGTTGTATAGGTGGTCGCCTTTTCGAGATATCGCCATAAAGGTGGACCAGGGGTAAATTTAGAATGTGTTTGTACAATATGGGTATCAAACGAAAGGTGTTAATGAGTATTTTAAAAGGGAGTGGGCCTTAGTTCTATAGGTGGACGCCTTTTGGAGGTATCGCAATAAAGGTGGACCAGGGGTGACCCTAGAATTTGTTTGTACGATATGGGTATCAAATTAAAGTTATTAATAGGGAGTGATTGTAGTCGTATAGGTGGTCGCCTTTTCGAGATATCGCCATAAAGGTGGACCAGGGGTGAATTTAGAATGTGTTTGTACAATATGGGTATCAAACGAAAGGTGTTAATGAGTATTTTAAAAGGGAGTGGGCCTTAGTTCTATAGGTGGACGCCTTTTCGAGGTATCGCAATAAAGGTGGACCAGGGGTGACCCTAGAATTTGTTTGTACGATATGGGTATCAAATTAAAGGTATTAATGAGGGTTTTAAAAGGGAGTGGTGGTAGTTGTATAGGTGGTCGCCTTTTCGAGATATCGCCATAAAGGTGGACCAGGGGTGACTCTAGAATATGTTTGTACAATATGGGTATCAAACGAAAGGTGTTAATGAGTATTTTAAAAGGGAGTGGGCCTTAGTTCTATAGGTGGACGCCGTTTCGAAATATCGCCATAACGGTGGACCAGGGGTGACTCTAGAATGTGTTTGTACGATATGGGTATCAAATTAAAGGTATTAATGAGGGTTTTAAAAGGGAGTGGTGGTAGTTGTATAGGTGGTCGCCTTTTCGAGATATCTCCATAAAGGTGGACCAAGGGTGACTCTAGAATGTGTTTGTACAATATGGGTATCAAACGAAAGGCGTTATTGAGTATTTTAAAAGGGAGTGGGCCTTAGTTCTATAGGTGGACGCCGTTTCGAAATATCGCCAAAAAGGTGGACCAGGGGTGACTCTAGAATGTGTTTGTACGATAAGGGTATAAAATTAAAGGTATTAATGAGGGTTTTAAAAGGGAGTAATGGTAGTTCTATAGGTGGACGCCTTTTCGAGGTATCGCAATAAAGGTGGACCACGGGTGACTCTAGACTTTGTTTGTACGATATGGGTATCAAATGAAAGGTGTTAATGAGTATTTTTAAAAGGGAGTGGGCCTTCGTTCTATAGGTGGTCGCCTTTTCGAGATATCGCCATAAAGGTGGACCAGGGGTGACTCTAGAATATGTTTGTACGATATGGGTATCAAATGAAAGGTGTTAATGAGTATTTTAAAAGGGAGTGGGCTTAGTTCTATAGGTGGACGCCTTTTCGAGATATCGCCATAAAGGTGGACCAGGGGTGACTCTAGAATGTGTTTGTACGATATTGGTATCAAATTAAAGGTATTAATTAGAGTTTTAAAAGGGAGTGGTGGTAGTTGTATATGTGAAGGCGTTTTCCAGATATCGACCAAAATGTGGACCAGGGTGACCCAGAACATCATCTGTTGGATACCGCTAATTTATTTATATATGTAATACCTGCCAAGATTTCAAGGGTTTTTTATTTCGCCCTGCAGAACTTTTCCATTTTCTTCTACATAATATGGTAGGTGTCACAACCATTTTACAAAGTTTTTTCTAAAGTTATATTTCGCGTCAATAAACCAATCCAATTACCATGTTTCATCCCTTTTTTCGTATTTGGTATAGAGTTATGGCATTTTTTTTCATTTTTCGTAATTTTCAATATCGAAAAAGTGGGCGTGGTCAAAGTCGGATTTCGTTCATTTTTTATACCAAGATAAAGTGAGTTCAGATAAGTACGTGAACTAAGTTCAGTAAAGATATGTCGATTTTTGCTCAAGTTATCGTGTTAACGGCCATGCGGAAGGACAGACGGACGACTGTATATAAAAATTAGGCGTGGCTTCAACCGATTTCGCCCATTTTCACAGAAAATAGTTAACGTCATAAAATATATGCCCCTACCAAATTTCAAAAGGATTGGTAAATTTTTTTTCGACTTATGGCATTAAAAGTATCCTAGACAAATTAAATGAAAAAGGGCGAAGCCACGCCCATTTTGAAATTTTCTTTTATTTCTGTATTTTGTTGCACCATATCATTACTGGAGTTGAATGTTGACATAATTTACTTATATAATGTAAAGATATTAAATAGTTTGTTAAAATTTTACTTTAAAAAAAAAAAATTTTTTTTAAGTGGGTGTTGTCCTCCGATTTTGCTTATTTTTATTAAGCGTACATATAGTAATAGGAGTAACGTTCGTGCCAAATTTCATCATGATATCTTCAACGACTGCCAAATTAAAGCTTGCAAAATTTTAAATTACCTTCTTTTAAAAGTGGGCGGTGCCACGCCCGTTGTCCAAAATTTTACTAATTTTCTATTCTGCGTCATAAGTTCAACTCACCTACCAAGTTTCATCGCTTTATCTGTCTTTGGTAATGAATTATTGCACTTTTTTGGTTTTTCCAAATTTTCGATATCGAAAAAGTGGGCGTGGTTATAGTCCGATACCGTTCATTTTAAATAGCGATCTGAGATGAGTGCTCAAGAACCTACATACCAAATTTCATCAAGATATCTCAAAATTTACTCAAGTTATCGTGTTAACGGAGGGACGGACGGACCGACGGACATGGCTCACTCAAATTTTTTTTCGATCCTGATGATTTTGATATATGGAAGTCTATATCTATCCCGATTCCTTTATACCTGTGCAACCAACAGTTATCCAATCAAACTTAATATACTCTGTGAGCTCTGCTCAACTGAGTATAAATATGGTCCAATTAACATTGCGATGTCCTAGGACTGGACCATATAGTCCAGCTCCATATTACATCAGAGTAATCCATGGAGTACCCACAGTCCAATAAACATCGTGTAGTGATTACAATCGTTAAAAACGAGCAATGATCGGCTTATTATATGTTCGTGTAGAAACATGAGTTGGTCCATTGCTGCATTACAGTGGAGTATAATGGTAAGTACTCCAGTGGACCACATGATCCAACGATTTTTGCAGGGTAAAGTTAGAAAATAATTAGGTATGTCAAAGGTACTAGTCATTTCACACCTCATCAATCTAGGGCGTTGATCAGACAATTAAATAAAAGCGTTGGCCGCGTCAAATTTCTATTAGTAGGCATAAGTAAGACCAACTGAACCTTAATAAAGTTATGCTACACCTCACATTTTTAGAAATTTCACGCGCCCAACGCTTTTATTTAATTATCTGATTTTTTTGTCTGATCAACGCCCTAGATTGATGAGGTGTGAAATGACTAGTACCTTTGATATACCTAATTATTTTCTAGCTTTTATTATTATTATTACTTCATGTAAGTATTGTTTTCAATAAAACCGTTTAACTTAAAAAAATTTTTTTAATTATTTTATTTCAAGATCTTGGCATATCGTACGGACTGGGACGCGGTTTTAGGCTTGTTTTACAAATACGTGAAACATGAAGAGACGTTTAAATCCAAAACAATCAGCCCATTTAAGTTCGAGCAGTGTTGTTGCTCAGAATTTCGTGCACTTCTCACAACTCTGGTTTTTTGGCAGTATACAATAGAAACTATTAGCAGTTTGAAAAGAGATAAAACTAATTAAGTGAAACCTTTGTATTTTTCTGTATTTATTCACTAAAAATACAGCCATTGTACAGATATCAATTTGATAACAAAATTCAATTGTGTAAATATACATATACTCGAATATAAACAAACAATTCCTAGGAAATTTTCTTTTGACTAGACTATAGCAAAATGTTTTGTCAAAGCCACGTTCATTTCATTTCGCTGGTATATGCGTAAATTAGTTTCGTTTGTTTAGCTAATAAAAATTTCCATTATAATTTATTTAATAATTTGGGAAAAATTTAAACAACGTGACATCAGGACGGACAAGGCGACAGCTGTTTCGATTATACCTTGTAAATCTCTTCAAAGCCTTTTCTCCCGGGAGTGGGAGTCGAACTCGCACCCCTACGATAGTTGAAATGGTTGTAAACGCATTCAGCTACGTCATGCCTGTTGTTAAGTCTTTCCCAATTGCCTTCTTTATGCATATTTTAATCTTTTACACATTGCATACTTCGTATGCAATTTATGTGTTAAAGCTATGCTTGGTACGGCGGTTTTCAAAGAAACTTTGGTTTTTTTGTTGCTGTTTTCGTTCTATTTATAGAACTACAACGAATTAACCAATTTTGTCTGTTTGTATGATTTGAAGAGATTTACAAGGTATAATCGAAACAGCTGTCGCCTTGTCCGTCCTGATGTCACGTTGTTTAAATTTTTCCCAAATTATTAAATAAATTATAAAATTAAAAAAATTGCTTCAAATAAATGTTTTCATACATTTAAAAAAAAGCAATATGGGCAATCCCCGATTATTAAAAATTTCCAATATAGTTATTAATTAAATAGGCTTATTAGGCGCCTATATCACCGAAAAATTTACACAAGCCATAGTTGATCGAGGCGGCCGCCGGGGTGTTATTGTAGCAGCTCTGCCTACCACCCCGAGGGTCCTGGGTTCAACTCCCGGGAAGAGTAACATCAAAAAAGAAGAAACAAGTTTTTTAATTAGAAAAAAGTGTTTCTAATCGGAGGCGCCTCTCGACTGTATTTCTGCCATGAAAAGCTCATAACTGAAAATTCATCTGCCTTGCAGATGCTGTTCGAAGTCGGCTTAAAAGAACGTAGCTGTCGTCCCGCCAATTTGTAGGAAAAATTAAAACAAGCACGACGCAGATTGGAAGATAAGGTCGGCATAAAATCTCTTCGGAGGTTAGCGCGCTTTGCATTTATTTGTTTATTTTATTTATAATGAACCGGGTGAAAACAAACAAGATTTTTGTTATGTAGATTTGACTTTAATTAAGTTGTATTGTTTTTATTTAAAATTACTGAAATTTTGACTGAAAGGTTTTTGCTTATTTTTTATTCGCATTGTTCAAATTGGTATAAATAGCGCCCACAAAATTTATCTCGATTTAGTTTACACTTGAAAAGTGATGCAAAATTTCTAAAATTGAAATGAATTCAAGTAGTATTTTCGCGATCGTCTTTGTCGTTCTACGCTGCTTCTTAGCCAAAACGAATGCCGAGTTTCGTGTTGTACGTGGAGAAGATATTAGTAGAGAGGAAAGTACTCATACTGTAGCAATATTTTTTAATTCCCAGTATATTTGCGGTGGTACCTTAATCTCTTTGGAGTCGGTGATTACAGATGCATGTTGCATATACGAATTCAGGGAAGAAAATCTCAAGGTTATGGCTGGTGTAAACTATTTAAAAGGAAGAAACAATAATCGTCAAGAAAGCGGAGTTTGCGACGTAAACTTTATTGATGGGTATAACGGAAAATTCGAATCTATAGCTGTTGTTAAAATGGATCCAGGTTTTCAAAGGGTGGACAATATTGTAATTCCTGCAATTATTTGCCCTATGCATACCCCATTAGGAGCGGGCAGGGATATGCGTGTTATTGGATGGGGTACGGGAACTTATCTCACAAGTGCTTGGATGCCTGTAGTAGAAAAGGGTCAATGCGAGGACCTTTATAGAACTAAGAAGCCATCGTTCGTTTTACAAGACACAACCATTTGTGCTGGATGTGAAGGAAGTTGGCTTAATTCTAGAGATGCTGGAGCAGGGGCATTTGTGGATGAAAAACTTTGTGCAGTAGCAACCTCTTATAATGCTGGCTCCAGTATTCCGAATATATTTACAGATTTAAGAAATGAAACACTTAGATCATTAATGGGTGTCAATTAATAAATTCACTGTTGAGTGGAATATCAACCGTACTCAACAGAACACCGGATTTCGAAACATTTTGAGATATGGTGACATTCCACTCAATAGTCGATACATGTTTTATATATCATGCACATTTTATATATCATTTGTTTTATATGTCATATACAAATAAATTGTTATGATTGCGAGTAAACTAATATTTTTGATTGTATGCAATGAAAGTGGTACGTATGTAAATTCCTCAAATTCTGAGGCCAAAGTTTGATGACGTGTATGATTAGATCATGAGATAAGAAGAAAATTGCGGAACAACAACTTTGAGGCACTGGTAAACTCGGTGTAAAACAGCTGATCCAACCAACTCTTTGGAAGTCAACGTAACCAGTTATTGAAGTCATAGAATAACGCCTTAGTCATAACGATACCATAGCCAACAAATTAGTTTTTGGTTTACATCCATAGCCATAATCTATAAATGTTTGCGCTGGCGAATTTATTCACATGTTGGAGATTTTTCGTTTCGAAAATTTTTACATTTTCTATTTCATGGAGTTATCACATATTTTAAGTTAAGCAGGCGCTCAGGCGCGCAGGCAGGGGAGGGGAGGGTTTGTGGGTTATATTTGATCATAAAACTCCTGGTCATTATTTGAGTAAAAGCAATTTTAATAACACGTACACGTATATTTTGTTATGTCGTGTTTTCTAATTGCCAGTTGCTAGGCAAAAAACAGCAACAATGACATTAACACCCCGATTCTAGTGTGGTAACAACATTCTTCACCACGGTAACGAAATCATGTGGCAACTTTTACACCCTTTTGGTATTCTACCTGCGAAAGTAGCCGGATAATTTTTTACCCACAAAAGTAGGTGGTTACATCGAAATAACCACACAACAGCTGCTGTTCAGAAAAGGGCAAAACTGAAAAATAACGAATTGTAAACGCAAATAAGTAAAGATAATACTAAAAAAGTGTTGCCTCTTGCTATAAATATTTGCTTACATATGTACTTTCACAGAATAAATTACAATATACCTATGTAAAAAATTATCATGCATAATATGCATATACACATCGTCCCGTTTATTCGTTAACCTCGTATCTACAAGTGAGACATTTTCGGTAAAGCGAACACGGTTGCCACACCATGTTTTTATTTGGGACCAAAATTCATCGAAAAAAGAACCAAATTTTTGTTTTATTTTATTAGTACAAAATACAAAATTTTAGGATGTTTCTATATAAACATAGTGAAGACTTTCCTTTAATTCAAGCTGAACAAACAAATATATGGGCATGCAACCAAAAATGATATTTTGACATAGGATAAGTCTATGTCTTCCACCAAACAAACGTTGTGAACCTAGTTTTGGTCACAAAGCTCTTGGTTCCAGCATTATGTTGTTGATTGGAATGATATGGTGCAGTTAGGTTTTAGTAAGAAACGGTTCAAAATTTGCGTTCTGGTGTTGCCGAACTATGTATGTGGAAAACACAGTAAATCATAAATGAAACTAGGCAATTTTGTTAGTGCTATTTTTATAGATGCTTACTTTTTCTCTTAAGGTTTAAACTTCATATCAGAGCCTGGATTCAGTAGATGTGAGTTTTGATCCCAGGCCTCAGGGCATCTGCTAGCACCTACGGGAATAATTTTGTACAAAACATTTCTTCCGAAATTAAATCTTATTTGCATTTGCTTCCATCTGTCTTCCAGTTAAAATATTTCTTGTGCGAAGATACTTAGCGTGGCTTAACACCACAATAGTCCTGGAATTCCTTGAACTCATTGAACTGGGCGAGAAAGATTTAAATATCAAAGTTCCAAACGAGAAGTAATGCATCGAATTTCCTTGTATAAGTTTTGAAAGTGTTAGGCTCACGACAGAGTGCTCGCTATAAGCTATGCTAGGCGAGAAGAAATTTCTATTTTCATATATTTTACATAGTGTTGTATAACCGATCGAAATATCTAGCCGTTATTAATATTATTATAAAACAAGAGTTTTTTTTTTTGATTAGTCGGTTATTTCATCAACAATTAACGACAATGTGTTTGCCAACACTTTTCTTTTTAATGCCTCGCTTAATTATATCATAGGTGAAATGTTATTGTTCTGGTACATTTTACTGACTGAGCAATTTTTTATGGTGAGAGTTTCATTGAAGTAAATTCAAAATTATATGGGGGCAAACGAAAGTGTGGCGAATTTTTGGGCAATATTGTGAATTTTTACCTGAGTGAAAAAGAAAGAAAAGTACCAATCGTGGCTACTGCCTAAAAAGGACCAAAATTGAAGAAAAGGGACCAGCGGACCAAATGGGGTTGGAAGGGACCATTTTTGGTCCAAATGGACCAAAGTGGCAACCGTGAAAGCGAAGAAAACTACCATCCAAATTTCTCCACAGACACTGGTGAGTTTCTTGGTGATGACAGCGTTACCACTTGGGCCAAAATCGCGAATAAAAGAACTGGTAACGATATTAGGTTACATAATGTTCTGGGAACTATTTTACCGGTAACGCTCAGAATCGAGGCGTAAAAAGAGTTTTGCGTTTTGCGTTTTGCTATCACAATAACATAGCACACACAATATGTATGTGTGCACAATAACGCATAAATTTGGTAGTTTTTCTTAAAGCCGGTACACATTCGGCTTTGGCGTCGTTTTGGCGTTTGCGTTGCGCAAACAGTTGACTTTGAACACACACGTCTGGATTACAACCAGGGCCGGCTCTACCATATACGCGAACTACGCGACCGCCTAGTGCACCAAGTTCTAGGGGGCAACAAATTCGATAAACACTTTTGTACTAAAATCCTTTTTGAACAACAAAAAAAAAATATTGTAGGGGCCCTATATTTAGTTTCATTAAAAAATATTTTATTTTCGCCTTTGTTATATTTTACAACACAACTTGTCTGGTTTCATGCCCAATTTAGTATTTTGTTGACGATACCAATGTCGGTTGCGAGTAGCGAGCGTAGCTTTTCGAAACGGAAATTAATCAAAACATACTTGTGTTCGGCCATGACTCAAGAAAGGCTTGTCGGTTTAACATTGCTATCAATAGAGCACAAAATTGCGCAAAAATTAGATTTAAGTAAAATTATATCAACTTTCTCTGATATGAAGGCGCGGAAAACGAAGTTTCAGTAAACTCTAATATAATTAAAAATACTTTTGTGTGTTATATTTTCGTTCTTTTGTTGAAAAAAATATATTTAATATGCAAAAGAAATATTCTGTTGCTTTATTGACACTAAGTTTGAATTTAATATTTCTGATCTCTAATTTTCTGATCTCCAATTTCTTTCTATAAATACGGGAGAAAGGGGCCGCAAATAATAACTCGCCTAGGGCCCCAAATTTTCTTGAGCCGGCCCTGATTACAACCCAACAAGCAAAGCAAACGTAATGTATGTTTTTTATAACTTTTCTGAAAAAAATGAAGCTTACAAAACCTCAATTTTTATACTCAGAGTGCTTTGCACACAGTGTATATTAACTTTGATTGGGTAACGGTTGGTTGTACAGGTATAAAGGAATCGAGATAGACATAGACTTCCATATATGAAAATCATCAGTATCGAAAAAAAATTTGATTAAGCCATGTCCGTCTGTCCGTTAACACGATAACTTGAGTAAATATTGAGATATCTTCACTAAATTTGGTACACGAGCTTATCTGGACACAGAATGGATTGGTATTGAAAATGGGCGAAATCGGATGATAACCACGCCCACTTTTTATATATATAACATTTTGGAAAACACAAAAAACCTGATTATTTAGTAAATAATACACCTAGAATGTTGATAAAATCAATTTTACAAATATTATTAATCATAAATCAAAAATTGTTAAACGTATCGTAACAAAATTCGGCCGAGAGGTTGCCTTTACAATAAGGAATGCTTTGAAGAAAAATTAACGAAATCGGTTAAGGACCACACCCACTTTTATATAAAAGATTTTTAAAAGGGTCGTGAACGAATAAAGTAAGCCATATCTTTGCAAAAAAGAGCTTTAAATCAATGGTATTTCATTTCCCAAGTGTATTTAACACACTAAATAGGAAAAACTTCAAATTTTAATAAATGGGCGTGGCACCGCCCCTTTTATGACTAAGCAATTTTCTATGTTTCCGGAGCCATACCTCGAAGAAAAATTAAAGGATCGTAATAAAATTTGGTACACAAATTTTCCCTATAGCAGGAAAGATTTCTAGAAAAAATGGACGATATCGATTAAAGACCACGCCCTCTTTTATATAAAAGATTTCTAAAAGGGTCGTAGACGAAAATAATAAGTTATAACTTAGCAAAAAATAGTTTTGAATCAATGATATTTCACTTATCAAGTTTTATTGTAAGAGGAAATGAGGAGACATTTTTTTTAAAGGGGCGGTGCCACCTGTTATGCAGAAAAGTGATTTATCTGAAATGAAATATACAATTGAAGCTCACGCTGAGTATATAATGTTCGGCTACACCCGAACTTAGACACAGCGTCAATAAGCGTCAGTAATCGAGACATCTACAAAGGCGAACCCGAAGAATACTTCCGACGGTCGGTTTAAATCGTTTGTAGTTTTTTATTTATTTATTTATTTATTAACAATTTTTGTTGTTAGGCCTTGAGCTCGATTCGAACCTGCGATCTTAAAATCAGTAGGCCGATATAACAACAAAAATTGTTAATCCATCCCAGAGCACGGGGAAAAAAGTGTCAATAAATTATGACACTATGGCGGCATTGCCAACAAACAAGTCCAATTTTCACAGCCATTCTGCAACAGATGTCGCAGTGTTGTGAATATCAATTGGCACGAAACAGAATAGAAGTAGGATTAATGAAGACAAACAAAAAACCGCTGTGATGGCTGAATGGTTATAGCAGCGGCGCCTAAACGTTGCCGATGAAGGAATTTAGCAGTTCCCGAAATGGATCTATACAACGAGCTTTGGCAGTTGTCTAAAATTTTTTCTTTCTTCTATTCTAATTTAAAAATTTTTTCAATTAAGAAAAAATTTATCATAACAATAATAATGATAAAAAATTATTGTTAGGCCTTGAGCTCGATTCGAACCCGCGATTTATTTATTAACATATATATTCATCCTGACACAACAATTTTGAAAAAATTATTTAACAGTGCCAGTCACGTATGATACAATGAGATATTCTGACAATTAAAAATAAAAAAATAAAATAAATGTAAGACGCGATAACCTCCGAAGAGATACAAAGCCGAACTTCTCTTCCAATTTGCGTCGTGCTCCTCTTGATTTTCCCTACAAATTGGCCGGACGGGACCTACATGTTTTATGCCGACTCCGAATGGCATCTGTAAGGCAGATGAGTTTTCACTGAGAGCTTTTCATGGCAGAAATACACTCGGAGCGCTTGCCAGACACTGCCGAGGGGCGACCCCGCTTAGAATCATTTTCTTCTAATTGAAAAACCTTATTTCTAAAATTTTGATGTTGCTTTGCCCGGGGTGCGAACCCAGGGCATACGGTGTGGTAGGCGGAGCACGCTACCATCACATCAGCAGTACTTAACATAAAAAGGAGAAAAGTAAGAAAATGAGAAATAAGGATGCATTATAAAATGGAACACAAAGAGGAGAAAGAAAATGAGGTAAAAATATTTTGGAAAAAGAAAATATATAAAAGTTCACATTCAATAGTGTATAAGGTATTAAAATATAGCTGCAGTGATTAACAATAATTTTAAAAGCTAAACATTTTATTTCTAAATTGCCGTATATTAGTAAGAAGCCTTAAACTAACTGAAAGTGAGTTCCAAAGACGTACCGCATAAATAAATAATGCAATGTAAATAAGCAGTGCCGACCTTATTGAAAAAATCTGAATAAATAATTTGTTTCCTTCGTATGAATAACCTTATGTATGAACAACACTGTTCTGAATTTTAACAAATTTTCAAAAGAAATATTTAACAACTTTACGGCATACGCAAACACATGGTCAAGTCATTTCAGCCTAAACTCATATCTGGCGATGTTGTTATAAACCATGAATCAATTACTAGAGGTTTGTTCTCCAATGATGGCAGCACTATCTCAAAATTTGTTTCAAAAACTCCCTGTATGAACATAAGTTCAATGCATTTTGACATAAGTGAGCGTTAATGAAAAGCACTCTGAGATGAAGCGTTCTTCAATCTAACTCTAATATAGGGCGGTTTTGTGACAAATCCTGAATTGAAGTTTTTGAAAAATATTTTGAGATAGCACGATTTTGAATAGGCAGCCGATATGGGGTGATACGCTACTCAGCAGCCGCAATGAACTGACAAAAACAAAAATAAAAGAAAATGGCTTATTGTCTTAGAACCTTATATTCCTACCTTGACTTTGACAGAACAGTTAAGCTTTCCTGCAGTCCTGCTACACAGGGAGTATTCGCCTTTTTATTCTGAAATTTCAGAAAGCTCTTTTCCGTTAAGTATTCATGGAAGCGTTCCGGATAAACCGACTTTTAATACGCGCCCAAAAATATCGAGAGAAGTGTCAAAGACGCGTATTGACCTCGATAACAATAATTCGAAGACGGAAATAAAAATTTAAGCTCGTTCAAAAGATATTGACGAAAAACCGAAAAATGACCAGGGTTGCGTTAGCGGCCTACAGCCGAGCTTATAAGAAATTACCCTGGCCGGTCCACCAATGAGGTAGGATCCAAATTAAATGCGTGCAAAATCCCTTTGTACACAAAATCTTTTTCAGTGCACAAAAACATTAGAACAATCACATGAAAATTGCCAACTTCAACTGCAAATATCTCCGGACACAGATATAATTTTTCTTTTCCGCCTTCCCATTATTGTTGTCGAGGTCACCTCTCCCGATATTTTTGGACGCGTATTAGCAGTAGACTCCTGTTCTAGACTTTTACCTGAATAAGTTAACATGCCCAATGAGTACATTTCGTTATGGCATCTCCATTATTTACTTATGACATTTTTACGTGAATATACTTGATAACGATATCATAAAATCTAATTTTTGTAAAATATTGCACAAATTTTAAATACAAAAGTCATAAAAATGAAATTAGTCATGAGAAAAAAAAATATTACATATTTCATAGCAAGCTTTGTAAACGTAAGCCATCTTAAGTATCATATTAAATCAACCAAAAATTCAACTGTGTACAAAGCATAAGTAGAAGTTAAAGTTTTATGGTCACCCAGTGGCAATTAAGACAGAGCAGTGCAGAAATAAATAAACAAAATTAAAATATTTGTTACTAATGCCCGGTTGCGCTGGCGCACGTACTTGGTAGTATTAAGCATATTTATCACCACAATCTCACTAGTTGTGGGTATCATTAATTAAATATGAATTTTCATTACCTTACTAGAAGACCCGGCAGACGTTGTTCTTCCCTAAACTTGGCCTATCTGCATACATTTTAATGAGCTTTTTCCGTCTAACTCTGCCCTCCCGCCCTCTTCTCTTTTTCCTAATACTTTTATTCACTCCCACCTTCGTCTTTTTCGCTTCATCTATCTCCATCTTCGTTTCATTCTATCTCTTTCTCAGTCTTCTTCTCCTTCTCTCTTTTCCCTTCTCTCAAGTTCTTCTCATTCTTCTTCATCCCCTATTGCCTGTCCCACAGGGTGGTATGTATTTTGTCCCAGTCCCAGTCCCATGCAGATATTCGTTGCTTTTGAAATTCGGCTTAAAAATTGCACATGGAACAACAATAGACCCTCCTGAATTAAGAAAAATGTCTCAGTACCTCAAACCACGGGCCCCCTCAGAAACCACGGGCCCCTCTCGCCGGCCCTAGTGATGTGCTATACTTGATATAATTCGCTGACCTGAAAATGTGAGTACCGGTGCGTATACGTAACATTTTATTATTACGTATAAACAAATAAAAAAAATTTGCAATAAAATAATATTGCGACTATAAACTGAGATATAAACTATCCTATATTTCAAGTTACATCAAACTACACACGGGGTGAAAACAAATTCAAAATCGGTTCAGTAGTTTAGGAGTCCATCGGGAACAAACATAGTGACACGTGTTTTTTATGTATAAAAATGTCTATAGCTTTTATTGCCTTGTACCTACATTGTCACTGTTTTTGACGAAGCCAGGTGGGAATAAGAGTTACATAGTGATGTACGATGCTTGACAACGATATCATAAAAACTATTTTTTGCAAAACATTGCACAATAAATACAAAAATCATAAAAATAAAACAAGTCATGAGAAAAAATAGAATATTACATATTTCACAGCCAGCTTTGTAAACGTAAGCCATCTTAAGTATCATATTAAATCAACCAAAAATTCAACTGTGTACAAAGCATAAGTAGAAGTTAAAGTTTTATGGTCACCCGGTGGCAATTATGACAGAGCAGTGCAGAAATAAACAAAATTAAAATATTTTTTACTAATGCCCGATTGCGCAGGCGCATGTACTTGGTAGTATTAAGAATATCCATCACCACAAGCTTACCAGTTGTGGGTATCATTAATTAAATATGAATTTTCATTACCTTATTATTGCGGCGACTCGGTCGTAATTTTTTGTGACTTGAGACACCATTGCGTATACTTTATGAGGTATCCGGCGCAGTGGATTCTGAAACAAAAAGATTGTGAAACAGAAATATGAATTATTTTCATAATTTTTTTTTAATTTTAGTGTTTGTGTTGCCTTAATATCATATACATATCTTTTACATTCATATAGCTAATAATTATAATTCAATTGCTTGTTTGTTGTTACCACGACAAAATTTACGATGAAGGCGTTACTCGCCACTGTATCGCTGGTACTTAAGATGACCCGCCAATTATGAAGCCTTTTTTGGTCTTTTATTTGCGTATTACTTCAGTCTTGTTTAATTGTACTGTAATTAAGCGGTGTCGCCTTTGTGACAAATTAATTATTGTTGCATAAGGTAAGTAAACATTTTCTTAGCGCTTGAGCTTTTTGTCTGTCGAAAAGATTTCTTTGTTGCAAACAATTTTTTGTTTAGGGAGGTTCCATGAGAAAGTGAACCTTGGTGCGGAGATAATTTTTCTTATTATACTGGAGACATTGTGGATACTAAAAATAAAGAAAATAAAAAATAAATGTAAGGCGCGATAACCTCCGAAGAGATTTTAGGCCGAGCTTCTCCTCCAATTTGCGCCGTGCTCCTTTAAATTTTTCTTACAAATTGGCGGGACGGGACCCAATTGTTTTATGTCGAGTGCGAACGGCATGTGCAAGGCAGATGAGTTTTCACTGAGAGCTTTTCATGGCAGAAGTACAATCGGAGTGCTTGCCAAACACCGCCGAGGTTCGATTCCGTTAAAAAAATTTTCTAATTTAAAAACATGTTTCTAAAAAATAAAATAATTATTTTTATTAGCGAATTTACATTAGTATTGTACTGCAATTCCCCTTATTTGCAATCTTCTGCTAACTTTCGAATCACTAAACTGTTGAATAAATAACTCTAATATTGAATAATGGAAAAATGGCCTTTATTAAAGTACTTCACAATAAATAATACTGCTATTGCTCGCCAGATAGCGTCTTAACCAAAACTGATTGTAGCGCCTCTACCTTTGGTGCTTTTATACTCTGTGATTTCCTCGTTGCATCTTCTAGGTGCTTCCAGAATTTACTTAGTTATACCTATATGACACTACTTTATTTTCGTGTATTTTTTCTTGTATTTTATATTTTATTTATCGTAAGTGTGTAAACTATATTTGAAAAAACTAACAAAATACAAGGAAAATACAATCTAGTTCATTAAAAACAAACGAGCCAGCTTGTATTTCGATAGGTTTTTTTGACATTCGGCCGTTTTTTTCTTTATTTTTTTCTGACACATGAAAATTTTGTTTTTAGTTCGAAAATTTGGTGCATAAAAACATAATTAAAACCAACTTTCTTGTGAAAAAAGTGAACCATTAGAGACCGAAGTAATTTTCGCATGTTATTTGCATTGTTTTTATTGTTAAAAGTGTTAATGTAAAAATAAAATGTAAAACATAAACAAAAACATGTCAAGCTTACTAATTTTTGGGGGAATAGGGGTCTCGGTTTTTCATGATAGAAATTGTTTTTGTGTTTTGAAGTTCCGATAAAGTTTCGTCAGTATTTTTAGCTTGGAATCCAAGCAAAATAAAGCAGTGTCATATATGCTTTGCTGCCATATAATTATAACTACAGATGCACGTGTAAAGCTTCTCATATGAATTTGTGAGCGGCACTTCCACAATTACAATTGCATACTTTCGGGAGCATCTCAGATAAGATATATGCATGTGTTTGTACATCTCTTCTCCGCTGCGTGTACGTACATATGTGTAGATATAATGATTGATTCGTTTATGTAGATACATAATGATTAATCTATGGATGTGCATGCAAGGCGCTGCTTAGCATCGTCTTAGAGATGGCAGTACCCCTTAGTGTTGCTAATATTCGTAACAGTATTTATACAAAATTATTTTAGTTAAATCTTATGAGCTACCTACATTACATATTTACATCAATACATACTTACATAATACATACATACATACATACATACATAAGTGTACAAAATATAATTAGGCGCTTTGCCAGCGAACTCTGTAGATACATGTATTAATTTCGGTGGGAAGCGCAAGCTCAGCATAAATAAAATTAGTTGTGGGAAATGCATAATAAGCAAAAACGGAATAGGTTATGGAAAATGGAGTTTTAAGTGTAAACAAGTCGTGCGAATAAATTGTGTGCAGGCAAGGTTTGTGGTGAGCAATTAGTCAGCTTTAAATAGAAATAGAAGAAGCCTCAAGTCACGTGACGTAGACCGTTGTAGCTCGTGTCGGAATATGTATGTACAAATGAATGATTATGTATGTAAGAGTTCAACGCATCTCAAGACATACCGAAACGATTCAAAATATATGTTTGTACAAATGAATGAATGACTGAATGAATGAATGAATGAATGAATGCTACAGAGTGTGTGAGGTGGAGCACGATACCATCACAACACGGCGGCCGCACAAAAAAATTTTCAATCAACCTAAAAATATTATATTTGGGCTGAGTGCGAGTTCGCTAAAGTTTGGGTACCTAGACTAATATTAAACTAGAAATTTCCGGCACTGCTACATTTTAGACAAAAAAACTGTCAAAACTGTGCGAGTTAATTTGACAACTAAATATTGTTTGCTTATGCAAATTATTCAAAATTGCGATGACCTTGTATATGCAAGCTTCAACAGGGCAATGGTCGAGGGAGGTAAAGCATCCCTAGATAGAAGTAAAAGAAAATTTAGCGTCTCCAGCTTATGCAAAAGGCGCTTTTCCGGGCATCGTGAAGCACATGGATAGGGACGGATATCACCTTCTCAAGCTGAACCCTATGAACTGACTAACATTCCGTGTGGCCCATATAGCTTATTTCAGGGCAAATGTGGTGTGCTGAGCAGTATGATCCGATTTCGATGCACATATGATGATCAAGAATCCAATTCCGCCAGCAATAAAGCGAGGCTATTTGGAACCATCATTACACTACTCAAGAATCAATCGGACACCAACTTCTGCGCGAATCCTAGTCCCATGGTATATATGGTACTTCTTATGAATGCACAGGCGCAGATTGTTTGCACTCACAAATGGAAAAAAATGAAATAAAAGCATATATGTAATACTCCTATATTGCTACAAAAGGCTAGGTACATTCCCAAACATCAGAGTGTCGATATATTGCTGTTTGAACGTTTTTATACTCAGTTGAGCAGAGCTCACAGAGTATATTAAGTTTGATTGGATAACGGTTGGTTGTACATATATAAAGGAATCGAGATAGATATAGACTTCCATATATCAAAATAATCAGGATCGAAAAAAAATTTGATTGAGCCATGTCCGTCCGTCCGTCCGTCCGTCCGTTAACACGATAACTTGAGTAACTTTTGAGGTATCTTGATGAAATTTGGTATGTAGATTCCTGGGCACTCATCTCAGATCGCTATTTAAAATGAACGATATCGGACTATAACCACGCCCACTTTTTCGATATCGAAAATTTCGAAAAACCGAAAAAATGCGATAATTCATTGCCAAAGGCGGTTAAAGCGATGAAACTTGGCAGATGGGTTGACGTTATGACACAGAATATAAAGTTAGTAAGATTTTGGACAATGGGCGTGGCACCGCCCACTTTTACAAGAAGGTAATTTAAAAGTTTTGCAAGCTGTAATTTGGCAGTCGTTGAAGATATCATGATGAAATTTGGCAGGAGCGCTACTACTATTACTATATATGTGCTAAATAAAAATTAGCAAAATTGGATGAAGAACACGCCCACTTTTTAAAAAAAAATTTTTTTAAATTCAAATTTTAACAAAAAATTTAATATCTTTACTGTATATAAGTAAATTAAGTCAAAATTCAACTCCTGTAATGATATGATGCAACAAAATACAAAAATAAAAGAAAATTTCAAAATCGCCGTGGCTCCGCCCAGTTTCATTTAGTTTGTCTAGAATACTTTTAATGCCATAAGTCGAACAAAAATTTATCAATCCTTCTCAAATTTGGTAGGGACATAGATTCTATGACGGTAACTGTTCTCTGTGAAAATAGGCGAAATCGGCGGAAGCCACGCCCAGTTTTTATACACAGTCCACCGTCTGTCCTTCCGCTCGGCCGTTAACACAATAACTTGAGCAAACAGCGATATATCTTTACTAAACTTAGCCCACCTACTTATCTGAACTCACTTTATCTTGGTATAAAATATGGCCGAAATCCGACCATAACCACGCCCACTTTATCGATATCGAAAATTACGAAAAATGAAAAAAATGCCATAATTCTATACCAAATACGAAAAAAGGGATGAAACATGGTAACTGGATTAGTTTATTGACGCAAAATATAACTTTGGAAAAAACTTTGTAAAATGGGTGTGACACCTACCATATTAAGTAGAATAAAATGAAAAAGTTCTACAAGGCGAAATCAACAGCCCTTGGAATCTTGGCAGGAATACTGTTAGTGGTATTGCATATATAAATAAATGAGCAGTACCCGACAGATGATTTTCTGGATCACCTGGTCCACATTTTGGTCGATATCGCGAGAACACCTTCACATATACATCTAAGGGCCACTCGCTTTTAAAACCCTCATTAATACCTTTAATTTCATATCCATATCGTACAAACACATTCTAGAGTCACCCCTGGCCCACCCTAATGGCGATATCTCGAAAAGGCGTCCACCTATAGACCTAATGCCCACTCCCTCTTAAAATGCTCAGTAACACCTTTCGTTTGATACCCATATCGTACAAACATTCTAGAGTCACCTCTGGCCCACCCTAATGGCGATATCTCGAAAAGGCGTCCACCTATAGACCTAATGTCCACTCCCTCTTAAAATGCTCAGTAACACCTTTCGTTTGATACCCATATCGTACAAACATTCTAGAGTCACCCCTGGCCCACCCTCTTGGCGATATCTCGAAAAGGCCTCCACCTATAGACCTAATGCCCACTCCCTCTTAAAATGCTCAGTAACACATTTCGTTTGATACCCATATCGTACAAACATTCTAGAGTCACCCCTGGCCCACCCTAATGGCGATATCTCGAAAAGGCGTCCACCTATAGACCTAATGCCCACTCCCTCTTAAAATGTTCAGTAACACCTTTCGTTTGATACCCATATCGTACAAACATTCTAGAGTCACCCTTGGTCCACCTTTATGGCGATATCTCGAAAAGGCGTCCACATATAGAACTAAGGATTACTCCCTTTCAAAATACTCATTACCACCTTTCATTTGATACCCATATCGTACAAACACATTCTAGAGTCACCCCTGGCCCACCCTAATGACGATATCTGGAAAAGGCGTCCACTTATAGACCTAATGCCCACTCCCTCTTAAAATGCTCAGTAACACCTTTCGTTTGGTACCCATATCGTACAAACATTATAGAGTCACCCCTGGCCCACACTAATGGCGATATCTCGAAAAGACGTCCACCAATAGACCTAATGCCCACTCCCTCTTAAAATGCTCAGTAACACCTTTCGTTTGATACCCATATCGTACAAACACATTCTAGAGTCACCCCTGGCCCACCCTAATGACGATATCTCGAAAAGGCGTCCACTTATAGACCTAATGCCCACTCCCTCTTAAAATGCTCAGTAACACCTTTCGTTTGATACCCATATCGTACAAACATTCTAGAGTCATCCTTGGTCCACCTTTATGGCGATATCTCGAAAAGGCGTCCACCTATAGAACTAAGGATTACTCCCTTTTAAAATACTCATTACCATCTTTCATTTGATACCCATATCATACAAACACATTCTAGAGTCACCCCTGGCCCACCCTAATGGCGACATTTCGAAAAGGCGTCCACCTATAGACCTATTGCCCACTCCCTCTTAAAATGCTCAGTAACACTTTTCGTTTGATACCCATATCGTACAAACAAATTCTAGAGTCAGCCCTGGTCCACCTTTATGGCGATATCCCTAAATGGCGTCCATCCATAGAACTATGGCCTACTCTCTCTTAAAATACTCTTTAATACCTTCCATTTGATACACATGTCATACAACCACATTCCAGGGTTCCCTAGGTTCATTTTCCTACATGGTGATTTTCCTTATTTTGTCTCCATAGCTCTCAACTGAGTATGTAATGTTCGGTTGCACCCGAACTTAGCCTTCCCTACTTGTTGTTTTTGTACTCAATAGTCGAATGTAGCTAAATTTTAATTTTTTCTTGTCACACTTATGCTGCTACAATCACAAAATTTTATAGGCTGTCTTGCTTTGATTTCGAATTCAAAACACATTGCGAGCATTTTCTATTAGCAATATAGGAGTATTACATATATGAATAAAAGTATCTAAACATTTTTTTTAACGTTTGCCTTACTGACAGTTTCCAGTTGTTTAGGTTTTTTCTCAATTTAGATAGCAATTTAGACAAACTAGAACCCAGCCTAAAACTGTGCGAGTTTACTTGACAAAATGAGATCGCAGCCACTGCATGCAAGTACTCAGAGGAGGATTTCCCCATCCAACAGAGGTGATTGCTTGCAAACTGTTGCTTCCCTAAGTAGCTCTGAACAGCGCAGTTGCGCGAGATGTAACTATGGCCTCGGACCTATATTATACTCAGGTTGCACTTGCCAGTTAGCTTATTTAGAGCTTTCCAGCTATTTAACGTCACTAATGATGATATATCACTACATTGCAGGGATTTTATGGCAGCTTGGCAGTCGTAAAAAATGGAATAAGAGTTAGTTACCGGCAGGTTAATTAAATAGAGGGCAGCTTCCCAGATAGCTTTAAGCTCAGCTTGATAAAACACTGCAGTGGTCTGGTAAGCGTAGGATCTTATTTGTATTGAGCATCTCTGAGAATATTTCACTGTCAACTCTGTTGATCAGTTTAGATGGAGATAGAGATTTCTTGGCTTCAGGTTCCATGCAATTTGCGCACTCGATCCTCTCCGGGACCTTCGTGGGAAATTTGTTTTCAAAGCAAGGGAAAGGTATTGCGTGGTCTAGCTTTAAGAATGTATCGGAGACTTTCTTCAGGATTTGGGCATGCCCAAACCTGTAGTGCGTTCAAGGTTTGCTGCATTGAGCCTTGCCCCGATAGAGATGGCAGAATATTTCCTATTAAGGTCAGTAGGGAAAAGAAATAGTAGTAATAGTAGTAGAGAGAAGAATAGTATGGTATAGGGCACCGCAAGTAAGCACAGCGGCCCAGTAAGCGAAGCTCTTTTCAGCTTCGATATCGAGAGCCGTCCACCATACGGTGACTCCGTAGAAAACTATGACTGGCACCACTGCCAGGTCCTAGAAAATTTCTAGTATTTGCCAAGAGAGCAGTATCATTCTATAATATAAGTTGTGCTACTTCCTTGGGCTTTTCTAAGAGCAATTCGAAACTCGGAAAAAATTTACGATTTTCCATCGCGTTCTCGAGCATAAATTTCTCTAAAAAAACATGTTTGGTCAAAATCACCATAAATTGGAGATATTTACTATTATAGCATGGCCTCATCTTCCTCTGATCGTCAGCACAGCAAATTAAACACTTTTTGTCGCAATTATTAATCTACAAATTTTCCAGAAGTATGCAAGCAAAAACTTAAAACTAAAAAAATATTTCTAAAAATTACACTACCATCGCAGTTGTTTTGCAATGCCCCAAGCAAGGTTGTGTTTAGCTTCTTATGAATTGGGTGTAATTGTCAAAGCACTTTATAAAAGAAAACCCAAGTTTTACTAAAACTATTTAATTTTTATAGCTCGCGTGAAATAAGAATAATAAAAATTTTTTATTAATATTGTCACGAATATTAGCAACACTAAGGTATACTATCATCTCTAAGCCGGTGCTAAGCAGTGACTTGTACGCACATCATTAAATCAAGCATTATGTCTTCACACATGTACGTACACGCAGCAGAGAAGAGAGGCACAAACACATGCAGATATCTTATCTAAGATGCTTCCAAAAGTATGCAATTATAATTGTGCTCACATACACGCTCATATGAGAAGCTATAAACGTAGTAATTTCATAGCTGATAACCAACTAGTAAATTCTAGAAATGGAAGCGCCTAGAAGATGCGAACGAGAAATCACAGAGTATAAAAGGCAGCAACAGTAGAGGTACGACAATCAGTTTCATTTAAGCAAGCTATTGGTTGTGAAGTACTTTAATAAAGGCCATTTCGCATTATTAAATATTGGAGTTATTTATTCAACAGTTTAGCGATACGAACGTTAGTAGAAGGTTGGAAATATGAGGATTGAACTAAGTTCGTTACAATATCAATGACAAATTAAACGTATTTTTGTATTTCATTTATAGCGTTATAGTAGCTTATTGCTTTTAATGTATGAACTAATTTATTTTTGTTTTTATTTTTTGATAATTTAATAATTTGAGAAAAAATGTAACGTCGAGATGAAGAAGGCCACAGCTTGTTGATTATACTATGCAAATATCTGCAAAGCTTTTTTTCACGGTAGTGAGATTCCAACCTGCATTCCTACGAAAATTAAACGGTTGATCAACACATTCAGCTAAAGCGATGCTTTTGTTGTTGTGAAAAGAAAACTAAATCACTTACCAGCCTAAATAGTTACGTATTTGTATCTAGATAGCTTTTTATGTTTGTAAACAAAGTCACACTAAACCAATTGTAAAGAAGCACAAACGTCACGATTCAATGACAACGTTAACATGCTAATTGCACAAATTTTCTATATTTGTAGGTATTTTACACTGAAAGAGGGTTGCTTATATATATATAAGTGTACCTACACATATTTCTATAGCTACATTAGAGTGGCCCTTATTTGTGTGTAAAAAAATTTTCAAATTTTTAAGGTCTTACTCCCTGAAATGGTTATATATAAGGAGCAAATAATCCTCACAATATTGTGACTTAATTGACCAACGTAAACTCGTGCCACAAACGTGTTCAAATAATGAACCAAGCCATTTACCACTCTTGGGTGCTGATATGAAGGTGATTCAACAGACATATATGTTTACATATTACAGAAATTAGATCCTCTCAACTTTTCATTTATTTAACAACAAATAATTCATGTACATATAGGTAAAAAAATGTATAAAATAATTAACTTAAATCCTGCTGAAGCTTCATTGAAAGCGTTTGTTTTTGATAATTTGGATACTTTTTTTGTAATCCGACACAACTTGCATGATAAACTGTTTCTGATCTTCATCCGTGCTCAACTTGGAGTTATACTCTTCGATCAACCGTCCACCTCTCTCTGCTGTGTCATTTACAACCTTAATTTTTTTAGCAATTTTTTTCGCCTCTCTATACTCTTTATTCGACTCCCATCCGAAGGCTGATTCATTTAAAAAAGAGGCACTTATATCAAATCGATTAAAAAATAATTTTGTTGCTGGTCAAGTAAACTGGTGCAGTCCTTTGTTCGTCTGTAACAACCGTCTGTTACAACCGAACGTGTAATCATTACTCTTTTAGGTGGCCGCATTTCTTCTTCCGGTTCAACTACATTATTTATGTTTGTTCGCATATTCTCCTTCGTTTCAAAGTCAATTTCATCATCAAATAAGGAAAATGCCATTGCTTCAGGACTTAGATACCATAGATGATTAAGCAATTTACCTAAAACTGTACCCGATAATTCTTCATTTACATTTCTAAATTCATGCATATCCATAATAAGCTTAAAGTCAGTCTGTGGCGCTTTCGTAGAAAGTGAAATAAAAAGCAATACTCCACATAAATTTCTACTATAAAGAGGCAAAGGTCACATAACGCTGAAGAAGTAGAAGCATTCAGCCTAAATTCAGTTCTAAATAGATATATTTTTAAAGTATAAATGGCCTTGCACATCCACCGAGCGTGATGCATTGCTCCTGGGTATTTAAAGCTCATATTTTCCTTTGGAAATTCGCCAAAGAAAATCAAACAAAGTACAGAAAATTCTTCATAATCGTTTCGAGTAAAATTGTGTAAGGATCTCAAAAACTCCACTATCGTGCATTTATCCAGATTGAAAATATCAGATATTTGTTTTTCTTCAACTCCAGGTAAGAATTTGCTTTTATCAATATTTGGCCAGCCATCTTGAAATCTTTTAAACAATGGAACATTGGGACCAGACGATTTGGGAAGTTTACACTCAAAAGCTGCTCTTAACAATATTTTAGTTATATGATGTCTACAGGGCAGGTAAAGAAGTTGTCTTTCTAGAAGGCCTTCCAGAAGAACGCACGCTCCATTCAGTGCACCAGTGTTGATCGCAGTTGTGTCGAAAGAACAAGCTTTTACAGAACTATCAAAACCCCAGTCAGACAAGGCGTGAAAGACAGCTTCTGTTTGTATTTTCCCAGTACCATTTTCAAGGGACGGCACGTATAGAATTTGTTCTATATCCCCATTAGTTATAATAATCGGAAGTCTATCAACTATTTCACGACCCATTAATCCAGGTAAAAGATTTCCATCCCAGTGAACTACTGCCGCATTCAGATCAATGTTATTGAACATCTTTTTTATTTTTTCAGCTTTATTCTTTCGAAGTTCCCGCCGGCATCTTGGAAGGGATGTTCTATTTAACACCAAAGTATTCAAATCATGACCCAACGTATCAGCAATAGCGGAAATTAAGTCACCTGCTTTCTTCCGCGTCTTCTTTGTGGAACATATCCCTCAATTTTCCTATCTAATGGTTTTCTGACACAAATGGTTGCCTCACTTTCGCTTGTATCATAAAGGTCAACTTCTTCAGCTAAAAAATTGTATTGCGTCATAATCAGAATAAGACTTACTTGTCACGGTAATTGCCGATACAACTTACCTGACTCCTCCAATATTTGATTCCAACTCCGAAGCATTTGCGTGACTAGCCAAAGCAGCACTTACTAGAAGTGATGCTGCCAATGCTCGAATTTCGGGCCGTTTGTGGCACGGGTTAAAGTTGTTCAATCGGGTGGAAATTTTTAAGGAACTCATTTTTTATCACATACAACCATTTCAAGGGGTAAAACCTAGACATTTCCGATTTCGCAAAATAAGGGCCACTCTAAGCTACATATGTGGTATAACTGCCGGTACCTTCCAAAAAACATTTTTGTCAATTCTTAGTTTGAGATACATTTGTGAAGCAGCCCATTTCTCACATTTCAAACGTTAGTTTTCAAATGCATTTCAAATAACCGCTGATAGCATTCTCAAGCTAAAAGGCACATTTTTAATATGGAATTTTTCTTTATTTTCAAATTGAGAATTTTTGGATTCTCAACTCCACTGTTGTGCCACTTTCGGTAATCAAATTCATTATTTGCCTCACTTCACTTTTAACTCGTTTAGAGTTATGCATAATGTAGTACAATATAACTTAATATTATTAAAATGTATAAATAATTTCTTATTTTTTCACTTTATATTCAACTTCACTCAATAAAATCGCTTGTTTACATTACAGCTAAAATATGCAAATTAGAGATCGACGAATTATCAACGGCACTATCGATAGCATTGGTGTAAAATAAGCATGTTGTACTATGTTTTATTTTACTTTTGGGTTTCATGTACACTTATTATGTACTTTAAATTTGGCGCAAAAAGTATTGACATTATTATTAACGAAAATATTCCATGATATCGTTGGTTTTCAACCAGAATGGAACGAAATGCAAGTATATCTCAAACCATTCTCAAATTGAAGAACAACGTTTGAGAAAAGGTTGAGAGAATATTTAGCTTCAAATGATTAATAATGCTGAATATCAAACTGAGAATTAATGTTTTCTCGAACATTTGAGAGAAAAAAATTTTCAAGTATGTCTCAAATTATTCTCAACTTGAAGGAAAAGTCGAGTTTGAGAAAAAATTGAGAAAATATTTCGTTTCAAATGATAAATAATGTCGAATATCAAACTGATAATCAATGTTTTTATCAAACATTTGGGATTTTTTTTTTCAGTGTTTGTTGGGCTTCGTCTGTCAAACATAAAAAACACGTACATGCACAAACATACATTCCCTAACACTATATTTACGAATAACAACAAGAATCAATGGCAGCTTTTTAGTTAGTTTACAATGTACATATGTACAGTTGCGAACAAGAAAATAGCAATAGCAAGTTTTATCAAATTTCATCAATAAATTTTTTTTTCCGATAATTTAAGAAAACACTTAATGACTTTCGTAACTGAAACTATGCAAAACCAGACTCAAAACGCTTTCAGTTTTGTAGCCCAATCAATTTTAGTCTTAGTTATGAGTTTCTCAAAGTTCGAATTGATTTTTAACAATTTTTTTCCTTATTATTTAAGAATTCATGAGTTTAACACGCGCTTATAATAATTGAATATTCAATTATTATGTTTGTTTCAGAAAATCTGAAAAGAGAGAAACATTTACTGGCATATTGCGATAGTACCATTTCGAAAACCGTCACGTAATCATCATCAGGCAATTTCGTAATGCTATCAAAGGTTTCACCCAGATTCGAACCGCGAATCACACGGTAAAACTGCTGTTGCCTTAACCATTAGATTATTCTGCTTGTATTTGTTTCCTGGCGTAATTCAGTTTATCCCATTTCTACACTAGCAACACAATTGAGACATTCTACACTAGCAACACAATTGAGACATTCTGCGTCTATATTAATTTGTGTGTTATGTATATTTGTTTTTGTAAAGTTTCTTTTTCGTTGCGAATGAGAAGATTTGTAAACTCGGGCTCAGTTTCTTTTAGAAAACATATGTTATGGTTTTCGCATTTACAGTGGAAGCAGTAAGGAAGGCGGTCGGCATGATGTGTTGGTGCACAGTGGCTAGTCATTGTCGGCTGGGGCGGGTCCTTGCCAACCTTACTGTTCCTGCGCCATAAACAGAAAAAAGTTCCTATCATGCCTATCAAAACGAGCAGCTGTCGAATTCAAAACAAACTGACAGAAGCGCAGAGACCGACTCAAAACGCTTATAATTCAAACTAAAACAACATCCGGCTGAACCGGATGTCACGGACAGACCGTTAACATTCAAAAAAATTCAAAAATCTAAAATTCAAAAAAAAACTGGCGCAAAAAAAAAATTACCGAACCGGACATGACCGGTTACTAACTCTAAAAACCAAATTCAAAAAAAACTGCTGAAATTAAAATAAAATAACCAATGGGAAAATAAACATAAAGGGCCGAATATATATAGGGGGCGCCGCGGGTGTTGTTGCGACGCCCGGTGCTAGACCCACCCTCAAAATCCATGGCCACCGACGCACCTATTTTTCGGTGGCCCCTTACCTGGTAACCCTACGTGCCTTCTAAATAAATGGCGACGCCAGCATTCCCATTTTAAATATTAATTTATTTACAATTCATTATCAAAACATTTCAGTAAAAACTTATTCCGTATATACCTGGCATTACAGGCTATATAACTAAAGCTATACTAAGGCTTATGAAAAATTATTATAAGGGAAACCTTAAGCAAAAGAAAACTCAAGGGTAAGTGTATTTTAAGATGTGATAGTATCTGACTTACTTGGATATACTTGTCCACGGCGAGTACAACCCAAGGCTCCTAAGAAAATTGCTACTCTAAGTTTTCCTCTTTCTTTCTTACGCTAGATTAGTAGGGGTACCATCCCGACGCGTACCTGTACTCCCTCTTTAAAAGTTTCCTCAACTTCCTACCTATTCTACGTTCAATATGTTTTACTTTATTTTACCTTACGTTCCTTCCTTTTCTATTTTTTTTTCTTGTATAATCCTGGTAAGTAGTGTTGTTCGGGTTTTAATAAGGTTTCCAAATAATATAGATACATAAATAATAAAGCAACTTAGGAATAACTACGCAATATATTTACAGAGGCACGTCTCTTAAAAATTCAAATTTGTGCTAAATAAACAAGACTGTCATATATTTCTTTTTATCATTTACGCAAGCTAGCAATTGATTGTTAAGACCTCGTCAAATCAGAGTTTGGTTAACATTGTGTTAAAAGGTTTTTACTTACAAGCTCAAGTAAACTTACTGTAAACTATGATTATATATTTAACTGATGCTGTGGTTCGCTGTTTCATAAGCAATGGAGGGAGAAAACTTGTAATAATAGCGATATTCTTTCGTAATCGCGCTGCAAAGAAAAACAGCCTGTAGAGTATTGGAAGCATAAAACTTGGGCAATATTAAGCCGTTTGGAAGCAACTCGTTCTGCTCAAGTTACAAAGACTCTTTCGATTCTCACGTTCTCACATACGTCGGTCGAAGATGTGAAGAGTCAACGATTTTCAACCGTAATGATTTCGAAATTTCCTCAGTTCTTTCTTTTATTTTAGTTAGTAAAAGAGAGATTCTTTAATACCGAAATCTTTATAAACTGACTCTAATATTTTAGAAAAGTTAGAGGATTCACAAAAGGAATCTTTTATTGAGAAATTCCAAAAAAAAAATGTTGAAGTTCAAGAAGCTTTATTAGTATGAAGCCCGTTTTCGAACGTGCATTCGAAAAGTTCCAAAGATTACCTAAAATTTTAGATAATTTCAAACCGTTTCCAAGCATTTACTTGGAATTTCAAGAATCTTATAGTGTGCATGATTCCAGTCCAATTAATGTTAGTTAGTTAATCAAAAATATAATTTTCTTTGTCCATCCCTCTTAAAGAATATTCCAAGTTTTCTCCCCTAAGAAAAACTTAATTTTACATACATTATATTAAAAAAAATCCACAGATGCCTTTGAAAAAAAAAAAATTGTCAAAATTAAGTGTTATACCGGTCTGGGCCGAAATGAACTAGACGATACAACCCAGGGTAAAAGTAAAGTTTTGAAGCTTAGATAAAAATTGGTAGAAAAAAAAATTCATCAGAATTTCTCATTCTCTTGTTTTGAAAATATCTTCCGTAACCGGAACGAACTCACCGCTTTAGATGTTGTTGCTGGTAGTTGGTACTATGAGGTCATTGCCGGTAAGTTGTCACAGCTGGGTGGTTGCAGCAGGCCTATATGCGGCGGCCCTGCTATTGTTGTTACTAAAATCGGTGGTGGTTGCGCTCGTTGTTGGCGCAATCGATTTGGTAGCGCGCGGTATTGCACGCAATAATGGTGACAGCCCTTAGGCCTGACGATGCTGTTGGCTCCGCGAACGTCCAGATGTGAGGAATGTGGATATTGAGGTGCTATCAATTGTTGATGTTGCTGTTCGAAAGATTGCACCCGCTGTTATTGTTAATATGTCACTCCAGGAGTGGTACTCTGCGTCTTGGCATATGACGATGCCGGGGTCACTGGATATGGTTGAGGGTGGTGATATTGTAGTTGGTGTGGATGTAAATGACACCGCTAAGCCAACACCACTATTGCTACTGATCATTAGATGAACACATGTTGTTGATAATTATACTTATGATGTAGTTATTGGTGCTGCTGTTGTGTTACTGAAACGCTACTCACAGTTGAGGAACCATGTATATTACGTGGCAATCGTTGGGAATATTCCAACATTCCCGTGCTCCTCGCATACGCGGAGGAGGCAACGCCGATGCCTTTCAATTACTATTTATTAATATTAGTATTCACGATGTTTGGGAATTTAGCACGTCCTGAGAGCAAGTTAAAACAATTTCAATGTGGCCACCGGCTAGCTTACTTCGTTTTTAATTGAATTCACTCATTTCGGAGACAATTTTCGGGTTAAAATGTTGAAATGTAACTTCACGTATGTACATAGCTCCTCAGCCTTTCAAAATTTGGCTATGTATATAAGCACGGCTTTGAGGAATTCAGAAAATACGATGAACATATATAGAGGAGTGGTTTTATGATTGCTATAAACCGCCCGATTTTTGATGGTGAACTATCTGTATTTGAGGGCGGCGCTCGTCAGTTCCACCAACTATATGTGGATGCACTTATGTGTATTGTCTGCCGAATGGGAAAAAACTTTCGTGCGATTTTTACCGGTAACCTGTTGTAATTGTGATCGCTGCAATTTCCACTTTTACCACTTTTAGGTCACGAGGGTTATCTTCCTACCCCTCAGGCCGCAAGAAAAAAGGAAAGAGTTTTTCCTATCTCCGGAAACTCGTGGTGGTTTTTTTCTTCTTTTTCTCGTGATGGCCGGTCTATCTGTTCCCTTCCTTTTTGATATCTTTTTATCGCAACATTCGCCACATCGCTAGGTGTGTTCGCGTGAACACGCTCCCAAGTGGGTCGTAGCCGTAGACCGTAGCAGCAGACCGTAACACATAATAATTGAATATTCAATTATTATAAGCCGGTGTTCAGATCATGAATTCTTAAATAAACGGGTAACCGTTTTCGTACAACTTTCTAGGTTGCAATTTCTGCACCTGTCGTTGAAGGGGATTTCCATTTTTTCTGCGTGTGGACCAAATTACCAATGTCTTACAATTGTAACTGTCGTCCTAGATATTTCTTTCCTAGAGAATTTAATGAAATCACCATTTTTCTCTTATAGTCCGGCCAAATTTTTTTGGTGATCCCACATGAGTCCGTAGAGTACCAATTTTAAATAGCGTGTTTCTTTAAATAGGAAAGCATGCCAATTTTTATTGATGTAAGCAGTTGATATACCGTGACTGCATCGGAAACATGAAATAATGCACGGCTCTTTGTCATTTCATCCGCTTTATTTCTGGAGTATATTTTCCTGTGACCTGGTATCTATGAGGTGAATCCAACGCCATAAGCGCTGCTTGGCCATTGAAAATTTGCATATTTTTACTAAATGTGGAGCTCTTCAACAGAAAGCAAAAAGCCTTCTCTATTCCTAGCAACTCTTGTAAGATACAAGCCTGAATTTGGAAAATGGATTAAGGGTGCGATTTCTAGCTGTTCAGAGGAGACCCCTCCACCAACATGGCAGTCAATTTGGAACCCGTCGGTGAAGAGTGAGGTGACACCCTTCTTATGGTATGTAAGAAAGTTGTCATCTCGGCTGACCATTCCCTTCTCCTTAAAGTTTTTTTTAAAGCTCAATGTAGGTGAAAGATAATGTATTGTTCAATCTACATCGGGTGCACTTTAAGGTTACCGCTGTGATTAGGGTACTGCCTTTCTTTCCAGTATCAAGATTACCTGATTCTGATGACAGATGTAGTAGCTGTACGGCGTAGACGGAGGTCCAGTGGAAGCTGGTTAAAGATAACGGTTAACGCAGCGGTCGTGCACGACCTAAGTACTCCTGTTAATGTTGTTTTGCTTGTGCAGAGCTGGTATCAACATTATCGCTCCGTACGATAGGATGGGCCTTATGACTGTTTTTTAAATTCACATCGTAAGTCTTGGTCTCAGGCTCCAGTTTCTGCTAAATCTTCTTAAACGCGAGTAGTAGTAGATGCACGCTTTATTTACTCTTCTTCGAACTTCGAACTTCTAGTTACTAAGTCTGAAATTAAATGGGCTATCTGCCTATTTAAGAATTCTGAAAACTCTAAAAAAATTCGAGATTTGCGTAAAATTTACTCGTATTTTTAAATTGTTCCGAAAACGGTTTGACATTGGCATTCAAGCAGTTAAAATATTCTGGCAGTTTTTTTTTTTTTTAATTACCGAAAATAAAAAAAACAAGAAAATAATTAGTAGAATTTTCCAAGAATTGCCACTGCCTTTTTGGTACTCGCAGCTGTACACAAATGTAGGTGACTAGTATATATACTAAAACTTCTGCTGCAGTTTTTCTATGTCACTTAGCAAGTTAGTAAATTGTTGGCAGAATGCTTTTTTTGCTTTCATAATCTTCTGTAGCCTCATGCGCTGTCATTTATTATTTTTTGCCCCGTTCAAGCGACATACAGGCTGAGAACATTGCCCATTGAAATTCATGTTATGCTCTTTTTTTGTATGGTTAATAATTGCAGCTCACCACGGAGTACACCGATAATGAAATGGGTTGTGCTGAAGGTGTGACATCTTGTGACCGCACCTGTAATTTATATTAATTCAAGTCGCATAATGATGATATGGTTATAATAGAGCCAAGCTTACTTTCCAGTGTAGAAGATGGTACTTCGTATTTGCATACACACTGAAAGAAAAAGACTGGTAAAATCAACCGAAATACCAGTCAATTCAACCGAAATTTCTGTCAATTTTTATCCATCGCAATGGATCAACTGTGCACAAATCGTTGATTCGTAATTGACCGTTTTAGTAGTCAAATGAACAAAATAAAATTCTTGCGACAGATTTGTTGCGGCATTTGCAAGGCAGATGAGTTTTCACTGAAATCTTTTCATGGCAGAAATACACTCGGAGTGCTTGCCGAACAGTGCCGAGGGGCGACCCCGCTTAGGAAAATTTTCTTCTAATTGAAAAACCTTATTTCTAAAATTTTTATGTTGCTTTGCCTGGGATGTGAACCCAGGATCTTCGGTGTGGTATGCGGAATACGCTACCATCACACCACGGCGGTCGCCATATACATACGTAAATATGTGCATAAATATAGTGCACAGCATACGTAAGTACAAAGCAGAGAGCGCAGTGAACATAACATTCTCTTTGACATTTGCTCATGTATTGACTGTTGATCGCTGTTGAAATGGCCAGTGAGATCAGTTGTGTTAACAAAAAAATCAGTTAGATTGATTAGGAATATGGCAATTTCACAGAATTTTGTCAACTTAACAGCGACAATTTCTCTTCTGTTGAAATGACTAAACTAATTTGTTCGCTTGACAAAGAACTCGGTCGAATTAACCATAATTCGATCAATTTCACCGAATCCCCGTTAAGTCAAGAACAACAGAACCGATTTGTTGATTTTACTAGCACCATTTCTTTCAGTGCAGTTTTATTCAATGTTGTAAGTTACTTCGGTGTATTTGTTTGGCTTACAAAATTACTATGTTATTTTTAATTAAATAACATGCAAAATCTACTTAACAACGTTGGTGGTAGTTTTCTGTTAACCTTTGCATTTTATTGTTTGTTAATGAAATAGTTTCAGGCATAATTATATTTATTCTTTCATAAAAGTTTTTTTGCATGCAAAGCTGGCACTTATGTGGAGGTTTGAATGGCCTAGACTATATCTATGGCTATTTGCTGGGAGCTGCATAGCTGAAATAAGGTCACGCAATCTTAGATATATAATTTTCGTGTCCCAGTGTTTGTGGTGGAACTTATTTCGAGAGGGATCGACTGATTCTCGTTAAATTTTGTAAGCACATTGAGTAGGCTTGAGAATCGGATCTTATCTATTTTTCATACCTCAAAAATGGTAAGGGTGATACACCACTTAAGTTTTTTTAGACAAAATGTTTTGTTAAATTTTTTTATGAAACGTCTTTCAAAAGTACATACAACCCTCTAGGACTGGGAGTACAATCAGAGAAAAAATCGTTCTCAAACGAACGAAACAAGTTCAAAATTAACAACATTCGTTGACAAAAGTCTGATAAGTACGTTTTTACTTAACTCGTGGCCGACGGGCTTGTTTTAAGAACAGTTTTTCCAAGCACACCGTTCGTATTTTATGACCAGTTTGATCATAACCTTCTGTGCTCATGTCAAGCACTACTTCAGTTAAGATTTTTCGTACTCACTCTTCGAGAACGAATTGTGGTTGATTTAACATTTTTCTGCCTCAATTCAAGAACGGTTTGTACTTGATCTTTGGGAGGGGTGGGAAGGTAATTTTTTCAATAGTACCCATTTATTTATTTTTTTATTAATAATATTTTTTTGTCATTAATACAAAATATTAATGACAAAAAATCTATTATTAAAATTCAGAAGATAAAAAAACGCATATTATGCATTTTTTTTATGTATTTCTCTTATTGAGAAATTCTTATTTTTATTGATGCAATCTGAATATATACTTAAAACATTTCATAACAAGTTTGAGAATTACCTGTGCATATGTGAGTGGAACTGAACGAAAAATAAGAGTTAAAAAGATAGAACATAAAAAAATTGTTTTAAAAGACTTCAGAGTTTGACGGCGATCGAACTCGCGCCACACGATCGCAACCGCAACATCATTACCGCTGGGCCACTACAACTGCTTAGTAGCTTGTGCTAAATATTGTATTTAACACTGTAGTGCACACGAGTTGTACCGGTTCTTTTTTCCCTGAACTTAATTTAAGAACATTGTGCTTAATTTAAGAACATCGTTCTCATTAATAGAACATTTGTTCACATTTTAAGACCAACCGTTCTCTTTTCAATAAAATGGTGTTAATTTAATAACAAGGTTCTTTTTTTAAGAACAGGTCATTCGTTTTTCAAGAACATAAAAATAAAAACAAGAAAAGCTTGAATTGAGTCTGATGGTGCTGGATTTTAGAACGGCGTTTTTCTCTGAGTATAGGAATAAGAGATGGAGTAGACTAAACAGAACTAGAGAGAAGGAAAACAAGGAATGGAGAAAAATACTGAGAAAGTGTTAGACGAAGCTAGAGAAGTAGGGATAGATTGAGTGGAGGAGGCTGAATAAGAGAGATCTAGCGAGAAAAGAAGGGACGAAAAAAATGAAGAAAGCTAAAGATAAGCATAAAGAGATGAGTGAATAAAAGGATAAAAAAAAGTGTGTGTGAAAAAAGATATGCAGTTTCACCAAAATATGGCGGAATAACGTCGGCCAGGTCTGTTAGTATTTTATTTTCTTTATATTAGGTCGGTTGAATGTCTGTCTGCTTTTCATACAAATCTTGCAATCGATTTTTAAGTAACTTCTCATTGAGCTACAAACGTGAAACTTTACTCATAGGTTAGAACACCGTGACAATGTAACAAAAGGAACAAAATCCGTTAGGTGGCACACGGATCGAAATAATTAGATAAGAATTTGAAAATTTTCAAACCAGCTTTTAAGTAACTTCGTGATGAGCTAGAGATTTGAAATTCCAAACTTAATTCAGAGGTCGATGCCAGCCATACGGGATCAGATATTTAGAAAAATCGTACGAAACGTGGGGAATTTTGGGATTGATTTTTATGTAAGTTCTCATTGAGCGACAACTGTAAAACTTCACGGATAGGATAAGACGCTGAGATAATTTAAGAAAAGGAGAAAAAAATTCCGTTAGGTGGCGTACGGATCCAAATATTTAGATACGAGTTTGGAAATTTTGTGTTTTGAGATAGATTTTAAAGTAACTTATCATTGAGCTACAAACATAAAACCTCAGAGTATCCTCAGCCCAATTCTAAACAAAAATTCCGTGTGAGTTTTTTCCCTTCTCCCATTCCTCGTATTCTAAATAAAAATTCCTTGTGAGTTTTTTCACTTCTCCCTTTCCTCCTATTCTGAACAGTGTTCGAAAAAGTGGAAACCGGTTATGGGAGAAAAGTAGGTATTATGAATGTGAGTCAGAGGGAGATTTACCTGTCATTTCTTAGGAGTTTTTTCACTTGTTAAATTAAAGGGAATGCATCAAAATAGTTAAAGGACATTGGTCCTTTAAAGAAAGAACACTTATTTGTACAAATTTGTGCTAAAATATATACATTCTACCACAATATTCTTTATTTTAAGTCGAAAGGTATATCATAAGCAACGGAAGAGCTCTTGGTATATTTGATTCAGCCATGCAGAAATTGGGCAAGGATTTTTTAAGAAGGCTTAAATAGATTTTGGCATATGACGAAAGACGAATTCAACTCGACTTGGCCGCCAGAAAATTGCTCTGCTGAATGGAAGCAGGCAACTCTAGCGGATTTGTGTTATCCCCCCATCTTCTTTTTCTTATGCTCCTCCGTTGATGTTGCTGTGGCATCAAATCATTTCAGTGAATACCACATGAAATGCAATACTGTGCATTGCTTATATTTTATTTCTTAATTTTAATCAAATTTGCAACAATAATTAAAATTTTAAATTTTTTAAACAAAATAAGAAATGCGCAACGAAATTTCAATTGACAAAACAGCTAACTTCGAAATTCCTATTACCCAATTATTGTTCTCCCTAGGAGAAAGAATTGGAGGAAATTTTCCGCGGGAATAAAAAAATCCGCGAGAACAAAATTCCGAGGGAATATTTAGAATTCGGCTGCCTGTCTCTGACACCGTGACAAAGAAACAAAAGGAGAAAAAAGTTCCGTTAGGTGGCGCACGGATCGAAATATTTAGATACGAATTTGGAAATTTGTTGTTTTGAGACAGATTTTAAAGTAGCTTCTCATTGAGCTACAAACATGAAACCTCAGAGGCAGGTTAAGGTACCGTGACAAAGGAACAAAAGGAGAAAAAAATTCCGTTTGGTGGAGCACGGATCAAAAAAAAATTTGATAATAATTTGGAAATTTGAAACCGGGATTTAAGTAACTTCTCGATGAGCTAGAAGCTAACAATTTAGAGCTTAATTCAGAGGTCGATGACAGCCGATGACACAATACAAAAAGTTTCGCTAGGGGCGCACGGACTGAAAAAATTTAGAAAAATTAAATGGAACGGAGGGAATTTTGGGATTGATTTTTATGTAGGTTCTCATGGAGCTACAAGCGTAAAACTTAACAGATAGGTTAAGACACCGAGAAAATGCAAGAAAAGGAGAAAATAATACTAAAATAATATATTTTTGCTAAACTTTAATTTTTAAATTTTGACATAGAAATTGCAAAAATATAAATGAAAAGTAAAAATATTGTAACGAATTTACTGGAATTCCGCTTATTTCAAATCTTCTACTAACGTTCGTATCGCTAAGCTGTTGAATAAAAAACTCCAATAGTTAATAATGCAAAATGGCCTTTTTTAAAGTACTTCACAATAACACTGATACTTCACAACCAATAGCTTGCTTAAATGAAACTGATTGTCGCGCCTCTACTGATGCTGCTTTTATACTGTGCGGTTTCCTCGTTCACATATTTCTAGGCGCTTCCATTTCCAGAACTTACTAGTTAGTGCTATATAATTATAACTACAGATGCACGTGTATAGCTCTCATATGCGCGTGTATTTGTGAGCGACACTTTTACAATTATAATTGCATACTTTTTGGAGCATCTCAGATAAGATATATGCATGTGTTTGTGCGTTGCTTCTCCGCTGCGAGTACGTACATATGTGTAGACACAATGATTGATCTATTTATGTGCATACAGGTCACTGCTTAGCATCGGCTTAGAGATGATAGTATCCCTTAGTGCTGCTAATATTCGTTACAATATAAAGGTGGAGCGCAATTCATTGACTAATAATATTTTCTTTCCTACCAACTTTCCAATCCAAGTAATGTGTGCTCCACTTTTATATTTTTATTTCTCATAAATATTTTTGCAATTTTTATATCGAAATTTAAAAATCAAAGTTTAGCAAGAATATGTATTTTTATAAGGAAACATTTTTCGCTGATTTTTGTCCATTTATATAAAGGAAGTGCTTAAAATTTTTTTATTTTATTTTTTTTTTATATTAATTTCATCATATTATTGACCCAGCAGCCAAAATATTTCTTAAGCACTGGTACAGAAAGCTCTGCAAATTTCGAACTCCCTATAAGTTTCTTGAAGGCTTTGAATTAAGTATTTCTCAATTGGTGTTTCATAACATTTTTACAAATGTATTTGCTTCTGAAGACAAGCCTTCCACAATTAGGAAAATGAGTAAGAAGAAGGAAGAGCTACGTAAAAGAATTGTGTACATTTGGACTAATAATTCCAATGTTAGTTACAAAAATATAAAAAAAACTCACAGCATTATTCTATGAGACTGCCCCAACAAGGGTTTTTATTTCAAGGAAGGCTTAGTAAAGAACCAGCCAAGGAGTGCCCGCTCAAAGGGTTCAGCAGGCGCCCAGTTAAGAATAGTGTGCCATACCTACTGACCGAGCCATGTCAACAAGAGATGGTGCCATAATTTCATATGAGCCAGTCAGAGAAATGATATTAAAACCTACAAAAGTAAAAAAGTTCCAAAACGAAGTGACATCAAAAGTATTTCTTTGCACATAAAAAGTATTTATTTATTTATTTATTAATAGTAAAATAATAGTGAAACTTATTATTCTACTTAAAAGCTAAAGCTACTAAGGCTTTCAGCTATTTAAGCTGAAAAATAAATTTTAATAGATAATATAATAAATATTAGATAAGATAATAAAGGAAATAAATCGACTATATATTTTTATTTTTTTACTTATGTATGTAATGGTGTATGTGTTTGATGCTTAAATCTGACGTAACTATAAGTTTATATTGAAACAAATTTTCCGCTTGTTTCAAACCTTCTGCTAACGTTCGAATCGATAAAGAGTTGAATAAATAACTCCAGTATTCAATAATGCAAAATGGACCTTATTAGACTTATTTGAGAGTACTTCAAAATAACACTTATACTTCACAACCAATAGCGTGCTTAAATCAAAACTGATTAGTCATGCCTCAGCTTGCGCTGCTTTTATACTTCGGTTTCCTCATTCACCCATTTCTCCTAAGGTCTAGTAATTTCGCGAACTTCATTCTTGGTTACCAGCCATATATATGTATATTGATAGTTTGTAGCCATATGCGTATGTATATGTGAGTACTACTTCAGCCGATGATTACATGTGTTTGGGAGTATCTCTCCGTTGCCTTGTATGTATGTGTATAAATGATGACTAATGTGTTTATGTTTTTGTTGTTGTGCATTTATTTAATAACCTCAGTGATGTTAAAATTCTCCACAATATTTTATTGAATAGTCCTCTATTTAGTAGAAAATCATTGATATTTTGTATATTTTCTGTAGTGGGCAATGCTAGTAGGTCCAGAGGGTTGGCCGAATTGCAGCTGCTCGTCCTGTGGGTGGTTACGGTTGGGCAATGGATGAGGATGTGCTTGATACTTATTACCTCCCTTAAGCAAAAATGGCAAATAGGCTTTTGGGGTTTGTTTAAAATGTGTTCGTGTGTTAGTTTGGTGTGGCCGATACGGAGCCTTACGAAATTAGCGATGTGGCTTGGCAGGCAATGGGTAGGGTAATTTGGTTTTTCTATTTTTGGTTTAATTTGCGTATAGTGATGCGATATATTTTTCCACTCTTCAAGGGAGTGCTCTCTGGTACGTATTGTAATTTCTCTAAATATGTCCTTTTTGTTTATGTATGGAAACGTGAGCAAGTGCTGGTTAGTGGCCAGCTTAGCCCTTTCGTCAGCATACTCATTTCCTGTTAGTCCCGCGTGGCCGGGTAGCCACATAATTTTTATTTTGTTGCTGTTGTTCAGTAGCTTACTTCTTATAGTGGTTATGACGGGGTCGTTGTTTGAGATATTTTGTACCGCGCATACAATTGATAAGCTTTCGGTGGATATAATAAACTTTCCTCTGTTTTTTGTGGCATATCCGACAGCTTTGAGTATCGCTGTAGCTTCAGCTGAGAAAACTGAACAAAACTGGGTAAGTAAGCCTGCAGTTATTGTGTCTCCATTATTATCAACGACGGCAAATGCGGTACTCCTTTCATTCTTAGAGCCATCCGTGAAGATACACTTCCCACTATTAGATGTATAGGGTTGGATGTTATGTTTGTATTGTTGGTAGTAGATATCTGGACTGGTTGTATCTCTTTTGAAGTTCTTTAAAACCAGAATAAGAGCCAAGGTGGGATGATGTCTGGTTTATTGTGAGTTGGCGACAGATCAAGCCCGATTTCTTTTAATCCTTTAAATCGTCTATATATTGCGGACCGCCGTCTTGGTAACCGCAACTATATTTAGCCTCTTAGATATATTGTTTTTAATAAAATTACAGTGATCTTTAAAGCTAAGTGTAGAATCAAAATAAATCCCTAGTATTCTAAGGCACTTGATAACTTGTATGCAAATATTATCAAAGATTAAAGGTGGAAGGTGTTTACAATTTTTACATTTTTCGTAAGATAATTTGGCTCCTAAGCACAGTGTAGCTTTTTTCACTTTTAGGATGCCAAAATTAATAACAACCAAACCAATGGAGCAATTCATTTGAAATTTTGCAGTGTGATTGCAGATACCTAAATCTGATTTGAGAATAAAAATGGGCGTGCTCCGCCTACTTTTTCTCCTTGCCCTCATATAAGGTGTAATTTCACATAATCATATTTTCTACTTTAAAATCATTTTCCAGTGCCAATATAAATACAAATTGTTTATACCTTGTAAAACTCTTCAAAGCCTGTTCTCCCGGGAGTGGGAGTCGAACCCGCACTCCTACGATAGTTGAAATGGTTATAAAAGCATTCAGCTACGTCATGCCTTAGTTGTTGTCAAGTTTTTCCCAATTGCCTTCTTTCGCATGTATTATCTTCCACACATCACATAATTCGTATGTAGTTATGTGTTAAATTTATGCATGTTTTTAAGGCGGTTTTCAAAGAAAATTTGTATTTTGTTGTTGTTTTTGTTCTATTTATAGAACTACAACGAATTAACCAAATGTTGTCTACTTATATGGGTTAGCCGGGGATTGCCCGTATCGCTTTAAATGTATGAAAACATTTATTTCAAGCAATTTTTAATTTTATAATTTATTTAATAATTTGGGAAAAATTTAAAAAACGTGACATCAGGACGGACAAGGCGACAGCTGTTTCGATTATACCTTGTAAAAATTGTTTATATTTCTTAATCTTCGCTCAGAGGCTTTTGATTAATATTTAAAAAATTTTATTTTCAAAGTCAAACACAACATAGGTACATACCATGATGCAATTACAAGGTGACTGACGTTGGCAGCTTCTCTTTCTAATCCGCCATCTTAAACTCCCACTCTGAAACTCAATTTGCCTTTTTGCTAAAGTACTTTTTCATTCAAAGGAAAGATTGTAGAAAAAACCATACAAATTAATTTTCCTGGAAAAATATGCAACGGTATCACTTTTTTCTCCAACTCTGTTTTGTGTTGACTTTTCTTTCATTCAAATTGATGACAATTTTCATAAAAATAATTTTGTTTATTTAATAAAATTAGAGAAATTTTAATATTATCCACACAAATTGAAAGTAATTTGTTTAAAATAATTATCATAATGTACATCTAAATTCTTTTACCCTTTCCAGGTACTTTTTTCCTGATTTTCGCCGCTCCGAGTGTGGTCTAAAAGCATTTCTTCCACCCGTCCGAACATGGTCGACGTGGTTGGATCGAAAGACAGGATATATAATGACTTTGCCAATGTTTCGGGAGGTGGGAAAATTTATTAGGCTCTATTGGGTGAGATAGCCTGCTAGGGGCTATGTTTTCATTGGGACCAGTTACACTCTTGTTAACCCTTGCCAAAGTCGCCAAGCACCACTTTTATATTATGGCAGAGGTGGCGCTCATATGTGCATTACAATGGGATGTAATGAAATACCCCAGATCCGGCATCAAATTAAAGGTTTTCTAGAGTTAACCATATTTCTATCGCATCTCTTTGTGGATGTTCTGTTTTCTTGTGTGTGTTGTTTTATATGGCAAATGCCAATTCCAGCGCATATCTTGGTCTGCAGGCAATAGTGTTTGATTACACATTGTAAAGCAGGTTTTCATCAGAAACCCTTCAACTTCAAACAAACTAGGACCGAGTGATCCCTCCTGGTTTTAGCCTTAAGCACATCACTATACTGATAGTCAATTCTATGGTGAATGATGTTTAGGAAGCTTCATAATTGTGTGAATTTTTTGTTACTTCATCCTTCTGTAATTTTTAGCCCTGCATATTATTTCACCTCTGCGGTGCTGAAAAGTGAATCTCGGATCGGGTTGTAAAACGTACCCCATAAAATGCAGCAGTCACACGATTCGTTGTTCTCGCCAAAACAACAATGCCTGACACGGCAAACTCTCACGTTGTTACTGGAACCAGCTGCCCGCATAATTTGGTTAATGCCTGGTAATCGCATAATAGGATAGCCGGGTATTATCTGGCCTTTGCTCACATATTTGGTGTTATCTTCGGGCATAGGGATTTTCGGATACTCGGATAATATCTGGGTAATCGGATTCCCGCTACCTGAGTTCCCGGGTATCTCATTACTCAGGTAAAATCACCAGCCCTACTTCTCACCAGGCTTTTAAAAAACTATAAGGGCACACTGGAAATTCAATCGTCAGCGCATGCTTAACCAACTGTGTTAATTGGCTACCGATCCACACTTCTATCGATCCTTTTTCCTCCCCCTGCATCTACATACAAAACGAGCTCTTGTGCTCTTAAAAAACGCCCGAGGTAGCGAAAGTAATTTCAGCAGGGTAGCTGCTTTTTCTACACCTAGCTAATATCGTCGGTCCAATGCCAAAGTCACGAATGTGCATATTTCATGTATTAAGAAAAAACGCGTAAGACATTGTTTAAAATAGAGATTTAATATCGCTTTTTCAACCACTATTGGAAGGTTTACTTTTGTAAACCACCAAGTAATGTTAATTGAAAAATGATTTTTAAATTTTTTTTTTTTTTTTTTTTTTCAAAAAATGCACATTTGTTTTATTGGCTTTGCAAAATTTGACATATATAATATTTCGTTAAAACAACAGTGGCACATTCGTGACTTTGGCATTGTACCGACGATATAATAACAGATATTATCACTTATTATCTAATATGCTGAAGCTTTGCGGAGATAGTGTGGCCCTCTTAATTCAGGATTCAAGATCCGCATTCAAAATCCGTATCTCAAGGTATCTGCTAAGGCTGATAAAGGTTTTTATAGCAGAAATTTACTCGAAGGGCTTTGTAAAGCTATTTTCTAGGGACAATCTGTTTCAAAAAACAAAAACAAAAAAAACTGTTTGAAGTATTTCTACAGTATCCCGATGATTGGTTTCCCTGGACTTGATTAATCACTCTCGGTATAAAAGGCCAACACCACTACTCTATATCTGCTTTGCTTTGTCTTGACTAGCGTATATTAATATGAGTAATGTCTTTTTAAACAATTTAAATAAACACCCAATTTCGTCACCATTTGTGGATTTAGTGCATTGATACAAAAAAAGTTAAAAGTTATTTAATACTATTTCACAAAACGACCTCTTCTATTCTTCCCCTTTCTCTCATCATTCGTATTGTATGGGAGTTTTCAAAATGAGCTGTCACTACATAGACCACCTTGTCGTTATTACATCATGGGTACATACATTTGTAAAAACTGAATCGAAATACGTACTTATAAATAAAAAGTGATATTTTAACTGGTATAAAGTTAGTCGGAGTCAATATCGTCGACATGTTCTGCTTCAGATAATAAGCCAATAACTTTACTCGTTAATGCTCGCCGCTTTGACCTAAGGGATTTCCGCAAACTGTTTATGAACGGGTCTGAGGATATCAGCAATCTATGCAGCAAATCCAAGTTACTACAAATTCTTGACTTTTTTGTGGTGAAAAGTTCACAATAGTTTCGTGCATCTTTGTTTCTGGACTCTTGGAAGAATGTAAAGGGGAAATTCCGAAAGCAAGCATGCTTTTGTCAACATTTCGCTCTGACAGGGCTCGCATATTGTTCATAACTTTTGGAGAAGCCCCACATATGTAGCACTTTTGCGATGATGTATATGCCGACAGAGCGTTAGGTAAGCGTTTATCTGGTGTATATATACATATGTATATTCCCGAAGCACTCAATTGCTTAGAAGTATCACCCATAATAGACGACCCCCAGGTAGGCGTGCATACATAACATAAGTTGATGGGATAAGTGCACAACTTTTTAACTATGGGAAAACTCATATGACAAACAATGAAGCTTATTCAGTGCACAAATTTCCTTTTTCTGGGTTTTTACCATTTCAGGTATAACTGTCTTTTTTGGGATATAGTATTGTAGACATGAATTGAGGACATTCCATTGTTAGATCACTGCGCTTCATACGTGAGCGAGGGTATAGAGACTTTAAGTTGGCGATTACAAAGAAAAACTCAAAATTTCGCAATGGTTTGTTTTTTTATCTGAAACTATATGAATTTCCTTTAATGTGTATGTATTCGTTCATTGGAATTGGGCGGAATCAGGCAACGAAGAATTTTCTAAGCTTACCAAACTTTTAGTGGCTGTCTAAAACAAAAAAAAATGTTTAAATGCCTACGTAGCTGAAACTTACCAATGCTGTTACAAACTACCCAAATATGTTAAATAAAATAGTTTGAAGTCAAAACAGTTATCGAAAAATCCACCACGTGGCAACAAATTTGGTCAAAATTTTGGACTGTGAAATTACTTTTATACC
This sequence comes from Eurosta solidaginis, assembly GCF_040869045.1. Lineage (NCBI taxonomy): Eukaryota > Metazoa > Arthropoda > Insecta > Diptera > Tephritidae > Eurosta > Eurosta solidaginis. The sequence continues at coordinate 171,238,714 of NC_090322.1, read as the reverse complement.
TGTTTCAATTATCCAAGTTTCAGAATGCTTATCATGGTGATCGTGGGTTTTTTACTTTGCTGTGTATACATTTTCTTAACAATTGGTTATTAATCTGTTGCATGTCAAAACATTTTTGAGATTGGAGAACATTGTTTTTTGGACTTTTGGCATCCTAAAAGTGAAAAAAGTTACACTGTGCTGAGTATTTGCTCCATTCAGTGATATCCGCAAGGATATGTGAGAAATATTTGAAAACTTCTGATATATCTTTTATGGCGGAAAATATAAGCACAACGTCGGCATATATAATATGCTCCATGTTGTTATATTTTGATATTATGTTACTAACATTGATGAAAGCGATTATAAACAGGATGGTGGGTAAGGGAGACCCTTGAGGAATGCCGTTGTTGAGGGAATATACATTACAGCATATATTGTTAATTTGCGCGCAGAATTTTCGGGTTGTTAAAAAGCTTTTCGTGAAATTATAAATTTTTACTCCAACTTTCCAATCATTGAGCTGTTTCAGAGCAATTTGAGCTCCGATCCGATCAAAAGCTTTTTGAAAGTCAAGATTCAACGAAGTAAGATGGTTTTTGGTTGTTGTTGTTGTTGTTGCAATGTTTCGCCCCACCTAATAGCTGCGACCGATCACAAATTGTCATCAATATCCTCTAACGGGAGTCCAAGGAAACTTGCCGTTTCAACAGGGGTGGACCATAAGGAAAGGGGTGTTAGAGGCGTTGGTTCCACATTACAATTAAAGAGATGGTTGGTGTCATGTGGGGACACATTGCAAGCGGGGCATACATTTTGTATGTCGGGGTTGATTCTGGATATGTAAGAGTTTAACCTGTTAGAGTATCCAGAACGAAGTTGAGGCAGAGTGACTCGCATTTCCCTGGGGAGTATGCGTTCCTCTTCCGCAAGTTTTGGGTACTGTTCCCTGAGTACTGGATTCACCGGGCAATTCCCTGCATAAAGGTCCGACGCCTGTTTGAGGAGTTCACCAAGGACCTGCTTGTTTTTTTGTTTTTTGCTTCATACGGCTGAGTTCGTGAGGCGCCGTATTTCCTCAAAATGCTTACGGAGATGACTCCTTAAGTCCCTAGGCGGTGTTGGCTCATCAATCTGATGTCTGTTGGGATGCCCAGGTTTCTGGATATTCAACAGGAACTGCTTGGTTAGCATCTCATTTCTCTTCCTGATTGGGAGTATTCTCGCCTCATTATGTAGATGGTGTTCTGGGGACATAAGAAGACAGCCCATGGCGGTTCTGAGCACAGTATTTTGGCAGGCCTGTATCTTCTTCTAGTGGGTAGTTTTTAGGCTTTGCGACCATATAGGACACGCGTAGCACGCAAACGGCTGGCCAATTGCTTTGTATGTGGTCATGAGCGTTACTTTGTCTTTTCCCCAAGTACTGCCAGCAAGGAATTTGAGGATTTCAATACGGGTCTGGATTTTCGGAACAATTGCGGCTGCGAGCTTACCAAAATGTAGATCCTGATCAAACGTCACACCCAAGATTTTGGGGTGTAAGACAGTCGGTAGCGTAATGCCATCGACGTGGATGTTCAAAATGGTTGACATTTGGGACGTTCAATTTGTAAATAAAGTCGCGGATGACACCATGGTTTTTGGTACTAACAGCCGTTGAGGCTGCCAGTGCTCTGTAATAGTGGCCGTGATTCTGTATATTTCCTTCCTAGACCTATTTAGTAGATCATCGGTTCTTTTCTGGCTGTGCTCTGGCCAGATTAGTTTGGTGATTCTACAGGTGTCCGTAAAGTACCAATCACATATTGCTATTTTCCTAAGATAGGTGAGAATGCCTCTTTTAATTGTTGTATGTGGTCGATGCACCGTGACTGCTTCCGTGATGTCTAATGATGCTCCTGCCTTTGTTGTTTCAATTATTTCCTATGTTACATTCAATAGCAATTATATAGAGATTGGATATGATATCTATTTTTTATGGGATATATTATTTTTAATCGAAATAGCGTTTCCCTGTTTTGCATAAGTGTTCATATCTAGGTTATGAAAGTAACTTGTGTACTGACAAGGTGTTGAGGGGCTGTTGTTTATGAGTAAATGTGTTTCGTTTAACGTAACTGTACCTGGTGAGTACTCTTTTAATAATATTTGAAGACTATTAAGGTTATTATAATACCCTTTAATATTCCACTGTCTTACCATTAATCAAGAGAAAAAAGGAAAACAATTAGAGAGACAAGAGATTTCAATATCGAGGGTAATAAGACTAATACTCTGACTAAAAAATAACCTCTTATATGTAATGTGTAAGAGGTGATTTTTCGCAGAATACGAGCCACCTCACACTCCACAGTCAAGCGGAAACCGCAGACTTTCAATTTCTAAAGCAGCCGGCCTAAAATTCGACCGCTCATCACTCAATGGTCGCCCTTTCGTATTGAAACAAAAGGTTAAACACTGAGAGGTGATTTGCAGACAATTAGCTAGATAGCTGCTTTAGAATTGAAAATCTACTGCCGACTGCGGAGTGCGAGCCAGCTCGCCCCGCGAAAAGGCCTTTTAGTAAGTTTAATAGTCAACGGTCATGTTATCTATATCGTTAGAGAGAGTGTGAGTGTCATTGGGAGTGTGCTGTATCGAATTTTGAACGGAAGAAGACGAGTGAAATGTGTGAAGTGAGAGTGATGAGTGTTTCATCAGAAAGTGAAGAAGTATTAAGAAATGAGAATAATGAAGAAGATCGATTATTGAGTAGAGTTGCATATGACTGGGTGGTTGTTTCAGAAATCGTGGTTGTAGTTTGTTGAGTTTGAGAGAGTGTTAGGTGTGATGATGGAGTAGACGCCTTATCAGTGATGAAGTTTGGAGAATTGACATTTGTTTGCTCTGAATACAATGATGTGACTGTATTTTCGTTTAAAAAGTTAAAAGTTGAAGGTGGTTTGTAAATTTGGGTTGAATTTTCGGGTAGATTAGAGGACAAGTCAGAAACCTGTTTTTGTCGGTTGTGTGATTGTTGGGTATGATGTGGTTCTTGATGACTTACGATGTGCATGAAGTGACAGCTGAGGCTACAGCTTCTGAATTTTTGTTGTTAATTTTGTTTTCTTTTTCTCTTTGATTATGATCTTTTAAAGTAACGAAGTACAGAAGTAAGATGGGTGGGACGTTGTTTCGGTTATATATTGAATGTCTTCAATTTCTTATGGAGTCGAGCGCTTTTTTCTTTGCAAATACGCTGAAATTCGCAAGCGGTTTTTTCCATCTGCTAATTGTATAATTATAAATTTTGGGTGTTTTATAGAGGTTTTAATTGGTGGTAGTGAAAGGAGTAATTCTTCAGTCAGAGGCTGATTTCTCCCTACCTTTCTTTTTTTGGTTCGGCTAGGGGGGTTCACCCTGAGGGTTTCAGGTGACATTGCGTAGCCTTTCAAATCAAAAAGATAATAGGTTTTTATTAAAAGCTATACAATTTTCGGATACATTCACTCACGTGGCCCAAGATATAAAAGAGAACAAACTTTAGAGTAAGAGAAGTCACTAATTACAAATGTTCGTGTCTACGGTCGACCGATGACTGTCAATTAGGTATAAATCATTTGGAAACAAATAAAACTAATTAAGTGGACCCTTTGTTCTTTTCTGTATTTATTCATTAAAAATACGGCTATGTACACATATCTAATTAATAACACAATTCAACTCTGCGAATACATACATATATAAACAACTCATTACTAGGAAATTTTCTTTTGAAAAACTAAAGCACGTATTTTGTTAAAACTGTGCTCATTTCATTTCGAAAAGATATGCGTAAGCACCTTAAAAAATCTGTTTGTTCAACTAATTAAAAAAAAGCAAGATTTTTTTTTTCTACTATTCCCGAAATCTATAAGAAAAAGTTGTTGTTTATTTTTTATTCACACGACTCAGTTAGGTATACGTAGTACTTTATACTTAAAAATTAGTGCAAAAGGTGCGAAACTAAAAAATGAATTCAATTATTCATATCGCGATCCTGTCTCTCGTACTTAGCTGGTGTTTGACTGACGCTAATGCGCAATTTCGCGTTTTCAATGGCAACGATATAAGCATAGAAGAGAGCCCACATTCGATAGCTATTATTTATGATAACGCATATAAATGCGTTGGCTCCTTAGTCAGTTTGGATTCGGTGGTAACAGTGGCGCATTCTGCAATACAGCGAGAGCCGAAATTGTTCCTCCTTCTAGCTGGCGTAGCCGATTTACATGAAATGAACACAGAAAGAGCACAAAAACGCATTGGGCTGAGTACACATCCTCATCCTGACTATAATGGAGCGAAAGCATATGCCGATATAGCTGTGATTAAAGTGGCTGAATTATTTTTGAAGACAAATCAAGTAAAACCCATATCCCTTTGTGGTCTAGTTCTATTAGAAGAGTGCACATCACTGCGAATTAGTGGTTGGGGTTCGGTAAACCGGGGTGAAAAAGGTTTTTATAATCTTCTCCAAACTGTTGCATTATATATATCAAACTTAGAAGAATGCAAGTTAATTTATCAGAATATAAAGCGGGGATATTTGTCAGATACAATCATTTGTGCTCGAGTTACTGGATCAAATCCGTTTTATGGAGACTCTGGAGCAGGGGCCGTTGTGGAAGGAAAACTTTGTGCGGTGGTACAGGGTGGTTGTGATAGCATAAATATTCCGAGTTTATATACAGATGTAACACATCCAATAGTTAACGCCTTTTTAAGATCCATGATAAAAAGTAATTGAAGAGTGTTGTTATAAATTGACTGTTGACTGGAATATCACCCTAACTCGACTGAACGCCGAATTTTGAATTATTTTAAGATGGGGCGTTTTCAAAACAGTTGTTGAGATATGGTGATATTCCACTCAGCAGTCGAAATAGCCATATATTTTTTTTTGTATCATGTACAAATAAATTTTTATAATTATGAATCAGGAAATATTTTTGAGTGTTTGCAGTAAAAGTGTGACGTAAGTAAATGTCTTTAGTTGTGAGACTAAATTTTGTTCACGAGTTCAATCATGTATGAATAGATCATGAGAGAGAAAGGAAGTTGCGAAATAATGACCAGCCTTATGGACATTAATGTAATTGATTATTGAAGCCATAGAATAACGCCTTTGTTATAACAATACCATAGCCAACTGATAAGATTTTGGTTTTCCGCCATATTCATAATTTATAAATTTTTGGGTTGGCGAATTTATTCACATTTTGGAGATTTTATTTTTTGTTTTAAAATTTTTTGACGTTTCCTATTTTATGAAGTTATCACATTTTTTAGAATGAGGCACCAATAACAGATGCCAATATACATCTGGGGTATTCCTTCCCATTTCGACCAATTTTGAACCCGATCCCTTTAGAATTGGCTGAAAGTTTTTCTTCTTATTCTAGCTTACGAAAGACGTTTTTCAGAATTTTTTCAAACTTTTTCATCCAACTCAAAAAAAGTTATGAATTTTTAAAAAAACACCGTTTTTGTTTTCAAAATGCTATAACTTTTTCAAAAATTGACCGTTTGGAATCTTTTTTTTTTAAATTTGTTTTTAAATGTACTTTTCGGAAAAAATACAAAAAAAATTTTAAAGTTTTTTTTTGTAATTTTTCAGTTTTTCAAGATTTTTCGAAATTCGCCATTTTTTTTTCTCATAAAAAACTTCAATCAATTCTGCAATCATCCCCACTATTCCCGGAGTGGGCCGATATTGTTTTTTTTTTTTTTTTTATTTAATTGAAAGAAAAAACTTTACAAATTTTTTGTATTTTTTCCGAAAAGTACATTTAAAAACAAATTTAAAAAAAACAAGTAAAGAAGGTTAAGTTCGGGTGTAACCGAACATTACATACTCAGTTGAGAGCTATGGTGACAACATAAGTGAAAATAACCATGTAGGAAAATGAACCGAGGGAAACCCTGGAATGTCAAATCAAATGAAAGGCATTAAAGAGTATTTTATGAGGGAGTGGGCCATAGTTCTATAGGTGGACGCCATTTAGGGATATAGCCATAAAGGTGGATCAGGGTTGACTCTAGAATGCGTTTGTACGATATGGGTATTAAATGAAAGGTGTTAATGAGTATTTTAAAAGGGAGTAATCCTTAGTTCCATAGGTGGACGCCGTTTCGAGATATCGCCATAAAGGTGGACCAGGGGTGACCCTAGAATTTGTTTGTACAATATGGGTATCAAAAGAGAGGTGTTAATGAGTATTTTAAAAGGGAGTAATCCTTAGTTCCATAGGTGGACGCCGTTTCGAGATATCGCCATAAAGGTGGACCAGGGGTGACCCTAGAATTTGTTTGTACAATATGGGTATCAAAAGAAAGGTGTTAATGAGTATTTTAAAAGGGAGTAATCCTTAGTTCCGTAGGTGGGCGCCGTTTCGAGATATCGCCATAAAGGTGGACCAGGGGTGACCCTAGAATATGTTTGTACAATATGGGCATCAAACGAAAGGTGTTAATGAGTATTTTAAAAGGGAGTGGGCCTTAGTTCTATAGGTGGACGCCTTTTCGAGGTATCGCAATAAAGGTGGACCAGGGGTGACTCTAGGCTTTGTTTGTACTATGTGGGTATCAAATGAAAGGTGTTAATGAGTATTTTTAAAAGGGAGTGGGCCTTCGTTCTATAGGTGTTCGCCTTTTCGAGATATCGCATTAGAGGTGGGCCAGGGGTGACTCTAGAATTCGTTTCTACGATATGGGTATCAAATGAAAGGTGTTAATGAGTATTTTCAAAAGGGAGTGTGCCTTAGTTCCATAGGTGGACGCCGTTTCGAAATATCGCCATAGAGGTGTACAGGGGTGACTCTAGAATGTGTTTGTACGATATGGGTATCAAATTAAAGGTATTAATGAGGGTTTAAAAGGGCGTGGTGGTTGTTGTGTTGGTGGTCGCATTTTCGAGATATCGCCATAAAGGTGGACCAGGGGTGACCCTAGAATTTGTTTGTACAATATGGGTATCAAATTAAAGGTTTTAATGAGAGTTTTAAAAGGGATTGGTGGTAGTTGTATATGTGAAGGCGTTTTCCAGATATCGACCAAAATGTGGACCAGGGTGACCCAGAACATCATCTGTTGGATACCGCTAATTTATTTATATATGTAATACCTGCCAAGATTTTAAGTGTTTTTTATTTCGCCCTGCAGAACTTTTTCATTTTCTTCTATTTAATATGGTAGGTGTCACAACCATTTTATAAATGGATTAATGTTGTATACCGCTAATTTATTTATATATGTAATACCTGCCAAGATTTTAAGTGTTTTTTATTTCGCCCTGCAGAACTTTTTCATTTTCTTCTACTTAATATGGTAGGTGTCACAACCATTTTATAAAGTTTTTTCTAAAGTTATATTTCGCGTCAATAAAACAATCCAATTACCTTACCATGTTTCATCCCTTTTTTCGTATTTGGTATAGAATTATGGCATTTTTTTTTCATTTTTCGTAATTTTCGATATCGAAAAAGTGGGCGTGGGCATAGCCGGATTTCGTTCATTTTCCATACCAAGATAAAGTGAGTTCAAGTAAGCACGTGAACTAAGTTCATTAAAGATATGTCGATTTTTGCTCAAGTTATCATGTTAACGGCCATGCGGAAAGACAGACGGACGACTGTGTATAAAAACTGGGCGTGGCATCAACCGATTTCGCCCATTTTCACTGAAAACAGTTAACGTCATAAAATCTATGCCCATACCAAATTTTAAAAGGATTGGTTAATTTTTGTTCGACTTATGGCGTTAAAAGTATCGTAGACAAATTAAATGAAAAAGGGCGGAGCCACGCCTATTTTGAAATTTTCTTTTATTTTTGTATTTTGTTGCACCATATCATTACTGGAGTTGAATGTTGACATAATTTACTTATATACTGTAAAGATATTAACTTTTCTGTTAAAATTTGAATTTAAAAAAAAAAATTTTAAAAAGTGGGCGTGTTCGTTCTCCGATTTTGCTAATTTTTATTAAGCAGACATATAGTAATAAGAGTAACGTTCCTGCCAAATTTCATCATGATATCTTCAACGACTGCTAAATTACAGCTTGCAAAAGTTTTAAATTACCTTCTTTTAAAAGTGGGCGGTGCCACGCCCATTGTCCAAAATTTTACAAATTTTCTATTCTGCGGCATAAGTTCAACCCATCTACTAAGTTTCGTCGCTTTATCTGTCTTTTGTAATGAATTTTCGCACTTTTTCGGTTTTTCGAAATTTTCGATATCGAAAAAGTGGGCGTGGTTATAGTCCGATATCGTTCATTTTAAATAGCGATCTGAGATGAGTGCTCAGGAACCTACATTTCATCAAGATACCTCAAAATTTACTGAAGTTATCGTGTTAACGGACGGACGGACGGACGGACGGACATGGCTCAATCAAATTTTTTTTCGATCATGATTATTTTGATATATGGAAATTTATATCTATCTCGATTCCTTTATATATGTACAACCAACCGTTATCCAATCAAACTTAATATACTCTGTGAGCTCTGCTCAACTGAGTATAAAAGATCCCAAACGGTCAATTTTTGAAAAAGTTATAGCATTTTGAAAACAAAAACGGTGTTTTTTTAAAAATTCATAACTTTTTTTGAGATGAAAAAATTTGAAAAAGTTCTGAAAAACGTCTTTCGTAAGCTAGAAAAAGAAGAAAAACTTTCAGCCAATTCTAATGGGGTCGGGTTCAAAATTGGTCGAAATGGGATGGAATACCCCATATACATACATATGTTATAAATATGGCAAATTTTTTAGGGCCTTAAAAGCGCCGATATTCTATCAAAATAAGATTTTACTTTGGTAATACGTGTCGCACTGATTGGAAAAAAAAATAATTGGCGCGATTTGCGTCCGTAGTAGAGGTTTACGCCAGTCATTTAATCGGCGGCGGCGACGTAGACTCTCTTATACACCGGCGGCGGCGGCGTGGCCGGCGTAAACCTCTGAATTAAATGGCTGGACTTCAGAGTATCACACTGTCCATATAGAAACATACTGCTGACGTCAGTGGTATGTTTAACGATATGGAACAATATCATTAACTTGCGGATGGGTATCTGGGAGGCTTGTAAAGCTAAAACTAAAAAAAATAATATTTGCAAAGGTTTTGTTTATATGTATTTAAGGAAATCGACGTTTCGGCAATTTCGGAAATATCCGCGGTTTTTGCCTCAAAAGCACGCGGATCGTTCAAAAAATTTCGAGAGTAGAGAGGGAGAAATACTTAAAATGGTCAAACTTTTGCAGCGTAGTTTCACCGAAGCAGATGTGCTGGGCTACTCTAATACCCGTCGTCGGCACGGTTTCTTTAAATAATTTGTGGCTACATGCTGGTCACGCACAAAGGCGACTTAATAGTCGTGCCTCTCGTGACACAGTTTTAATGATAATCATCAATGCTGGCTTATTGTTGATCGCGCCAAATGGCGTCTTCAGTTTTTTCTAGGAGCTGCAATTCCCGACGTGCGAACAGTAGCAATCCCCACCACTAGTCGCTACCACGCATCCTGGCCCTTATGCCATATGCCAGCGCAGAAGCTATAGGACTGCGGCTTCGAACTCATACCTTCGTCGACGTCACTTTCCTAGAAGCCCTAGGTGTAGCTCCGAAGGCTTTCTGATGGAAGTTTTTGTCGCGCTATGCTTTCGAGCTACACCAAAAAAACACCTTGGAACGTTAGGGAGTAACTATTCGGCCAAGGATACCGCCCTCGAAATCATAAGCAGTCTAAGTGGATATCATTGCATAACACATGGGTGAAAGTCGTATAGTCCTTGTCGCACCTACATAATTTAAACTTTACAAGGACCGTGGATAAAAGTTTTAAAATGTGGACCAAAATTGCAGACGTTTGTGTTCGTTACATTGAACTCAATAGTCTTCGTTTACGGCCTTATGATATAAGAGCTCATTATGGATTACCGCCTTCAGTTTTCTGACAAGTTCGACTATCCCCTATGTTAGGTAGTAGAACACCCGGTAATTTCTTCGACTTTTTTGAGAAAGCTTTTGCTTCACCACTTTGAGTGTTCTTACGAAGGACAAAGCCTAACCTGGTTAAAAAATATGCCTACGTGTTCAGATTTGTAACAGGAGCCGGCGCGTGTTGGTCATATTTAAACATGGTTGATAGACTATATCCAATGTGATTTACTCCAAAGGACTAGTTGGGGATAGGGCCGCCAACTTTAGGAAATGTCGAACCGGGAGACTTGTGTATTGAATGATGAAGTGTGAAAATCAAAATTAAGATTTCAGACGCTCTTTTATAGTTAAGCAAATAAAGTGATTTTTCAAACCCTTCTCATACGTGTTGAAGATATATGCAACTTAAGTGTGAGCTGAGAATCATTTCAAAGGAGAATTTAAACCACTGGAGACTACTAAAGGATTTTTGCATCACTGATTTCGCTTATTCTTTCATCCAATCGGGTTATAAAATTTGGCACCTTTTTCGGGTAACTTGCTTTTTTAACAACTTGCGGACAATTTCAAATATGTTCGACATTTTGGGACATTTTATATAAATTCTAATAATAATTTAAATTTTGAAAGAATTATGCGATTATAAATTTATTATATAATTTTTTTTTTAAGTGTTTTGTTTTAATAACTTGGTGAATTTGACGGCGGCGGCGTATATCTCTACTCCGTAGCAATTTAAGCCTAAACTTCGCTTCCCATTTTCGTTGTGGTTCTTTTAGGGGTTTCCTACAAATTGGATGGACGGGAGCTACTTGTTTATTGCCGACAGAAATGCACTCGGAACGTTTGCAAAACCGCGGCCAACGAATGACCACGCTTAGAGTAAACTCAAATGAAACAACTTTTTGCGAAGTTGTTGATGTTGCTTTGTACAGAATTCAGCCCAAGACCTTGGCGGAGCCTTAGAAGGGGTCGCAAAAAACAGTCGCAAAAGTCTGCCTAAGACTAATAATAATTCATGTACCGAACTCTTGTAGAACTGCACGTTTAGCGTTCCTACCAAAGACGAGGGGAAGATTGGTCATATGTATCGTAAAGACTGCAAGGCCATTAGCTTAATATCAAAACTGCCCTCGACAACACAACATGCGTATACCAAAGGAAAGTCCTTCGACACTGCACTGCATAGGGTGGTAAGAAACATACAGAAAGCTCTGGAATATAAGGAGTATACCTTAGGAGCCTTCTTAGACATTGCCGGAGCTTTCAACAACGTCTTTAAACAGGCGATCATGGATGGTCTCAGCTACAATAAAGAACATCCAGCCATAAACAGATGGATCTGCTGCATGTTAAATTGCAGGAAGATTACTTCAATGAGGAATGTATGGGGTTTCGAAATCGGTGGACAGAGGCACGCCGTAGGGCGGGGTTTTATCACATCTGCTGTGGACGCTGGTTATCAACCAACTGCTTAGGTACTGAAGTAGGGGACTGTAATTAACATTATATGCAAACTAATTTCATTGTAAATAAGTATATTGTTTATTTGTATTTAGGGAAATAAAGTGTTTGTGAAAAATTGGTGGGATATAGGGTAGTAAACCCATCATATTTTTAAGTTCTTCTGTTATTGGTCTAATGGTTGTGCATAATGGATAATACTTTGAATTCGGAATTGTCATCCAAGGAAGTTTTATAAAACAACTTATATGAAGCAATTTTAAGAAATGAGATTCATTGTATTATAACCCAAGACACAGCTTCTCCATTAGTGTTTTTCTTTCCATTATTGATTGATTTAGTTGTTTTGTGGAAATTAAATCTTTTTTACTACCATCAAGTAAAGGACTCTAAGCCATATTTACTACCATCAAGTAAAGGACTCTAAGTTCGGGTATAACCGAACATTATATACTCAGCGTGCAGCAAGCGATGATGATGGAATATATGTCCACCCGCCCGATTATGATGAAGTTAGAATAGCAATAACCTGATTGAAAAACAACAAGGCCATGGGCGCTGATGGATTGCCTACGGAGCTATTCAAGTACGGTGGCGAGGAGTTGGTAAGACGCATGCAACAGTTTCTTCGCAAAATATGGGCTGACGTTGCATGCCCGACGATTGGAATCTAAGTGTTCTTTGGCCAGTCCACAAGAAGGGGGATACTGCAAAATTCACCAACTATCGTGGAATCAGCCTTCTTAGTATCGCATATAAGATCCTTTCAAGTGTATTGTGCGAATGATTGAAGCCCACTGTGAACCGGCCGATTGGACCCTATCAGTGCGGCTTCAGAGCTGGTAAATCTACCATCGACCAGATTTTCACAATGCGCCAAAAACCCATGAAAAGAGAATTGACACCCATCACCTCTGCGTCGATTTTAAAGCCGCCTTCGACAGCACGAAAAGGAGCTGCCTATATGCCGCTGTGCCTGAATTAGATTTTCCCGCAAAACTTTTACGGCTGTGAAAAATTACGTTGAGCAACACCATCAGCTCAGTCTGAATTGGGAAGGACCTCTCCGAGCCGGTCGAAACTAAACGAGGTTTCAGACAGGGTGACCCCCTATCGTGCGATTTCTTTAACTTGGTGCTGGAGAAAATTATACTAGCTGCAGAACTTAACCTCACTGGAACAATATTCTATAAAAGCGTGCAATTACTGGCATTTCAGCGCATCTCTGCTCTGTACGGACGTGTTTCACTAGAGCTCTGTGTTTTTCGTTTCACGATATTTTTCTATTTTTCTATTTGTGTAATACAAATATATTTTTTGCTAAACAAATATTAACAAATATAAACAAATATTAACAATTTGTGCAAAGCAGATTTAAATCAATTCTGTGCAATTCAATATATATATAAACAATATAATCACTTTTTTTCTAGCTGGCTTGAGGTCTGAGTTGAAATAAAAACACAAGGGTTTTTTTTTTTATATTACCAATATATTTCGATTACACACGGTAATCGTCTTCAGGGTGAACACTACAAAACATAAAAATGAAATAAAACTATTGTTAAGAAGAAATGATTTTCCTGAAAACATAATTAAAACACTTTTAAATAAATATCAAGAAGAAAAGAATCAAGAAAAAGAAAAAGAAAACCCGCAGAAAATATTTAAGTCAGTAGCTTATGTGCCAAAATTGTCGGAACGATTGGCCAAATCAGACTGCTACAACAAAGATGAAGTAAAAATAGCCCATAAGCCGATAAATACATTAAAAAACATATATAATCAAACAAAATCAAAAATTCCACATACAGAAAAAAGCAATATAGTTTACGAAATCCCTTGCAATGGAAAAAACAACCAACCATGCCACAGCGTATATGTTGGAACAACAAAAGGCAAACTTAAAACTAGACTAGCGCAACACAAATCGGATTACAAATATTGCCAACATACTGCAAACCAAAAAACTGCACTTATGACCCACTGTACTGAAAACTCCCACTCACCAAACTTTGACAAAGCTACTATTCTTCAACAAGAACCACATTACAGAAAACGATTTACTCTGGAAATGCTTAACATTATTAACACACCAACCAGTAAACGAATGAACTACAAAACGGACGTAGATAACTCTGCTAGCTTCTATAGATATTTGTTGACAAACAAACGATCAGTGATAAACTCCACGTCAAGTGATACACGTGTAAAAAATGTATGTTATAATTTTTTTAAATTTGTATGTTAGAAAATTTTTTATTTATTTATTTATTTTGTTGTTTTTATGTTTTGTAGTGTTCACCCTGAAGACGATTACCGTGTGTAATCGAAATATATTGGTAATATAAAAAAAACCCTTGTGTTTTTATTTCAACTCAGACCTCAAGCCAGCTAGAAAAAAAGTGATTAGTTAATAAAAAGGTCGCCAAAATCAAAATTTATAAACAATATAAATTATAAAGCAGTGCAGGTGTATGTTGATTTGAGCTGTTGACAGTTGTCTGCTTCGTATATTCTTTGCCTTGTCTACACGTTGTTTTTGTCTTCATAGCTGGTTTTCACAAACAATATGCCGTTTCTGTGGACACAGAGTTAAACGCGCTCAAAGCAGAGTGCAGTGTGAAAAATGTAAAAAAGTTTATCACCTGCAGTGTGTTGTTGGTACCTTAGCTGCCGATTTGGATTACTTTAAAAATTCGCCGAAATCTATATTTGTGGCGATTGTGCTGTTGTTAACAATGCTATTGCTGTACAAAAACAACAGCAACAACATGTAAATGATAATAATCTAAATTTTATGTTATCGTCTATTCTTGCCGAAGTGAAAAGTTTGCGAGCACATCAAGCAAGCGCGGTTGCCGGTATACACTCTCTGCAAGCGGACAAAAACCGGTTATTAGGCGAATTAGAAATTTTACGTTCTGAGCTCAGTAATTTACATAAGCTCTATGATGAAGCGGTGTGTGGTGTACTGCGTGGTAGTGCTGGCAAAAAAAGAAACGAAACAAAAACAAAGGCACAATCATGGTTAACAATTCTGCCGACGCTAACATTGAAAAGAGTTCTGGCCCCGTTTCTGCTGCTAATGTCCAAAGCAATTTCAATGATGCTGTAAGCTCTGCCGAAGTGCCTTGCGCTACTAATGCGGCAGTTACTCACGAACGTACGTACCAAAAACGTGTCAGCTGACACGACCTATCTTATGAGTGTGCAATGTAAACGAAAACTCACCGACGTGCAACGGCCGTACGTACGTAGCCCGGAACGTAGAAATCAAAACAATTTTGATTTTTTCCGTAAGAACGTGTCAGCTGATCGCTCTCTCACTAGACAGAGTTGCCTAGTAAACTTTTGTGCGCTAATTTTTGACCGTTTGCAGTTATTATACAAAAATGCCTAAAGATTGTTTAAAATTTTGTTGAAATATCCCAAAATTATTATATAAAATTGGAGGTTACAAATAAATGAACTAGAAATTCTTATTCAATATTTGCTTCTGCCATTTGCACCATGAAAAATTGTAATTCCAAAAGTTGATGTTTGCATAAGCATGCATGCAAACTAGTGAATGGCAACAGTGCTTTGCTCTAAACAATACACACACAAATATGTTATGTACATGTACACAGCCGCACACCTTGATTCCTACGGGCTTGAGGGTTCGGTCAAACGTGTTTCGTACGACAAACGTCCGTACGTACGGCACATGTCGGTGGGTAACTGCCGCATAACACTGCTAATGCCGGCGCTAACATTTCTATGAACACTGCCTATTCTCATGCTGTTAATAACCAAAATATTAGTCGTGTTTTTTTCACACGCGTATACGTTTACGTTTGCGCGTATAAAAAAACGCTTATCCTCGCTTAGATAATGCTTAGGAGACCCATCTAGCGGCAGTGGTTAAATAACTACAGCTACAGCACAGGGTGTACCGAAAAGCGGAGACACAACCCTCTGACGGCCATAGGGTATAACATACAGCTGAATCAGTTGCGATGAATTGTGGACACACATAGAATACGTATAATTAGCTTAGCAGTCAATATAAAGTTTAAGCGTAAACGGATATACGCGTGTTAAAAAACACGGCTATTTTTGATGTTGCTGGAAATTTGGGTGATACTAATTTAGATCCGGCTGGTCCTAGGTTGGTTACTGCCGTGCCGCCCAGACGGGCAATTTTCGTATCAAGATTGCATCCATCTCTGACGGAGTCTGATGTGGTAAATTATATCTTAGCTAAGATTAATAGTACAGTTTCTATTAACATTAGTGCACATAAATTTGTTTATAAGTATGTGAGGGATTTTTTTTTTTTCATTTAAAATATCAGTTCCAGATGTATGTTTTGATATGGTTCTTGACAAAACTTTTTGGCCTATACATACGGTGGTACATTTGTACACCACAAAGCCGAAGGTTGAGCCTCACGCACGTATAGTTTCAAAAAACTTGATTACCAGCCCTGCAAATACGATTCAAAAGTAACTATTCACTATCAGAATGTCCGTGGTTTACGTTCTAAATTAAATGCGTTTTACCTTAACAGTTTTACTTTTACAGCGGAAGTGATTGCTTTCACAGAGACTTGGCTAAAACCTGATAATTTAAATTCAGAGTTATTTTCAAATGACTACGTTGTTTTTCGGTGTGATCGTCAGTCGAGAACAGGCGGTGTCCTGATCGCTGTATTGTCCAGTATTTCTACTGAATTGTTGAGCTTTGATGACGTGCTTGACATTGAATTCATAGCTGTAAAGCTCTTGTTCCCGAATGTTTTCTTATATATTTCTTGTTCCTACATACCGCCTCGGTCAGATGTGTACGTGTATGATTGCCATAAAGCAGTTATCCACAGCCTATATTCTCGTTTGCGTGATAACGATCGCCTAGTGATTCTTGGGAACTTTAACTTACCATACGTTAGTTGGATTGGCAACGATGATTAAAACTTTTTGACTCCTCTCACTCAGCATGATTTTATTGGTTCGCTTATTGATTTGCCGCTAGTTCAGATAAATAATGTGGTGAACTCTAAAAATAAGTTGTTAGATTTCGTTTTTGGTGATAGTTCTATAGGTACTGGTCTCTGTCGAATCCCTGCCTTATCACTGCCTGAAGATCCCCCACACTTGAGGTTACACTGGATAATTTACTGCCTACGATTAATTTCATGGAAGTGTCATGTTGTTCTCGTTCGAGATGTTTTAATAAGGCTAACTTTGATTTGCTTAATCAACTGTTAGCTTCCCACGATTGGTCTGACCTTTATGCTTGTACTGATGTTGAGGCTGCCACGTCTATTTTTTATAGTTACCTAAGTGACTTTATTAATCGTTGCGTTCCGGTTCATTTTGTTAAGGCTAAAAGTAGTAAACTACCTTGGTTCTCGAGGCAACTTGCTAACCTGACAATATTAAATCGAGGCTTTATAAGCGTTTTAAAAGATCTGGTTCTTCTGAAGATTTTTATAAATATTTAGTTGTCCGTTCTAATTCCAACGCCTGAATCAAAACTGCTACAAGTCGTATTTAACAAGATGCCAAATTGAGTTTTTTAACAATCCTAAAAAATTTTACGGGTTTGTTAATTAAAAACGCAAATCTTCGGGATTTCCATCATCTTTGTCTTTGGGTGGCAAGAATGCTAGCCTTGACCATGATATTGCCGACTTATTCGCAGACTTTTTCAAATCGACCTATTCGTCAATCTGTACCCAAACCGGTAGTTATCCGTTCGAAATAGTTAGTTCTAACTGTATTCTCAATCCAGTCATTGATAGTGCCACTGTACTTCAGAGTTTTTTAGCTCTGAAACCGATTTTTTCTCCAGGGCCCGATGGTATTCCTGGCTGTGTGCTTAAGTTCTGTGCTGTGAACTTAACATAACCGAACGCAAAATTGTTCAATTTATCTTTGCAATCGGCGTCATTTCCATCAATTTGGAAACAGTCATTTATCATACCTCTGCACAAAAAAGGTAGTAGATCTAATATTGAGAATTATAGAGGAATTTCTAAGCTTTCAGCTATTCCTAAAACCTTTGAACAAATAATTACCTGTCAGCTGCAACATTCGTGTACTTCCATATTATCACCCTTTCAGCATGGGTTTGTGAGATGTAGATCAACCACCACAAACCTACTTGAATTTACCTCTTTAGTTCGAGATGGTTTTTTGGCTAGAAAGCAAACAGATGTGATTTATATGGATTTTAGTAAAGCTTTTGATCCAGTGAATCACGAAGTTCTGATTCTGAAGCTTGATTTACTGGGCTTTCCGAAGAATCTGACTTCTTGGCTCTCAAGCTATCTTTCTAATAGAACCCAGAAGGTGCTTTATAAAAATATTATTTCAAAATCAATTAATGTTACCTCTGGTGTACCTCAGGGCAGTCATTTAGGCCCATTGCTTTTTACTCTTTTTATTAATGATCACGAATCATTCACGAGCTCTAATGTATAATGAATGTATATGATGTAAAAATTTGCTATACATGCTTGCCTTCGGATTTAACTCGCTCAAATCTACTTCAGGTTGATTTGGACTCATTTCAACGTTGGTGTATAATAAATGCATTAGTTCTAAACTGTTCCAAATGTAAGTTCAGGACATTTCATCACGTGAAGCCTGTCCTGTCATCTTATGCACTTTATGGCACTCTCATGGA
Source organism: Eurosta solidaginis (assembly GCF_040869045.1). NCBI lineage: Eukaryota > Metazoa > Arthropoda > Insecta > Diptera > Tephritidae > Eurosta > Eurosta solidaginis. The sequence continues at coordinate 171,220,625 of NC_090322.1, read as the reverse complement.
ACGTATATCTTCGATTAACGATTTAGGGGTTCTGTTTGACTCGAAACTGAACTTCAATTCACATATTTCAGCTATTACTAATAAAGCAATGGATACACTTGATTTTGTTAAACGCTGTGCTAAGGAGTTCAAGGATCCGTATCTGACCAAAGTCATCTACACTTCGCTGGTCCGCCCAATACTTGAGTATTGCTGGTGTGTTTGGTGTCCATTATATATTTCTCATATAAAGCGTATTGAGTCTGTGCAGAAACAATTTTTAATTTTTGCTCTACGGGCCTTTAACTGGGACTCAAATCTCCATCTTCCGTCTTATAGAAGTAGACTTGTTCTCATTGATTTGCCAACTTTGGAAAATCGTAGAATATTACTCGGGGTAATGTTCCTGCATAAGCTAATTCTAGGTTAGCTTGACTCCTCTGAGCTGCTAAGCCGATTGAACTTTGCAGTTCCTGCTAGGGTGTCCAGACACTACGTGCCCTTCCATTTACCCCTGTGTCGTATAAATTTTGGCAAAAATGATCCTATACGTGTTTGGTGCTCGTACTATAACGACTTTTATAATTGCATTAGTATCGAATGTTCGTTTGTTGCCTTACGCAATGCTATAATTTTCAGTCTCAACTGATATCTTAAAGTTTAATTGTTTAATTTGTAATGATAGTTTAATTTTAGTTCTTGTTCAACGTTAAACAAAATTGGAAATTTTTAATTCTATACTTGTATATATTTTTACGCTATCTTTTTTTTATGTTACTTTCCTTTCTATTTTGTTACTCGACCACTCTCGTTAGTTGACTTTAAATAATTAAATAAATAAATAAATAAATATGCTGATCAAATTAATAACATCGACCTAAACACCCGCGCTGTTAGTTCATCTTACTCCAAACTCGAAAAAAAAGCGGGAAAGATGGGTTTGATGGTGAATGAGGACAAAACGAAGTACCTGCTGTCATCTAGCAAAGAGTCAGCGCATACGCGCCTTGGCAACCACGCTACTGTTGGCAGCCATAATTTCGAAATAGTAAAAGACTTCATTTATTTGGGAACCAGTATCAACAATAGCAACAACATCAGCACTGAAATCCAGCGAAGAATCAATCTTGCCAATAAATGCTACTTTGGACTAGGTAGGCAATTGAAAAGTAAAATCCTCTCTCGGCGAACGAAAATCATACTCTACAAGTCACTTATCGTACCCGTCCTGCTATATGGGCCAGAAGCATGGACCATGAAAACAGCAGATGAAGCGGCTTTGGGAGTGTTCAAGAGAAACGTTCTTCGAAAGATTTATGGACCTCTACGCTTTGGCGATGGCGAGTACCGAAGAAGATTTAATGATGAGCTGTACGAGCTATACGCAGACATCCACATAGTCCAGCGAATTTAAACGCAGCGGCTGCTCTGGCTAGGCCATGTTATGCGAATGGAAGATGATGCTCCGGCCAAGAAAGTTTTTCTATCGGAACCCGCTTATGGAAGCAGGTGTAGAGGGCGGCCCCCACTCCGTTGGAAGGACCAGGTGGAAAATGATTTAAACTCCCTTGGTGTCACCAATTGGCGCCGGTTGGCGGAGCGAAAGAGCGACTGGCGCGCCTTGTTGGACGGCCATAAGACGCCATTAGACGGTTAAGCGCCAATTAAGTAAGTAAGGAATATACTCAGCATGGGCTTCAATTGTACATTTAATTTCAGATAAATTACTTTTATACATAACACGTGGCACCGTCCCTTAAAAAAAAGTTCTCCCCATTTCCTCTTATGTACAATAAAAATTGATAAATGAAATATCATTGATTCAAAACTATTTTTTGCTAAGTTATAGCTTATTATTTTCGTCTACGACCCTTTTAAAATTCTTTTATATAAAAGTGGGCGCGGTCTTTAACCGATCTCGTCCATTTTTTCCAGAAATATTTTCTACTATAGGAAAATTTGTGTACCCAACTTTATTACGATCCTTTAATTTTTCTTCGAGTTATGGCTCCCGAAACATAGAAAATTGCTAAGTCATAAAAGGGGCGGTGCCACACCCATTTTTAAAATTTGAAGTTTTTCCTATTTATTGTTATTAATCCACTTGGTAAATGAAATACCATTGATATAAAGATATAGCTTTTTTTATTCGTCCACTACCCCCTCAAAAACCTTTTATATAAAAGTGGGCGTGGTCCTTAACCGATTTCGTTAATTTTTCTTCGAAGTATTCCTTATAGTAAAGGCAACCTCTCTGGCGAATTTTGTTACGATAGGTTTAACAATTTTTGATTTATGGTTAATAATATCTGTTAAATTGATTTTATCACAAGTGGGCGGTGCCACTCCCATTTAAAAAATATTTTTTTCAAATTATTTCAAATTTTTATCAAGAGTCTCAATATCAGTCCACACTTCAAATTTCAACATTCTAGGTGTATTATTTACTAAATAATCAAGTTTTTTGTGTTTTCCAAAATGTTATATATATAAAAAGTGGGCATGGTGATCATCCGATTTCGCTCATTTTCAATACCAATCTATTCTGGGTCCAGGTAGGCTCGTGTACCAACTTTGGTGAAGATATCTCGACATTTACTCAATTTATCGTGTTAACGGGCGGACGGCCGGACATGGCTCAATCAAATTTTTTTTCGAGGCTGATGATTTTGATATATGGAAGTCTATATCTATCTCAATTCCTTTATACCTGTATAACCAACCGTTATCCAATCAAAGTTAATATACTCTGTGTGCAAAGCACGCTGAGTATAAAAATGGGGTTTTCTTTTTATATTATTCTACTAAATTATAATAATGCTTAAGGATGTATAAATAATTCGATTTTTAAACGGTTTTATTTAGCTTGACTTGACAGGCTGGCTGGCTGGCTGGCTGGATGGCCGGCCCGAATTTTGTAATTGAAATTTAAGTAACTTCCCGATAATCTACAAGCTTTAAACTTGGAATATAATTCAGAACCCGATGGCAATACAATAATAAGAAAAAAAGTCCTATAAGTGGCGCATGGATCGAAATATTTCAAAAAATCGTATTCGTCCGATTTAGCCCATATTTGGAACACATAATACATACGAGAATAGAAAGAGTCCTATAAAGAAATATCGCCGCTAGGTGGCGCAAGGGTCGAGATATTCACAAAAATCGTATTTGTGGTCCGATTTGACTCATATTTGGAACTTATAATACATACAAGAATTGAAAGAGACCTGTGAAAAAAATCGCGTTGATCAGACAATTAAACAAAAGCGTTGGGCGCGTCAAATTTCTATTGATAGTCATAAGTATGACCAACTGAACCTTAATCAGGTTATGCTACGCCTCACATTTTTAGAAATTTCACGCGCCCAGCGCTTCTATTTTATTGTCTGATCAACGCCCTAGATTGATGAGGAGTGTGATGACTGATACCTAGGACCTACCTAATTATTTTCTAGCTTTTAGTTTTATTATTACTTCATGTAAGTATTCACCCCTATTCTGCATTTCGATTACGTTCCCGTTCTACGCTCCGCTTTAATCGAAGTTGGGTATTCTGCATTACGACGGAATCGTAACGAGAAGAGGAAGAGCAAATGATTTTTCGAAATCAGCTGTTTGTACGGAATGTGTGAACATTGGAACAAAATAAATTAAAGAAAATTTGTAAAAAACACTGAAAAACGTTTATATTTTATTATCCACGCCATTTTGTACAAAAAAGCAATAGAATATATTGTCGCAGTGTTATACTTTTTTGAGTGAAGTGCTTTCATATTGTATGTGTGTTTTTGTCTTTCTTTGGCCAATTTCCTGCCGTGGCCACCAAGTTTTGTTAAAACGGATTCCTGCATGAATATAGGTGACATTTTCTGAATTCTATAGATGCTAATTTCATTGCACTGCCTAATATACTTTATGAAGATGTATTTATTCTTTCCGCAAGGATTGTTTGCGTTTTCGCTTCACCTTCCTCTACTCCGGCAGCTTACTTTGGCATATAACTGCATATACTGGAATCAATAGCCGCGGCATTATTTGTGGAATTGGAAAGCAAAACATACGAAAATGGCCAGGCGAGAATGGAAAGGCAAATATTGCGAGATTTGTGTAATCCATTTGAGATGAGTGACGAATTGTAAGAAATTGAACTTAAAAGTAGTAAAGTTTAATGACTTATTTTCTTGTTTAGGTTCAAAAAAAAACTTAGTAAGGGTGCTTTCAAATAGGTGTTAGACACTTTTGCGGGGCAAATTCGTCCAAGGACTTCGGCATCGACATATGCCTTTAATATTGTAGTAGCTGCTTTGAGATTTTTTGCAGAAGGCAGTTACCAGCATGGAATAGGGGCGGATTATAATGTAGGAATGGGAGAGTCAACAGTTTGAAAGTCACTGTCTACGTTTCTGGATGTAATGCAACCATCATTATGCCCTCAGTGTATAACATTTGAACAAAGTAAAGAGGAGAAAATACAAGCGAAGCAAGAATTTTATGCGAAGGCTGGCTTCCCAGGAGTCATCATATCCCGCTTTGTTGCCATTAAATTAGCCAACGTCTCATACTGCACTTGTGTTGGAAACATATAAAAAACAATCACCATCTGCCTTTTACGTTTCTCAACAAGTTTTACTTACATTTTCGTTAAAATTCTGTTATAAATTAATAAAAAAATAAAAATAAAATATTTTTCCGCCAACAAATTTGCAATTTAGAAAAACGGAACTACGATCGAAATGCAGAATACACAAAATCGAACGATTCGAAGCTGGATCGAAAGAGATTGGAACACAGAATACCAATGTTGTTAAATCGAAAAAATCCTAATCCAAGTCGAAATGCAGAATAGGGGTGGTTGTTTTCAATAAAACCGTTTAACTTAAATTTTTTTTTTTATTATTTTATTTAATTTTAGTTTCTATCAAACGAAAATCGCAATCATTTGGCAAAAAAAGGACCACATACCATACATTTACGATCAACTGTTTCAACATTATTATTAGATGAATGAACAACTTTAACCAAATTAAAGCTATGTTAATGTTACGATTTTGTCCTGAGCAAGCATCACTGTAAGCTGTGACATGCTTTTGCGTAGTAATGTTCCGAATATTGTTTACGATGCAGGACGCAACATCCTTTGATTCTCTTGAGGCGATTGTTTTAGCCAATGCATACATTTTAGCATTTTCATTGTGGACATTTTGAAACCCTAAATTGTATACATACGTACATTTAGCGCTGATAATAAGCTACCGAAACAGAAAGTTTTGGGTAAGAAAGTGCTTTCTGTAAATCAAATGTGAATCATCGCGGGTTCGAATCGAGCTCAAGGCCTAACAATAATTTTTTTTATCATTATTATTGTTATGATAAATTTTTTCTTAATTGAAAAAATTTTTAAATTAGAATAGAAGAAAGAAAAAATTTAGACAACTGCCAAAGCTCGTTGTATAGATCCATTTCGGGAACTGCTAAATTCCTTCATCGGGGCAACGTTTAGGCGCCGCTGCTATAACCATTCAGCCATCACAGCGGTTTTTTGTTTGTCTTCATTTTGTCTTTATTTTTTTTTTTTTTATTCTGGTTCGATATAACAACAAAAATTGTTAATACATCCCAGAGCACGGGGAAAAAGGTGTCAATAAAATATGACACTATGGCAGCATTGCCATCAAATAAGTCCAATTTTCACATCCATTCTGCAACAGATATCGCAGTGTTGTGAATATCAATTGGCACGAACCAGAATAGAAGTAGGATTAATGAAGACAAACAAAAAACCGCTGTGATGGCTGAATGGTTATAGCAGCGGCGCCTAAACGTTGCCGATGAAGGAATTTAGCAGTTCCCGAAATGTGGATCTATACAACGAGCTTTGGCAGTTGTCTAAATTTTTTCTTTCTTCTATTCTAATTTAAAAATTTTTACAATTAAGAAAAAATTTATCATAACAATAATAATGATAAAAAAATTATTGTTAGGCCTTGAGCTCGATTCGAACCCGCGATGTTAAATTCAGTAGGCCGATATAACAACAAAAATTGTTAATACATCCCAGAGCACGGGGAAAAAAGTGTCAATAAAATATGACACTATGGCAGCATTGCCAACAAACAAGTCCAATTTTCACAGCCATTCTGCAACAGATGTCGCAGTGTTGTGAATATCAATTGGCACGAAACAGAATAGAAGTAGGATTAATGAAGACAAACAAAAAACCGCTGTGATGGCTGAATGGTTATAGCAGCGGCGCCTAAACGTTGCCGATGAAGGAATTTAGCAGTTCCCGAAATGGATCTATACAACGAGCTTTGGCAGTTGTCTAAAATTTTTTCTTTCTTCTATTCTAATTTAAAAATGTTTTCAATTAAGAAAAAATTTATCATAACAATAATAATGATAAAAAATTATTGTTAGGCCTTGAGCTCGATTCGAACCCGCGATCTTAAAATCAGTAGGCCGATATAACAACAAAAATTGTTAATACATCCCAGAGCACGGGGAAAAAAGTGTCAATAAAATATGACACTATGGCAGCATTGCCAACAAACAAGTCCAATTTTCACAGCCATTCTGCAACAGATGTCGCAGTGTTGTGAATATCAATTGGCACGAAACAGAATAGAAGTAGGATTAATGAAGACAAACAAAAAACCGCTGTGATGGCTGAATGGTTATAGCAGCGGCGCCTAAACGTTGCCGATGAAGGAATTTAGCAGTTCCCGAAATGGATCTATACAACGAGCTTTGGCAGTTGTCTAAAATTTTTTCTTTCTTCTATTCTAATTTAAAAATGTTTTCAATTAAGAAAAAATTTATCATAACAATAATAATGATAAAAAATTATTGTTAGGCCTTGAGCTCGATTCGAACCCGCGATTTTTGATTTATACCACTTTCAAAACCAAGGACTCATACATAAAATGAAATAATTATTACCTCTATAGTTTTTGATAACAGTCAACTTGCGGTAGAAAAAAAAGTCAACTTTGTGGCTCGCATTAAAATAGTTTTGAACTTTTGTAATTATAACTAAACAGTTAACACACACGCACACAATCGCATAAAAACTAGCATTGCAGAGAGTATTTCCTTTGCACTAGACCTAATTGACAAAAAAAAATTTTTGGACGACGAAATGTCTTTGAAAATGGACCTAAGAAATTTGCTACGTACCCATTTCTATTGCTTTCTGTCTAGAGAGAATATTCCTATTCGAAAAAAAACCAAATCGACAGAAAAGTTTTTTTTTTTTTGAACCATCTTTTAAGTTTCGAATCTCTATTTCACCGGAAAAGTACCTAAATACTCACTCCGAAGTTGCATTGATTTTGTAAATAGCTTGGTCCATGCACCATCCATCTGATATTTCTCTCTTAATAATATATATTCTCTCTTAATAATATTTTCATCATGAACTTTAGGTGAGTTTTCATGTATCAAACTCACCGAAAAAGCATTTGAAACTGCAACTCACTCAAAGTTTCTTAGCAATTGATAGGAAGCTTAACGCAGACCTCCACATACTAAAGTGAATATGCTGGCTGAGCCATGTTATGCGAATGAAAGTTGATGTTTCGGCTAAAAAAGTATTCCTATTGGAACCGAATATGGAAGAAGAGGGAGGAGGCGGCCCTGACTCTGCTGGTAGGACCAGGTCGAAAACGATTCGAATTCCCTTGGTATGATGAATTGGCGCCATTTAACCCAGCGAAGAAGCGACTAGCGCGCCTTGTTGGACATCGATAATTATTTTAACGGTTAAGCGCAAACTAAGTAAGTTTCCAGATTAAACTGCAAAGCTAAAGACATAAAATTCATAAAAGTATTTTCGTTATATAATAATTAACTTGGCCGTTTTGTATCAAGTCACGCCAACTATCCCTGTTTCGCGACAAAACGCCGCCAATTTTGAGCACCAAGGGAAGTAAAGTTTTTCTTCACCAGCCTCCCCTAACTCAGTGAAAGTCGCCCCCTTTCTTTGCTTCCAATATGCGGTGTGGATTGAAATACTCTTTTGGCTGAAGTGTGTTAATCTAATCGCATAACATGGCCTAGCCAGCGAAACCTTCGCTGCATTATCGTCCTATCTGCGTTAAGCTCTTGCAGATCATCATTATATTTTCTTTGATACTCGCCGTGGCCATCAACGACAGCACCATAAATCTTCCGAAGATTTTCCCTCGAACACTGCAAGAGCTATCTCATGTTCTCTCGACACTGTCCATGATTCCCAGCCATACATCATGGCAAGTGTGTTGAGCAACTTGTCGAGCATGATTTTTGCTAGTGGAGAGATGACTTTAGTTTTCAATTGCCTACTCACTCCAAAGTAGCACTTGTTGGCAAGAGTCATTCTCCATTTCATTTCTAAGTTGACATTGTTTTTGCTCTTAATGATGGTTCCCCAATAGACGAAATCCTTCACAGTATCGGATATATATCCGTCAACAGTGAAGTGGCTCCCATGGCGAGAAAACACCGATTCTTTTTTGAGTGACAACAAGTACTTTGTCTTATCGTCATTCACCGCAACACCAACTTTTGAATGACAACAAGTACTTTGTCTTATCGTCATTCACCGCAACACCAACTTTTTTTTTGCTTTTTTATTTAATCCCGAGGAGGGGAAACACACAGCGCGTTTTTCCAGGCCAATAATATCAATATCATCAGCATATGCATAGAAGTATCTTCTCCAGCATTATGGCAAGAAAAGGGAATCGCCTTGTCCAAAGGCTCTTTTGATTACCAATGACTGGGAGAGGTAATTCCCAATCCTTACGTAGCTGGTGGTTCAACGTTGCATTATTGAATCTATACTAACGTAAGACGTTCTTCAATAGTATTATGTATTAGGCTGTTCTCCAAAGGACAATAGAGATAGAATGATCATTTAGCCACACAACGGTATATAGACATTAATAAATACCTTTATATCCAGCTGTACTTGTACACAGGTTATAAAGTAATCGAGATAGATATAGACTTCCATATATGTATAAAATAAATTAAAAATGGTTAAGTTAAACAGTTTTATTGAAAATAATACTTACAAGAAGTAATAATAACACTAAAATTTTGAAAAAATTAGGTAGGTTCTAAGTACTAGTTATCACACTCCTCATCAATCTAGGGCGTTGATCAGACAATTAAATAAAAGCGTTGGGCGCGTGACATTTCTAAAAATGTGAGGCGTAGAATAACCTGATTAAGGTTCAGTTGGCCCTACGTATGACTATCAATAGAAATTTGACGCGTCCAAAGCTTTTATATAATTGTCTGATCAACGCCCTAGATTGATGAGGAGTGTGATGACTAGTACTTAGGACCTCCCTAATTTTTTCCAACTTTTAATATTATTATTGCTTCATGTAAGTATTGTTTTCAATAAAACCGTTTAACCTAAACATTTTTTTTATTATTTCATTTTCAAGTTTTTAGTCTTTATTTAATTGCCTATTATTTCTCATTCTATTTAGTTCATTTAGTGACTTATTATTACACGGACCCATTCCTGACAATTTATTACAATCTAAGTCCTCAATACATAATCCTTCCAAAGCCTTCACTCGACTCTGGGCCACGTATGCTTATCCCTGCTCCAACTCCAAAATATTTTGATACTTCTACCGAACTCTATGTAATTATTGTTCCAAATATGAGTCAAATCGGACCACAAATACGACTTTATTGAATATCTCGATCCTTGCGCCACCTAGCACTGATTTTTCTTCATAGGTCGTTTTCTATACATGTATGTATTATGTGTTCCAAATATGAGCCAAATCGGACCGCAAATACTTTTTTGAATTTCTCGATCCTTGCACCACCTAGCGGCGATTTTTCTTCATAGGTCTCTTTCTATTCTTGTATGTATTACATGTTCCAAATATGAGCCAAATCGGACCGCAAATACGACTTTTTTAATATCACGATCCTTGCGCTACCTAGCGGCGATTTTTCTTCATAGGTCTCTTGCTATTCTTGTATGTATTATGTGTTCCAAATACGAGGCAAATACGACTTTTTGAATTTTTCGATCCTTGCGCCACCTAGCGCCGATTTTTCTTCATAGGTCGCTTTCTATTCATGTATGTATTATGTGTTCCAAATATGGGCCAAATCGGACCACAAATTCGACTTTATTGAATATCTCGATCCTTGCGCCACCTAGCAGCGATTTTTCTTCATAGGTCGCTTTCTATTCATGTATTTATTATGTGTTCGAAATATGAACCAAATCGGGCTACAAATGCGATTTTTTTTAAATATTTCGATCCATGGACGTTTTCAAAACCGCAAACGAGGAAGGATGTTAATCTACCCATCAGTATGTTGGGCTTAGATAGGGCGTATGCAGCATTTTCAGATTGGTTTCGATGATCTGTGTGTAGCTAACATTGCAGTATCAGAGCCAAATTACAAAATATCTGGTTCATAAAATATTCGGTAATCGCATGAAAACTTAAAAAATGTAAAAAAATTTTATTAAAATTTTAGTCTTGTTGACATATATAACTACTGAAACAACACCAAATACACCTTTGTAATTACTATACGGTTTACCATAGTAGGTGGATATTTTTTTGCAATAAAAGCGGTACGTTGCCTTTTTTGTTCTTGTATTAGTTACCAATTTTATTATTTTTTGGTTGTTTACCGGGTAACGTGCATCACGTTTGGAGATGCAATTCCAAAGATAACTGTGCTTAGTTTTAATGCTTTTTTGCAATTTTTGTGTACATTTTGTTGCAGCGTGGTTAAGAGTGCTTACATAATCGAGCAAAGCATTTGAAAAGGCAAATAACCACACAAAAAAAAAAACGTATGAACAAAACACTGTTAAATTTATATTAAGATTTAGTACTACTAAAAACGGAAACAAAAAAATTTCAAAGCATTAACAAAAAAATAAAAAAAATATGCAAACGGAAGAGGCTGCAGCATGAAAAAATGTCCAGTGATGTGAGGGATGCCTAAAGCGAAGCAAGCACCAGAATTGAAGAAGAAATACGGAAAAAGAAAAATCTTTAAAGGAAAAGAAATAATAACAAAATAACGCTGTTTGCTCAGACCCATAATTATTTTGTTGGATTTTTTTCCAATTTTTTCCCAGCATCGTTTTTTTTTTTTTTTTTTGTTTTTTTATACATTTTTCGTTAAACTGCCTTGCCTTGATTCGCTTTTAGTCATTGTAGCTCTCAAAGCGACCGACTGCAATTGCATGCCTGTCCGCGTGACTACTTGACTGCCTGCTTTGTGCATTGCACTCGCTGCTCTCAGAATGTAGGTCAATTGCTTACCATCATCAGCACAATCATCATCAGCAGCAACTTGAAATCGCTTGACTTTTGAGGCATGCACAGTACGGCTAGTACCATTAGTTGAAACAATGTTGTGGATATATCGAAAGTGATCCGCTATAGCTAAGTATATAGCCCAACGCTCTCATGGCGGTCTATTAGTGTGACTGCCTCAACTCATTATTAGACATTTTGTTTAGCGGCAAATGCTTTTCACTGAAAGAAAAAGACTGGTAAAATCAACCGAAATACGGGTCAAGTCAACTGAAATTTCTGTTAATTTTTATCCATCGCAACAAGATGTTGAATCAACTGCGCATGAATCGTTGATTCGTAATTGACCGTTTTAGTAGTCAAATGAACAAAAAAAATTGTTGCGATAGCTTTGTACCTATGTGGCGGCATTTGCAAGGTAGATGAGTTTCCACTGAGATCTTTTCATGGCAGAAATACACTCGGAGTGTTTGCCGAACAGTGCCGAGGGGCGACCCCGCTTAGGAAAATTTTCTTCTAATTTAAAACCATATTTCTAAAATTTTTATGTTGCTTTGCCCGGGGTGTGAACCCAGGGTGTTCGGTGTGGTAGGCGGAGCACGCTACCGGCCGCCATATACATACGTAAATATGTGCATACATATAGTACACAGCATACATAAGTACAAAGTAGAGAGCGTAGTGAGCGTAAAATTCTCTTTGAAATTTGCTAATGTATTGGCTGTTGATCGCTGTTGAAATGACCAGTGAGATCAGTTGTGTTAACAAAAAAATCAGTTAGATTGATTAGGAATCTGTCAATTTTACAGAATTTTGTTAACTTAGGAGCGACAATTTCTCTTCTGTTGAAATGACTAAACTAATTTGGTCGCTTCACAAAGAACTCGGTCAAATTAACCATAATTCGATCAATTTCACCGAATCTCCGTTAAGTCAAGAACAACAGAACTGATTTGTTGATTTTACTAGCACCATTTCTTTCAGTGTTTGTACTAACGTAATTTGAAGTATTGCACTAACTATTTAACATTTTATTGTGCGCACACAAGCCGAAATACGAACGCAATTAGTAAAATTTGTTAAGAAAAAATAATTAAAAGAAATGTTATATATTGTTGTTAATTAACTATTTTCTTTTTTTTCGATTTCAATTGCAGCTTTGTTGACAAATTGATGAACAAAACGGTATACTCACATTACTTGTAAGTATTTGTATTTATTATTGTTATTTTTTTTTTTTTTTTTTTGATAATTAAGTGGTCTTAATTAAAATTTACGTTAGTAATTACATTTCCTGCTACCTGCCGCTGGTTGGCCATCATCTACACTAACTGCCTCAGGCTTAACTATATCCCGAAGTCTTGGCACACGGTTAGGGTCATCTTCATTCCGAAGGCCGGCAGACGCTCTCATGTATCACCTAAGGATTTCAGACCAATCAGTCTCTAGTTGTTTCTTCTTAAGACTTTTGAGCGGTTGATTGACCTGTACCTACGGGAAAGGATTCCTCTGGGGTTACTGTCGGCTTCACAGCACGCCTACTGCAAGGGCAGATCGACAGAAACGGCTCTGCGTTCGATTGTAAAGCAAACAGAGGGGTCCCTAGAACACAAAGAGTTTGCTCTGGGTGCCTTTCTTTCGGCTCTGGTTGAATTTATTAGTAAACTTCTATGCAGCAGAATTGTCACAGCGGAGTGGGGAGGGGCCATAATTGAGAGGAAGGTGTGCAGGGGCATGCCGCAGGGGTGTCCTATCTCCTCTGCTCTGGGTTGTGGTAGTCAACGAACTTCTTGTGGAGCTGGAAGCCAATGGCTGTCGGGTGGCTACCTATGCAGATGGCCTCGCTATCCCAGTCAGAGGCAAATTTCTGGGCACTGTGTGCGATGTTCTGCGGGGATATCTGGATACGTGGCTAGGTAAGCTGAATCATGTGGATTGCGGTCAACCTGGGAAAAACGGAATTGGTTACTTTTACAAGGAGATATAAGGTGCCCGATTCCAGAACTCCCTTGAATTGAGGGATGCCGTTGGTACTTTCTAAGAGGATTAAATATTTGGGGATTGCTTTGGACAAGAAACTGTCGTGAAGACCCAATGTGGAAAATAGAGCCAGGAATGTCAGGAGTGGTACACTGGCTTTATGAGATGGTGGTCAAACCGATTCTGCTCTATGGGGTGCTGGACTGATATAAAGCATTGGACACGGCGAGCACCTCCAAAATGTTAGTGTCAGTGCAACGGACGGCGCTGATCGGTAACATTGGCACTCTCAGAATAACACCTACCTCGGAACTGAATGGCATGCTGAAAATACATCCAGTAGATATTGCGGGAAATGCAGCCGCGGTCCGGTCGTTGGTCGGCTTCGTGATATGGGCTGTGGGCTTTCTGACTTCGGACACTGTAACCTTCTTATTTTGTTCGACTTTATCCCTGGCAGGACGGACTATTCTATGCCGATAACTGCTCCCTATACAACCTTAAACCCAGTCATTCCCCCGAGAGAGGAGTGGGGAAGAGAATTCATCTGTGGCAGGGGACCGGATGACTTGTTCAAAAATGGGTCGAAGTTGGACGGAAAGGTTGGAGGGGGTGTCTTTTTTCAAGAGCTAAATGTAAGCCGCAAGTTCAAGTTGGCTGGTCACTACAATGTATTCCAAGCGGAAGTTGCTGTGATTAAGGATAAGATGGATAAAATTCTATCCAGTGTTACTACGGTTAGGGAATTCAACATCTACTCTGATAGCAAAGCGGCTATCAAGGCGTTGAGTTGAACTACAGTGAGATCGAGGGTGGTCTGGGAGTACCTGACCTCACTTGCGATTGTATCGAACTATTTTATAATTAAGATTATCTGGGTCACGGGCCATAGTGATATCTCGGGGAACTCTCAAGTGCATCTCTTAGCCCGCATCGGTACAACTGAACCGGATGAAGATGGCTGTAGGGATCTTGGGACTCTGCGGGCCACCTGTGGTTTGCTCCTCCATAGCTGGGCCTCGAGTCGGGTCAGCAAACATCTTTCTGGCCGAAAGTGGATGACAGGAGGTCTGCCGAAGTACTTGAGTTCACTAAGGCTCCCATATCAATGGTCATTGGTGTTTTGACAGGGCACTGGCCCATGGGTATCCATGCGGTACATCTCAATATACTGGAAACTCTATCCTGCTGCAGATGTATGGAGGATGATGAGATCGAATCATCAAATCACTTTATGCTTGATTGCCCAGCTTTTGCCAGAGCAAGGCAAAAGGATTTCGGTCGCGACTCACTTGTATCTCCCGAGAATTTATCCAAGGTTGAGATCGGTATCATTCGGGTAGCTACCACCAAACCTAACCTAGTTATTCCTACTGCTTATATAGCAAAATACTTAATTTCATTTTACTAACAAAAGACTTAAGAAACAAACCTGACCACACTTAACTTATAAAGGACTTAAGAAACGAACCCGTTATAGTAGATTTTATGTGCATAAGATAGATCTGCCAACTACGATTAAAACCTGAGCCAAGTTATTACTTAATTGCAAGCATAAAAAAACGGTTTTTATTAAATAATATCATTTACTTTAAATCGAATTTCCTTGAAAGCATAAACATTCAGCACTAAACTTAATTCACAGCCAACAAAGTATTTTACCAAAACCCATTTTTTTGCATTACAAAAATGCAGCAACATTTCTTGGTTGTAGATTTTACCAAAATCAGGTACGACAAAAATTATGTAAACATATCTACATACGGCATAAACCAGCATAAACCATCCAAAGCAAAAGTCCAAAAAATCACCATCACAATGCAGTCAATATGTCAAATTGCTCGCTCGAAAAGCTCAATCAAATGTCAACGCTTTTAGAAATTGGCATGTGCAAGTTACTATAAACGTCCTTCACAACAGCAAAACAATAAAAATAAACTCGAATTAAAAATGCAGAAATGAAAGCAATACTTTGCACAACAGCACGCGGTTGAATCAAATAATAAAAACAAAGCCTGTGCAAACAAAAAGTGCAAAAATATTTTAAAAAGGACAAAACCAGAAATATAACACTGGTCGACAAAGGTTTTGTCGTATGGGATTTTTTGCATGAAGCATAAAGTCGTTTTTTTCTAGCAGCTCTAGTTTCCGAAATATTACTTTCTGTACACTACCCATCACTTCTGTCGTGTCAAAAAGTGTTGCACTATTTCCACTCTAAAAGCTGTTTACTATGGTCTAGTTCAATCGAAATTTCAATATGGCATTACCTGCGGGGTGCCGCTTCAGCTAGTAAGTTGTCAGCCGTTGTAACACTCCAAAAGCAATTATAAGACGCATATGTGGCGCAACCTAGAGGTCTCATGCTATGATATATTTTAGGAGACTAGATATACTACCATGTCGTCATCTATATTTATGTAAAGTCCGAAAAACTTTCTTTATTAGATCGGGGTACTTAGAAAGTTATCCTTCGGAAGTCTACAACCTTAGGAGCAATCTGCTTCCATCGGTACAAATTCCGCATGCTAGGACATACCACTTCAGAAGCTTGTATACAAACACGTCGTGCAAAATGTTCAACTCTCTCCCTGCTTCTGTACAGGTCATTTTAAATCTTAACCAAATTCAAAAGAAAATAAAAATGTATCTAATTAGTTTTAGCAACTACGATCTAGAAGCCTTGCTGAGGACATTGTTGTAAACCACATCTAATTTTTGTATCTATATCAACTGTTTCTCTATCGTAATCTTAATTATTTAACTAATTATGAATTATTTCTCTTTCGTAACCTTAACTAATTATCTGAATTATTCTGTCCTTATTATATAATATTGTAACGAATTTACTGCAACTCCGCTCATTCTAAATCTTCTGCTAAAGTTCGTATCGCTAAACTGTTGAATAAATAACTTCAATATTCAATAATGCAAAATGACCTTTATTAAAGTACTTCACTATAGCACTGATACTTCACAACCAATAGCTTGCTTAATAAAAACTGATTGTCGTGCCTCTACTGTTGCGGCCTTTTATACTCTGTGATTTCTCGTTCGCATCTTCTAGGCGCTTCCATTTCCAGAATCTACTAGTTGGACATCAGCTATAAAATTACTACGTTTATAGCTTCTCATATGCGCGTGTATGTGTGAATACAATTATAATTGGATACTTTTGGGAGCATTTCAGATAAGATATCTGCATGTGTTTGTATGTGTGACCGACACTAGCACAACCATTGCATACTTTCGGAAGTATCTCAGATTTATGCATGCGGTTGTGCGTTGCTTCTCCGCTGCGTGTATGTACATATGTGTAGACATAATGATTGAATTATTGGTGTGCATACAAGTCACTGCTTAGCATCGGCTTAGAGATAATAGTATCCCTTAGTGCTAATATTCGCTACAATATTATTAAAAACTATACACCCCACACTGAAAAAGAATTTTACTAAGTGAAATGGCGTTTAATACTATTTTAAAATTTAATAAGAAAAATGACATGTACTTTTCTTATGCCATATAGTAATATCATGTGCTCTTTCAATATTGTAATTTATTTAAAATATGCGTTAATAAAATGTTTAATAAATAAATAAAATATTTAATAATAAACCTTTTAGTAAAAATAATTCTTTTAATAAATAAATACATGAATAGTTACAGTGAATTAAACTTTTTTAAAGAGATTTTCTTTTAAGAGTTGATTCAACAGCAACACTTTGAGTACTCCAGCAGTAATCAGCTAACACATGCGCGTTTCAGTGCCTTTGATATCGTTCTTCCATAGTGCGGAGGTGCTGGTGAAAACTACCACGTTGCTTTTCACGAGTTCGCCTAAATTTTTAGGAAAACGCTCCAGATGGCTATAGAGAAAGAGCATTTTAATACTCATGTCTACACCATGATGTTGAAAGTGTAGCATCATTTGGTCCATATGCTCAAAAAAGTTAGGTAGCATACTGTTTCCTTCAAAGTTTTTTACAACCCAAACAAGCTTTTCCCATGCAAACTTTTCAAGTGCTTTTACGCGGTTAGTGAACTCTGGATCACAAATTAGTTTTATAATCTATGTACCCTCGAAAAACCCAGCTTTCACCATTTCAGAACTTAGTGTTGGAAATGATTAATAAGTGTATTTAAAACACTCACAACTTTTGTTTAAGGCCTTTACATATTGCTTCATAAGACCCAATTTGATATGCAGAGGAGGTAATTTTATACCATAGCAATCAGTAGCTTGAGATAAACCCATTTAGAGTAATGTCTTCACTTTATTCCTGTTGTGTTTACCACACAGAAATAGCAGTCCCTGTGATGGTCCCACTGCTCAAGCCATATCACAGGAGTTTGCTCCTAGAAATGCAGTATTTTTTTATTTTCCCATAAGCGTAATGACTCAATACAACTTTTACATATTAAATTCGAAATCAAAGTTGTTTTATTAGTTTCATATGGGGAACCGAACAAGTTCATAAAAGCACGTTTCACTAGGTCTGACAGATTCAAACGAAACTCCTTGAACATATACGAGGCACAAATAAAACAAAAACTGTGCGATTGGTCAACTCATAACCTACTAAGTTTATATGTGAACTGAGAAGTGCTTTTTTGTATGATATCCGTAATTTTAAATCTCGAGCTTCTAGAAGAAATTTGAGACCAGATTTGAAATTAGCGATCCCAAATTAGTAAGACATAAAAGAAAACTCCATGCAACAGGAAAGAAGTGCTACTTTGTTCATCAGTGTAATTATTCGCTTATAAGCTTAATTTTATGTGCCTATGCGTACATGTACAGATTTAGCTAATATAAAGTATTGAAAAAGGTGCGGCAAATACAAAGCAGTAACAATTTCCTGCAGAAGCTGAGTATCTTATTATGTGAAACAGGTTTGATATTTAAAACAAAAATTTGGCAAAAAAAATAGATTAAAAATCACTAAAATATATTTATTTAAGCTCTGCTATGCAGCCTTGAAAACGCTGTCATGAAAAAGAAAATTTTTTTTTTTTTTACTTATTTTTACGAATTCATGAGCTTAACACCGGCTTATAATAACTGAATATTCAATTATTATGTTTTTCCAAGAGAAACTGAAAAGAAATAAAGAAACATTTACTGGCATATTGCGATGGTACCATTTCGAAAACCGCCACGTAATCATCATCAGGCAATTTCGTAATGTTATCAAAGGTTTCACCGAGCCCGAGTTTACAATGCTTCTTATTCGGAACGAACAGGAACTTTACAAAAACAAAATCTACATAACACACAAACTAATATAGAGACAGAATGTCCCATTGTGTTGTTAGTGTGGAAATGAGATAAACTGAATTAAGAAAGGAAACAAATACAAGCATGACAGCCTAGTGGTTAAGGCAACTGCAGTTTCATCGTGTGATTCGCGGTTCGAATCTTAGTGAAACCTTTGATAACATTACGAAATTGCCTGATGATGATTACGTGGCGGTTTTCGAAATGGTACCATCGCAATATGCCAATAAATGTTTCTTTATTTCTTTTCAGTTTCTCTTGGAAAAACATAATAATTGAATATTCAGTTATTATAAGCCGGTGTTAGGCTTATGAGTTTTTAAAAATACGTATAAATTGAACACACCATTAAACAAACAAACATAGAAAACTTTTCTTTTTCAATATTTGTGATTGTTTTCACCTAGGTTTGCTTGAGCAAAATAAATGCCGATATGTTTATTATAAATAGAGCACAATAACCGCCGAAGAAATTTTAGGCAGAGCTTCTCTTCCAATTTGCGTCGAGCTTCTTTTAATTATACCTATAATTTGGCGGGACGGAATCTTCATGTTTTACGCCAACCCCGAACGGCATCTGCAAGTTGCCACTGAGAAGCCTTTCATGGCAGAAATACAGTCGGATTGTTTGCCAAATCAATACTGAGGGGGGCCCGCGTATAAAAACTTTCTTTTAATCGAAAAAACTTATTTGGCAATTTTGTATGCTCCTTTGCCCGGGAATTGAACTCAAGATCTTTGGCGTGGTACGCGGATAACGCTATCCCCACACTACGGCGGCCGCCAAATTAACAGTTTAATACCATAGATAAATTAAATTGAATAATATATTACGAAAGTCGTTTATCCACAAACCTTAACTAAATCACCTATGCGAAAAGATTCATGAAAACTGGTCAAATAACTACGCAGGCGCATTTGCGCTGACCACTGATTATAACTGAACACTCCAACGTGTGACGTGTGCGATAATGCACTCGTTAAGCTGCGATACACATCGTTAAGCCTTTTGCAGCGTTTAATACTTGATTTAAATTAATTCAGTTTCCTTTTCAAAAGCAAAATATAAAAATCCAAAAACACAAAACTTTTGCAAACTACCGTTCGCATGCAGCAGCCTAAGAGTACGCACAATCAGCAGCCGTTGAGAGATTGAAAGTAGCAGTGCAGAAATACAACAGGCAATTGTATACCATACCAACAACAATGGCAATTGTATCGACAGCCGCAATATACAAATGGTGAAACATACTATAAACATAATGAAGCAACGGCAGCAGCAGGTGCATGTGATGGCAAATCGCATATTTGGACTTATTGTGTTGCACAAGCGGGCGGTTGCACCCAAGTGTGCTGTTATATAAAGAATTTCACCGTGCCTGGTTTTGCGTATAAACAAAACGAAAATATTCATGCTTCATGCAACAAATCCCCCGATTCGTATCAACGTGAAAGTTCAAAGAATCGCTGCAGTAACGAAGGCAAAACAATGCAAACAATGCATAGACTTTTTTTTGTATCAGCAGGTATGTAAGTACATGCGTATAGACTTATGCACATGTAGCCAAATATATAAACATGTTGAAGTACTTTTGCTTATGGTGGTATATCGAAATGAATAGGTTGCTACATCGTACCACGTACCACGGGCGCCATGCGCCGCAGCGTTCATTGCAACATAAATGATCAAGATGAAATTTTATTGTGACTAGGGGAAGAGGGAAATTTTGCACACCTCATATGTTGTTGAAACATTTTTTCTTGATTTTTAAGTAAAAGTGAAATATATATAAAAATAAGATATGTTATGTACATTACGGTGGTCAATGCGTTTTAACTAAATGGTTTCGGTTGTAGGCTTTCCAAAACTGTGAACCCGTTTTTTAAAAGGAGAAGAGAAAGGGGGAAATGTTCGAAGATCGTTATAAAAATTTAAACATTGAATGTTATAAGTAATACAAATAAACAAAAATGCAGGCAGGTAAGGACGGAACTGTCTTCGGCTATGCTGAAGACCTTATACCTTTCATGAATGGAGCTGATAATGGCTGAATTTTCAAAAAATCATAAAACCTGAATAATCCGTTATATGGTATATATATTATACATATGACTGATCTTGAAACTTTTTTCAGACAACAATGTATACCTTATATACAATCATTCTGTGATATTTTAATCTTCTAGCTGCTAAAATGAGAAAGAAATTAAGTTAAACCTTTTATCTGAACAATCGGTTGTGTGGGATATATTTTATATATATGAACGATCATGACGATTTTTCAGACAAAAACGTATGACACATCTGTTAGCATCTTATGAAATTTCGAGCTTCTAGCTGCTAAATTGAGGAAGAAACTACGCTAAACCTTTTATCTGAAGAATCGGTTGCATGGAATATATATTATATTGTAACGAATTTACTGCAAATCCTCTTATTCGCAACCTTCTACTAACGTTCATATCGCTAAACTGTTGAATAAAAAAATCCAATATTTAATAATGCAAAATGGCCTTTATTAAAGTACTTCACAATAACACCGATACTTCACAACCAATAGCTTGCTTAAATGAAACTGATTGTCGCGCCTCTACTGTTGCTGCCTTTTATACTGTCTGGATTCCTCGTTGCATAGTTCTAGGCTTTTCCAGAATTTACTTAGTTACTGCTATATAATTATAACTACAGATGCACGTGTATAGCTCTCATATGCGCGTGTATTTGTGAGCGACACTTCCACAATTATAATTGCATACTTTTGGGAGCATCTCAGATAAGATATCTGCATGTGTCTGTGCGTCTCTTCTCCGCTGCGTGTATGTATATCTGTTTAGACATAATGATTGATTTATTGATGTGCAGACAAGTCACTGCTTAGCATCGGCTTAGAGTTGATAGTTTCCCTTAGTGTTGCTAATAATCGTAATATGTATGATCTTCGGCCGTTGTGTTTGTCGTTTTTCAATCGGCTAGTAATCTGTTTTTTATTTACCACTTTTAGTTTTTTTCTACTTTTTACAAATAACAACTGTTATAGGAGAGTTTTCGATAACAACTCAATTACGAGCCATCTACTCACGGATAATGGACTAATTAGTTACAACAAACTGACAAATAGGGCAACCCAAAATATGCAAAAAAAAAAACTACTGATTATAGGCACTTATAAAATACCTTTAAAATTTTATTTTATGCTTAAAAATATAAATTTAGGGTCTTTATAAACTGTAAGAAATGCTTTTATATTCTGAAAGTACCGGTTGGACCAAAAGTAATCACGCTATTGGAAATCGCTAAAACTTTTGCATATGACGCCAAATGTTACTTCGGGTTTCATATTTTTGAAGTAAACAAAGAGAGAATACTAATCGGGATACACCGGCTACCTCTTCTTGAACGTGAAATGTTCTGAAGGAAGCACTCTTTGACAAAATTACCGCATTTTAAGCGACGCAGACTTCCTTTTATGTTTTTTTTTTTTTTAAGTCTGGGCTTATGTGAATATAAACCGCAAACTCTTGAATCTCTGAATATAATTATGCGAAAGTTCTAGCAAGGTAGGCGGAATCACAATAGAACGTGTCATCAACTCTTCCTGCGACCATTTGATCGCATAAGTTTTCTAGGCTTTATTGAATAAAATCTAATGCATTAAATGAACAAATATAAAGTATTTCAGTAAAACAAAAAAATGAAAAATCATCGGCTGTATCCTACAATTTAGCACAGAGGCTAAAACTTCACGTTAACTTCAGCGAACAAAATTTGAATATAAATATTTTGTACAAAGATTATATTATTGCCTTACTAAAACTCATATTTAAGCTCTGACTGCTAGAAAAATTTAAGAAATATAACTATTCATATAAAAAATATGCTACTCCATAGGGTTGCCCTGCTGATAACAAACCAAAACACACCTCGATAACAAACATATATCATGTTTGGTTGATTTTCCGACAGGGTGGATAAATGATGTATATTGGAACGGAACGAAAATCGACACTGATGATGGCACAACGCCGAAACCGGTTTGTCTCAAAACCAAATTTGACAAGGGATGACGGAAAATCGTTCCAATATACATCAAACATATATCAGTTGTTAGAGAATACAGGAGAGCGGCACGTCTATAACAAGCGAACAACGACAACGTTTCTTATCGATAATTAACCAATAGCTCGCCGATAACAAATTGATAGCTCAACGATGACAAACCGATAACTTGTCGAAAATAAAATAAAATGTTTTGTTATCAGGTGCATAATGTAATGATAGAAGGTGGAGGAAGATTTGACAACTGTCATATCGAACGCCCTTAGCTCCAGTGAGCTCCAGGTTGTATTTTGGAAGTACACGAGAAAGAGGGAATAAAAGATGGCCCCTTTTTGAAATAGTACTTAAATTCATACTTCTTAAATAATCATAAAATACAGAAAGGAGTGTACGTAGCTTGATTACTGAGCAATTTTATCATAAAAATTATGAAATAAAGATCGCTTTATTAAATTTTGAGACGATTTCAACTTATAAACTTCTTGTGAACGCATCAATTTTGCTGGTAATACTTTAGGACAGAGGTGGAATGCTTGTAAACGAGCAAAAATGTCGGCAGAGGTGTCGAAAGACACGTTTTTAGCTCGATATTAATAACCTGAAAGTATATGTTTTACTGATGCCAAAAGATATTTG
This sequence comes from Eurosta solidaginis, assembly GCF_040869045.1. NCBI lineage: Eukaryota > Metazoa > Arthropoda > Insecta > Diptera > Tephritidae > Eurosta > Eurosta solidaginis. The sequence continues at coordinate 171,197,389 of NC_090322.1, read as the reverse complement.
CAAAATTAGTGTTGAACGTTTTATGCACAAAGGTGTTCTACCCCGGTTTTGGAGCGACCAGGGGTTGTTGTCCGGATTACTAATACCGGGGTAAAAACGTGTATTTTGAACTCTCTCTCGACATTTTTGGGCATGTAACAACAGTCTAATCCTGTCCTGGAGTATTAAAGAAAGCAGTTTTTAATATATTACATCAGGGGAAAATGTTATTGAGAACACAACAGGAGGACGGACAAGGCATCAGGTAGATAAATTTGGTGGAATATTAATTGAGGTTTTGGCTTTAGTCTTGATCCCTATCATTGAATTCGCCGCTGCGTTCAACTATAGGTAGGGGGTCCGAAACCGAAGAGAGTGTGTACAAATCTAGCCAAGCCTTCGCTGACAGTAAAGATACCAAGGGAGCAGCTGCAACTTTTCAGATGCCCGTTCGAGTCATTGTCATGAGCATGTTCTAACGAACATAACGTATAGATTATACATTATATAAGTTCGACGCAAAGGCCAATTGTAGGCAGTGAGTCTGAGTCTAAGAGGAGCATCGGTCACCGGTCCGCACATCTAGCTTTCGATGAAAGTAAAGATATCAAGCGAGGTGCTACAATGGCGGCCGCGATGGTGTGGTGGTAGCTTACTCCGCCTACCACACCCGGGGATCCTGGCAAAAATTGGAAACACGTTTTTTTTCAATTAGAAAAAAGTTTAACAAACACTTCGAGAGTATTTCTGCCACAAACATTGAAGGTGCCGTCCTGCCAATTTGTAGGAAACATAAAATAGGAGTACAACGTAAATTATAGGAGAAGCGTTGTTAAAACTAGCATTACGTCTACATTATATAGCGAAGGTTGTTGTTGTTTTGATGATAAAGACATTCCCCGAAGGTTTTAGGGAATACTATCCTTTGCAGGATGTAGTTCCGGTACGTTCAGGTAACTAGTACCATTAGGGTACTAGCAGGACCATCTCGGCTGACTTGTAAATTAATCGGATCACTATACAAAGGTATAATATACTGGGCGTGGACCCGCCACATAAAAATAACAACAAAAGAAAAGCTACTTGGCTTAGAGAGTGCATGTAATTTCCTATTAGAGAATCATATAAGCGGCGATAGATGTAAGAGGTCGGTACCCACAGCAGAAAAATTTGCGCCTACTACACTCACTGGGTTACTCGGTCACAGGAACATTGACGACAATGAAAAAATTAATGGACTATTGAAGGCCGATGTTTCGTTAAACATTTCTGAAGCAGAAACGGCACACGAAGCAAACTTGGCCTTACAATTACAGGTGCTACCCGGTTAAAGGGCGGAATCAAAATGCTCCATAAAGGACATCAGCAGACCTAAGCAAACGGCTTGAGTAAAATACTCACAGAGTATATTAGGCAACCAACCAAACCACCACAAGAGCCCCGGCTACTACCACTTTTGATGCTGACCATGACAAAAGTTTTAACCCCAATGATTTGAGGTCATTAACTTCCGGTCCATTGGTGCCATTGTCCGGCTAGTCTTTGTCAAGGAAAGCGATAACATCGGCATACAATAGATGCGATGGATTGAATAAAGAAAGGCGCAGAGTTCGTCTCAGAATGGTGGTGAATGAGATACGTCACGGTTTGCAAATATCTCTCGAAAGAAATCAAATTTTCAATTTCCGCTTTCAGATTCGTGGTCCTGGGTCCAAATCGCCTCTTTTAACATCACTTCCGATATTTTTGGACGAGTTTTAGCAGTTGTGAGAAGAATTACCCCAAAACCTACAAGGAAAGCTGCAAAAATATATTTAAAACATTTATTATCGATTTTATATTAATATTGCAACATCTTACCATAATTTAATTAAGAAAATATGCTAGTTTTAATAATTTTGTTCAAATAAACAAAAGTATTGAATGAGAATTGTCACACGTTTGAATCATATAAAAGTCAACACAAAACGTTACTTGAGAAAAAAAGTGATGCCGTTGTATATTTTCTCAGAAAATAACCATTTGTATAGTTTTACATACATTTTTTCCTCTGAATAAAAAGTAGTTATATAAAGCGACAACTTTCTTATTTCTAAGAGTGTTCAAGATGGTGGCGTTAGAGCGAGAAACTGCTTACATCCGCCACCTTCTATAATTCCATCATGATCAGGTGTAGAGTCTTTAAGCATTCCATATCGTCCTTAAACTGAGCGCAAGAAGTTTTGCATTATTGATATATGTAGATGGCTATGCAAGTTATTCTGAAAGCTGTCAGATTGCCAACAATGTTTAAAGCTTGTAAAATATAACTTCAGTTCTAGAGTAGTTTATAACAGGCATTCTGCCCTAAGCTTAGCTTTAAATAGAATGTGCAGATAATGAATTTTGAATGTTTAGATTCGTTTCTTAATTATAAAAAATTCCAATTGAAACTATCTATTTGACTTTGGGAGTTATTAATTTTCCAACGCTAGCGGGGGCAAATCGTCCACTGTGTAATGTTACGATACCCTGTTTACAAGTAGAGTTAAGCATAAAGCTTACTGCCAAATATCTCACTACTATTATCACCTGAAACATATGATGTGTGTTATTTACGCGCTCAAAACATACTCATCGAGTCGGGCTGATGGTTAATTCTTCTTTTTTCTTTTACTAAGGCGAAGCTGTAATGAAATATGTCAGTTATAGTCAGCGTTGCAAAGCACTTTCACCTTCATGCCAAGTGCAAATCAAGTCAATCAAGGTTGCCTATACTTACATTTGTATGTAAGCCTTGCACTCGATACTCGTCTTGCCTGAGCTATAAAAATTTGCTGCTGTTTTTCACTAAATACCTGTGTGCCCTTTCATACCGAGCGTGCAATAGCACTGTAAAATTTACAGTTGCAGAGGTTCCATTAAGCAGTAAGTTAAAAATTTTTTGAATGATAGTGATACATTTTTTTAATGGCATTTAAGCAGTTTCAATTACACACTGATATAATTGAATATAATAGTGCAAATACAAGTGGTGTGGATTACACCGAAAGATATGAAGTTAGTAAAATCACTGTTTTTGTTTTGCCCTGAAGAATAGACACAGATACAAATTCACACTTTGAATTGGATTCATATGGAAGTGCCTGAATTTCATATGAAAGTGCAAAGAAAAAGCACTTCCATATGAAGCCAAGGCACTTCAGTATGATATTCAAATTTGGACTAACAAATTGAAAAAACAAATAAATTTTCAAAAATATTTTAGCACAAAGAAAAATTTTAATTCAAAATTTAGTCATTGAGAGGACCATCAAAATTCTTCAGCTATTTCAAATATAATTCGTTTAGTTTTTATCGGCCTATTGATAAATAATTCAAGGTTCGATTCGAGCTCAAGGCCAGAACAATAAATGGTTAGCGCAGCGTGCCTTAAGCGTACTGATGATGAAGGCTTAGCACCCTTCGAAATGGATCTATCTGCGCAGCTATGGCAGGTTGTCTAAAAAATTTTCTACTTACTATTCCAAAAACAAAATATAATTTTTCAATTATAAAACAATTAGAAAATAACAATAATTATCATCAGAAAAAAAATTATTGTTCTGGCCTTGAGCTCGAATCATTTCAAATATATATATATATATATATATATATATATATATATATATATATATATAAGTTAAGGAGCCCAAGGACTAGGGCTCCAAAAAGTTAAAGTTAGTAGTAGTGAGTTTTCTCCAGATAATGTAGCATACGGCTGCCACAATAGCCAAGGCAATAGCGTCAAAAATTAGCGAAAAGTTAAAAATTATTGCCAAGTTGTTTAAGCTGATTAATATTTTCCATGCTCAGGCCGTGAATGTAGTTAAGGTTCAATTTTAGTCCTTCGCTCGTGATGTTTTCCAAGGGCGGTGGCAGGGCCTGCGCTGTGCGTACTGATCTGCTGGTGAATGTTTGATTTCCCACCGTGACTATTTCGTTGTTCAAAATAATGACGTACGTTCGATTTAGGGTTGTGGAGTAGTTCCTCCCTTGTAATAGGCCTTCAAAGTTTGTAACAAATATTGTTGAGTCTGTGATCATCTCGACGGTTTTGGTGTTGTCTGGTTCAAAGCGGCATTTGGCATCGCCACCTTTAACTAGCCTAGCTAGGCACCCATTTTCCCGAAGTTTGGTCAGGGATTTGGGAGAACAAATTGTTGTATTGCTGATCGAAGGGCAATCCTCGTTCACCCCGAACGTTTCAACTTCATTTATAAACATTTTTTTATAGCTGAGGTCAACGTGTTGTCCTTTTATAACAGCGGCCCGTGTTATTAGGAGTCGGTAGCCATCTGGTTTTACCTTTGGCATTGAGAGTACGTACAAAAGTGTGCTACCGTTTGAATACACGGAGGCCGACCCGTACTCTATGGCTTCAATGGTGTCCTAATATGGTAGGGAATCTTCCTCCATTATGAGCCTTCCAATCTCGTCTCGATCAAGAAGATTTGTGTTGATTACGCCAGATTTCGCCATTTGGCACGCTTGGACGACTTCTGACACCTGTTCCTTCAAGATAAGGACTTTGCTTAGGTTAAGAAGTTCGATATTCTCCTCGCTAATGCTTTTGCTTATAGCGTTAATGTGGAGTATCGCTTCGTTTGCTTTCTCGATTGGCTCGCGGGTACCGATGAATAGTTTCTCGTTGACCCGGTACTGGTGGTTGTTGTTTATTATCACGTTATTCATGCTTCGAAGAATATAGTCCCAATCCGCTGCATCTGGAGACCCAGCTATCCACTTCCATGCAGAACCAATCCAGTCAATGGAACGTACCCTTCGTGATTTGCTTATTTGTAGTTCGTCGAGACGCAGCTTAGTTTGATTTAGGTGGAATTGTAACACAGTCCGCACAGCCCTGCTTGTAATGTCGTGCTCTGTTGACTCCGTCAATTTGACCAAAGCCGTGTTGAAGTAGTTTAGGTCGACCACATGGACTAAACTGAAGTGTCCGTTCAGGATCCAACCACGCCCGTGCTCAATAGTTACCAGAGGGGAGCCATAATTGTAGATGTTGAGGCCGTACACGCCAGATATTAAAAATAAACTGTGTTCCATTATGGAGAGAAAAAAAACTCATTAGTGTTGGTAAGATTAGTATTGACCATTTTTTGTTTTTAGGCACTTTTATTATTTATCCCAGGGACGGTGAACTAATAATAAATGGTTACATAATGTAAATCTTGTTTTCTTTTGTGTTTTTTTCTTTTATTATTACTATTTAAAGAACATTCCATTGTATAAAAAAAAAAAAAAAAATCTTTCCACACTAAAGGAGAAATTAAATTTTTTGTGTGCTTTTTTGAATAGAACTGCAATTTATTTATGTGTTTTTTATTGCGTTTAAATGTATTCCTATATCCTACCACCGTCCCCGGCTACCCATCGTGGTACTTGGAAGGTCCACAGGATCCGAGAGCATGGATATGAAAGGGAGGTAGTTTGTAATTCTTTACTTTTGTTTGAAAGGTAGCGTTAAAGGTTACTACCCTTGGATCCTGCCGCCTTACAAAAACTCGTGGTAAAGAAGCTGAGGAAAGAGGATAATATTTCTAAGAATTACTTAAATGTTTCCTCTTTACTCCCTTCTTTAAAGTTTTTTGTTTTTTTTTTTTTTTTGTTTTTTTTTCTCTAGTTTTTTGTTTTATCCAATTTGTCTTTTTTAAGTAAGCGCATAATCAGTTTTTTGTTGTGGGCAGATTTCTTCTTAAGAAAAAAAAATTTATTTTTTATTTTGCCTCTTTTATTAAGCGTGTAATTAATTTCTTGTGGGCAGATATTGCTTCGTTAAAAATTTTTTTAAACGAAAAATCGTTTCCTCTGTTTTTTTATATATTTTTTTTTTTTTTTTGGCAATATTTTATGTTGCCTCTATAATCGCTTATGTGGTTTGTTATAGAAAAGATCTTTGATCTTGAAAATTGGCGGACGCCTTTTTTGCGTCATCTGTGCTATAGAATTTCAAATATTTGTGGTCCCTTATTGGGACATCTTTTTGTTGTTGACTTCCCGTGGTGACCTTATTATATTTTTATTTTTTTATATCTTATGTTGGCGTATTTATACTCAGTTGAGCAGAGCTCACAGAGTATGTTAAGTTTGATTGGATAACGGTTGGTTGTACATATATAAAGGAATAGAGATAGATATAGACTTCCATATATCAAAATAATCAGGATCGAAAAAAAATTTGATTGAGCCATGTCCGTCCGTCCGTCCGTCCGTCCGTCCGTTAACACGATAACTTGAGTAAATTTTGAGGTATCTTGATGAAATTTGGTATGTAGGTTCCTGAGCACTCATCTCAGGTCGCTATTTAAAATGAACGATATCGGACTATAACCACGCCCACTTTTTCGATATCGAAAATTTCGAAAAATCGAAAAAGTGCGATAATTCATTACAAAAGACCGATAAAGCGACGAAACTTGGTTGATGAGTTGAACTTATGACGCAGAATAGAATATTAGCAAAATTTTGGACAATGGGCGTGGCACCGCCCACTTTTAAAAGAAGGTAATTTAAAACTTTTGCAAGCTGTAATTTGGCAGTCGTTGAAGATATCATGATGAAATTTGGCAGGAACGTTACTCGTATTACTGTATGTACGCTTAATAAAAATTAGCAAAATCGGAGAGGGACCACGCCCACTTTTAAAAAAAAAATTTTTTTTAAGTAAAATTTTTACAAAAAATTTAATATCTTTACAGTATATAAGTAAATTATGTCAACATTCAACTCCAGTAATGATATGGTGCAACAAAATATAAAAATAAAAGAAAATTTTAAAATGGGCGTGGCTCCGCCCTTTTTCATTTAATTTGTCTAGGATACTTTTAACCCATAAGTCGAACAAAAATTAACCAATCCTTTTGAAATTTGGTAGGGGCATAGATTTTATGACGTTAACTATTCTCTGTGAAAATGGGCGAAATCGGTTGATGCCACGCCCAGTTTTTATACACAGTCGCCCGTCTGTCCTTCCGCATGGCCGTTAACACGATAACTTGTGCAAAAATCGACATATCTTTAATGAACTTAGTTCACGTGCTTAGTTGAACTCACTTTATCTTGGTATGGAAAATGAACGAAATCCGACTATGACCACGCCCACTTTTTCGATATCGAAAATTACGAAAAATGAAAAAAATGCCATAATTCTATACCAAATACGAAAAAACGGATGAATTTGGTAATTGGATTGTTTTATTGACGCTAAATATAACTTTAGAAAAAACTTTATAAAATGGTTGTGACACCTACCATATTAAGTAGAAGAAAATGAAAAGTTCTGCAGGGCGAAATAAAAAACCCTTAAAATCTTGGCAGGTATTACATATATAAATAAATTAGCGGTATCCAACAGATGATGTTCAGGGTTACCCTGGTCCACATTTTGGTCGATATCTGGAAAACGCCTTCACAACCACTCCCTTTTAAGACTCTCATTAATACCTTTAATTTGATACCCATATCGTACAAACTCATTCTAGAGTCACCCCTGGTCCACCTTTATGGCGATATCTCAAAAATGCGCCCACCTATAGAACTAAGCCCCACGCCCTTTTAAAATACTCATTAACACCCTTCATTTGATACCCATATCGTACAAACACATTCTAAATTCACCCCTGGTCCACCTTTATGGCGATATCTCGAAAAGGCGACCACCTATACGACTACCATCACTCCCTTTTAAAACCCTCATTAATACCTTTAATTTGATACCCATATCGTACAAACAAATTCTAGGGTCACTCCTGGTCCACCTATATGGCGATATCTCGAAACGTCGTCCACCTATCGAACTAAGGATCACTCCCTTTTAAAATACTCATTAACACCTTTCTTTTGATACCCATATTGTACAAACGAATTCTAGGGTCACCCCTGGTCTACCTTTATGGAGATATCTCGAAACGGCCTCCACCTATGGAACTAAGGATTACTCCCTTTTAAAATACTCATTAACACCTTTCATTTGATACCCATATCGTACAAACAAATTCTAGAGTCAACCCTGATCCACCGTTATGACGATATACCTAAATGGCGTTCACCTATAGAACTATGGCCCACTTCCTCATAAAACAAACACATTCCAGGGTTTCCCTCGGTTCATTTTCCCATATGGTTATTTTCCCGTATGTTGTCACCATAGCTCTCAACTGAGTATGTAATGTTCGGTTACACCCGAACTTAACCTCCCTTACTTGTTTTTATCTGCGCTTCATGAATCCTTTTGCCAGTGTCTGTGAGCAATGTCACTGTATTGTCCTTACCAACCGTTTCCTTTTTGTAAAGTGCCTTTTATTTTGATTTTATCTGTTTATCCCTGACGTAAATCTCATCTCCTGGCCTAAATTCCTTAGCTCTTTTCCTTTTTTTATTCAATCGGAGATTTCTTAACTCCTGGTTTCTCTTGATTTGTTCCCTGATCTCCTTGTGGACCCTACTTTTGAAGTTGGTTAGGCCTTGGTAGTTAATTCTTTCGGTTCTGTTAAAAACTATGTCGCTAGGCTTCCTCTTCGTTACAGAGTGTATTGTTGTGTTGTAAAGATCGACAGCAATATACACCAATTCCTTTGGTCTAGCGTTATTAGTTTCTTTCCGGAGGCACCGATAAATCTCAATAATGGTAGAGTGGAATTTTTCGATCTGGCCGTTTACTTCTCTTCTTTGAATTGCAGTCTGATATAGTTCGATTCCCAAACCTCTTATGTAGTTACATACCAAGGGAGTCATAAATCCCCTCTCATTGTCGGTGACTATCATTTTAGGAGTTGTGAAATAGTGTATTACATTGGCTAGCTTAGCGCGGAGAGTGACGGATGCTTTATTTTTAATATGAAAAAGCTTGGCAAATTTTGAAAATTTGTCTATGCAAGATAAAAATTTCTCCCCTTGAATTTCAAAAATGTCCACATGCACTATTTCGCATGGATATTTCGGCACTGGAGTCTCTTTTATCGGTGGTACTGCCGGATGCCTATCATACTTGTTAGCAAGGCAGGTTTCACAGTTAGAAGTGAAATTTTTTATCTTACTAGCCATTTTGGGAAAATAATACTTTTCCAAGATTTGTTCCCTATTTTCTTTTGAGTTTCTATGGGCCCTCCTATGTTCTGTCTCTATTATACCGCAAATCCTATCCTCGTTGGCCACATCCTCGACCACCCTCTGAGTTATCCTAATTTTGTATAAAAGGAAATATTCTATATATACTTCTTGTAGGAGTTGCAAGTTACTTTCTGGAATCTTTATTCCATTTATGAATGCTGGGTTTAGGCGTTCCTTCAAGGCTTCGGTTAAGCTGGCCTTTTCAATTATATGTATTCTCACATAATGACGAGTGAATCCTGGATGTGGGTTTTCAACACAAGTCATTGCATTCCCCTCCGTAAAAATTATTTGGTTTCGGAAAACGTTCAAAGGGACTTCTACGTATGGAATAAGGTCCGAGGAATCCTGTTCAGCACTGTCAGCTGTCCCCTCGTCACTTCTAGCTTTTGTTGGTGCATCGTTGGGTTCCGATGGTGCTGTCAAATGGTTTGCCTGGCATGGAATTCTGGAGAGAGCATCCGCCACGACATTCGATTTACCAGGAGTGTAAATCAATTCGTGGTTATACTCTTCTATTCTAGCCTTCCACCTCTTCAACTTAGCGTTATAGTTTCGACTTCCTAACGCAAAAGTGAGAGGCTGGTGGTCAGTGAAAATTCTAACTTTTTTCGCCCCATAGAGGTAGGATCTCAAGTTGTCTAGAGCCCAAACGATAGCCAACATTTCGTTCTCGTTTGTGGCATAGTTTTCCTCTGTTCTACTTAAAGATCTTGAGATGTAGGCGATGGGTCGATCTTTCCCTGTTTCTCCTTGGGATAGCACCCCACCAATGACATAGTTTGAGGCGTCGGTGGTAAGGTTGAATGGTTTTTCGAAATCTGGAAATGCGAGAATATCTGAGGAAACGAGTAGTTTTTTTCTGGGATCGAAGGCCTGAAGGGCCTCGGAATTCATTTTGATACACACTCTTCTAGATTGGTTTGCCTTAACCTGCGAATTCTCACCTCGTGTGAGATTGGTCAAGGGTTTAGCAACCTTAGAGTAATCTCGAATGAACTTTCGGTAATACGACGTCATTCCCAAAAAGCTTTTTAGTTCCTTAAGCGTTTCTGGGGGTGAGAGGTTCTCTATAGCTTGGACCTTTGAAGGATCTTCCTTCATCCCGTGGGATGTTATTACATATCCCAGAAATTTTACTTCCGTCCTCATAAACTTAGTTTTTTCCAAATTCACTCTCAAATTAGCATCCGCAAGCCGTTTAAACACTATCTCTAAATTTACTAAATGTTCGTCGGTACTTTTTCCAAAGACAATAATGTCGTCGATATACACGTAGCATATCCTCCCTATATACTCTTTAAGGACGTCATCAATCATTCGCTGGAATATAGCCGGAGCGTTTTTTAACCCAAAAGGTAATCGTAAAAATTCGTACTTTCCCTTCATGGTAGAAAACGCTGTTTTGGGTATATCTGTTTCTTTCATTGTGATTTGGTGAAAGCCTGAGGTCAGATCTATAGTTGTGAAATATTTTGCGTTCCCTAAACTGGCCAGCGTTGCATTAATATCAGGAATAGAATAGGCGTCTGGCACGGTGACTGCATTCAGACGTTTGAAGTCCACTACCATTCTATACTGCTTTTCACCAGAGGGTTTGGGTTTTTTCGGAACTACCCAAATAGGAGAATTGTACGGGCTTTTGGATGGTCGTATGATTCCTTCTTCAAGCAACTCAGTAATTTGTTTTTCTACCTCTTCCCTCATGTTTGCAGGATATGGGTAAATTTTCGTGTATATGGGCTCATTCGTGGTAGTCTTTATCTCAGCTCGAACTGTGGTTTTAATATTTGTTTTAATGTTAAGTGGACCGAACAAATGAGAATATTTTTCTATCATGGCTTTTAGGCTTGGGAGAATTGCGTCGGGTATATCGTCAGTTTCGAAAAAATTTAGGCTTCCTACGACTTTGTTTTTGAGCGGAATTCTTATATTGGGATCTATTGTAAGGACATGTTTTTTCCTGTCTATGACGGCACCCAGTTCTTTGAGGGTGTCATCGCCTATTATCCCATCAAACGAGCTTAAACCAGGAAGTGCGTAAAAGGTCACCATAGCTTCGTTACCAGCATTTTGGAAAAATCTCCCACTGATTTTTTTGTTTATTACTACAGGTCCTGCTACGGTGGTTACTGAGAAAGGTGGATTGACTGGGACTGTATTAGTTGCCAATTCAGGTCTTATAAAATTTTTATTTGCCCCTGTGTCAACTAAGAACCTTAGGGCTACTTTTTTTGGTGTCAAACAAGTGAGATAGGGTATACTGGATTGCGCGGTAGTCCTCATATGAAATAGGCTGGTGGCCCGTCCGCCATAAAATTTACCTGCTGGAAGTTGTCTTCTGTCGATTCAGCATACGCCGAAGGTCTGCTTTCTACATCTGCGCTGTTGGCTTCCATGTTGTAGAGCCTCTGCTGTGTGGGCATCTTTTCAATCGATGTTGTAGGTCCCCTTTTGAAGGCGTTGTTATTCGTCGGTCGGTTCATGTAGTTCACCTGTCTGGTTTGAACACTGTCGTCGACATCCATTCTTTCCGCAGGTTTTGGGGCTGCGGGTTTACCAGGAGGTGCGGTGTTCGTCCCTTGATTGCCTTGGAATCTGTTGTAGGATGACTGGCTATTCCCTTGAGTATTGTTCCGATTCGTCCAGTTGTATGTAGACCGTGAACGAGGAGGTAATGGTGGTCTCTGAGTAACTTGCGACAGGGTATTGGTGGGGACAACTACTCTATTTGGAGTGTTTGCATGGACTATTGTGTTCCTTAACGTTAGGTTCTGGATGTCAAGGCAGGCCGAGTACGCTTCTGGCAGAGTTCTTGGCTTCTGCACTATAAGCATACGCGACAATTCTGGACTGAGACCCCGTATGAAAACATCGAGTGCCCTGTTACGGTACGTTTCCACAAGGGCCGATACGGTTTCCTGGCTATAGTCATCGCACTTGATTTTGTTCACTATTAGAGACAACTGATGATTGGCCGTTGCGTAGAAGTCATCTTTTTTTGAACCTCTCTGAGCTAGCTGATTCAGTTGGTGCTCTAAAGTCCTAATGTCCCTTTTGTCTGCATAATGCAGCGATAATACCCTTTTTATTTCTACCCAATCGCTATCGAAAACATTATACGCTACCAGTGCTGCATCGGCAAAGCCACGGATTTTCTGCCTAATATGTTGCAGGATGGCACGATACAGGGGCCTTTCCTTGACGATATCGTAGTCCGACAGAATTCCTTCAACGCTGTGAACCCATGAGATATAAAACTTGCAGCTCCTTCACGCAGTCGGGAAGTCTGCCAATATCCTTTAGGTCTTGCTCCGACAGTGGTGTTCGCACCGCTGCCAATACCCCCTATGGCTGCGTTCTTACGCCGCCCTGTTCTACTCTTCCCAATCGCTCATCGATTCTGGCAAGATTTTGTTCTAAACTCGCGTTATTGCATTCAATTTTTCTTAGCCTAGAGTTCAGAGCAACACCGTTGCTTTCGATACCCCCAAGGCGTGTCTCAAGCCGCCTAATCTGCTCGAGGAGAGCATTGATGCCCCCATTAAGTTCATTAACTTTCGTGGCTAAAGCGTTCATTTCAGATAAAAAAAAATTTAGTTTGAGATTAAAAAATATATTTTTAAATTTTAATTTGGCACACGGTGGCTCTTTAAAAATTGTTTTTATTTTTTTTTGTGTTACTTACTGGCGTTCGCGATCACCTGACGGGATAGTCCTTATAGCACAGACGATTTGTTTGTTTTTTGTTTTAGTTTTAAGGTTGTCCTTACACTTTGACAGTTTCCTGCAAAGAAAAAAAGGACCTTAGTTACATTTGTGAAACTTTTACCGTGTTCTTATGGCAACGGCGACATGTACCAAGTTGGCGTTTCAAAGTACATTAGTCTTTAAATAATTATGGTTTTGGCCAGGGGAGGCTGTGTCATTCCTTTTTAGTCGTCGAATATCAGATTGAAGGCAACCTACTAGGGCACAGTTACTCCACAACGCTCTGGACATATTGCAAATCTTTAGCGTGTTCTTATGGGTACGCTGAAAGTATCGCAAGTAAAGAGTGACCGTTTCCAGTGTGTGCTGGAAACTCCACAAAATGATAAGCCGGTCCAAGTGTGTTCTTATGTGTACGCTCGGGTTAACTTTTAAAGCCGGCCCAAGTGTGTTCTTATGTGTACGCTCGGGTTAACTTTTTCAGAAGGAAATTTTTGCCGTATCCTGAAGGGAGCGGCAAGTTGCATATTGCAAAAAAAATGTTTGTGTACATGACACGGTCACAGGAGTCGTTAACCATTTTTCGGCCTTTGGTATGGTGAGGTCCGTCGTAGAAGTATAGGTATACGGACTCACCCAGCCAGTGTGATTATACGTGCACTTGGAATAGCAATAGTGGGGCCGTAGGATAATTCACTTATCAAATGTTTCAATTTTCGTGTTGAATTTTATTCGCGCGCCAGGGGATCTTAGGGATCACATGCTCGCTTCTTTTGATATTATTCCTGTATAGCCCTCTGAGGGCTTTTAGGATTGGACGTAGTAATTTATTGATTGTACATTACTTTTCACTCAACTTTTTGTTATTCACTTGTTTTTTTTTTTTTTTTATTATTCGTTTTACCTCTCCTGGGGAGAGGAGCTTTTATACCCTGGAGGGTCCCGAAGGGAATCGCAGAGTTAAGCTATCGTTATAACCGAAGGGTCCCCTCGAAGGTGAATCTCGGTTTTGGTATTTTCGTTATTGGCTGTGCAAGCCTTAAATTATCTAAGCTGAGGTCTTGCCTCTCTATATATTTTTTTTTATTCCTTTATCGGTAAAATTTCTATTATTTTTTTCCTTTTTTCCTTAGCACTCCACTATCACTATCACTTTGTCACTAATCACTATGGACCTGACATTTAAGGAGGTCCTTTTTGAAGGACCCACTTGCCAGTGGGTTCCTGCTCGGGCGCCAGTTAAGGAGCCCAAGGACTAGGGCTCCAAAAAGTTAAAGTTGGAGGCCGCCCCGCGGCCCCATTGCAACCTGTAAAGATCCAAATAAAAATAGTTTTTTCCGCTTAATAATATTTACCATTTATTTCCGTTCAATGTCAAAAACAGACTGACTATCATTAACTTAAACTAAGCTCTAAGCTTCTACATTAGTCTAAGTGATTTCATAATTGCTGACACTGCACTTCCCACGACTGGCCAAAATAATATTTTATCGCTTGCGTGGCGAATCACACGACTTGCATTTTGGCCGCATATCATATCGCTTACGCTGCAGTTCCCATGGATTGCATTTTGTCTGCTTACGCAATATGATATCGAATCAATTACCTACGTTGGCTTTGCTCGTGTTTGTTGAAGTGTGGTGTCAGCACATTCTTACAAGTAAGTGTGTCTGCCCCCTTGTTAAGTTATATGTATATTTTTAATTTTAAAAAGTTAGAACTTTGTTTATGTATTGTGATTTGCACTTGAATATAAAAATTTTGAACAGCCATGCTTATCTCATCAGATACCGTTCGGAATCGGCATATGTTAAATATGTAGGAAAAATTAAAAAGGAGCACAACGCAAATTCGAAGAGAAGCTCGGCCTAAAATCTGTTCAGAGGTTATCGCGTCTTACATTCATTTATTTATTTTGTTAAGAAAACAAATTCTTTAAGTTTATTCAACAGTAGAAACTCCGTTGGTCATCACATCTGTAAAAATAACAGATTCTCAATCAATCTAACTGATTTTACTGTAAAAAAAATCGATTTCATATAAACGGCTACTGTTATTCTAATGTTGATGGGAATATGTTATTTGAACAGTTTTCATTGATATTCCGAGCAGATTAGAGCTCGGCCACTAGCACCAGCGTAGTGTGATGGTGGCGAGCTACGCTACTGTACCATACCATAAAACAAGAGTTCAAGGCCTGAAAAAGCAATATAAAAGTTTTTAGAAAAAATTCTTTATGTTAAACAGCTATAGGTGCGCGTTACGGCGATGACGACGACGACGTGAGGACGCGTCATTAGAGAGTCATTTGGGGATCACTTTAAAGTCGTTTCGGGAGTGAGTGTGAGTTTTGAAATGTACATTTTTCTTTAATACAAATTATATGAAGAAAAAGTGATCCCAAATATCCCTCCCAGGGCATTTGAGGGTCATTTCGGAATGATTTTGGTGACTTCCTGGGGGCCCTCAAGAGGATATTTGGGGTTAATTTCGGGATGGTCTTGGGAAATCACTCGGAATTTTCCCGGGGTTATTTGTGGGTCATTTCGGGTTAATTTTTGGACGCCCTCGGGGTCTTCCTGGAATAATTTGGTGGTAATTTCACCGCCTTCCTCGGATACCTCCCAAAGTACTTTTTTTTTGAAGCCTTTCGGGATGATTTAGGAGACTCTCTTGGGGTCCTCTCAGGATGATTTTTGGGGACCCCCTTGGGGGTCATTTCGGAGTGGCTTTTGGAGTCCTTGGGATCTTCCTGAGGTCATTAAGGGGGTCATTTTGTGATGACTTCAGGGACTCTATCGGGGTCCTTCTGTAGTAAATTCGGGATAATTTTTGGGCCTCAATCGGGATCCTCCCAGATCATTTGGGGATCACTTCGGATCGTTGAGGAGTAATTTCGACGTCTTCGTGGGGTCATTTGCGATAACTTTGAGGTCTCCCAGGGCCACCTGGGGTTCACTTCAGGGTCATTGGGGGGCATTCCAGGATAGCTTTTTGGAGTCTCTCGAGATCTTCTCG
The DNA here is from genome assembly GCF_040869045.1 of Eurosta solidaginis. NCBI lineage: Eukaryota > Metazoa > Arthropoda > Insecta > Diptera > Tephritidae > Eurosta > Eurosta solidaginis. The sequence goes on along the minus strand of NC_090322.1, from coordinate 171,181,537 downwards.
GGGTCAAGTAGGTATCACTACGTGGTAGTTGGGAGATCTTTTCGGGTTTCTCCCAGGTTCATTTGGCGATCATTTCGGGATGATTTTGGGGATTCCCTATGGATCCTCCAAGGGTGATTTGGGCGTCTCTTCGGAAAAAATTGTATTATCTATTTTTCTGCATATAACTATGTTTCACATCTGCCAGTCGTCCCGTGACGTCTCCACTATTTACATTTCATGAACTTTTTTCTGATATTTGCGATAGATATAAATTTACAGAAATATCGGTTGGGTTACTCCCTAATGCGATTGATTTTATCAGATTTTTTCTTTCAGTGTAATACAAACAGTGCAAATACTTACACAAATACTCGCCAAAGCAACAAATTAAATGCCAGCTAATTATTATGTTGCTACTTTTGGTTAATATAATTTTTTAGCGCATACAATTTTATCAAGCTAATGAGCACTTGCACCGGTGCGTGTACAAATGTCAAATGCACATCACAGGTGTACATTTAATTGTCCGCATTAAACAAAGGGAAAGGTTATATAGCTTCAAACAATGGAAAAGCGCAAAAATAAATGCAAACTGAAAGCATAGCAACCAGCAAAACCTATATGTAATCAAATTCCAATTACTGCAAAAAGCTCGAATCAAACCCACAATGGTCAGGCTACTTAAAAATTTGTATTGTTTCTTGTACGACATGACAATCGTTAGAGTTTTTTCTATTACATATACGCACATTAAGCTTCTGAAATACAAAACAGCATCCCACTCAGCATTTGGATGATTAAATTTTGAATTGCCCTACATATAAATAAAATTTGATTACTCTTTCTTACTAAATAATGAGTTATCATACAACTGAACAAAAGAAATAATCAAATTTGAATACTTTTGATGATCAAAAACTGAAAAGCATTTTTCGATCACTTTTTGGAATCATTTTTGAAGTCCTTTGATGACTAAATTTTAATATTTAATAAAAACCAACAAAAAGAATAATCAAAAACGCTTACCTTTGATGATCAAAAACTGAATATAGTTTTTCAATCACATTTTGGAATCATATTTGAATCAAATGTGTTTACTCTAGGCGATTAAAAATTTATAATCATTTTTAATTCAGCTTTCTGAATCTTTTCTGACTATAATTGTTGACTGAATAATGAATTTTATACTTGTTAAAATTTTACTTTTCATTGAAAATCTTTTTTTTTCACATACACACATTTTTGCAATTATGAAGTTCAAAAAAAAATATGTATATAAAATTTGTATTATTAAGACATTCTTCAAGACAATGTAATGCAAATGCTGCTCGTGCCCGAAGATTTGCCCAACCATTTCTCCACCTTCGGCTTCCCAGAAAATACATAATACATAGTTGGACAATACAAAAGTTGTGAGCTATTTGAACCCAAGGTAAGTGAAACTCTCTTGACAGATGTCCATGTATATGTCTTCAACATCCCGTACCGTATCGTATTTTAAGATATTGACGATCGTAGGTGATGTTGGATGTTGTTGTCGCAGGTGTATATCGGTCAAGTTTGTTTACGAGTTACCTACCTGTGGTTCAAATAGCTCACTTCCTCATGCTTTCTTCCCCTGATGAAATAAAATTTTTATGTAGTATCTTATTTTCAATGAGATATGAAGAATAAATGCATCAGAATCGCATTCAAAAATGATTCAAAAATCTCACCCAAACGATTGAAATATGTTCACGAATATGATCAGAAAATTACTGTGAAAAGTAGTCAAATATTACTCTAAAACAATTAAAGCTCGATTTTACAATGATATCAAATATGAATAAAAAGCGAATAATCACATTTATGGTACATTTTTCTCCCGACGATGCATTAATTTTCGAACAGAAAATGCTCTAAATTTGAACGTTTTTAATCATCTTGGGGTATGATATTTAAATATTTTTTGATCAAAAAATGCTGCCTGGGATATATTAGGATTACTAGCAGACCCGGCAGACGTTGTTCGGCCTAGTTTTTACCTCTTACTCTCCCTTCCCCTCCGTTCCCCTCTCTAGCACTTTTCCTTATCTTTTTATCCATCCTTCCTTCTGCCTTTTTTTTCTGCGTCCCTTTGTCCCTCTCTATCTTTTCCCTCACTTCTTTTCCGCTCCATCTACCCATATCTCTCTATCTTCGTCTAAATCTATCTCTTTTACTTTTCATCTTTTCTCTTATCTCTAGTTCTTCTCCACCCCTTGCTCCTAGTCCCAGTCGCAGTTCCAGTCCAATTCCGAATCTCAGTCCCAGTCCCAGTCGGTCCGTGCTCCATTTCCCGAAAAAAGTGTCATGAATACTAATCTAGGCAAGGGACTACCTATATGCCCAATTTCAGCCAAATCGAATAGAATCGGTCCCTGGTCCACTTTCCGGAAAGAACCGAATATCACAATAAAAAATACTTTCTATAAAGTTTTCATCAACAGCTTTCATTTGACATCCATTTTGTATAAACACATTCTAGGGGTATTCAGGTTCACGTTTTGGCTAGACCCTAGTCACCCAAGGGTACGAAAAATTACCGTGTACTAAAGCACTTAACAACAGCTATCATTTGATATCGATAGGTTATAAACACATGCTTGGGGTACCCGTGTCCAGGCTTTGGTCTATATCTCGAGATAACATAGCGAGAATAAAGTATGCCGAGAGACTTCCGTGGGGGAAACTATATAAGCATGTGCAATTTTTAAGTTATTAAGTTTTGTAGTTTAGGCGCCATTACATGACATTACTAAACAACATACAGACATTCTCATATACAGATATGTATATAGATTGACCCTGCGTATTATACTGACCTGATATCACACAATTCATCATTCCTGAACAAAAAAAAACTTAGGAATTATTTTGGTCTTTGTGTAACTAGGCTCACCAGTTATTCCTTATAGATTCATGCCAACTGGAAGCACAATACAAGTTCAAGTCTCCATTCATCTGAACCACCCAGACTTTTTTTCATTCCCGTATGACATGAGCACATAAAGTTAATACAGGCTATCCTTAAACATTTCTCGGTACGTCATTGGCTTCGCGGACATGATCATACGTCTTCCACAGAAATTTTCTCTTGAATACTCTAAGAGCCATCTTCTCTCGACGAGGCCTGATCAGGCTATATAGATATAGGAGAGGATTTCACTTTGGAATGGCCACTTGCTACAAAGAACAGGTTTATCTTCACAGTCCTTTCTCCCTTTTCGGCTTACGAAACTTGACATTATAGTGGACTAAATACATAGCCATAGTCTTTATGACATGAACAATATATGTAGATAAAAACACAACTAGATGTATACGTCATTTGCAGCACCCAGCCGGCTTTCAACTGAAATTTTTGTAATGTGTAGGAATCTTTTCTTACGGTTTCTCTACACCATCCAGAATGTAAGATTAAGGAAAGCGTAGTCTTTGGAAGTGGTATGCTGTATGTGAGAATATAGAATAGCCGTGTTTTTTAACACGCGTATATCCGTTTACGCTTAAACTTTATATTGACTGCTAAGAGACAAACTATAAATACACCTCTGAAATTGCTGCGCATAAATTTTGTCCTACTAAATTTCAATACGCATTATACTCAGATGTAACTGAAATATGTGTCTTTGTTTCACCCTGTACACTAATTCTATGTATTATATGTGTGTCCACAATTCATCGCAACTGATTCAGCTATATGTTATACCCTATGGCCATCAGAGCGTTGCGTCTCCGCTTTTCGGTACACCCTGTTGCTGTAGCTAGTTGTTTTACCACAGCCGCTAGATGGGTCTCCTAAGCATTATCTAAGCGAAGATAGGCGTTTTTTAACACGCGCAAACGAAACGTATACGCGCGTGTTAAAAAACACGGCTAATGTAAGCGTAATACACTTACCCAATGTGGGAAAAATGTACGTGGTAGGGTGGATGCGAGGGAGATCAAATAGCAAATTAGGCATTGTCAACGAAGTGTTAATGGTTTGTTAACGATTAGTTATCGGTAATGAACAATTTTTTATTAATGAGTTATTGGCTTTAAGGAAAGTGGTCGATTTATTATTGAAATGTTATCGATTAGCTTTAAAAAAGTTATCAATTTCTACCTATATGCTATCAAGAAAATTTCGACTTATCGATTATTATTCTAGAAGCTATCAATGTCAAAGTTTCAATTTTTTATCAAAATAATATCGATAATTTATTGAAAAGGTGTGGATAGTTTATCAAAAATCTATCGATTTGTTATCACTTATTTATCGAAAAGTTATCGATTTATCTATCGAAAAGCTGCCGGCATACTATCAAGAGTTAATCCATTTTTATCGAAAAGTTGTGGATATTTTATCAAAGGCATACCGATTTACTGTAGAAAAGTGATCGATATGTTTAAAAAAAGTTATCGAATCATTTATCGATAAGTTATCGATATGTTATCATAAAGTTGTCGATTTGGTATCGAAAAGTTATGGGTTTCTCATCGTAGTGTTAGAAATTTGCTATCAGCTTGTTATCGGTTTGTTCGATAGAGCTTCAAGACAATGACACATCTGTGGCCAGTCCTTTGACTAGCCGATAAAAACCAATAAAAGGGCGATGACTAGGCTATGAAAAATATAACTCGACAAAATTCAACTTGATACCAAGTCTATAATAAAAGAATAGGGCTTGTTGGTAGCGATTTCTTCCGATAAAAAGTCGACGAAGCTCTACTCCAAAACACCGCAATTATTTTCTCTTGTGAAGTTACATATCTCTGTTGTAATTGAACTTCAACACCTGGGCGAGCTCCAGTTGATTTAAAAACATTATTTTTCTGGACGTAGACCTGTATGCATATACATCGAAATTCAGGAGTACTAGGTACTCGTGCTTTTTTCCTACACTGCGCGAAATTCTTATCGGACAAGTGGTTTTTCTTTATTCACTGGAAGCCGATGGTGGCGGAAGTATGTAGTGAATGAGCAATGCATCACCACTGATCAGTTCCATCACCACTGATCGGTTCCACCACCAGTTAAAATGATTGCTCGTATTGTTATTTTTGTGGTTATGTTAACGATAAAGACACTCCCCGAATGTTTTGGGGAGTACTATCGATGTTGATCGTCCTTTGCCGGATATAGATTCCATACGTTCCGATAACAAAGCTCCATTAAGTTACTAGCCCGACCATCTCGGAAACGATTAATATGACCACATTTAACCTTCTATGTTCCATTAGGAATTTGGGGTCGCCAGAGCCTCTCCTTCTAAATATGTGTATGAAACATTCATATTAGTAACAGAATTCCCCTCGCGTAGGTCAGGTTGACAATTGGGTTGCGGAAGCTTTGAAGCTAGAAAGCTTTGTAGTGTGCTTATTAACCACTTGAATCCCAATGATTGCTCATAACAAGAGGGCGTGAAAGCCGAGTGGAATAATCAAAAGTCTCTCTTTTGTAACCAGCTTTTCGATGGCAAACTTTCCTTTGGTCAATGCGTGCATTTAATTCGGAAACAATCTATCCCCTATTAAAAACTGTGCAACCATTTTGATTTCTAATCGCACATAATATTTTAAAATCGTGCTATTCATTTGAATATTTGACAAACAAACTTAAATGCAAATTTGATTTCCCTCTATTCGAAATAAATACATATATGTATGACCTTTAATATTTTACTTTCAAACTTATTTTTATGCCATTATAAACTTTTAACGATTTTTCATATCAATGAATTGTTCAAGTTAGCAAAACCTTTATATTCAACAATTGAGTTATAAACTTAGAGTGTACCCACCTGAAATAAATAAAGAAAACCTAGCATCTTAGATTGAAGATTAAATAAAAAATGCTTCACCCAAAAAGCTGGTGTGAGTACAAACAAGTAAGAAAGACTAAGTTCGGGTAAACTCGAACATTACATACCCAGGTGTGCACTTGAAACGCTGTTGTTTTTTGCTTTTTGTGGTTAGTAGTGTTATAAGGCTGAGTAATAAGACCTTTAGGAAAATTGGGCATGGTCTTTAAACATCTCTGATTATCTTCACTCAGTCTATATAATTTGGCAAGGGTAGTGTTTCGGCCAAATTTCAATGAAATATCTTTAACGACGTTTGATTTACGGCTTAATAAACTTCAGAATTTTCTTCTTTTAAATGTGGGTGGTTCCAAGCCCATATTCCCAAATTTTTTTGAAATTTATGATTTGCGTCATAAAGCCAATCTACCTACCAAATTTCATTGGCTTAGCGGTATTCGTTTTTGAATTATCTCATTTTTTCTATTTTCGATATCGAAAAGTGGGCATGATTATCGTCCGATTGCGCTCTGGGTCCAGATAAGCTGGTAAACCTAATTTGATGAAAATATCTCAATATTTGCCCAAGTTATCGTGTTAACAGATGGGCAGACCGCAGCAGGAATGCCTACCGAAAGAGGTGACTAATATAAACAAATAATTCAAGGCGCTGTGTAGTGCAATCCTTTAGTGAGTTTGCCAGCGCAATTTATAGGTTCTCCAACCCAATTGTCAAGCTCACTTACCCCTGACGAATCCGGTTGCTTTAGCAGCCAAGGCTATGGCGACTCCAAGCTTCTCATGGAATTCGGGGGTGGGGATGTGATGGGCTAGAAAGTTCAATGTGGTCATATCAAATTTTTCCCGAGATGGTCGGGCTTGTACCTTAATGTGCTTATTACCGGAACGTACCGGATTTATATCCGGCAAAGAACCGCCAAGTCGATAACACTACTTAAAACCTTCGGGTAGTGTCTTTATCGCTACAAAAACAAGGATAAACATGTTGAAGAAATTGAATCGTAAAAATCGTGTCAAATATTAGCAGTTAACAAAAATGGAAATGAGCTCTGCTTAAGTATAATCAAATTAATTTGGCTAACTTCTCTTTCATTTAAATTTTTTGGCAATTTCCCTTAAATTTTTTTCCTATTAATTTAATTTTATATATCAATATATTTTTGCAATCTTTGATAGTGAGCTTTTGGCCTTGATATCACTACATGCAAAAATACTCTGCAATCACAATCGCACTCAAATTGCATTTTATGCGAATTTGTTGAATTTTAATTTAACAGTCACTTCATCGAAATCGTCTGCTCAATCAATTTGTTGTAGCAATCATAAAATTTACATACAAACATTTCGAAAGGCGCTTGTCTTTTGTTGAATTGTGAATATGCCAAGAAATTAGAAAATTCATTTGGCATTGCAAATGGCCTTGCCTCTTTCGTTTCAACGAAACAAAGCAATATAAAACTGAAGACTTAAGACACGTACTCGTTTATTGCTTTAGTATTGCATTCGATGTTATTTCGGTTTGCATTTTAATTGAAATTTCTGAATTGCATGACATTTTGAATGTTAAAATTTTATTTAATTTTATTCAGTTTAATAATAAAATTATGTGAATGTAAAATGTATGTAAAAAAGGTTTGTTTCGAATCAAATTTTAATGCCATAACCAATCAAATTTAAATGTTTCCTTAAAAATTATAGAACACTTTTTGTTTAAAGTACCAAAAGATAGCATCACTGAATGCATTCGTTACAGCCACATTTCCTTCTCGATGAAGAAATCAAGGGTGGTTTGCATACCAAAGTTGGGCAAAAGGGAAAATGAACAGGCCAAATATTTCAGACCATTAAGTTTTACATCCTTCGGAAGTTCTTGATAAGGCTCCCCTCTTTCAATGGGGAAATCACATCTGCATATACAATTTACTCTGGCAGCGTCTGTTGATGTGGAAGGCGCTTTCAAAAACGTGAAACTCGACGGGATAGATTCTTCCTTCGGTAAGGCAGAAATATCAGCTAGGCTAGAGTAGCGAAAATTAGTAAGCAGATATGTAGAGGCACCCCACAAGGTGGGGCTCATTGCTAAATATTATAAAACGCGTAAAACTTGATACAAATGGTGTACGCTGATAATTTAGATATTCTTATTTTGAGGCCAATCTATTCCACGATCAGTGAAACTATGAACAAAAACTGTGGCAAACTAAGTAGGGTAGCACTGGGTTGTGGCCTTAGGCTAAAACTAGCGAAGATAGATGTGCTACTCTTCATGGCCACAAGCGGCCTTGATCCCCCTAAGCCTGCTTTCGCACTAAGATTGAAGGAACTTCTGCTGGATAGATATTCAGAAAGGGGAAGGGAGTATCCTAAGATTACTTCGGGCGGTAACATTTCGTTCGGAAACAGCTCATCATGATTGGAGAGAGAGTACGGTTCGTACTGATAATGGGACCAGGTGTAGCGCCTGGCGTCTTTTTGCAAGTTGCGGCATGTTGAAATGTGCTTCAATCAGAACTGCTTCCAATTTGGCAAACTTGCAAATCGTTCGAGGTCCGGAACATAACTAACAAGGCAACTGTTTTACCTGACAACCAATCAGCAATAAAAGCACTAGCTAAGTCAAACACAAGTTTAAAGCTAGTACGGACGTGCATACCACCTTTACACGCGCTAACCGACACCCTAGGAATATCCATTATTTGTGTTCCGTGTCATAAAGGAATCGAAATGAGGAAGAAGGCAAAGAAATGAGGAAATAACAGTCGTCGGTGTAGGCATAACCCTACGCGCATCTAAGACGCAAAATCGAAATTTCTACTTTTACAATGCTTATCCAAAGTGAAAGAATTCCACGGGCTGTGCAATATCAAGAGCTACATGATCAGACTACAATGAGAGCAGGAAGGGAGTCAACTAAAAATTCGATCTTAATTCGATAAACTTAACACTGTTAACACAACAACAACAAGATAAACTTGTAGCGGTAACTGGGCTTTAGGCACACATTCGGAAATTTGGGTATTCTGCATAGTGACCTGTGCAGAAGCTGGTAAGAAGTAACTAACGAAAAGGCCTTCTGTTTAAATAACTTGCTCTAGCTAGAACATATCTTAGATCCTTTGGAACTCTCTTTATAGAACATCGTAACCTCCCTACGGACATAGCAATTCCAAGTGTTCTTAATTTTATAAACAGCTCGGGCTCGTTGTAATATACTCCAACGAGTTCTTCTGATTAGATACTTGGACTGCCTGCTGTTTATGGAATTTGGTTAAACAAGTAATTGTACTACGCGTGCTACCAGGAGCATCATCGAAAGACGGCTATAACTTGTAATTAGTTTAACTTGAGATGTTCTCTGCTATGCAGCTGAAACAATTGTAAATTGGGTACCGGAACATAGGGAAGAGACAGAGTATAACAAAAATGTCGATCAATTGGAACAGGATGATGCGCCTATCGATCGATATGCGTATTAGATGTGAAAAACCATTCGGGAGGAATAAAAATAACATGAGCTGCATATGATCAATCAATCAGCAAAAATCTCTAACAATTTACATAACTTTTATGATATTAGTATAACATAACTGCGTCGATTTGTTAGAAGAGGAGAATTCAGGACCATCAGGCGTCTCCTAACCCTGGGGTGACGGTTCAAATAAGGCCAAGTCAGTGAAAACAGATAAAGGAAATGCGAGCTCGCGAAACTATCATTCCAGCTATTAATAAGATGGGTACACCAATGCTTCTAGCATTTGACTAGTTGATGCAGTTTTCTCATAAAGTAGCTCCTTTTGCAAAGCTGTAATTTTCTGATTGGTAATTGAACAAATTTTGGTAGCACTATGGGCACATTCAGTCTATGTAAGGCGCTACCACTTCAATCTCACACAATCTAAGAGCTCAATGAATACATTTCCCACCCGTGAATGAATGCCTCATCTGCCATGTTGTCACCATTGTTACAACCACGCATAAGTGCTCTTCCGCCTTATTAATTTGCGGTAGCAGCAAAATAATCATTTGGCAGGCCAAAGCACAATTACAAGATCATCAGTGCGACTCTTGACATCGTGGAATGACATGTTGTAACAGGAACTACGCTAACTTTGCTACAGACTAATACTTCCGAATCAACTTCTTTTGCTCTTGTGTTTCTAATATCTCAACGAGAATACCACACAATGTGGTAATTATATTTAAAAAAAATACAGTTAACTGTGCACTGATAATGCAGGCCTTGCGTCACGAACGACCAGAAAAATATGTAAATGAGAAAGTAGTCATAGAGGTACAACTAAGAGTGTGTGTGTATATATGTATGTGTGCTGAATATAAGCTTAGAACAAAATACTTATGCATCTTTAATTGCGTGCAAACACGTCAGGCTCAAATCAACAATGATATATTTATGTAAGTAAGCAGCTGCAGTAAAATGCACTCTAGCAATCACAATTGCAGCATTTACTGTTTTATTTTAAAGAATTCAGATAGCGCAGAGATTATTCGCCTCTAACTATTAAAACTATTTTAATTTTATTTTTCATGACAAACAAGTAAACAGTTATCACCCTTGCCTGCCCACTATTTTACGCTTCCGGGGTAAGTCTAGCTTTTTTGTGCAGTGTCATGTGACTTGTACATAACCTTCGGCACTCTGCAGCCCCACCCATGATTTCACGCCTTTCCTACTTGATTGATCATCCCCAACACCCACGTTATTATAATCTCAGCTGATCTAAAGTCTATGGTAATTACTTCGAGGGTTGCGCCCTTATTTGCAGCTCTTACATCATTTTTTTGCCATCTACTAAATGCCCTGGAACCCAGAAAAAATGTATGTTGTCTAATAGAAACCAGACTGTCGAAACACTGGACTCATAACTAAAAAGTAAGATTTCCTATGATACTAGAACCGACATTAGACGAAAACACTCAATAAAAACAGTGAAATGAAATGTTGAAACATCGAGCCATTCTTGCGGAAAAGTACTTGATGCAGCACCGCTCCCAGGTAAAATAATGGACATCTTCGTAAGCACTGTAATGACACTGCTATCTTAGAACACAGATCGCTTACCCCCAGCGGGTAGGACGCTTAGAATATACCCGCGGTAGGTATCCCTGTCGTGAGAGATGACTAAAATACCAAATTTATGCAAGGGGTTGTGTAACGCAACCCTTTCAAGGGGTTGCCAGCACAATTTATAGCTTCTCCTACACAATTGTCAACCTCACCTGCCCGTGGCGAACCCTATTCCTTTAGCAGCCGAGCCTCTGGCGATCCCAAATCCTTCATAAATCTAGGGGAAAAGAGGGCGGTAAGGCCTAGACGGTTTCATGTGGTCATACGAAATCGTTCCCGAGATGGTCGGGCTAGTACCTTAAGGGTGCTTGTTACCGGAACGTACCAGATCTCTATCCGGAAAAGGACAATCAACATCAATATCACTCTCACCTTCGGGGAGTGTTATTATCGCTACAACAACAACAAGAACCCAGAGGCTTGGTCTGAAGAACCATTAACATGCCCCAAGCCTTATCTAAAAATAACCCGTAAACTATTTTGCTGGGTTGTGCCCCGGGAACCCTATTAAAAACATAATTGTAATGTGAAACCAACGCCTGAAGAATCAGTCTTCGCTATAGTCTTACATCGTTTCTTTCAGCTCCTTTTAGAGCATTTTGCTGACAGTTTCGAATGACAATCTAATTTGAAGTAGCCCAAGTATTGCTACTATACTCAACAGAAACGAGCTAAAGTTGTGTGGCCCATAGTTTAGAGTATTTAGCAAGTGTATCATGAGAGAGATACTAATGAGAGCAACTAGGCAAATGGTGCTCAAGGAAGAATATGCTTTGCCGGACTTTTATTAAGTCAATGAACGGTCGTCGCGCCAATCCGGAAAAATGTGCTTGGATTTGGTGGTAGCCAAACATGATGCCATAAATGAAACTGTTAGTATAATAATTAATTAATTAAGAGCGCTTACTGTAAATAGGCGATTACTTACAAAATCGTGTACATAGCATCACGGTTTTTCACCACGTCAAAAGGCCACTTTTTCAAGGCCGAGACAGGCAGATAAATATCAATATCCCACAACTTTATACACCTTTCAATATGTAACTAAATTTAAATTAAGTCAAATTGCGAGGTGCGATGTACCTGTTTTACGGAGCAAGACTGAAGTTATAAGCTGTTTTTTTTTTTTTTATGACAAGATAGACTGGATGGATCTATCTGATATAGATTGTTTGCGGTACAATTTTCACTCTAAAATCTACTTTCTATCATCAGTAAATGGTGCTTAGCCGCCTAAGCGATTTTGGCCGTTTGGTAACAAGTCTAGCCAGCTATTCCTGTTTCGCGATAACTTACGCCAATTGGGATCACCAAGGTAGTTCAAGTTTTCATCCACCTGACTCTAACAACACAGTGGAATTCTCACCCTTCCTCTGCTTATATACTGCGGTGTCGGCTGAAATACTTGAAAAGATTTTGGAAAAGGTTTTAAAATCAAAATAGCTCTTGTCAGGCCACGAGCGTTAGATAATCTGCCTCCATTCCACGTCACTTCTACCCGTCCAGCTCAAGCAGCTACAAAACTCAGCCAATTAGCAAGCAAGAGGGACTAAAGTGAGGTGCAGGGAGGGCAAGGGAAATGTTTTGAAGGGGAGTTTAGATGAGGTGGTTGAAGTAGGCTAATGCGCTTTATCATATCATATATATTATTTATAATTGCTTTTTTTATATACAGATCCCCTTTTCGCTCTTATTTGGAATCCAAATCTATAAATAAAGTTTTGGTTGTAAAGATGGGGATTCGTGCTATTAGCCGTAGTGCGTTATTAGTCGTAGTGCTTTTGTTTAGCTATATTTTATTAAAATAATTTGTTAAAAATACACGATTGTTAGCACACAAAGAAATCTATTTGTACTATGGTACTATTGTCAATATTTGATTTGAGCTAGCACTGTAAGTTTATAGATGTTTGATTGATAGAACAGCTGATTTCCGTTGATATTTGATATGAGACTTTTATTTTTGTTGCGCAAGATGCGCACGGGTCCGGCTCGTTATCCTTAAATTGTTTACGTTCCACATATATTTACGCTTATAACTACGATACAACTGCGGAAGGTTCCTCATTGAACTAGGGATGGAGCGGGATGGCCTAAATCGTTTCCGAGATAGTCGGGCTTATACTTTAGTGTCTTTATCGCTACAACAACAACAACAACAACCACAACTATGGCCACTTCTACAACCATAACTGCTGCTATGGATATGACTACGAACATAACTACGATATTTCACAAGACAAAGGAAAAATAGGAAATGTAAAAAAGATGGAAAAGGAAGGAAAAGAATAGCATAACAACAAATGTTGATAATGATGTGGATGACAGTGACGATTTTTATGGCTATTCTCATGTTTGTGAAGTCAAATGAAGGAGAAGAAAGTGAAGGAAGAGAAAGGAAAGACAAGAAAAGGTAAGGAAAAGAAAAAAGTTAAAAAAGGGAAAGGAACTAAATGAGAGAAAAAAAGAACAGGCGGGGAGAGAGAAAAAGGGGATCTGAATCAAAAACGAAAGCCGAAAACGGACGGCGTGTTATCAATTTTTTATCAAAGAACTTAATTTTCGATGAGTTATCGGTTTTTTATACTTCTGTTATCGGCGAGATATAGACGAGTTATCGGTTTGATATTGAAGAGTTATAAATGTGCCATCGAAAGCAAAGATTATCCTGTGTGAATTGTTATTCATTGATATGTTAAAATATATTTATTGATTTACTGTAGAAAAGTTTACTATTGTTTATCACAGAGGCCGCCGTGGTATGATGGTAGCGTGCTCCGTCTACCACACCGAAGCTCCTACGTTCCAGCCCAGGTCAAAGCAACATCGAAAATTTAGAGAAAATTTTTTTCCATTAGAATAAAGTTTTTCCAAGCGCGGTCGCCCTCGACAGATGCTATTCAAAGTCGGCATAAAACATGTAGGTCCCGCCTCGCCAATTTGTAGGAAAAATTAAAAGGATCACGTCACAAATTGGAAGAGAAAGTCGGCCTAAAACTCTCCGGAGGTTATCTCGCTTTGCATTTATTTTCTATTTTTATTGATAAGTCATCAAAAATGTATCGATTCCCTACTGAAAAACTATAGACTTTTTATCAAAAAGTCATCCATTATATAAAGAAATGTTATCGGTTTGTTATCCATCTGTTATCGATTTGTTATCAAAAATTTATCAACGTGTTATCAGCTTTAACCTGTCGATAACTCCCGGATATGAAATCAATAATGAGTCGAAGATTCGGCGATAATATAGCGACAACTCGACTATAATAATTCGGTATCGATAACACGCAGATATTAAAAAAATAAATTGTTCATATTGGCTATAAGAAGCTGAAGAAACTCTTCTCAACTTCAGTCACTTAAAAACCTTCGCTCTTTGGACGTCCACCTATGTGATTACATATCGAGCTTCACACGCATTTCGTACTCCCGTCTTTTTTTCATATGCGCAACTTCCATGCCCCTTACTTTAGATTGCTGTTTACACTAAGAAGGCACAACAAATATATTTAACAATATGATGTTTATACTTTATCAACCCTGGACAATTTGCGTAATGTAATAGCAACCAGGCATGTGAAATGTGAAATTCAAGATAGCCTTGAAGTATTTATTAAACTGCAAGTCGAGAAAAAAATTTTCAACACGCTTATGTGATATATTTTAACTGTTTTTCATGATTAATAATTTTTCCTGTTTATATGTTTTTTTAGTTTGTTTTGTTTCTTCTTTCTATTTTCATATGCAAATTGATTGCATCACGCAGGCAGCAATTTATGAGGCTGTAGACTTGAAGAAGCGACTGCGTAGCAGCTTCCTGTATGAAATATTAGTATATTGCAGCATCGTGTGTCCGACACGACTAGAGATTTGTAGTTTGTGTGCTCACTTGCAACATCACAGCAAAAAAGTTTTAAATGCTTCTGGAAAAAATTGATGAGCTTGTGCTTGGAAAACAACAAATCTTATTTTTTTGTCGAAAAGGTAAAAAAAAGGTAGCAAGAGTTACTTGGATAAAAAAAAATATTTGCAGATATAAAGTATACCCAATCACTCATAAAACAAAAGACTTAAGACACGAACTCTTCAAACTTTTTTACGTATAAACGTTCTATTAATTTCAAAGTAAAACGACAGTATAATAGCGTAACAAATGAATTCAATGTTGCTTTATACCTTTGTGAAAATATATACATAACTTTACATATGTACATTAGGGTGACCCTTATTTTCCAAAGTGGCCCGATTCTCGATCTTAAAGTTAAAATTACAAAAATGTTTAGCTCAATCAATTTGACTTTCACGACGTGCAAGTTTCAAAATGCTTTCGGCTTCTGTTTGATTTTAAGAATTTTTTTCGTGACGGGTGTTGGTCATTTTCTTCTATACAATGAATGACGCTAGGAAACAGGAAAGGAAATATGAAAGTAATAAGAAAATTCATAGGAAATCCCAAGTTACAACTAAGTGACATAACATCACCTAAGCTTGAAGTCTGACAGAACTTTGAAGTGCCCATTGTGGACAGAACCCACTGAGAAACAGGGAATTCTTATAATCCCTGACTCAGAGGTTCTTGGGTGGATTGAAATTCGAAGGCAGAACGGGAGATGCCATCTTTGGACCGAAGTTCAAGAAATCGATACCAATGGAATGGTACTCCACCATATTTCAGGCAGAAATCCATGCAATAGAAGTTTGTGGTAGAGAATGTCTACGGAAAGACTCAACCTCGAACAGCATCTACATTATATCGGACAGCCAGGCGGCCCAGCGTGCCTTGCAATCCTACTTAATTACATCTAAGCTAGTGGATAACTGCATTGAAATCCTTAATGACCTGGAAGCTAAAAGAAGGTTTTGTTCAGATGGGTTCCCGGGCATCAGCGAAATGAGGGTATTAAACATGCGAATGACCTTGCCAAGCAGGATGCTACTGCAGCATTCTGTGGTCCAAAAATCTTATGCACAGGGCAAAGACAGCCCAAACTGTTTATACATCCGGCAACGAAAGTATCAGTCAAACTCATTTATCTAAGCAGGGAGGACCTACGAACTCTAACTGGTTACTATACAGGACACTGTTGTGTATGATATCACCTAACTAAGCTAAATCTATCCGATACTCAAATTTGTCGTTTCTGTGAGCTGCAGGATGAAACGCTGGTTCACATTCTCTGCGAATGCGTCGCTCTGGCAAAGCAGAGACTCCCCCATCTAGGTGGTGTGACTCTTAATACCCTTGTGGTATGGAGTACAAATCCTGAGGAGGTACTTAGATACATTAAAGACCTCCACATACAAAATTAGGTTGAAAGGTAATGCACAATAGATCTTCACAAAGCGCGCAGTGCTTCCAGGCCTAATAATAATAATAATAATGAATGAAAAAAAACTTTTTTATTTAAATTATGTTTTAGTCTGTAGCTCTGTTATTAATCTAAGATTGTAGGAATTTTAATAAAAGACATAAAACTTGCTTTGAAAAGGAGTAAACATTTCTAGGATAAAGTATTATGAACACTTCAAATGTTAAAGTTCTTCCTTTTTCAGGACTTCAAGTTACTCGAACAACCTCGTACTCTAAATATATTGGCATAAGACTTCGTATATATCCGTTTATGCGCTATTCGCATTTTCCTAGGTGGCGAAATTTAAAATCCAAAAGAGTCACCCTAATGTACATACGCACATTAAAAATGCAAAAAAGCGAAAAACAAAATTTCGCGCTATCAAATCTGGTGCGCATCCAATCGAGTTCAATGACTTCAGAAAAAAAATTGCTAAAATTAACAAAATCCAGACCCAAGAGTATTCCAAGTAACTAAGTAAAAAATGCTCAAAACTTACATTTAGTACATACGCATTTAAATTAAAAAGCATAAAAAAGCTCTTTATACAAAAAAGGGTGTCTCATGTAAATAACATGTTTGAATAAATTTATTTTGCTTTGTTTTCAATTCGATTTGTATGGCCAGCTCAAGCACTGGAAACTATTTATTGCCAGCGGCATATTTGTGAATTATAAATTTGTAAAGCGAGATTTCAGTTATTGTAAAAAAAATATATAAATATTTGGTTTTATTAAATGCTCAATTAAATTTTTGGAATTCATAAATTTTACGCATTACGTAATGGAATTACTTCATTTTCACAATGGGGGCTAATGCGTAATTAAAATTACTTCAAGAGTCAATGACCGTAACTTTGGTAAAGTAACACACTTTCCTTCGGTTTATTTTAAGTAGTATTTTGTTGTTGTTTATTATTATACTCAGTTGAGCAGAGCTCACAGGGTATATTAACTTTGATTGCATAACGGTTGGTTGTACAGGTATAAAGGAATCGAGATAGATATAGACTTCCATATATCAAAATCATCAGTATCGAAAAAAAATTCGATTGAACCATGTCAGTCCGTCCGTCCGCCCGTCCGTCCATCCGTCTGTCCGTTAACACGATAACTTGAGTAAATTTTGAGGTATCTTGATGAAATTTGGTATATAGGTTCCTGGGCACTCATCTCAGATCGCTATTTAAAATGAACGATATCGGACAATAACCACGCCCACTTTTTCGATATCATTACTCATTAACACTTTTCATTTGATACCCATATCGTACAAAAAAATTCTAGAGTCACCCCTGGCCCACCTTTATGGCGATATCTCGAAAAGGCATCCACCTATAGAACTAAGGCCCACTCCCTTTTAAAATACTCATTAACACATTTTATTTGATACCCATATCGTACAAACAAATTCTAGAATCACCCCTGGTCCACCTTTATGGCGATATCACGAAAAGGCGTCCACCTATAGAATTATGGCCCAAACCCTTTTAAAATACTCATTAACACCTTTCATTTGATACCCATATCGTACACAAAAATTCTAGAGTCACCCCTGGCCCACCTTGATGGCGATATCTCGAAAGGGCATCCACCTATAGAACTAAGGCCCACTCCCTTTTAAAATACTCTTTAGCGCCTTTCATTTGATACCCATATCGTACAAACAATTTCTAGATTTACCCCTGGTCTACCTTTATGGCGATATCTCGAAAGGGCATCCACCTATAGAACTAAGGCCCACTCCCTTTTAAAATACTCATTAACACATTTTATTTGATACCCATATCGTACAAACAAATTCTAGAATCACCCCTGGTCCACCTTTATGGCGATATCACGAAAAGGCGTCCACCTATAGAATTATGGCCCAAACCCTTTTAAAATACTCATTAACACCTTTCATTTGATACCCATATCGTACACAAAAATTCTAGAGTCACCCCTGGCCCACCTTGATGGCGATATCTCGAAAGGGCATCCACCTATAGAACTAAGGCCCACTCCCTTTTAAAATACTCTTTAGCGCCTTTCATTTGATACCCATATCGTACAAACAAAATCTAGATTTACCCCTGGTCTACCTTTATGGCGATATCTCGAAAGGGCATCCACCTATAGAACTAAGGCCCACTCCCTTTTAAAATACTCATTAACACATTTTATTTGATACCCATATCGTACAAACAAATTCTAGAGTCACCCCTGGTCTACCTTTATGGCGATATCTCGAAAAAGCATCCACCTATAGAACTAAGGCCCACTCCCTTTTAAAATACTCATTAACACATTTTATTTGATACCCATATCGTACAAACAAATTCTAGAATCACCCCTGGTCCACCTTTATGGCGATATCACGAAAAGGCGTCCACCTATAGAATTATGGCCCAAACCCTTTTAAAATACTCATTAACACCTTTCGTTTGATACCCATATCGTACACAAAAATTCTAGAGTCACCCCTGGCCCACCTTGATGGCGATATCTCGAAAGGGCATCCACCTATAGAACTAAGGCCCACTCCCTTTTAAAATACTCTTTAGCGCCTTTCATTTGATACCCATATCGTACAAACAAATTCTAGATTTACCCCTGGTCTACCTTTATGGCGATATCTCGAAAGGGCATCCACCTATAGAACTAAGGCCCACTCCCTTTTAAAATACTCATTAACGCCTTTCATTTGATACCCATATCGTACAAAAAATTCTAGAGTCACCCCTGGTCTACCTTTATGGAGATATCTCGAAAAGGCGTCCACCTATAGAACTAAGACCCACGCCCTTTTAAAATACTCATTAACACCTTTCATTTGATACCCATATCGTACAAACAAATTCTAGAATCACCCCTGGTCCACCTTTATGGCGATATCACGAAAAGGCGTCCACCTATAGAACTATGGCCCAAACCCTTTTAAAATACTCATTAACACCTTTCATTTGATACCCATATCGTAAACAAAAATTCTAGAGTCACCCCTGGCCCACCTTGATGGCGATATCTCGGAAGGGCATCCACCTATAGAACTAAGGCCCACTTCCTTTTAAAATACTCTTTAGCGCCTTTCATTTGATACCCATATCGTACAAACAAATTCTAGATTTACCCCTGGTCTACCTTTATGGAGATATCTCGAAAAGGCGTCCACCTGTAGAACTAAGACCCACGCCCTTTTAAAATACTCATTAACACCTTTCATTTGATACCCATATCGTACAAACAAATTCCACCTTTATGGCGATATCTCGAAAAGGCGTCCACCTATAGAACTAAAGCCCAAACCCTTTTAAAATACTCATTAGCACCTTTCATTTGATACCCATATTATACAAACGCATTCTAGAGTCACCCCTGGTCCACGTTTATGGCGATATCCCGAAAAGGCGTCCACCCATAGAACAAAGGCCCACTCCCTTTTAAAACACTTATTACACTTTTCGTTTGACACCCATATTGTACAAACGCATTCTAGAGTCAACCCAGGTCCACTTTTATAACGATATTCCGAAATGCGTCCACCTATAGAACTTAGGCCCAATCCCTTTTAAAATACTCATTAACACCTTTCATTTGATACCCATATAGTACAAACAAATTCTAGTCACCCCTGGTCCACGTTTATGGCGATATCTCGAAAAGACGTCCACCTATAGAACTAAGGTCCACTCCCTTTTAAAATACTCATTAACACATTTTATTTGATACCCATATCGTACAAACAAATTCTCGAGTCAGGCCTGGTCCACCTTTATGGCGATATCCCTAAATGGCGTCCATCTACAGATCTATGGCCCACTTCCTCTTAAAATACTCTTTAGCGCCTTTCATTTGATACCCATATCGTACAAACAAATTCTAGATTTACCCCTGGTCTACCTTTATGGAGATATCTCGAAAAGGCGTCCACCTGTAGAACTAAGACCCACGCCCTTTTAAAATACTCATTAACACCTTTCATTTGATACCCATATCGTACAAACAAATTCCACCTTTATGGCGATATCTCGAAAAGGCGTCCACCTATAGAACTAAAGCCCAAACCCTTTTAAAATACTCTTTAGCGCCTTTCATTTGATACCCATATCGTACAAACAAATTCTAGATTTACCCCTGGTCTACCTTTATGGAGATATCTCGAAAAGGCGTCCACCTGTAGAACTAAGACCCACGCCCTTTTAAAATACTCATTAACACCTTTCATTTGATACCCATATCGTACAAACAAATTCCACCTTTATGGCGATATCTCGAAAAGGCGTCCACCTATAGAACTAAAGCCCAAACCCTTTTAAAATACTCATTAGCACCTTTCATTTGATACCCATATTATACAAACGCATTCTAGAGTCACCCCTGGTCCACGTTTATGGCGATATCCCGAAAAGGCGTCCACCCATAGAACAAAGGCCCACTCCCTTTTAAAACACTTATTACACTTTTCGTTTGACACCCATATTGTACAAACGCATTCTAGAGTCAACCCAGGTCCACTTTTATAACGATATTCCGAAATGCGTCCACCTATAGAACTTAGGCCCAATCCCTTTTAAAATACTCATTAACACCTTTCATTTGATACCCATATAGTACAAACAAATTCTAGTCACCCCTGGTCCACGTTTATGGCGATATCTCGAAAAGACGTCCACCTATAGAACTAAGGTCCACTCCCTTTTAAAATACTCATTAACACATTTTATTTGATACCCATATCGTACAAACAAATTCTAGAGTCACCCCTGGTCCACGTTTATGGCGATATCCCGAAAAGGCGTCCACCCATAGAACAAAGGCCCACTCCCTTTTAAAACACTTATTACACTTTTCGTTTGACACCCATATTGTACAAACGCATTCTAGAGTCAACCCAGGTCCACTTTTATAACGATATTCCGAAATGCGTCCACCTATAGAACTTAGGCCCAATCCCTTTTAAAATACTCATTAACACCTTTCATTTGATACCCATATAGTACAAACAAATTCTAGTCACCCCTGGTCCACGTTTATGGCGATATCTCGAAAAGACGTCCACCTATAGAACTAAGGTCCACTCCCTTTTAAAATACTCATTAACACATTTCATTTGATACCCATATCGTACAAACAAATTCTCGAGTCAGGCCTGGTCCACCTTTATGGCGATATCCCTAAATGGCGTCCATCTACAGATCTATGGCCCACTTCCTCTTAAAATACTCTTTAATAACTTCCATTTGATACACATGTAATACAAACACATTCCAGGGTTACCCTAGGTTCCTTTTACAACATGGTGATTTCCCTTACTTTGTCTCCACAGCTCTCAACTGAGTATGTAATGTTCGGTTACACCCGAACTTAGCCTTGCTTACTTGTTTTTATTTGTTCTGCTTACATTTTGTTGTAGTTGCCAAGAAATGGTGTTAAGTGCTGATTGTGCGTTCAATTGGAACAAAGTGTCACGGTTAGTAATCAGATGCGAGTGCATTAAGAAATAATTAGTTGTTTCTTTTTTTATAAAATCAATTATATTCAGACCTATATACGTAGTATGAACATACATATGTATGTATATATTTATGGTTACACGTATGAATATACGTGCACAGACTTTGTCAAATATTATGAATGCGGGATGAGTCGCAAAGGGGTATGCGACCAATGCCAGCTTTGATCTCTTTGTATGTGTTGAACTGTTCCCTTTTGTTTGAGCATGTCCTGTGAAGAGACTAATTGTTCCAATTTATACCCGAAAGGGATCGATAGGACCAATCCTCTTTGTACCCATATGGGAACATAAGAAGACTAGTCCATTTTCAGTTCTATAAGGACTCAAATAGGGCCCAGGCGCATTTTTCATGTCAGAAACACAATCGAAGGGTTTGCCAAGCCACAAAATCTATTTGATGTAAATTGTTTCGCCCGCTTTTCCAAATGGAATAAAAGTATTCTCCGAAATTGTAACCCCCTACTCCGCCGTAGTCGTTAAGTCCTAGTAATTTAGGTTCGGTATAGGGCTCCGCATTTTCCTTACATAATTCGATTCAATCATCTGTAATCGTTTTTATTTTACTTCGTCGTTCTTTTTTTTTAATATTTCTTAAAGTGGGCTACATAGATATCAAACTGACTAATACCAACTGCACCCGAAAGGGACTATAGAGGATCAATTATGTCCAAATGTAGACAAAAGAAATCAATGGGAGATCAATCTCTTTAGGGATTAATCGGACGATTTTTTGCAGGGTTGGCTCAGGTTTTACTCGTAGTGGGCAGATCTACCTTAGGGCGCATATCATCTACTATAGTGGGTTCGTCTTTTGTTAGTGAAGTATGTTGGGTTTGTTTCTTAAGTCTTTTGTTTATAAAGTGAATTCAGGTTCGTTTCTTAAGTCTTTTGGTATTCAATGAAATTAGGTATTTTGCTATATAAACAGTTGGAATTGCTAACGTAAATTTTAATTAATACTGCTTAATTAGGAAAAACAAGTAAGAAAGTCTAAGTTTATGTGAAACCGAACATTATATATCCAGCTGTGCTTTGTGTGGTTAATAGTGTTATAAGGTTGCGTAATAATACATATATGGTTCTATTCTGAAGTCGTTTTCGTTCGAAGCAAAAAGGATACAGAGGCTACCACTAATGAATTTGAGCGAGTAAAAATGCAGTTTAACAATTGAATTATGAAAAAAATGTGCCAAATTTCGTTCGTATTGGGAGACTTTTGTTAGACTTATGGCATTAAAAGTATTTTGGACAGGGGCGGGTAACGCTCTCTTTCAAAATTTTTTTAAGTTTTGTTCTTAGCTCAACCATAACAATACTGAGGTAGAATATCAGTCAAATGTAATTAAATGCCATAAAGTTATTGTATACTTTGTTGAGGTTAGAGTAGCAGCACGATGCAAACTGGTAGAAAAGGCCTGCCTAAGTCTCCTCGGAAATGTAACGCAATTTAAATTTATTTAATTTTTCAAACAAAAAATAGTCATTAAAAAACGAAATATTTCGAAGGAAGAAAATTCCAAAGAAATATTTACCCGACTGCTGCACAACAGGTGCACTCGACACCTCAAATAACTTAATTTACATAGCAAATAAAATAAGACAAGTAGACACATGCACGTGTTAATCCCGTACATATGTTAAGATAAAATAATAAACAAATATTTGTACTTAAAATGATTGTAACCAGCGCAGCAAGCACTTAAATCACACAACGCGTGCGCGCAGGCGCAAACAAAAAATCATATATGTAGCAAAAATACATACACATTTACATGCAACACAAGTGCTTGCGCTAATTTATGCAAGCCAATTCTTTATTTACCATTTTTAGATGGTGTTTTTGTTGTTACGACCACACATTATAAGTAATTTATGTTATTCTTTTTCACCACCCAACCACGAACTTGCCACAATTCAACTTCCGTTGGCATTCAAAATTCTCATTTCTTATGAAAAAAATAAGCAGCAAAATCAAGTAAGTAAAATGGCCATAAAACTATTTCCTTCAACAAAAGAGTTGAGGCGTTAAAGCGTATTGTTTATTAGTTATTTGTTATTAGTTATGTGAAACATTTCAACTTATTTTATGCTTACTTTAGTCTATATTTTTTCAAATGTATAATTTTTTCAAGCAATTTTTAAGTGCACACTTGGTGGTTGATACAAAAGACTTAAGCAACGAACTTTGCTGCCGTTATTACTTTGCAATAACCTTGAACTAAGTTAGTTCATAATTGCAAGCACCACTTACTTAGAATTAGTAACGGTTATTAAAAATTGGTGTGAGAATACTATAAAAGAGTAAAATGTGTGAATATTCGTTACATAATAAGGGCATGGCCGAAAAAGCAAGCTTAAATTTACTTTTTTAATACTTACTTGCCAAACATGTATGAAAATATTTTGTGTGTAGCTTCATCGTTAAGATAACATTTCATGAATCTTTAACACGCTCACATACCGTTTCTATCCAAATATTGAATTGAGTACTGCTCAATAATTTGTCGTATTTTTGTATACATAGCTGTAGCTTATATACAAGTCTAGGTTCGAATAACCCATACATTCGAGACTGTGAAGCATTTGGTCTACTTTGCAACAAGCATTAACAGCAAAAACAAAGTCAGCTTAGAAATCAAACGGAGGATTACTCTTGCCAACAAGTGCTACTCTGGCAGTAAGTAGGCAAGTGCAATGTAAAGTTCTCTCTCAATGGACGAAAATCATGCTCTACAAGTCGCTTATCATACCTGTCCTGATTTATGGCTTCCGTGGATAGGTCATGTTACTCGGATGAACGAAGACGCTCCGGCAGTTTGGAAACAGAGGTAGGGGAAATCTCGACTCAGTTAAAGGAAGACAGGACCTGCCTTGGATCTCCCAACTACCTCCATATATCGCGAAACAGAATAGCGTGACTTGTTATGAAACCTTTAAAATCGCTTGATCTGTTCAGCGCCAATTAATGATGATGAGGTTCGAATAAAATTTGAAAATTCTAGAAAATAGAAAAAAACAAAGCGCTCAGCACAATACTATTATTTCTCTTTTGGTACGCAGCCAAGCTGTTGGAGGGTATTTTGCTCCTGTATCTTGCTGAAAATGATAGAAATGTAGATGCTCTTTTCTGGCTCTTCTGAGTCATATTCCACAGGGAAATGTGTGTCGAAAAGCCCCCCAAGAGACTCCTCACTATTACGGGACCATTAACCATTCTCTGTTCTTATTAGTCTCTGGAGTTTTTACTAGGTTAGGTTGCACTGGCCGGTGAATAAAAACCTCACCTTGACTGAATTCAGTACCAGGACTTTTGTTATAGAATAACTCCGTCCTCTTAGCAAATACTAGAATTTGTTTAGGATCTAGCTTAATTGCTGCCATGAGATCTGGCAACTCTGCCACTCCTAATAACTGAAGCCTTGACCTGGCGAGTGCAGGACACGAACACAGAACGTGATGAACCATTTCTTCCTGCAACTCGCACTTTCTACATCTTCTGTCACTGACGATACCTAACTTGTAAGCGTGTGACACCAGAAAGTAGTGTCCAGTTAGTATGCCTACGGTGAGCCTTAAGTCTTTTCTTCCCAGAAATACTTTGTGTGTCTAATATCGTAGGTTTTGTAGATGATATTAGAAATTTTGCAGCCCCGCGCTTTTGTCCACGACTTTCTTGATTGATGGATCATATGCAGCTCCTCTTTTATTTCAATTTCTCCTAAACGAATTGGGACGTCTATTGTCATTTCAGCGAGTGTTGCCTCATCCTTTGTCAACTCATCGGTTTTTTCGTTACCTTGTATACTTTTGTGACCGGTAACCCAGTAAAAATGTATTTTATGGCTTGAGCGGAGTTTTTTCAATGATTCTTTGCATTCCAGAGCACTTCTTGATGAAGTTTTGAAGATATGAATGAAGAGATTATTGCCCTAATCGCCGCCTGAATATCAATAATATATTGACGCGACTGCAGCTTAAGCACGCTTCCTCCAGAGTTTATACTGTGTTCTTCACGGCTACATATAATTTTCTGGCAGCCTGTAGGATTGACGCAGTAAACATCAGATCCGACCCGTTCCATTAATTTGAAACCATCCATATACACATGTATAGTATTTTCTGCCATTTCTGCACCGTGGTACCAACCTTCCGGCTCAATTGTGGCCCCAAAATCTCTTTCGAAGCTCAGGCACCGGACCAAACATTCCGTTTGCCCGATATTAGTAGGCGTAATACTGCTATGGTCATATGGCCTGCACTCAAGCTTCCACGAGGCCTTAAGCCTTGTTGCAGTTGGTAACGCGATGTTTTTTGCCATTAGGTCTGCAGGCGGCATTTGTAGAATGGCGTACAATTCTGTGTTCGGGGTAGTTTTTAAGGCTACCGTTATGCTAACCATTGTTAATCTGCATATCCCTTCAAGTTTTTCGGTGAACGTACTTTTGTATCTGGCTGTCCACCAAACAAGAACTCAATAGTAAATGAGATCAGAGAGTTTGGGTGATAGGCCCCACGTGCATACTAGCATCCTTTTACATGCGGAGGCTTTCTTCGCTCTCTCTTTCACAAGTTTTTACTAACAAATGGGCAAATTGTTTCATAAATAAAAAATGTTATTTCAAAGAATAAAAAAATTTAATTAATTACAAGTGCACTCACATGAAAAGACGTAGTGAAAAGAGCTTCTCATCACACACTCGCATACTATATTCTATATATTTAGAGACGAATATAAGTAGTTTTATACATCACTATGCTGCCACTGAATATATGCACAACAACAATAAAGCAAGCAGCCACACTTATGTACATGTACACATTACAGCAAGCAGTCACACTTATGTACATTTAAACATCGAAGAGAATATCTTACAAACATATATGTAGCCGACAGGTAAGATCAGAAGTTATTACTCACACATACACATGCATATAGCTAGTAGAAAAACATAAACTATAGATATACATGTACATAGCTAAATAACCAAGTATGAGATACAACTGTTCAAGAAGGCATGTTCGTGAAACGTCTAGACCTTAGCAGAAATATGAGAACAAGGTAACCGAGAGTATAGCGCAATCTGACGAATCAGTAGTCAGTTTGATTTAAACACGCTACTAGTGAAGTATAATTGTGAAGTACTACTCCTAAAGTATTCTAATTGAAGCCCCTTTTTGAATACTGAGTATTTGAGTCATTTATTCGACAGCAACTCGAATGTTAGCAGAAGATGCAAAATAATCAGAAATTTCCCAAAATTCGCTACAAACTGGGCGTACATCTTTTTCAATAAACAATTTCTATTTATGTATGAATGACTTCAATTTTAGCGCACCAATTCAACATAATTTAAATATGCGTACATACAAACCAATAAATAAAAACTGATGCAAAGTTAAGCAAACAATAAAAAAGAAGCTACATAATTTGAAAAAAAAAACAAAATGCAGTTCAACAATCAATTTGACAAATGACCACAAACCCGTTTAAACACTTTCACTCGACTGTTCAGTTAGGTGGATATTTTGCTATTAAACATGAGTCACATCTGATGCGCTACTTTTACGCTTAAGTTCCAAACGCATTCGTTGTAAGTGTCGTGTGCACAACGTGTATTTTTAAACATGAAAATTGTATATAAAAGGTGGAGTTTGATATTTAATTTTAAATGTTTTGTAACATTGACAGTAAAAGTAGTGTTTGTAGTTATTCGTATTCACCAGAAAACAATGTGCAAGAAACCAGTGGTGATCGACGATGTATCGCCGGTTTTTACAGAAAACGAAGAGGAAGCTATATCAGATCAGATTTCGAAAAAAGACGAAGATCAAGTTCAAGCTCTTCCGACTCCTCAGATGGTGGAAGTGGCTTTGACCAAGGAAAAAAAAGGAAGAGGAAATCAGGCGATCAGGAAACAACGAAAAAACTTAAATTGGATATAGATGGAGAAATCAAGAAGGCATCAACCCTACCGGAGAATTCGGACAATATTTCTCTTCTTTCTCTCCTGCTGGTGATATGGACGAAGGAATTTCTTTTGGATATCAATTCGATATTGCAGATATTGATATCTCTCTCTTTGGTGGAGAAGATGTACGAGGCGAAGAGGTACCTGCACAATATGATGGAGTCGATGACAAACAAATACAAACTAAAATGCCAGCAACCGCAAACTTTTTTAACGTTGGAGCAAAAAATGCGGTCATCAAAAGTTTTAATCGCAAAATAATAAAACAGCTGCCAGCTGATTATTGTATTTGTTTGTGTAAATATGCATGTATACGGCTATAAGGCGTGAATACTTTATGAGACCACATATTCAATATGATTTTATGCAATTTGTGGCCTTAGGTATTTTAATTAGTTAGTTGGCAGGTTTCTTGCTTAAGTCTTTTGTTGATGAAATAATAAATTGTGAACGATTAAATTGCAGTTAAATCAAGTGTGCGCAACCATTTTTTAAAAAAAATATAGAACAAGTAAGGAAGGCTAAGTTCGGGTGTAACCGAACATTACATACTCAGTTGAGAGCTGTGGAGACAAAGTAAGGGAAAATCACCATGTTGTAAAAAGAACCTAGGGTAACCCTGGAATATGTTTGTATGACATGTGTATCAAATGAAAGGTATTAATGAGTATTTTAAAAGGGCGTGGGCCTAAGTTCTATAGATGGACGCCTTTTCGAGATATCGACATAAAGATGGACCAGGGGTGACTCTAGAATTTGTTTGTACGATATGAGTATCAAATGAAAGGTGTTAATGAGTATTTTAAGAGGGTGTGGGTCTTAGTTCTATATGTGGACGGCTTTTCGAGATATCGCCATAAAGGTGGACCAGGGGTGACTCTAGAATTTGTTTGTACTATATGGGTATCAAATGAAAGTTGTTAATGAGTATTTTAAAAGGGAGTGGGCCATAGTTCTATAGGTGGACCACTTTTCAGAATATCGTTATAAAAGTGTACCAGGGTTGACTCTAGAATGCGTTTGTACAATATGGGTATCAAACGAAAGGTATTAATAAGTTTTTTAAAAGGGAGTTGGCCCTAGTTCTATGGGTGGACGCCTTTTCGGGATATCGCCATAAACGTGGACCAGGGGTGACTCTAGAATTTGTTTGTACGATATGGGTATCGGATGAAAGGTGTTAATGAGTGTTTTAAAAGGGCGTGGGCCTTAGTTCTATAGGTGGACGCCTTTTCGAGATATCGCCATACAGGTGGACCAGGGGTGACTCTAGAATTTGTTTGTACGATATGGGTATCAAATGAAAGGTGTTAATGAGTATTTTAAAACGGCGTGGGCCTTAGTTCTATAGGTGGACGCCTTTTCAAGATATCGCCATAAAGGTGGACCAGAGGTGACTCTAGAATTTGTTTGTACGATATGGGTATCGGATGAAAGGTGTTAATGAGTGTTTTAAGAGGGTGTGGGTCTTAGTTCTATATGTGGACGGCTTTTCGAGATATCGCCATAAAGGTGGACCAGGGGTGACTCTAGAATTTGTTTGTACTATATGGGTATCAAATGAAAGTTGTTAATGAGTATTTTAAAAGGGAGTGGGCCATAGTTCTATAGGTGGACGCCTTTTCAGAATATCGTTATAAAAGTGTACCAGGGTTGACTCTAGAATGCGTTTGTACAATATGGGTATCAAATGAAAGGTGTTAATGAGTGTTTTAAAAGGGCGTGGGCCTTAGTTCTATAGGTGGACGCCTTTTCGAGATATCGCCATAAAGGTGGACCAGGGGTGACTCTAGAATTTGTTTGTACGATATGGGTATCAAATGAAAGGTGTTAATGAGTATTTTAAAACGGCGTGGGCCTTAGTTCTATAGGTGGACGCCTTTTCAAGATATCGCCATAAAGGTGGACCAGAGGTGACTCTAGAATTTGTTTGTACGATATGGGTATCGGATGAAAGGTGTTAATGAGTGTTTTAAAAGGGCGTGGGCCTTAGTTCTATAGGTGGACGCCTTTTCGAGATATCGCCATACAGGTGGACCAGGGGTGACTCTAGAATTTGTTTGTACGATATGGGTATCAAATGAAAGGTGTTAATGAGTATTTTAAAAGGGCGTGGGCCTTAGTTCTATAGGTGGACGCCTTTTCAAGATATCGCCATAAAGGTGGACCAGGGGTGACTCTAGAATTTGTTTGTACGATATGGGTATCGGATGAAAGGTGCTAATGAGTATTTTACAAGGGAGTCGGCCTCAGTTCTATAGGTGGACGCCTTTTCAAGATATCGCCATAAAGGTGGACCAGGGGTGATTCTAGAATTTGTTTGTACTATATGGGTATACAATGAAAGGTGTTAATGAGTATTTTAAAAGGGCGTGGGCCTTAGTTCTATAGGTGGACACCTTTTCGAGATATCGCCATAAAGGTGGACCAGGGGTGACTCTAGAATTTGTTTGTACGATATGGGTATCGGATGAAAGGTGTTAATGAGTATTTTAAAAGGGAGTCGGCCTCAGTTCTATAGGTGGACGCCTTTTCAAGATATCGCCATAAAGGTGGACCAGGGGTGATTCTAGAATTTGTTTGTACTATATGGGTATACAATGAAAGGTGTTAATGAGTATTTTAAAAGGGCGTGGGCCTTAGTTCTATAGGTGGACGCCTTTTCGAGATATCGCCATAAAGGTGGACCAGGGGTGACTCTAGAATTTGTTTGTACGATATGGGTATCAAATGAAAGGTGTTAATGAGTATTTTAAAAGGGCGTGGGCCTTAGTTCTATAGGTGGACGCCTTTTCAAGATATCGCCATAAAGGTGGACCAGGGGTGACTCTAGAATTTGTTTGTACGATATGGGTATCGGATGAAAGGTGTTAATGAGTATTTTAAAAGGGAGTCGGCCTCAGTTCTATAAGTGGACGCCTTTTCAAGATATCGCCATAAAGGTGGACCAGGGGTGATTCTGGAATTTGTTTGTACTATATGGGTATACAATGAAAGGTGTTAATGAGTATTTTAAAAGGGCGTGGGCCTTAGTTCTATGGGTGGACGCCTTTTCAAGATATCGCCATAAAGGTGGACCAGGGGTGACTCTAGAATTTGTTTGTACGATATGGGTATCGGATGAAAGGTGTTAATGAGTAGTTTAAAAGAGAGTCGGCCTCAGTTCTATAGGTGGACGCCTTTTCAAGATATCGCCATAAAGGTGGACCAGGGGTGATTCTAGAATTTGTTTGTACGATATGGGTATCAAATGAAAGGTGTTAATGAGTATTTTAAAAGGGCGTGGGCCTTAGTTCTATAGGTGGACGCCTTTTCAAGATATCGCCATAAAGGTGGACCAGGGGTGACTCTAGAATTTGTTTGTACGATATGGGTATCAAATGAAAGGTGTTAATGAGTATTTTAAAAGGGCGTGGGCCTTAGTTCTATAGGTGGACGCCTTTTCAAGATATCGCCATAAAGGTGGACCAGGGGTGACTCTAGAATTTGTTTGTACGATATGGGTATCGGATGAAAGGTGTTAATGAGTATTTTAAAAGGGAGTCGGCCTCAGTTCTATAAGTGGACGCCTTTTCAAGATATCGCCATAAAGGTGGACCAGGGGTGATTCTAGAATTTGTTTGTACTATATGGGTATCAAATGAAAGGTGTTAATGAGTATTTTAAAAGGGCGTGGGCCTTAGTTCTATAGGTGGACGCCTTTTCAAGATATCGCAATAAAGGTGAACCAGGGGTGACTCTAGAATTTGTTTGTACGATATGGATATCGGATGAAAGGTGTTAATGAGTATTTTAAAAGGGAGTCGGCCTTAGTTCTATAGGTGGACGCCTTTTCAAGATATCGCCATAAAGGTGGACAAGGGGTGATTCTAGAATTTGTTTGTACGATATGAGTATCAAATGAAAGGTGTTAATGAGTATTTTAAGAGGGTGTGGGCCTTAGTTCTATATGTGGACGGCTTTTCGATATATCGCCATAAAGGTGGACCAGGGGTGACTCTAGAATTTGTTTGTACTATATGGGTATACAATGAAAGTTGTTAATGAGTATTTTAAAAGGGAGTGGGCCATAGTTCTATAGGTGGACGCCTTTTCAGAATATCGTTATAAAAGTGGACTAGGGTTGACTCTAGAATGCGTTTGTACAATATGGGTATCAAATGAAAGGTGCTAATAAGTATTTTAAAAAGAGTGGGCTTTAGTTCTATATGTGGAAGCCTTTTCGAGATATCGCCATAAACGTGGACCAGGGGTGACTCTAGAATGTGTTTGTACGATATGGGTATCAAATTAAAGGTACTAACGAGGATTTTAAAAGGGAGTGGCCCTTAGTTGTATATGTGAAAGCGTTTTCGAGATATCGACCAAAATGTGAACTAGGGTGATCCAGAACATCATCTGTCGGGTACCGCTAATTTATTTATATATGCAATACCGCGAACAGTATTCCTTCCAAGATTCCAAGGGCTTTTGATTTCGCCCTGCAAAACTTTTTCATTTTCTTCTACTTAATATGGTAGGTGTAACACCCATTTTACCAAGTTTTTTTCTAAAGTTATATTTTGTGTCAATAGACCAATACAATTACCATGTTTCATCCCTTTTTTCGTATTTGGTATATAATTATGGCATTTTTTTCATTTTTCGTAATTTTCGATATCGAAAAAGTGGGCGCGGTCATAGTCGGATTTCGGCCATTTTTTACACCAATACAAAGTGAGTTCAGATAAGTACGAGAACTGAGTTTAGTAAAGATATATCGATTTTTGCTCAAGTTATCGTGTTAACGGCCGAGCGGAAGGACAGACGGTCGACTGTGTATAAAAACTGGGAGTGGCTTCAACCGATTTCGCCCCTTTTCACAGAGAACAGTTATCGTCCTAGAATCTAAGCCTCTACCAAATTTCACAAGGAATTTTTGTTCGACTTATGGCATTAAAAGTATCCTAGACAAATTAAATGAAAAGGACGGAGGCACGCCCATTTTGAAATTTTCTTTTATTTTTGTATTTTGTTGCACCATATCATTACTGGAGTTGAATGTTGACATAATTTACTTATATACTGTAAAGATATAAACTTTTCTTTTAAAATTTGAATTAAAATTTTTTTTTTTTTTAAAAAGTGGGCGTGGTCGTTCTCCGATTTTGCTAATTTTTATTATTTACATATAGTAATAAGAGTAACGTTCCTGCCAAATTTCATCATGATATCTTCAACGACTGCCAAATTACAGCTTGCAATACTTCTAAATTACCTTCTTTTAAAAGTGGGCGGTGCCACGCCCATTGTCCAAAGTTTTGCTAGCTTTCTATTCTGCGTCATAAGTTCAACTCACCCACCATGTTTCATCGCTTAATCCATATTTGGTAATGAATTATCGCACTTTTTCGATTTTTCGAAATTTCGATATCGAAAAAGTGGGCGTGGTTATTGGCCGATATCGTTCATTTTAAATAGCGATCTGAGATGAGTGCCCAGGAACCTTCATACAAAATTTCATAAAGATACCTCAAAATTTACTCAAGTTATCGTGTTAAGGGACAGACGGACGGACGGACGGACATGGCTCAATCGAATTTTTTTTTCGATACTGATGATTTTGATATATGGAAGTCTATATCTATCTCGATTACTTTATACCTGTACAACCAACCGTTATCCAATCAAAGTTAATATACTCTGTGAGCTCTGGTCAACTGAGTATAAAAATCAATGTAGGGTATTAGTAATAGATTAGTTGTATTAATTTAATTTAACTTTGTAAATTTATTACTTTGAATTTTTATAATTTTCAATATGTATCTAAATATTATTTTTCAATGGTGAATTTTACTTACTTACTACTTACTTTATTGGCGCTTAACCGTCTAAACGGTTAAGGCCGTCCAACAAGGCGCGCCAGTCTCTCCTTCGCTCCGCCAACCGGTGCCAATTGGTCACACCAAGGGAGTTTAAATCGTTTTCCACCTGGTCCTTCCAACGGAGTGGGGGCCGCCCTCTACCTCTGCTTCCATAGGCGGGTTCCGGTAGAAACACTTTCTTGGCCGGAGCATCATCTTTCATTCTCATAACATGGCCTAGCCAGCGCAGTCGCTGCGTTTTAATTCGCTGGACTATGTTGATGTCTGTATATAGCTTGTACAGCTCATCATAAAATCTTCTTCGATACTCACCATCACGTGTAGAGGTCCATAAATTTTCGAAGAACTTTTTTCTCGAACACTCCCAAAGCCGCTTCATCTGCTGTTGTCATAGTCCATGCTTCTGCCCCATATAGCGGGACGGGTACGATAAGTGACTTGTAGAGTATGATTTTCGTTCACCGAGAGAGGATTTTACTTTTCAATTGCCTACCTAGTCCAAAATAGCATTTATTGGCAAGATTGATTCTTCGCTGGATTTCAGTGTTGATGTTGTTGCTAATGTTGATGCTGGTTCCCAAATAAACGAAGCCTTTTACTATTTCGAAATTATGGCTGCCAACAGTAGCGTGGTTGCCAAGCGCGTATGCGCTAACTCTTTGATCGATGACAGCGCGTACTTCGTTTTGTCCTCATTCACCATCAACCCATCTTTCCCGCTTCTTTTTCCAG
Source organism: Eurosta solidaginis (assembly GCF_040869045.1). Taxonomy (NCBI): domain Eukaryota; kingdom Metazoa; phylum Arthropoda; class Insecta; order Diptera; family Tephritidae; genus Eurosta; species Eurosta solidaginis. The sequence goes on along the minus strand of NC_090322.1, from coordinate 171,147,226 downwards.
TTTGGAGTAAGCATAACTAACAGCGCGGGTGTTTGGGCCGATGATATCAGTGTGATCAGCGAATGCCAGTAATTGCACGCTTTTATAGTATATTGTTCAGTGCAGTTAAGTTCTGCAGCTAGTATAATTTTCTCCAGCATCAAAGAAATCGCACGATAGGGGGTCACCCTTTCTGAAACCTCGATTAGTTTCGAACGGCTCGGAGAGTTCCTTCCAATTCTGACTGAGCTGATGGTGTTGTTCAACGTCATTTTGCACAGCCGTATAAGTTTTGCGGGGAAACCAATTTCAGACATAGCGGCATATAGGCAGCTCCTTTTCATGCTATCGAAGGCGGCTTTAAAGTCGACGAAGAGGTGATGTGTGTCGATTCTTTTTCACGGGTTTTTTCCAAGATTTTGCGCATTGTGAAAATCTGGTCGACGGTAGATTTACCAGGTCTGAAGCCGCACTGATAAGATCCAATCAGCCGGTTCACGATGGGCTTCAATCTTTCGCACAATACACTTGAAAGGACCTTATATGCGATATTAAGAAGGCTGATTCCACGATAGTTGGTGCATTTTGCAGTATCCCCCTTCTTGTGGACTGGGCAAAGAACACTTAAATTTCAACCGTCGGGCATGCACTCGTCCGCCATATTTTGCTAAGAAGCTGCTGCATGCGCCTTACCAACTCCTCGCCGCCGTACTTGAATAGCTCCGCAGGCAATCCATCAGCGCCCACGGCCTTGTTGTTTTTCAATCTGGTTATTGCTATTCTAACTTCCTCATAATCGCGCGGGGGGACATATATTCCATCATCATCGATTGCGGGATCGGGTTTTTCATCTCTGCGCGGTGAATTGCTACCTCCATTTAAGAGAGCAGAGAAGTATTCCCTCTATAATCTAAGCACTCTGTGAACATCAATTACAAGGTCGCCGTTTTCGTTCCTACAGGAGTTTGCCCCGATCTTAAAACCTTACGTCTGTCGCCGCATTTTTTGGTAAAATTTTCGGGCGTTATTCCTGGTGGCTAGCAGCTCAAGCTCCTCGCACTCACGCCATTTTTCTTCTGCTTTTTTCTTCCTGAAAAGGCGTCTCGCTTCCCTTTTCAGCTCACGATAGCGTTCACACACTCGCGCTCGCTTTTAACGTAGCCCTGTAGGCAGCGTCTTTTCTTTCGGTTTCAGCGCGGCATTATTCATCATACCAGTTGTTTTTTCGTGGCCGCCGGTAACCAATTTTTTCCTCGACGGCAGTACGAAGTGCTTTGGAGATATGCTCCAACTGCTCCTGTATTCCTTCATGCTGAGTTGTGCTCTCAGAGAGCAGGTGTGAGAGTCGAGTTGCGAAATCATTGGCGGTCTGCTGTGATTGAAACTTTTCGACGTCTAACTTTCGTTATGTTTTTTGTTCCTTGGTTTTAACCTTAATGTTAACGCCGACTTCGAATAGTTGAATATTGTCTTGGTGTTTGCGAAACCATTACAAAGTAGACGGAGTACGCTACTACCACACCAGGGCATTCCGGTATTTTTGAATATAGACATGAATTTAATCGACAATTTGCTTATTCTGCTGTCAGCTTGCCGAGGGTACGAACCATCTCCCTACGATACAACCCGTAGAGAACTCAGACAAAAGTAAGAGAGATTTGGTGGGAAATATTTCACCCAACGTTGACGACAGGAGGTTTTTAGCTTTATATGCCGAATTAAAATGGGAAGATTCTAACATCTTGGTATAAAATAGAACACTTACAAGAAGGCAATTAACGAAATTATTGATCACGATTGTTATAGTTCGCAGCATACTCCAGGACTTTAAACATTTTATGTGCTTGGGGATAGTATAAATAGACCAATTCGCCATCATTGTGAGAGAAAAATTCTCGAGTTATCTATGCAAAATTATTGGATGTGATGTGGATTTGCTTCGACTGTGAACCCAATGAAGAGATCACCACCTCTTTCACGAGAATATACCCAGTTCTTAGTACCGAAAGTTGCTTGGGGCTATAACAAACAGAAGTGTATCATTATCTCATCTGAGGCACTGAATTGAGTCTAATCTTTCGGGAACTTGAAGTTAGTTAAGAATGTAGCCTATCTAGTCACTGCGTCATCTTACATTTTGATATTTTTATTCAATGAAATTTTTTACTAAACGGAAAAAGCGATCAAGGCGGATAAGAAGTTTGCGAAATACTTACTCTCTCTGCTTCCATGGGGAGGCCTCAGCCAAGCAAACGCTATGATAACATCACTCCCTTCAACAACGCGAGATCATTACAACCCATTGCTTACGCCAGGAACTCAACTCTATGGACTTTTTTTTTGGGTTGGCAAAGGTTGATCAATACAACTTCCAACTTTAACAGGGCTTTCTCCAAGAGAAATGCATGGGGTGCCATTAAGCTTTCAGAGCAAGTCCATCACATATTAGTACCCCTCGGCAGAAAGAGGACGTCTGCCTATAGGTTCCACCAGTTCTTAAAAGAAAATAAAAGAACACACCTCAAACCATACATGAATCTCAACCTAAAATTCGTCGGATGATAGGTTGTTATTAACAAGTACTTCTGCGCCACATATACGCTGCCCTGAGTGTGAAATAGCTTGCCTCCATTTCACAAAGAGTCCTTCTCACCCTCTTTATCAATCTTTTCACCTTCATATTTATTATCCCATATTAAAAATGTCTCATTCCGACGTGGTGTGATGATAGCGTGCTCCGTCTACCACACCGAAGGTCCTGGGTTCACGCCCCGCTCAAACCGACATCAAAATTTTATAAACAAGGTATTTCAATTAGAAGATAATTATTATAAGTGGGGTCGCTCCTCGGCAGTGTTTGGCTAGCACTCCGAGTGTATTTCTGCCATGAAAAGCTCTCAGTGAAAACTTATCTGCCTTGCAGAAGCCGTTCGGAGTCGGCATAACAAAATTAGGTCCCGTCCCGCCAATTTGTAGGAAAAATTAAAAAAGGAGCACGACGCTAATTGGAAGAGAAGCTCAGCCTAAAATCTCTTCGGAGGTTATTGTACCTTACATTTATTTATTTACAATCTTACTTTTGTAATTTTCGCATTCCTTCTCCAAATAACGAGGTATACAACTATCAAATTTTGAATACATCAAAAAATTGATTATAGACCGTGGTAGTTTGAACTATTCGCCTCCGTCATTCGCCTATTCTCAGACGCCCTCCCACTCTCACTTTAACTCCCACTTCTACTCCTACTCCAAATCTTACCCCAAACCCCTAATCTCACTCCCACTCCCATTCCCAATCTCACGCTCACTATCCCTCTGATTCCCCATCCCACTACCACCCCCCACTCGCACTCCCACCCTCACTCCCACTCTGACTCTTACTCCCAGTCCCACTGCTACTACCACTTTTGCTTCCACTTACTACTGCCACTGCTACTCCCACTCCCATTCCTTATCCGAATCATGATCCCACTCTCATTACCACTTCCACTACACCTCCCAACCCCCGTTCCCAATTTTCTTTCTACTCCCTCACCTAAATCTTATACAACTCTGCCAATTTTTTAAAAGGTTTCAGTGTGTTAGTATGAATACTTCCAGAGCTATGCTGGAAGAAAAAATCCGTTTATGTGGAAGGTGCGAAACCCTCTTTATGTGTCAAAATTATTTTCGCCCAATTCTTTTCTTAAAAGATTTTAATTTAAAATTTCCCAAATTCTACACAATATGTCTAATTTGAGTGTTACTTTCAGAGCTAAATTCCAAAGTGAAAACATCCAATCTGTCACATGCCACAAAGCGGAATTTCTACTACAACTAACAAGTTTTCGCTAATAAGGAAAGTCAAAATGTTAAAAATTAAAAAAAATATTGCCACTCGCGTTGTCTAATTGCAATTTGTTGTACTTGCTCTACATGTGAAATGCATCAACAATAATATGGAGGTGCTACCAGACGGTGATGTACCAGAAACCGCGTGCGCTCAATTTAGAATTGCATGAAATTGCTGAGGCACATCATCGGTTGACTAAGTTTCTGCACTCAATTGCAGCCAATTGAATTGGCGCACTTTTTTTCAAACACTCTATGCGCTAAGCGCTACAATATTGCAGGTGTAATTCTGCTACTTGCACAATGACTTGGTTGCCTCTCAAATCGCAAATAGAACAGTAGCAATCAACCAGACCGTCAGCCAACCAAACAACGCTGATGCAGCTGTCATCGTTGCCAACTTTCCTTTATTGCATTGAACTTGTTGTGCACATTTCACCTGCAAGTTTTTCTAATATTTAATATTTATAAGTTATTCTCTTGTTGTTATGAATTACGTGTATCGAAGCAAAAGCATATGAATGAATGAGACAACGTTGTAGTAAAATTATATACGTACATATATACATACTTGCCAACGTTGCCTTATTCTACTACAAACGCTTTTATCAATGAAATTCCGTCAAGCTGCGTGTGCAGAGAAGAGCAATCCTCTTGTGTGCTACCTACAAACTGCAACAACTTTCACATTTCTTTGCTACACAAACACTGATATTGAATTTATATATTATCTATATATCGTTAATAGCAACGCCAATCCAATTATGGCTCATAGTACCTATACGAGTGACAGTCTGAGAGCCAGTACGTCAACAGGCCAATGAGCTGTCAATCATAAAAACTATAAGTCAGTTCAACAATTTACTTGTTGTTACAATCTATTGATTTCTCAGCTTTAGTTTCTATTTTGCAATTCTGACAGTTTCAGTCCATATAAGAAATCAAGACTTATTTTGCCTTGAGTGGTGGCAGTGAGAAGCTGCAGTGAATTTCATTGCTTTCAGGCATAGCGAATTGAGAAAATTAATCGTTAAGTGAAATTTTTATTGACGCTGGTATTTAAGAGGAAATGCATTAATTTGATACTGTAAAGCGGTGTTGACTAATTGTTAAACACGATTTTCTACAAAAAAAACTGAAGACTTAAGAAACGAACTTGATTTATACATAATTCGTAAATAATTTAATGCATCTATTTTGATTTACATCTGCAATAATTGTTGAATTGTTTTTTGTTTTTTTTTTTTTCAATTCTTCTTAGAGATTAACAATAAAGTCAAACCTTTTAAATTTTAATAACGATTACTAATGAATTTATAATACTTCTCTTTTAATTGGTAAAGATAATTTTTCCAAAAGAGAAACCAGTTAACAACTTATAACTATTAGAAAAAGAATGGGTATTTTGTTTATTATAAGAATTAAAAACGAGCTGAGTCCTGATTATCATAATTTCAGAACACTCTGCCAAAACAACAGCTAATGAAATGAACAAAAGCAGAAAGGCAAATCAATGATACATAAAATATAAAGTGAAACGACAAGGAAAAAGAAGTAAATGCAAACAAAATAGAACGCAAGAAGAGAAGGTAGAAAAAGAGCAGTGTAATAACAATGTCAATAGTGATGAGGATAAAATTGACAATGCTTTTTATTATCGGCATGGTTGCGAATCCAAAACAAGGCAATAAAATGCAAGGAAAGAAAATGTAAGGAATGTAAAGAAAATGTAAGGAAAGGAAAGGAAAGGAAAGGAAAGGGAGGAAAGAGAAAGGTGACACGATTAGCTGGGGAGAGAAAAGGAAATATTAGAAGTCAAAATTGAAGCCGGCACCGACACCGAACGGCGTGTATCAGTTTTGTATCGAAGTCTTAACGCCTTGTTATATATGAGTTGTCGTTATCAACGGAATATTGGTAACGTGTTGCGTCGAATGTTGATATCACTAGGCTGTTAGCAACGAAGAGATATCTCTCACACACATACATGTAGTCATCAGCCGAAGTAGTTACTCACACATAAACATGCATATGGCTATAAACTACAAATATACACGTAAGCTAATATAGACCATTTTGCAATACAGAATATCGGAGTGATTTATTCAAAAATTTAGCGATTCGAGCGTTAGCATAAGGTTTCAAATAAGCGGAACTTCCCAAAATTAGTTACAGTATCATTGAGTCATCGAGCTCTGGATCACGACCAAATCTCATTTGAATGATCAGGATCAGTACTCTGAGAGTTGGCAGCACTCAATAAATGTGTACACATAATAGGGTGCCTGTTATATTCAACCTTTTTTCCCCCTAATCGCTCCATAAAATTTTACCTGAAAAGCTAAAACAAATTATCGAACCAATAACTAGTATTATGAGTTCTTTAAATCATGCCAGAAATGCGATATATTTTCCATATAAATTGTATGGGATTTTGCACTTAAAAAAAGCTAGACCTCTTATGCTCAAAAAAGGGGTCGGCACTTAAAACACGTCCGAAAATGTCGGAAGAGGTGCCAAAAGAATTGCTTTAAACTAAATAACTATTGTCCCAAGGCTGATATTAAATATTTTACTTCTGGCAAGAGCTTTGTGCAAAAAGCCATTGCACATTATGTTGTGGGACTTGTATTTTTCAAATCAAAAATGTATAGTTTTTCTATCATAATTTAAAATTAATGTAATGTAATTATTTTATGACCTTAATAACTTTTTTTCGGACTTAAAGTTGAAATTTTTGAGTCGTCGAGTGGAAAAAATATGTTAAATATCGGATGCCCTAGATGCCCTATATATCTGCAAGGGCTACCAAGTGCGAGGGTTTGCTGTCAAAAATCTTCCACAAAAAACAAATCCACAGAGCCACCCTGATGATCCGAAATTGACTCAGATAGATATCAGGATCACAGCGTTGTTGCTGCATTTGTGTGTTAAATTTCTATCCGTATCTGGATCATGTTTCATTGGCACGCAACTATTGGCACCTTATCCATTTGTTATCGAACATGCTATCGATAACAGAGGTTACCGACAAGTTTTATATTTTTTATCAACGAGTTATCGGGGGTTAACGAAAAATGTCTTATTTTGTATCGAAAATTTTTCGATTATTTTACAAAAAATATTAAAATGTTATCAAAAAGTTAGACTATTGCTATCGCAAGTCGCTTTGTTATTGAAGTGCTATTAGTTTTTTATCAGCTGCTTTTTAGAAAAAAAGTAATTGATTTACTTTCAAAGAGTAATCTATTATTTATCAAAAAATATCGATATTTTATCAAATGCTTAAAGACTTGTTTTTAAAAAAGTCCTCAGTTTGATTCAAAAACAGTTACAGATTTGCTATCGAACATGCTATCGATGGCTTATCGGAGTATCACCAATTTGTTCCTGCCGTGTTGTCGATTTGCTATCAATAACTGATCGATTTGTTTTGAAACACATACCGACAAAATTTTACATCTGTTTTCGTCGATAACGAGCTGATAACAGTACAATAGCTCGACGATAATTTCCTTTTCGATTATAAGCCTACAATTGAACGATAACCTATGTTTGTTTTTGATAAATTTACCATACTTGTGGTTAAACTTCAACTAGTCGGCGAGCTCTGATTAGTTAAAAGTCTTCAAATTTCACCACCCATATGTTTACACATCGTACTTCACGAGCACTTAATTAATGGATTTCAGTTACCTCTTGTGACAGGCAAGTCTACCGCCGCCCTTTTTTTGCCGCCTCCGAAAGGCATCTGCAAGGCAGCTGAATTTTTACTGAGAAGCTTTCCTTGGAAGAAATATGTTTGAAGAGTTTTTCAGACAACTGCTAAGGGTCCTGCTTCAAAAAAACTCTTTTCCAAAGTGTTTTGAAGTTCTTTTTCCCGGAAACTGAATCCGAAGCTTTTGGTGTGGTAGGCGAGCACGCTATCACTACACCATGTGGCACATACTTTTCACCAAACAAAAAAATTGCGGACTGAACCAAGAGCCCACCATAGAGCGGCACTCAAAGCTCTAGACTTATCAAAAGTCTTTGACATAGTCAATCACAGCAGGTTACTGCAAGATTTGGAAGCGTCCACCCTTCCTCGCAGTCTCAAAATCTGGACAGCAAATTACACGGTGCTACAAAAAAAAAATCAAAACACTTTTGAAGTGACCTAGTTTACGTTGTAGGCCTTGCCGGGTACATCATGATAATGTGTTTCAAAATTGCCTAACACCCCCAAATTTTCAAGTTATTGTCCAAAAACCATTTTTCGTCTACTGCGCGCACTCTAGCAATCATAACGTCGTCATATCTGAACCCATTTTCGATTTCTTTACGGCTTTGGAAAGAAGAAGATTCATGCTTCAAGCTGATATATATTTGTTTAAACTTTATGCGAAAATATTGGGACATTTAGTGAAACTCCGCTTATTTTACACCTTCTACTAACGTTCGTATCGCTAAATTGTTGAATATATAACTCCAAAATTCAGTTATGCAAAATGGTCGTTATTAGACTACTTTGAAAATACAATAACACTTATACTTCGCAACCAATAGCGTGCTTAAATCAAACTGATTGCTCATGCCTCAGCTAGAGCTGCTTTTATACTCTTCGGTTTCCTCGTTCGCATACTGCTAGGCGTTTCTTCTTCTAGAATTTACTACTTGTTTACCAGCTATAAACTCACCAGCTATAAACTACAGATGCACGTTTATAGTTCTCATACGCGCGTGTATAGGTGAGTGACACCTCCACTGATGATTGCATACTTTTGTGAGCATCACAGATATTTGCATGTGTATGTGTGAGAACTACTTTGCTGATGATTGCATACTTTCATGAGTATCTCTCCACTGCTGTATGTATATATGTGTAGACATAATAATTGATTTGTTAATTTAGATATAAATTACTGCTTAGTATCGGCTTAGAGATGATAGCGTCCCTTAGTGTTGCTAATATTCGTCACAATATAGAGACTCCTTTCTCCACCAGAAGGAGTTACAATTGTTTCCTTTCATTAAAGACTTGTCTGCCTAGGCTTTCCAGTTCTTTCACCATGCGAAATTTGAGCTTGGGAATCATCTCTATAAGCACTATAAAGAAATTTAACACTCAAGAAGTCAACCTTATGAAGAAAAGGAGCGCAAAATTGCCCACAAAGCGATCCACAAAAGTAGTCAAATTACTATGCCAACAATTTCCAATTAAACACCATTCTTAAAGACAAATACCCTAAGCTCGCAATTGAGGAAAGCGACCCTCCCATGGAGACGCACGTCACTCTAGCTCAACTTCGATTTGGATACTCTAATAAGTTGAACTCTTGCTTATCCAGAATCAATCACGACGACACGATTTAAGTCCAGTTTATATATGACGTGTCTCCACATGACATCAACCATCTTTTCAATTGCAGTGTCGAACCAACGCCTCTAACACTCTATCTGTTTGGTTCAACCCTGTTGAAACAGCAAGCTTCCTCGGACTCCCGTTAGAGGATAATGATCACTAATTATCACTGTTGCATCAACAACAACAATAACAACAACGGTTGCTGTGATATTAGTCATAGAGCTGAGGTAGCTTGCTTCGATGGTTTCTCTATAGATTTTTTTACATTTCTAATGTATCAAACTAATTGCCGTATAAATTGAGCTACTGCCGTTATCATTTCACACTCTCAAAATTATCTAAGTCACTTTAAGATACAATCGCCATTTAATTAATAGGTAGCTACTTGAAATTGCTGCTCAAGCATAGAAATTTTAGAAGACTTTTTAAAAGCACCTAAAAAATTAAAAAAAATAAAAATATTTTATGTGACTTAAAAATTTCACCGGTCACCATAAATTAGCACAAGCACACAACATAACTGTCAAAACGAAAAATTTGCCATATAAATCGTAATGAATTAATTAAACACAAATGTCATGAACAACAACACGATAATCAGCTACAACAACAACCACGATGCACAGCTGCTATTTTCAGGGTATTTTAAACAGTCGAATGACTTTCTGAGTAAAAAGTTTAGCGCGAATTTCAATCCTCATAAAATTGTTTGTTTTTGTTTGTTTTTGCAGCATTTGAAATACATGTCAAAGCCACTTTAATGCCTCACGAACGCATGCGAATGCCATCTTTATTTTTGTGTGAAAATTGAAGTATGCACCATAGTGATTGAATGAGTGCATATCAGCAAATATTTTTATTTCGAGATTTTTTATTGCCCACTCTTTTTTTAGCTGTACAATGTTGTAGCAGCGCGCTAAAAATCAAAGCGGTTTGACATGGTCGCCCAACAGCTTTCGGATTTTCGCTTAACTTTTTTTATTCGTTTGTTCTCTTGTTAACATTTTATTTTGTTTATGTTACTACAACCAACCTGTCACGCTGTGTCTCAGATGCTACTCCTTAGCTGGCGCCGAGATAAGCTTGCAGCTTCTTAACTTTGCTGATTTTAGAGTGAAATTCCACCGCACCCAAAAATTTAATTGTGTGCAAAATAGATTAGACACTAAATTGCTGATTTCTTTTATAGCAGGGATCGCAAATAATTATTATTTATGAAAACTTTTGCTCTAGAACCAAAGCACAGAAGAAGCATCGATTTCTCTGGTAAATGTTTATCTGAAACTTTATATTTTAATTTAAGGAGTTTTAAACAGTTCCTTACTCTCCTTTAAAAAAGACAAACCTAGCGAAGATTATTCAATATTGTAACGAATTTTGGAAAATTCCTGATAATTATATACCTTTTGCTAACATTCGAGTCGCTGAACTGTCCAATAAATAACTCCAATATTCAGTAATGCAAAGTGGTCTTTATTTAGACTACTTTGGTAGTAGTACTTCACAATCATAATTATACTTCACTAATAGCGTGCTTAAATCAAACTGATTGATTATCGATTGTACCGCACTGCTTTTATACTCTCAGTTGGCCTCGTTCACCTATTTCTCCTAAGGTCTAGACCTTTCACAAACATGCCTTCTAGCACAGTTGTATATCATCCCTGGTTATTTAGCTATATACATGCACATATACATATCTGTAGTTTATGTTTTTATTCTAGCCAATGCATGTGTATGAGTAACAACTTCTGCTCTTAGCTGCCGTCTACATATATGTATGTGAAGTAATCTCTCTGCTTCAAGCTGCTGGTTATGTGTATAGGATGTTCTTCGTTTCCTTGTACATAAGTGTGGCTGCTTGCTCTAATGTGTACATGTACAGAAGTGTGGCTGCTTGCTGTTTTTGTTGTTGTGATTATTTACTAACAGCATAGTGATATATTCGCCACAATATGCTTTAACATAAGTACCTGTCAATGGACGACTCAACCCCACGGTGTCAAACACGGATCTAATTGCATGATCAGTGGCCCAACTATCATCTCCATGTGGGCTGCCTCAACACTTCATAGCGGAATCATTGGTACCAAATTTGCTTGAAATCGGTTGTTTCAATCACAATTTCTTACCTTGGTCTGATATGGAGTCTGCCCAAGCTTCTACCATTTTAATGATAATGGCATCCGGTTGCGAGACAACTCCACCTTGAATTCCATTACTTTTCTATACCAAGCACAAATAGCTCACTGTAACATGCTCTAATGCTAGGGCTCATTAGATACATAATACAATTGTACAATTTTAAAACCAGTATTAAGAGATGTGAAAAACCTGTTCTGAGCACCTGAAACAATAATAAAAGAGACCTTCTTCAAAATTAAGGGCTGTGACTCCACTTTGCCAACACATTATGATTGAAATATCCGTTCGCTATTAATAACTACTTTGACGTCATCTATTAAGGATACATTTTCTTATATCACAGTTACCTACAACATTGACTCTAGATCATATGCCATCAGATCAGCATAGCTTAACGCAGTTTCAAACATTTCAAAAAGAAGTATGAGGACCAACCCACTCTTACAATTATCAACTGTAATCAACAAACGATATTCATCTTCTTATTCTTCTTTTATGTCTCCCATTTATTGTGATCAACCTTTTCTTTGATCTTCCTCAGAAGCGTCTTTGAGATATTTATGCTCAGATTAGAATAAGTCAAGAGGCAGTTTACCCTTGTGGGCGGACCAAGAGTAAACTATATGCCAACTATCCACAGAAGAAGACCGCATCAGTCCGAAGAGAATACTTTACTCTCTGATTTGAGGACTGAAGTGACCGCATTACTCAGAAGAAAATGCTTTATTGCCAACTCCAGCGAAGAAGAGACTGTATAGCTTCTTTAAGTATTCTTACTGTCAACTTCTCCGAAAGTTAATTCATCCCATTAAGGAAAAACCAAAGAAAAATCTAAAATACAATATGAAACCACAGCCCCCGCGATTCATCAAAATCCTCAAGGCGGGAATCAAGACCTGGATACAAGCATCTGCGATACATTGTATCAAGTCCCAACTGGCTTGCCCTGCTCGCTGCGGTACAGTTCTAATTGACCATGATAGAGGGTAGTGATCCCTTTCGAGTAAACATCACTCCAAGATTAGATAGCCTTATTTATAAGCGTCACTAATACGATGACATCAATTTGCTACGTGGTAATGCGGGTAAATTCGTTGGACACAAAAATGACTGCTATTATTTGATACCTTCCGCTTCTCTCGTTTCCTTCCTTCCGCTTTTTCACTCTGCCTACTTCAGCCGGGTTCTTTTGGTATACTTTTAGATTTCCGAATATCTCATTTATACGTATACGATTCGTTATCCCTATCACTATCACTAATTTCATCTCTACCTCCACCTATGTGTCCTTCTCTATCTCTATCTCGATCTGTATATCAGTTTATATCTGTCTTCCTCTTCTCTTTACTCATATTTTCACTTTCAAGTCTATCTTTGTCTCACCCCCTTTATTTACCTATTTCTATCTTTACTCTGCCTGTATCTCTGTCCCTTTCACTCTCCGTATCTATCTCTTTTTTATGCTATCTTCCTCCCTATAATTATTTTCCTCTCTGTATTAATCTTTATCGCTGCCTTTGTAGCCATCGGCTATCTGCCTTTTAACTTTCCATTTATTGACTTCTCGCCGTTCTCTTCCGTGAAAGCAGATAAATACCTACGAACATTAGACGTACAGAATTGATGCCATAATGAGTTAAGCATACCTACTTCTACTCTTTGTTTCCCAATCTCGACCTATCAAAATACTCACTGACTGAAAGCGCAGTGATGACTCTTTCTAGTTCTGAATATGTAGCTATACTCAAGCGCCACATTACTAATTCTCCACAGTATAGTCGAAAACTTCGGAAATTGTGAATACCTCGGCTTAAAACTCCGAGCCGTGCTTCCCAAAGGAAAGTGAAGTTTGTTGCTATTGTCTTGAACAAAAGCCACAGACCCTGTCCATAGTCAGTTTTGATGCTGTCTTTAGAAATTCTGGAGAAGCTTGGGCTATTCTTATTGGTTTTCAGCTAATATAAAAACTGAGTACACTAAAAATAAAAGGATCACCTCAGTCAAGGTTCCAAAGACCCGGGTGTAACGCCTGTCCGTCAGTAATAGACATATATACTCATTTTAATTTATAAATCTCATTAGAAACTGAAACTACAACAAACGTAACGATCTCTGTTCTATACAAAAACGCATGCGCGCGAAGCGACTTTTGTAGAGAAAATCTAGGTATATTTTCGCATAACATACTTATGTTACATATGTAAACATACAAAAATCTTAGCAACTTATACACGCTTTCGAGTTGCCACAGTGATTAATCCTAAGCCAACTCAGCCGACTTTTTTAAGCTAAACGAAGAAATTTCATCTCTCTTGGCCATTGCAGCCAACGCTTTGCACTCTTAAGTCGGCGTCTATGATGTTTCGATGTCGGAGCTCCATCCGTTAACTACTTTGTAATTAATATCAACTTTATAAATAACTCAGTCAGTAGGTGTTGTGGTGTTGTAAATATGCGAAAGTGACTCAACAACTCATTGGTTTGTCATTAATCGCCTTTACATATGAATTTATATTGTCTGAGTTTTTTTGTTTTTTTTTTCATTTTTAATAATTAATACAACATGAAGACGGACGTTTATTGGGATGCAACATCATAAGCTTATATACGATTCAATACATTAAGCAACGCTTTCGCATTGGAGCTGCTATAAGAAAACGGGCTGTGGGTCATGGGAACATACCAACTATTGATCTGTGTTGTAGCTATCGGCAACAGTTACCAATATATAGTACGTGTTTTGTTCGGTGACTGCTTATCTATGCTGTCCCTCACCCCTATCAGAGAAATTTATTTGACTGCTGCTGTAATGACGGATCAATTCTTGTCGTGCCTGTGTAGGTAGTAAGCTCTGTTTCTTTCGTCCGGACAAAATACATCGGTATATTACCAAGCCAGCTGTTAAAAATACACAGAGTTAAGAGATATTCGTAGCGCACCTCTGCTTTAAAACAAGGTAGGAGCAGTTCATTACTTTCGATATTTCATTGCATTCGGTTTTGATACAAGCCAGTTTCAGCGTTGTATCATCTTCAGTCCAATTTTTCATTAGAACCACTACACCCTTTCCAGTTTAAGTCCTTATTGGGTCTAATTAAGCCCTGCTATCTAGCTCTAGTTCCTTTAAACCAGAAGATAACTTACTTAATTGGCAAAAAAAGCGCCAGTCGCTTCTTCGGTGGTTTAACTGCCGCCAATTGGTAACACCAAAAGAAAGATTCGAAAAAACACTTTCTTAGCCAGGGCATCAACTTTCATTAGCATAACATGGTCTAGCTATGATGTGTGCATAAAGCTCGTACAGCTTGTCATTAAATCTTCTTCGGTACTTGCCGTCACCAACACGTAGAGGTGCTTAAATCTATCGAAGAACTTTCCCAGAGCTGCTTCATCTGCTGTTGCCATGGACATGCTTCTACATCACATGACTGGATACGATAAGTGACTTGTAAAGCATAATTCTAGTTTGCCAAATTGGAACTTCACTATTCAATTGGAATCGTAGTTCACAATAGCATTTATTGGCAACAGGGCTTCTTCTCTGGATTTCAGAGCTGATGTTATCGTTTGTTTGTTGTTTATGGCCGCCAACAGTTTCGTGGTTTCCAGGACACAAATGCGCTGACTCTCTGCTTGATGACAGGCACATAATTTTTTCTTCACAACATCAAACCCGTCTTTACCACTTGTGTCTGAAACCTTGTTTAGTTTCGGACTGCTCGGAGAGGTCCTTACCAATTCTGACTGAGCTCATGGTGATGCTCAGCGCCATTTTGCACAGCCGTATAAGTTTTTTGGGGAACCCAAATTCAGATTTGGCGGCATAAAGGCATATCCTTTTTGTTCTGCCAAAGGCAGAAGTGGTGATGTGTGTAAGTTCTCTTTTCGCAGGTTTTATCTAAGGTTTGGCGGATTGTGAAAATCTGGTCGATGGTAGATTTACCAGGCCTAAAGTCTCATTGACAAGGTTCAATCCGCCGATTCACGGTGGGATTCAATCTTTCGCACAATACGCTTGACAGGACCCTTTTTCCGATGCTATGAAGGTTGATTCGCTCAGTTTGCAGGATCTCACTGGGTATCTGAGCCTTGGCAAAGAACACATAGTTTCCAGTCATCAGGCATGCACTCTTCCGGTCATAGTTTGCAAAGCAGGTGCTCCTTGAATAGAACTGGTCTTATGTTCGTCCCGGTATTTTCAAATATTTCTTTATCAATCATTTTCAAGGTTATATCTACTTTAAAACCGTGCCGACAAACTACAGTTCATCATTTTTTTTTTATAAATTTGTAAAATTAATTCAGAATCGAAGCCAACTACATCCTTGCTCACCACATTTACGCAAAAATATAGCACAAGCTCCCTGCCATCTACATGCTCAAGGTTTTGAAGCCATTGCAAAAGCCGAAATTTTGTGTGCAAAAGCGACAAAAGCGACTACAGCAGCAACGGCAGCCACATCACCATTAGGGGTGGGTAATGGCGCAATTTTGTATGCGATGATACAATGCTGCAATGGAGTGCGTTACTGGAACGATCTGCAGCGAATGTATACAAAATGCAGAACTTTGCACGGCCCAACGCT
Organism: Eurosta solidaginis; assembly: GCF_040869045.1. NCBI lineage: Eukaryota > Metazoa > Arthropoda > Insecta > Diptera > Tephritidae > Eurosta > Eurosta solidaginis. The sequence continues at coordinate 171,131,338 of NC_090322.1, read as the reverse complement.
AAATATGCTCACATTGTCACACATCCGTGCCAGATGGAATTTTCTATGCTAGTTTAGGTAAAGTTGAGCTTTTTGGTCCATTAGGCAAATACCACAAGCTTTCTGGGACCTATGCCACTTGCTGCTTCTAGATCTGGCAGCTCTATCACTCCAACGTGAGGATTCAAAGGGTTGATAAGTGCAATTCAGAGCTTCCGTAACTCAATTATTAAGCTCACCTAGGCGAGGCAAACTCTGTTAAAATTATGAATGTATCATAGGCATATTTAGCAAACGAGGCCATGGCGAGCCCAAGCGATGGCCTAGAAGGTTAAACATGGTCAAATCAAACCGTTCCCGAGATAGTCGGGCTAGTCGTAACGGGTATATATCCGCCAAAGGACCACCAGCATCGACAACACTGCCCAAAACCTTCGAAGAGTGTCTTCATCGCTACAATAACAGCACAAAACGTGCTCTAGCAACCAACACGCACGTCCTGCATTTTTATCGCTGACCAAGCCTAATTTAAAGGTATGTTACGCAAGAAGGCAAGTGTTCAGCCAGAATACCTGTCATGAGTCTACAGTCCTTTAATGATAGGAGTAACTTTATTATTCTAAAGTTGTAATATCAACACATAATCTTCGACACTTTACAACTCTGCGCTTGGGTCCACGACTTTCCTCATTGGTCTTAATCTCTTAACTCTCTTAATCTCGCCCAATCTAATTTATACGCCTATGGAGCAAGTTTCGAAGGATGCGTCGTTTTTAGTTAGTTCATCCGCGTTTTCTATGTTAGCAACTGACCATCGTAATAACGGTCTCAAATAAAGGGCTATATCTATGCCCTTCAGTGTGTGCAGAATGTTTGACCAATTAGCTTTACGTTGAAGGTATTTTGATAACTAAAATCTTATTAAGTTTTTTTTTCTTTAGAGCCTTCGGGGTTAAGGGATTGAGGGGTGGTAAGTCATTCCTAAGGTGAGTAAAATCCATAAAGGTGCGTCGATTCTAAAAATCGTGACCGCAGCAGTCGGGCTAGTACCAGGAGATACTGCCACCAGAACAGCGGAAATTATTTTTAGGATGAGGTCACCTTCAGTCATCATTTTATGACTTACATTTAAAAAATTTACAAATTTTTTACTGTTGTAAATATTTTTGATTGCATTCATCTGAGGGAAGACTTAAAATAAACTTGAATTAGGTTCTGTGAGGCTGTGGCAACAGCACGAAAGCCTGGCATTTACAAGTTAACTGGCATTAAAAAGCTTCAATTTAAGATCTAAAAGAATGCATTCATATTACTATTAATTTGAAACTTTATTTTTTGGAAAATGGTATCAAACAATTTTTGCTTTCTAGGGCCAAGACTAGAAAAATGAAGTCATTATTAAGTCATCATCATCTATGACTAAAATAATATTGATGTTCAATTTTTTTTTTGCAATCCCTCGAGAGATTGCAATCATTTTAGAGATTTATCTTTATTATGTCAATTAAAGTCATTTGAATCTTGTGTATGAATTATAGTAATCATAAAAAGACTGCAGAATTAATTTTTAAATCTTCAGCCAAAACGTTAGTCATTGAAAGATTTAAACATTTTAATTTAGCCGTTGTGACTTTTAATTATGCCTCACAAATGAGTGCACTCATTTGTTACCCTGCAGTTAAGCACGCTGTAGGTACTCAAATATTGATGTAAATATTGATGTGTATTGTGTAAAGTCCAACTTATGTACTGCTCTTTGTACACTGTCTGAATATATTAAAGTTTTTTGTCCACGATTACCTCCAGAGGTAGAGGGAAAGGTCTTATATAAAAGAACCCAGCATTATTTACATGTGAATATGTTGTTGTTGTTGTTGTTGCAGTGCTTCGCCGTATTTATTAGATGTGTTCACTCACAAATTGGTGCGAATTTCCTCCAACGGGAATCGAAGGAAACTTGTAGTTTCAACGGGGTTTGAGCAAAGCCTCTAATATGCTTTTAGAGGTTTGGACATTAGAAGCGCTGATTTCACATTACAGTTGGTTGGCGTCATGTGTGGACACGTTACAGGCGGGACATTCATTACGTATGTCAGGGTTGGTCCTGAATAAGTAAGAGTATAACCTATTACAGTATCCAAATCAAAGTTAAGCTAGAATGGTGTGCGTCTCCCTGGGGAGTTGCTTTTCACAACTGCAAGTTTAGGATATTTTTCTTTATTGGCATAGTCGTTTGATGACTTTTTGTGGATGTGTCTGAGACCTTTTCAGTGCTTAATTTTTTCCATACGGCTAAATTCTTTAGTGCCCATTTTCTTCATATTGCTTGCGGAGATGACATCTTGATTTCTTTGGAGGAAGCGCCTCTTCAACTAAATGTCTGTTGAGGTTCCCAGGTTTCTGGGTATTTAACTGTTTGTTCGGGATTTAATTTCCCTTTCCTTATGGGGAGTATTGTCGCCTTATTTTGTAGATGTTGTTCTGTTGACATAAGAAGACATTCAATGGCAGTTCTGAGCGCAGTGTTTTGACAAACGTACAGTTTCTTCCAGTGTGTTTCTGTTGAGCTCGCCTAGCTAATTTCTTTGTAAGTGACTATGAGCATTTCCTTTTCTTTGCCCCAAGTGCTGCCAGCGAGAGACTTAACGATTTTGTTACAGATCTAAACTAAAGGTACACTTGCGGCTACATGCTTGCCAAAATGTTGGTCCTGATCGAGCGTCACACTTAGTTTTTTTGGGTGTAGGACAATCGGTAGCGTAATGTCATCGACGTGGATGTCCAATGTTTTTTTGTTGTGGTGAAAAAATGGAGAGATAAGGAAAAAATTCGTTAATTTTATAGCATACCTCATCAATGGATGAGCCAGAACCTGTTGCCATTATCGTGCAGTCATCAGCGTAGGACACTAAGGGTACTTGCTCCTTCTGATGGGGAAGGTAGCTTCGATATGTTAATAGCCGCGTTTTTTTTACACCCATATACGTTTACGTTTGCGCATAAAAAAACGCCTATCCTCGCTTAGATAATGCTTAGGAGACCCACCTAACCTAACCATTGGTTAAATAACTAGCTACAGAACAGGGTGTACCTAAAATCGGAGACACAAACCTCTGGTGGCCGTAATGTATAACATATAGCAGAATCAGTTGCGATGAATAGTGTACACGCACAGAATACATAGAATAAGTGTAGAGGATGAAACATAGACACATATTTCAGTTACATCTGAGTATAATGCGTATTGAAATTTAGTAGTACAAATTTTATGCGCAGCAATTTCAGAGGTGTATTTAAAGTTTGACGCTTAGCAGTTCATATAAAGTTTAAGCGTAAACGTCTATAGATGTAACAAGTAAGAAAGGCTAAGTTTGGGTGTAACCGAACATTACATACTCAGCTGAGATCTTTTGAGACAAAATAACGGAAAATCACCATGTACCAAAATTAACCTAGAGTAACCCTGGAACGTGTTTGTATGACATGGGTATCAAATGAAAGGTATTAAAGGGTACTTTAGAAAGGACAGGGCCATAGTTCTACAGGTGGACTCCTTTTCGAGATATCGCCATAAAGGTGGACCAGGGGTGACTCTGTAATGTGTTTGTGCGATATTGGTATCAAATTAAAGGTGTTAATGAGGGTTTTAAAAGGGAGTATCCCATGGTTGCATATGTGAAGGCATTTTCGAGATATCGACCAAAATGTGGACCAGGTTGACCCAGAAGATCATCTGTCGGGTGCCGCTGATTTATTTATATCTATAATACCACGAACAGTGTTCCTGCCATGATTGCAAGGGCTTTTGATTTCGCCCAGCAGAACTTTTTCATTTTCTTCTACTTAATATGGTAGGTGTCACACCCATTTTACAAAGTTTTTTGCATAATTATATTTTGCGTAAAAAAACCAATCCAATCACCATGTTTCATCACGTTTTTCGTATTTGGTATAGAATTATGACATTTTTCTTAATTTTTCTAAATTTTCGATATCGAAAAAGTGGGCATGGTGATAGTCGGCCTCCGCCCATTTTTAAACAAAGTGAGTTCAGAAAAGTACTGAACTAAGTTTAGTAAAGATATATCGATTTTTCATCAAGTTATCGTGTTAACGGCCGAGCGGAAGGACAGACGGTCGACTGTGTATAAAAACTGGGCGTGGCTTCAACCGGTTTCACCCATTCTCACACAAAACAGTTACCGGCATAGAAGCTATGCTCTTACCAAATTTCATAAGGATTGGTGAATTTTTGTTCGACTTATGGCATTAAAAGTATTCTAGACAAATTAAATGAAAAACGGCGGAGTCACGCCCATTTTAAAATTTTATTTTATTTTTGTATTTTGTTGCAACATATCATTACTGGAGTTTAACCTTGACATAATTTACTTATAACTGTAAAGATATTACATTTTTTGTTAAAATTTGACTTTTAAATTTTTTTTTATTTGGGCGTGTTAGTTGTTGTTGTTGTTGTAGCAGTGCTTCGCCCCACCTAACAGGTGCGACCGATCACAAATTATCATCAATATCCTCTAACGCGAGTTCAAGGAAACTTGCTGTTTCAACAGGGGTGGACCATAATGAAAAGGATGTTAGAGACGTTGACAATTAAAGAGATGGTTGGTGTCATGTGGGGACACATTGCAAACGGGGCATACGTTTTGTATGTCGGGGTTGATTCTGGATAGGTAAGAGTTTAGCCTGTTACAGTATCCAGAACAAGGTTGAGCTAGAGTGACTCAAGTTTCCCTGGACGTTCCTCTTCCGTAGGTTTTGGGTAATGTTTTTGGGTACTGGGTTCACCGGGAAATTCCTGGTATAAAGTTCCGACGCCTGTTTGTGGAGTTCACTGAGGACCTGCTTGTGTTTTTTTTTTTCTTCATACGGATGAGTTCTCAGATGCCGCATTTCCTCATAATGCTTACGGAGATGACTCCTTAAGCCCCTAGTCGGTGTTGGCTCATCAATCAGATGTATGTTGGGATGCCCAGGTTTCTGGGTATTCAACAGGAACTGTTTGGTTAGCATCTCATTTCTCTCCCTGATGGGTAGTATTCTCGCCTCATTATGTAGATGGTGTTCTGGGGACATAAGAAGACAGCCCGCATCGGGAGCAGCTCAGAGCAGTATTTTGGCAGGCCTGTAGCTTCTTGCAGTGAGTAGTTTTTAGGCTTGGCGACCATATAAGGGACGCGTAGCATGCAATCGGATGGCCAATTGCTTTGTATGTGCAATGAGCGTTTCTTTGTCTTTTCCCCAAGTACTGCCAGCAAGGGATTTGAGGATATTATTACGGCTCTTTATTTGCGGTACAATTGCGGCTGCATGCTCACCAAAATGTAGATCCTGATCAAACGTCACACCCAAGATTTTGGGGTGCAGGACAGTCGGTAGCGTAGTGCCATCGACGTGGATGTTCAAAATGGTCGACATTTGGGACGTCTATGTTCTAATTAAGGTCGCGGAGGATTTAGTCGGTGATAATGCCAGGTTTCGCGAGGCGAAATAACTGCAGAGATCAGGGAGGTAGCCATTTATTCTGTTGCAAAACTCATCGATCTGCGGGCCTGGGCCTGTGACTATTATTGTGCAGTCATCGGCGTAGGAAGCGATTTAGTTAATTTGTTGGGCGTGTTCTTCGAGTTTCATCGCTTTATTCGTCTTTGGTAATGAATTATCGCACTTTTTCGGTTTTTCGAAATTTACGATATCGAAAAAGTGGGCGTGGCTATAGCCCGATTTCGTTCATTTTAAATAGCGATCTGAGATAAGTGCCCAGGAACTTACATACCAAATTTCATTAAGATACCTCAAAATTTACTCAAGTTGTCGTGTTCACGAACAGACAGACGGACGGACGGACGGACATGGCTAAATGAATTTCTTTTATCGGTCAGATCATTTTGATATATAGAAGTCTATATCTATCTCGATTAGTTTATGCCATTACGGGGTACCGTTATGCGAACAAAATTAGTATACTCTGTTAGCTCTGCTCAGCTGAGTATAAAAAAAAGCACAGCTAATATTAAACAAAAGTGTGGATAAGACGCCACCCACCGGCGCCCCTTGTTTAGTTATTCTGGGTTTTGATGTAACGTTTCTGAACTGTTATTGATTTAAAATGCTATATTCCAACGAAATATTGGCTATCAGCGCAATACCGTAACGCAATGCTGAGCTAACCATACTTATTGGGTATTGGCAAGTGAAGCTTGCATACAAGCTTTGCTGCTACTTCAGCTAAGCAAGTAACTCACTCAAAGGCGGCAGAGACAAGCAGATGAATAATTGGCAAGAAGGCTGAGCTGCGTTTTTTGACGTGACAGTCGCTGGGATAGGCGTTGAATTGTTTTCTGTTTTTGTTTTTGCCGCGGCTATAATATTTATGCAGCTTGTAGTGATTGTTATTTTTTTTATTATTGCTGCTTTTGCCATTGGCATTTTTCTTATCGCTGGTTGGCGATCTATTACAGGTATAAACACACATACACACAAACACATTAATTTAATCTTATTTTACTCAGTGTAGCTTCTTTTTCAACAATTTTTATTTCTGTTTACAGATGATGCTGATTGAGGAAAAAAATAAATGAAAAAGCGCACAAAAAATTTACATTAAACTAAAATATTTCCATTATGAAAATTTCTCGCCAAACAGACAAGCACACAAAAGTGAGGCAGTGTTTTCATGCTTCTATTGAAAGAAGTGGATTGAATATATCTCTGGTATTTTTTTTTTCTTTCTATACCCAGCTGTACTTGTACACAGCGTATTATAACTTTGTTTGGATAACGGTTGGTTGTATAAGGGTATAAAGGATAGATATAGACTTCCATATATCAAAATCATCAGTATCGAAACAAATTTGATTCAGCCATGTCCGTCCGTCTGTCCGCTAACACGATGACTAGAGTAAATATTGAGATATCTTCACCAAATTGGGTACACGAGCTTATCTGCACCCAGAATAGATTGGTATTGAAAATGAGCGAAATCGGATGATAACCACGCCCACTTTATATATATATAACATTTTGGAAAACACAAAAACCTGATTATTTAGTAAATAATACACCTAGAATGTTGAAATTTGATGTGTGGACTGATATTGAGACTGTTGAAACAAATTTGAAAAAAAAAAATTTTAAACGGGCGTGCCACCGCCCACTTGCGACAAAATCAATTTTACAAATATTATTAATCATAAATTAAAAATCATTAAACCTATTGTAACAAAATTCAGCAGAGAGGTTGTCTTTACTATAAGGAATGCTTTGAAGAAAAATTAACGAAATTGGTTAAGGCTCACGCCCACTTGTATATAAAAGATTTTTAAAAGGGCCGTGGATGAATAAAATAAGCTATATCTTCGCAAAAAAGAGCTTTATATCAATGGTATTTAATTTCCCAAGTGGATTTATAAAAATAAATATGAAAAACTTGAAATTTTAAAAAATGGCGTGGCACCGCCCCTTTTATGACTAATCAATTTTCTATGTTTCGGGAGCCATAACTCGAAGAAAAATTAGTTCAAAATAGAACCATATGTACATATATGTATTATTGCGCAGCCTTGTAACACTATTAAGCACACAAAACAAACAACAACAGCATTTCAAGTGTACAGCTGGGTATGTAATGTTCGGTTTCACCCGAACTTCGACTTCCTTACTTGTTTGACTTACGTTTGCTTTTCTTTTATACGCTTTTTTCTTAACGCAATTGAATTGAAATATAACCTTATCGATTTTGGGTGAAACTTTGATGGCGTGTCATCGGGTTAGCAGGTAAAACTCGTTGGTATCTCAAATGGTGTAGGGTTAAAAGTGGCAAGGTAGCGGCATTTAATTTGATTGAAGATTATTGGTTGCACTTTAATGATGGGAAATTTTTTGGCAAAACCATCAAATTAAGTAAATATTTTTGGCTGCCAAGAAAATTTTATTTTTTAGCTGAGATAATGGTTAAAGATAAAACACAACGTTGGTTATAAACCTATAGTTGTGCAGGTTCCATGAAAAACTTAAGAGTTGTCAGTAGTAATCGATTTGAAGGCCGTTATCGACTGCGATCGTACCTCTCTTGCAATCACTCCTACCTGGAAGGATACTATCAAGACTGACAAATCAGTTTCCTAATCAGGAATGATGATTAAATCACTTCTGAAGAAAACTCTTGAGAAGCTCAGGTGAGTGTCTAGGGATAATCTATATTATATTTCTTCATGGAGGTTCCATACATCTTAAAGTTACAGAGCCGTTGAAAACTGTCATGGGAGTTGATCTAGTTGATCTTTAATGGCTTATCACAGAGGGAGGGCCCTTTTGAAAGAGATTGAACCCTGTGCGCTGCCTGAAACTTGTTTACCATAGCTATATCTTTGACTAAGCTGCCAGATCACTGGAGCGTTTTCCAAGCGGAAATATTAGCCGTAACCAAAGCATTGGAAACACTGGAAGAGAATAGCTAAAACTGCAGCCGTGCTAGCTTTTATATTGACAGTCAAGCAGCAATTAAGGCAAACATCTCGCATAGTACAGCATGTAAAAGTGTATTAGAGTGTAACCCGTCTCTGGAAAGACTCGGCACGGGGAAAAGTATACATTTATATTGGCTCCCGCGGCATATGCGAATAGATGGCGGATGAACTAGCTAAAAAGGGCGCATCCCTGGAAGCTTGCTCCGTGTACGTCCCAATTAGGTTGGGCCATATTAAGAGAAAGCGAGACGTGAACATGTTCGACCAAGCGCGTGGCTGTAAAGCGCGAAGATTATGTGTAGATCTTGCAACCTTAGACCAACAAAGTTGCTTCTATCATTCAAGTGAGAGGGCAGTATACTCATGACAGGTATTCTGACTGATAGCAGATATAAGAAGTGCGGGTTGAAGGAGGATTTAGGAGTGGTACAGCTGTCAGATCTAGAAGCAACAAAAGGCATATGTGGGTCCTAAAAGTTCTAGTATTTGTAAAGAGGGCGGAGTTATTTTATAACATAGGTCGTGTTTTTGATAGGGTTTTTCAATTTGGTCGCTAAGTAAGCTTCTGGTAATGCTACGGACTCATTCAGTCTATGCGACGTCCTCATGAAGCAGCCATTTCAACCTAACCTATACCTTTTATCTTACTCGGTCGTGCAGTTTGTCTATAGATTGTTGATAGGATATTTTTGGTCGACGGAACTTATCACTTACTATCGTATTGACTAAAAGTCATGTATTTCATTTTATATAAAAAAAGAGGGGGTGAGTCACACAAGAAGATTTTGATCGACATTGCCCAGTTCCGAAATATTCTGGGAGTTAGCATCCATTCAAAACTGCCAATTCATCCATGGGAATTCTCCACGCTGCCGCACAGCCACCAAGTGCATGCTCGGTGCCTTCTCGGAATGCCAGGATGGTATTAAATTATTGTCTAGTCGATTGTCAATCCAATCCAATTTTGGCAAAACGTTTAAAAAACCCCTAAAGAAGCCATCTGCCCTCTTTATTACCCTACAGAAGGGTTGAAGGCAGGATTTGTATTATTTTCCATAAGGTGTTCAACAACCATCACAACTGGCTAAGTCCCAATGGAGTTTCATACTTTTAGATATTTTCCTATATTATTACTACTCGCATCGACAAGACCATCCTGAAAATGATATCTGACCATCTCTCCGAAAGCGTACCTTGTCTATGCGGAAACACTGGTAAAAAGGCCTCCCTTCTCCTTTTTGAACTTTCTTAGCGCTGCGTTGGTTAAGATGTCATCTATTCCGGTTCGTCGACTGTTTAGTTTTTTGTTGTTGTTGTTGGTGTGGCTGTACTCTGACCTTATTAGCTGGGAGAGTCTATGGCCACTTAATACTTGCGTCAGTTGGTATTTCAGTTTATCGTGATTCTTCTCTTACCGCTGCTCTATATTCTGCGCTAAGGTGAAGGTCCACTGCCTCCAGCTCGATTTCTTCCACCGTGTTTGTCACATAACTATTGTTCGTAAACTTGTGCCTTCAGCTGTCAGTATAACTGCTGTGATTTACTAAAAAAGAACAAGGCCTGCGTCGGCTGGCTTATTTACAAAAGGGCTCTGCTAAATTTAGATATAAAGGCTCACGAAATTTTGAGGTGTCCGTTGTGTACCGAACTCTTTGGGAAACAGGGCATCCATATACTTATCCCGACTCAGAAACCTGGTTTACGGATAGATCAAAATTTGATTACAGAAAAACGTGAGCTGGGATGAACTTCAAGAAATCGACACAAATGGGATGCTACCCCACTATTTACCAGGAAGAAATGCATGCAATAAAAGTTTGCGCTAGATGAAGTCTACGAAGCTAGTGGATTAATGCATTGAAGTTCTAAATGATTTGGAAGTCAAAAACAAGACTTTGTTGGGATGGGTTCCCAGGCATCAGGGACATAAAGTTTTTAAAGAGGCAGACTATCTAACCTAGCAGGGTACTATAGCAGCATTTTATGGTCTCCAGGCCTTCTATGGACTCACAAAGGAACACACTAGGGAAACAATTAGTAAAAATAGATTCCTTAAACCGATCAGACGTGCTATTTGAAAGCTAATTTTAAGTCAATGTATACTCTTTAATATTTTAGGGGAGGCTTTGAGGTGGTCTAACAATCCCCTATGGATAGGAATAATTTATTTACAGCACACTATGAGCCATTAACAGTCTCATCATACATAACAGCGAATTTAATAGACCTCAAGAATGGGTTCAGCATGTGGTAATATATGTCGATTAGGCCGGGTCGATTTGTGGGGAGGCAACAAAATCGCCCATTGCTCTGTGAAAATCATATTCTAGGGATCAAAATAAGAAACTTTGCCGAAGGGTCGAACTTTTGGGTAGGGGCAAATTTTGAAAAATTCCACTTTGACCCATTTAGAGTGCTCCAAACGAGTCCAAATGTATGACCGACCCCCACTAACTTTGGATGCCCGACCCACCGATGCCAGTGGCACACCCCCTGGAACCCTCCTTGGGGTTCACCATACAAACATTTCAAAAAATCGCCGGTTTTGCACTTTACATGAAAAAATCAGCGAAATGGCTATATTTTTTTTTTTTGGAGTTTATTTTTCTCTTTAGAAATTTATTTAGTCAGAACATATGTAAATGAAAAAATGAATTTAACTTAGTAATAGAAAAGAAATTAAAAAAAATTATTAGAAATTAGCGTTTTTACAACCCTTTTAAAACCAAGGCATCACTGTGGCACAATTGCAGATCGTAAAATTGCTTGTGTTGTTTTTTTAAGCCACCGCAAGACACAGCAAGTAGAATTGAAATTACCATTTCATTCTTATTACCTCGTCTCGTAGACCATATATAATGCAACAGTTTTTGTGAATGCATTAAGTCGTTGTGAAGAACTCAAAGTGTGAAGTGCTAATTTCAGATAAAAAAATATTTCAAAAAAAATAATAAGTGAAGTTGTAATATTACCATCGTGGTCATCTGTATGTCCATTCTGGTGGACATGGATTTTTGCCATGTACTGGCTAGAATACGGTTTCTATGCCGAAAATGTGCAATCAATATGCGCACTAGTTTGTACTCACGTGATTTCTGTTTACGCTTTAAATAAAATGTTCACCACTCTTAATTGTAATATGTTTAGAGTATATTTAATAAAAAGTTATATTTAATTTACACAAATGAAGTAACCGGGACTATATATATTTTTATAGTTTTAATTTACACATCAAGTGCAGGCACGACCGGTCAGTTTCAATGCGCGGAATTAATTGGCTTCTATTCATTTGACAAATAGCCCTTATCGTGAATGTGTTGTTTTGACAGGTAACCCTTATTGTGAATTGTGGTTATGTTTAATAAGCATTGCTTGACTTTATGGTCACGCAACACTTACCGTAAGGGTTACCTTACAAAATGACCATTCCAAATCAAAAAGTTTACAATGAATCCACCATCCTCTAAACCGCAAGATGAAGCAACTACATCAACAACTATCGAAAACCCAATGAGTCAAATACCCAAGCATGATGTTACTATTTTTGGTGTGTCTACTGATTTAACTGATCTCAATTTACCAACCCATCTGGATATCTTGAAATATTATTTTTACTTAAGCCAACGTGCTAAAACAGAACAAAAAAAGTTTTCCCATAAATCATTCACTACTCAAGTACAAGATAAGTTGATTGGAATTTGGGAAAAACTTGATATGGAAATAATGATGGAAAAAGTGTATTTAATAAATTGAATAAATTGCTTGACAAGTATCAAGAGCAAATCAAGAGAAGAAACAACACCCAACAATTTACAGAGTATGTAAAATCTTTGGAAACAATTTTTTACTTGTGAAACTCTTCCGGTAAGTTATTGCTATCACTCATTTATTATAATTGTCAACCATTTTTAATTATTTTATTATTATATATATTCAGGTGGTGGACGGCTTCCAGAAAATTGAGTTGCAAAATATGCCCCGTGCTCCAGAAAAAATTGAATTTTCCACCGATTCGAAGTACTTATACGACATGGCCCATGCAATTACTAGCGGCGTGGTTCCGTTCATTGGTTGGTCACGATTTCCAGAAACTCGTTTACCCAAAATTGTCAATCAAGTAATTAAAGATAATTCATATTATGCGCATTCGGAAAATATCTTGTTATCAATGTTGTTTGATGATAGCAAAGAAAAGCGCGACTGTGCCATCAAGAAAATTCTACGCTATCGAACCGATGTTGACGAGCCAATGGAACTTAGAGTTTATAAAAAACCAGATATAAACTTTAATTGCACAAGTTATACGTAAATGATCAATTTGAATGATATAAATATCGTATTTGAACCACCATTCACGCGAAGCATTCCGTACGATACATTGAAAGAATATTTAAATCAAGATGATCCACCGTTTAATTATCCAAAAATTCCATCACACATACAAGGAATGGAACGACATGTTCAATTGCTAGCTAGCGTTTCCAAACGGGTTATACCGGAAAATGTAGAGGCTGTTATGGCGACGACATTAGAGAGCCGTGCGAAATTTCCCAGACTTGAAAGTAAAAAAGACTTCAAACAAAAATTTTTTTTAGTTTCTTTTCTATAACTCACTTAAATAAATTTTTTCATTTACATATGTTCTGACTAAAAAAATTTCTTAAGAGAAAAAATAGATATTATTATAAATAAATAATAAATATTATTATATTTTAAAAATATTTTTATTTGCCTTCAAATATTATTATTTATTAAATTTTGATGAGCTCGAGGCAATTTCAATTTTTTAAACTGCCTCGAGCTCATCAAAATTTAATAAATTAAAATATTATTATAGATAAATAAATAAAAATAACAAATAACATAGCCATTTAGCTGATTTTTTTATGTAAAGTGCAAAACCGGCGATTTTTTTTAAATGTTTGTATGGTGAACCCCCAGGGGGGTTCCAGGGGGTGTGCCACTGGCATCGGTGGGTCGGACCTCCTAAGTTAGTGGGCGTCGGTCATACATTTGGACTCGATTGGAGCACTCTAAATGGGTCCAAGTGGGATTTTTCAAAATTTGCCCCTACCCAAAAGTTCGACCCAAATTGGGGGACATCAGAATTCGTTTTAGAGGTATGGTTCCTTCGGCAAAGTTTCTTATTTTGATCCCTAGAATTTCCACAGATTTCCACAGAGCAATAAGCGATTTTTAAATCGACCCGCCCTAATGTCGATAGATTCGACGTTGTTGGCACGAATTCTATTACAGGGAGTTTTCTGAGATAGGACGTTTTCAAAACGTCAGACGCCCTTTTCATTAAAAGGACGAGGGTGAATTATTTGAGTCTTTGAAGAACCTCCTAGAAATTTTCAAGGAATCAAACATAAAAACCTTTGGAGGGTTTTCGCAAATCTCTTTTCAAGGTGAAAGCTTACATAAAATTATCTGGGCGAGGCAACACATACAGCAGCTTGACCTCGTGCACATGTCATGTAAGTCAATTACGCTACCCACTATGCTACACCAACACGGTGGTGTATGTAAATTCATCACATGCAAAATCGCACAGGTGGGCATAAACATAAAATGGATTTATTTGTTTACCATTTACACATGCTGACAACTAAAATTTCAACTAACTCCTGCACAGGCAAAGTACCACGCAAAAATGCTCTGAGATAATCATAAAATAACATCAAAATATATTGTTTTCGGCATTAAATGGTCACTAGCCAAGCGACGACAACTTTTAGTTTCAAACGAAAACAACACCAAACAAAATTTAAATTCAGCAAATAGCATTGGAAAATTGGGGGGAAATGTGTAAAAATACCACTTTCAGCTTTCTTTGGCAAAACTATGAAAACAAGCAAGCCAGTGTATGGACATGCGCATGTATGTATATATAAAATATTAGGGAGGATCTTAATTATTTATAAATTCATGAATTTGATTGGTGATTGAAAAATTGGAATACTGAAGATTTCTTTTCTAACTCAATATTTTCAAAGTATATTGCCACATGTTTGAAAGCTTGAGTTAATGAAGAGATGCAGCGAAAGAAATTAAGCTAGTAAAATCAACAAATCCGGTTTATCGTTGTTGAATTAACAAACACTCAGTACTGTCGCATTATGGTTAGTTCAACCGAGTTTTTTGTCAAGCAAATAAATTTGTATAGTTCTTTTAGCAGAAGAAAAAGTGTTGGTCTCAAGTAAATAATATTTTGTAAAAATTACAAATTCGCAATAAATCTAACTAATTTTTCTGTTAAAATAACTGATTTCAAAGGTCACTCCACCAGCGAACAACTGTCAAAGGAATCAGCTGATTTCCAAGGAAAATTTACTCTCACGGCGCTCACTACTTTGTTATTATGACTAACGTGCCACAAAAATCTGTCATATTAACAGCTACTGATATTGCAACCTTTTCGGAAATCTGTTATCAGAGCTAAGCGGGCGCCGTGGTATGATAGTAGCGTGCTACGCACAGTGATTGAAAATGCTATATTGCTCTGAATTTTTTTCTTTTGCTATTGCTCTGGCTCTAAATATGAACAGAGCGTAGAACAGAGCCGTATCATAAAAACCTCATAGGCTTTCTTATGCTATGCTGCGTCTTGTTTTAGAGCGGACTAGTAGCAGATTAAAATCTGCAGACGAAATGCTATTTGAAGTGGAGCGAGAGCAACAAATATAATTTTTTGTTATTTGCTTTGTTGAGCAGTTTTTACTTTTTTATGCTACGGCTCTTCTCTAAGCTCTGTACATGCTCAGAGTCGGAGCAGTAGCAGAGCATAATTTTCTCTGCTTGACTATTGAAAAAACTCAATTCAGTATCGACAATATTTGCGCAGTTGATTCAACAGCTTTTTGCTATGGATAAAAGTTGTCAGAACTATTGGTTAAATTGAACCGTAATTCAGTTAATTCTACCAGCTTTTTTCGTTCGATAGATAGCGAAAATAAGAATTATTCACAACACAGGGAATCCGCAAAAAGCAACCTTGATGACATCAGACGAGAACTTAACCATGAAGCTCTCGAAAATCCCTGGCGGATTAAATCAATTAATAGACTCTGATTAAATCAATTAATATACTGCTGCAGAACAGAATGATACGGCTGGGGTGCAACCACAATCCAGAGATGACTGTACGAAGATACATCACAAGGAGGTATTATGCTCCCTCTACCCCGGATTGTAAGCTTAGGCGGCCGTCTGGTGGATCTCAAAGTCAATGGCTTCTAAGAGATCGGCAACCCTGGTCCATGAAAAAATATGGGGGGTATTCTGCGTCACGGAGGACTAAATGTCAAACTTAGCAAATTGGAACTTGTTCTTTTTTACGATATGTCATGAGATCACGGCTCTCGGGTCACACCCGATTGAGGAAGTGACAGGTACTTTTTGATAGTGTTCAGTATTTTGAATGTATGCTGGACGTTGGACAGCAAGCTATGATGGAAATATAATGTAGCGGACAATGCTGGGAAAACCGGGGACGGCTTAAACCGAACATCGGCAAGAGTTGGAAGGTCTCGCAAAGGAATCGTAAACTGGCTTTGTAGTTTCGTTATAAAAAACGGGTGTCCTTATTTTCTAATGGAACGCATTGTACTCTTCTAGTACCAAAGGCTGACAACTCTAATTGGCATCATTGGGATCTTAGAACAACAACTTGGTATTGAATGTCATGTTGAATATATATTCGAAGCATATTGCAAACAAGACAACTGCATTCGGGCGTTAATTTCGCTTCGTCATATTCTGTATGACATTCGCGGGCATTCAGAGTTCCGCTGACCATCATTAGACATCACTTATAGACCTTCCTGTGTTTTTTATTTTTGTTACAGCTAAACCACTCTCTACAGGTGAAGAAGGTGTTGCTTAACGCAGGAACATTTGTCTAATCCATCCGTATGACAGCCATGTGTGTTAACGCGGAATTATTCCTAGCATTTACACACATGCACATAGAGAGAGCAGCCATACCGCTCGGGGACTGTACTGTCTCAGACACTAATGTAAAGATTTTTGTAGACAGGCCTGCCTAATTAGCATCCAACTTGATAAAATCGAGTAACATATGAAGGTGTCGAGGCTCGCTGACCTCCATAAGACGTTTCGATATCTATAAAAATTGAGGATTATAATATTGAAGAAACGGACTTGCTGTGAACCAGCCGGGAGAATTGCAAGACCTAAAGGTCTTTATGGCCATGTTTGGATAGGAAATTAACAAGCTTTCCCTTCAAGCTAAACAAATCTGCAGGGAGTGTACTTATGTGTGTCATCACAACATGCTCTCTCTGCAGAAGCTAACAGGATGAGAAGGAAGCCAATCTTTAGGACTACAGCTGGGGCGAATGGATTTACGGATGCATCATGGGCTTTCGTAAGGGAGGCAGAAGTTGGGAAAGTGGATATTTCGCTCTTAAATTCATCAGAGAAAGAAAGTGGTTCGTTTGGGACTACTTGGAAGTAATCTAGAACTTACTAAGGGCATTCAGAATGGACTAGTATATCTTTGAGTGTATGTGTGTGTGTGTATGTGTGCGTATATACATATAAAAAAGGACAAGATATCACTTGATGATTAAAAGCTGGAATTTTTTGGAAATACTTTAAATTTATTTATTTATTCAAAAGCTAAAATTATAATATGAAATTATAATATAGCTATAAAGCCATAGCCGCAAGGGCCTTAGGCTATTATACTTCAAATTGGCACACTATATTCTTCGGAAAATGTATGCAGAGTAAAGTTTGAATTTGTTGGCAATTTAATGTTGCAATGCATAGATTTTCTAAGTGGTTAAAGCTTACTTAGTAAGAGCTAGTTCTTATATAACAAATGTGCAGTGCTGCTCGTGAACGCGAACAATTTGACACCATCATTAGTTGCTTGCACAAAGCTGGACTTGTACCACGTTTTATACATAGATTTTATGATCTCTTTACTAAAAGGTGTAGGTTCGGGGTGAATAGAAGGCATCCCTTCCAACTCCTCAATTAACGTAAAGTTAAGTGATTTAAGTCTCGTCCATTTCATTAATATCATTGATTATACAAGGCTAAAATAGTATAAAAAATGGTTACGTCCGAAGTATGTCATGTCAGCGTGTCATGTCTTCCCCAACTTTTTAATAAGCAAAAACTAAATGCTTGGAGTCGCGCTCATTTCTATACCATTACTTGCTCTGCAGAGATAAAATTATAGCACATTTGAATTGTAAGTTACAACTTTCAAAATGCTCCGCGCAAAATATAAGTTTGGGGGATTTCAAACGCGTCCTTTCCATCTTCCCAACGAAAAAAGAATTTGAATTTTGCCACGCTTTACTCATCAGTTTGGGGGAACAGACTTAGCGATAGTCTTCAAAAGTTAATAGTTTTTCAGGAATCAGAAATGCGTCTCTTTTAACTGCTCAATAAGCAAAACATTTGTGTTCGGAATCACGTCCATTCCAACATCATCAACAATATATTGTTTAAGCATGCATGTAATAATAATTTAGTTAAGCGAAACCTTATACTATTAAGTTTGTAATATTTACAGCACATTTACATATACATGTGATGTTGTATGCGCTGTAAGATCTGTTAAATCTGTCGACTTCGTAAATAAATAAATCATTATACCTAGCTCTGGAGCCAGTGTATATATACCACAAGGTATAGAACAACCCTAATGTATAAAGTATTTCTTGCTTTTCGTGTCAAAAGTGACTATAAACTTAAATATTCAACAACTTTTATTGCTTGTAGGGTAATAACTCCGCTGTTTGTACAAAGTTTACTAAAACATCTTTTTCTACCCTCCCTAGTTATCGATTTTTATGCTCGCTGAGTATCGATCGTTCAACGATCAAACGCATGCGCTCTTTGCTATTTGTGGGTATTACTGGTGAGCCTAAGCAGTAACCAATACAGGTTGGTGGACTGGTTGGCTAACTTATGTTGTTATTGACGCTATTTTTGTTGCTGTTAATATTGAGCGCCATTGCCATCAAAGCGGTAAACCACCCAAAAACTCAGCGAAGCCACCACAGTTAATCACTTGGCGTGGCGCTGGTGAGACACGATAAGAGCGCGCTCGCTTCTCGTTCATAGAAAAACAATAAATATTTTATAGCTAGTCAAATGAAAAAATAAATAGAAAATGGAGACGTGAAGTTAATTAATACAAACTGAAGACGTAGAAAAGCGTGAGCCAAAACTGCCAGTGTGTGTGTTGGTGCAGCGCTTGCCGAAAAAAATTACAAATACAAAACATGGCTTAATTATATTGGCAATGAAATTTTTAAAGAAAATGTTTAAATTGTATGCGCGTAAAAAGCTTGAAAGCCAAAATTGTATGCAAAATAAATATCAAATATCTCAAAATTGTAAGTGTTTTTGTTGTAATTTGACAACATGAAAAGAAATCATCCGTTAAAAAGATCATACTAACTAACAATTTGTATCTTAATCTAAGGATTTATATATGAATATATGACAGTGTAGTGCGTTCCATAACAAAAAATTCAATCATTAAAAAAAATTTT
The DNA here is from genome assembly GCF_040869045.1 of Eurosta solidaginis. Classification (NCBI taxonomy): domain Eukaryota; kingdom Metazoa; phylum Arthropoda; class Insecta; order Diptera; family Tephritidae; genus Eurosta; species Eurosta solidaginis. The sequence goes on along the minus strand of NC_090322.1, from coordinate 171,112,326 downwards.
TTCGAAAGTTAAAATTCTGAGAACTCAATGTTATTTTTATTTTTATTTTATCATGGACTCAATGTTTTCATACACTTAAATATAAAAAAAGCAATGACGGCAATCCCCGCTTAATTCATACAAATAGACAACATATAGGTAGGTAGGTTGAACTGGCCGGTCCATGAGGACCTCACATAGACTGATTGAGTCCGTAGTGTTACCAGAAGTTTGTTTTAACGACCAAACTGAAAAACCCTATCAAAAACCAGGACCTATGTTATAAAATAACTCCGTCCTCTTGGCAAATACTAGAAGCTTCCTAGGACTTAAGCCACTTGCTGCTTCTAGATCTGACAGCTGTATCACTCCTAATAGCTGGAGACAACATATAAAAATATTAAATTTGTTACAAAATATTTTTCAAACAAAAAACTTTAACGGCACTTTTTCTTATCTTTGGCAAGAATTGAATAAAAATTTACAATGATTCAACAAACAATTTTTAACTGAAAGTGTTTTTTTAATAACTGGTAAAAATGGAAAAGAGCTAAGTAAATTTTTTTTCAGCAAAAATTTGATATCTGAATGCAAATTTTTGTAAGTGATTTTGAAAAAAAAAATTTAGTTATGTATATAAGATGTTAAAAAAAATTGAAAAATAAATAAAAGGTTCGTAATAATTCGAAGATACCTATTTAGAATTAAAACTCAAATCTCAATGCATAATAAAATACAAATTTTAAATTTGTCACAAAAAAATTTTTTTTTCACACAAAAAAACTTTTACAACACTTTTTCTTACAAATGCAAAAAGTGAATGAAAACTCACAATGATTCAACGAAAAATCTGTATTTAAAAGTTTTTTTTTAATAACTGGAAAATGGACAAGGCTATAAAATATTTTTTTCAGAAAAAATTTTATTTCTGAAAAAGCAAATTTAGTTTTTATATATATAAACAATAAGAAAATTAGAAAATAAATAAAAATTTCGGAATAATTCGAAGATACCAATTTCAAAATTTAAATCTATTCTTCTTAAATCATTAAGCTTAATTAAATTTATATTACAAAAGAATTCAAAGTATGTTTGAGCTCTAGGCCAATATATACATATGTTTATTAAAATACAGCAAATGTGTTTAAACAATGTATATTTATTTGTCGAATGGTTTGTCTTGCCAAAATATTTCGACTTCAATCTGAAGTCATCTTCAGGAACTGAAGAAGACAAACCATTCGACAAATAAATATACATTGTTTAAACACATTTGCTGTATTTTAATAAACATATGTATATATTGGCCTAGAGCTCAAACATACTTTGAATATATTAACTAAAAGGCCGGAATACAAGAAATTAATTACAAAAGAATAAAAACCAAAAAGTTCAAAAATCAAAAATATATAAACCTCTTAAATAAACTCAGTAAAAAAATACAAAAAAATTGAGTAATTTAAATAAAACAAAAAAAAAATCAAGTAAACTTAAAAATAGTTTTGAAAGAGTTAAGTTGTTACAATTTTTATTTTATTTTTTTTTCAATTTTACCTAAGCGTTAAATTGCAGATGGTTTTGTTTAAAGTTAGCGAAAGAGTTAAAAAATAAAAACAAAATAAATAATTTGCATAAACAAAAAAAAATTATACAAATTGTTTTGAAAAATTTCAACTTATACCAGGATTGGAAGATTTTACTTTACATATTAAAACTTAAAAGAAATTTATTTCTAGAACAATTTTTTAAAAACATATTTTTAATACTGATTCGCTGAGTTTTTTTCTTTTTTCACTTTCTGTAGAATTAATAACTTTTTAAATTTTTTTTTAGTTAAAACTTGAAAAATTCAAGACGCTACAAAATTATATGGCCACAAATTTATTTTAAATTCTCTTTAAGAATTTCGGTTACAAAATTTTCAAAATTTTATATTTTATTTAAATAAATTTTGCCATGGAATAGAAAATTTGTGATTTTTAAGTTTGAAATCATTTTTTATAAAATAAAGAAGGCACAAACAAGCACCAAAACGCGGGGGAGAATGAAGGAGAACGTAATTTTTTTCTTTATAATATCACCGACCAAAACTCGAATTACTTCTGTGCAAAAATGTGTGGTTTCAAATGTTCTTCACTGTATGCATCAATGAAAGGCCTTATGCATATCGATCACCTAGGCCAATAATGAATTAAGTCGAAAATCTGAACTTTTGAAGTTGTGCATACTACCGGGTACAACGTATACCCATATTTCTACTCTATTTAGGGTGTGCTTGAAAAATACTAAAAATTACACTGGCGCATATGGGATGAGTTAGCCGGTCAATAAGGACGTACACATACACTGAATGTGTTAATTTTTGCCTTCCTGAATATTGTCATTTTTTTACTTGATCGCAGTTTTCAGTTTTACAGTTTACAGTTTACAGTTAGTGTCAGTTTTGTTCGATAAAATCACTTCAGCCACGTTTTTAATGCTCGCCACTGTTTCGTGCGCCGATTACAGTGTCACGTCATAACAAATACCGTTAAAATCAATATATTTACTACGGCACAATTAACCATTTATGTACATTAAGTGTATACACCCTTCAATTACGCATTTGGCTCACTCAAATATTCAACACGTACAAACATAATTATAACGCGCACTTTCCAATTCTTATCGCATTAAAAAAAAATACAAAAATATGTGTTTTGGTGTTGAGTCCGTGGTATAAGTTGGCTATTTTCCTTGTAGTTGTTTATGTAAATTTTTTATATTATTCAACAAATGGAGCTCCAAATTTAGTGTCAATATAATCTTAACGAGCACACACGTTTGGCGAAGGGATTGACGCTGTTTTTAAGGCACTCATTTGGATTATGCTAATAAAACTATAACCGAATAAATTAGCTGATTATTTAAACACATTTATTACATATACATATAAACAATGCTGCGACTACATTATTGTATAACGTAATAAAATATAAGCTTAATGCTTAGTGAATGTGAATCTGTTAAATCTTTTAATAGTTTTAGCCATGACAACTTGTTTTTATGCATAAAGTTCGTGTCCTAAGTCTTTTGAATTGAATGGTCACATTTCGATAGCCAACTTGTGTGCAATGTAAGTGTTAGTGAAAAAACTTGGAAAAACGTAGAAAATGTTTAATGAAGAGTAAAAACAAACGCCAACGAAATTATGGAAACCGCAGAATTATAACAAAATAAGCTTATAAAGTTAATAAAAAAAAATAAAAGCAAAACCAATCAATGAAGAAACACTACTCTACTGGGTATGTAGCAATAGTAAGCTATTTTTGGATTGTATGGGATTAATATAAACAAAACAACTTTACAAATAGTTTAATAAAAATTAAAGAGGTAATAGTGCAGTGTGATTCTCAATAGATTCCTGTATTTTGACCAATTCGTGCGCCGTACGTAGGATTAACAACCCAGGCACATAAGGAGTCATCTCCACAAGCACTGCATATAAATTTAGCGGTCTGAACCCGATGAGCAGCCTCATCCACAACAATTCGGCATAGTCATATGCGTATAAATGTCTGGAGAGTCCCGTTCTCACAGGCCAATACCAAAAACTCGCTGGTGCCAAAAAGCACATGAGCGGCCAGGCTTTTTAAGTGGTTAGCAACGTTTTTTTTTTTTATCTTTTTCCAAAGTACTGCGGGCAAGCGAATTGAGAATTTTGTTGCGAGTTTGTACTTTGGATAAATTTCGGAGGCATGTGGCATGAAGGTGAGAGTGTTATCGAACGTTGCCCTAAAGATATTTGGGTAACTTACAGTCGGTAGCGTAACACCAATGACGTGAACGTCCAGCATTTGCGTCGCCTGTTCCTCGCACGTCGTTAACAGAGTGACCGTGAATTTGGTCGGTTGGTACCAGATTGCGTGAGAAGCATAAACAAGAAAGACTGTGGATATATCTCCTCATTCTAGAAGCTAATTCGTCTATTGTAAGGCCAGGCTCTGTTGCCATTATTGTGAAGTTGTCGGCTTAGGAAATGCTAGTAACTCACTCTGGTAGAAAAGCAGTTTTTATATTTAGAAATTAAACAGAAGTGGGGATAGGGCACCAGCCTGTGGCGCCCCCTGTTTCATTATCCTAGGTTTGTAAGTTCTGGTCCTTAATCTAGCCGACGCTTGCCAACCATTCAGATAATTTCGGTTCATTTTCTCGACCGATTGTTACGAAATTTTGTGAGCATATTGATTAGGTCTGAGAATCAGATCTTACATTTTTTTCATTTCCCAAAATGGTATATTTATTGTTTTTATAATTTCAAAAATACATACAACCCTCTGGAACTGGAACTAGGATTGGAGATAAGGGATGGAGAAGAATTAATTATTAATTAGAAAAACGAGAAAGCAGAAAGAGGTTGAGAAAAATAGAGTGATGTATATATATATATATACGGAGCGCGGGAGGAAGAAGAAGAAGCAGCTAGAGAGAAAATAAGGGATGAAAAAATGGAAAGGCAGATAGAAACTCGGAGAGAGAAGTGAATAAAAGGATAAAGAAAAGGGGAGAGAGGAAGAGGGCGAGTAAGAAGTAAAAACTTTTTAAAAATTATGCAGCTAGACCAAAGCTTGTTATTTCATAGTAATCTAGGCCAAACGTGCTATATGTACCAAATTTCAGCAAATCCTATCATAATTAGTGACAACAAGTAAGGAATTCTAAGTTCGGGTGAAACCGAACATTACATACCCAGCTGTACACTTGAAATGCTGTTGTTGTTTGTTTTGTGTACTTAATAGTGTTATAATGCTGCGCAATAATACATCTACATATGGTTCTATTCTGAACTAATTTTCGTTTAAAAGAAGCAAAAAGGATACAGAGGCTACCACCAATGACCTTGAGCGGGTAGTAATGCAGTTTTCCTTCAGATATGGGGATTTCCCTACTGTTTGTTTTAAAATAAAGATATAACAGAACAAAGAACATAAAACACAAGTGCCATTGTACTAAAAAGCGTTATTACAAAACAAGGGCAGAGTTATTAACGAAGTTTTCCAACTTTTACTAGAAATAGCTTATTACCTGCATCTACGCACTTTTACGAAATCTTTTATATAAAAGAGGGCGATTTAACCGATTTAGTCCATTTTTACTGAAAATATTTCCTGTTAAACAACAAATTTTTCGTCGAGTTATGGCTCCAGAAACGTTGGCAAATGCATTGTAAGAAATGGAACTGCCACGCCCATTTTTCACAATTTGAATTTTTTCGCATTTCTTGTTAAAATGGCACAAAATACGATTGGTACAAACCAATTTTTCGCTAAGATTTAACTTATTATTTTTGCCTACTACCCTTTTAAAAATCTTTTATATAAAAGTGGGCGTGGTCCTTAACCGATTTCGTTAGTTTTTCTTCAAAGCATTCCTTATAGTACAGGCAACCTCTCTGCCGAATTTTGTTACAATAAGTTTAACAATTTTTGATTTATGATTAATAATATTTGTAAAACTGATTTTATCACAAGTGGGCGGTGCCACTCCCATTTTTAAATTTTTTTTCAAATTTTTATCGAGAGTTTCAATATCAGTCTACAGGTCAAATTTCAACATTCTAGGTGAATTATTTACTAAATAATCAGGTTTTTTGTGTTTTCCAAAATATTATATATATTAAAAGTGGGCGTGGTTATCATCCGACTTCGCTCAATTTCAATACCAATCTATTCTGGGTCCAGATAAGCTCGTGTACGAAATTTGGTGAAGACATCTCAATATTTACTCAAGTTATCGAATTAACGGACAGAAGGACGGACGGACAGACGGGCGGACGGGCATGGCTCAATCAAATTTTTTTTCGATACTGATGATTTTGATATATGTCTATATCTATCTGGCGGTCACCGTGGTGTGATGGTAGCGTGCTCCGCCTACCACACCGTGTACCTTGGGTTCGCACCCCGGGCAAAGCAAAATCAAAATTTTTGAAAAAGGTTTTTCAATTAGAAGAAAATTTTTCTAAGCAGGGTCGCCCCTCGGCAGTATTTGGCAAGCGCTCCGAGTGTGTTTCTGCCAGGGAAAGCTCTCAGTGAAAACTCATCTGCCTTGCAGATGCCGTTCGGAGTCAGCATAAAACATGTAGGTCCCGTCCAGCCAATTTGTAGGGAAAATCAAGAGGAACACGACGCAAATTGGAAGAGAAGCTCGGCCTTAGATCTCTTCTAATCTATCTCAATTCCTTTATACCTGTACAACCAACCGTTATCCAATCAAAGTTATAATACCCTGTGTAGAAGTACAGCTGGGTATAAATATTCTTTTAGACGAAACGTAAGGTTCTCCCAGAATCTATATTTTAGTTTTTTCATAAATTTACTGAAGGTTTAGTATGTATGCATTGGTTAACTTAATTTTCGTTTTTTTTTTTCTTGTCTATTTTCAGTTGTAAAAATTTGCCTTCAACCTAAAACCTTGCTGCCACAAAACATAGAAATTCGTTAAAGTTGTAAACAAAAAACAAATTTGCAAAAAATTTACAAGCTCCAAACCACCTACCCACATAACTCACAACAAATCAAACCATTGCTTCCTTTTTTGCTTCTTTTGGAATTTGACAAAGTCACAACATTATCGCAAAAAGTGTAAAAAATGGCATTACGCCTACGACGTGATGTACAGAAAGCATCATATTATGTTTGGTTTTTGGGTGCCGAGGAGGCGAAAGGTTTGCGCGGTACACGTGTCATCAATTCAGTTCTGCCGTATCTGATTGATCGGTCACGAGGACAAGAGCCGCTTAAGGTGACGCTGCAGGTCTCTCACAAAGGCATCAAAATTTTGCAGGTGAGTTTATGTGCTTGTAGTGGCTATGCAAAAAAAATTCAGTGCAAAGCTTGAAAATATTTAGGTCATGTGGTGTTATGTTGTGTCATGCTATTTCGTATTATATATTACATTATGTTATATTATTTTGTTTGGAAATCGTATTTCGTGTTATCGTATTTACAGCTATATATGCATGACATTATACTTAACATCCGTTGTGAACTATTTTCTTCTGATTTGATTATGCTATGTAATGTCATATATAACGTACTGTATATCTACGTAACAATAATTTTATGCCTCTGTTCTAAAGAGTTATTTCTGGGCACTCACCCTTTGACAATGGATTACTTTATTTCACTCTTGACAAGGTGCGCCCAACTAGATTTTTTTAAGTTACTCGTACATTAGACTGTATTCTGCAATAGTACCTATAAGTTTAGCAAGCCATAGTACCTTTCGTAGTCATAAATCAGAAATTGGAAGTACTAGGTACCAAGGCACTTCTACAGAAGAAGTCACAACCCCAAGCCCACACATCGATGAGCTTTGTAATAAAATAAACAGCTATCTCCCTAATCTCTCCATTTTTTTCTCCTCGCGAAACTTTATTTACAACACAGACACGGTAATACTGGGTGTGACATTCGATCAGGATCTATATTTTGGAAAACATGCAACCGCAATTGCACCTAAAATCCCTAGCCGCAATAAAATTTTCAAATCTCTTGCTGACAGCACTTGGGATAAAGACAAAGGAACGCTCATTACCACCTGTAAATCAATTGACCAGCCGATTGCATGTTACGAGTCCCCTATATAGTCGCCAAACCTAAATGTTATTTGTTGGAAAAAAAATTAGGCCTCCAAAACTGCGTTCTCAAAACCGCTGCAAGCTGTCGTCTTATGTCCCCAGAACACCACCTACACAATGAGGCACGAATACCAACCATTAGGGAGAGAAATGAAAAACTAAACAAACAGTTTCTGTTGAATACCAGAAACCTGGGCATCCCAACAGATATCTGATTGTAGAGGCCACACCTCCCAGGGGCTTAAGAAGTCATCTCCGTATGCATTATGAGGAAATACGGCACCTGAAACACACAGCCGTATGAAGCAAAAAAAAACACAAACAGGTCCTCAGTGATATCCACAAACAGGCGCCGAACCTCTATGTTAGGAATTGGCCGGAAACCCGAGATTTTGAAGAAAAATCTCCAGAACTCGCAGAAGAGGAATGCACTCTCACCGGTGTGACGCGCGTCACACTAGCTCAACTCCGATCTAGGTACTGTAACAAGTTGAACTCTTACCTATCCAGCATCAATGTATGTCCAGCTTTGAATGTGTCTTCCCACATGACACCAACTATCTTTTCAATTGCAATGTGGAACCAGCGCCTCTAACACCCCTCGCACTATGGTCCACCCTTGTTGAAACTACAAGTTTCCTTGGACTCCCCTTAGAGGATATTTCTGGCAATTTGTGATCTGTCGCGCCTATCGGATGGGGCGAAACACTGCAACAACAACAAAAACAACATGAGTGGTGAGAAACCTTGGAGGTCTTTTATAGGCACCTATTTTCATTAATTTAATACAGATTTCGCAGCAAACTCCTAATTCTCTACTGACCATTTTCGGTCCTCTATTAGTGGCAGACACCCGGGTGCACCCCCATGGGGATATCAGTTATCTTAAGCTCTACAAGTTTTCGTGGCCGGATGGTATCATTTCGGCCCAAAATACAGCGCTCTACTGACGTATGGCTTTCTCTCAAAGACTTTAGACCAGGGCTCTTCAAAACTGTTACTATGGCTGTGTTGGTAATGGTATTATGATAGTATTGGTTGTGGTTTAGTTGTTGATAAACGAGCAATAAATCAAGACGACTGTACGGGTTGTATGAAGCAATCCTTGTGAATCAAATTTGCACAACTGTGCTATGAATATACGACCCCTGTTTTAGACCAATCTTCTTCTCAACATCTTTATTAAAAACACTGGGGCACCAATAATAACAAGGTAAGGCGCAGACTACGGGACGTCCTAGAGCGTGAACAGCAAGGAGCCACAAAAGATTTATAGAAGTTACGTGGACGTTTGGTTTAGGGATCTAGCCCAGAACAACCTGCCCGATGCAACCATCGCTTACAAGAGACACACTGAGAAGTGTATGACCGTCCTAAAAAGATTCTTTTCCGGCAGATGCAGCAAAACCATTTCTCAGGACCGGGGTCAGGAGACGGAAGGATTGGGTTCGATACCTTCCCGGAGCAAGAGAATATGGAGCAGTCACGCTGCAAGGAGCTGCTGGGAGGATGACAATTTTTGGGACGCACGCAACAAATTAAATGGGGTTATACCCTTTACATCCCTTTACGTAATGGACACTGTACACTGATTCTACATCTTGCAAGCTATCGCGATCTTTCTGAAACTGTTAACCCATACACTCAGCCTAAATTTTTGTGATTTTATATATATGCGGCCGCCGTGGTGTGATGGTAGCGTGCTCCGCCTACCACACCGAAGATAATGGGTTCACGCCCCGGGAAAAGCAACATCAAAAATTTTAGAAACACTATTTTTCAATTAGAAGAAAATTGTTCTAAGCGGGGTCGCCCCTCGGCAGTGTTTGGCAAGCACCCCGAGTGTATTTCTGCCATGAAAAGCTCTCAGTGAAAACTCATCTGCCTTGCAGATGCCGTTCGGAGTCGGCATAAAACAAGTAGGTCACGCCCCGTCAATATGTAGGGAAAATTAAAAAGGAGCACGACGCAAATTGGAAGGAAGCTCGGCCTAAAATCTCTTCGGAGGTTATCGCGCTGTACATTTGTTTTTTTATTTATATATCCGGCAGCTACATGGAAAGTAAGGAAGTGAAATAATATAAGTATCTTCATGTTCTACGTTTCTCAGAACCCCTAGCTCACTTATCCATTGTCAAAGTCTAGATCAGGCTACGTTGGATGGCAGCTGCCACTTCAATGGAGCTCACTTTAGATAGCGTACATCTCCTGTCTTTTTTTATTAACTTCACCCGGTGATTCCACCATTCTCACGCGTGGTGAGAATTTTAAAATTTTTTTAAGCGTCATTTGCCTCTCACCGGATTCACCGTGTAATATTTTTATAATGTTTCATACATATACATACATATGTACATATATATCACTAATTTCATTTTCATTTTGTTTTATAACAGGGCTCCTCAAAACATTTTATACCACACAGTGCCATTACCAGCTCCGTGCAAACAGATGATATAGTTTCATGCGTTTTGTTGCTATATAATCCAGCAACAAAATGTCCATTGCACGTACATGCTTATCGTTGCGATTCCGAGTCTACAGCTGAGGCGTTACAACAACAATTACAGACACTAATCAATCGTCCAGAAAATCAAAAACGTTTTGAAGAATTGGAAACACGGTGAGTTGACAAAAAACAAAAACAATTTTACATTATTCACAAACTCATACAACAAGTGAGTTTGTGTCTTAAGTCTTCCGTTTGAAAAGTCTTCAAGTGAAAGTCATTCATAGTAAATTTTCGATGATTGAGCACATATTATTTGACGAATATTTAAATGTGTACGAAATTCAAGCAAGTGTAATTGTTAAATGCTTAAATATAATTTTTGGCTATAATATATGAACAATGCAAATTGTATTTGAGGAAATTGAGGAAGTGATCCCACGTTGGATAGCATCAAATAGTCATGCAAGAAAATAAATAAATTGAAGAAACGAAAGGTGCATTTGGCTAACTTTTAAAACGAAAATTAAATTACTAAAAAAATACTTAATTCACATGTGTATATGCATTTGAGTAGATAATTTGTGCATGCAATAATAAAATGCAAGTAATATTAAAAAAAAGTTATAAAAAATCAAGAAAAATTTGTTTTCCTTAGTTGCAACGTCAAATTGTTTATGCGGAAGACAATTATCCAAAATAAACATCTGACGTAAGGAATGAAATGCACCCAATATCTAAAGCATAGACTCAAAAATCAAATGAGTTTCAAAGTCACGCGCGTTGATTACACGCCAAAAAGCGCAAAGTAGGCAAATGCCTTATAATTGCCACCACTTATGATGTAACCGTCATTCCATACTCCTTTTACGGTTCTTCCTCAATCGATTTCTGCATGCAATATACTGCGATTTAGGTTTTGATTGAGGGGTTTTAGCATTATTTCGCTTACAAGTTGACATCGAGTATTTTTTAATTATTTTTCTTTGAGTCTTTATGAACAGTTATTTGATTAGTTTGCACTAAGTGCTGGTGTGACAAAGTCATTAGTTGCTTGTGTTAATAATTGAAAAAGCAAACATCGTAAATGTAGCAGTTGCATGAAAATTTTAGCCAAACTTTGGTCTATCAAATTGGATCTTAAAATCGAGTTCCCATGGAAGGTTTAAGCGCAGTTGAACTATAAAACAAGTAATGGTGTATAGGTTCGGGTGTAACTGAACATTATATACTCAAGTTTTAATTAAACGTTTATTTCACATAAATTACTTTTTCGAATTTCGTTACGAGGTATTTGTTTTTTTTTTTTTTGTTTATGAGGCCCTAGAAATCTTGTGTAAGGCTTGATCGAAATAAGGGCGTAGCACCGCCCATTGGAAGAAAAAAATGTCTAGCAATTTCCTCTTACAACAAATCTTGGTAAGTGATATATCATTAATACAAACTACTTTTCGCTAAGTTATAGCTTACTATTCTAGTCTACTACCCTTTTAAACATCTTTTATATAAAAGTGGGCGTGGTTCTTAATCGTTCCCGTCCATCTTTATTAGATATATTTCCTGCAAGAAAGAAAATATGTTATCCCAAATTTATTACGATATGTAACTTTTTCTTCGAGTTATGGCTTCCGAAATATAGAAAATTGCTTCGTCAAAAAACGGGCAATGCCACGCCCAAAAATTTCAAAAATTTTAGTATTTTCTAAGTTTTTGTTACAATTCCTCTTAGAAAGAAAAACACCATTGATATTACGCTCTTTTTCGCAAAAGTATATCTTATTTTACGTTTTAGATAACAAAATCGATACATTTTTCATAACACGCTGACAACAAATCGACAACCCTCCGATTACAAATCTATACGTTTCTGAAAACAAATTGTAACCCTTTTTATAAAATATCGATCATATTTCGGTAAAACCAACAATAAACATTTGATAATAAATCGATAACTTTTCGATTAGACTTCGATAAGAGATTGGTTTTTTTCAAAATATTTAAAATTTATTTTGAGTTGGAAAACGGTGTTTTTTTGAAAATGTTATAGCTTTTTCAAAAATTGACCGTTTGGGATCATTTTTTTTTTAATATGTTTTTAAATGTACTTTTCGGAAAAAATTCAAATAAAATTTTTAAGTTTTTTTTTTTTCAATTAAATAAAAAAAAATTCTCGGCCCACTCCGGGATTAGTGGGGATGATTGCAGAATTGATTGAAGTTTTTTATGAGAAAAAAAAAGGGCGAAATTCGAAAAACTGAAAAATTACAACAAAAAAAACTTTAAAATTTTTTTTGAATTTTTTCCGAAAAGTACATTTAAAAACAAATTAAAAAAAAAAGATCCCAAACGGTCAATTTTTGAAAATGTTATAGCATTTTGAAAACAAAAGCGATGTTTTTTTTTAATTCATAACTTTTTTGAGTTTTTTGATTTGAAAAACGTCTTTCGTAAGCTAGAAAAAGAAGAAAAACTTTCAGCCAATTCTAAAGGGGTCGGGTTCAAAATTGGTCGAAATGGGATGGAATACCCCATATATATTAGATATGTGGGAGATAGTATACTAATTCCAAAGACTCAGGACTCTCCTTTATCGTGAGAAAAGATGTTTACACATCAAAGATTAACGCAAAAATGTCAGCTTGAAACAAAGCGAGTATTTTTACTCTCTTCTTTCGTGGTATTTTCGCAACTATTTCTTTGCTATGCTTTTTTACTTTTTTGTGGAAATAATATCCCCATATACATTTCAACTATCTACATAAATTTGTTTGTATATTTGTATATGTTAATGATTTACTCCCAGCACTTGTCAAATATGTTGGCATTTTTAAAAAAGCACACTTGACCCTCTTTTCACATGAGTATGTACCCACTTATTTATATACAATATGTACGTACGCCTGCAGCACTTTCTCCTTAGATTTCTCCTAAATCAATAGCTATGTAGATAGGTACATTGGCAAACCTTAGCGTAAATGAACAAGTAAAGGTGTCTAAGTTCGGATGTAACTGAATATTATATACTCAGCTTGAGCTTCAGTTGCACATTTTATTTAGAGAAATTACTTTTCTACATAACACGTGGCACCGCCCGCTTAAAAAAAATATCTCCCCATTTCCTCTTACAATAAAACTTGATAAGTAAAATATCATTTATTCAAAACTATTTTTGCTAAGTTATAGCTTATTATTCTAGTATACGACCCTTTTAAACTTGTTTTATATTGTAGTGGTCTTCAACCGATCCCGTCCATTTTTACTAGAAATATTTTCCGCTATAAGGAAAATATGTTTACACAATTTTATTACAATATGTTAATTTTTCTTCCAGTTATGGCTCCCGAAACATAGAAAATTGCTTAGTCATAAAAGGGGCGGTGCCACGCCCATTTTATTAAATTTGAAGCTAATCCTATTTATTGTTATAAATCCACTTGGGAAATGAAATACCATTGATACAAAGCTCTTTTTTGCAAAGATATAGCTTATTTTATTCGTCCACGACCCTTTTAAAAATCTTTTATATAAAAGTGGGCGTGGTCCTTAACCGATTTCGTTAATTTTTCTTCAAAGCATTCCTTATAGTAAAGGCAACCTCTCTGGCGAATTTTGTTACGATAGTTTTAACGATTTTTGATTTATGATTAATAATATTTGTAAAATTAATTTTATAACAAGTGGGCGTTGCCACGCCCATTTTAAAAAATTTGTTCAAATTTTTATGAAGAGTCTCAGTATCAGTCCACATGTTAAATTTCAACATTCTACTTGTATTATTTCCTAAATAATCAGGTTTTTTGTGTTTTCCAAAATGTTATATATATAAAAAGTGGGCATGGTTATCATCCGATTTCGCTCATTTTCAATACCAATCTATTCTGGGTCCAGACAAGGTCGTGTGCCAAATTTGGTGAAGATATCTCAATATTTACTCAAGTTATCGTGCTAACGGACAGACGGACGAACGGACATGGCTCAATCAATTTTTTTTTCGATACTGATGATTTTGATATATAGAAGTCTATATCTATCTCGGTTCCTTTATACCTGTACAACCAACCGTTATCCAATCAAAGTTAATATACTCTGTGTGCAAAGCACGCTGATTATAAAAAGCGCAAATATTTTTTGGCATTCATTGACACACTTACACTTGATTTTGTTTACACTAACAAGTTAACGGCATTATGCGTACTTTTTGTTTACTTTATTTCTAAAAACTCATGTGCGCAATTGGAAGATATGCGAAATTCCCTTTTATTGTACTAATCCGTTTTTCCGTGTGTACATCAATATGTCACAAAAGCCACTTAAATAAAATCGAACTCTTTGATACTTAAAGAGTAGTTTCGCTATATAAGTGGAGTTCCAATTTTGCCTGCGGTTTTCAAACTCTTGATGAAAGTAAAAGAATTAGAAAAAAAAGAGATACAAATTATTATAACACTATGAACACATTCGGTCTATGTGGCGTCTTTGTTGGCCGGCCATTACAACCTATTTTAACACTTCCTTTATATAACTTCCTCGAAACGCAGAAAAAATTGTGTTCGTAAATACAGACATAATGTTGATGAATTTTGATTTTGGAATTTTAATAAAAGCAACTGTAAAAAGCTTATCAGAAACAAATTTATATTTCTGCTTATGCTTATACACCTTGATGCGGTGATTGTGATGTACCTAATATAGAACTTTTAGTAAAAGTATCGCTACCGGTCATATAAAATACTCGGATCAAAGTATCAATGCTAGTACTCATACTCAGCAAAAGGTATCGAGTATACTCGATCCAAGTGAGTACTTCGGAGTTTTGACTAAAAGTGAAGAAACTTTTCCTTCATAAGTCTCTTTCTATTCTTGTATGTATTATGTGTCCCAATTATGGGCCAAATCGGACCACAAATACGATTTTTTGAAATATTTCGATCCATGTGCCACCTATCGGATTTTTTTTCTTATTATTGCATTGTCATCGGGTTCTGAACTATATTCCAAGTTTCAAGCTTGTAGCTTTTCGGAAAGTTACTTAAATTTTAATTACAAAAGTCGTTCACAACGGCCGGCCTGTCAAGTCAAGCTAAATAAAACCGTTTATTAAAAAATAAACAATTGTGAACACACAAATAAATCTATTTGTACTATGGCACTATTATGAATATTTGCACTGCATTACCAGAAGATGCTACCATACGCCAGATAGCATCGAAATTAAATTGATTGATGGAACAGCTGATTTCTGTTGATATCTGCGAAGAGACCTTCATATTGGTTGCACAAGATGCGTACGGGTCCGGCTCGTATGTTAACATGGCACGACGCAATTTGGAAGGGAAAATCGGTCTAAATCTCCTCAGAGGTTTATCGCGTCAAGTATTTATTTATGTCATTAAACGTTTTGTGGAGAGATTAACTAAATAGAAGAGGATCAAAACGATATTCCTTTTTTAAACTTTTGTACTTTACACTAACATATCTCTGCTGGTAGTATTGTTATATGTATATTGGACATTTTGTTAAGATTGAAACTGTAAGACTCTTTTTATACTCAGCGTGCTTTGCACACAGAGTATATTAACTTTGATTGGATAGCGGTTGGTTGTACAGGTATAAAGGAATCGAGATAGATATAGACTTACATATATCAAAATCATCAGTATCGAAAAAAAATTTTATTGAGCCATGTCCGTCCGTCGGTTAACACGATAAGTTGAGTAAATATAGAGATATCTTCACCAAATTTGGTACACGAGCTTGTTTGGACCCAGAATAGATTAGTATTGAAAATGAGCGAAATGGTATGATAACCACGCCCACTTTTTACAAATAAGTTAAGCACACAAAGTTTATGACCACCCTTATATCTCTGTTATGACGTCATCTCCAACTTTATAAATATAACACTTAACACCATCGCCATTATTTGCAATGCAAGAATGCGCCAAGTGCTGTGAGAGCGGACCGAATGGTTGGCAGTGGAAACCAAGATAACGGTAGCCTTGCTTTGGTATTTCTAATTGGAATAGAGTGTAACTCTGAGGAATGGCATCGAAGAGCGAACTAGTGGAAGTAAACAGCATTTCTTATTGGAGCAAGGCTAATTAGATTTAAGTTGCAATTGGATTACCGCGGACGTAGCATTTTACCAAGCGATATTATAAAACATTTTATAATTAAAATATAACAAATAAAATATCGAAGATTTATATAACATTTTTGAAAACACAAAAAACCTGATTATTTATTAAATAATACACCTAGAAAATTGAAATTTGATGTATGGACTGATATTGAGACTCTTGATAAAAATTTGAAAAAAAAAATTTTAAGTGGACGTGGCACCGCCCACTTGTGATAAAATCAATTTTACATATATTACTAGCAGACCCGACAGACGTTGTTCTGCCCTAAATTTGGCCTATCTGCATACATTTTAATAAGCTTTTTCCGTCTAACTCTGCCCTACCCCTCTACACTTTATCATAATCTTTTTATTCACTCCTCCCTCCGTCTTTTTCGCTTCATCTCCATCTTCGTCTCATTCTATCTATTTCTCAGTCTCCTTCTCTCTTTTCTCTTCGCTCAAGTTTTTCTCCTTCTTCTTCGTCTCTTATTGCCAGTCCCAGAGGGTGGTATGTATTTTGTTTCAGTCCCATTTCGAGTCTCAGTCCCAGTCACACTCCGAGTCCTAATCCCAGTCCCAGTCCGTCTCTGGTATACTTCCCGGAAAAAAGCATCGTAAATACTAATATAGGCAAATTTATATACGAAATTTCAGGCAAATCGAATAGGACGTATGTAAATAGGTATGTGGGTATTATTAATTCTCGTCTTTATTTCGGCTTCGCATGCATATTTATCAGTTTTGCCAGGTTGATGCGACTAAATCGAATATCACAATGAACTTTAGAGCTCTCAGCAACAGCTTTCATTTGATATCCATAATACACACACATTCTAGGGGTATCCGGGTCCATGTTTTGGCCTATATCTCGAGACCCTAGTCACTCAGCGGTGTAAAACGTACTCTGTACACACCAACAGCTTCAATTTGATACCCATAATATAAAGACACATTCTAGGGATACCCGGGGCCACGTTTTGGGCTATATCTCGAGACCCTAGCCTCCCAGTTGTATGAAAATTATCCTGTACTATAGCACTCATCAACAGCTTTCATTTGATATCCATATTGTATAAACACATTCTAGGGGTACCCGGGTCCACGTTTTGATCGTAATACCCTAGGCACGTAGCGAAAAAAAGGTAGACGTTGGTCGATTCTCAGAACTACCTAATATGCTCACAAAATTTCATGAGAATCGGTTCAGCGGTTCGGAGGAGTTAAGCCTCTAAAACCGTGAAAGAAGAATTTTATATATTAGATTAATCATAAATCAAAAATCGTTAAATCTATCGTAACGAAATTCGGCAGAGATGTTGCCTTTGCTATAATGAATGCTTTGAAGAAAAATTCACGAAATCGGTTAAGGACCACGCCAACTTTTATATAAAAGATTTTTAAAAGGGTCGTGGACGAATAAAAAAAGCTATATCTTTGCAAAAAAGAGCTTTATTTCAATGGTATTTCATTTCGCAAGTGGATTTATAACAACAAATAGGAAAAATTTCAAATTTAGAAAATGGGTGTGGCACCGCCTCTTTTATGACTAAGCAATTTTCTATGTTTCCGGAGCCATAACTCGAAGAAAAATTAACGGACCGTAATAAAATTTGGTACACAAATTTTCCCTGTAGCAGGAAATATTTGCAGAAAAAATGGATGAGATCGGTTAAAGACCACGCCCACTTTTATATAAAAGGTTTTTAAGAGGGTCGTAGACTAGAATAATAAGGTATAACTTAGCAAAACATTGTTTTGAATCAATGATATTTCACTCATCAAGTTTTAGTGTAAGAGGAAATGGGGAGACATTTTTTTTTAAAGAGGCGGTGGCACGTGTTATGTAGAAAAGTAATTTCTCTAAATGAAATGTGCAACTGAAGCTCAAGCTGAGTATATAATATTCAGTTACACCCGAACTTAGACACCTTTACTTGCTTTATAATAGATAGGCTTGGTTCGTTTGTGGGATGAACATTGATGTATTGATTCGAAACATAAAGCTTAAGCCATAATGCCGAGAGTAAAATCTTCATAAGAGTAATTATTGTAACTGTGCCATAAAATGGAGTCGGTTGTTATTTATAAAGTTTTTCAGATAAGTGATTCATGCTCAAAGCTTTCTCATGCAGACCACAAAAAGCGTGAAACTTTGTTTCCTCGTAAAAAGTACCTATCTATTTTGATTTTATATTTATTGAAAATGTCGCTTAAGTTTGTAAATATGTTCTCCATATATAATATATTTGATTTAGTCGATTACTAGGACATTACGAATGGAATAATGTTATTGCTCGTCTACATTCATCGAACCTCCTTTCAATATTTTATTCCAAAACGCCCTAGGCTTAAATTCAATATATTTTAACGTAAGCTGAGACGTTTATGAAATGACTCTGAAATGGAGCGTTTAGCCGAGATAGCCTTTCAAAATGAAACATAATACACTTCCTTTAAAAATTCACCAACAGCTTTATTATTAAACTAATATAAAATAATCACTCAGTATTTCACAATAGAATATTTCGCAACAATGGTATCGATAGCCGGACGGTAATTAGCGAGCTGACTTCTTCTTCAGTTTCCTGGACCGCTAGGAGTCAGGAAACTCTTTAATGTATATAGGGTATTCCATCCCTTTTCAATCAATTTTTAACCCGGTTTAGAATTGGCTGAAAGTATTTCTTCTTTTTCTGGCTTACGAACGACGTTTTTCAGAATTTTTTCAAATTTTTTTCATCCAACTCAAAAAATGTTATGAATTTTTAAAAAAACACCGTTTTTGTTTTCAAAATGCTATAACTTTTTCAAAAATTGACCGTTTGGAATCTTTTTTTTTTTTTAATTTGTGATTAAATGTACTTTTCGGAAAAAATACAAAAAAATGTTTAAAGGATGTTTAACCATCGATAAATTGTATTATGAAATTCTTAACTTCTGGGTCAGTTACATTTACATAAAATTGCGGATTTTTGTGGACCCCAGTATCCGAAAATATTCCAACCGCACAAAGGTGTCCATTCACGACGCCCGGTATTCCAGAATCCCTATCACAAACTACATCGCCACCTTTACCACAAATCATATTTTCTTCCATTGTTCATAAGAGGTAGTTTTCCGAACATTCCTCTAGTTTTAATATAGTTACGTCATGTTTTATGAGTATATGATCAAATGGATTTTGCGGTTGTCTAGACCATCCACTAATTTCCATCTTTGTGCTCTCCAAAAGTTGACCTTCGCAAGGTGGTATTGGCGCCATGCCATCTTTTTCAAAGGGTTTATCCAGTTCAATTGCATCTATATTCCTATCGCTTCTGTTGTATCCTAAACTATATAGACGAATTACTCTCTTCACATTACGACGTGGTCCGCAGAAAGTTTCTGCATTTGCAACTGCATTTGCTGTATTACCTACAACGTTGACTTCTCTTATAAATAAAGTGTACAGGCATTGCGCAGCTGTAATCACTATGTGCATACTGACTAATGAACCGACACAATAATATTTTTCATCCTTAAGTAATGCTACCAAATAACGCCGATCGTCAGTTTGCCAATTTATATGGGTCAAAAGAAAGCTAAGAACGAAACCCAGGATTGCGATATGATTATTTAAATTCATTTTAGTTTCTGACTTTTACCACTGCTTGTTAAGTATAAAGAAGTATAAAGTAACTAAAGCAAGAAAGGTTTTGTGGGTGTTATTTATATACAGTGGTGAAGCTTGGTGAAATATTCGGGTGCAAGTGCACGGTTAGAAATCTGAGCCTAAATTTTTAACCATTCGTCGGTTTAAACACTTTTTGAAACATTTTGCTACTAAATTAGAAACCTCTCAATTTACTATGGGTTGTTTTTTTGTAACTTTATTGGATTTAAAATTAGTTTAGTCAATAAGTTTAATATTGTAACGAATTTAGTGAAACTTCGCTTAATTTACACCTTCTGCAAACGTTCGAATTGCTAAGTTGTCAAATAAATAACTCCAATATTCGGTAATGCAAAATGGTCTTTATTAGATTACTTTTGAGAGTAGTACAATTATACTTCACTTCGTAACTGATAGCGTGTTTAAATTAAACGGAATACTGACTACTAAGCTTGTGCTGCTGTTGCCTTGTCCGCATATGTCTCCAAATGTCTAGACGTTTCTTCTTCTGGAATCTCCTACTTGGTTAGCAGCGATATGCGTGTGTATATGTGTGTACTACTTCGGCTTATGATTACATCTGTGTGTGAGTTATCCCTTCGTTGCCTTGTATTTCTTTGCTAAATAATGATTAATGGGTTTATGTAGCTTGCTTTAATGTTTTTGTTGTTGTGCATTTATTTAGTGATGTAAAGATTCGCCACAATATATTAAAATTGTTTTAAAACAAAACCAAAAAAAGTTTCAAAAAATCCAAAAATACAAACTTGTACGTCACTTCTAGGTTTGAAAGAAAAGCAAAAAGTTTCAAAGATCTAAGAATTGAAACTGAAATTGAAACGTTTGGTATTAAAACGTATACTTCGAATTCAAGTTTTCGAAGATGGGCGTGGCACTCCCCCCTCCCTGTTATGACCAGACATATTTCTATGTTTCGGGTGCCATAACTGGAAGAAAAATGAACGGATTGTAATAAAATTGGGTACACAAATTTTACCTGTAGCAGCAAGAAATATTTCTAGAAAAAATGGACGAGGTCGATTAAAGACCACGCCCGCTTTTATATAAAAGGTTTGTAAAAGGGTCGTAGACTGAAATAATAAGCTATAACTTAGCAAAAAATTGTTTTGAATCAATGATATTTCCCTCATCAAGTTTTATTGTAGAGGAAATGGGGAGACATTTTTTTTAGGCGGTCGGCGATGCCACGTGTTATGTAGAAAAGTAATTTATCTGAAATGAAATGTATAATTTACTGTTGTACACCTTAACTTGTTTTTATTTAAAAATAAAATAACTAGTTTACAGCCATGCAGATAACAATCATCGATTTAACAGTCTCTT
The DNA here is from genome assembly GCF_040869045.1 of Eurosta solidaginis. Taxonomy (NCBI): domain Eukaryota; kingdom Metazoa; phylum Arthropoda; class Insecta; order Diptera; family Tephritidae; genus Eurosta; species Eurosta solidaginis. Next base: position 171,091,157 of record NC_090322.1, on the reverse strand, counting down.
AAAACTGACTGGCGGCCGCCCGCTTCTCCCTCCACACCGAGGGTCCTGGGTTCAATTCCGGGGCAAAGTAGCATCAACAAATTTTACAAATGGTTTTTTTAATAAGAAAAAAGTTCTTCTTATCGGGGTCGCCCCTCGGAAGTTTTCTACAAACACTCGGAATGTATTTCTTCTATGAAGAGCTTCTCAGTGAAAACTCATCTGCCTTGCAGATGCCATTTAAAGTCGACATAAGAACATGTAGGTGCCATCGCGACAATTTGTAGGAAAAATTAAAAAAGAAGCGCGACGCATACTGAACCCCCCAACGAGTTAGGGGATCAGAATATACCCGCGGTAGGTATGCCTGTCGTAAGAGGCGACTAAAATACAAGATTCAAGGGGCTGTGTAGCGCAACCCTTCAGGTTGCCAGCGCAATATATATCTTCTCCAAACCCAATTGTCAACCTCACCTATCCGCGGCGAATCCTGTTTCACTAACAGACGAGGCTCTGGCGACCCCAAACTCCTCATGGAACTTGGGGGTGGGGAGGGAGGGAATGGCCTGAAGGTTTAATGTGGACACATAAATCGTTCCCAAGATAGTCGGGCTAGCACCTTAATGGTGCTGTGGTACCGGAGCGTACCGGATCTGTATCCGGAAAAGGACCATCACATCGACAATACTCCCTTAAGCCTTCGGGGAGCAACCTTATCGCTACAACAACAACAACAACGCATACTGAAAGTGAAGTTAGGCCAAAAATCTTTTCGGAAGTTATCGCGCCTTGCATTTATTTATTTTTTAAATTGATGTACGGTTTTTCGATCCGTGCGGCTACAAGCACCCACCTTTTAATGTTAGATCCTCCCTGGGGCCTCTGAAATATGTTTTAAGTTTCAGTTGCCTAGGTTACCGGGAAGACACATAAAATTGAACTGAAATATTCCAAATCTCATATGAATTTTGTTTATAATTTTGGCTCGTGTTCTTGTGAGGCTACAAGTTTGTAGTTCAACAGAAAGTTTCTTGAAACCTATCTTGAATTATGTCTTGAACTATCATTGAACACTGACTCACATTTAAAATTCCAAGCCTCTTGCTCACCAGGAAGTTACTCAAAAACTGACCAAAATATTCCAAATCTCATATGAGTTCTCTTATTATTTTGTTGCATTGTCACGGTGTCTTGATCTGAGTGTAAGTTTTCAAGTTTCTAGTTCAGTGAGAATTTACTTAAAAATTAATCACAATATTACACGTGCTTCTTCGAGATTTCATAAAGATCTCTAAATACCTCCATCTAGTACAATTTTTTATCTTAAGCCATTTCGATACTTAAAGCATTGAACATGAGGTTTCTATTTTCAATGCTTTAAGTATCTAGCTCGCCGCAAAGTTACTTAAAACCCGATCTCAAGACTTTACCTATCGGCCAGTGCGCCACCTAGCGGATTGTTTTCATATTGAAGCACGGTGCCCTACTCTAAGTGAAAGTTTTCAAGTTTTAAGCTTAATGGGAAGTTTCACGTTAGCTGACACCAATTTGGTGATTAAATCTTCCTCCATTTACCTTCCCCCACTTCAGTGAAGGTCTTCCCATTCCTATGATTTTAAGTGTGGGGTCGTATCCTTTGGGCTTTTCTTCGTTGCACATCATCATATCTGCATAAAGCTTCGATACTCGCCGTCGGGATAACGAACAGAACTACAAATTTTTCGAAGAATTTTTCCTTAAGATTTATGGTCCTGTACCAATGCACCAACTGATAATCAGCGACTTTGGAATGGCTGCAAAAAGTTGCTCCAGACCTTCAAAAATAAGAAAGCGTACGGTTGAAGGTGGTGGATAGAGTACTGATCCCCACGAAACCAAAGGCCACGGTTTGGATACCCCGAGTGGTGAAGGCGAAGGACACGCTTAACATGCTGCAGCGTCAAAACTCGAGTATGCCACCACGGACTTGGAATGCTCTTCATGTGTATCGACCCATGACGGATAGCAGTACTACATTATCTAAGTTAATAAAGAATGAAAATACTCTTTTATTGGAATCTTACATTAGAGCCCAATTAGAGAAGCACACTTGAGTCAGATCGGCCGCTTAAGCTCAGATTAAACTTCAGTTAAAGTAGACTGAAAAACTGCGGAAAAGGCTTAAGCGTAGTTTAGCTGATAAAATGAGTTGAACTTGTACTGAAAAACCGGGCCTTAAGGATATTGTAACGAATTTAGGGAAATTCCGCTTATTTGAAACCTTCTGCTAACGTTCGAATCGCTAAACTGTTGAATAAATCACTCCAATATTCAGTATATCAAATTGGTCTTTATTTAGATAACTTTGGGAGTAGTACTTCACAATTATACTTCACAACCAATATCGTGTTTATGTCAAAACTGATTCGTTATTACTCAGCTTGTACTGCTTTTATACTCTCGGTTTTCTCGTCAACCCATTTCTCCTAAAGTCTAGTAATTTCCCGAACAGTTGTAGCTCATGCTTGGATAGTGACCAGCTATATAAGTACATGTATATTTGTAGTTTGTAGCCATATGCGTGTGTATGTGTGAATAACTACTTCGGCTGATGACTACACATTTGTATGTCTCAGATGAGATATCTCTTCGTCGCCTTCTACATAAGAGTGGCTGCTTTATTGTTGTTGTGCATTTATGTAGTAGCAGCTTAGTGATGCTAATATTCATCACAATATATTCTGGTCCAAAGAATATTCCCCTGTTAATTTCAGCCAATCCACGGGATTAATCTCTTTCTTATTTGAAGAGCACAGAATAATATTTATAAGAACAAACCATATCAGACCCAGTCAGAGTATATAAGTATGGCAATCAATTCTCGGTGACTGAGACCGTAAAAAATATCAGGAATGCATATAGATATACATAAATACCTACCTACTATTAGGTTGATATTCGCATAAATAAAATGATGTAATCAATTTGGCGTTGAATTTGCTTAAGGTGCAGCCAAAAGTTGTCGTGCAGCTGATGACTGAATAAAAACGAATTGATTTAATAAATAAATATACATACATACTCAGCATACTTAACTAAAAAATGGTACACGGACAAAAACAAAAATGTGTATTTAACCTTAATCCATGACGAACGCTCATCATAGCCGCCTTGGAAATTATAAAAAATAATTTAAATTTCGTCTGCGAAGATACTACCAAAGTTACATGCTGTTCCGCTATGCATAGTCGGAGGGATGTTATGGAAGTGAGCTTACCGAAACCGGAATTCGAATCCTGTTTTGAGTGAGAAGTCTAATCAGGGTAAAAGGGGCACATATTGAGTAAGAAAGATGTCGAATGGCATGATCATCTACATTATTGGTTAGTCATAAAGACTGGTGCCGATTGTGAGTACCGAAGAAGATTAGGTTTTCCTCCACCTTTATCGATACACGCCGTTAACATCGTCGTTATAACGATAGATCTACGGAGAGCTGTTCTTTGCGATGACATGGAGAGTGGTTGAAAGAAGCACGCCACAGTAAAGTTTTACTTCTCTCCTGCTTTGAACTGTGGTAATGGACGACCTGACTCAGAACCTTGAAGGTGGGGGCTGACAAGTGGTGACTTATACCAATATCTGATAACTCTTGTCAGGGGTAAATTTTTGCTTAAGCAAAGATTCTTTTGGCAGTGTTACCTGGATGCCGTAACCATGTGGTCTGAATTATGCGGATTAGCTGTTAACCCTTGCAAAACGGTCCTTGTTATGTTTACAAGGATTTAAAAATTTCCTGAATTTAGGCCACTCTCTATTGGGGGAGTACCAAATGCAATGCTGAATCTGTAGCCTGTTGACAAATGGCCGCAGCTCAAACGGCTTTAATGCCTCGTTCTAGTTATGGGCTTATGAATTATGAGCACTCTATCATTCTGGCCGAGTTCGACTTCATATATTTCAGGACAGGCTACTGTACGCCGTCCTCCTCACTTTTTACCTAATTCAACAGTCATTTTTTCTCAAGGAAGGAATGGAGTGGACAACTTATATGAAACGGGATTCACGGATAGATCCATGTTAGATGTTAGAAACATCTGCAAGGCTACATAATCTCAAAAATGGGCAAAAACGGTGTTTTTGCACTTTTAGATTAGGATATCTCGAAACGGAGATGAGAGAGCAATTTTGAGGCCAGGTTTCGATTCATCGCATCAAAATCCTTTCAAAATATATAGTCCGGTTTCTTGGTCTGAGATGCTGTCGGCCTGTGTAACCGGAGATATGTTCTCTCGATAGAATAGTAGTAGTAGTTCAATGGGGATAAACTAAGATTTACATGTTTAGACACTACTGTGTCCAAGTGAAATTGTGGGAAATCCCATGAACGCTACCTCTCCATAATCTAACTTAAAGACATGTATATAAAGGGACACATTCAGTCTATGTAAGGTCTTTACATACTAGCCAGTTCGAACTTGCCTATGTACATATATGGCGTGATGTTATTACAGCTTGGCTACTGGCGGCCGCCGTGGTATGATGGTAGCGTGCCCCGCCTACCATACCGAAGATCCTGGGTTCACGTCCCGGGCAAAGCAACATCAAAATTTTAGAAACAAGTTTTTTTCAATTTGGCAAGCACTCCCGAGTGTATTTCTGCCATGAAAATCTCTCAGTGAAAGCATATCTGCCTCGCAGATGCCGTTCAGAGTCTGCATAAAACATGTAGGTCCCGTCCCGCCAATTTTCAGGAAAAATTTATAAGGAGCACGACGCAAATTAGAAGAGAAGATCTGCCTAAAATCTCTTCGGATGTTATCGCGCCTTTCATTTATTTTGTGTTTTTTTTTTTTTTTATTTATTATTGGATTCAATCCGATTTAAGATTCCCGCACCTTACTTCAAAGTGAAACAAAACAACGTTTGGGTAACTCTCTTTCGCTTCGTTGGAATGTCGTCATCTATTTCCATTTGCATTAATACAATTATTATGCGATGGCATCTCTCTGACGTCTAGCATTTGTGTTGGAGCGCTATAAGGTGCTAGTAAGCATCCCATTACAAGTCGAATTACGAATAGAACATTAAGGTGGTCGTTTTAGGAAGTCGATAAATTAGTTTTAATTTGAGTGAATAAGTTGTTAAAGACTCTCAGATAGATGTCATTTTGTAAGCCCTAAATATCTACTGATGGGTTGATCTTCTTTACGCTTTCGCCATCGATTTTACGTTTTACAGAATCAGTGACTATTTTCCTAAGTATAGGCCTACTTCCGAATGTGTTGGTTGAGTCGACTTCTTTCTCATCCCTCATCCCCGCGGCAGGGTTAATTGAATTCGAATAATAGCGAAATGGACTAAATGATAAGCGGATAGACTAATGGCAGGTTTGGGGTACAATAAAGAAATAAAAGTCGGCACATTACCCCATGACATCACGCCGTTGCACTGTGTACCTTTTTTTACTTTTAGGATGCCAAAATTAATAACAGCCAAACCAACGGAGCAATTCATTTGAAATTTTGCAGTGTGGGTGCAGATACCTAAATCTGATTTGAGAATAAAAATGGGCGTGATCCGCCCACTTTTTCTCCTTGCCCTCATATAAGGTGAAATTTCACATAATCATATTTTCTACTTTAAAAGCATTTTCCAGTGCCAATATAAATAAAAATTGTCTATATTTCTTAACTTTAGCTTAGAGGCTTTTGATTAATATTTAAAAAATTTTATTTTTAAAGTTAAAAACGACATAATAAATAAATAAATGTAAGGCGCGATAACCTCCGAAGAGATCTAAGGCCGAGCTTCTCTTCCAATTTGCGTCGTGCTCCTTTTTAATTTTTCCTTCCAACGGCATCTGCGAGGCAGATGAGTTTTCACTGAGAGCTTTTCATGGCAGAAATACACTCAGAGCGCTTGCCAAACACTGCCGAGGGGCGACCCCCGCTTAGAAAAATTGTCTTCTAATTGAAAAACCCTATTTCTAAAATTTTTGATGTTGCTTTGCCCGGGGTGTGAACCCAGGGCATACGGTTTGGTAGGCGGAGCACGCTACCATCACACCACGGTGGCCGCCGTACATTTATTTGTAAAAACTGAATCGAAATACATACTTATAAATAAAAAGTGCAATTTTAACTGGTATAAAGTCGGAGACATGCTCTGGTTCAGATAATAAGCCAATAACTTCACTCGTTAATGCTCGCCGCTTTGACCTAGGGGTTTTCCGCAAACTGTTTATGAACAGGTCTGATGACATCAGCAATCTGTGCAGCAAATCCAAGTTACTACAAAATCTTAACTTTTTTGTGGTGAAAAGTTCACGATAGTTTCCTGCATCTTTGTTTCTGAACTCTTGAGCTTCTTCCGAAAGTTTACCAATAGGAAGAATAGCAGACACGATTATACTCTTTCTATGAAACAGAATTTTATGTACGCTCACTGGCATATTGTACCAAACATATTCCGATAAATATAGTACCCTTGTCTCTGTCACATAGTGGTCAAAAACTTCAGAATTTATTTGAAACCCACATCCTATGCATGAAAGTATTGTATGAAACCTTTTCAAAAGATTGATGTTTATGCCGAATATGTCTGATGTTATTTCAGGATCTCCAAAGAATCTTCTCGCAGTGTTGTCATAATTTGTGTTGCCGGTTTTTTGCTTTGGCATATTTATCAAAAGCCCAACTTCTTTCCTGAATCTACTTTTAGATATGTTCTTTCGCCTTTTTCATCTTTTCTTTATTTTCTTCGGCCCGCACACACCAGGTCTTCATTTCCATTCGATAAGCGATGTGTAGCATACATTCCATGCATCGTATCCAAGAATGTAAATGGGAAATTCCGAAAGCAAGCATGCTTTTGTCAACATTTCGCTCTGACAGGGCTCGCATATTGTTCATAACTTTTGGAGAAGTCCCACATGATGTATATGCCGACAGAGCGTTAGGTAGACGTGTATGTGATGTATATGGGGTATTCCATCCCATTTCGACCAATTTTGAACCCGACCCCTTTATAATTGGCTGAAAGTTTTTCTTCTTTTTCTAGCTTACGAAAGACGTTTTTCAGAATTTTTTCAAGCTTATTCATCCAACTCAAAAAAAGTTATGAATTTTTAGAAAAACACCGTTTTTGTTTTCAAAATGCTATAACTTTTTCAAAAATTTACCGTTTGGGATCTTTTTTTTTAATTTGTTTTTAAATGTACTTTTCGGATTTTTTTTTTTTATTATTTAATTGAAAAAAAACTTTAAAATTTTGTTTGTATTTTTTCCGAAAAGTACATTTAAAAACATATTTTAAAAAAAAAAGATCCCAAACGGTCAATTTTTGAAAAAGTTATAGCATTTTGAAAACAAAAACGGTGTTTTTTTAAAAATTCATAACTTTTTTTGAGTTGGATGAAAAAGTTTGAAAAAATTCTGAAAAACGTCTTTCGTAAGCCAGAAAAAGAAGAAAAACTTTCAGCCAATTCTAAAGGGATCGGGTTCAAAATTGGTCGAAATGGGATGGAATACCCCATATATACATATGTATATTCCCGAAGCACTCAATTGCTGAGAAGTATCACCCATAACAGACGACCCTCAGGTAGGCGTGCATACATAACATAAGTTAATGGGATAAGTGCACAACTCGTTAACTATGGGAAAACTCTTATGACAAACAATGAAGGCTATTCAGTGCACAAGTTTCCTTTTTCCGGGTTTTTACCATTTCAGGTATAACTGTCTTTTTTGGGATCTAGTATTGTAGACTTGAATTGAGGACATTCCATTGTTAGGTCAATGCGCTTCATACGTGAGCGAGGGTATAGAGACTTTAAGTTGGCGATTACAAAGAAAAACGCAGAATTTCGCAACGGTTTGTTTTTTTATCTGAAACTATATGAAATTCCCTTTAATGTGTATGTATTCGTTCAATGGAATTGGGCGGAATCAGGCAAGTTTTATTCTATTGAAAACGAAAAATTTTCTAAGCTTACCAAACTTTTAGTGGATGTCTAAAACAAAAAAAAATAAAATTTACAAAAATGCCTACGTGGCTGAAACTTACCAATATTGTTATAAACTACCCAAGTATGTTAAATAAAATAGTTTGAAGTCATAACAGTTATCGAAAAATCCACCACGTGACCACAAATTTGGTGAAAAATTTTGGACTGTGAAATGATTTTTACACTTGTTTCAATTATCCAAGTTTCATAATGCTTATCATTGTGATCGTGGTTTTTTACTTTGCTGTGTATACATTTTCTTAACAGTTGGTTATTAATCTGTTGCATGTCAAAACATTTTTGAGATTGGAGAACATTGTGCATCCTAAAAGTGAAAAAAGTTATGCTGTGCGTTGTACACATCCCGCCTGCAGACCTTATGGCCAAAAACATCGCTCTAGCAACTGCAACAAGGCTTAAGGTCTCGGGGCAGCTGTAATACAGGCCATATAGCCATAGCAATATAGCGCCATCAAATATCGGGCAAGCGGTATATGTAGTCCCATGCCTAAGCTCGGAAAGAGATCTTGGGGCCACAATTGAGCCAGGGTGCAGAAATGGCAGAAAATACTATAAATTTGTATATGGATGGTTCCAAATTAATGTTAGTGGTCGGAACTGTTGTTTACTGCGTCGCCCCAGAAATAGGTAGATCCTCCAGGTTGCCGGATTACTGCAGCATCTTTCAGATGGATATTATAGCCGTGAAGAAAGCAGCACAAATTCTGGAGGAAGCGTGCTTAACCTGCAGCTGCGTCAATATATATACTGCTAGTCAAACGGCGATTAAAGCAATAACCTCACACAGTACTTCATCAAGAAGTGTTCTGGAATGCAAAGAAGAATTGGAAAGTCTTCGCTCAGGCCGAAGGTAACGAAAAGGCCAATGAGTTGGCAAAGGAGGGTGCAACAGTCGCTGAAATGACAATAGACGTCCCAATCCGTTGGGGAGAAATTAAAAGAAGAAAAGAGCTGCATATGATCCATCAAGCAGGAAAGGCGTGGAAAAAAGCGCGGGGCTGCAAAATTTCTGAGATCGTGTGCCAAGCCTACGATGTTAGACTCACAAAGTGGCTCATATCTCTGATGGGAGAAGACTTAAGGCTCACGATGGGCATACTAACTAACTGCCTTCTGGCGTCATATGCTTATAAGTTAGGTCTCGTCAGTAACAGCTGGTGTAGGAAGTGCGAGCTGCAGGAAGAAATGGCTGAGTAAAGGCTTCAGTTGTCAGATCTCGAGGCAGCACTTAAGCTAGATCCTAGAAAACTTCAAGTATTTGCCAAGAGGATGGAGTTATTCTGTTACATAAGTCATGGTACCTGATTGGGGTTCTTCCGTTTTTATCGTGAAACAAATTCTGGTAACAGTATGGACACTTTCAGTCTATGCGAGGTCTTTATAGTTCCTCCTAACCTAACCTACCCATGGCATCGCTCAAATTCTGCTAATGAGGATGGAATGACGCCAACTGACAGGATGGCCTCTTTCTCTCCTCCCCCCCCCCCCTAATCTTTCCCTTTTCCCACCTTATTCCACATTTTATATTTAACCCCACTTTCTTCCTTCCTCATACATGCATGCAGGTAAAAATCCCTTTTTGTACATGTGTTTGTGGGTGAGGAAGGTGGTGAAATACCCCGCCCAAGACGACGAGTAGGCCTATGATGCAAGCATACCAGCTTATCGCTTGTCCTCACCACCAAAACAGTTAGCCACGCAACACCTGATATATGGCTCAGAATAACAGAAAGTTTCATAAGAAGTATTCGGGAGAAAACTTTTCCGGAGGATTCATGGTATCTCTTATGATTTGAAGTTTGGCAGTCTCTGGTCTACCGCTGCACCAATAGACTATTGTTATTGTTTTGGAGTGAAAAATAAATAAATAAATAAAATAAATAAAGCTTTATACTTCGCAATTGCTGTTCTCTCTTTCTAATGAGAGAAGGTTGGAAGGTTAATGTACTGTACGTATAAGAGATTGTATCTGAATAAAAACAGAACCCTCCATCTGCATGCAACAGTAACCTGAAGAACTATTAAAAACTAAATTTGCTCTGAATCAAACATCATTTTATGCTTTCAAGAGAGTCGTTTGAAGATTAGAGCCAAGCTGGACATTTTCTCGGATACGTCAAATTCGTAAAAAGTTTAAAATCGTGTCCAGGATCTTATGTGACATATCTTAAAGACGGCGAGATATGATTGATTGGTACTTAAGCCAATTCAGCACTTGAAGACTTGAGCACAGCTATTTCTTACCTTTGCACTTCTCGCAGTCGCAGTAAGAAAACTTATAAGCGCTTGAGCTCTCCAAATGCTTTAGAATAATTTTTCGATTCGAATTTAACCCACCCTAATGCTAATACCCAGTAAAATTATGCATTGTTACAAATTTGTTCTTGCGCATGCGCTTGTAACTTTTGTTTATGGCGCCCTTCGGCAAGTTTCGATGTCTTGAGTTGCGCATAAATTGCAACTGACGGAAGCCAACGAACATTGCAACGGCCCATGTCTGCAAGGTATCCTTTCTAGTGCTTGTAACACGCCTACTTGCCATATTTGTAGACAAAGTACTTATGGATATTTTATTGTTGCCTACTTTTGTAAAAGAATTTGTTTCCACCTCATTTATTATTTTCCTTTTCTCTTTCCAGTTTGGGCATCCTGCCGCCACTGCCCACGCCTGGAGGTGGTAATAGCAACAAGTCGTCTGCATCCCACATGCCCAGCAATGGACATAGTAACGAACACAAAAATATCCCGAAGCAACACTATTTGTCACAACAACAACAAAAGCAACAACAATCACAACACAAACCACAACAACAAAATCCCCGCCGTCATGACTCGTCACCGAAACGTTTTAACTCATCGCTGGGCAGTGACACAGGCAATAGTACACGCGATTCCGAATGCAGCGAAGAGCATAGCGGCGGTTCGCCTGTTTCTCGTTCACCACCACACACAGCAACAACAAAGCCACTACCACTGCCACAACCCACTAATGAGCTATTCGATTCGTTGGCCGCAGAACTACGTGCCAAATTGAATGGCAATGGTCCGCCTTTGTTGTTGCCGCCACGCGACTATGACACCGTACATCGCTCTAAGGGCAATTTGACGGCCATTGAGTTGCGACGCTGCCGTAATGCTTTGATTGTGGGTGGCGCCAACTCCAAAGAGACAGTAGTGCCCACAGGTGGCAAGCAAATTTCATCGCGTGGTTCATCGGGTATCGGTTCGGACTTAGCACCCAGTCCAGAGCGGCAAGAGATAAACAGCTCCAGCGGTGAGTAAAAACAATACAAACATGATTTTTTTTCTATTTACAAATTTTTCTCTCATCCTCTTTTTCCTAACTTTTTTGAACACAGACGATGAACAATGGTCTAACGAAGCAGATAACTCAGTCATCGCGCTAAAACCATCCCAGATTGCTATGGAGCGTTCGTCACCCATAAAACCACATCATCCGCAATTGAATCGCAAGAGCGCAGTTCAGCCACCTGAAGACAGTTATTTGCGCGATCTACCAGCTAAGCCTTACACTCCACGTCCGAGTGCAATTAGTAATTCGCATCGTGAGAAGATCGTTGCTTCTTCGCAAGAGCGCGACTCACGCTCAAAAACTTCGTCGACAACGAGCTGGTCACGCGAAGACGAGATAAAACCGATTATTGTGCGTCCAGCCGATTACAACGCAAAATTCAGTCGTGTAATGCAAACAGAAACCAAGCAAGACTACCATCGTCGCGCCGATGGTGGCATAGGTGGCGGAAGCCGTGAACGTGAACATCCGAAATTGCGTGACTCAGACAAATATAATGAGATAAATCGCTTGCTAAACAATAAACTGACACTGGAACGCGATTCACCCGACGAACATTTTGCGAAAATCAAGCTTGACGATGCAGAAGACTTTAACGATTCAGACCCACCTAGCGATCATATGCCTTTACATGCGCCAACTTCAAGCTATCACAAAGAGAATCTAACAGATAAACAGAAATTTATGGAATATTCGGCAAAGAAACAGTCAAAATCATATGCTGCTGAAGAAGTTCAGCGCTACGGCGCTCGTCATCGTTATGTCGATCCGGCTGATCTACCATTTGAGCAGCCCACAAGTCGTAATAAGTATGCTGCTATTCATCGGAGTACGCTGTCACCAGACCTTGGCCATACGCGCATGGCTGAGCGCGAGCGTGAGCCAGAACGTGCGCGCGAACGAGAACATTGGCGAGAACGCGAACATGAACGAGAACATGAGCGTGAGCGCGAACGCGAACGTGAGCATGAACGACAGCGCGAACGCGTGCAAGAACGAAAACAATATTCACACAGTAATGAGCGTAACCCATACCGTGAACCAGAAAGTCTACCCTACATAGAAAGTATGGAAAAAATGATGAAATCTTCAGCTATGCGTTACAAAGCATTTGATGCGACACAAGACCCACCAGTACTTGTGCCACCCAAAGAAGAACTGCAAGCCAAACTGAGCGGACAGCGCAGCCGATTGTATACGAAGCATGGCGATCAAGATGTACGCCCCATAGGCTATGCGCAATCTAGTTCGCGTTCGGATGTTACACCCAAGGATCGTTTCAAAGATGCCAAGGACAAGTTTCGTGCTATGGAACGTACAGGTAGTCGATATGACTTAAATGATGAAAAAGATGCCACCGATTTTCGACCGAGACGCCGCTGTGGTTCAGTTGAACCCTCAGACAATGGGCGCGCATATGCTGATTGGAGTGACGAAGAGCATAATGATGATCCATCACCACCAACACAAATAGGAAATCGTTCACGCTCACGCTCGCGCAGTCAATTGTGGGAAGAGACGGATATGATGCCACCAACATCACGTGATAATCATATGCGTGAACGTGCTCGAGAACGTCTATATAAAGAATATAAAGAACCAGAAAGACGTCCATTAGTGCGAGAAATGTCTAGTAAACGTTCAGAAACCCAGCATGAACGTCCGAGTGATGTGACAGATGGACGCGATCCCTATCACGATGCATATCGTTATGATCAACGTGTAGTGCGTGATCATTCACGTGATGCGCCGCAATCACGTCATGACGAACTCGAACGACACAGAGAACTTCGAGAACCGGTACGACGTGACTACTCACCAGATGTTCGTAGTGGACCACAAGACCATCATCGTTCCAGTCGTAGACAAGCTGAGAAGCATTCACACCAGTACCCATCTACCATAACGCCGACACCACCAACGAATGGCCCATCCTTACCCAATGGTAAAGGTATAGCCAATCTATCGAAAGGTTATCGTCATAGTTATGCGGAGCCGGTATTTGCTCGCGGTGCTGGCCGTGTTGGATTGGCGGCTGTTAATCCGTACTAAGCGATATGAAGAAAATTCGAATGGATTTTAGTTATAGAAAGATCTATTTGCTTGCAAAAATTATAAGTAGTATTGTAATTAATTATTATGCTAGTAAATTTAAGCCGCTACACATTAGGGTACTTCGTAAACACACATCTCTGATGACAGTACTACTTCCGGCACGATATCCACCCAATACATTCAAATGTCGACTTCCCCATGAAATTGTGGATATTAAATAAAACTCTGTTCTTCATAAGGAAAGGATTCTGGCGATAAGTTGGCAGCCAGTTAGGCGAGAATGCGAAACAGACTTAAGTCGTTTGTAGTTCACTCTAATTCTGTCCTCGGATTCCAGGCCAGACGACTGTCGAGAGGCGGCTGCGTTCAAAAGATTGTTTATAAGGTATTTTGAAGTAAGTTTTCTTATAACCACTGCATGGTGGCCGTTGAAAGGAAAAATTCAAATCAAGCTTAATTGGCGTTAACATTTTAATCCAACCAATCCAAATTTGAAGCCAATTTTTTAATGAAGTATTTTCAGCCGCTTATTCAAGCTTATAAAAAACATTTTGAAGGACCTTATTTTCTCTATTTGCTTGATACAATAGTATTTAAATGTTCGTAATAAAGTTAGGTTGAACTGGCCGATCAATAAAGACTCACATAGACGGAAAAGCCCAATTAGAATTATTCCGTCCTCTGGCAAACACTAGAAGTTTTCTATGACCTAGCCTAATTGGTGCCTCGAGATCTGGCAACTTTGCCGCCCCTAGTAAATCCCGCCTTGAGCTCGCGAGCACAGAACGCGCTCAATCAATACTTCCCGCAGCTTGCACTTCCTACATCTGTTGTTACTAACTGGGTCGCATGTGACGCAAAAAGGCAGTATCCAGCTAGTATGCCCATCGTGAGCCTTAAGTCTTGTCTCTTTGGGGCTGGAGATGGCTAGCAATAAGACAGAAGTGGGTTTGGTGAGCTCAGATCAGATTGTGGATGAGTTAGTCCTAACCATAGGAGATTATCAAATAAATTCAAAGCCTTTCTTGAAATATCTAGGAGTAAACATTGACTCAAAACTGACTTTTAAAGAGCACTTTAGGGCGGTGGGGGAGAAAGTTTCTAGAGTTAGTGGAGCCCTAACGCGAATAATACCCAACATCGGCGGCCCAGGCGAATCTACCTGTCAGCTATTATCCAACGTAACCAGCTCGATAATATAATATGCAGCACCAGTATGGCACGGATCTAAAATGGTCCACCAACCAAAACGATACACTAGCAGCCTACCGTATTACTGCTATACGAATAACATGTGCTTATCGGACGGTGTCCAACGACGCTGTCCATGTTATATTCAGGAAAATCCCAGTAGATCTACTCTCAGGTGAAATGGCCGACCTGTATGGCATTGGAATCAGCCGACCATCTGAAGATGCTAAGAAAAGCGCAAGGTCACGTAAAATAATTAGATGCAAGAATGGTGGGAAGAATCGAGATAAGAGCACTGGACCTTCATGGTAGTTCGGAAAATAGCGGAATGGTACAAACGAAAAAACGGCGAGCTAAATTACCACCCCACACAGATATTGAGAGGGCACGGCGGATTCAGTGAATATCTACATCAGAGTGGGAGAGGAAAATCCTTCCTGTACACACGGTGTCTCCAAATTAGAAAGCGCAGAACACGTTATGTTTCACTGCCCTTCCATTAGAATTTTAGTACCCCGAATGTGAATACAAATAGATTGAGGGACCGCTGTGAGCAAGATGGCCTTTATAATTATGACGAAATTGATGCATGCTGAAGGGCAGCGCAGAGAAATCCACATGCGAATTAGTGGCGACTAAATCGCCTTCTCCCCCGTAACATTGTGCCTAACCGTGGACCCACGAGTTGCGGACACATGAACAGGATTAGCCTGGATTCATTGGGCCAATAATGAAAAAAAGTCATGTCTCTTTAGAGATATGAGCAACTTTGAGTATAACTTCATAGGCTTTGGACATGATCTTAGAAATTTTGCCACCCCGCGCTTCTGTCCACGCGTTTTTTGCTGGATGGATCATATACAACTCCTGTCTCGTTTTAATTTCTCCCAAACGGATTGGGAAGTTTACGATTCATTGAGTGCTGCACCCTCTTTGCCAACGGTATCACAGTATAGATGTATGGTTCGGCCGGAGTGAGAGCTCTGCAATCCTTTTTTGCGTTCCAAAACCTTCATGAAGTACTGTTTAAGACTATTGCCATGATTGCCGCCCTAGTATCAATATATATATGTATGTGTATTGATGCGATTGCAGCATAAGCACGCTTCCTCTAGAATTTCTGCAGCTTTCCTTAAGGCTACAATTTCCCACTGCAGAGATCTGGCAGCCTTTGGGATCTACTTATTTCTGTATCGACACAATAAATAGCAGACCTGACCTTGCCGTTAATTTAGAACCTTCGTTATACACGTGTATAGTATTGTAACGAATTTAGTGAAAATCCGCTTATTCCAAACCTTCTGCTAACATTCGAATCGCTAAACTGTTGAATAAATAACTCCAATATTCAATAATGCCAAATGGTCGTTATTAGACTAATTTGAGAGTACTCACAATAACTCTTACTTCACAACTAATTGCGTGTTTAAATCAAACTGCTTAGTCATGCCTCAGCTTCAGCTGCTTTTATACTCTCGGTTTCCGCGTTCACCTATTTCTGCTAAGGTCTAGTAATTTCGTGAACTTCATGCTTGGTTACTAGTCATATACATGTGTATTTGTAGTTTGTAGTAATATGCGTGTGTATATGTGAGTACTACTTCGGCTGATGATAACATGGGTTTATGAGTATCTCTCTGCTGCCTTGTATGTATGTGTGTACATGATGATTGATTTGTTTACGTCAGGGTTAACCAAAGTTAAAAGTGTGGCTGTATTAGTAAGAGCGCGACGATTGTACAAATCACTTGATGCAAGATTCATTCGCCTATTAACAAGCAATCAGGCAACATCGTATGCAAGAATTTTGTTTATTTATGGCCAAGATTACGAAATTTCGCACATTAATAGCATAGTCGTACGCAAACAAGCGACACCATCAATCAATGTTGCTACTCTGCCTGTTGAGCGACAACTAAAGACGAAAAGCATAACAAATACGTGTGAAGTGGCGCCAATAATTATACAACTAAATGGTTAACACACACTGGTTTACGTACATACGGGTGGCTGTGTATCGCTTTGTGATGCTAATATTCGTCACAGTATTTTCTATAACCAGGGCATAGTACAGGTCTACAAGTAGGATATGTAGCAGCACGCACATACACAGCCACGCTCACCTGATAAAATGTTTGTTCTTGTTCGTGTTTTTTGTGGATGCTATTTGGCACTGTTGTACTTCTTAGGACCAAAAAAAGTTTAGTAGCTGCTATCGAAAACTGCTTAAAATTTTTATGGTTATATTACAAAGAAATATACTTATTTACTTTCAAACGAACGCTTAATTACATCTCTCTTTAATATCCATATATTTTGGACAATTTTAATTAACAAATTGTGATACTTTATTACCGGGGACGATTGCTAAAACACGACCAAAACCGTCGGGGGAGGTAGACGCATTTTTGCCTCGCTTCCAATAATTCGGATACTTTTTCTCTTTGGACTATTGATAACGGGACAAAACGCGTCTTTTCATTTCTCTTTCCACATTTTTGGACGAGTTATTGCAGTCGACCACGGTTTCAAACTGTTTTTCGCGGAGAACTTTTGAACGGGTAGAAAAACTTAGCACCTGTGTTGGTTTTCTTAATGCTGGAATAACTACGCGTCCTCAGATACCCCAATTCAAGACTTTTGTATAATTTTCTGTAGGACCCATATAGGGCACTACATTTTCATACTAAATACGTTCAAAAAAATTTACCATCACAGCAACCCATATCTGATATTCCGCTCCTTTTTTTGTTTCCCTGCGTCGCTTATACGGCAGCAACCCCGGTAATTTTGACACTTCGTTCAGTTTCAAACTCATGTTCCACGCTAATTTGACACTGACCGAAGTGTCAAACTGCAGTGTGTTAGAAAGAGAAAGGAATTATTTCCTTGTCATACATATCATACTTGTAAACCTGTACTATGAACTAGGGCACTTCCAGTTTCCAAAATGTGGCGTATTTACGGCGTACCCTAATATTAATTTTAGGTAAAATATTTAAAACATACAATTTGATATGCTCTTTAACCTCTAACTAACCACAAGTGTCCCATACACATCATTTTAACTATTTTCACTTACTAGACGGTACTGGTCAGATACATCACAAATACTTTCAACGTCGTTAAGGGGTAATTATTTTCTCTGCTTGGTAAATATATCTAGAACTTAGTCTAAAAAAGAAACTCTGTATATCTATCTTATGTGCCTTCGTATATAAAAAAAATTTGTTAAATTTATCAAAAAAAAAAAAAATCCAAGAAATTAATACAATACAATTCATTATTGGCGTAGGAGTTAACGTTTAAATAAAGATAACAATTGTCAAATGTACCCAAATCAAGTTCGAAAATTTCATATGTTTGTATGTATTTTTATAGTAAATTTCGCTAAGCGTTAAAGAAAATGATTTATACACTGATATTTTTGAAATATATAATCAATTTTTATGATCAGTTAAATAATTGTTACTTATTTAATGATTAAGATATGAAATATTATTTACATTATTGTTTTTTAAGTAAGAATATATCCCCGTAACTATGGCAACTTCAAAATTCAATAAAGGAATCTAGTGGATATATCTAATCGTTTTATTTTATATTCATGCAAATGCTAGGTTGATAGCACTAAACCGTTAGTTCTAAACAGCCACTTAGCCTAAAGATAACTTTTTTAATATGTGATTTTTTCCACTTCTCAAATGGAGAAATTTCATATTCTCAGGGATAAATTCTTTCAACAGAGGACCTGCCGTTTTATGGAAAATTCAATTCTGAGACAGAGAAACCGAGTAGGGTAGCTCACCTAAAGCGCAAGGAGGCATGGATTTAGCAGAGGAAGCAATATGATTCTGTAGAGTAACAAAGAGGGAAAGATGTTGTTGTTGTTGTAGCAGCGCTTCGCCCCATCCAATAGGTGTGACCGACCACACATTGTAATCAATATCCTCTAACGGGAGTCCAAGCAAACTTACTGTTTCAACAGGGGTGGACCATAATGAGAGGGGTGTTAAAGGTGTTGGTTCCACAGTACAATTAAAGAAGGGACACATTGCAAGCAGGGCATACATTTTGTATGGCGGGGTTGATTCTGGATAGGTAAGAGTTTAACCTGTTACAGTCCCCAGATCGAATTTGAGCTAGCGTGACTCGCGTTTCCCTAGGAAGTGTGCGTTCCTCTTCTGCAAGTTTAGTGTATTTTTCTTTGAGTACAGGATTCACCAGGCAATTCCCGACACAGAGATCCGACGCCTGTTTGTGGAGTTCACCAAGGACCTGCTTGTGTTTTTTTGCTTCATACGGCTGAGTTCTCAGGTGCAGTATTTTCTCATAATGCTTACGAAGATGACCCCTTAGGCTCCTGGTAGGTGTAGCCCCGTAAATCAGATGCCTGTTAGGATGCCCAGGATTCTGGGTATTCAACAGAAACTGTTTGGTTAGCATTTCATTTCTTTCCCTTATTGGGAGTATTCTCGCCTTATTATGTAGATGATGTTCTGGGGACATAAGAAGGCAACCCGTGGCGGTTCTGAGGGCAGTGTTTTGGCAGGTCTGTAGCTTCTTCCAGTGAGTAGTCTTTAGGCTTGGCGACCATATCGGGGACGCATAGCATGCAATCGGCTGGCCAGTTGCTTTGTAAGTGTTAATGAGCATTTCTTTATCTTTTCTCCAAGTACTGCCAGCAAAAGATTTAAGGATTTTATTACGGCTATGGATTTTCGGTACAATTGCGGCTGTATGCTCACCAAAATGTAGATCCTGATCGAACGTCACACCCAAGATTTTGGGTTGTAAGACAATCGGTAGCGTAGTGCCATTGACGTGGATGTTCAAAATGGTCGACATTTGGGACGTCCATGTTGTAAATAAGGTGGCCGATGATTTAGTCGGTTATAATGTCAAGTTTCGCGAGGTGAAGAAATTGGAGAGATCAGGGAGGTAGCCGTTTATTTTGTTGCAAAGTTCATCGATCTGTGGGTCTGGGCCTGTGGCCATTATTGTGCAGTCATCGGCATAGGCAACGATAGTAACTCCTTCTAATGGCGAAGGTAGCTTTGATATGTAGAAGTTAAATAATAGTGGGGATAGGACACCACCCTGTGGCATCCCCTGTTCAATTCTTCTTGGTTTTGATGTTTCGTTTCTAAATTACACCGATGCGTGCCGACCACCCAGATAGTTTGCGGTCCACCTTTTAAGACATGGGAGAAGGGTAGACCCTTCCAGGTCTTGCAGTAACGTACCATGGTTGACCGTATCAAAAGCTTTTGATAGGTCAAGCGCAACGAGTACTGTTCTATGGTGGGGGTTTTGATTTAAACTGCAAAGTATCTGGATGCTAATGGCATTTAGCACGGTGATGGTGCTATGAAATGTTCTAAAGCCATACTGATGACAAGCTAGCTGCAAATTTGCTTTGAAGGAGGGGAGCAAAATGGCTTCAAGCGTCTTGGCTACTGGCGATAGGAGAGATATCGGGCGATATTACTCTCCTATGTTAGCTGGTTTCCCGGGCTTTAGACGCGGGACCACCTTGGCCATTTTCCATTTTTCGGGAATGACAAAGGTGGAAAGGGGCAGGTTGAAGACATGTGCTAAATATTTGAAACCCTCTTTTCCTAGGCTTTTAAGCATCGGCATGGCTATGCCGTCTGGGTCCACTGCTTTAGATGGCTTAGCTTGACCGATGGCATCCTCAGCCTCTTTGGCGGTGATGGTAATTGGGGACGCGCTGAATTTATGTTTATGTGCGTGTCTGTTGGCCCTCCGTCTAACTTTGTCAACCGTAGAATGCATTATATATTGTCGGCAAAAATCGCTCGCACATTTTTTCGCCTCCGACAGCACTTTATCGCAAAGGCGATGGAAATTTTGTCATTGTGCTTGGACGGATTCGATAGGGACTTTACGGTGGACAAAGCTTACCCACACCGGCAGAGAGGTTACAACGACTTAGATGCTCCTCCCATTTCCCCTCTTGTGTTCATCCACAAGCAATCTGATGCGTTGGTTTATATCCCTTATTTGGGGGTCGCCGGGATCGAGCTGTCTTATAAGGTCACGTTCTCTCGCTAAATTTGCGGCCTCCGCCGAAATATGAGGCCGAAGTTCGGGAATTCTTCCGGCGGGAATAAAGCGAGCCGAGGCGGATTCAATGAATTTGCGGAAAGCACGCTCCCCTTGGCGAGCATCAGTCGGGATAGGGAGGGCAGCAAAGCGGATGTCTGTAAAGGATTTAAATTCATCCCACTTTCCTTTTTTAAAGTTTATGAAAGTGCGTTTTTCGGTGACGATGAAGTCGGCGGTACGCTCGAGCGAAATACGTATTGGCAGGTGGTCGGATGCCAATGTTACCATCGGCTGCCACTTGACGCAGTTTACGATTCCTGCGCTCACGATTGATATATCTGGCGAACTGTGACAGCTTCCTACCATACGAGCGGGGGCGTCTCCATTTATTGTGCAGAACGTCGTTTCTTCTATTTGATCCGCCACCATCTCACCCCTGCTGTCTGCCTGCAAGTTTGAATGCCAAAGGTCGTGATGGGCATTGAAATCGCCTAAGATAATGCGATTATCGCCAGTGAGTAAGGCGCTAATATTAGGGTGGTATCCATTGGGGTAGCAGGTGGCAGGAGGGATGTAGATGTTGATGATTTCTAGGTTTACATCGCCTGACCGGACAGATAAGCCGTGACGTTCTAGGACATTGTCCCTGCGGCCGATGTCGGGATCAAATATATGATATTGCACTGAGTGGTGTATGATAAACGCGAGACCACCTCCATTTCCACTCTCGCGATCTTTTCTGTGGACATTATACCCAGAACAGGTCTGCAGAGCAGTGAGTTTAGTCTCTTGAATCGCAGCAACGCGGATGTTATGCCCCTTCATGAAATCGACTATCTCCGTGATCTTGCCAGTTAATACATTACAGTTTAACTGCAGAATTCTGAAGTCCAGCGGGGGAGACGTTATCACTCTAGGAGTAAGTAACGGGTGACTACGCCTGGGTTGTGAAAGGCTAGGACGCAATTGCTGTTGTGGCCCTGGGACTGGACGTCCCTGGACAAGTATTGAGGTACCCGGTGTATTTGGGTTTGCGGCCTGGCAACATGGCGCAATGAAGCCCGTCGGTGGGTTCCGTCGCGGAGACCAGAGCATCTAGGAAAGTTGTACCGCCCATGGCAGGAGCTGCATTGGGCGGATGTCGCAAACATATATATTCTGTGCTGGAAAACGGTGCAAAAGGTGGTAGGGACTACGAGTCTGTTTCCTGACCGACACGATTGCTGCCGGAAAAGAGGTGGAAGAAGGCGGGGGCTGATTCTCGGCATTGCTACCCACTCTACTACGGAGATTGTAGTTATGGGTGGGAGCGGCCGTATGACTTGTGGCTTAATGAGCAGCAGAGCTGCTGAAAGGTAGTGGGGGCGCTAAGGCGCAGACTACGGGACGCCCTGGGGCGTGAACAGCAAGGAGCCAGAAAAGATTCGTAAAAACTACGAGGACGTCTGGTTTTGGGATCTAGCCCAGAACAACCTGTCCGATGCAACCATCCCTTACACGTGACACACTGACAAGAGTATTGTAGTTTACAATTAAAATTCTTTTTATAGAAAACGTATTTTGGTTTTAAGTTTATTTCAAAACCTTTTGTTTAACAAAATTTCAAAGAATGAAAATTTTTGATGTTATAAAATTCAACATTGGAAAATAAATAACATTTAGATACATATTGAATAATTCAAAGTAATAAATTTATAAAATAAAAAATGTAAGGCGCGATAACCTCCGAAGAGATCTAAGGCCGAGCTTCTCTTCCAATTTGCGTTGTGCTCCTCTTGCTTTTCCCTACAAATTGGCCGGACGGGACCTACATGTTTTATGCCGACTCCGAACGGCATCTGCAAGGCAGATGAGTTTTCAATCAGAGCTTTTCATTGCAAAAATAAAACCGGAGCGCTTGCCAAACACTGCCGAGGGGCGACCCCGCTTAGAAAAATTTTCTTCTAATTGAAAACCCTTGTTTCTAAAATTTTGATGTTGCTTTGCCCGGGGTGTGAACCCAGGGCATACGGTGTGGTAGGCGGAGCACGCTACCATCACACCACGGTGGCCGCAAATTTACAAAGTTAAATTAATTTAATAGAATTAATCTATTGCTAATACCCTACAAGTATGACCGTCCTAAAAGGATTATTTTCCGGCAAACGCAGCAAAACCATTTCTCCGGACTGGGGTCAGGAGACGGACCCGGATTGGGTTCGAGACCTTCCCGCAGCAGTAGAGTATGGTACATTCCCGCTGCGAGGAGCTGCTGGAAGGATGATAATTTGTGGGAGGGCACAACAAATTAAATGGGGTTACACTGAAATGACAGTCCTTGGTCGGGAAAAATTCCGAGCGCTCCGGTAGATAGAACCGACTGCCTTGAGAAGCCAAGAGGGAAAGATCGGGGATATAATCGTTACACATTCAAAAACCCCAAAATAGGAATAACCTTTGCACATATTGTCTGGCATTCTGGTTTAGATACGGGCAACCTCCTCTAATTTTCTTTATATGAGTAATAATATGAGTGGCCAATTACATATTAAGGACTCTAGTAAGATATTCAACTCCCATGGGGCGCAAAAGCTGCAAAAATGGCGTGTATAGCACAGCGTTGCATCTAGCTTTAGATTTAAGTGGCCTTCCCAATGGCATTCAAAACCTCAGGAAGGGCAACAAGCGAACTGATTGTGGGACGAACTGACGCCGAGACAAGAAGCTCTTTGGATTCACATGGCATAGTAAATGCCACATGGTCGTTGTGTTTGAAAGGGCATGAGGAGATTCTGATCTCCACGAGCAGCTCAGCATAGTTGATCATGCTAGCAGTCATGAAAAACGTAGTAGAAAGCCTCCTCTGCGAAAAATTCTTGTTCATTTTTAGTGTACATTACATCTCGAAGCTATTGTACGAACTGCAATCACAGCCCGTGAAAAATAAGAAAAGTATTGGCGTTGTGGGCAGTTCTTTGCTTGATTATGATCTGGTACCAGATCATCTTCCCTGCTTATTTGTTTCTCAGACTATGTTTCCAGTTAACAGTGCCATCTAAAGTGCAAGGAAGCACTATGTCGATATAGAGAGGTGAACGGTCTCATTATAGTAGATCAACCATCGAATTATAACACGTCTACTTCCTGTATTCAGTATACAGGAGAGCGTCTACCTTCACTCGGTTAATGTTTTCTATCTAAATTTGTTAAATCTGTCAAGTATCATTCCCATCATTAAATGTACCGACCATCTTGGAAGTTCTGTTACCTGCACAATGAATATGGATGCTACCACAATATCTAACAGTAGAATTGGTTTCCAATTGTTAATCGAATCGGTGGGCGGCAGGGATATAGTTCCGGATAAGACAGACATTGATCCCGAATGTTTTTTTCGGAAGTATGCAGTACATTGAGACGGAGACATCGTCGTCTTCTTTACTGCTGAAACAGCTGAAAGAGATCGACGCAGCAGTTGCCAAAAATTTCAGTATGACCTGGCAATCGTATTATTTAGACCAAAAATTAGTTCGATTCAGCCGCGTGGCAGAGGTCACCGACTGTTGACTGCAGAGGTAAATATAAAAATCCATAACAGCTGATAATGGCGAATCCCTTTTTCCATAACTGCTTTAACTTGAGAAGCCAAATCTCGAGTAAAAAAATCTCACTCTATAAGTCTCTCATCATACCAGTCCTGATGTGTGACTTGGAATCATGAACGATGTGGAAAGCAGATGGGAAGTCCTTGTACTACTTGGGAAAAAAGTTCTGTGATATATGGTCCTTTAGTGATGCGAAAGGAAGTTAATGTTGCGCTGAGAAGCGCAAAGTCTTCCTGGCTAGATTAACTTATGCGAATAACAGAGAAGCTCCAGCCAGATACTTTTCCTCTCAACACCCGTCTTTTGAAGCAGAGGCAGGGGAAGGCCTCTTCTAAATTTTGGCGGACAAGTAAAGGACGACTGCTGTCTGTTATAGCGAAGGAGATTTGTCTGGCATGGCGTGTAACATTGCGCCCAAATTTCAAGGAGGGTTATCGTGGCCAACTATTATTACAGGCTTACAACTATTACCTTCAGGCCATCCCTCCCTCCCCAACCCCAAGTTCCATGAGGAGCTTGGGGTCGCCAGAGCCTCGTCTGTTATGAAACAGGATTCGCCGCTCGAAGGTGAGGTTGAAAATTGGGTTGGAGAAGCTACATATTGCGCTACACAACCTCTTGAATCGCACGTGTTTTGGCCTCATTATTAAAAATTCGAAGGAAGAAAAAATATAATCCCGAAAACCGGAAAAGGACCGCGGACCTCTCCGAAACTGCATTGGAGGCTTTCGGCAGCACTTATAAAAAATTACCCTGACCGATCCACCAATAGTGTGGGATCAAAGTTAAATTCGTTCAAAATCCCTTCGTATACAATTTTTTTTTTCTGTGTACAACAAAATTACAAGAACCACATGAAAATTATCATTTTCAACTGCAAATATCTCCTGACAGCGTTAAAACTTTTCTTTTCCGACAAAGCTTTATAACTTCAAAGCTTCCCCAATTGTCAAACTCACCTACGCGAGGGGAACCTTGTTACAAAAATGGATGCATCATACACATATTGTTATGGTGCACTTGGGAGATTCACCCTTGGAACGTACCAGTTGGCTAGTGATAGGGAAAAAGTAGGATTCACCCTCACTCATGTCTGCCTGGGGTGGTTAAAACAAATGTTTGTTAATTTCGCGCAGGTGGCACTGCGAAAGAATCCAATGGTGTAGGAAAATTCCCAATAACGGCAACCACCATGGCGTAACTATGCAAGGTGACAACTGACTTGTAGTTTTTATACGATTTGACACTTCACCTTTCAGCGCAGTACGATTTTGACATTAGTTCATCATTTCACAAAAATAAAGTATATGGAACTTTTAATGATGACCGCAGGAATATCACCGCGACTACCCCCTTGTATGGTTCCACCATGGCAACCACAGTTAAATCATGCGATTTAACGGCGCCGTTCCACTGCGCAGTTGCAAGATTGGAAAAAAATTTTTTTTTTATATACGCCACGACAGCACGGGGCCAGCTTGCAAGAAAGAAAGAGCATTAAAAAGATTGCAAGCGTCGTGGTCGGTGGTGGTCAAGAAAATAACACAAGTCGTGTTTTTACACACGAATTTTTTTTGGTGTAAATTTTGTGCAACGTTTTAATGGTTTACAATTAAGTATATAGTTTTAAACCATTGGATTTCGAAAACTAAGATTTTTATATAACTTCTGCTATTAAGCTGATAAAAGCGAGCGTGGCGAGTAACTGGGTTAAAATTTCCTGAAAAAAAGGCATTTTTCGGTGTGTGTGTACGGTTAGAAAAAACATAAAACACGCTGCCGTGGTGGGTCCTTCGAATTGCCGCTACTGCTGTCCTACCATTTTGAATCGAACAAAATTCGTCTGCCTCCAATATACGACAAATTGGCAAACCTTAAAAAGGAGATTATAAATAAGTAAATACCGAGGCAGCACGGTATACCAATTGTAAAAGGCAAAAGAATAAGTGAAAAGTTGCTAATGCAACGTTCGAACCGCTCTTTCATTGTTACGTTGTTGCGGACTATGTCGATATAGAGCCTATTTGGTACATGCCTCTGCAGGTGGTCGAGAATTTGCGGATGAAGCTAGCGTACGGGAATTTTGTGCGATCTTCTTCTAAGAAGTGGTGAGTCGTTAATATATTGAAGAACCAAATCTCGTGCGTTTTTTTAGGGTATGTGCACGCGGATACATCTGTGGGAGACTAATTAAATTTTTGCGAAACTCAAAGTGTTGTGGCATATTAGTAATAAGCAGACAAGCAGAGGAGTGTTCTAAATACACAACCAAACAATTTTGCTAAATCTCATAATATTGTAGATTTTGCGCAAATAAGAACTTCCAAGCGTGTCACAATATGCGATTCGTAGGACCTTGGACAGGAGTCGTATGCTTTGTGTAGAATAAACCCGATGCATCGCATTAATCCATTCAATGAGCGGCCAATACAACGTCCCGCACAATTCACGTCGCTCGCCAACGAAGAAGAAGATCGCCTATAATTACCAAGTCAATTGCAAGCCAGGATATATAAAATACATAAGACAATAATAATAAATTAAACCAGCCAAACAACAAATACAAAACGCGACTGCATTTCTTTAATTAGGCAGCCGAATTCCGCCACCTCGTCAGCGCCTACCACCTCGCTCAGCCACTATCAATAGCACCACCACCACCACCAATATCTTACCACCACCATCAGCGCCAACATTGCGCGCCAAATCCGCGCACGGCCGCTTATAACAGCGCCAACACCACGCGCTGATTACCAGACGCAACCACAACCACTTCGTCGCATCAACCACGAGCGCCAACGAAACCGCGCGCTGCCACCATCGTCGCGCGCAACACCGCGCGGAATCACCACCAATAACGTCAACGAAACCGCGGGCAACCACCATTGATCGCGCCACAGCGCGCTACCAGGAACAACCGCGCACTAACACCATCACTGTATGCAACACCGCGCGCCACCATCGGCAGCGCCTACCAAACGCTGCAACACCACCAGATTTAACAACAACAACAGCAGGGCCGCCGAACATAGGCCTGCTGCAACACCACCAGATTTAACAACAACAACAGCAGGGCCGCCGAACATAGGCCTGCTGCGTCGTGCAGCACCGTGCAACACCGCGCGCCACCATCGGCAGCGCCACCATCGGCAGCGCCTATCAAACGCTGCAACACCACCAGATTTAACAACAACAACAGCAGGGCCGCCGAACATAGGCCTGCTGCAACACCACCAGATTTAACAACAACAACAGCGGGGCCGCCAACCATAGGCCTGCTGCAAATCCCGACTACGACAACCAACAACTACATTTAAAGCGGCGAGTTCGTTCCGGATACGGACAAAATATACGTATTTGTACTCTTATTTTTCTTCACTTTCGACTCTGCAACAACATATAAATATTAATATACAAACATATTTAAACTTAAACCTACAACACAATTAGACAAATTTCACTTAAACATAATTTGTAATTGGTGTATTGAAATGTCAGCAACCTTTCTTTAGACAAGTTATTTCTTTATATCCGCACAGAGCTCTCTAGTTTAATTTCTTATTTTTAACTAAAAAAAAAAAACAAGTTTTTTTTGCACTCCAAATTATCATGTCATTAGTATAGTGTTGCTATTTGTAATTCGTTGGCAATAAATTGCCCTATACCAATCGTAAGCATTCAATGAATTTTTTTTTTTTTGATTTTCCTTTTTGGAAAAGGTTCTGGTGTGCATACGATTTCGTATATACATTGTGATGCGTACTTTAATTAACAAAAAAATTCGTCTTTTTTTCAATACAATTCTTAAGGCCCATTATAATTATACTTGTCTAAAGATAGCAAACTACAAAACTAGATTTTCATTACTTTAGATGAAAAGATGTTATCATTTGTTTTCTCTTAATTGTTTTTTTTTTTTTTTTTTTATAAAAAATTTCGTACAATTCAGAGCTGGGACTTATACCGTTTTCACACAGAAACTTAATCGAATCACAATTCTAATTAATCAAATAATTAAGTTTCCCTTTCCATACAGGAGCTTTTGCTTCATCAAGCGAACAAACAAAACAAACAAAAAAATATTTAGTTTTTACCAAAAATAGTTCAAATGGAAAGCAGCGTTTCTTTTTTAAATATAAATACATCAAAATAAAATGCATGCGCTACTAACCATAGGTGTTGCACCTAACCAAGTATGTGCTTATTTTCGAGAAAGCCATATTGTCTTTGGCAGCGAATGCAGCGAAAATTAAAATTTGATTTTTTCGCGGCTTTCTATTTTCGTAAATTATTGCAAACAATTTAATTTTGATTGTTATTTCTTACATTGACAATAATATTCGAAGCACCGATTTGCATTCGATTAGGCATTCAATAAAGCAATAATGAGATATTTAAGAACTTGCGTTTTGTATGGAAGATTTAACTCGATTAGGGCTCTAATGTAGCAACTGGACTAAATATTTCATTAAGCCTCTGTGTGAGATTGGCATTAGTCAGCCCTTAGATAAGAAAATTATTTAACGTACACGGTAGGATAGATATAACATGCCATATAAGTATATACATAAGTAATGTTATAGTTATGCGACACAGTTAAGGCTGGAAACGAAATTAAAGAAAAGAAAAAGGGAGGGGGCCCGATTTTTTTTTTGGTTGCACAATCTAATGTACAGTTATATAAGAAGCGAACGTAAGCACTAAATATACCACACATTCGTAGTGACAACACCGACACATGCATTGATTTTATTTAATTAGTAGCATTTAATGCATGAATACTAATACATAACCATAAATACTAACACCTACCCCTAAAGTACTAATAATCCAACAAGTAGAAAAAAAATTTTTTTCTCCGTTTCATTGTTTTAATGTAATTGGGTGCGAGTATCCGTACTTTCAAATTATTCGAAGCGAATCTAATCGAATAGTTCGAACAATCCTACTAATTAGAGTAATTTAAAGAAGTGCAGGCCATTTAAAATTTTGGGTGTTTATTTGCACTTAAGTTTTATAGGAATAACAAAACAAAATGATAAGTACCAAGAAAATTTAATTGGTTTAAGTTTTTGATAATAAAACATTTATTATTAAAAAAAAATAGAATGTATGCAAACAACATTCTAGCGATGTTTAAAACACAAAAAAAATTTCGCTTAATAAAAAATTAAATAACTGAATAGGTTTCAGGCATGCTTAACCAACGAAACGATATCATTTCGTTACGATAATCAACGTTAATAAACGAAACGAAGTCATTTCGTTTCGTTTATTAACGTTAAGATCGTCAAATTAACGAAATGATTTCGTTTCGTTTTCTGCCATATCAAAACGAAATCAAATCGTTTATGTTGATTATTAATTTCAAACTATGCTGGCAAAGCTGATTGATGGCGGAGTCATTAAAGGTGAAAGCATTATCCAAGCTGATTGCAACTTTTCTCATGAATTTTGACAGTACGAACATTTCTCAGAGTATTTTTGACATTACCACCAACGAATTACACAAACAAATTACATAGAGTTTGTGTGTGTATGTGCGCTCGTTGTTGCCACCTTACGGCTTCACCATGGCTATAGCATTGCCAGCACAATTCAAACATAAAGTATCACGTTTCTGTTAACGTTTTTAACGCTAACGAAAGCTTTTCGTTTCGGTTAAAAACGAGAGACAATTTATCTTGATAATTTCTTTATCGATAATATTTCGAAGTGTTTCAACGGAAACGGTGGAAATTTTTTGATAAACGATTAGCTTAACGTTAAGGTGCATCCCTGATAGGTTTAGGTAAAATGATTAAGAACTATTGTTAAAATTAAATTTAAGATAAGCATAGAAAACTACGAAAAATTGTAGTATTATTATTTTCCAAATTGCAAAAAGGGTTTTCTCTAAGAAGGTGAGAAAATTCAAAATAATAGAATCTTAAAAATCAAAAAGAAAAAAAAAAACTTGAATTAGTTCTGCGCTTTTTGACCATTTTAAAGGCATGATAGGAACTTTTTTCTACCTTTTTTCTGTTTATGGCACAGGACAGCAAGATTGGCAAGAACCCAGCCCAGCCGACATGACTAGCCACTGTGCACCACAATATCACGCCGACTGCCTTCCTTGCTGCTCCATTGAAGATGCGTATTCCATAACAATATTTAGCAGAAGAGGCTCTGGCGACCCCAAGTTTCTTAACTAGGGGGAAGGAGTGGGCGGGCTAGTATCTTAATGATGCTTGTTACCGAAACGTACCGGATTATCATCGATCTCATCATCTTCATCGTTAATAAAACAACAAAGGCGCTTTTCTAGATTTCAACGCACCTACCTCGTTAACTGCGGTGTGATTCAATAAGGGCCAATTAAACGTCGGTAACCCTAACGCCATAGTCACAACCATATTTTTACTTATCCATATCAATTTGACATCAGTTATTGGTGCCTTAACCTAAAAATCGTGAAAATTTCATAAAAATGAACAAAACGCAAAAAATTACAAACATATACCACAAAAAATAAGTCTCTTAGTTAAAACGCATGCAAAACAATAAACAAAATCTACTAAAAGTTAATAAATTCTCCGACTGAAATATTTTTAGGTTATGGATATGGCGCAAAACCAAAAACCAATTGCTTGGCTATGATATGGTAATGGCTTTAGCGTTATGCTATGCCACCATTAATCGATTACATTGATTTCCATAAGGTTGGTTCGATCAGCTGTTTTATCTGGTTATGGATAAGGCACCAATTAAACTTCCGTAACCCTAACGCCATAGTCATAACCATATTTTTACTTATCCATATCAATTTGGCATCAGTTATTGGTGCCTTAACCTAAAAATCATGAAAATTTCATAAAAATGAATAAAACGCAAAAAATGTCAAACATATACCACAAAAAATAAGTCTCTTAGTCAAAACGTATCCAAAACAGTAAATAAAATCTACTAAAAGTCAATAATTTCTCGCTCGCTACTGTGGCCGTTAAGGTCAAAAAAGATTACCCTGGTCAGCCGCCTTCTTATACCGATGCGGGGTGGTTCCAGGGCAATATCAAACTAATTGCGTGTGAGGACGCCAGGTCGGCGAAGCTTTACAAAGCCGCCGTCTCGCTGATAGGGGAGGTGTATCCGGGCGCGCGCCTCAAGGTAGTGGAGGCGTGTGATATCCCCTCACGACCAAGGGCGAGAGCCTGGGTTCCAGTGACGCCAACGGACCCCGCTGATATCCTGCAGCTCCTCCAGGAGTACAACCCGGGTCTACCGACCCAAAACTGGAAGGTGGTTAACGTGGAGAAGACTGAACGGGCCACGATGCAGATAGTCCTGCTGCTCGATAGCGCAAGCGTTGAAAAGGCAGGATTTCAGGGTAAGCTGCGGCTTCAAAAATATAAGCCTTACGGTTTATAAGGCTGCCGTTGAAGCCTTGGTAAACCTTGCATCTCGTACGGAGGTGGCTGAACTCCCTCCCCCCCCCCCCCCCCCCCAGCGAAGACGAGATGGAGGTAGACGAGGGCGAAGAAGCTGGTGGCTATGCTTCGTCAGGCTCGAGCGGAGGCTTGGCTCTCAGAGGGTTGTACTCTGAGGGTCAGCATCTGGAGGGTGGCGATTCGGACGCGACGCTCACGGAGGAGAGCACAAACAAGCAGTGATCCGAGTCCTCCAAATAAACCTGCATCACTGCATAGCAGCATCAGCTGCACTCCTACTGCACCTGTCTTCAGGTGCGGTAGACATCGTTCTAGTCCAGGAGCCGTGGATCGCTGGCAATAGGATCTGTGGCCTGCGGACACCAACGTATAAGCTTTATAGCGCTCAGGAAAAGGGTAAGCCTCGCACATGTATATTGGCTAAGCCTACTCTTAATGTTTTTCTTCTACCCAATTATAGCGTTGAGGTGCTAGGGAGGAGCTTTAAACTTGCCTCCTTCTACCTAGCGCACGATCACCAAGGCTCATTACCACCGGATAATTTCAAGGATTTCGTGAGAGCGGCAAATCCACGAAACGATTTCATCCTACTCGGAGGCGACGCCAATGCTCATCACGACCAGGGGGGCAGCAGAGATACAAATGACCGAGGTGAGTCTTTATTTAACTATCTGTTAGGCACTAATCTAAGTATATGTAATAGGGGAAATGATCTCACTTTCATTACAAGAAACCGCGAAGAGGTCCTTGACATAACACTGGTTACAGACTATTTCAGTGGCCTGATCGTTTCATGGAGAGTTCTAAAGAAGCACTCCTTTTCTGACCATAGATATATAAGTTTTTCTATATCACAAGCTCACGCAAGTCCTAAGTACATACAAAATGTTAGAAGAACGAACTGGGGCTACTATAAGAATATAATAGGTAAAAAGCTATCTGAAGAGGTACGAGCCCCAGAAAGCGAGGAGGAGCTAGACGTGTTTGTAAATAATTTCAGTCAAAAATGTAGGAATGCTTTAGATAGGGCTTGCCCGACTAAAAAGGTTTGGAAACTCACAAACCACCATGGTGGTCGTCCGATCTTGATAAGCTTAGGAAGTCATGTAGGACGGGCTTTAATAAAGCAAAGCATGATGGACATGAATCTCATGGGCTGCTTATAAAGCGAAAATAAATATATATAAAAAAGCAATCCGACATGGAAAGCGATCCTCCTGGAGGGATTTCTGCGGCAGGATTGAGTCCACATCCGCGGCCTCCCGGATAAGGAAGATGCTATCGAAATCTCCAACTCAGCTAAGTTACGTCCAAAATCCGGATGGGCACTGGACGGACTCCAGCGAATTTTTTCGGCTCAGCTCCAGTATACTGCCGAACTTATAAGGCCCTGGATTAAAGGGATGTTTATAGGTTGTCTTAGGCTCAATTACGTACCAGTATCGTGGAGGGAAGTCAACGTGGTCTTTATCCCCAAGGCAGGGAAACCCTCCCACTCTAAACCAAATGATTATAGGCCTATAAGCTTATCTTCTTTTGTGCTTAAAGCGCCCGAAAGACTCCTAGAAGACTACATCAGGAGGCAGAGGCACTCCGCAGGGAGGTGTTCTATCTCCGCTACTTTGGGTGGTTACCGTCAACCAACTACTACGCCTCATGGAATCAGAAGGTCACCAAGTGATCGCGTATGCAGATGACATCTGCGTCACCATGCGGGGGAAATTTCCGCAAACTCTTTACAACCTAATGGAAGGGGCACTATCCAAAATTTCGCACTGGGCCACAGCCACAGGTTTGGAAGTCAACCCGGATAAAACCGAGCTTGTCCTCTTCACGAGGAGGTCCAAAGTACCAAATCTAGATAGATATATAATTAATTGAGGATCGCACTGCGACCATTGGTCTATTGTTCCCTCAACTGCTTCACAGCACCTCATCCAAGCCGACTTCTCTGATGAACCCTAGCAGTTCACCTGGCTTGAGGGATTTGATGTGAGAGTGCTTTGGCCATGGTGAGCCCAAAAACTTAGCCCTACGTCTTGAGATTGCGTCACATTCCAGGAGTATATGTTCCGCCGTCTCCGCTGATCGATCACAAAATCGGCATGTGTTGTTCGATAGTATGCCCAGCTTTTGCATGTGGCTGTTCAGTCTTCAGTGTTGATTTTATTTCAGACGCCGAGATCGCCTTGAGGGCGGCCTGACTGTCACTGAGTATGGCAATTGTCTCGTTGGAGTATTCGCGCTGAAGGTTCAGGTCAGCACACTGGCTTATAGCGAATACTTCCGCTTGAAAAATGCTCGTGTGTGCTCCCAGAGGCGTTGATATCTTGGCTCTGGGTCCAATGACTCCAGATCCAATCCCCTCTGGCGTCTTCGAGCCATCTGTGTACCATACTATTCTATTTATCTGATGAATGTACACAATTCTGCTTTCCTCCCACGTACCCTTGTCTCCCAATTCTACTTTGTACCTTCTCTCATAGGCTATCTGCCTGAGGATATCATCCCTCGGGAGTTGAGAGATTGGGATCTTCTCTCTCAATTCCTCCATGTTTCGGGACGATATAACTTTACCTATGCCTGAGCCCTCCTTAGCAATATTCAGGAGGGTTCGCTTGGCTGATTGCTCTATTGATATATGCAGCGGGGTCAGATCGAGGATAGCCTCCAGCGCTGCTGTAGGGCATGTGCGCATAGCTCCCGTGATGCATACACATGCCAGTCGCTGAAGTTTTGACAGCGCTTGCCTCGTCGTCGCCCGAGTTGTTTTCGATGCCCAGGCTATCGAACCGTATGTTATCATAGGTTTACTATCATGGTATACATCCATCTTAGCACATGCGGGCTACAGCCCCATGATTTGCCTGCTAGACGTTTGCATATCATGATGGACCTCGTGGCCTTAGCTCTCATGGAGTCGAAGTGCTGTTTCCATAGGAGCTTGGTGTCAAAAGTGACCCCCAAGTATTTCACCGCGGTTCCATGTTCTAGTGCCACGCCATCTATTGTAATTGCTCTCAGGGCTGGTAGGGCCCTTCTTCTGGTGAAAGGGTTGATGGTCGTTTTAGATGGGTTGATGTTAAGCCCCACACTGGCACACCATCCCTTCATAATATTCAATGCTCTCTGTATTATGTCACAGAGCGTACTCTCGAACTTACCCCTTGCAATTATGACGATGTCGTCAGCATATCCCTGGCATCTTATACCACTGTCAGATAGCTTTTGCAGGAGTTCGTCCACTACTAGGCTCCACAGAAGGGGTGATAGAACACCTCCTTGAGGGCACCCCCTCGTGGTATTAACCTTAACTGCGCTGTTGCCTACATGGACTTCAGCAATTCTTGTGAGGAGTAGATTGTCAATCCATCTCTGGATAGGCATCTGAATTCCTCTTCTCTGCAGTGCTATGTTTACGCTTTCATGAGATGTGTTGTCAAAGGCACCCTCAATGTCAAAGGACTTTGCCTGCGAATAGTCCTTTTTTCCTACTTTTGGTATGAAAACCACTTTTGCTCTTCTCCACATCATGGGTTTGTATAGCAGTGCCAGGCTATCTCTCATGATCCTGGCCAGATGTGGGATAATCTGTGTCCCTTGCTGCATTAGCACCGGGTAAATGCCATCCACCCCCGGAGATTTGTATTTCTCAAAGGATTCCACAGCCCATCTGACTCTGGCCTCACTGAAGAGGGAGTTGGCCAGTTGCCAGTCTGATGGGGTTGGTTTCACTCTGGGGACACAGGTTCCGGTACTTGCGGAGAGGCACCCGGAAAATGCGTGTGTAGCAGGGCCCTCGCTCGCTCCTCCACCGTTCCGGTATAGGTACCGTCTGGAAGCCTAATCGCTAAGTTAATCTCCCTCTGCTCTTTGGCTAGGACCTTGTGGAGCCTTGCCGCTGCAGGTGTGCTAGAAATTCCCTCACAGAAATTTCTCAAACTTTCCCTCTTAGCTTTCCTTATCTCTTTATTGTACTTTGTTAGATTTTGAGTGTATTCCTCCCAGTTGCCGGTTCTTCTTGCCCCGTTAAAGAGTTTCCTGACTTTCTTCCTTAGTAGTGTCAGGTCATGTCCCTTACCTTTCCCTTGTAAGCCCAAGGTTCTTGTATGAGGGCGATGCCCAGATCATCCGAGGCGAACCTCCTCACCAGTACAGCCGAGGCTGCAATGACGTGATGGAGGTTGATCT
Source organism: Eurosta solidaginis (assembly GCF_040869045.1). NCBI lineage: Eukaryota > Metazoa > Arthropoda > Insecta > Diptera > Tephritidae > Eurosta > Eurosta solidaginis. The sequence goes on along the minus strand of NC_090322.1, from coordinate 171,055,334 downwards.
GGGCTATTTTTATGCTTGTGCCGGTCATTTTGGCCCGGCCGGCCTCATCGGATCATCGTCATCCGACAATCCGCTCTTGCTTTCGTCCCGCCTATTCAGCTCCAGCTCCTGAAGGTCGAGGCCCTCGATGAGCTCTTGTGTGGTGGGGATTTCTTTTTCATCCCCAGGCCGATTTTGTCCTTGCTTGCTGCGGTGGGAGGGTTTGTGGTCTCGCGAGCTCTGATGGTATCGGTGCTTGCGTCCGTCATGTTCTCGTCCGACAGCTCGCCTCTGTCGGTGCCCTCTGCCTCCGCCTTGTCTTCCGGCTGCTCACTATTGCCTGGTTGCCTCTGCATCCAGGGTCTCACTAGGACCAGGCCGTACCTATAGTGCAGCTTAAGTCCGTTCCTGCGTATGATTTGATACAATTCCTCGTCTATGCCTACGTCGAGACGTAGGCCTGTTTCCTCTGCGCTACAATTAATGAACCGCCATCTCTGCGTCCTGAGGCCCTCATTTTGGTTGGCGAGGAGCCGTATCGCAAACTCTTTGGGGCGCACCGCACTTCTGGGGAGGAACATAGTCACATTATGCATTGGCGGTATTTCATCCCCGCGTCTCGTGCATAATTGTGGCCCTGTCCACCCCTCAAGCGTCGGTATTACTTCAACGAGCCACTTAACCGTTTTTTCGTCCTCGCAGTCCACGAGGAGGAGCCCTGCTCGGAAGTATACCCCGCAAAAAACTAGGGCATGCCCACATCCCCTGAACACTCCGTCCATTATGAGCTCTTGGAGATTCGTCAGGTCCTCTTGACTTAGGGCCTCCGCCGGTTAGTTACTGGGCAGAACAGCTATTCGGATACCCCTAAGGGCTTCCGAATAGCTCTGCTGCCTTGGTGCCATCCCAGCGGGTACCCCAGTCGCCCTGGCTTGAATCTCCCCGCCCGTGGGTGCAGTGTTCCTGGGAGCGTGGGCCCGTTGCCTTTTTGAGCTTGGAGTTTCCTCCGGCGTAATTTGCCCGATCCTGCGCTTTTCAGCGGGAGCGGGCGCATGCTGGTCAGCTGCCGCTGGCTGTGCTCTTCTTCCTTCTCTGCTTCCACTTTGAGCATTGGCTTTTCTCTGCCCGTGGTCTGGTTCATGCCTGCACTCATCTGCCCTGGCTCTTGCCTCCCTGGGCGACAGGCCTTCCTCTAGATATCGGAGATATCTTTTTACCCCAGCCCCACTTAGTCCAAAGCGTCTCTTATCATCCAGCGCTCCTGGACTGCCCCGTGGTGGAAGTGCAGGTTGCCTGCCTCTGTTGTGCCTTCTGTTAGGCCGCTTCCACTCCTCCGGGTTCCGCTCTTTATTTTTCCCTTCCTGGGACCTTCCATAGGTACTCTGTGAGCTGCTACTTGAGTCATGCTCCGACGGTGAGCGCCTATACTTACTCGCCCCTCTAGAGGGACTGCTAGGGTGGTGGTTTTCGTGCTTGGATGCACCGTCGTAGCCTCTCTTTGTCAGCTTTTCTCGCTCTCCGGCAGTTACATCTTTTATTTTATCTTTCGGCCCGCGCTGCGCAATGGAGGTGCTGGGCCCTCCATGGATCGCGGGTTTGTTTCCTGCCGCCGCCTTCTGCTCACCTTGTTTGACTTGCCCGCGCTGATCACCAGTGGATAGGGGTCCACTGGGGATCGCGGGTTTCTCTGCTTCCTGGTTGGAGTGCTCTTCGGGCCCGCGCTGCTCTCCTTGGGTTTTGGTGTTGCCCTTGGGGTTCGCGGTTTTAAGAGTCGGTTCTCTGTATACTCCAGTGCTAGTGGAGGGAGATTCATCCCTCTGATGCTCTAAGAAGAGCATTGCCTCCTCTCTCGTGAGGCTTTCCAGGAATTGCCTGGAGTACGTGCGTGGCCTGCTGCTTCTCTGCCCGCTGCTCTTCTTGGAGCCCGTTTTTTTTTTGTTGTGCTTTTATTGTTATTGTTGTTGTTCATCATTTTTATCTTACGACAACTTGCTTGACATGGCAAGCGTTGTTGTCTCTGCTTTAATTTGGGGAACTGGGTTGGTCCGCCGCGGCAGAGCCCCTTAACGCGGTAAGGCCATGGTTACTCCCCAAGGTGGCCCGGTGTTGGGGAGGCGCCGTTATAATACAGCCGGTGTTGTGGACCTCCTGGCTGCAAACCAGTCCAATGGCGTCCAGCGTAAGCCCCCACACCGCTACAAGGAGGTACCAAATCTAACACCGCCAAGAATTGGGGGTACATTTTTAGCGTTTAGCGATCAAGTCAAGTATTTGGGAGTAATACTGGATAGAAATCTATTATGGAGTGACCATATAGTGGAGCAAGTGGAGCGGAGCAAGAAGGCAGCAGCAGCGCTGTTCACCTGCAAGAGGGCAATTGGCACCTCCTGGGGATTCTCCCCCAAGGTGACATACTGGATTTATACAGCCATTGTGCGCCCGATTCTTCCTTATGGTGCCTTGGTCTGGTGGCCTGCACTAGCTAAAACTACCTATCTTAAAACGCTTCAAGAGGTGCAACGGAGTTCGGAGCTCTGCATCACCGGGGCTCTCGGCTCCACTCCATCTGAAGCACTCAACACAATGATATACCTTCCACCTCTTGACCTGGTGGCGAAGGAAATAGCGGTCATCGCCGCTCAACGCATAGGGAAACAGGTCTCTGGTCAAATGGATATAGTGGACACGCAAAAATCCTGGGCACGAACGCCCCAGTCCCAATACCGGTACGCACTGACTACTGCACGCCAAATAACGTCTTCGTTAAAAACTACAGTATATACATACCATCGCGACAGGACTGGAATACCAAACAACATACGATACCGGGTGCCATCAACATATTCACGGATGGTTCTAAGCTTGATGGAAAGGTGGGAGCAGGCCTCTTTTCGCCGCATCTGGGTCTAGAGATCTCTTTTCGCCTGTAATGTTTACCAAGCGGAAATGCTGGCAATACACAGGGCTGTGAACCATCTAGGGTCTATGCCTAAGGATGGTAAACGGGTGTTTATTTTCTCAGACAGCCAGGCCGCATTAAAGGCCCTGGACTCATTCGTCGACAACGCAAAGTCGGTCACTGAATGCTGCAGATCTCTTAACGAGATGGCTCAACACTTCAGTATCAGCCTTATATGGGTACCTGGGCACAGGGATATTGAAAACAATTGCAGAGCAGACGAGCTGGCCAGAAGAGGCACCACCGACCATATCCTTCCGGGAAATGATTCAGTAGGCCTACCCATGGCCACTTCCAGGCTTCGTGTGAACACAAGCACTATAAGAATCGCAAATGGACTATGGTCAGCCATATCATCGTGTCAGACATCCAGGCAAACCTGGCCCTCATATGACAAGGGGCGCACAGAAGCGCTTCTGATTTTAAACAAATCAGTTCTATCGTCCCTAATAAGGGTTCTAACAGGGCTATTGTCGCAGCTGCAGATGTACAGAAGAGGATAAACCTTTTCTACATGACCTCGCTGAGGTCTCTAGCTATGAAGTAAAGGCTCTAGCAAAATTTGTAATTTCCACGAGGTGTTTAGACCCGCTTTAGGCAGGGTAGGGGTCCTCTTTGAGACCGTATAAGGTATTACAATGGGCCCACTGGTGGCCTAAGTAGTGAGCTGTTACCATAGAGTCCAGCTCAGCGCTGCAACCTAACCTACCCTAATAATTTCTCCAACTGAAATATTTTTAGGTTATGGATATGGCGCAAATCCAAAAACCAATAGGTTGGCTATGATATGGTTTTAGCGTTATGCTATGCCACCATTAATCGATTACATTGATTTCCATAAGGTTGGTTCGATCGGCTGTTTTATCTGGTTATGGACAAGTTACCATTAATTGGCGCTTCTACGGCCCTTTACGTTTATTTTGAATAAACAGGCTGCTAAATGGAAATATTTTTGCCATACAACATTTCTCAAATGCACTGTTCCGTTCCCTTTCACAGCTGATCTCATTGACGTTTTGTTATAAACAATTCAGCAATCAAATTCGACAAAATGTCAACAAATGGTAAATATTAATTAAAAAGTAATTATATGTTACATTTTTAATAACTATGTGCTCTAAAGGTATAGCACCAAATGCAAAAAGACCCAAATTGGAGACCAAATACACGCCGAATGGGAAGTTCAAAGAGGACAATGATGAGTATGGTAAGAACTCGTGAGCTGCATTGGAATACTCCCTTCACATTGCTAATAATATATGTATATTACAGAGCTAGAGCCATCTGCCTTCAATCCAAAGTATCGCGTCTGCCCATACCTAGACACAATAAATCGCCACTTACTCGACTTTGACTTCGAAAAATTGTGCTCAATCTCATTGACACGCATCAATGTATATGCATGTCTCGTATGCGGCAAATACTTCCAAGGTCGTGGTAACAAAACACATGCTTACACACATTCCGTATCAGAGGCGCATCACGTTTTCCTCAATCTACAAACGCTACGCTTCTACTGCCTACCAGATAATTATGAAATCATTGACTCTTCTCTAGATGATATAAAATATGTGCTGAATCCAACATTTGAACCGAAAGAAATAAGACAACTAGATCGCGCTGAGCCTAAATATTCGCGCACAGTTGATGGTACTTTGTATTTACCTGGTGTTGTGGGTTTGAACAACATTAAAGCCAATGACTATTGCAATGTGGTATTGCATGCGCTTTCGCATGTTGGACCATTACGTGATTACTTTCTGCGTGAACAAAGTTATGCAAAAATAAAGCGTCCACCCGGTGATTCCATATTCAATTTAGTACAACGATTTGGTGAATTGATGAGAAAAATGTGGAATCCGAGAAATTTTAAAGCACACGTATCACCACATGAAATGCTGCAAGCGGTTGTGCTGTGGTCAAATAAACGCTTTCAAATCACCGAACAAGGTGATCCAATTGATTTTCTTTCATGGTTTTTGCATACGCTGCATCGTGCTATGAAGGGTAATAAAAAACCCGATTCATCTATAATTTATAAAATATTTTTGGGTGAAATGAAAATTTATACACGTAAAATCCCGCCAGTGGAATTGGACGATACGCAAAAATCGCTTTTGATCGCCACTGAGGAATATCAGGAAAAATGCGAAAACTCCAATTTTTTATATCTCACTTGCGATCTACCGCCTCCGCCACTCTTCACAGATGAATTTCGTGAAAATATAATACCACAAGTGAATCTTTATCAATTGTTGGGAAAATTTAATGGTGCCACAGAAAAGGAGTACAACACATATAAAGATAATTTTCTGAAACGTTTCGAAATCACGCGATTGCCACAGTATATTATTTTGTACATAAAACGCTTTACAAAGAATACGTTCTTTTTGGAGAAGAATCCAACCATTGTTAATTTCCCTATCAAGTAAGTGAATGCTTTATGTTTTTTTTTCTTTATACCCAGAAGCGACCATCTATAGTATATATATACCATCGCGACAAGACTGGAATACCAGACAACATACGGTACCGGGTGCCTTCAACATATTCACGGATGGTTCTAAGCTTGACGGTGGGAGCAGGTCTCGTTTCACCGGATCTGGGTCTCTTTTCGCCTACCAGATCACTGTAGTGTTTACCAAGCAGAAATGCTGGCAATACACAGGGCTGTGATTCATCTCGGGTCTATGCCTAAGGATGGTAAACGGGTTGTTGTTGTTGTAGCGATAAGGTTGCTCCCCGAAAGCTTTTGGGAGTGTCATCGATGTGATGGTCCTTTGCCGGATACAAATCCGGTACGCTCCGGTACCATAGCATCATTAAGGTGCTAGCCCGACCATCTCGGGAACGATTTATGTGGCCACGTTAAACCTTCATGCCATTCCCTCCCTCCCTACCCCCAAATTCCATGAGAAGCTTGGGCTCGCCAGAGCCTCGTCTGTTAGTGAAACAGGATTCGCCGCGGATAGGTGAGGTTGACAATTGGGTTTGGAGAAGCTATGTATTGCGCTGGCAACCTGAAGGGTTGCGCTACACAGCCACTTGAATATGGTACTTTAGACGCCTCTTACGACAGGCATACCTACCGCGGGTATATTCTAATCCCCTAACCCGCTGGGGGGATGGTAAACGGGTGTTTATTTTCTCTGACAGCCAGGCCGCATTAAAGGCCCTGGACTCATTCGTCGACAACGCAAAGTCAGTCACTGAATGCCGCAGATCTCATAACGAGATGGCTCAGCACTTCAGTATCAACCTTACATGGGTACCTGGGCACAGGGATATTGAAGGCAACTGCAGAGCAGACGAGCTGGCCAGAAGAGGCACCACCGACCATATCCTTCCGGGAAATTATTCGTTAGGTATACCCATGGCGTGTGAACACAAGCACTATAAGAAATGCATATGGACTATGGTCAGCCATATCATCGTGTGAGACATCCAGGCTAACCTGGCCCTCATATGACAAGGGGCGCACAAGAGCGCTTCTGATTTTAAACAAATCAGTTCTATCAGGGCATTGTTTAATAGGCACACATGGTGCTAGAATGGGGGTAATGACCGACTATTGTCGCAGCTGCAGATGTAGGGAAGAGGAGGAGAGTGTCCACAACCTTCTCTGTCGGTGTCCAGCGCTCAGTAGGCGTAGGTTGGCCATCCTTGGTAAACGTTTTCTACATGTCCTTGCTGAGGTCTCTAGTTATGAAGTCAAGGCTCTAGCAAAATATATAAATTCCACGAAGTGGTTCGATGCGCTTTAGGCAGGGTAGGGGTCCTCTTTGAGACCGTATAGGGTATTACATTGGCCCATTGGCAACCTAAGTAGCGAGCTGGTACCATAGTGTTCAGCTCAGCCCTCGCAACCTAACCTACCTACCCAGAAGCGCTAGCAAATTATTTTAACTCCAACTAGCCGGTTTCGATTTATACTTCCTTACGTGCATCTGGAATAGCTTGCTTCTTTTTTGTTTTAATTGACTTACGCGGTCTGAAATCGCTTTGCATCATGCGCTGAGTGAGTGAAAACGACGTTTCCATTGCTAGTTTACATCTTAACGTTTGTTTATTTGTTTTGCAGTAGTAACACTCCTAGAAGGTTTTGTGGAGTGCCTCCGGTATGAGACTGTGTTGACATCATTCATACATTCCAAAAATCCATTCAAATAGTAGAATCGACCGCGCCTAAAGCAGAGTACAATGCGGATTCATATACGGTCAAGGGTATCAAGTCCGGCAGCACTCTCCGAAAACCTAGGGAGGTCATTTTGCCTCTGATACTTGTTTAGATAATAAGAAACTATCTTAAACGTAATGACACACGTTATCTGAGTTGAAGCGCAGGCAAATCAGTATACAGGTATAAACATACTTGATATGACAGCAGCTTCTGGATATATAGTATTTAGTTGCGCCATCTCACTGAGACTCTTTTGAAAAAGCAATTTTTTTTTTTTTTAGGAATGTGGATTTTGGCGATATTCTGGCAATGAAGAATCGCGATCAACTCAAAAATACCAAATACAATCTGGTGGCGAACATTGTACATGATGGTGAACCAAAAAAAGGTACTTATCGAGCGCATATCTTGCATAAAGCCAACGGTCAGTGGTATGAAATGCAAGATTTGCATGTTACGGAAATTTTACCACAAATGATAACGCTTACAGAATCTTACATACAGATTTATGAACGTAGTACTGAATAAAAGTAAATAAATATAATACAGACATATGATAAGTATGTATGAAAACTCATTTTTCGATAAGTTTGTGTTCAAGTTTGTATGTAATAAATTTAAATTTGTATTTTAAGAAAAATAATTGAAAAACGACAACTTGATTAGTTTCGATACTAACGATATTGAACGATGATACACCGTACGTTGCAACGTGAGTGTTCCACCGGTAAGGAGCCACATCGTGATGCTCAGCAAAGTATTTGATAGGAGAGGGCGTAGTCCCATCTGACACTAATCGATTTTGTACTAAGACAATTTAAAGGTTTTTGCACCAGAAAGGGTGCTATTTGCATCGATCATTCGGCGATGGTGTATACTATGGGACTCTGTTAAAATGAGAAGGTAGAGTAGTTGATTCAACACTTTTGTGGAATTCAAGAGGAAGCATTTTATTAAATTTGGTGTTTCACGCCCTAAAAAGATAGTATGGGGCATTCAGTGGCTATAAAGGGTTAGTAAGAACTATTTGGTTGAAAGACCAACCTGCTCATTCTAGACGCACAGGGAGAAATCGCAGTGGGCATACAAATTTTCGAGCGTAAGTATGGGCAATAGCTGGTAAGAATCCTAAAAGCTATTCTTACAGGACACTGTAGACTTGAACAGCCACAATCCGAAGCTGGGCATAATATCGAACGGAGATGGGAGACCATATCCTCCTGAAGTGTGATGCAATCTCAAGACGCAAGGCTAAGTTTATGGGCTCACCATGGCCAGAGCATTCTTACATCAAATCCCTCAAGCCAGGTGAACTGCTAGGGTTCATCAGAGATGTCGGCTTGAATGAGGAGCTGAGGGCACAATAGACCAATGATCGCAGTGCGATCATCAATTAATTATCTATCTTTCTATGGGCAATCTTTGCTAGTAAAGCTTTATGTATCAACCATATAGGTTCCCTTGCGACCTCTCAAGCTTATATTATTCCGACTTTTAAATGGTGGGCGTCAAATAGATCTTTCCCGAAAGGTAAGCTTCCGTGTTTAAAGATAATTATCTAATAACTAAGTTTAAACAGAGACAAACAACGAGACACCAATAATTTATCGCTGAAATTTAGTCACAAGAAAGCATATCGATTCAAAACGTCTTGGACATAGTAAGACTTATGGGGAACCACAATGCGCCTTTGACTATTCTTGTTATTCTTGAATATCGTCAAGGAGGGCTCGGGTAAAGGTAAAGTCATATCGTCCCGGAACATGGAGGAATTGAGAGAGAAGAGCCCAATCTCTCAACTCCCGAGGGATGATATTCTCAGGCAGAACTGGGAGATAAGGGTACGTGGGAGGAAAGTAGAATTGAGAACATTCATCAGCTAAATAGAATAGTATTGTACACCGGTGGCTCGAAGACGCCCGAGGAGATTGGATCTGGAGTCGTTGGACCCAGAGCCAAGATATCAGCACCCCTGGGAGCATACCCGAGCATTTTTCAAGGGAAGTATTCGCCATAAGCCAGAGCGTTGACCTGAACCTTCAGCGCGAATACTCCAATGAAACAATTGCCATACTCAGTGACAGTCAGGCCGCCCTCAAGGCGATCTCAGCGTCTGAAATAAAATGACCACAGGCCCTTGATTGCGTTGAAAAGCTAAATCAACTATGAGCACACAACGAACTACTGTTGGGCTGGGTTCCTGGCCACAGAGGAGTTGAGGGTAATGAGCAGGCGGACAGCCTAGCCAGAGAGGCAGCAACGACACGACCTATGGGTCCCGAACCGTTCCTGTCAGTAGACCCGCAGGAAATTAGAGGGCATCTATTAGTAGAAGAAAGGGAAAAGAAGGACGAACACTGGCGCAATATGCCAGGCCTGAGACAATCTAAGTTACTATTAGGGGGTTACAGCACAACTCGATATAGGGCATTAATATGCCTCTCGAAGGATAACCTAAGAATCCTAACAGCTATTCTTACAGGACACTGAAGACTGAACAGTCACATGCAAAAGCTAGATATATTATCGAACAACACATGTCGGTTTTGTGATCGATCAGCAGAGACAGCGGACATTGTACTCCTGGAGTGTGGCGCAACCTCAAGACGTAGGGGTAAGTTTATGGGCTCACCATGGCCAGAGCAAGGAGCTAGTGTTCATGTTGTTGTTGTTGTAGCGATAAGGTTGCTCCCCGAAGGCTTTGGGGAGTGTTATTGATTTAATGGTCCTTTGCCGGATATAGATCCGGTACGCTCCGGTACCACAGCACCATTAAGGTGCTAGCCCGACCATCTCGGGAACGATTTATGTGGCCACATTAAACCTTCATGCCATCACCTCCTTCCACACCCACAAGTTCCATGAGGAGCTTAGGGTCGCCAGAGCCTCGTCTGTTAGTGAAACAGGATTCGCCGCGGATAGGTGAGGTTGACAATTGGGTTTGGAGAAACTATATATTGCGCTGGCAACCTGAAGGGTTGCGCTACACAGCCCCTTGAATCTGGTATTTTAGTCGCCTCTTACGACAGGCATACCTACCGCGGGAATATTCTGACCCCCTAACCCGCTGGGGTGATATGCTAGGGTTCATCAGAGACGTCGGCTTGGATGAGGTGCTGTGAAGCAGCTGAAGGCACAATAGACCACTGGTCGCAGTGCGATCCTCAATTAATTATCTATCTATTTATTCTTGTTATTCCTTTTTGCCGCAGTAAAACCTACGAATACAACGGGTTTCAAATTTTAGTAGAAAAATCTGGCGCATGCGTCGATCCACCTGTATCTATTACCATGTACCACTGACATTTGTGTCATAATCAAACGTTCTTTCCTTCTGGCAGTGTTTACCTTGACCAATGCCATTTGGTAAAAGGTAACAAATAAAAAATCGATTTAACACCATACACAGCAGACTACGCAATTTAAATTAAAACTAAAAATAAAATAAAGTTATGGCTGAAGGTACATATGAATATGAATGTATGAGAGCAGAATTGTTGGGCATAGAAAAACCCAATGAGGAGGAATTCGAGAAAGCGCGCGCAGAACGCTTGAAACGTGAGCAGGATGAGCAAGAGGCAGCCGAGGCTGCGGTAATAAAAACAAAATAACGATACATTCAATATTTTTATAAACAAACCTTGTTTAAAAAGAAAATTATGTTCCTTTTTTACAGCTACTGGAACAGCAAGAGGATCAAATGCGTAATGTTGGAGGCCGTCTTGATGAGCTAAATACCATACTCACTTCGACGCAACAAAAAATCAATCGCTTCAAACAATCAGCAGCGGGAAGTCTCTCGAACATTTTTAGCCGTGGTTCGGTTGATATACCAGATGGCACACCCTCCACATCAGCGACCGCCAGTCGACGCAATACTACTGCAACTGGCGGTAGTAATAGTGGTCAGAGCGATGAGAAGACTAACTCAGCAGAAGCTTACGATGATATGAAAGAACAAGAAGAAGCCGGAGATATAAAACCGATTATACCGACAGCGAAAATTCGAGAAGCTAAAATGGATATGCAGAAAAAGATGACCACACATCTAGATAAATTGGATAGCTTAATTAATAAGGCCGAGAACGCAGAGGTTTCAATGTCGGAGCAAACAAAGCAAATGAGACGTATGGCAAAGTAAATAGGGATAGGTGGTTGTGAAAAGGTTTTGGAATGCGTCGGGAATAAAAAAAGTGAATATTTTTAAGTTAAATGTTTAATTTTAAGTGGTAAACCAGTTAATTACAAATTCGAAAAAATTCTTCCGACCTTCTGCTTCGCGGAAGTTACATATACATTAAGGTGGGTCGATTTGTATGGACAAAAGTTAACCGATATCTCGCCATCGATTTTTCGATAGGACTTGGGCTCATGGAAAAAAAGATCCACTACGCATACCCAAATAATTTTAGAGCCTGCGAAATTTAATTTTTTTTTACTTTTTTCGACTTTGATTTTAAGGTTTTTTTCATGGCCTACTAAAATATTTTCATATGTATGTATACGCTGTCCGACCCCATGATTCAATCACAAGAGGTTTGCTCGACAGCCAAAATTTTTGACAATTGCGGCCATCTTGCTCCCAAGTTGAACTGACATCCCCTGACTGTGTTGCTTCTTGGCAAGTTCGTTTAAAAAAAGGAGTTAAAGGAAAAATCTTAGAATAAAAATATATTTCAGCAACACTTATATCTATTTGACGTTGTAATTTTTATTTATTTTTGAAAAAAAAAAACTTTGTTTTGATCACATGAAAATTGGTAAGTTTAGACAAAAATTTAATAATGAAGCAATATACAGGAACTATTCTTGATTTTGCAGGTGTTAAGCATTACGAAGTACCCGCTGCTGCAGTTTAATTGTTGTGAATTCGATTGCTTAGTTTGAGGTAAGACAATTAATTGTAAAACATAAATTTAAAATTTATTCGTGACCATTTTTCAGATTAATCAAAATAAAGGACACCCATCCAAAACCATTGTGACGGTGAGTGACCGGTTCTGCACATTTTAAGCACACATTAAGGTATGCATAAGTAGTTCACTTTCAGTTTTAGCCTGTTTAAATTAGTTGAAAGCACACACATACACTCATGGACAAAATAAGAGTCGTACACACCTTTGGTTCTTTATCATTACAAGATTTTGAATGAAAACCAATTTTGTGTAATAATATTAATAACTCTAGTTACATATACTAAACATATGTAAGTCATTATAATTCATTCATTTTATAACTGGCAGTGATGCGCATCCCGTGATACTCGACCATATCGGACCAATTTTCGAAATTAACTTCTTGAGGTTAAGGCCGAACCTGAATCCTTAACGGCAATCGTGATACCGGTTGGACAATTTTCAACAAACCGACGAACAACTAACATTTGCGAGCGCAACTTGTATAGTTTCCCCACCCTAGGCATATTGATAAGGTAGTAAAGCTACGCCTAATATATTATTATTGCAATTGGTAAACATTTTTATTTATTTTCAGGTCTTATGGGGGCGTATCGCCTTTTACAACCAGGCCGTGTTGTGATTTTAGAATTAAGTCACCTATAATTATATTATAACATAGAATGAAATAAATGGATAATTATTTAACACACAATATATATTTCAGTTAAAATAACCAAGTTGTAGCAAATATTTTAAAATTCACTTATACTTAATTAACTATAATTAAGTAAAATTTAAATTAAAATGTTAATGCAAATATTTATAATAAACCACTTTTTCCATTGAAACTGCTCATGAATATTTGAAGGTTTGGTCATATACGGTCGAATGGTTGAAGCGAATTTTCTCCAATTCGCATTCCTAGCACCTGTGAAAATCTTATTCTTGCTTACCGGTGCACTTAACGGACAATGTGAGCATACAAGAATTATGTATTTGTAAGAAATTAATACAAAGTACATATGGGGTATTCCATCCCATTTCGACCAATTTTGAACCCGACCCCTTTAGAATTGGCTGAACGTTTTTCTTCTTTTTCTAGCTTACGAAAACGTTTTTCAGAAGTTTTTCAAATTTTTTCATCCAACTCAAAAAAAGTTATGAATTTTTAAAAAAAACACCGTTTTTGTTTTCAAAATGCTATAACTTTTTCAAAAATTTACCGTTTGGGATCTTTTTTTTTTTAAATTTGTTTTTAAATGTACTTTTCGGAAAAAATACAAAAAAATTTGTAGTTTTTTTTTTTTCAATTAAATAAAAAAAAATCGGCCCACTCCGGAATTAGTGGGGATGATTGCAGAATTGAAGTTTTTTATGAGAAAAAAAAATGGCGAAATCCGAAAAATCTCGAAAAACTGAAAAATTACAAAAAAAAAAAACTAAAAATTTTTTTGTATTTTTTCCGAAAAGTACATTTAAAAACAAATTTAAAAAAAAGATCTCAAACGGTCAATTTTTGAAAAAGTTATAGCATTTTGAAAACAAAAACGGTGTTTTTTTTAAAGTTCATAACCTTTTTGGAGTTGGATGAAAAAATTTGAAAAAATTCTGAAAAACGTCTTTCGTAAGCTCGAAAAAGAAGAAAAACTTTCAGCCAATTTTAAAGGGGTCGGGTTCAAAATTGGTCGAAATGGGATGGAATATCCCATATACAAACTTTGAAAAGCTTGAATTTGCATATGTTTTGTTGCAAAGATTCGCAGTCCCCGCGAAAGTATCTGTATGGTACTGTTTAAGCCGTCTTTATCAATACATCAACGGCGGCGAACTTCTTATGCGCAGCCGTGCGCGGCGAGTGGACAGGCGCCAACACGACCACTACCATCGTCCTAAATAATGCACAGCAATGAACTAGTCAAAAACCAATAGCCGGCAATCGCGGGCGCGCTTCTTTTGGTTATCTTTGCATACCAATCGTGTATATACATATATTTAGTTTGAATATATGTATGTATATTGACGCTAATTTCATTTAGTATTAAATGTTTGTAAAAAGTGAATTGTGTAAAATCATTAATAAACATTAATAAACTGAAACTATGACGTCTTGCAAAAACTAAACAATCATATTTTTATTTGTGCAAAAAGTAGTGCAGTGCAGCGAAGAGACGCCAATTATTCAGGAACAGTAATACTATTATACATATGTACTTATTTATTTCGTCTGTGCGTTTAAACATACTTAAAATGCAAAATTGATAACTATTAATATACTACCTTTCTTACTAGTCTACTACCATTCTTACCATCATGGGGAAAAGTTATTCCCCTTTTTCCTTCCTTCAGAAATACAACCCGGAGTGATTTTAGAATTTGGGAGTGTCAAAGCTCTGCTGCCAGTTGGAGAACAAACCTCTAGTAATTGAATCATGGTCCGACCCAAAAAAAAAATTTTTTTATCGCCAACGTTTTTAGCGGGCATTTTTGGGTCGGACAGGGTATACATGAAAATTTTACAATGAAATTTTTTTTAGTCGGTCATGAAGAAAACCTTAAAAATCAAAGACAAAAAAGTTAAAAAAAATGAAATTTCGCAGGCTCGAAAAGTATTTTTTGGGTATGCGTAGTGGAACTTTTTTTTCTGAGCTCAAATCCTATCGAAAAGTCGATGGCGCGATATCGGTTAATAAATCGACCCAGTCTAATATACATATATTATGAAAAAACATGCACGCATAAAGAACAGTTCCGAAATTTTTTTGAAATTAGTTGGAGCTGTGAAAGTCTTAAACCGAGTATGGTCATATCATCTTATATGTAGTCATCCCTATAGCACAAAGTTGTTGTTGTTGTTGTTGTAGCGATAAGGTTGCTCCCCGAAGGCTTTGGGGAGTGTTATCGATGTGATGGTCCTTTTCCGGATACAGATCCGGTACGCTCCGGTACCATAGCACCATTAAGGTGCTAGCCCGACCATCTCGGGAACGATTTATGTGGCCACATTAAACCTTCATGCCATTCCCTCCCTCCCCACCCCCAAGTTCCATGAGGAGCTTGGTGTCGCCAGAGCCTCGTCTGTTAGTGAAACAGGATAAGCCGCGGATAGGTGAGGTTGAGAATTGGGTTTGTAGAAGCTATATATTGCGCTGGCAACCTAAAGGGTTGCGCTACACAGCCCCTTCAATCTGGTATTTTAGTCGCCTCTTACGACAGGCATACCTACCGCGGGTATATTCTGATCCCTTAACCCGCTGGGGGGATAGCACAAAGTCTTCTGCTCCAGTATATCACGACCATATGCACATGGCTTTAAAAAGCATGCCTAACCCCTCCATTCCCATGAAAGATAAATGGATTACCGGACTTTCGTTGAATGAATTTCGGAAATTTAGTTAACTTATCTTTGATTTTTGAATTTTCCCCATTTTCAAAGTTCGCTTCCGAAACATACATATATACATACATTTAGAGGTAGCGAACCTTTCCAAAAGAACCCTACCTAATATATTTTATTTATTTACTTTGTCTGAAAAATTTAAAAAAATTTAAAATGTTATCATGATCTGCTTTCAATTTCTCATTTGAATTGCATAATTTTGTTCAAGCTCATATATCAGGCATTTATTATAAGGGGTCAAAAGGCAGATCTTCGAATAAAATGAAAAGCGCAGATACAAAAAAAAGTTGGCTGAATCTGTATCTGAACCATACCAGCATTCGCCTATCCTGCTTCGGCCCTTACGTCAAAAACACTCAATCGCCAGTGATTTTTTCAGTTTTTGAACTCGTTTACTTTTATAAAAAAAAAGTCACTTGTGCCAAGCAATTCAGTTGTTCCAAAGAATCACTAGAGACTAAAATTCACTGCCTTCATGTAACAAACGTTTCCAAAGAAGAAATCATTAGTGACAAAAAGTCACTTCTACCAAAATATAACCCAGTTCCCCAAAATTCGCTGGTGATAAAATGGTTACTTGTTCGAAATTTTTACTTTCTGAATCCAACTTGAAGTTGTCGCAGAAAAAAGTACCGAAGTATGTCCGAAAGCAATGTCAAAATTGTTTCGACTAGATCTGAAGATGTTTACGAAACAGTCAGGATATGATCCCAATAGAAGATATTTGAACAGATTCCAAAGAAAAATAAACTTGGCCCAAAAGAGCCCAGGTAGGTTCGGGAGTCTATTTCTTGAGGCAGCAGTTTTTTTTTTTTTTTTTACACAATTTTTGACTATGCATATGCTTCCGAAAATATTTTCGCTAATGCAATTGAAAAGATAATTTTATAATTCAATTAATTATTCTTTCTCGCATGTTGTATTGAATCTATAAAAAATAGGTCTATAGGTTTAGCAGAAATTAATGCGAATATTGCTTTAATCAACATTCATTAAGTAGAAAGTCTGCACGAAATAATTAAATAACCAAAACACCAAAAAAACAAAACACTTCTATAATTCTGGGAAACGAACATACCATATTTTTAAGATATCAAAACTGATAAGTAAAAAGTCATTCAAAAAATTTAACAACACAAAAATGTATTTATTTTATTTTTTATGATTCAAGAACCCGAAGACTTATATTTAACTAAATTAATCTTCGTTTTTATTGCAATAATTTTGCCTACAAGATTTAAACGTCTATTTACGCACAGAAGTTTCAAAAATTTTACTTACTTCTGCAAGCGTATAGAGGAATTTGGATTGTTTCGTTCCAACGTCATGCACGAAGCTACACATATTGCGCCTAGACAAGCGTCGGGAGGTGGTGGCGATCCAAAGGAAATGTTGAAAACACCAATGGGTGAATGTAAGCTTAATTTATAGAGTATTTACTAGAACCTTTGCTGTATGTTAGTTTTTGTTTTTTATATTTTACATTCAATTTATTGATAATGAACACAATTACTTTGATTACGTTTTTGGCTAGTTCCATATACATAGATAATTATACATTATGGAGGCTCACAACTGCTTCAAAACAGCTAGGATCGCTGCAAACAAAGCCATTAGGTCAGCTAAGCAGAAATTTTATAATAACAAGTTTAGTGCTGCTTTGAGTTCGAAGGAAACCTGGAAGTCGATTAAACATATTGGTATTGGAAAATCCAAATGTGATATTTCTGTCCTCCCTGATGTAGACATTAATGAGATAAATATAAATTTTGTAAATCTGCCAATCTCAACTGACAATATATGTGCTGATAAGTATTGTATTCGCGCTAATGTTGATTTTGGTCCTCTTGAGTTTGCTAGTGTCGATGATTGTGATGTCGTTCAAGCCATTCTTTCAGTAAAGTCTAATGCTATGGGGTTCGATGGTATATGTCCGAAATTTTTAAAAATATTTCTTCCTAAAATCCTTCCTCACTTAACCTACTTGGTTAACTCTGTGCTGACGTCCTGTGTATTTCCCAAATGTTGGAAAGTTGCTAAGGTAATCCCAATCCCCAAGCAAAACAAGGAGTATAGGCCTATAGCTATTCTGCCTTTCCTTTCCAAGGTCGTCGAACGAATTTTGCACTGCCAGATAAATACTTATGTGCAGAATAATAACCTTCTCACAGATTCCCAGTCTGGATTCAGGTCAAATCGTAGCTGTAAAACGGCGCTCCTATCGGTGATAGAGGATATTCGAGAACAAGTTGACAAAAATTTTACTGCTTTCCTGACTCTTCTCGACCATTCAAAAGCGTTTGACTCGGTCGACCACACCGTTCTCTGCAAGAAGCTGGACAACCTATTTTATTTCTCCAACTGTGCAACAGCCCTAATCAGATCGTATTTGGCCGACCGAACTCAGGCAGTAAATGTTGGTAGCAGAAAGTCTGACTTCGTCAGTGTTTTAAGAGGAGTCCCCCAAGGCTCAATCCTTGGTCCCCTGTTATTTGTTTTGTATATAAACGATTTGCCTGGTGTTCTCAAGTATTGTAATATTCACATTTATGCTGACGACGTACAATTGTATATGTGCTGTCCTAGTGATCGTACCAGTTCATGTATTAATAACTTAAATTACGATTTGTGTCAAATTGGTACGTGGGCTTCTATGAACGGCTTATGTCTTAACCCTAAGAAGTCGAATTGTATAGTCATTCATAGAAGGTCACTAGATAAAAGTGGAATGGAAAATTTAATTTTAGACAACACTATTATAGAATACGTTGACACGGCAAAAAATCTAGGTATAGTTTTTAACAAAACCCTGACATGGAAAGATCACATCTTCCGCACAGTGGGAAAAGTGTATGGGATGCTTCGTACACTCTGGCTTACACAATATTTTACTCCGTTACATATTCGTCTACTAATAGCAAAAGCGTACTTAATACCTACGCTCCTTTATGGTTGTGAGGTTACTCCAATTGTGACTATGTATGTAATAGGAAACTTAATGTTGTGTATAACAACATTGCTAGATACGTCTATGGGTTGAAAAGACTTGACCACGTCTCTCAACATGCTTACAGGTTGCTAAACATTTCTTTCGATAACCTTATTAAACTTAAAACGCTCACTGCGCTACATAAATTAATATATATGAAGGAACCTGACTATCTGTATCGGAGGCTAAATTTTCTCCAGTCGTCTAGATCTGTTCTCCTTACCCACTTCAGACATCGTATGCTAATATCTGATCGCTAGTTCTTCATTAATTCCATACGTCTTTGGAACTCGCTCCCTTCTAGACTTAGGCTTATAAGCAATGCTCTGCTCTTCAATAAAGAATTAACAAGTTTCTATAATAACCTAGACAATTAAATTACTGATTCCTTCTAAGCAAATGTACTCTATCATTCCTTTATTTATCTATTTACTATTTATTAAATATATTATTTGTTGTAACCTTTTCTTAGCCATAGTCATTAGCTTTAAGTTTCAAGATTAGATTGTTCCTATTTTATGCCTTTTACCGACTAGCACTGTAAAATAATTTTTGTCAAATTGTTGTGCTGGGATGAATTGCCTAATAAATACAAATGCAAATATGAAACACAAGTACATATGTATTTACATACCTGCTGAGTACCTTAAATTGTTGCAAATTAACTTATATGTATAACCTCTGAATACTTAACGATACTTTGAATTTAAATTACGAAAAATCATACAATTTGATTGTTAATTACAAACTTAGCAAATTAAGCGTATTGAAAGTTCATTAATACACACAAATAAATAAACTTATATAATCAAGAATACTAAGTGCATATCTATATATATATATATAATTCAAATTATGTATGTTAAAATTCCACTGGAAACCTTCCAGAGATTGTCATGGACAAAAAAAAGATTCCGATATATGAAGATAGCTTGTCAAAAAAATGGGATTGGGATAGATATAGAGATACGGAGTGCATGAATGAGGAAGGAGTGTTCCAGAAAAGTGGCTAGTGTAAAGGTTTTTAAAATTAATGAAAGATAAAGTTGCTTGAGAAAACAAAACTGCTCGTTCCACTAATAGTCTACACAATCTCTAAATAAAAAAATGGTAATAGGTAGATGGGATAGGTCTGTACAATGAAGATGTTAAAGCAAAATGGATAGAAGAGGTCAATTTTAGCTCAATGCCCCCAAAAAAAAGATTTGGAATTTTTGATCGCATATCACTCGGAACCAACTGAATTGACCTCAGTGCAGCTTTCACCGTTGTATGAAGTATGGTTGGTTGGTTGGTTGGAGTGGCAAGTCCCAATTGAATGTATAAATTATAGTCTGACTTATAGTATATATAAATACAACACACGCCAACTTTCAGCTCATTTCTTGAACGCAAAGTTTCGCCGATTTGGATGAAATATACAACAATTGGTAGGAAAGAGACTTCTTCAGTGCATAGGTAGTAATTTTTTGGTATGTAGGAGCGTGGCATTAGATAAATATATCAAAATATGAAAGTCAAATATCTCTGAGGGTAGTTCTGCCAAACACTTTGCAGGCAGATATCCGATATTATATCAGTGGAGAAAAGTTGGAAGAATATTGCTAATGTGGGGAATTTGCAAAAGGAAGTATGCACTCATAGAATTATATTATCATAAATGTATAATACTACGTTATACCAATGATATTTTAACTTCATTTTAATTTTGACCAATTGTATGGTTAAGCCTATTTTATTAAGTTATTCGCTGATTTCAAGATAATTGCGTCGGTACCTACGTTGAAAGTTTTTTCCAAAAGCTGAAATACCAAAAGCGAGACATTGCTATAAATTTTGTTTGGGCGTACTTCACATAAACACCGTGTTGTACTGAGGAGTAAAAATTATTCGAAAGGGATTGCGGCACATCTGTCATAAAGGGAAATGTTTTTCTCATGTCCTGAAAGCTTCTTGCAAGCTTAAATTTTTTATCCCTTATCCTTATCCTTATTAGTTCTTTATAATCATTAGAAACTTGAGATATCCCCAAAGATATGGACTCAGATGATTTTAGATACAATTATTCCAAGTGATATGAGATAAATGGGAAATAATCTCTATCCTATCCAAAAACTTAAATAACGAATGTTTGTAAGCCTAATATCAATTTGAATCTTCATAAAAAATGTAACTTAGCTGAAAATGGTCTTGTGTATAACGATATAATTCCGGTAATAATAATGCATTATCATGTAGCTCATTTAAAAGCGAACCAAATAGCGTAGGCGAAACCATCACCACATGTATGGACATATCCTCTTTCCAATCCTTTAGTAATACATTATCACTATTAGTACTACATGCACTGCTAGCATCGTTAGTATCTCCATTTTCTACGTTTTTCTCTCCTGCTCGTCCACCTCCTTCTTCTTCGGTATCATCCAGTAGCCGAAAGAGTAATTTGAAACATTTATACCGTTCCAATTGTACCTCTAATATATTATTATTATTATGACCTCCGTGTGCTAATTGTTTGGTATTACGCAGCACCTGCAATTGTTTTTCTAGTACTTGCAACAATAAATATTTACGTTGTCTGTTGGGAAATATTGCTTCCAATAATACTTTACAAAATTGCATTGGTTGAGGCAAGAAGACCTCGTCTTCACCACCACCACCACCACCACCAGCAGTTACTTGAGTATCATCTATAATTTTATATAAAAGTTGGCAAGTTGGCGGAAATTTATCGTCATTAAAAATGCTCATTGTATTTATTTGTGCTCCTTCCTCATCTGCATACCTTTTTAAGAGCAAAGTATCAGCCCAAAGCTTCACTGCTTTATCGTTCAACATTGTTTCTCCGAGATATTGCAGACAACGCCCACAGTAAACATGCTTGTCTTTCAGTTTGATGCGCTGCAGCACTTCATCCAAATTAAGTACAATAAATTGAAAACCATAGAAGAAATCAGTTAGCTTGGGTACTAATACATCATCAAATGTTGGTCCATGATGGCAGAAAAATTCATTCATATCAATTGACCCAGATGGAAATTCTCTAACTCGTTGGCATTCATCTTGTGTTTTGAGTTCACATTTGCAATTATTGCATAAAATAATATACTGTGTACCTTCTGCTACATTTGGCTTGAGTGTGGAAAGCTTCTCTTTATTGGCAACTTGACTTGCTGCGTAATGCGCATCAGTTGGCACCAAATCGTTGGTAATGGTTAAACGAAAACTGGCATTGCATTCTTCCACTGTTAGGTTGCTAATGGTGCGCGCTTCTGCTGTGAAGAATTTTCCAAGTGCCACCCGTGTTGCTGTTGAGTATTCACGAAATGTTAGCGCATCATTTTCTACAATTATTTTAAGAAATTCCGTTTCGGTTAAACTATGATCAAATTGCAGGAAAACGTTTGCACAGCGCAAGTTTTGGCGTACTTCAATGCAAATGAAGCGCAGAGACATGCTCTGTGGAACGGTAATACTAATACAACCTCTTTTGATGCGTTAACTTGGTCGATACATGTAAAATGTATACTTTTCAGTGTCCAAGGTTAAAATTTTTATAGAAAATGTTTACGTTTGCTGTTTTGTAAATGTCATTGATTTCACCGCAGAAAATGTAGTTCCCTTTGTTTATTTTTTTGGCATTCGCGCTTTCAAGCAATACTGTCATTCTTTTCATCACAAATTTGGCTGCACTAAATTACTATAGTTCAGTTGTGGCGAACGCTATCGAATATTCGACGTCACTATACTGTCGCGAATATAACAATTACTATACATCACTTTGACAGTAAGTCTCAAGAATCGCAGTCCCGAATACCTGGCCTCCCGAGCCATTTCTTTTTTTTTTTTTTGATATAAATGACACTGCATTCGAAAGTGTCGTATGGTACGGTGCTTAAAAGAGCCCTTATACTGCCAGGTTGTCTAAAATTACTTATTCAATTCCGTTATGCATTTGCATTTAATTCCGTTAGTTTGCATATCATCAATATGTATTCAATATTCAATTTGTTCAATATGTATTCTTGGTATTTTAAGTGGCACCACGCCAGTTATTTGTTTGATTTAACTTAGAAATTTCTTTCATCTTATTTCGCATTTTGTATATAATGTATGGTATTTAAAATGGCACCACGCCAGACTTTCAATTTTCATTTATTCGGCTTAAATACATTTTCTATACTATTGGATTTTTTGCGACCTGTGTTCTTGCAAATATTTGGCGATTCTGCTGGCTCAAGGTCTCTTTAAATAAAACACATAGGTTTTTTTCCTTCCGATATATTTCGGTTACACTACGGTAACCGTCCTCAGGGAACTAAAAACGTACACAAATTTTTTATTAATAAATAAAGCCAAAAACTTTACAATAAAATTGATTAAAAATATCACATACATTATTTTACACGTCCTTCCGCCGTGACGTGGAGTTTGGTACTGGTCGTTTGTTTGTTAGTAAATATTTATAGTTGTGAGCGGAATGGTCAATGTCAGTTTTATAGTTCAGTCTAATGTGTTCTAGAGTGTTTACGATATGTAGCATTTCCAATGTAAAGCGCTTATTGTAGTGTTGCTCTTGTTGTAGAATGCTCGCGCTCTCGAAGCTCGGTATATGGCCGCTAGCTGCACAGTGAGACATTAGTGCAGTTTTTTGATTATTAGACTGTTGGCAATATTTTAAATCTGATTTGTGTTGCGACAATCTGGTTTTTAATTTTGATTTTGTTGTTCCTACGTAAACGCTGTTACATGGTTCGTTGTTTTTGCCGCCGCATGGGATTTTATATATGACATTGCTTTTTTCGGTTTCCGGTATCTTTGCTTTTGTTTTGTTAAAGAAACACCTTAATGTGTTGTTAGGTTTATGTGCAATTTTAACTTTTTCTCCGTCATAGCAATCAGACTTTGCGAGTCGTTCTGATAACCGCGATTTATATGTTACGGATCTAAAAATGGTAGGTTTTTCGGATTTTTGTATTCCTTTGTTAGATTTTGCATTTTTAATTAATGTTTTAATAATGTTGTTCGGGAAATCATTGCTCTTCAATATATTTTCCGCTTCTCTTATTACCTCGTTGTGGTACGTGTCGTCCGATATACGCAGCATCCGTTGTATACAGCGCATTGCTGTATTCATTATCATTGACTTCGGGTGTTTTGAGTGGAAGTTGATGATTCGTCCTGAAGAAGTGCAGTAGATCGTGCAATAATAGACACAGTGGGGCAAACGCGGAAATTTTTAAATCAAAATAAAAACATAAAAATTTTAACTTCTGAAAAAGGAAATAAAACTGTAGCAATGGAAAAAGATGACTATGAAAATAAAATGACCAATATATTAAGCGACCTGACGACCTACAGAGTTCAAAGACAAGATCCCACATCGAAACTTCAAAGCAAAAATAATAGTCTGGTGGAAAAACTTTTTAAAATGGGAATTATTTCAAAGGAAGAAAAATTTAAACTGTCCACAACTACTGCATTGCCTCCAAGGATATATGGTCTCCCGAAAATACACAAAGAAGGAACCCCACTGAGACCAATATGCTCAGCCGTAGGATCACCTTCATATAGTTTATGCAAATTCATCACCAACATTTTAAGCAACATAACAGCGAACTCTGCATTTAATATCAAAAATACAATTGATTTTAAAGAGAGAATTAATAACACATTTATATGCGACGATGAAAAATTGGTTTTTTTCGATGTGGTCTCGCTGTTTCTGAGTATACCAACACAGTTAGCACTCGAAGTAATACAAAGTAAATGGCTGCTGATAAAAAACTACACGAAGATACCAAAACAAACATTTATGGAAATTGTAACATTCTGTATTGAAGAGAGCCGTTATTTCAAGTTCAACGACCAGGTATACACACAACTAAAGGGAATGCCTATGGGATCCCCGTTGTCCCCAGTGATTGCGGACATAATATTGGAAGAACTTTTAACCACCACAATAAAAAAACTAGCACAGCCACCGAGATTGCTAACAAAGTACGTTGATGATCTGTTCACGATTGTCCCCGAAAAAGAAGTACATAACACACTCAACGCTCTCAACACTTTTCATAAAAACATTAAATTTACATTAGAAATAGAGGAAGATGGAAAACTACCGTATCTAGACTCCATTGTGATAAAAAGAGGAAATCAACTAAAGTGATCGTGGTATAAGAAGCAAATATCTTCAGGACGAATCATTAACTTCCAAAGTCAATGATAATGAATACAGCAATGTGCTGTATACAACGGATGCTGCGTATATCGGACGACACGTACCACAACGAGGTAATAAGAGAAGCGGAAAATATTGGCAACAGTCTAATAATCAAAAAACTGCACTAATGTCTCACTGTGCAGCTAGCGGCCATATACCGAGCTTCGAGAGCGCGAGCATTCTACAACAAGAGCAACACTACAATAAGCGCTTTACATTGGAAATGCTACATATCGTAAACACTCCAGAACACATTAGACTGAACTATAAAACTGACATTGACCATTCCGCTCACAACTATAAATATTTACTAACAAACAAACGACCGGTACCAAACTCCACGTCACGGCGGAAGGACGTGTAAAATAATGTATGTGATATTTTTAATCAATTTTATTGTAACGTTTGTAGTTCCCTGAGGACGGTTACCGTAGTGTAACCGAAATATATCGGAAGGAAGAAAACCTATGTGTTTTATTTAAAGAGACCTTGAGCCAGCAGAATCGCCAAACATTTTATATATAAATGTGGCTAGACGCCATGTTTTTTCCATAAGTAGCTAGACGCCATATTGTTTCACTATCCCATGTTGTTTTATTTCGAGGATCTTCCTTGCATAACTGTATATTGTTTTCTATATGTCACTAGACGCCATATTCTTTCAATGAATTTTTGATTCCTGTTAGGAATGAAAGAATACCACCCTAACTCCTGTCAGGGAGGTATCGCATCTTCTAACTCCGCCAAAACGCCCGAGGGGAGCACCGGAGCCAACCTTGAGGCCTATTTTATTTTCCACTCAACGCAAAAAAGCCCGAAAATTGACGTTGAGCCGAGGATGACACCGCACATCCGCTCACGCGAAAAGACAAGACCGGAATGCCCGAGCCATTTCATCAACAGAACCCTGCAAAAATTGTTGGATTACGTGTTCCATTTTCTTCATGTTGGAGTACTCTAACAATACTCCTTTGCAAAGCGGTTTCGGACCACCATCAGCCGATCATTGTTCGTTTTTTAACGACAGTGATCACGACACGCTGACGACTTGGCGCTTCCCAAGGCAGTCGGTTCTATGTACCGGAGCGACTCGGGATTTTTCCCGACCAAGGACTGTCATTTCAGTGTGACCCCATTTAATTTGTTTCGTCCCTCCCACAAATTGTCATCCTCCCAGCAGCTCCTTGCAGCAGGACTGCTCCATACTCTCTTACTCCGGGAAGGCATCGACTCCAATCCGGGTCCGTCTCCTGACCCCGGTCCTGAGAAATGGTTTTGCTGCATCTGTCGGAAAAGAATCTTTTTAGGACGGTCATACTCTGTTCAGTGTGTCTCGTGCAAGGGATGGTTGCATCGGACAGGTTGTTCTGGGTTTGATCCCAAAACCCGACGTCCACGTAACTTTTATAAATCTTTTGTGGCTCCTTGCTGTTCACGCCCAAGGGCGTCCCGTAGTCTACGCTTAAGCGCCCCCCCCCCCCCCACCTCCTTCCAACAGCCCCGCTGCTCAGCAAGCCACAACAAGTACCCGCTGCTGCTCGCGCCCCACGGCGCCAACAACTCAAACAGCTGATACCACTCATAACTACTACCTTCGTAGTAGAGTTGGTAGCAATGCTGAGCATCAGCCTCTGCCCCCGTCTTCCCCCCTCTTTTCCAGCAGCAATCGTGCAGGTCAGGGAAACAGACTCTTAGTCCCTACCTCCGTTTGCACCGTCTGCCAGCACAGAATATATAGGTTGGCGACATCCGCCCAATGCAGCTCCTGCCTTGGGTGGTGCCACTTTCCTAGATGTTCTGGTATCCGCGACGGCAACCCCCCGACGGGTTTCATCGCGCCATGTTGCCATGTCGCAAACCCAAATCATCCGGGTACCCCAATGCTTGCCCAAGGACGCCCAGTCCCAGGGCCACAACAGCAATTGCGTCCTGGCCTTCCACAACCCAGGCGTAGTCACCCGTCACTTACCCCCAGAGTGGCGGCATCTCCCCTTATGCACTACAGAATTCTGCAGTTAAACTGTAATGGACTAACTGGGAAGATTACGCAGATAGTCGATTTCATGAAGCGGCACAACATCCGCATTGCTGCTATTCAAGAGACTAAACTCACAGCAAGATCTGCATTGCAGAGCTGCTCTGGGTATAATGTCCACAGAAAAGACCGCGAGAGCGGAAATGGAGGCGGCCTCGCGTTTATCATACACCACTCTGTGCAATATTATATATTTGATCCTGGCATCGACCGCAGGGACAATGTCTTAGAACGTCAAGGCCTATCTGTCCGGTCAGGCGATGCAAACCTAGAAATCATCAACATCTACATCCCTCCTGCCACCTGTTGCCCCAGTGGATAACGCCGTAATATCAGGGCCTTACTCACTGGCAACAATCGCATTATCTTAGGCGATTTCAATGCCCATCATGATCTATGGCATTCAAACTTGCGGGCGGACAGTAGGGGTGAGATGTTGGCGGATCAAATAGAAGAAACGACGTTCTGCACAATAAACGGAGACGCCCCACACGTATGGTAGGAAGCTGTCACAGCTCGCCAGATATCTCAATCGTGAGCGCAGAACTCGTAAACTGCGTCAGCTGGCAGCCGATGGTAACATTGGCATCCGACCACCTGCCCATACTTATTTCGCTCGAGCGTACCGCCGACTTCATCGTCACTGAAAAACGCACTTTCATAAACTTCAAAAAAGGAAAGTGGGAAGAATATAAATCCTTTACAGACAACCGCTTTGCTGCCTCCCTATCCCGACTGATGCCCGCCAAGGGGAGCGTGCCTTCCGTAAGGTCATTGAATCCTCCTCGGCACGTTTCATTCCCGCCGGGAGAATTCCCGAAATCCGGCCCCACTTTCCGGCGGAGGCCGCTAACTTAGCGAGAGAACGTGACCGTATAAGACAGCTTGATCCAGGCGACCCCTAAATAAGGGATATAAACCAACGCATCAGATTGCTTGTGGATGAACACAACCGGGCGAAATGGGAGGAGCACCTAAGAGGTTGTAACCTCTCTACCGGTGTGGGTAAACTTTGGTCCACCGTAAAGTCCCTATCGAATCCGACTAAGCACAAAGACAAAGTTTCCATCGCCTTTGGCGACAAAGTGCTGCCGGATGCGAAAAAATGCGCGAGCGCTTTCTGCCGACAATATATAATGCATCCTACGGTCGACAAAGATAGACGGAGAGCCAATAGACACGCACATAAACACAAATTCAGCGCGTCACCAATCACCATCACCGCTAAAGAGGTTGAGGACGCCATTGGTCGTGCTAAACCATCCAAAGCAGTGGACCCAGACGGCATAGCCATGCCGATGCTTAAAAACCTAGGGAAAGAGGTTTTCAAATATTTAGCGCATGTCTTCAACCTGTCTCTTTCCACCTTTGTCCTACCCGAGAAATGGAAAATGGCCAAGGTGGTCGCGCTACTAAAGCCTGGGAAACCAGCTAACATAGGTGAGTCGTATCGTCCGATATCTCTCCTATCGCCAGTGGCAAAGACGCTTGAAGCCATTTTGCTCCCTTATTTCCAAGCAAATTTGCAGGTAGCACCTCATCAGCATGGCTTCAGAAATCTCCATAGCACTACCACCGCGCTAAATGCCATTAGCACCCAGATAAATTGCGGTTTAAATCAATACCCTCACCATAGAACAGTACTCGTAGCGCTAGACCTATCAAAAGATTTTGATACGGTCAACCATGGCTCGTTACTGCAAGACCTGGAAGGTTCTACCCTCCCCCTGTCTTAAAAGGTGGACCGCAAATTATCTGGGGGGTCGGCAGGCATCGGTGCAATTTAGAAACGAAACATCAAAACCAAGGAGAATTAAACAATTTGCCACAGGGTGGTGTCCTATCCCCGCTTTTGTTTAATTTCTACATATCTAAGCTACCTACACCACCGGAAGGAGTCACAATCGTTTCCTACGCCGATGACTGCACAATAATGGCCACAGGCCCAGGCTCAAAGATCGATGCGCTATGCAACAAAATAAACGGCTACCTCCCTGATCTCTCCAGCTTTTTCGCCTCGCGAAACCTGGCATTATCACCGACTAAATCTTCCGCGACCTTATTTACAACATGGACGTCCCAAATGTCGACCATTTTGAATATCCACATCGATGGCACTAAGCTACCGACTGTCCTACACCCCAAAATCTTGGGTGTGACGTTTGATCAGGATCTACATTTTGGTGAGCACGCAGCCGCAATTGTTCCGAGAATTCATAGCCGTAACAAAATCCTCAAATCCCTCGCTGGCAGTACCTGGGGAAAAGATAAAGAAACGCTCATGACTACATACAAAGCAATTAGCCAGCCGATTACGTGCTACGCGTTACCCATATGGTCGCCAAGCCTAAAAATTACCCACTGGAAGAAACTACAGGCCTGCCAAAATACTGTTCTCAGAATCGCCACGGGCTGTCTTCTTATGTCCCCAGAATACCATCTGCATAATGAGGCGAGAATACTCCCCATCAGGGAGAGAAATGAGATGCTGACCAAACAGTTCCTGTTGAATATCCAGAACACGATGACGATCGAACAGAGTTGCCAAAAGTAAAATATTGCATGCAAATAACTAATAATAAAATTTTACTTTGGCAACTCTGATAAAATGCAACAGCGCACTGGTTTTATGTATACATATTATATTAGTTTCTTTATTCACGTATGTGTATGCGTATTATATTAGTTTCTTTATTCACGCAAATGCTAAATAACAAGAATATTCGTAGTATAAAATATAAAAGTTGTATTGCCCCTCTTCATTTACTTTCACTTTAAATTAAATTCACTTCGATAATTCTTTCCGACACAATTCCTCTTTAGTATTTGGCATATGATCCTCTGTGGGTGCTCCATGGAGTAGTACAGTGAAAGTACTCTCACGTATGTACTCTATGGAACACTCACAAACAAAGCGAGAGTGGGATCACCTACTCCTCTCCTAGGGCATCGCAATGTTAATTGGAGCACATTTTTTGTATGAATACAGATTAAATTTGGAGCAATCCTATCTCCCAAAGGAGTATTCCTTACATTATTTATAGAGTACTCGCGTTTTTGAAGGGAACATTTGAGTGTATTTACGCAGACGACGCAGATTTATCGAGAATTCTTAAATTACAATACAATCGATTGCCGTCACTAAGAACGATGCGCCTTCAATAAAAATCCATGTGTTGCAATGGACACTGATCTAGATCCCGATAAAACTTTAACATGCAAATGCAACAACAAATTGTTCGATTTGAATCACATTGTTGTTGCATTTGCATGTTAAGTTGTATCTGGATCACTGTCCATTGGAACCCGGAGAACGGGCGCTTTCACCAAGCACAAGTGTTGATCAATCGTTGAGCGATAATTTTCTGATTGCACCGTTCAGTATTTTTGATCCATTCAACGGTTAGGACTTAGCGTCAAAATACAGAGCATAATTTTTTTTCGGTATATTCGCTCAACGTGTTTATTTAACTAACTGACAGTTCTTTAACATCTTACTTACGACCAATATATTACGAAATAATTATTCCAAAATTTTATGAAAAAGGACCCACACTTTGAAATGTCAAAGAACTTCAGACAGCCGAAACAACACGTGAAGTGAATGTTTTTCTTTCTTCTTCCTTTTGGCAAAAACCCACTCATCGCAGGTTTTGGGAAGTATTATCGATGTTGATGGTCTTTTGACGGGTATGAATTCGGTACGTTCCTGATTATCAATGTACTAGCCCTCGGGAGATTTTACATAGGCTCGCCGTACCTTTCAGTTCTGTGTATTTTAGTCGACTCTTGCGACATCCATTTCTAACCCGAGAATATATTAAGCCGGAGTCATTGGTGCCGTATGTCGTATTGCTGTATCCGTATCCCTAACGTAATCAGCTGTTTATCGTTACGACGGTAAACCAAAACCCAATTGGTTGGCTACGATACGGTTACGACCTTAGCGGCACCACATTGGTGCTTTATCGGTAGCCTTATAACAGCTGATTCGACCAATCTTATGGGAATCAATGCAATCGATTATTGGTGCCGCTAAGATCGTTACCGTATTGTAGCCAACCAATTGGTTTTTGGTTACCGTCGTAACGATAAACAGCTGATTACGTTAGGGATACGACTACAGCGATACGACATACGGCACCAATGACTCCCGGGTTAGCCGTGTTTTTTTGCACGTATATACGTCTACGTTTGAGCGTAAACAAACGCTTATCCTCACTTAGATAATGCTTAGGAGACCCATCTAGCGGCAACTAGCTACAGAACATGTTGTAACGAAAAGCGGAGACACAAACCTCAGTTGGCCATACCAGCCATACTGTATATCCTATAGCTGAATCGGTTGCGGTGAATAGTGGACACACACCATTTGTTGAGGTAATGTATAGAGGTAAAACATAGACACATAGTTCAGTTGCATCTGAGTATAATGCGTATTGAAATTTAGGAGTACTAATTTTTTGCGCAGCAATGTCAGAAATCAGATAAAGTTTAACGCTTTATATGGACTGCATAAAGTTTAAGCGTAAACGTATATAGATGTAAAAAAAAACACAGCTATTATATGTCCTAGGCAAACTTGGCATATTTTCCTTTCTAAGGACTATTATTTCCGCATGACCCCATTTATATTGTCGCTGATAAGTTAATTACGTACAATCTTGCCTCTTTGTTCGGTTTTACACGACACAGAGTTCTATATAGGGCCGAATTTACACGTAACTCATCGCTTTTTTTTTTGTCAATTTGTATGGCCGAGCAGTCCACTCATATGGCCAGGGTAATCAAAACAGTATGAATTGCAAGATGTTAAGTTTTTTTCCTTTAATTCCAGTGGTTGATAATTGATCTTTGATAAAATTCAATAAGTTCCAGTTGTGAAACAGCTTTTTTTTTTTTTTGTCAATTTGTATGGCCGAGCAGTCCACTCGTATGGCCAGGGTAATCAAAAACAGTATGAGTTGTCAGATGTTGAGTTTTTGTAAATTATGTGTTTTCTTTATTTTGCATTCCTCTGTCGTTGTTTGTTGCCAAATAATGTATGTTTATATCCGTGATTTCAATGTATATATCAGCACGTCTCCATAATTTCACTGTGTATAGCAGCTCTTATTTGTAGTTACTCATATGTCCAAAAATGTTAAAATAGATTTAACCGGCTATAAAAAGTTCTAGATTTAATTTTAGTCTCTTTAGGTTGAATGCATTACAATAGTTAATCAGCCCTATTCTGCATTTCGACTTGGATTGGAATTTTTTCGATTTGGCAATTTTGGTATTCTGTGTTCCAATCTCTTTCGATCCAACTTCGAATCGTTCGATTTTGTGTATTCTGCATTTCGATCGTAATTCCGTTTTTCTAAGTTGCAAATTTGTTGGCGGAAAAATATTTTATTTTTATTTTTTTATTAATTTATAACAGAATTTTAACAAAAATGTAAGTAGAACTTGTTAAGAAACGTAAAAGGCTTGATGATAATTGTTTTTTATATGTTTCCAGGTCAAAACCAACAACCGGGCGTATTTGCCCCGCAAAAGTATCTAACACATATTTGAAAGCATCCTTATTAAATCGAAAGTTTTTTTTGAACCTAAATAAGAAAATAAGTCATTAAACTTTACCACTTTTAAGTTCAATTTCTTAAAATTCGTCACTCATCTCAAATTGATTACACAAACTTCACAATATTTGCCTTTCCATTCTCGCCTGGCCATTTTCGTATACGTTGCTTTTCAACTCCACAAATAATGCCGCGGCTATTGGCTCCTGTATAATAGACAGCTATAATTTGTGTCTGTTCGTTGGGTTCAGTTATATGCCAAAGCAAGCTGCCGGAGTAGAGGAAGGTGAAGCGAAAATGTAAACAATCCTTGCGGAAAGAATAAATAAATCTTCATGAAGTATTTTAGTCCAGTGCAATGAAATTATTATCCATAAAATTCAGAAAATGTCAACTATATTCGTGCAGGAATCCGTTTTAACAAAACTTGGTGGCCATGGCAGGGAATTGGCCAAAAGAAAGACAAAAACACACATACGATTATGAAAGCACTTCCCTAAAAAAAATATAACACTGCGGCAATATATTTTATTGCTTTTTTTGTACAAAATGGCGTTGATAATAAAATATAAACGTTTTTCGGTGTTTTTTCAAATTTTCTTTAATTTATTTTGTTTCAATATTCACACATTCCGTACAAACAGCTGAGTTCGAAAATTCATTTACTCTTCCTCTTCTCATTACGATTCCGTCGTAATGCAGAATACCCAACTTCGATTAAAACGGAGCGTAGAACGGGAACGTAAACGAAATTCAGAATAGGGGTGAATATCTCTTTTTTTTATACTCAGCTGAGCAGAGCTCACAGAGTATATTAACTTTGTTCGCATAACGGTAATCCGTAACGGCATAAACTAATCGAAATAGATATAGACTTCTATATATCAAAATGATCTGGGTGAAAAAAGAAATTCATTTAGCCATGTCCGTCTGTCTGTAAACACGATAACTTGAGTAAATTTTGAGGTATCTTGATGAAATTTGGTATGTAGCTTCCTGAGCGCTCATCTATATTTAAAATGAACGAAATCGGACTACAACCACGCCCACTTTTTCGATATAGAAAATTTCGAAAAACCGAAAAAGTGCGATAATTTATTACCAAAGACGGATAAAGCGATGAAACTTGGGCGTGGCACCGTCGACTTTTAAAAGAAGGTAAACGTTTTGCAAGCTGTAATTTGGCAGTCGTTGAAGATATCATGATGAAATTTGGTAAACACGTTACCCCTGTTACTATATGTGTGCTAAATAAAAATTAGCGAAAACGGATGACGAACACACCCACTTTTAAAAACATTTTTTTTTTAGTCAAATTTTAGCAAAAAATTTAATATCTTTATAGTATAAAAGTACCCTCACTAGGGTAGGCACCTTGTCGTTGGTGTGAGGGCTTAGCCGAACTCCATAGCGCCCGACTATGAGGCGGAGCTGTTTAGGACTGACATCTACGCCGTTTCGCCTCATAGGAGGGCGGCGGGATGTCGGTGACCAAGAACTGCCAACCCCTAATCCAGGGTGTTATGCGGACCGTGCCTATTGGACGATTTGCAGCCAGGGGATAAATTCGGCTGTATTCGAACGGAGCCTTCCCGATACCGGGCCATCTCGGGAAGTATTTATGGCCTTACCGCAGTAAGGGGCGCTGCTGTGGCGGATGGTTCTTTCCCCGTATATAATACTGGACCGCTGAGCCCGCCTTGTCGGGCAGGTGGTCGTACGACCAAGATGAACAACTCGTTACCTAAACGTAATAAGGAGGATGTAAGAGGAGGACTGAGTCGTAATCCAGGGACGACAAATACGAATTAAGCGATGCGTCGGACTCGGGGAGCGAGAGTAGTGCTGATTCAATGAACTCCGTGTTGGAGAAGCACACAAATGAAAACGGAGTAGAAGAGTGGAGAAGGGTACGGAGCAGAGGAAGTAAAAGAGCTCTCTCGCAGTACCGTGCAGCACTAAGAATTGTACAACGCTTGGGAGCAGTGGTCGACCCAACAGAAGTGGAGATCGAGCGCTTGGAATGGGCCCATGAAGCGGTAGAAGTAGGTCGAAGGCAGTTCAAATAGTTTGCTGCGAGAAACCCTCGGTTCTGCAACCGGTACGAGGAGGAAGAAGCGTCGAATGGCAGAATGAAGAGGCAACGTTCGGCAGAAGGCGACAAGCCTGCTTTCAAGAGGCAGAAAGGACCCAGTCCTAGAGCCGCGAGGCAGGGCAGTCGCATAGACAAGACAAGTAGGCCCAAAGCTGTAAGACAGATGGGTTCCAATAGCGAGGTAGCAACTACCTCGAAAGCTGCCAGTCAGAGGGAAGTTCCAACTACGGAAGTAGGAGATAAGCCAAAGGGAGATAACGCTAAGACTCCGGCCTTCTTGGAGGCGCTAAAGGGAGTTAACGCGAAGACTCCAGTGTTCTCGGAGGTTCCAAAGGGAGATAACACTAAGACTCCTGCTTTTCCCGAGAAGATGAGTGATGTGGCAAAGCAGTCACTGACTGTGGCGCTGGTTGATCGTAGCAGTCCGTTCGGACAAATGACTACTGAAAGGTGGAGATCTGTGGAAAGGGAGCTTATTAGCTTAATGCTTAAGATGATGCGGGAACAACCAAGTAAGCCCCTTCCAACCTTTGATTCGGGGGGATGGTATAATGGTGTGAAGATGATAGCGTGCGACAACATCGCGAGCTTGCAGTGGCTGGAGGAAGTCGTTCCAAACCTCCAAAGGCAAGGCACGAACGCGCGGTTTGAGGTGGTGGATAAAGCGCAAATCCCCACGGTACCAAAAGTAAAGGTATGGATACCATGCGCGATGAAGTCGGAGGATACACTGCGACTTCTGCAGAATCAGAATCCGAACATACCGACACAGGATTGGAAGGTACTTACTGTATCTCGGCCTACCGAGGATGGTCAGTTCTACATCTTCCAAATAAACAAGCAGGCGGAGGATATTTTGTACACGCAGCTTGGCAAAATGTCCTTTGGCACTGGCAAAATTTACATGCGACTCAGGAAAAGAAGTCCCGAGGATAAAAATCCTAACACGCTGGAAGTGGGCGAAGTCGAAAAGGACCTCAGAAGCCTAAGGGAAAAAAGACAGGTGGAGGTCCCCGACGTCACCACGAACGTGCTAGAAGAGGACCAAACGCTAAATGGTGCTGTGACTCGCACAGAGGAACACACGGCACAACATTCACGAGGGGCTGAAGGGCGCCTCGAATACTCTAAACCAAAAGGGCAAGAGGAGGACGACGACGTCAAGACGAAGGTGCTGGAGGGGGACAAACAGCCCAATGGTGCTGCGAGTCCTACAGATAAACCTCCAACACAGTAAAGTGGCGTCGAGCGAACTCCTCCTAACCCTTGAGGAGGGTTCGTTTGACGTGGCGCTGATCCAGGAGCCGTGGCTCTCATCGGGAGGAAAGGTTTCTGGACTTAGCGCGCGCGGGTTTGGCGTTTACTACGCACAAACGGAAGGACGGGTGCGAGCTTTAGTAATGGTAAGGAAACAGCTGCATTCATATATGCTGCCTAATTACACCACCGAGGATCTCGTAGCGGTGGCCGTTGAGCAAATGAATAAGCAGGCATTTATCCTGGCGTCCTGCTACATGGCCCATGCTGCGGAGGTTCCACCGATGGAGTGCAAAAGGCTAGTACAGGAGGAAGGGCGCAAAGGGCGGTTGGTCATAGGCGCAGATGCAAATGCGCACCACAATGCGTGGGGAGGAGCAGATACGAACGAGAGAGGCGAATCTCTATTTTGTTACATCCTGCAAACCAATTTGCCGATAGCCAACAGGGGAAATGTTCCTACATACATTGGTCCAACATCCAGCAATGTTCTGGATATTACATTGAGCTCCGAGCGTGATATATCAAGGTATGATTGGATGGTTCTCGATAGACCATCCTTCTCCGACCATGCGTATATAAGCTTCAGCATCCCACTAAAGAGGGTAGAGAAGGGAGGAACCTTTAGAAACCCTAGGGCAACGAATTGGACTAAATTCCAGAAACATGTAGAAACGAAACTGGGACAACCCAAAGAGGTTGCTAATGTAGAGGAACTGGAGGAGTCGAATGAATTCCTAACAAGGACGCTTATGACTGCGTATAACAAAGCTTGCCCTCTAAGAAGATTCAGAGGAAAAGCAAAGCCGCCATGGTGGAGCAATGAGCTGAGTCTTCTAAGAAGACAGGTAAAAGAAATGTTTAAACTCGCAAAGACCGCGGAAAGCGAAGCGTGTCGGGACGAGTACAGGGATCTACTGAGGATCTACAAGCGTGAAATTACCAGGGCGAAGAGAAACTCATGGAAAAGTTTCTGTACGGACATAGAGTGCTCCAGTGAAACAGCACGGTTGAAAAAAGTCCTAGCAAAGGGAAACATAGTCCAGGGACT
This sequence comes from Eurosta solidaginis, assembly GCF_040869045.1. Lineage (NCBI taxonomy): Eukaryota > Metazoa > Arthropoda > Insecta > Diptera > Tephritidae > Eurosta > Eurosta solidaginis. Next base: position 171,018,707 of record NC_090322.1, on the reverse strand, counting down.
AATAAAGAAAGAGAACGGGGAATGGTCACGTGATAGTGAGGAATCCCTTGAGGTGCTTCTCGATACACATTTCCCATCGGGAGACGGTTTAGAAGAACCAGCAGACATCACTCACACTTCGATCACGGAGCTAGTGGTGCCGGGCTTGGTGACCGATACCAAGATCGAGTGGGCAGTGAAGACGTTTTCTAAGTTTAAATCGCCGGGCCCAGATGGTATATTCCCGGCCATGCTACAAGTCTCAAGTAGGGCGGTCGTGGAATGGCTTCAAATAATATTCGATGGGTGCATAAGACTGAATCATGTACCGCACTCTTGGAGAACTGCTCGTGTAGCTTTTCTACCAAAGGCGGGGAAGATCGGTCACGTGTATCCCAAAGACTATAGACCCATTAGCTTAACATCATTTCTGCTCAAAACCTTTGAGAGGCTGATAGATGTGTACATAAAGTCCAACGTGGATGAAAAGCTGCTCTCCACAACACAGCATGACACCGCATTGCATAGGGTTGTAATAAGCATAGAGAAATCCCTGGAATATAAGGAGTATGCTCTAGGAGTCTTCTTGGACATTGCCGGAGCTTTCAATAATGTTGCAAAATGGGCGACTATGGATGGTCTTAATTACATTAAAGTACATCCTGCCTTAATCAGATGGATCGGCTGCATGTTAAATTGCAGGAAGATTACATCACAATGGGGATTGTACGAGGCCACGAAATCAGTGGACAGGGGCACGCCGCAGGGAGGGGTGCTATCACCTCTGCTGTGGACACTGGTCATCAACCAACTGCTCAGGCAATTCGATGAGGGACCCGTAAAACTTACGGCTTACGCAGATGACGTTGCAATTGTCATAAGTGGAAAATGCCTTCCAACGATTAGTTCTTTGATGGATCGGGCGCTTCGGGATATTCATACCTGGGCATCTAATGTCGGGCTGAAAGTCAATGCGGAGAAGACGGATATGGTCTTGTTTACAAAGAGGTACAGGGTCCCAAATTGGACCAGGCCTAAGTTAGGAGCGGTGACCTTACAGGAGAAACCTTGCACAAAATATCTAGGAATCATCCTAGACAGTAAGCTGTCATGGAAGCTCAACGTGGAGGAGAGGGTCAAGAAGGCCTCAACGGCACTCTATGCATGTAAAAGAATGCTGGGGTGTACGTGGGGCCTATCGCCCTCTCTTTCTCATTGGGTTTTTACAGCGATTGTAAGCCCTATTCTATACTATGGAGTTCTTGTTTGGTGGAAAGCCACACAAAAAACAACATACCTCAAAAAATTAGAGGGGGTATGCAGACTATCGATGCTTTGCATTACGGGAGCCCTGAAAACAACCCCGACGGCTGCACTATATGCCATTCTGCACATTCCACCTGTAGACCTGGTAGCAAAGAACAAAGCGTTAACGACCGCAACCAGGCTCGATGCTTCGGGGCAGCTTGAGCGCCGACCATATGGCCATAGTAGTATAGCGTCCTCAGTCACAAGACGAACAGACTACATGATTCCCTACCTGCACTTTGAGGGAGATCTTAAGGCCACAATAGAGGTGGACGGTTGGCGCAAGGGTGCGCAAATGGCGGACGAGGCGATACATGTGTACACCGATGGTTCCAAAATAGTGGAAGGAGTAGGGTCTGCGGTATACTGCGCTGATCCGGAATTAAGCAGATCATACAGGCTGCCGGATTACTGTAGCGTTTTCCAAGCGGAAATATTAGCCGTAACCAAAGCAGTAGAAACCCTGGAAGAGAATAGCTTAAGCTGCAACCGTGTTAACTTTTATATTGACAGTCAAGCAGCAATTAAGGCAATAATCTCGCATAGCACAGCATCTAAATGCGTGTTAGAGTGTAAGCAGTCTCTGGAGAGAATCGGGACAGGGAGAAGCATACATCTATATTGGGTCCCAGGGCATATGGGAATAGATGGGAATGAAAAAGCGGACGAATTAGCTAAAAAGGGCGCATCCCTTGAAGCTTGCTCCGTAGACGTCCCAATTAGCGAAGGCGAGAGGTGCACATGATCGACCAAGCAGAAAAGGCGTGGGTTCAAGCGCGGGGCTGTAAAGTGTCGAAGATTATGTGTAGGTCTTACAACCTTAGACTAACACAGTTGCTTCTATCATTAAAAAGAGAAGACTGTAGACTCATGACGGGTATTCTGACTGGACACTGCCTTCTGGCGTCACATGCCTTTAAATTAGGCTTGGTCAGTGATAGCAGGTGTAGGAAGTGCGTCTTGGAGGAGGAAACGATCGAGCACGTTCTGTGCTCGTGCCCTGCACTTGCCAGGCTAAGACTCCAGCTATTAGGAGTGATACAGCTGTCAGATCTAGAAGCAACAAGTGGCTTAAGTCCTAGGAAGCTTCTAGTATTTGCTAAGAGGACGGAGTTATTTTATAACATAGGTCCTGGTTTTTGATAGGGTTTTTCAGTTTGGTCGTTAAAACAAACTTCTGGTAACACTACGGACTCAATCAGTCTATGTGAGGTCCTCATGGACCGGCCAGTTCAACCTACCTACCTAGTATAAAAGTAAATTGTGTCAACATTCGACTCCAGTAATATGGTGCAACATAACACAAACATAAAAGAAAATTTCAAAATGGGCGTAACTCCGCCCTTTTTCATTTAATTCGTCTAGAATACTTTTAATGCCATAAGTCGAACAAAAATTTACAAATCCTTTTGAAATTTGGTAGGGACATAGATTCTATGACGATAACTGATTTCTGTGAAAATGGGTAAAATCGGTTGAAGCCACGCCCAGATTTTATACACAGTCGATCGTCTGTCCTTCCGCTTGGCCGTTAACACGATAACTTGCGCAAAAAACTACATATCTTAACTAAACTTAGTTCACGTACTTATCTGAAGTCACTTTATCTTGGTATCAAATATGACCGAAATCCGACTATGACCACGCCCACTTTTCCGATATCGAAAATTACGAAAAATGAAAAAAAATGCCATAATTATGGACCAAATATAAAAAAGGAGATCAAACATGGTAATTGGATTGGTTTATTGACGCTAAATATAACTTTAGAAAAAACTTTGTAAAATGGGTGTGACACCTACCATATTAAGTAGAAGAAAATGAAAAAGTTCTGCAGGGCGAATTCAAAAGCCCTTGGAATCTTGGCAGGAATACTGTTCGTGGTATGACATATATAAATAAATTAGCGGTACCAGATGTTCTGGGTCACCATGGTCAACATTTTGGTCGATATCTCGAAAACGCCTTCACATATACAACTAAGGACTACTCCCTTTTAAAACCCTCATTAATACTTTTAATTTGATACCCATATCGTACAAACACATTCTAGAGTCACCCCTGGTCCACCCTTATTGCGATATCTCGAAAAGGCGTCCACCTATAGAACTAAATATATATATGTACGCCTAATAAAAATTAGCAAAATCGGAGAAGGACCACGCCCACTTTAAAAAAATTTTTTTTAAAGTAAAATTTTAACAAAAAATTTAATATCTTTACAGTATATAAGTAAATTATGTCAACATTCAACTCCAGTAATGATATGGTGCAACAAAATACAAAAATAAAAGAAAATTTCAAAACGGGCGTGGCTCCGCCCTTTTTCATTTAATTTGTCTAGGATACTTTTAACGCCATAAGTCGAACAAAAATTAACCAATCCTTTTGAAATTTGGTAGGGGCAAAGATTTTATGATGTTAACTGTTTTCTGTAAAAACGGGCGACATCGGTTGATGCCACGCCCAGTTTTTATACACAGTCGTTCGTCTGTCCTTCCGCATGGCCTTTAACACAAGAACTTGAGCAAAAATCGACATATCTTTATTGAACTTAGTTCACGTACTTACTTGAACTCACTTTATCTTGGTATGAAAAATGAACGAAATCCGACAAAGACCACGCCCACTTTTTCGATATCGAAAATTACGAAAAATGAAAAAATGCCACAATTCTATACCAAATACGAAAAAAGGGATGAAACATGGTGAGGTAATTGGATTGGTTTATTGACGCGAAATATAACTTTAGAAAAAACTTTATAAAATGGTTGTGACATCTACCATATTAAGTAGAAGAAAATGAAAAAGTTCTGCAGGGCGAAATAAAAAACCCTTAAAATCTTGGAAGGTCTTACATATATAAATAAATTAGCGGTATCCAACAGATGACGTTCTGGGTCACCCTGGTCCACATTTTGGTCGATATCTGGAAAACGCCTTCACATATACAACTACCACCACTCCCTTTTAAAACTCTCATTAATACCTTTAATTTGATACCCATATCGTACAAACACATTCTAAGAGTCACCCCTGGTCCACCTTTATGCCGATATTTCGAAACGGCGTTCACCTATAGAACTAAGGCCCTCTCCCTTTTAAAATACTCATTAACACCTTTCGTTTGATGCCCATATTGTACAAACAAATTCTAGGGTCACCCCTGGTTCACCTTTATGGCGATATCTCGAAACGGCGTCCACCTATGGAACTAAGGATTACTCCCTTTTAAAATACTCATTAACACCTTTCTTTTGATACCCATATTGTACAAACAAATTCTAGGGTCACCCCTGGTCCACCTTTATGGCGATATCTCGAAACGGCGTCCACCTATGGAACTAAGGATTACTCGCTTTTAAAATACTCATTAACACCTTTCATTTGATACCCATATCGTACAAACGTATTCTAGAGTCACCCCTGGTCCACCTTTATGGCGATATCTCGAAAAGGCGACCACCTATACAACAACCACCACTCCCTTTTAAGACCCTCATTAATATCTTTAATTTGATACCCATATCGTACAAACACATTCTAGAGTCACCCCTGGTCCACCTTTATGGCGATATTTCGAAACGGCGTCCACCTATAGAACTAAGGCCCACTCCCTTTTAAAATACTCATTAACACCATTCGTTTGATGTCATATTGTACAAACAAATTCTAGGGTCACCCCTGGTCCACCTTTGTGGCGATATCTCGAAACGGCGTCCACCTATGGAACTAAGGATTACTCCCTTTTAAAATACTCATTAACACCTTTCTTTTGATACCCATATTGTACAAACAAATTCTAGGGTCACCCCTGGTGCACCTTTATGGCGATATCTCGAAACGGCGTACGCCTATGGAACTAAGGATTACTCCGTTTTAAAATACTCATTAACACCTTTCATTTGATACCCATATCGTACAAACGCATTCTAGAGTCACCCCTGGTCCACCTTTATGGCGATATCTCGAAAAGGCGACCACCTACAAAACTACCACCACTTCCTTTTAAAACCCTCCTTAATACCTTTAATTTGATACCCATATGGTACAAACAAATTCTAGGGTCACACCTGGTCCACCTTTATGGCGATATCTCGAAACGGCGTCCACCTGTGGAACTAAGCATCACTCCCTTTTAAAATACTCATTAGCACCTTTCTTTTGATACCCATATTGTACAAACAAATTCTAGGGTCACCCCTGGTCCACCTTTATGGCGATATCTCGAAACGGCGTCCACCTATGGAACTAAGGATTACTCCCTTTTAAAATACTCATTAACACCTTTCATTTGATACCCATATCGTACAAACGCATTCTAGAGTCAACCCTGATCCACCTTTATGGCTATATCCCTAAATGGCGTCCACCTATAGAACTATGGCCCACTCCCTCATAAAAAACTCTTTAACACCTTTCATTTGATACCCATATTGTACAAACAAATTCTAGGGTCACCCCTGGTCCACGTTTGTGGCGATATCTCGAAACGGCGTCCACCTATGGAACTAAGGATTACTCCCTTTTAAAATACTCATTAACACCTTTCATTTGATACCAATATCGTACAAACGCATTCTAGAGTCAACCCTGATCCACCTTTATGGCTATATCCCTAAATGGCGTCCACCTATAGAACTATGGCCCACTCCCTCATAAAAAACTCTTTAACACCTTTCATTTGATACCCATATTGTACAAACAAATTCTAGAGTCAACCCTGATCCACCTTTATGGCGATATCCCTAAATGGCGTCCACCTATAGAACTATGGCCCACTCCTTCATAAAATACTCTTTAATGCCTTTCATTTGATACACATGTCATACAAACACATTCCAGGGTTTCCCTCGGTTCATTTTCCTACATGGTTATTTTCCCTTATGTTGTCACCATAGCTCTCAACTGAGTATGTAATGTTCGGTTACACCCGAACTTAACCTTCCTTACTTGTTTTAATTTGTATGGCCGAGCAATCCACCCATGTGGCCAGGGTAATCAAAAACAGTATGAAATGACAGATGTTAGGTTTTTAAGATGATGTGTTTTCTACCATATGTAATGATTTGTTTTATTTATCTAGATTACTAATTTTTTTTTAATATTTAATGTATTTATTTTAACTTTCATTTTTAATGTTGAGTAGAACTGATTACGCAATTACTGTTCTTTTTACAGTTTCGTAGATCCGTTATGTCATGTAGCACATTTTTTCCTTTATACAATGTTTAATGTCTGTATTTTAAATTTTATATAAAATGCATAGATCCAATCACGCAAATTAATTCATTATATTTATTTATTTTGAATTTATTTCACAATCTTTATTAAATATCAGCGCATTTTGTTTAATTTATAATTAGTACTGTATTAAATGATTTTTATTATGAAATTATTAGTTGATGTTTAAATTGAATGTACATGACTGTACATATTTTGTTACAATAATCTCTAAGTTGATTTCATTTTACTGTTTAGTATTTCCGTTATATATGTTATATCATACGACTATGAACTCTATTTTAAGTAGATTTGATTTTAATATTGCATATCCTACAATTTTTTTAATTTTATTTTAATAAACGAAAGTTTATTTGAATAGACAAACATAATTTTTTTTTTGCGTTACACAAAACATATTTTGGTAGTAGTGCAGTTTAGGGGCCCCACCCTAAAGCTGGGCCAAGATTTTCGAGTGAGGTATCAAAAGACGCGTATTTACGTCTATAATAAGACATTGTGAATGAAACTAAGTGTGATATCTTATCTGTCAACTGCCTGGCAGGATGTTCAATATGGCTACTTTTCAGCGTTTTGACAGGGTGTACAATATGGCGGCGCATACCTTAAGCGGTTGATAGAAGGAGATACAGAATGAGACAGCGATAGTCAATTACAAATCAGGTGATACAATCTCTTTGGAATTTTGACGTCTATGAAGAAGATATCACACTTAGTTTCATTCACAACGGAATTCTTATTCCGAAAGCGGAAGTAAACTTTTTTCACCCGTTTAAAATTTATCGGCGAAAAACAGGTTTGTGTGATACATATTGTTCCCGCACGTTTACAATCTTTTAAGCGGACACATCACTTACTTTTTATATTTAGTATATTAACATAATCTAACTTGCACGAATTAACAAAAAAATTTTGTTAAATTTAATGAATATGCATCTTTTGATACCTCACTCAAAAAAAAGGGCCAAATTTTAGGGTGGGGCCCCTAAACTGTACAATTACCCATATTTTCTTTAACAAAAACATATTACATTTAAACGAATATGTAATAATTACGCGGGCATAACTAACAAATAATATTGCTGCTTCGGCAGTATATTGACGAGTGCTCTTATCGCATTGCTTGGCTTTGATGTTAATTGAGACGAACCGATAACGGAAAGAAAGGGAATAATCGAAACTCTTCACAGTACTTTCAGTCGCTGCGACAAAACAAAACGCGAACAAATATTTGCCAACTCTAGTCGACTTCATCGTTTGACATCTCTAATCGTTGTTGACTCGGTCTGGCACAGCTTGCGTTGTTATTATAACTTTGGTATTCGTAGAAGAAAAAGTGCTTTTAATTCCTTTTATTTGTACTTCCGAGCTTGGTGTTGCCCGTAAAACTAAATATTAATTACAAAGGCAAAAAGTGCATTTACTTTGAAACACGTGTATTGTATTAAGTGAAAAATTTTAAAGACTCGAAGAAGAGGAACATGTGTAAGTAATTTCTGGATGCAGGGATCAATCGCATTATGAAATCACGTACATATACATATACAAACACCCCAAAACACACATCTTATGATCTTTTAGTGTTAAACCAACAAGGTAACTAAAAGGAAAGCAGCCACGCTGGAAAATGAAAGTAAAATTTCTCTAAAACGTATTACCTTTGTTGCTGCTTCCGATGAATCTTTCACCGCATTCCTTTTCGTTTTCTTTGTACGCTTTATACATTTCTTCTGGTTATGCACTGCTTAGCTAAGAGACGACAAAGAAAATAACTACCACACAAAGAAAACATGATGATAGCGGAAGCAACGGGGCAATATCAGTAGGAAGGTGCTTACAACATGTATTGAGTCAATTCCATCTAGTTGAGCAAATTGGCTTCCCGCTAGTCTCTATGCATATCGACCCCCCACCCCTCTAATGGATATCTACTGGGAATAACAGGGGATTAAGTACTCCTTGATAAAGTAAAGCAAAATTTTTTTTTTTTTGAAACTACGTCAGAGATATGTGTAGCCATCCTTTAATTAAAAAAATTAAAAAGAAACACCTTTTATTTTAGTAGTTTGCTTATAAATTGTATGAACTGTTTTCCTTTTCAGATTAGCTATAGGTAGTCGGGCAATTAACATTTTTATATTTCTAAATAACATGCCTATATCGTCGTCTTCACGGAAAACTGGAGACCCTTTTTTAGATTTGTGGATGAAAATTAAATATATTGAAGTTCTAGATCAGCGGTGCACAACGCCTGTGCGTGTTTGAGCATAAAATTCAATCAGTTTCTTCAACCCTTCTGTAATTTCAGACTTATGTTGCCACAATTAGGGGATGCGGCCAACCTTTTCAACTGGGGGTGTCACACCGCCCCAGCGGGTTAGGGGGTTAGAATATACCCGCGGTAGGTATGCCTGCCGTAAATAAATGTAAGGCGCGATAACCTCCGAAGAGATCTAAGGCCGAGCTTCTCTTCCAATTTGCGTCGTGCTCCTCTTCATTTTCCCTACAAATTGGCCGGACGGGACCTACATGTTTTATTCCGACTCCGAACGGCATCTGCAAGGCAGATGAGTTTTCACTGAGAGCTTTTCATGGCAGAAATACACCCGGAGCGCTTGCCAAACACTGCCGAGGGGCGACCCCGCCTAGAAAAAAATTCTTGTAGTTTAAAAAGCTTATTTCTAAAATGTTGATGTTGCTTTGCCCGGGGTGCGAACCCAGGGCATACGGTGTGGTAGGCGGAGCACGCTACCATCACACCACGGTGGCCGCCTGTCGTAAGAGGTGACTAAAATACCAGATTCAGGTGGTTGTGTAGCGCAACCTTTTCAGTTTGCCAGCGCAATATATAGCTTCCCCAAACCCAATTGTCAACATCACCTTCGAGCGGCGAATCCCGTTTCACTAACAGACGAGGCGCTAGCCGCTTCCCAAGGCAGTCGGTTCTATGTACCGGAGCGGGATTTTTCCTGACCATGGACTGTCATTTCAGTGTGACCCCATTTAATTTGTTTCGTCCCTCCCACAAATTGTCATCCTCCCAGCAGCTCCTTGCAGCAGGACTGCTCCATACTCTCTTTCTCCGGGAAGGCATCGAATCCAATCCGGGTCCGTCTCCTGACCCCGGTCCTGAGAAATGGTTTGCTGCATCTGCCCCGCTTGCAATGTGACCCACATGACACCAACCATCTCTTTAATTGTAATGTGGAACCAACGCCTCTAACACCCCTTTCCTTATTGTCCACCCCTGTTGAAACGGCAAGTTGCCTTGGACTCCCGTGATCGGTCGCGGCTATTAGGTGGGGCGAGCATTGCTACAACAACAACAACAACAACAACGAGGCTCTAGCGACCCCAAGCTCCTCATGGAACTTTGGGGTGGGGAGGGGGGATGGCCTGAGGGTTTAATGTGGCCATATAAATCGCTCCCGAGATGGTCGGGCTAGCACCTTAATGGAGCTGTGTTACCGGAGCGGATTGGATCTGTATCCGGCAAAGGACCATCACATCGATAAAACTCCCCAAAGCCTTCGGGGAGTAACCTTATCGCTACAACAACAATAACAACAAGCATAAAATTCACGCAAGAAATGTTTACTCCTTGAAGTACCACCTAAAACTGATTCACTGCTTGCTTTACTGAATCTCTGTCGCTGCGCTCTCACGACAGTTAGGTAAACGCCGAACAGTTTTCCGAAGTTCACGAGTGCACCACTGTTCTAGATCGCAATATAAAAGCTGTTACGTCCCTAGAAAATTGAAAGGCTTCTAACTCCATATATCGTCGCCCCGGCGGTAAAAGCCGTTAGGTTAGGTGGAACTGGCTGGCCCGTGAAGACCTCAGATAGACTGAATGAGTCCATTGTGTCACCCGACGTTTGTTTAACGGCCAAACTGAAAACGCCTTCAAAATCCAGGACCATGACAAAATATACTCTAAATGCAACACCTCTGGAGCGGTTATCTGCAGTTAATCAATTTGGTGTAATTTTTGACCCAAAACTATATTTTAATACGCATATTTCATCCATCGTAAATAAGGCAATGGGTATACTTGGCTTTGTTAAACGTTGGGCCAAAGAGTTTAACGAACCTTATCTCACGAAAATCCTATGCACTTCCTTGGCCCGACCAGTACTTGAATATTGCTCGTGTGTTTGTATGTCGGGGTTATTCTATTAAACAATTGTTCTTCGCTACATAGTACGACCGCTAATGATTATATTCAATAATCGATTGGCATCAGGTATTATTTATTGATGACCCAAAGCAAGCATCCGCCACTCCCATATTTAAGTCTGGCAATTAAAATAACTGTTCTAATTACCGACCTATTTCTTAACTGTCTACAACCTCGAAGCTTTTTGAATGTGTAGTCAAAGATAAACTTAACTTTAGTATTAAACGCCTGATATGCGCCAATCAACATGGTTTCTTCGCGGCTAATAATGAACCTCGCTGTCTTCTGAGGATTGTTACATGGAATTTAGGCGGTTAAAACCCCGTTGATGCAATATACTTAGACTTCTCCAAGGCATCCGATAAAATTTCTCATAAAATTTTAATTGCGAATTTAGCTTGCTATGGATTCCACTATACGTTTCTGCAGTGGATTAAATGTTACTTGTACAACAGAAGTAATGTTGTAAATATCGACGGTGTTTGCTAGAAACAATTTTGGGCCACCTCTGGAGTACCTCAGGGTAGTATTCTTGGCCATTTATTATTTATCTTGTTCGTTAATGACTCAAACCAATAGGTCGATTCAGCAAATGTCAAGAATTTCTTAGGTTCCAACTTAGCCAGACCACAAAGATTGTCAAAGAAGGGAGATCCCAGAGATTTCTTACTCTTGGGGTGATGCGCAGAGCGCCCGCAACGTAGACTATAGCACTTCTTTGTACCTTCTGGAATACTCGTAGGTTCGACTTTGTATCTAAGCTCGTCCACCAGACCAAAGCCCCGTATAGAAGGATTGGTCTTACCACAGCAGTGTAGAGCCACAGGGTAATATCCGTTGATAGTCCCCATCTTCGTGCAACAGCTCCCATACAGCTGTACAGTGCCACCGTTGCTTTCCTCACACGCTCCTGTGCGTTTTCCTTTCAGAATAATTTCCTGTCCTAAATTACTCATAGGTATTCGGCAGAGTCCCTCAGCGTCAGGGTTGTTGTTGTTGTTGTTGTAGCGATAAGGTTGCTCCCCGAATGCTTTGGGGAGTGTTATCGATGTGATGGTCCTTTGCCGGATACAGATCCGGTACGCTCCCGTACCACAGCACCATTAAGGTGCTAGCCCGACCATCTCGGGAACGATTTATGTGGCCACATTAAACCTTCAGGCCATCCCCTCCCTCCCCACCCCAAGTTCCATGAGGAGCTTAGGGTCGCCAGAGCCTCGTCTGTTAGTGAAACAGGATTCGCCGCGGATAGGTGAGGTTGACAATTGGGTTTGGAGAAGCTATATATTGCGCTGGCAACATGAAGGGTTGCGCTACACACCCCTTGAATCTGGTATTTTAGTCGCCTCTTACGACAGGCATACCTACCGCGGGTATATTCTGACCCCCTTACCCGCTGGGGTCAGCGTCAGGGTCGTACCCGCTAGCACCGGCAGCTGCAACACAGGTATCTTATATTTCCTAGTGAACAGAACCAGTTCAGTTTTGGCTGAATTGATCGATAGACCTTTACTCCTGGTCCAGTTCTCCACCAGTCCAGCTTAGTTTGCATTAGATCGCATAGTGTCTGCGGAAACTTCCCGCTAACTTACAGCGCGAGGTCATCTGCATATGTAATTACCTTGCTGCATCCGTCCTTCTCCAAAATAACCAAGAGCCGCCTCCCCCCTCCTCCGGGGTGTATACTTCGACTCAAAGTTTAATTTTAACACACTTCGCTTCACAATTTCTAATGCGCTTTCAATGCTTGCATATGTGAGACGCCATACGGCAAAATTCTCTGACCCCTACCGACTCAAAGTATTATAATATATATATATATATATATTATTCGTCCTGTGTGCCGTCCAAACTTGATTTAGGGGCCTTACCACGTAGTTCACATCAATCACCTGGAGCGGGTTCAAAAAATCTTTATGGGCTTGGCCCTTACTTCAACTATCTTTAAACAACCGCAGAATTCTTTTGGCCTCGTTGTTCGTCTTTGATATTCTAGAAAGAATATATAAATAAATTTCTGGCATAGAAGTCCGACGCCTTTTTGTGGATATCTCTGCGGACCTCTTTATGCTTTTCTTCTGTATACGGCTGAGATCTCAGGATGACTTCTAAGTTCCTGAGAGGTGGGACCTCTTCAAGCAGATGTCTGTTGGGGTGCCCAGGTTTCTGTGTATTCAGCAGAAACTGTTTGTTTAGCATTCTCCATTATGATGAGGACTCTCACTGTGTAGATGTTGTTTTGGGAACATAAGAAGACAACCCCTAGCAATACTGACAGCGGTATTTTGACAGGCCTGTAGTTTATTTCAGTGTCTTTCCTTTAGGCTCGGTGAAACTTTTTGGGGACGCGTAAGCTAGAACGTAACCCGCCATCTGACTTGCAGTTCTGGTTATACATACTGTATCGCTATTGCATCTTCTAATCCTCGTACCCTTGACAGTTCTCAATTCATACTATGTATGACTAACAGCTCCCAGTATATTTCTGCCATAAATAACTTCTCCGCCAATTTGGTGGGAAAATTAAAAGGCGTACGAAGCAAAGGTAGAGAAGCTCGGCCAAAATCTCTTCGGAGTTGTATTGCGCCTATTTACTATATTTACTATGATTAGCAACATCCTCAGTATAGTATTGTGACGAATATTAGCAACACTAAGGGATACTATCATCTCTAAGCCAATACTAAGCAGTGACTTGTATGCACATCAATAAATCAATCATTATGTCTATACATATGTCCATACAAGCAGCGGAGAGCAACGCACAAACACATGCATATATCTGAGATACTCCCAAAAGTAGGCAATAATTTGTGCAAGTATCACTCACATATACACGCGCATATGAGAAGCTATAAACGTAGTTATAGGTGGTAACTAACTAGTAAATTCTAGAAATAGAAGCGCCTAGAAATATGTCAACGAGGAAATCAAACAGTATAAAAGCAGCAACAGTTGAGGCACGACAAGTCAGTTTGATTTAAGCAAGCTATCAGTTGCGAAGTATAAGTGTTATTTTCAAGTAGTCTAATAAAGACTATTTTTGCATTATTCAATATTGGAGTTATTTATTCAACAGTTTAGTGATTCGAACGTTAGCAGAAGATTTGGAATAAGCGGAATTTCAGTAAATTCGTTACAGTATGTATTGGGGTCCATCGCCCCCTTCTTTACCCCTGCGCTAGCGAATATATATCTAAAGGGTTAAAGTGCAACCATACTTTCTTGCTTTCAAAACCCTTTTGTTTACTTAGTTTTGTCTTTATTATATTTGTTTTTTCAATTTTTAGTTTGCTTTGTTGTTGCGACTAATGCAATATATGTACGTATGTACATATGTATGTATCTGACTCCATTGACCGACTTCGCTTGATTTGTTTGCTCGCTTCTGTGCCTTTCTTCTGTTGTGCAAATTACACAAACTGGTTTTCATTTGTAACGGGTGCAAACGAAAACGATATTCATGTCTATGTACATACAAACAATACTTTTAAGCTAAAGTCACAGCGACGCACTATGGCGCCTTTTGAGTTTTTTCTTTGCAAAAATCATAACTTTTGAGCTAATGAAGATATTTTAAAGATTTATACTGCACCTGAAAGCTAATTATTTAGACTTTGGACAGTTTTAAATACAGAGTGCCAGAGTAACAGGGTGCTTCACAATAATTCGTCAAAATCGAAAATTTGTAGAAAAAAAAAAAAAAAAAAAAATTGTTAAAAACTGAAAGACAAACTTTGAAATTTTTTTTATGAGGATGTATTTGAACATGAAATCAGATAAACTTATGATTTGTATGAAGGAACGTGGCTCTACCCACTTATGTTTAAAAGTTTTGTCTTAGTAGCAAGGTTATCAATCTCCACCAAACTTGATGGACGCATTACTTCTTTTAAGATGTTATACTCTTATAAAAGTGAAATGTGTACGCTAGGGGATAAGTATATAAACATTGTTTGAAAATGCATTGTATAAATTTACTTACATATTTCAGAAAAATTCAAAGACCAAATATTCTATTAACTAAGAAAAATTATTAAAAGTTGTTCAATATTATTGTATTTGAGCCAAAGATGAACAACTAATAAATTTTTGAGCACTGCCTACTTATGATAAACAGTTTTATCGTAATAACCGCTTTACCAATTTTGTTAATTTCTGTAAAAATTTATTACTCTTGTGATAGCCAAAGCCTAAGCTTTAAAATAAATATACATAAAGGGTGCTTCAAAACTCATCTTAAAATTTGATAAATTTTAAAAAGATGTAAAAACGAAAATTATATGATTATAATTACTAAATGAAATAACTGTATTATTTATAATAAATAATAAACTTGTATTTATTGATTTCTTTTTTTTCAATAAAATAACAAAACTAAGTACTAAATAATTTTTTTGCTGTGATAGGAAAAGGTGGATCATTTATTTAATCTTAACGTAGTCTTCGTCACTTGAAAATATATGTAAAGTATGATATTTTAATTAAGCAAACGAATGATACAAAGTTAATAAAAGGTAATATTATTAAAACAATTAACAATAAAAAATGACTGCTGGTACTTTAGTGATTGCTTTCTAGTATTACGGCTGTTGCTGATGTCTGCTGTTCGGATGTTAGTCGCAATCTGTCTGCACTTACTCTCTTTATGTGCCTTGATTGTGGTTAACAGATGCAGCGTAGATAATTGTGTAGGGATGCCACCATTTTACACTCGGCCAGCCTGATCATCATCTGACCCGGATGACCAGTCTTCTGCGGTCTCAACGAACCTCCATAATTTAACATTGTCTGCACTTGTCGATGTACGATTGGGCCCCTGAATGTCAGCTGATTTTTCTACGTCATAGCGGCTGTTACGTTTAACCTTCACGATTTTGTATGGCCCAATATATTTGTTTGCTAGCTTTTTACCAGCTCTGAACTGTGTGTACTTAATTGCAACAAGATCTCCGACTCGATACGCATAGCTTGCTTTGCGTTTTTTATCGTACTGTGCTTTGTATATTTCTTGTGCTTTCGATATCTGGGATCTAGCTTCTTTCATTATGATGCTACGTTCGTCGTTCAAAGATTGAATACTTTTTTCTCCCAACATCTTGATTAACTCCGCATTCAGCTCGTGCCTAATTTTTATGCCGAACAAAACCTCAAATGGTGTGTGTTTAGTTGAATCGTGGACATGCGCGTTGATCGCTTTTTGCACCTGGCCTGTGTGCTTAAACCACTTTTCGGGCTCCGCTGCTGACAACTTCGATAGTATTGATAATATTACCCGGTTTACGCGTTCTATCTGGCCGTTGCCTCTTGCTACACCAGTCGTAACTTCAATATGGTTAATATTGTTGTGTGTACAGAAGTCCTTAAACATGTTGGACGTGAACGCCGATCCTTTGTCGCTTACCAGTATTTCTGGACTTCCAAAGATATTTACCCAAGTCTGCATGTGTTTTACAACTTCTTTTGCATCAGTCGACTTTGTAGTAAACAACCAAACAAATTTCGAGAAACCATCCACTATGGCAAATATGTATTTATACCCCTTAACCGTCGCATCAAGTGGCCCAAGATGGTCAACATGAATAGTGTTTAGCGGCACTTGCCCTTTGTCTATGCAATGAAGGAAATCTTCTTGTTTACCTAATTTTCTATTATGCGTTATACACTGTATGCAATTAGCTATGTGCTGCTTAACTTTACTTTCTAAATGAGGGATAAAATACTCCTGCTCGATAACATGCATCGTTTTTTTACTCCCATGTGGCCATAGTTGTGTGCACTCGTAACGATTTCTTTCTCCATACATTTCGGCAAAACGAGTAGGTTTTGACCATTGTAAATTTTACCAAGTAGCGCAACTAACAGCTGATCGGTGAAAATTCGCACATTCACACGCACAGTTCTCGACTCAGTTTCAGAAAAAAATTTAGATTATTTATTTCAAATTTTAATGTGAGATAATCCTTACAAATTTATGTATACAGAATATATATGGCGTTTTTGTTGTTATTAAACAATAGTTTTATTTATATTAAATCTTTTATCATTTTTTTTTGTAACTTTGAAAAAACTCCGAACACCATCCTTCATTATATGACATTCGACTGCCTAGTCCACTGCCTTCAACTCTATTCGCAACATAACCTCTACTTAAGCTGCCAAACTATACAGTAAACAATGGTTTTGACCTTGCCGCTGTTTGTAGAGTAGCGAGCCTATCATCTTGTAGTCGCCAAACTGACGTTGTTTTAGCACCTCTTGAACTGCCTGTATATGTTCGTCGCTCTGCTGCGTGTTGTGTATTCGTGCCTGCAACTCGGATGTGATGACCATAATAGGAAAACGGCTTAACGAATACACATGTTTCATCCGACTTCCCGGTCTATGCTCGACGGTGAAAGAAAAGTCTTGCATGTACATTATCCACTGCGCTATTAAGCTTTTTATCAAATTCTTCGATTAGAGCTTTTGTACGTTTCTTTTTGTCGATTACGTTCACCTCATTCTTTTTCGTTCCTTGGTTACAATTTTTCGCCATATGACCGCTGCCATTGCACTTAAAACATTTTGCCTCTGCCCTGCAATCTGCTCTTTTATGACTCGATGATCCACAGTTGAAGCAGTGCTGCTTACGCTCGTTTTGTTTTTGTTCATCTTCGCACCTTTATGTACATTTTGCCTGGTTTCGCCGTGTTGTTTGCCAATCGCCAATTCCATCAAGTCGTGTTTGTCGCGTAGCTCTTTAAATGTTGTTACTGCGTATAGTTGCATTGCTAACTCTGCTCTCAACGCCAAACCATCTACAATATAGCGAATGGTCGATTGCTCGTCTACTGCACTTAACACAGCCAACTTTCGCATTTGTAAAATGTACTCGTGAAAACTCTCACTATCGCGTTTTTTCCTGCTACTTAGTAGTCTGTGCACCTCTGCGCTATTAAGCTTTTTATCAAATTCTTCGATTAGAGCTTTTTGCAAGCTTTCGTAGTTCAAAACAGATACTGATTCCAAAAACAATTTCGCTGTTCCAGTCAACTTGCTTCTTGCATTGACATATTTCTGTTTATCGCTTAGCTCATACGCTTCGGCATTTTGGTTAAAGTTTTCCAGCCATTGTCGTATTGGAATTGAAGCGCCGTTGTATTCTGGAATAACTTTACCGAAATTTTCCACTGATATGTTCTTGGTTTCGTTTTCTTTCTCTAATTTTGCGGAAAAAAGCCGTATTAAGTCGCCTAAGTTCTCCATCGTTGTTTCGTTACCTGGAGATGATTCCTGCTGCGCTTCTAGCGGATATTCCTCTTTATATTCGATAGTGTCGTTTTCTTGTTGCCCTTTTGTTTTACTTCTCGTCTGTATGCTCATTTACATTAATGTTCCGTTCTATAGCTTACCGCATGTGAATTTTCATGGGTCGCCTTCGGTTGAGCCCCCAAATGTAAAGTATGATATTTTAATTAAGCAAACGAATGATACAAAGTTAATATAAAGTAAAAGTATTAAAACAATTAACAATAAAAAATGACTGCTGGTACTTTAGTGATTTCTTTCTATTATTACGGCTGTTGCTGATGTCTGCTGTTCGGCTGTTAGTCGCAATCTGTATCCACTTACTCTCTTTATGTGCCTTGATTGTGGTTAACAGATGCAGCGTAGATAATTGTGTAGGGATGCCACCATTTTACATATATCTAACAAGGAAACCATTTCTGAGCTATAGATGTCTGTAAGATCTTTTTGTGATCTTACATGCCTCGTGGTTGATATGACTGGATCAGAAGAGATGGCCAACAAGTTGAAAAGGTCCTCGTTTTGCCTAACTAGTGAAATTTTGCAAGCGTTAGTACTTCTATATCTTTTGTAGTCCTTGTTTTTAGATTCTTGAGCTTCTTCAGACAATTCTCCTAATGGTAAGCACTGGTATTCTATTGAATCTTTTCCATGGGCCAAAATTTTATGTACCGTTGGTGTGAGCCTTTTCTCAGGATACTTTTGAAGCAGCAGCTCTGCAGTTTTCGATGCATATTCTCCAAATTTAGGTCCATTAACTTGTTCATGGCAATTTAAAATATTTAAAATTACTCCCAATCGTTTGACAATATCTCCACCGACTCCAGTAATGCGAGCAGTCATTTCATCGTGTTTAAAAAATCTTTTCGAGGAGTTTCCATCATTTGTGTTCCCGTATCCATACTTTGGGCAGTCAACTCTCAGGCCTAGCTCTTTATAGAATGCATCTTGAATTATTTTTTTTCCTAATGTTTTGTTTTTCCTTAGATGTTGCATTGTCGTCGAAAACTTCACCTTGTTGCGGTAGTGTATAAGCCAGTTTTAAAACGAATTCCATGCACCATATCCTCGCGTGCAAAGGAGATATTCCATACTCATAATTTAGTTCGTTAATAATTGAATAATCAATATTTTCAAAGTCATTTTGACTCTTCTTACAGATTGGACATTTCAATGTAGATGGCGTGTTTGTTAGTAAGTTTAAAACGTTTCCATCGACCATTGTTAGAAGAAAATCATGCTTTATGGTAATAACACTTCCGTCTTCGATTTCAATTAATGCTGGTTCTAATTTTGCGATTTGATTTTTTATATCACTCACTGTAGCTTTTATGAGTTCCGAAGACTCCTTCTAATATTTAAATAATATCGGCCGGCACAATTTAACTGATGATGGCCGTGGATTTTTCCAATATTTTGAAGCTTCATCTTTTAGACCTGGTGTTTTCTTCATCCTTTTTATATTTAATAGCCAATGCTTCTGAAAGATGAGTCGTGGTGATAGTTCTAGTATAATCTTACAGCTTCCTTTTCCTTGTGTAGGTCGAACATTATTCTATGGGTTTTGTTGGTCTTCCTCTAGTTCGATTGGTTAATGTGCTAGGCATTTCTTCCTCCAAAAAACTTTTACCAGCTAACCAGCTTTCATGCTTACTTATAAACCTTGAAGTAGAACGACCGACTACTTGCCATTTTCTTTGTGTTGGAATGTAGAGGAAGCCAATTTTATCTTTCAAGTCTTTGTCTTCGTTGTTGCATGCTTCATTTGGTAATTCTGTCATAATAGCCTCAACGAACTCCGCTTTTGTCTTTGAAGCTTTGAACACCTAAAATAGTTTGGAGTTTTCTAGAGACATATTAAAATTTGCCATCGAGTATATCTTACTAAAAAAATATGTGAGCTATATTTATGTTTATTTAAATAAACAGAATACTTTAATCTATAGACTCCAAAAAACGACTGATTTTGGGCGTTATATTAAACATTGCTTTATATAATCAAATTATGGAAATGAGTTCCAGGCATATTATGCAGCTTGTAACCGAAAAATTTGGTTTTATTAACAAATCCCAACAACAAAAGTGACCGTACTAAATTCGCCTCCTTCTTACCTATGTATACCTGCTCAGGTGTGTATTTATACCCAAGGTTGCTTCACTTTATTTGATGTAAAAAGCTAAATGCAGGTAGACCTTATGAATTCAAGTAACTGAATATTTAGCAAATATCTATTGTAAATTTCACGGAGACCTTTTTTGTTATTTCCATCAAAGTTCGAAAAAGGTCCTAAAAATAGGCTTTTCGAAAACAGGTAGATCTGCCAACTTTTATAAAAAAAAAAAAAAACAAATTTTATGTTTTGCTTCAACCTAGAATTAAATATCCTTTCGTTATAATAAAAGAAAACAGTAGGAGGCCGTTTTATTTAGAAACAAAACAATTTTTAATACAACGAAAAAGAACAAAAACCACAAATTTTTCTAAGTGTTAAAAATTAATCTACTTTGAGCGTCTCTACTTCGTAATCCCTGGAAAATTTTCTATTAAATACATGTATTGGGTTTATCGAACGCTTACATGAAATTTTTGATTTTTGCCAGGCTTTTCGGGCAGAGGTGCCATAGTGCGGCGGTGGTATCGTTGACTAGATCACATCTATGGGCTAGAGCAATCGGAGCCAATACGGAGCGGTTTCGTCGTCGTTGCTGCTAGCAGACTAATCGTAGTGATTGTTTGTGTTTTTTTTTTCACATATTGTTTCCTATTTTGTTGGTTGAGTGTTCAGTTGCGTTTGTTATTCTTAGCTTATTACCTTGACAAACCCACTGAACTATTGATACAAATACTACGAACTGGTTGGTCTTTATCTAACGCCTCACCTTGCACAATCTCTATATCTCCTCATCTCACTTTTAGGCCACACTTTTCAGAATTAATTCTTTTTTTTTTTACTACGTAGTGTATTGCTTTGTAATAATTTTTTGTTTTCTCAATGCTGTGCTGATTTGTGCAAGCTATCATTTATGACGCTTTGTGGGTTCTCTAATCTTACTTTTTAATGTGTAAACGCAGTGTTATGCGTTACAAAAACGAGCTTTAGTTCTGTTCTATGAACCAAATATACTTTTTCGGAAAGGGGAGACAAAATAAAAATACATATGTATCGGCGATTTTCATGTACACGTCAGATTTTTTTTTATGTAAATGTAAATTTTTTTTAAATGGTTATCGGTTTTTTTGTAACGGTTTCAGCTCATTAAAAAATCGATTTTTTTTATTAAAATTGTTACAATAAAAATGTCAATGCTTTTAAAGAAACGTTTTCGCACAACAGAACTTTTAAAACAATTGTCAAAGTAGCGCAACTGTCAGCTGATCGGAACAAACACACAAAGGGCACAGAGTGTGTTGAATCAAACAATAAATTAAACGAATTTAAATGATGCAATATTAATTGTGCAATGTGTTTGCTGGGTTGAGCACATATTGTCAAAAAATTAAAACCCATTTGTTGTTGTTTTTCCCGACGTGTTTCGACGTTCTTTTTTCTCACGTCATCTTCTGGGGATTTCTTTAATGATAAATACATATGTAAAAATAATATACATATTGTAACGAATTTACTGCAAATCCTCGTATTTGCAATCTTCTGCTAAGTTCGAATCACTAAACTGTTGAATAAATAACTCCAATATTGAATAATGGAAAAATGGCCTTTATTAAAGTACTTCACAATAACACTTATACTTTGCAACTAGCTTGCTTAAAAACCAAACTGACTGATAGCTTAAATGAAACTGATCTATTGCCCGACAGACAACGTGCTTAACTGAAAACTGCTTCTAGCGCCTCTACCGCTGGTGCTTTTATACTTTGTGATTTCCTCGTGGCATCTTCTAGGCGCTTCCAGAATTTACTTAGTTACCGCCATATAATTATAACTACAGATGCATGTATATAGCTTCTCATATGCGTGTATTTGTGAGCGACACTTCCCCAATTACAAATGCATACTTTTGGGGGCATCTCAGATAAGATATCTGCATGTGTTTGTGCATCTCTTCTCTGCTGCGGTACGTACATATGTGTAGACATAATGATTTATTCGTTGACGTACATACAAGTGTAGCAGCTTGCTTCATTGTTGTTGTGGCTTTATTTACTTAGTATCAGATTAGTGATGGGAGTGTCACTTAGCGTCACTAATATTCGTCACAATATTAACATTTGATACTTTTTTCTAACAATAAACATGAAACTAACACTTCACACAAATTTTTTCTTTTACTTACATTAATTATATTACAATTAAATTAGAAATTGCACTTTATTTTAAACAAACATAAAGAGTTGGCACTTGCATTTTTTGTTTACTTCGATTTGCATCTCTGAATAACAGCTGAGTAGACGCTGCTGATGTTGTCAAAGTCTTCTTTAAAATTTAGTGTGTTGAGTATTTGTTGTTGTATTCGTATGCTTTCTACAGATATTCTCGTTTTTTCTCTTTTTTCTCATTTTTCAATATCTAATATTTCGACATTTGAGAAGTCCGCCATATGGTTGTTCTTTGTTAAGTGATGAGCTAAACCGGTGTTCGTTTTTTTGTAGTAAGACCCGGCATGTATGTTGCACCGATGTACTTTTTATTAGTGTTGTCCGGCGGTAAATTGTCGCGGTTTTGACTAATTCTGTTTATTGTGTTATTAATTAGTCTATTAATAAAGGTGCTTGGATAGCTATTTTTGAATAATATATTCTTTATTTTCTTCATGTTTTCTTCAAAGTACTCTTCATCACTGAGTAGCGCTACTTTTCTTATCATACTTGTTGCCGTGTTAATTTTTTGCTTCCAAGGGTGGTTTGAATGATAGTTAATTAATCGGCCCGATGCGATGGATTTAGTGTACCAATTCATTAATAACTGTTTGTTTTTTCTAATTATTTCTACATCTAGGAAGGCTATTTTATTTTCCTTTTCTTTTTCCATAGTGAATTTTATGCTTGTATGTTGCGCATTTAATATTTTTAAGATGTCTTCCGCGGGCTTGGTTTTTATGATTGCGAATCATCATCTACATACTTGTTAATGTATTTGATGTATATGTCCTTTTCTTTTAATTCGGCTATGCTGTCGTCTAGTATCTTGTCCGATACTATATCCGCTATAGTCCCATTGGCATCCCGTATGTTTTGTGCAATTCTATGTTTCATCTGTCATACCAGTTGTAAGTGTTGTAAAAGTTATTAACAGTTTATTGTTAGCAAGTTACTATTGATAAACTACAAATATGTGGAGTAGGATGGGTCGAAAAACAATTTTTTTTAGTAGTTGTAAAATTTGGAGTCTCTTCAAAGTTATGTCGAAAAATGTGAAAAAAAAATAAAAAAAAAAAAAAATCAGTAAAATCTGAGAATTGATAAAAATCTATTTTTTTTAAATTTGACGTGATACAGACATTTCCACGAATCTGCCTGCAAAAATTAGCTCGATTGGATCACGGAAAAAGGGTTAAAAATCGATCCAAAGTCTTTCACACAGGCGGACAGACGGACACTACGAGCTTTTTACTTTATAAATAAAAAAATTCTGACGTATACATGAAAATCTCCGATACACGTGTATTTTTATTTTTTTCTCCCCTCTCCGAAAAAGTATATTTGGTTCATAGGATAGAATGTGTGTAACGCGGTGTTAATACATTTTCTTTGTAAATTAGGGGATTATTAAACGTACTCGGACGCGTTTACCCATAGTAGTGGAAATCAACTGCATTTGCTATGAGATTTTGCTAAGTATCTTAGCTGATTATCTGTGCATTTATGAACGTATTTTTATTTATTACTGCATTTTTATTTGTTATTTTTTAATACATTTTTTTTACTATTGATATTAGAGAAAAATTGCAAAGTTTACAAACGGCGATGGTTACTAAGACATGTTTCTGAATTTCACTTCTTCATCAGCTAGCTTCTCGGGAGCTGAGTATTGAACTTGATTCTCCAACATTCACACTTTTATTGCTAGTGTAAAGGCAGATGCCTTTAACCACTCAGCCATATGAATGCCCCGCTGCTCGCATTTATCCAAGTTGAAATATAAACTGTTCACGCAATATAGAAAAAGTTAAAAAATAGCCTTTTTTGAGATATTAATTTTTGCAAAAAAGTCATAAATTTTTACTAATTACAAAAAAAAAATTGTTTAACTATATGCTATTGTTTATAAAATTATATAAAAGTAAATGTAATAACGATCATTTCGTTTTTTTTTTTGTTTTTGGGATTTACTCAATCACCCTTATCGCGAGTTTTATTTTCACCCGAAAATATTCACAGTTTTTGTTCACCCTATCGCAGAGGGTGGCGAAAAAATTTTTCATGTTCGAAAAAGATTTCACCTTATCGGCAACTCTTTGTTCGGGCGAAATGAACAGCGGGGAAACCCAAATTTGTTCAGTTATATTTTACAGGCGAACGAGAAGAAAACAAAATGTAAGTGATTTTTTGTTTTGAAATTTGATACTCTTATATGCACTTTTATTATTAGAAATAAATCAATAAATAATGCACAATCGGAAGCTGAGTGGAAAAATGTGAAATTCCTGTATTGCTGTAAATTCTATTTTTTATGACAACGTATCAGTCGGCCAAGTTATCCATTGTGGACAAAGCAACGGTTCCAAAATGTTGAGCACCTCGCTGAAACAAGATCGGCTAAGACCCACTTCATGGTCCTTTCCGACGCCTTTTCCCTATGGGAAAAAACGAAGACATGTACTCAATTTTACAATTGGTGGAACTCCAAATTTGTGCTTCAATGGTGGCAAGGATTTGGTAAGAATAACTATCAAATATTAGAATGCCGACTTGTTTAGCCTGTAATATTGGCGAAAGCTAATTGAATAAAATTAACTTGTTATTCAAAAGTGCTGAAAATAGTAATTTTTAGCTTATAGTGAATCATTTAGCTCCAAAGGGTTAGAACAGTCCCTTAATTGCCTCCGAATCGCTTTCACATTTATATTTTCCTCGGCCTCAATCAATACCAACCTAAGTGCAATACTAAACATTATTTTATTAATTTTTTATTTATATTTTTGTTGTATTTTAAGGAAATATATGCTTGGTTACAAAATTTACACAATTGTAAGTAAATTATTTGTTCACTGCCAATTCGCAATAGAGCATCAGCTGTTTCGAAGTGAACTTTTGTTCGCCCGAAATTGCCGATAGGCGGAAAAAGTTCACCCGAACAAAAGAAGTGAAGGCGAACAATTTTCCGCGTGAACTTCGCGATAAGGGTGAATATGTGTTCAGGGTGATTGGCGTCGACTAAACCGATAATGCCAGATCAAAATGTACATGAAACGATTTTGGTTTTTAAATGGCACCACGCCAGTTTTTAAATCTCATTTCGAGAATTTTCTATTATCTAATTATGTGTTGTGATGCGGATTATTACCTTCTCTTGTAGATTTACCTTTTGCGGCTAATACCTGTAGCGGGTTGTCAGTAGGCAAGAAATGCTTCTGCTGCTCTGATGCGGTTTCCAAATCGAAATCAACACTCGAGAATACTTTAATTCTTAACAACAAATAACTTTATTAATTCAAATTAATGTACTCAAAAATATTGGCAAGTATTAGCAAAAGCAATTATTCGATAGCGAGAGGTATATATAAGAAAAATGGACTGTATGCCAGAATGTAAGAAAGAATTGTGAACAAAAGGAATACGAGATAATGCAAATGTCAATAAATACAGGATTGGCATGATTGTGCATTAACCCTTGTAGTAATAAATAAATACATATGTCTCATGGTTGAAAATTCGAACTCAACATAACGCCGCCCTTGAACTATCTAGTTACGTATGATACGTTCAACTTTAAATTACATTTGATTTTACATTTCTTATGTTTACAAAATAGAAAAATAAACTTAACAGAATTTAATCATTATATAAAAAAAAAGGTTTAACAGAATTAGATTATTATGTTCAGATTCGACTGTTAACAAAACAATGTTTAAAATATAAAAAATGTGAGCAATTTTAACATGGTTAAAAAATGTGTCTTCATGATTCTTCGTTCTCGCAAAATAAGTCACCTTTCGTAGGTAGAAGGCATATTTTCGTAATCGGCCGTTTGAATTCGCCATTAGGAGTCTTTACCGTGACGACCCTTGTGCGACCGTCAGCTCCCGGATGACATCCAACTACCCTCGCTAGTGTCCACTTTGTGGGAGGGGTAGCTTCGTCGAATACAGCCACAACATCTCCATCTTCAAGGTTACGCGTCGGTCTAAACCACTTGGTGCGGCGTTGTAAACTCACGAGATACTCGTCTCTCCAACGACGCCAGAAATGCTGTCTTATGGATGATATCAACTGCCACCTTTGCCGGAGATTTCCCCGGAACCCTTGACCCTCAGGTTCCGGGATAGACTTAAGCGGTTCGCCGATAATAAAGTGCCCCGGTGTTAGAGCTTCGAGGTCGAGTGCATTCGTAGAAACCTCGCACAATGGACGGGCGTTTATGCAAGCTTCCACTTCCGTTAATAGCGTGCTGAATTCCTCGTAAGACAAGAGGGTTTCACCTAAAACGCGTTTCAGATGGTACTTGATCCGTTTTATACCGGTTTCCCAGTATCCGCCCATGTGAGGCGCGGTCGGTGGATTGAAGCGCCATTCTATGTGCGAATCAGCGAAGAAATTCTACAGCGTATCGTCTTCCATACATTTTTCGTACATGACACGAAGCTCCTTCTCGGCTCCGACGAAATTCGTGCCATTATCGGCAAACATGGTCTTGCAGTATCCTCTACGATTAATAAAACGCTTGAACGCGTTGAGGAATGCAGGGGTCGACAGATCTCCTACGAACTCCAGATGCATCGCACCCGTGCACATACAAATAAAAGTACAAACATATCCCTTAATGGATTTCGCTCCTCTTCCATGGGTAAACTTATACGAATAGGGACCGGCGAAGTCGACCGCAGTGCGTGTGAAGCAGCGAGAGTAAGTCGTACGAAACGCTAGAAGGTCACCCATGGACTGTTTGGAGGCGTTGCGATTGATGCAAGTGCACTTAACACACTTATGATAAATGCTACGGATTAAACTGCGGACGCCAATTATCCAGTAGCGACGTTGCAATACGACCTGCATTATGCGCGGCCCAGCATGTAATGTAAAACGGTGAATATCAGAAATTATTAATCGAGATAGCGGGGAATTTTTAGCTAAAATTATTGGATGCCTGACATCATTCGTGACCTCTGCGGATTTTAGTCGTCCACCTACCCGAAGGATACCGTTCCGGTCGAGAAAGGGCTGCAAGCGCAACAAGCTACTGCGTACCGGGATCGGCCGATTTGCGGTGCAACAGGAGATCTCGTTAGCAAAGTAAAGGGTTTGGGAATACTTTATTAAGCGACGTTCAGCTTCCATTAACTCCAGACCGCTTAAAGACCCAGCTCGTTTTTCATCGAGGCGTTTGACAGCAGCACGAGAGTTTGATATAAACCTTAATATGTAAGCGATGACAGACGCAACTTGGAAAACGACGAATATTTCCTAATGACTGGCCAGTGGTCATCCGAGTTGATCACGTGTGCTACGACCTTGTTGCGGACGCCTTGATCGGTTGTGTGCGGCTTCAAGGAACCTTCCTTCCAGAACTGGTTTGTACCCTTCAAAAAATCAGGACCGTTCCACCACAGCTGCTGTCCAAGCAAATCAGAAGGCGATATACCCTTTGAAGCACAATCAGCAGGATTCAATGGTGTACGCACATGATTCCAACACTCGGGAGGCAAGATTTCTTGAACGTCGGCAACTCGGTTTGCTATGAAGGTCATCCATCTGCTAGGGTGTGCTTGCAGCCAAGCTAGCGTGATCGTCGAATCCGTCCAAGCGTACAGCGGGTAACGGAGATTACACCAACTGTTCAATACGCTACGAACTAACTTTGAAGCTAAATGCGCCGCACAAAGTTCTAGACGCGGCAATGTGGTCGTTTAGAGCGGTGCCACCTTAGTTTTCGACGAAATGACAGAAACTGTGACCGTGCCGTCGTATTGCAAGGTGCGAGCGTAGATAACAGCAGCATAAGCGCGTTCCGCGTCAGCAAAAACATGTAGCTCGGTGAGTGTCCCGGTTGTTCCAGATCCAAGCCAGCGATTCACCCTCAATTCTCTCAGTTTCTGCAGCTGAAACCGGTGATCGAGCCACGCCCTGGCGATTGAGTATGGGATCAGGTCATCCCATCCAACTGCAGAGCGCCAAACGTCTTGGAGCCACATCTTCGATTTGATTGTTACCGGAGCGAGTAAGCCCAAAGGGTCGAACAATATGTGGCATCGGCCAAGAACGATCTTTTAGTTAAACGTGTAGGTTCCTCCTTCAGGTTGACTGCAAAGGTGAAATGATCTTGCTCGGTATCCCACATTAAACCAAGCGCATGTACGTCCTTACCATCCACCACGTAGTGTGATATACTTCCTGATGACTCGGAGATACTTTCGTTCAGCTCTTTGCAATTCGTTGCCCACTTTCGCAGTTCGAAACCACCTTCCTTCAAAATCTCCGACACGTTCCGTTGTAATGATTGCAAATGAGTTTTACAGGATGCACCAGTGAGCAAATCGTCCATATAAAAATCATTAAGAATCGCTGAAACGGATCTTTCGCAGCTGTTCGACGAATCTTTTGCGGTTTGTTTTAGGGCTTTTACAGCTAAATGAGACGCGGCCGCCACACTATAGGTTACTCGAGCATGCGGTAGTCTTGAATAGGCAAAGATGGGTCACAACGCCAAACGATGCGTTGCAAATCCACGTGCTTCGACGATACGCATACCTGACGATACATCTTAGCAACATCCGCTGTTACAGCATAGCGATGAGTTCGAAAGCGTAATAGTATGGAATACAGATCCTGTTGCAGTTGCGGTCCAACAAACAGCCCGTCGTTTAGCGAATTTCCGGACGAAGTTTTGGCGGGAGCGTTGAAAACGACTCTTAGCTTCGTCGTGATGCTGGACTCCTTCAACACTGCATGATGCGGCATGTAATAGACAGCATTATTCGTTGCTCCCGTTACGGCTTCCATATGTCCCATTTCCATAAGCTCTTGCATGAACTCGTTGTAATGTGCCTGCAACTTGGTGTCACGAGTCATCCTCCGTTCCATATGCAGCAGACTGCGAAGTCGCGAGAGTCACCCAATGGCACGTCAACTTTCAGCGGTAACTCCACTAGAAAGCGACCATCAGGCAACCGGCAGTACGTAGATACGAAGTGATCTTCACAGAAGCGCTCTTCGAACGTCAAATGCTGTTTACGTGGAGACTCTTCAAGTTCCCACAGCCTAGTCAGAGCTCGATCGATTTGCACATCACAGTGCAGCGTTTGTACTTGTTGGGTTGACGACGGCGAAGTATCAACATTTCCGCACAAAGTCCAACCGAATACTGTTTTTTGCGCTATCGGTGTGCCGGGTGGACCTTTGCGAAGTTCGGTACAGATGAGACGGCCCATGACATCCATTCCAACCAAAATGTCGATGCGTCCGGGTTTCATGAAGTCCGGGTCTGCCAGAAGCAACCCCATAATATGTGGCCATTCAGGGATGTCCAGCTTTTGCGATGGCAAGTCGCCTGTAATTTTTTGTAAAATCAAGGCATCTATTGAGTAGCAGTCATCCGAAAAACTCGATGAGAGTAAAAGTGATGTCTCACCCTTACAGCGACCTCCTTGGGATGAACCGATCCCAGTGACCACTACGGAAGCCGATGTTCGGGGTAGTCCTAAACGCTGCACACACGCCTCGGTTACGAACGTCGCATGTGCACCCGAATCAAATAACAGACGAGCTGTCTGCCATCTATTGGAACTATCGCGAACCTTCACGGCAGCGGTTGAAAGCAAAACGGCATGTTGCCTTATGGCTAGCGGGTTAGCCTTAGAGCTCAGGCATGACGAAACAGATGTGGAAGCGGAAGTTAATGGTGGTTTAACGATAGTGGATGTGGTACTAGTCGAGAAAGTTGTAAGGGGGATAGCAGATGGAGCAGTCGTTGCATTGCAGTCAGCCTCAGCGATGAAATGAGCTGTTGTAGTGCTATCGGTTGATACTCCCATACCATGAAGCAGTGTGTGATGCCGTTGGTGGCATATACGGCATGCGGAGGTACTGTTACAGCGGTCTTTGAAATGTCCAGGACTCAAACAGTTAAGACAGGCTTTGGGTTCTTTAAGGAATTTCGATTTGGCGGTGGCATCTAGATTGCGGAACTTCTCACAAGCATAAATCCTGTGACTTGCATTGCAGTATAGACATCGCGTATTGGCTCGTTCCGAGATCGCGTGCAAAACTTTTGTTGACTTTCCAGCTGATTTTGACGGGGTTACCTTCCCTACTGTGGTCTGGGTATCAGGCGTAGTTAGCATCGCTAACGAGCGGCATCGTATTTCTAAAGAGGTAGTCAACTGATCAAGGGTTGGTGGCTCATCGCTTACCAGCGACAACTCCCACTGCTTCCGGGTCTCGAACGCTAGTTTGTTAACGATCTCGTGGACTAGCCAATCGTCCCAAAACTCGACCGGCCTACCTAACGCTTTGAGCTCTCGAATGTGCTGATGAAATGCATTAAGAACGCTTTTGATGGCATCAGCAGTCATTAGTGACCTTTTTAATGTCACCTAAGGCCCTAATATGCGCTTCAACGATGTCGCGCATAACCTTGTAACGCGCCTTGAGCAGGTTCCACGCCTCAGTATAGTTTGCGTCGCTTATCTTAAAGCCACTTATTATGCTAAGGGCGTCTCCTTTTAAACAACTACGCAGATAGTACAACTTTTGCCCGCCCGACAAGGTAGTATTGTTTTCGACTAGCGAACAAAAAGCATCATAAAACGCGATCCATTCAGTTGAATCGCCGGCGAATGTTGGAAGATCCATTTTGGGCAGTCGAATGGATGCAAACACAGTTGCTGACGACGAAATTGGTTGCGACACAATATTAATAATAAATAAATACATATGTCTCATGGTTGAAAATTCGAACTCAACATGTTGTATCAACGTGTTAGCCACGTTTTTTCACTATTCCGTTATGTATATAAAAAAAGTTTGGCACCACACCAGTTCTTAAATCTCAATGTTCCAGCTCCGTTATTCACAGTAGCTTCGTTATTCAATAATACTACGCTACGGACTCAATCAGTCTATGTGAGGCCCTCATGGACCGGCCAGTTCAACCTGGCACAACGCCAGGCACAAAATCAAAAGCAATTTGGTTTTTAAATGGCACTACGCCACAAAGTCCGCAATAATTTGTTTTTAATCAGTAATATATATTTAAAAAAAATGTGTCACTTCAAGTTGGGAGGACAGAAGCTATCCTTGAGACAGGACCTAGGATGCTCTGTCCATCCCATCATCACACGTTCACGATTCAAGTTGTACTCTAACGAACATTTCATAGAAAAAATCATGAGAATCGGTTAATTTTTGACAAAGTTATTGACAGTTGAGAAAATAGGTGAATAAAAAATCGATTGCATTTTATCGAATTCAATTGCCGATAAATACGAAAAAATTTTTTTATGAGGCAAAACAAACACACGTGTTTCATTATTTTGACCAAAGAACAACATATTAAAATTCCATCGAAATCAAAAATCATGTCCTGCCAGGACCGGTTGTCTTGAAATGGAATCAGCCTGTATTAACGTATACATGCTTCGTTGCTGAGTAAAGGTAGTAAATATTTCATTGTTTGATATAAGTTTACAATGTTTACGAGGCGTTAAGGTGTATTATACGAATTACCTTTCTATTCTATAAATGTTTACCTCCGACTTCTCTTAATCTGGCAAGAATTATGTACATATGGTAACGGACTTTATTTTTGCAAACAATTATATAGCAACCCAAGTTGTATGTGTATGTATCATATCAAGTATTTTTGCCTCTATAGGAGCTGGAGTGGGTGGATTCGAAACACGTCCTTTTCAACCTCCCAAAACATTGGACGATCAATTTCGAGACGACAGTTGTTATGCTGATCGGAATTTATTTGCTTCCCGACAGCATATATGTATATAAAAACTATGTTACGTAATTCCTGGAGCAGGACTTCTGGTCTGGAAGGTCTTGTTGTTGTTGTTGTATTAACAGTGCTTCGCCCCATTCAATGGGCACGACCACTCGTAAATTGTCATCAAAATCTTCTAACGGGAGTCTAAGGAAACTGTCTGTTTCAACAGCGGCGGACCATAGAGAGATGGGTTAAGAGGCGTAGGTTCCACATTACAATTGAAAAGATGGTTGGTGTCATGTGGGGACACATCACATGCAGGACATACATTACGTATATCGGGGTTGATTCTGGACAAGTAAGAGTTTAACCTGTTACAGTATCCAGAACGAAGTTGGGCCAGGTTGACTCATGTTCCCCTTGGTAGTGTGCTTTCTTCTTCTGCAAGGGTGGGATTTTGCATATTAATAACGGGGTTCACCGTGCGCGTCCTGACAAAGGCGTTTACCGATTCTGTGTAGATTTGGCTAAGGGCCTGCTTATGCTTGCCTGGATCAAACGGCTGTGTTGGCAGGTGCTGGATATCGTCTTAGTGCTTTAGGAGATGTTCCCTTAATCCCCATGGAGGCGGTGCTAAATCAAGCAGTTGTTTGCTAGGATGGTTTGTGACAATTAAGAAAGAATTGCTTGTCCATCATTTCGTTGTGTTCTTTAATATTGAGCTCTTTTTTCCTCATGTACTGCCGGAAAGCGACTTTGTACTTTAGAAACAATCTCGGTGGCATGAGCCCTGAAGGTTAGAGTATTATCGAACGTTACCCCCAAGATCTTTTGGTGACTGACAGTCGGTAGTGTGACACCATCGACGCGTACGTCCAATATTTGGGACATATGTTGCTTCCACGTCGTAAACAGGGTGGCCATGAATTTTGTCGGTGATAATGCCAAGTTGCGCGAGGTGAAATAACCCCCAAGGCCTTGGATAGTACTATCGATGTTGATGGTCCTTTGCGAGAGGCATATCCGATACGTTCCGGTAAAGAGCACCATAAAGGTACCAGCCCGACCATTTCGGGAACGATTTGGTATGACCACATGAAACCTTATAGGCCATAACACCCTCCCACCTCATCAGGAGTTCTGGGTCGCCAGAGCTTCCACAGGTAGGTGAGGTTGACAATTGGGTTGGAGAAGCTATATATTGCGCTGGCAACCCCTTGAGAGGGTTGCGCTACAGAACCCCTTGAATCAATTTAGTATTTTATTCGCCACTTACGACAGGCATACCTACCGTGGGTATATTCTAAGCCCCCTAACCCCCAGCGGGTTATTGCGAAGAAACATTGCAAACACGTTCTTTCCAACCTCCCAATAAGTTGACTCCAATGCTTGTCCTTTGGAATTGCCAATTTCTGTGCTGTTCCAAATTTCCTTCGTTCCGACCGCTTAAAGATTAGTATTTATATAATTTTGGGCTTAGAAAGCCGTAATAATAAATAAATAAATAAATTACTAACAACTCCTCAAGTACTTAAATCGGTAAATTATATTATAGAAAAGATGCGAAACTATATTATAGTTCCTGCCCTCTTCGTTTCGTTTTCCTCCCTCCCTTTCTGCTCCGCTTCATTCCCTTTCCCTTTACTTCACCCCCTTACTTTTCCACTCATTCTTCCTCTTCCGTTTCATCCCGTATCCTGTTACCATTCATCATCTTCTGAAACACCAGATTTTTGACTCTTAGGCTTTCGATAAAGAAATAATGAGATAATTAAGTATTTGTATTTTGTATGATCGTAAATACCGATAAGACCAAGTACATGATTCTGAGTAGAACCCCCGTTAGTAATAGTTATGAACTAACAAGTAAGGAAGGCTAAGTTCGGGTGTAATCGAACACTACATATTCAGCTGAGAGCTGACAAAATATGGAAAAATCACCATTTAGCAAAATGAACCTAGGATAACCCTGGAATATGTTTGTATGACATGGGTTTCAAATGGAAGGTATTAAAGAGTATTTTAAAAGGGAGTGGGTCATAGTTCTATAGCTGGACGCCTTTTCGAGATATTGCCATAAAGGCGGACCAGGGGTGACCCTAGAATGCGTTTGTACGATATGGGTTTCAAATGAAAGGTGCTAATGATTATTTAAAAGGGAGTGAGTCTTAGTTCTATATGTGGACGCCTTCTCGATATATCGCCATAAAGGTGGACCAGGGGTGACGATATGGGTATCAAATTAAAGGTATTAATGAGGGCTTTAAAAGGGAGTGACCTTAGTTGTATATGTGAAGGCGTTTTTGAGATATCGACCAAAATGTGGACCAGGGTGAACCAGAACATCATCTGTCGGGTACCGCTAATTTATTTATATATGTAATACCACGAACAGTATTCCTGCCAAGATTCCAAGGGATTTTGATTTCGCCCTGCAGAACTTTTTAATTTTCTTCTACTTAATATGGTAGGTGTCACACCCATTTTACAAAGTTTTTTCTAAAGTTATATTTTGCGTCAATAAACCAATCCAATAACCATGTTTCATCCCTTTTTTCGTATTTGGTATAGAATTATGCAATTTTTTCATTTTTCGTAATTTCCGATATCGAAAAAGTGGGCGTGGTCATAGTCGGATTTCGGCCATTTTTTATACCAAGGTAAAGTGAGTTCAGATAAGTACGTGAACTAAGTTTAGTAAAGATATATCGATTTTTGCTCAAGTTAAGGCCGGGCGGAAGGACAGACGGTCGACTGTGTATAAAAACTGGGCGTGGCTTCAACCGATTTCGCCAATTTTCACAGAAAACAGTTATCGTCATAGAATCTATGCCGCTACCAAATTTCAAAAGGATTGGTAAATTTTTGTTCGACTTATGGCATTAAAAGTATTCTAGACAAATTAAATGAAAAAGGGCGAAGCCACGCCCATTTTGAAATTTTCTTTTATTTTTGTATTTTTTTGCACCATATTATTACTGGAGTTGAATGTTGGCATAATTTACTTATATGCTGTAAAGATATTAACTTTTCTTTTAAAATTTGAATTAAAAAAAAAAAAATTTAAAAAGTGGGCGTGGTCGTACTCCGATTTTGCTATTTTTTATTAAGCAGACATAAAGTAATAAGAGTAACGTTCCTGCCAAATTTCATCATGATATCTTCAACGACTGCCAAATTACAGCTTGCAAAACTTCTAAATTACCTTTATTTTAAAGTGGGCGGTGCCACGCCCATTGTCCAAAATTTTACTAGTTTTCTATTCTGCGTCATAAGCTCAACTCACCTACCAAGTTTCATCGCTTAATGCCTATTTGGTAATGAATTATCGCACTTTTTCGATTTTTCGAAATTTTCGATATCGAAAAAGTGGGCGTGGTTATTGTCCGATATCGTTCATTTTAAATAGCGATCTGAGATGAGTGCCCAGGAACCTACGTACAGAATTTCATCAAGATACCTCAAAATTTACTCAAGTTATAGTGTTAACGGACAGACGGACGGACGGACATGGCTCAATCGAATTTTTTTTCGATACTGATGATTTTGATATATGGAAGTCTATATCTATCTCGATTCCTTTATACCTGTACAACTAACCGTTATGCAATCAAAGTTAATATACTCTGTGAGCTCTGCTCAACTGAGTATAAAAATAGGTTTCCTGTACAGGTCATGCAAATACGTATCAAAGAAGCACATGATCTTAGTATATAGAACTATAGTCGAGCCCCATTTTAATTACTGCCCTACCATACTGTTTCTGGTGGCAGATAACATAATAGATATCTTGCAAAAATTGCAAAATAAGGCGATGAGGTTTATATTAAATAAAAAGCATGATACTCCTACAAGTGATATGCTGAACGAAGAACAATGGCTTAGTGTTAAACAGCGTATACTTGATTTTGTAATGATTTTTGTTTTTAATATTAAAAAAAGGGATTTACCGGAGTGTTTTAGCAATAATATTGTATACCAAAAAGATATTCACAGTATTAATACTAGAAATAAGAATAGTTTTAGGCGTCCGCTCTTTTCCACCGAAAGGGGACAGCTCAATTTATTTTACAAAGGATTAAAAAGATTTAATTAACTTCCTATAGATATAAGAAACTGTGAAGAGCTGAATGTATTTAAAAGGAAATTACTGTCATATTGTCGTACAACTGCAATAAGATAGATAGAAGAGATCTCATGTAATATGTGATATGGATTTCTTAAACTAGGCTTATAAGCTGTAATAAATAAGTAAATAGTTTGTTGGAAGAAAAGCTCTATCTTGCAATTTATTTTCCAGAACGTTCTATCTCAGCTAAAAATGTTTTAAAATAACGCTGTGGTCTTTTGTAAAACTTCTTCTAACAAATTCTGATACAGTACGTTTTTCGGAAAGTCGGTGAAATAGAGCGGCAACCGAGATAAGGCGGTGATCTACAGCATGTCGTCGACATATTCAAGTGAACAGAAATATCCGTTTTTTTTCAGGAGCGGCCAATATTAAAGTTTTTTATTTGGACTATTAAATAATTAGGGATTTTTAAAGCTGGAATATTTATTATTGAATTACTCTCAAAAGAAAATAGTCAGAATCACTGTTCAAAAGAAACGATTCGATTGGTTTAACTGACTTATTTTGTTTTGTTGAATTTCCGACAGGGTGGATAAATGATGTACATTGGAACGATTTTCGGCCATCCCTTGTTGTTGTTGTTGCTGTAGCAGTGATTCGCCCCATCCAATAGGTGTGACCGATCACAAATTGTCATCAACGTCATCCCTTGTCAAATATGGTTTCGAGACAAACCGGTTACAGCGTTTTGCCATCATCAGTATCGATTTTCGTTCTGATTCGTTGTTGTCGTTTGTCTTATATTTTTAGTTTACAGGAGCAGGTATTGCAAAATTGATGCTCGTGTATATTTATGTGTATGGGCTGTGTGTTCATTCAGAACCGAGGGTGGGTGGTTTTTACTCATCGATTTGTGTGGCTGACTGAGGCAGGTAAAAGTCAGTAATTCTAGTCGTTGGACCTTCTTTGTGGGTTTGTTGCTTTGGTGCGTTTATTGTTTATTTGTTGTTTTCTGTTTGTCTGTTGTACCTGTGTGATTACTTTGTTCTTTGTAAGCGGGTTTTAAAGGCTTAAATATCGTTTATTATTCTACTGTCGAATGTTTTCTGTCTGTAGATTTCCATGTTTTCGAGTACGTTCAGACGTCGGCCTTTTTCCTGTATGTGAAGAACCCTAACTGTTTTATTGATGTTTGCTGGGGAACATTCATTTTCGACCATGTGATTCGCGAAGCTAGACTCTGGTATAATGTTTGGATTCCGTGTTTTTTTGTTGTAATCTCTGAACCTAGTTCTTATTTGCCGTCCTGTTTGTTGTTGTTGTTGTTGTTGTAGCAATGCTCGCCCCACCCAATAGCCGTGACCGATCACAAATTGTCATCAATATCCTCTAACGGGAGTCCAAGGAAACTTGCCGTTTCAACAGGGGTGGACCATAAGGAAAGGGGTGTTAGAGGCGTTGGTTCCACATTACAATTAAAGAGATGGTTGGTGTCATGTGGGGACACATTGCAAGCAGGGCATACATTTTGTATGTCGGGTTTGATTCTGGATAGGTAAGAGTTTAACCTGTTACAGTATCCAGAACGAAGTTGAGCAAGAGTGACACGCGTTTCCCTGGGGAGTATGCGTTCCTCTTCTGCGAATTCTGGATATTTTTCTTCAAGTACTGGGTTCACCGGGCAATTCCCGACATAAAGGTCCGACGCCTGTCTATGGAGTTCACCAAGGACCTGCTTGTGTTTTTCCGCTTCATACGGCTGGGTTCTCAGGTGCCGTATTTCCTCAAAATGCTTACGGAGATGACTCCTTAGGCCCCCAGGCGGTGCTGGTTCGTCAATCAGATGTCTGTTGGGATGCCCAGGTTTCTGGGTATTCAACAGAAACTGTTTGGTCAGCATCTCATTTCTCTCCCTGATGGGGAGTATTCTCGCCTCATTATGCAGATGGTGTTCTGGGGACATAAGAAGACAGCCCGTGGCGATTCTGAGAGCAGTATTTTGGCAGGCCTGTAGTTTCTTCCAGTGGGTGGTTTTTAGGCTTGGCGACCATATGGGTGACGCGTAGCACGTAATCGGCTGGCTAATTGCTTTGTATGTGGTCAAGAGCGTTTCTTTATCTTTTCCCCAGGTACTGCCAGCAAGGGATTTGAGGATTTTATTACGGCTCTGAATTCTTGGAACAATTGCGGTTGCGTGCGCACCAAAATGTAGATCCTGATCAAACGTCACACCCAAGATTTTGGGGTGTAGGACAGTCGGTAGCGTAGTGCCATCGACGTGGATGTTCAATATGGTCGACATTTGGGGCGTCCATGTTGTAAATAAGGTCGCGGAAGATTTAGTCGGTGACAATGCCAGGTTTAGCGAGGCGAAAAAACTGGAGAGATCAGGGAGATAGCCGTTTATTTTATTGCATAGCTCATCGATCTTTGGGCCTGGGCCTGTGGCCATTATTGTGCAGTCATCGGCGTAGGAAACGATTGTGACTCCTTCCGGTGGTGAAGGTAGCTTAGATATGTAGAAATTAAACAAAAGCGGGGATAGGACACCACCCTGTGGCATCCCTTGTTTAATTCTCCTTTGTTTTGATGTTTCGTTTCTGAATTGCACCGATGCCTGCCGACCACCCAGATAATTTGCGGTCCACCTTTTAAGACATGGGGGAAGGGTGGACCCTTCCAGGTCTTGCAGTAGCGAGCCATGGTTGACCGTATCAAAAGCTTTTGATAGGTCTAACGCTACGAGTACTGTTCTATGGTGGGGATATTGGTTCAAACCGCAATTTATCTGGGTGCTAATGACATTTAGCGCGGAGGTAGTGCTATGGAGTTTTCTGAAGCCATGCTGATGAGGGGCTAGCTGCAAATGTGCTTGGAAATAAGGGAGCAAAATGGCTTCAAGCGTCTTTGCCACTGGCGATAGGAGAGATATCGGACGATATGACTCACCTACGTTAGCTGGTTTCCCAGGCTTTAGTAGCGGGACCACCTTGGCCATTTTCCATTTTTCGGGTATGACAAAGGTGAAAAGAGACAGGTTGAAGACATGCGCTAAATATTTGATACCCTCTTTCCCTAGGTTTTTAAGCATCGGCATGGCTATGCCGTCTGGGCCCACTGCTTTGGATGGTTTAGCGCGACCAATGGCGTCCTCAACCTCTCTAGCGGTGATGGTAATTGGTGACGCGCTGAGTTTGTGTTTATGTGCGTGTCTATTGGCTCTCCGTCTATCTTTGTCGACCGTAGGATGCATTATATATTGTCGGCAGAAAGCGCTCACGCAATTTTTCGCATCCGACAGCACCTTATCGCCAAAGGCGATGGAAACTTTGTCTTTGTGCTTAGTCGGATTCGATAGGGACTTTACGGTGGACCAAAGTTTACCTACACCGGTAGAGAGGTTACAACCTCTTAGGTGCTCTTCCCATTTCGCCCGCTTGTGTTCGTCCACAAGCAATCTGATGCGTCGGTTTATATCCCTTATTTGGGGGTCGCCTGGATCAAGCTGTCTTATAAGGTCGCGTTCTCTCGCTAAGCTCGCGGCCTCCGCCGGGAAGTGGGGCCGGATTTCGGGAATTCTCCCGGCGGGAATGAAATGTGCCGAGGCGGATTCAATGACCTTACGGAAGGCACGCTCCCCTTGGCGGGCATCAGTCGGGATAGGGAGGGCAGCAAAGCTGCTGTCTGTTGCAGATTTATATTCTTCCCACTTTCCTTTTTTGAAGTTTATGAAAGTGCGTTTTTCGGTGACGATGAAGTCGGCGGTACGCTCGAACGAAATAAGTATGGGCAGGTGGTCGGATGCCAATGTTACCATCGGCTGCCAGTTGACGCAGTTTACGAGTTCTGCGCTCACGATTGAGATATCTGGCGAGCTATGACAGCTTCCTACCATACGTGTGGGGGCGTCTCCGTTTATTGTGCAGAACGTCGTTTCGTCTATTTGATCCGCCCACATCTCACCCCTACTGTCCGCCCGCAAGTTTGAATGCCATAGGTCGTGATGGGCATTGAAATCGCCTAAGATAATGCGATTGTTGCCAGTGAGTAAGGCCTCGATATTAGGGCGGTATCCACTGGGGCAACAGGTGACAGGAGGGATGTAGATGTTGATGATTTCTAGATTTGCATCGCCTGACCTTGTTGTATGCGCAGTCCCTCTAGTGTCATCCTTCTACGTGTTCTGCTTTCCACATCCAGTATTGTTGCGTTGTCGAAATCAGCTGTGTGTTTCTTTTCCGTAAGGTGTTGAGCCAGTGCTGTGTTGCTTTTGTTGTTTTTTGCATCTAGTTTATGTTCCTTTATTCTCGTTCCTAGTGATCTTTTTGTTGTGCCGATATAAACTTTGTTACATTTCTCTCCTTCTTTACCATGACATCGAATTTCGTAAACTACGTTATGTAGTTGTTCCTTTTCAATTTTGTCCTTTGTTTTTGTATATATGCTTTTTAATGTATGATTAGGTTTGTGCGCATAGCTTGTGTTACTGCTTGGTATGATTTTGTGTAATGTTTTGTTGTCTGTTAGGTGTGGTATGTATGTAACGCTAGTGTATGTTTTTTTGGTATTTTCGCTATTTGCTGTATTCAGATTCTTGTGTTTGTTTTTGTTTATTGCTGTTTGTATTAAATTTTCTATTGTATTGACTGGATAACAATTTTTGCGTAATATGTGTATCACTTTCTCTCTGTTGTGATTTATGAACTCCTGGTCGCTCAAGGTGTAAATTTTCGATATAAAATTGATAATGGTGTTCTTCTTTTGCGTCCATGGGTGGTTTGAATGATAGTTAATTAGTCTTGATGATGCTATGGATTTTGTGTACCAGTTAGTTGTTAGTTTGTTATTGGATTTGTATATTTCTATGTCCAGGAATGCCAGTTTGCTACCCATTTCTTTTTCTATTGTAAATTGTATCTTTGTGTGTTGTCTATTGAATGTTCTTAGA
Source organism: Eurosta solidaginis (assembly GCF_040869045.1). Taxonomy (NCBI): domain Eukaryota; kingdom Metazoa; phylum Arthropoda; class Insecta; order Diptera; family Tephritidae; genus Eurosta; species Eurosta solidaginis. The sequence continues at coordinate 170,977,638 of NC_090322.1, read as the reverse complement.
ATTTCGTCCACGTCTTTGACCTTAACTACGGCGAATATATCATCTACATATTTCGTTATGTATTTGATGTATATGTCGGAAGATTTTAGCTCAGCGATGCTGTCGTCAATAATTTTGTCAAGGACAATGTCTGCAATGGTTGGGGATAAAGGATTTCCCATTGGCATTCCGTAAGTTTGCTGATAATAGGTTTCATTGTAAAGGAAGTAGTTATTCTCTCTCAGACAAAATTCAAGTAGTGTTAAAAAGTTTATTTTGTTGATGTTTGTAAAAGTCTTCAAGCTTGACCACTTCTTCATTATTGTGCTTATGGCGAATTGGATCGGTATGTTTGTGAAGAGGGAGACGACGTCCAAAGATATGAGAATTTCATCCTCTTCAATATTTAAATTTTTTATTTTTTCTTTTAGGTTTACGGAATTTTTAATATTCAGCGTTTCAGACACTACGTTTTTTAGAACTTTCCCAACAAATTTGGATAGTTTGGAGCAAGGTACATTGATTGATGATGAGATAGGTCTAAGTGGTGTGTTAATTTTGTGAACTTTTGGCAAGCCATAAAGTCTGGGAGCCGTAGCTGCTGTGCACATCAGATAGCTTTTTTCTTTCAAGGTTATGTTGTTGTTTTTGTAGAGACAGTTTACAATGTTGTTGTTTTTGCGCACTAGATATTGGGCGGGATCATTTCTAATTGTTTTATATGTGGTTTTATCGTTTAACAGGTCTTGCATTTTCTTCTCGTAATCTTCTTTATGCATCACCACTGTTTTGTTGCCTTTATCTGCATTTGTGATAATTATGCTATATTTATGTTGACTAATAAATTTTCGTGTATTCTCGTAGATTTGGAGTATGAATTTATCTTTTGCGTTGTTCTGAATTTTGTTCCTAAAGGTATTAATTTTCTTCGCGAAATTGCATCTAGCCATATCTTTCTCCCTATTGTCTGTTATTGTCTGTATATTTTGCTCAATATCAGCAATTAGATGTAGTGGTGAAAAAGTTTTCCTTGAAACTGGTAGCGCGAATTTGTTACCTAATGATAGTATCCATTTACACTCCGGGGGAATGGTGATTTTAGTATTATTTGTAATCCAATCCTCATTATATCTCAAATCAAATTTTTCAAAATTTCTCTTAATTGAGTTATGTAGTTTTGTCGTGAGGGTACTTTCTGACTTTATTTTTGTATTTTCTAAAAATTGTTGTTGTGTTTCTACAATTGCTTTGTAATCCTTTTCTTCTACTTTTTGGCGCAATTTTTTCTCTATTTCTCTTGTAGTGTCTTTTATTAGTTTTATTTGTATGTTCGTTTCTTTTACCTCTAAGCTTAAGACTTTTTCCAAGAATTTCCTTTCTATCTTCTCCATTTCCTTCTTCGTTTTTTCTAATGTGAAGCCTTTTGTAAATTTACCAGCCTTACCGTTTAAGTGTGATGGTGTGATTCCAAAATCTTTGCATTTTAGCAGAAATTTCAGCCTTTGTTGTTGTTTTGCCAATGATTTTTGGTTTTTGCCGTATTGTTTAATAATGTAACAGGTGTCCATGTCATACTTGTACTTGATGTGTCGGAAGAAGTGTTTCATTTTAAAGTCTTTATGTTTTTCGTACTTTGTTGTTGCGGGTTAAGCTCTCCGCTCTATTTATTATATGATTGAGTTGGGCCAAATATTTGCTTAGCTATTTAATATGAATTTGGAGCTTTTAGGCCGATTTAATTAAATAAAACAAGTTTATTTTTTTATTTCCGACGCGTTTCGACACATTTTCGTGTCTTCCTCAGGGAATCTATTTATTAAATACGAAAAACATATATGTTACATATACAATAATTGATATTAATGTTCAATATTAAATCACTTACATTATTTAAACCAGTGGTTTTTGTCACATTTCTTTAAAAATATAAGTACACATATTAATAACAAACAAATAAGAACAATAATTAAAAATCACACCGACATTTGCTACATTAAAATACCGTCTATTAACATTAAAAACAATTTTCTTTTCATTATTTCTTTTTGGTTCCCCGTGTGTCCTGAGATTATCTACTACACCTTTTCCAGTTTAAGTTCAGAAAATTACAATTCAAGTGCAGAATTTCCAATTTAAATTCAGAAATTTACAATTCAAGTTCAGAATTTTCAATTCAAGTTCAGAAAATTACAATTTAAATTCAGAAATTTACAATTCAAATTCAGAAAATTACAATTCAAGTTCAGAAATTCCAATTTAAATTCAGAAATTTACAATTCAAATTCAGAAAATTACAATTCAAGTTCAGAAATTCCAATTTAAATTCAGAAATTTACAATTCAAATTCCGAAAATTACAATTCAAGTTCAGAAATTCCAATTTAAATTCATAAATTTACAATTCAAGTTCAGAAATTTCCAATTCAAGTTCAGAAAATTACAATTTAAATTCAGAAAATTGCAATTCAAGTTAAGAAAATTACAATTCAAGTTCAGAATTTTCAATTCAAGTTCAGAAAATTGGTCGGGTATTTTTTTTCATCCAATGGAAATAAATGTATGTAAGATGGTATCTATGTGTTAATGAAGCATTGGACATCTTAACTCCTTTAAATCAATTTTGCGAGATAGCGAAGAAAAAACTCTCGCTCATAAGAAGCAATTGCAATGCCATCCAGCTATATTCTTAGCGTCACAAGCATTGATCTGCACTGAGTATGACAGCAGCGATGAGGAATATGTGACCACTTAAACAGTCAACGGAGCGTCCACACTTCCGGAACTAACGTATAGATACTGTCTGCATAAATCTTGGCGCCATATGTCAAAATATCTCAACTTATCCGCCATCATCATCATTCATCATGAATTGGCACTTAATCGCGATTTTGGCAGTTTCGTAACAAATCATTCCAGCTTTCCCTGTTTCGGTAACTGACGGAAAGTCAGGAAGGGGTCAAGTCTTCCTCCACTTTCGCAACTCTGTGGAGGTCTCTCCCTTCCACTGTTTCCAAACTGCTGTTTCGACTGAAGTACTTTCTTGGTCGTAGCGTCATCATGCACTTGTTAGAAAGAATTATCCTCCATTTGATTTCAAGGTTCGGAATGTACACACCTTGAAGAAAACTTGGGGTGCACTATACCTAAGCCGCCATTTTGGCAACATGGTCAACGAAGCATCAACACTTCCGCAAGTAACATATAAGTATAAAATTAATTAATTAAAATAACTTTTGAAAATTAACACCCTACTTATATATTTCTGAATTCGAACTGTAATTTTCTGAACTTGAAATGTAATTTTCTGAACTTGAATTGTAATTTTCTGAACTTGAAATGAAAATTCTGAACTTGAATTGTAATTTTCTGAACTTGAATTGTAGTTTTCTGAATTTAAATTGGAATTTCTGAACTTGAATTGTAATTTTCTGAACTTGAATTGGAAAATCTGAACGTGAGTTGTAAATTTCTGAATTTACATTGGAAATTCTGAACTTGAATTGTAATTTTCTAAACTTTAATTGCAATTTTCTGAACTTGAATTGTAAATTTCTGAAATTAAACTGGAAAAGGTGTAGTGCTTTTAATATCCGTTGTTTGCAGCAATGGTATATATTACTTCAAGCTTTCTCTTACATGCTTCTTGTGTAAGTGGTGTTCTTTCAAGTCTATGTACCAAATGCCTTAATGCTACATTTTTATGTTGTTGGGGGATTTGAGGTATTATGTAATACGGTGTCGGTGGCCGTTGGCTTTCAATATATGTCGTAGTTAAATATTTTCGCAACTTTATCAATCTTTATCGTGAGGTCTATAGTTGATACCTCCGTCTTTTCGGTTTCCATTGTGAATTTTATATTCCCGTGTTGCTTGTTAAGGTTCTCCAGTACAAGCACTTCGTTAGTTTAACCGTTGCATTCCTTGATCATAACTTTAAAAATATGCCTGCTTTTTCAAAATTTTTTTTGAATACACCACTGCGCGCCGTCACCAATCAGAAAATTAATATTTCCAACTATTTTATTTTTTTTTTTATTTTCAAAAACTAAAAAATAAATTACGCATTGTTATGCATTTAAATGTATTTGCCACGCCAACACCATCAACTCTTAATTTGATCACTGACTCTATTGCCTGTGCAATGGGCAACGAGATTTATTTTTTTGGTCATATACCAACATGCAAATAGTTGCGCTACGATTTACCTCCTCAATACGACGTCAACATTTGTCCAAGCGTTTACCAACCGTTTTTACATGCAAATACAAAACATTTGGACTTCGTAAAAATTACTCAACTACAACCGCAACTCTATTTCCAGCCACTACAACAACTACAACTACCACAACCAACAATCCATATGCTATAACGCCACAAAAATTAGAAAAATGGCGGAAGGATTTCTATAATGAGCCGAAGAATGTGTTTGCACAGAATGTTTGCTCGCGCATGGATCCCTTCGATGTTTGTTTGTCACGCAAATCACTCGAGAATACAAATCATGTATTTACTTATAAGGTGAGTGCGTACTAAGAGAAAGAAATCTGCATTTAAGAAATATTTGTATAAATAAAATCTTTTTTTTAACAGGTGGAAAGTGAAGGCAAACCCATAACTAATCAAAAAAGTTCCGGCCGTTGTTGGCTTTTTGCTGCGCTCAATTGCATACGACTGCCATTCATGAAGCGTTTAAATATCGACGAGTTCGAATTTTCTCAGGGTTATCTATTCTATTGGGATAAGATTGAACGTTGCAATTATTTCCTTAATAATATTGTTAAGACCGCGAGACGTGGTGAGGTGGTGGATGGCCGTTTAGTTTCATTTTTATTGAATGTAAGTATGTAAGAAAGTCGAAACTAATAATAGTAATAAAAGTACTAAAAAGCGGCTCTCTGAGTGTTCGAGAGAAAATTTCTTCGAACCTCTACGCGTTGGCGATGGCGAGTACCGAAGAAGATTAGTCCATCGAATTAAAACGCAGCGGCTGCGCTGACTAGGCCATGTTATGCAAACAAAAGATGGTGCTCCGTCTTATAAAGTATTTTTTTTTATCGGAACCTGCCTATGGAAGCGGAGGAAGAAGGCGCTCCCCACCCCGCTGGAAGGACCAGGTGGAAAATGATTTAAATTCTCTTGACGCGTCCAATTGGCGCCAGTTAACCCAGCGAAGAAGCGCTTTGTTGGACGGCCATTACCGTTTAAACGGTTAAGCGCCAATTAAGTAAGTAATAAATGAGAAACGTGTACTTCGTAAGCATTATGAAGAAATACGGCACTTGAGAACACAGCCGTATGAAGTGAGAAAACACAAACAGGTCCTCAGTGATATCCAAAAACAGGCGCCGAACTTCTATGCTACGAATTGCCCGGTGAATCCAGTTCGTAAAGAAAAATATCCATAACTCGCAGAACAAGAACGCACTGTCCCCAGGGCGGCGCGCGTCACTCTAGCTCACCTCCGATCTGGGTACTGTAACAGGTCAAACTCTTACCTATCCATAATCAACCCGACAAACATAATGTATGTCCTGCTTGCAATGTGTCCCCACATGACACCAACCATGAAAAGATCATAGCAGGGCCAGAAAAACAAGTGCAAACATGAAATAGCATAATATAGCACTAAAAATTAAGTCACCAGCTCAAACACAGTCATGAGAGCCGAGTGGTAAGAGGCGTTGCGAAGAGGATCTGATGAAGGAACAAAGGCTCCCGGAAACTTATAATCTATGCATATCTGTGTTTTAGTGTGCGACTTTATGTAATTTTAATCAATTATTTAGTTGGTTGTATTTTTTTTTTTTTTTTGAGAGTATGGATTCTGGCACAGATGTTTTGTGATGCACAAATCGGTATTCATTATAATTATACGATTATTTCGAGTTAACTTTTCAGCACTTCCTACATTTCTATTTAACAGGATCCTACCTCCGACGGCGGCCAATGGGATATGCTAGTTAATTTAATAACCAAACATGGTTTAATGCCAAAGAAATGCTTTCCAGAGACTTATAGTTGTGAGGCGAGCATGCGCATGAATGCGATATTAAAAAGCAAGGTTTGTTAGCGAAAAGGAATCTACTACATATTAAAATATTAAATTATAAAATGTCTCGCTTTCTCTTCTTGCCTTAGCTTCGTGAATACTCTAAAGTGTTACGAGATCTTTTAGAAAACTCGCCCACCGAAGATGAGGTTGCACATAAGATTGATGAAATGATGGGTAGTATTTATAAGATAGTTGGCATATGCTTGGGCATTCCATCTGAACGTTTCACCTGGGAGTATTATGATAAAACCAAAGCTTATCAATCTATAGGGCCAGTGACGCCATTAGAGTTTTACGAAAACGAAGTTAAACCAATATTCAATGTAGTAGATAAGGTATACATCAGTTTTGATGCAACTGCATATGATATTAGTGAACTTGCTTTAATTTATTTTTCTTAATAGGTTTGTTTAGTTAATGACCCACGTCCATCTAGTTATTATGATCAAACATATACAGTCGATTGTCTTGGCAATGTTGTGGGTGGCCGTCAAGTACTTTATAATAATCAACCTGTCGAGAAATTATTACAGCTTGTAGCAGCAAGTTTAAAAGCTGGCGAAGCTGTTTGGTTTGGTTGTGAAGTTAGTAAACGTTTTGCATCAAAGCAGGGCATTGAAGATTTGAATGTGTAAGTAAAACTGATATTTTTGATAATAATTTTGAATTTAAACAATTTTTTTTGCGTATTACAGTCATGATTTCAAACTGGTATTCGATGTTGACATTCAAACACCTTTATCGAAAGCGGATCGACTTATATTTGGAGAATCAGCAATGACACACGCTATGTTATTCACTGCTGTATCGGTTGATGTAAGACAAACATGTTTACAAACAATTTGCTAATATTTTAAAATGTATGCTTTTTATTTAGGAAAATGGTGATGTGAAAAAACTGCGCGTAGAAAATTCATGGGGCGAAGATCGTGGTGAAAAAGGTTATTTGGTTATGACCGCTGAATGGTTTAAGGAATTCGGTTTCGAAGTTGTCATCGATAAATCATTTGTGCCGCCAGAAATTTTACGAGTCTTTGACATGGAACCAATTGTGCTTCCAGCTTGGGACCCGATGGGTACTTTAGCTAAATCTACATAAACCTGATATAAATATAAATAAATACGTAACACTCTTTTTACTTTTACATACATACATAAATACAAATATATGCGAACATAATACATAAATATATATTAAATAGTTTGTGTACGTTTTTCAAATTATGTGAAATAAATAACTACAATTCTATATATAAAAAAAAAATAAGGGAACTTCACCATGTAGGAAAATGAACCAAGGGTAACCCTGGAATGTGTTTGTATGACATGGGTATCAAATGGAAGGTATTAAAGAGTAACAGGAGTGGGTCATAGTTTTATAGCTGGACGCCTTTTCGAGATATTGCCGTAAAGGTGGACCAGGGGTGACTCTAGAATGTGTTTGTACGATATGGGTATCAAATGAAAGGTGTTAATGATTATTTAAAAGGGAGTGGGCCTTAGTTCTATAGGTGCACGCCTTTTCGATATATCGCCATAAAGGTGGACCAGGGGTGACTCTTAATTGTATATGTGAAGGCCTTTTCAAGATATCGACCAAAATGTGGATCAGGGTGACCCAGAACATCATCTGTTGGGTACCGCTAATATATTTATATATGCAATACCACGAACAGTATTCCTGCCATGATTTTGAATTTAAACAATTTTTTTTGCGTATTACAGTCATGATTTCAAACTGGTATTCGATGTTGACATTCAAACACCTTTATCGAAAGCGGATCGACTTATATTTGGAGAATCAGCAATGACACACGCTATGTTATTCACTGCTGTATCGGTTGATGTAAGACAAACATGTTTACAAACAATTTGCCAATATTTTAAAATGTATGCTTTTTATTTAGGAAAATGGTGATGTGAAAAAACTGCGCGTAGAAAATTCATGGGGCGAAGATCGTGGTGAAAAAGGTTATTTGGTTATGACCGCTGAATGGTTTAAGGAATTCGGTTTCGAAGTTGTCATCGATAAATCATTTGTGCCGCCAGAAATTTTACGAGTCTTTGACATGGAACCAATTGTGCTTCCAGCTTGGGACCCGATGGGTACTTTAGCTAAATCTACATAAACCTGATATAAATATAAATAAATACGTAACACTCTTTTTACTTTTACATACATACATAAATACAAATATATGCGAACATAATACATAAATATATATTAAATAGTTTGTGTACGTTTTTCAAATTATGTGAAATAAATAACTACAATTCTATATATAAAAAAAAATAAGGGAACTTCACCATGTAGGAAAATGAACCAAGGGTAACCCTGGAATGTGTTTGTATGACATGGGTATCAAATGGAAGGTATTAAAGAGTAACAGGAGTGGGTCATAGTTTTATAGCTGGACACCTTTTCGAGATATTGCCGTAAAGGTGGACCAGGGGTGACTCTAGAATGTGTTTGTACGATATGGGTATCAAATGAAAGGTGTTAATGATTATTTAAAAGGGAGTGGGCCTTAGTTCTATAGGTGCACGCCTTTTCGATATATCGCCATAAAGGTGGACCAGGGGTGACTCTTAATTGTATATGCGAAGGCGTTTTCAAGATATCGACCAAAATGTGGATCAGGGTGACTCAGAACATCATCTGTTGGGTACCGCTAATATATTTATATATGCAATACCACGAACAGTATTCCTGCCATGATTCCAAGGGCTTTTGATTTCGCCCTGCAGAACTTTTTCATTTCATTCTACTTAATATGATAGGTGTCACACCCATTTTACAAATTTTTTTTCTAAAGTTATATTTTGCGTCAATAAACTAATCCAAATACCATGTTTCATCCCTTTTTCGTATTTGGTATAGAATTATGGCATTTTTTTCGTTTTTTGTAATTTTCGATATCGAAAAAGTGCGCGTGGTCATAGTCGGATTTGCTTATTTTTAATGCCAAGATAAAGTGAGTCCCGATAAGTACGTGAACTAAGTTTAGTAAAGATATATCGAGTTAGTTATCGTGTTAACGGCCAAGAGGAAGGACAGACGGTCAACTGTGTATAAAAACTGGGCGTGGCTTCAACCGATTTCGCCAATTTTCACAGAAAACAGTTACCGGCATGGAAGCTATGCCTTTACCAAATTTTACAAGGATTGGTAAATTTTTGTTCGACTTATGGCTTTAAAAGTATTCTAGACGAATTAAATGATGAAGGGCGGATCCACGCCCATTTTGAAATTTTCTTTTATTTTTGTATTTTGTTGCACCATATCTTTACTAGAGTTGAATGTTCACATAATTTACTTATATACTCTAAAGATATTAAAGTTTTTGTTAAAATTTGACTTTAAAAAATTTTTTTGTTTAAAAGTGGGCGTGTTCGTCATCCGATTTTGCTAATTTTTATCTAGCACACATATAGTAATAGGGTAACGTTCCTGCCAAATTTCATCATGATATCTTCAACGACTGCCAAATTACAGCTTGCAAAACTTTTAAATCACATTTTAAAAGTAGGCGGTGCCACGCCCATTGTCCAAAATTTTACTAATTTTCTATTCTGCCTCATAAGGTCAACCCATCTACGAAGTTTCATCGCTTTATCCGTCTTTGGTAAAGAATTATCGCACTTTCGGTTTTTCGAAATTTTCGATATCGAAAAAGTGGGCGTGGTTATAATCCGATTTCGTTCATTTTCAATATCGATCTGGGATGAATACCCAGGAACTTACATACTAAATTTCATTAAGATACCTCAAAATTTACTCAAGTTGTGTTTACGGACTGACCGACGGACGGACGGACATGGCTAAGGCCCCTATTATGAGCATCTTTCGATCTTCAACTGTGGTCGAAAGAGCTGATCGAACGAATTTTCATTCGGTATTATGACGCACGTTCGATGAAGGCAAGCATTATTGTGAAATTCGATAAATTCAAAAGTTCACAATAGCACATTTCCTTCAGCTGTCAAATAAAATAAAATAAATAGACAAAAGCAGAACTAGTTATTAAATGCAAATTGTGGTTTTATGATTCGTCAGATAAAGAGAAAAGCTTACTGGAGCTAGTCAGAAGTAGAAGACGCGTGAGGGATGCTTCAAATACTTTGAAAATGAATTCCACCACGTAAGTGTAGCTTTATAAATAAGTTGTTAAATTGTTGAAATTATAAGTTTTGTTTATAGATTTATTCAAAACTTCAGACTGTCCAAAGAAGCGTTCATGGACTTGTTGTCCAGTACAGATGAACTGCTTCAGCAATGCACAAGAGCCAAGCATATTCCTAATATTCTAAAATATGCAACAGTTCTCCGATTTTGTGCTCGGGGATCCTACCAACTGAGCATTGGAAACGAAAATGCATTCGTACTTGCCCAGCCGAATGTGTCTGTGGTTCTAACAGAGGTGTTGAATGTCTTGGAAATTTTTATTTGTGAAAGATGGATAAAATTCAATTGTGAGGAGGCTGAGATACATCAATCAAAGTTGCATTTCTATAAGGTTAGCAGAATTCCAGGGATTATCGGTTGTGTTGATGGCACACATATTAAAATTGTTGCTCCCAAAAAAGAATTACAGAATTTATATTACAACAGAAAAGGATTCTACAGCATTAATGCTATGATTGTAAGTATACCATTTTGATATTAGTTTCAGGTTGTAAATACATAAGTTTACATCTTTATACAAATATTTTTTTAAGTTTGTGACCATTCTATGACTATACGATACATAAATGCAAAATATCCGGGAGCAACACATGATTATTGTGTGTTCAATATGTCGGCCTTGAAATCACATTTGGAACAGCAAGAGCCCTTCACTACACACCAGAAAAAGCAATACAAATTATAAACGTGTGTGCGGCTTTGCACAATACAAATTTCTGTAGACGAGTTATCTAATGAAGAGGACGACCATGATATCCCATTCGCCGAAATTGAATCCACAACCAACTCGGAAGCAGAAGAAATCAGAAACTAAATATTGCGAGTTTTGTAGATACTTCATTTTATTGAAATAAAAAATTCATCTACATGTATATATTGTCACGGATATTACCACCCCTAAGTTATCCCATCACTAAGGCGATGCTAAGGCCATGCCAAGCAGTATTTACGTTAATAATCAAATCAAGTATACACATATATAAGGCAGCCCAGAGAGATGTCACACACAGATGCATTTACTTCATGGCGGAACGATACAAGGTGGCAGCATGGTGACATACCTACAAACATAAATAAAAATTCCATGTACTTTGTTTTTGTAAATTCGATGGACAAATGTCAAAATCGTACTACGCCGGAAGTTGATGTATCATATCAAATAAAAAAAGTTTATAGTCAGCTGTCCCATGCTGCCACCTTGTATCGTTCCGCCATGATTTACTTATACGGCTATGTGCGCGCGAGAGACTGTAAACTACAAACATTCACATCAATAATTCAATCTTTATGTGTTTACATAAACGAATAAATAATTGCGTCTACACATATGAACGTATACGAGCAGCGGAGCGGCAATGCACAAACACATGCATATATCTTATCTCAGTGGTCACAAGAGAGGGCAATAATTTGTGCACGTAGTTGAGGCTGGCGATTTTGTAGCCGAAACAACTAGTAACTTCTGGAAATCGAAGAGCCTAGAAGTATGCAGCGTAAACTATAAAAGCGGTGCAGGCGAGTAAGAAGTAATTCAGTTTGATTTGAATTGTCAAGCAGTTACTAGTAAGACGATATCTAGCGAGCAATAGCACTATTATTTTGAAAGTCAGTTTCCTTTAAGCTATCAGTTTGGTTATTAAGCTATTCGTTGCACAGTTTGAGTGTTATTGTGAAGTATTTTAATAAAGGCCATTTTTTTCCATTATTCAATATTGGAGTTATTTATTCAACAGTTTAGCGATACGATCCTAGCAAAAGGGCAAATAAGAGGATTTGCAGGAAATTCGTTACAATATATAAAAAAATATTTGGTAAATTCATTATGGTTCTTAAAAGCTAAAGATTTTCGGTTTCATAATACAGTCTTAAATTTTATTATAAATTTGGTATAAAAAATATCACTTCAGTTTCATATGTTGGTTAAAAAAAAAAATCAGGTATTGTTCAGCACTTAAAGCATAAATTTGTGATGGCCTTATTTTTTCATTTGGCTTTTATACAACTCCAGCTTTTCCTGTTTCAATTTCAAAAAATCACGTTTATAATAGTACTCCAAGCTATACGTTCTCTTCGCATACTTTTCTGTCTCAAGAGCATTTTTTTTGATCTCTTTTCAGCATCTCTTCTTAAACATTTTTTTGATTTGCTGTCTGCTCTTGCAATAGTTTGAGCCTATCGTTTTTGCTGCACTTTTTCGATTTGCTTTTCGTGGCCTCTCCTCATCAGGTGCACCACTTTGTCCACTTACTTCCAAATTCTCATCCGATTCTAAGTTATAACTATATAATCGCTCCACAATCATATCTTCACATTCTTCATTCGCATTAGTACTAAGGCCATGCTCTTGTCCAGGTGGATCTACACTGGTCTGAAGACTTAACAAACCCATTATAGACTCTTCTGAATGCGTAAAGATATTTAACCTGTTTGGTCCACCACCAGTTGCACGGTATTCCACTATGTTCTCCGACATTTTTGTTTTTGTTTTTGACTTCATGTCAGCCCACACCTGAGACGACAAAAATACAGTTGTATTATACAGAACTTTAGTTCACCTTAATCCACTTTTCCGTCGTTCTTACTGGTGGTCCTAAACAGTTCAGCTCCACTGTTATATCATCCCACTTTTTTGTCACCTGAACCTTTGTGCAAGTTCATTTTGCTATATGGGAATTTTTTTCCATAATTGAAACCAGTCTTTCAAGCTGTTGTTTTGTACTCACGACCTTGGACCTATATAAAATTAATTCAAATATTTTAAAATTACTACTAGGTAGTAAAAAATTAGAACATAAATACAAAAAACTTACATTTTAAACAATTCTTTTTCTGTTCGATACAGCGTCGACAACAAATTTCTATTCGCTACAAAATTCGGTACACAACGAAAATTTCGACAGAGATGAGGTGTCATAATACCAACTTCTAATTCGATTTTCGATGTTCGATAGCCAACGAAGATCGAAAGATGCTCATAATAGGGGCCATAAATACAAAAAACTTATATTTTCAACAATTCTTTTTCTGTTCGATACAGCGTCGACAAAAAATTTCTATTCGCTACAAAATTCGGTACACAACGAAAATTTCGACAGATATGAGGTGTCATAATACCAACTTCTAATTCGATTTTCGATGTTCGATAGCCAACGAAGATCGAAGATCGAAAGATGCTCATAATAGGGGCCTAAATAATTCTTTTTTTCGCCCAGATCATTTTGATATATAGAAGTCTATATCTATCTCTATTAGTTTATGCCGTTCCGGATTACCGTTATGCGAACAAAATTAATATACTCTTTGAGCTCAGCTGAGTGTAAAAATACTAAACATTATTCACCCTTATCGCGGAAAAGTGTTCGCCTTCACTTCTTTTGGTCGGGTGAACTTTTTCCGCCTATCGGCAATTTCGGGCGAACAATGGGGGTAAGGAGTTGGTAAGATATCTAGCAAATATTAGAATGCCGGCTTGTTTACCCTGTAATATTGGCAAAAGCTAATTGAAAAAAATATAACTTGTTATTCAAAAGTGCTGAAAATAGTAATTTTTAGCTTATAGTGAATCATTTAGCTCCAAAGGGTTAGAACAGTCCCTTAATTGCCTCCGAATCGCTTTCACATTTATATTCTCCTCGGCCTCAATCAATGCCAAGCTAAGTGCAATACTAAACATTCTTTTATACATTTTTTATTTCCTTTTTTGTTGTATTTTAAGGAAATATACGCTAGGTTACAAAATTTCCACAATTGTAGGCAAATTATTTGTTCACTGCTAATTCACAATAGAGCATCAGCTGTTTCGAAGTGAACTTTTGTTCGCCCGAAATTGCCGATAAGCGGAAAAAGTTCATCCGAACAAAAGAAGTGAAGGCGAACACTTTTTCACGTGAACTTCGCGATAAGGGTGATTATTCTGGATGCGACATTAAGATTATTTCTAATTTGTAGTGTGTTGTCCAACATATCTTTCGAAAAATTGTTGGATTTCTAAGACGAACGCATATGCGAAAGTAGATGGATATTCTGTGAGACGTTTTTCATGGATTTCCAACCAATCGGAAGGATTTTGGTGCTACCTGAATCGAAATTTTAATATTTAAATGTGATAACACGGCGGACTTCATTGAATAAAGGGTGTATACAAAATCTACCTACCTGCACGTCCGAACAGGCAGATAACATTCGAAAAATTCAGCTACGAAATATAATAATTAGCTCTGCTTTGAAAACAACGATGTTAATGTACATTTGCTCGGTTGTTTAGTGATTTCTTTTTCAAATACATTTAATGAACTTTTAAGGCATCACATTTCAGTTTTTGAGCATCATAACATAAAAGCTAAGACACTTTTTATAAACATGTAAAAAACCTTAGGCGGTAGTTTGTATTATAATTCAAAAACTAAAAATGGCCTTCATTTATCGCCTGATACAGAGTGCAGTTCACGTATATGCTTCTTATATTTTAAGCGCAAGCTATACTCATATTGCAGTCGAAGCCAAATACCCTGACACATTTTAACCAAACGTCCGTCGATCGTTTTTTGTTTCTTAGCGAACTTATATTGTTCACGTATCATATATTTTGCTTGTCTTAGGCGTCCAGTTTGTATGAGCGAAATGCTATAATACAATTTGCAGCGTGCTTGTATAAACGGATCTCCTAGACGCAAGCCAATATGTAGTTGACGTAATGAAATTTTACCCGCAACCTCAGCCTTGAATATAAAAAATAATGCTGAATTATTTAAATTTTTTTAATTATTTATCACCGGAAGCATACATATTTTGTAAATTGTTCGCCAAGCGCCGAGTAGCCACCACCAAGTGTGGATAGCCATGACATAAGATATTCCACTTCTATTCGTTCCCATAATGTATGAGATAAAATCCGATTCCTGTTTTTTAGGAAAAACATTTTGAAGTTAATATAAACAATACGGAACGTCATGCTGAACATATATCCAGTAGATATTGCGGGAAAGGCGGTCGCGGCAAGGTCGTTGGTCAGGCTTCGTGATATGGGCTATGGGCTTTCTCACTTCGGACACTAGCCTTCTTACCAGTTTCGACTTTATCCCGGACAAAATGGACTATTGTATGCCGATAACTGCTTCCTATACAACCTTCACCCCAGTCATTCCACCGAGAGAGAAGTGGGGAAGAGGAATTATCTGGGGCATGGGACCGGTTAACTTGTTCACGGATGGGTCGAAGTTGGCCGGAAAGGTTGGTGGGGGGGCCTTTTGTCAGGAGCTAAATGTAAGCCGCTGATCACTGCAGTGTATTCCAAGCGGAAGTTGCTGCGATTAAGGATGCGGTGGATGAAATGCTATCCAGTGCTACTACGGTTAGGGAATTTAAGATCTAATCTGATAGCCAAGCGGTTATCAAGGCCTTGAGCTCAACTACAGTGCGATCGAGGTTGGTCTGGGAGTGCCTGACCTCGCTTGCGATTGCATCGAATTATTTTACAATTAAGATTATCTGGGTCCCGGCCATAGTGATATCCCGGGCAACTGTCAAGCGGATCTCTTAGCCCGCATCGGTACAACTGAACCGGATGAAGATGGCTGTACGGATTTCGGGATTCCGCTGGCCACCTGCGGATTGCTCCTCCATAGCTGGGCTTCGAGTCAGCTCAGCAAACGTTAGCGGACACCACGTCTTGCAGAGTAGTCAGATCTTTCTGGCCGAAAGTGGATGGCAGGAGGTCTGCTGAAATAATTGGGTTCACTAAGGCTTCCATATCAATGGTCATTGGCGTTTTGACAGGGCACTGTCCCATGGGTATCCATGCGGTACGTCTCAATATACTGAAGCTGTATGGCGGATGATGAGGTGGAATCATCAAATCACATTATGCTTGATTGTCCAGCTTTTGCCAGAACTAGGCGAAGGTACTTCGGTCGCGACTCATTTGGATCGGTAATAGTCTAGTTGAGGGGTCGACTGCCAATACGCAACTAAAAATATCGGGAGAGGTGTCAAACGACGCGTCTTGATATCAGTATTAATAATCCGAAGGCGGAAAATAAAAATTTTAACTCGTTCAAAAGATATAACCCAAAAACCGAAAAAAGACCCGCGGGTACCTCCGAAACCGGGGGTCGGATCCATAGTATTTTTGCGCAGAACACCTTTTTGAGTTGGCGGCCTTCGGCCGCGCTTATAAAAAATCACCCTGGGCTACGCCATGCCAAGTCCGGGTGTGTGGTATAACCGTGGCTACCGCCACGGTGATGCACAATTTTTTTGTGGGTAAAAACACAACAACAACCACATGGAAATCGCCAACTTCAACTGCAAATATCTCCGGATAGAGATACAATTTTTCTTTTCCGCCTTCGGATTATTGTTCTCGAGATTAATACGCGTCTTTGGACACCTCACTCGATACTTTTGGTAGCGTATTAGCGGTCGACCCCTCAACTAGACTATTACCGTTGGATCTCCCGAGGATTTATCCAAAGTTGAGATCTGCATCATTCGGAGCTTTATAGTTGCTACCCAACGATTCTCTAAGTAGCTAGATCTAAGTCACCGTTATTTTTGGTGTATGTGGTACCACAACGTACCTTCGTGTTGTCCAAGAGAGCTATCCTTATCAGGGCAGCTACCATCCAACTTAACCTAACCTAAACAATATTTTGGGAAGATGAGTTGAATTGAATGCAACTTTAACGGGTTGTATAGCGCAATCGTTTCAAGAGGTTGCCAGCGCAATTTATAGTTTCTCCAACCCAATTGTCAACTTTACCTACCCGTGGCGAATCCTATTTCTTAAGCAAGTTGCTCATGGAACTAGGGGCTGGGTGTGGGATGCCCTAGAAGGTTAAATGTTGTCCAACAAAATTGTTCTCGATATGGTCGGGCTTGTATCTTAATGGTGCTTGTTACTGGAACGTACCGGTTATAAATTCGGCAAAGAACCATACACATCGACAACACTCCCCAAATCCTTCGGGGAGTGTCTGTCGCTATAACAACAACAACAAAACGGTATAAGGCTAGATACTATTTCCAAGCATACTGGAGTTTCCAAGTACCTTGACAACCTGCTTTACAGATGGTCGTTTCGGATTCGAAGACTAGAAATTTGTGGAAATAAACAATGTACTGAAGGAACGCTTTTAAAAAACATTACACTTAAAGTGTAGAAAGAATATATCCGCGGTAGGTATGCTTGTCGTAAGAGGCGACTAAAATACAGGATTCAAGGGGCTGTGTAGCGCAACCCTTCAGGTTGCCAGCGCAATATATAGCTTCTCCAAACCCAATTGTCAACCTCACCTATCCGCGGCGAATCCTGTTTCACTAACAGACGAGGATCTGGCGACCCCAAGCTCCGCATGGAACTTGGGGGTGAGGAGGTAGGGATGGCCTGAAGGTTTAATGTGACCACATAAATCGTTCCCGAGGTGGTCGGGCTAGCATCCTAATGGTGCTGTGTTACCGGAGCGTACCGGATCTGTATCCGGAAAAGGACCATCACGTCGATAACACTCCCCAAAGCCTTCAGGGAGCAACCTTATCGCTACAACAACAACAACAACATTGTTTTTTCCTAGAACCTTTGGTTCCATGTATTCAAGTCGCCTATTATGACAGGTATCCTCTGCTATGGCAGGCACCTTGCCGTGGTGCGGGCGCTTACGCCGCTTCCACAAGGCACTGAGCATACAAACGGAAAGGCTCCGGATTCCGCTCGTATGGTTCGAACTTCGTGGAGCGGTAACCAAGAACTGCTGCTTTTGCTTTAACGGCTACAAGTGTGCCACTGTTTTCCCATGTTAGGTACTTCTTGTCCGCCGGATGCGGCTGTTTCCCCATGTTAGGGGCAGCATCTGTAACACACAGCCTAACGGGTCAGCACGATTGCTTCACATTAGGCCCTAAAATGTTTACCCCATTCGTTATTTTGTGCATGCCAGCCTCTTGTATCCTACACACCTTTGCAACAGTTGCTGAATGTAACTATAATTATTCTTACCATTTGTAATCGATTATTTCCTTGTTTGGTGGACGCAGTTGGAACCAAAATATATCAACATCACGTAACGCCGGATTAGAGCTTAGCGACAAACGAAATTGTGTGAATTGTTCCAACTCACGTATCATATAAAATGCATTAATACCATCAATATCGACCAACAGGCGGCGCAATGTTGGACGTTGGTTAGCGACCGCTGGCCAATTTTTATTATTTCCTTGCGATTTTCGGTGTTCACGCAGAAAGATCACGCGATCTCGAAGTGAGTTCCTTGGCAGTGCTTTCACATTATTTTCATTATCAATCTCTTTAAAGTCCCTTTTCCCAGTTAAATCGCAAATACAATAAAGTAGTATGGTCATTCCAATGTAGAAATATGATTTGTTTTTGTTGTGAGAACTCTGATTAGCAATAGCTGATTCCACAAATTCTTCTTCTGTTGCAAAATTAACTTTGTAAACAAACCAAAAATAATGAAATCAGCTGTTAGCAGCTGTCACTTTGTGGATTGTGTTCTAATGGGTATGGTGGTATCTGCTTGAACGGAAATGGTGACGGAAACAAATTTAAAGCTGGAGACATTGGTGCTTTATCGGTAACCGTATCGGTAACCTTTTAACAGCTGATTCGACCAACCTTATGCGCTTCCCAAGGCAGTCGGTTCTATGTACCGGAGCGACTCGGGATTTTTCCCGACCAAGGACTGTCATTTCAGTGTAACCCCATTTAATTTGTTTCGTCCCTCCCACAAATTGTCATCCTCCCAGCAGCTCCTTGCAGCAGGACTGCTCCATATTCTCTTGCTCCGGGAAGGTATCGAATCCAATCCGGGTCCGTCTCCTGACCTCGGTCCTGAGAAATGGTTTTGCTGCATCTGCCGGAAAAGAATCTTTTTAGGACGGTCATACTCTGTTCAGTGTGTCTCGTGTAAGGGATGGTTGCATCGGACAGGTTGTTCTGGGCTTGATTCCAAAACCCGACGTCCACGTAACTTTTATAAATTTTTTGTGGCTCCTTGCTGTTCACGCCCAAGGGCGTCCCGTAGTCTACGTCTAAGCGCCCCCCCATTACCTTCCAGCAGCCCCGCTGCTCAGCAAGCCACAACAAGTACCCGCTGCTGCTCGCGCCTTACGGCGCCAACAACTCAAACAGCTGCTACCACTCATAACTACAATCTTCGTAGTAGAGTCGGAAGCAATGCTGAGCAACAGCCCCTGCCCCCGTCTTCTCCCCCCCTCTTTTCCGGCAGCAATCGTGTAGGTCAGGGAAACAGACTCTTAGTCCCTACCTCCGTTTGCACCGTTTGCCAGCACAGAATATATATGTTTGCGACATCCGCCCAATGCAGCTCCTGCCTCGGGTGGTGCCACTTTCCTAGATGTTCTGGTCTCCGCGACGGCAACCCCTCGGCGGGTTTCATCGCGCCATGTTGCCAGGTCGCAAACCCAAATCATCTGGGTACCCCAATGCTTGCCCAAGGACGCCCAGTCCCAGGGCCACAACAGCAATTGCGTCCTGGCCTTCCTGAACCCAGGCGTAGTCACCCGTCACTTACCCCCAGAGTGGCGACGTCTCCCCTCATGCACTTCAGAATTCTGCAGTTAAACTGTAATGGACTAACTGGGAAGATTACGGAGATAGTCAATTTCATGAAGCGGCACAACATCCGCATTGCTGCGATTCAAGAGACTAAACTCACAGCACGATCTGCATTGCAGTCCTGCTCTGGGTATAATGTCCACAGAAAAGATCGCGAGAGCGGAAATGGAGGCGGCCTCGCGTTTATAATACACCACTCTGTGCAATATCACATATTTGATCCTGGCATCGACCGCAGGGACAACGTCTTAGAACGTCAAGGCCTATCTGTCCGGTCAGGCGATGCAAACCTAGAAATCATCAACATCTACATCCCCCCTGCCACCTGTTGCCCCGGTGGATACCACCCTAATATTAGAGCCTTACTCACTGGAAACAATCGCATTATTTTAGGCGACTTCAATGCCCATCATGATCTATGGCATTCAAATTTGCGGGCGGACAGTAGGGGCGAGATGTTGGCGGATCAAATAGAAGAAACGACGTTCTGCACAATAAACGGAGACGCCCCCACACGTATGGTAGGAAGCTGTCACAGTTCGCCAGATATCTCAATCGTGAGCGCAGAACTCGTAAACTGCGTCAACTGGCAGCCGATGGTATCATTGGCATCCGACCACCTGCCTATACTTGTTTCGCTCGAGCGTACCGCCGACTTCATCGTCACCGAAAAACGCACTTTCATAAACTTTAAAAAAGGAAAGTGGGGAGAATATAAATCCTTTACAGACAACCTCTTTGCTGCCCTCCCTATCCCGACTGATGCCCGCCAAGGGGAGCGTGCCTTTCGCAAGGTCATTGAATCCGCCTCGGCACGTTTCATTCCCGCCGGGAGAATTCCCGAAATCCGGCCCCACTTCCCGGCGGAGGCCGCAAACTTAGCGAGAGAACGGGACCTTATAAGGCAGCTTGATCCAGGCGACCCCCAAATAAGGGATATAAACCAACGCATCAGATTGCTTGTGGATGAACACAAGCGGGCGAAATGGGAGGAGCACCTAAGAGGTTGTAACCTCTCTACCGGTGTGGGTAAACTTTGGTCCACCGTAAAGTCCCTATCGAATCCGACTAAGCACAAAGACAAAGTTTCCATCGCCTTTGGCGACAAAGTGCTGTCGGATGCGAAAAAATGCGCGAGCGCTTTCTGCCGACAATATATAATGCATTCCACGGTCGACAAAGTTAGACGGAGGGCCAACAGACACGCACATAAACACAAATTCAGCGCGTCACCAATCACCATCACCGCTAAAGAGGTTGAGGACGCCATTGGTCGCGCTAAACCATCCAAAGCAGTGGGCCCAGACGGCATAGCCATGCCGATGCTTAAAAGCCTAGGGAAAGAGGGTTTCAAATATTTAGCGCAGGTCTTCAACCTGTCTCTTTCCACCTTTGTCATACCCGAGAAATGGAGAATGGCCAAGGTGGTCCCGCTACTAAAGCCTGGTAAACCAGCTAACATAGGAGAGTCGTATCGTCCGATATCTCTCCTATCGCCAGTAGCAAAGACGCTCGAAGCCATTTTGCTCCCTTATTTCCAAGCAAATTTGCAACTAGCCTCCCATCAGCATGGCTTCAGAAAACTCCATAGCACTACCTCCGCGCTAAATGCCATTAGTACCCAGATAAATTGCGGTTTAAATCAAAACCCCCACCATAGAACAGTACTCGTAGCGCTAGACCTATCAAAAGCTTTTGATACGGTCAACCACGGCTCGTTACTGCAAGACCTGGAAGGGTCTACCCTTCCCCCATGTCTTAAAAGGTGGACCGCAAATTATCTGGGTGGTCGGCAGGCATCGGTGCTATTTAGAAACGAAACATCAAAGCCAAGGAGAATTAAACAAGGGGTGCCACAGGGTGGTGTCCTATCCCCACTTTTGTTTAATTTCTACATATCTAAACTACCTTCACCACCGGAAGGAGTCACAATCGTTTCCTACGCCGATGACTGCACAGTAATGGCCACAGGCCCAGGCCCACAGATCGATGAGCTATGCAATAAAATAAACGGCTACCTCCCTGATCTCTCCGGTTTTTTCGCCTCGCGAAACCTGGCATTATCACCGACTAAATCTTCCGCGACCTTATTTACAACATGGACGTCCCAAATGTCGACCATTTTGAACATCCACGTCGATGGCTCTACGCTACCGACTGTCCTACACCCCAAAATCTTGGGTGTGACGTTTGATCAGGATCTACATTTTGGTGAGCACGCAGCCGCAATTGTTCCGAGAATTCAGAGCCGTAACAAAATCCTCAAATCCCTTGCTGGCAGTACCTGGGGAAAAGATAAAGAAACGCTCATGACTACATACAAAGCAATTAGCCAGCCGATTACGTGCTACGCGTCACCCATATGGTCGCCAAGCCTAAAAATTACCCACTGGAAGAAGCTACAGGCCTGCCAAAATACTGCTCTCAGAATTGCAACGGGCTGTCTTCTTATGTCCCCAGAACACCATCTACATAATGAGGCGAGAATACTCCCCATCAGGGAAAGAAACGAGATGCTGACCAAACAGTTCCTGTTGAATACCCAGAAACCTGGGCATCCCAACAGACATCTGATTGACGAGCCAGCACCGCCTAGGGGCTTAAGGAGTCATCTCCGTAAGCATTTTGAGGAAATACGGCATCTGAGAACACAGCCGTATGAAGCGAAAAAACACAAGCAGGTCCTTGGTGTACTCCACATACAGGCGTAGGACCTTTATGCCGGGAATTGCCCGGTGAACCCAGTACTCAAAGTAAAGTATCCAAAACTTGCGGAAGAGGAACGCATACTCCCCAGGGAAACGCGTGTCACTCTGGCTCAACTTCGTTCTGGATACTGTAACAGGTTAAACTCTTACATATCCAGAATCAACCCCGACATACAAAATGTATGCCCCGCTTGCAATGTGTCCCCACATGACACCAACCATCTCTTTAATTGTAATGTGGAACCAACGCCTCTAACACCCCTTTCCCTATGGTCCACCCCTGTTGAAACAGCAAGTTTCCTTGGACTCCCGTTAGAGGATATTGATGACAGTTTGTGATCGGTCGCGTCTGTTAGGTGGGGCGAAGCACTGCTACAACAACAACAACAACAACCAACCTTATGAGAATCAATGCAATCGATTATTGGCGCCGCTTAAGCCGGAGTCATTGGTGCCGTATGTCGTATCGCTGTATCCGTATCCCTAACGTAATCAGCTGTTTATCGTTACGACGGTAAACCAAAACCCAATTGGTTGGCTACGATACGGTTACGACCTTAGCGGCACCAATAATCGATTGCATTGATTCTCATTAGATTGGTCGAATCAGCTGTTATACGGTTACCGATAAAGCACCAATGTCTCCAGCTTTATTGTGCAGTGCTTCGATCCACCCAATAGGTGCGACCAGAGAATTTATACACAATTGTGTGCGACCGATCACAAATTGTCATCAATATCCTCTAACGGGAGTCCAAGGAAACTTGCTGTTTCAACAGGGGGGACCATAATGACAGGGGTATTAGAGGCGTTGGTTCCACATTACAATTAAAGATATGGTTGGTGTCATGTGGGGACACATTGCAAGCGGGGCATACATTTTGTATGTCGGGGTTGATTCTGGATAGGTAAGAGTTTAACCTGTCACAGTATCCAGATCGAAGTTGAGCTAGAGTGACTCCTGTTTCCCTGGGGAGTATGCGTTCCTCTTCCGCTAGTTTTGACCTGCTTGTGTTTTTTGGCCTCATACGGTATGAGTTTTCAGGTGCCGTATTTCCTCATAATGCTTACGGAGATTACTCCTTAAGCCCCTGGGCGGTGTTGGCTCATCAATCAGATGTCTGTTGGGATGCCCAGGTTTCTGGTTATTCAACAGGAACTGTTTGGTTAGCATCTCATTTCTCTCCCTGATGGAGAGTATTCTCGACTCATTATATAGGTGCTGTTCTGGGGACATAAGAAGAGAGCCCGTGGCGGCTCTGAGAGCAGTATTTTGGCAGGCCTGTAGATTCTTCCAGTGAGTAGTTTTTAGGCTTGGCGACAATATAGGGTACGCGTAGCATGCAATCGGCTGGTTAATTGCTTTGTATGTATACCAAGCGTTGAAATAGGCTCGTTGCGCAGGAAGAGGTTGGTGTAAAATTATATAGCGGCAGAGGTTTTACAGCAACGATGCTTCCACAAATCAGAGCTTATAGATTTAATTGATGGTAAAAAACTAAACTTTGGCTTATCGGAATTTTATTTTCAACAACTCTGGCTATTCCTGGAAACGTTTAGACAATCATGAAATATCCGTATGATCATCCCGACAGACATGGTTCCGACTTTCTCTATCTAACCGCTGCCTCTCCTTTGACTACCTTTTTTCTTCCTCTCGAACTTGAATTGTAAATTTCTGAACTGGAATTGCAATTTCCTGAACTTGAATTGTAAATTTTTGTTTCAAGCTATTCCTACTTGTACTCTCACTCTCTCTTCTTCTCTTTACTTTTCCGACTTCCCTCCGACTCAACTTTTTAAAAACTTCAAACAGTTTTGGAATTGCTCATTTCGTTCTTGAGATATATATGATAAAGTGGACCCAAATATTTTTTTGTTTTTTTGAAATAACGGTAATTCGTAAATATCTCAAAAATGTTACAATAGAATTAAAAATAACCTTGATTTTCGGAATCAGGGGGTGATTTTACATAGGAATTTCATAATGGCGTCTCTGGTGCTGAAAAAAGTTGGAATTTGTGATCCAGTGTAATTATTTCTTAACGAAACTGTACAATATTTATAATTTAAAAAAACGAGCCGGACCCGTGCGCATCTTGCGCAACCAACATAAAGTTAAATAAATAATAAATTAAAACTTACAGTTGCGCTGCCATCTAGCGCATGGTAGCAACTGCCGCTAATGTAGTGCAGATAGTCACAATAGTGCCATAGTACAAATAGATTTCTTTGTGTGCTCACAATCGTTTATTTTTAACAAATTATTTTAATAAAATAGGGCTAAACAAAAGCACTACGACTAATAATGCCCAAAGCTCGCTTATAGCCCGAATCTCCATCTTTACAACCAAAACTTTATTTATATATTTGGAATCCAAATAAGAGCGAAAAAGGGACCCGTACATAAAAACAACAATTAGAAATTATATATATGATGCTTCTAGCAAAAATCTGCGGTTGATAAGATAAAATAGTTGCAATTTACACTTATGACGCATCATTTGACAGTCTATTGCGATTTTTTAATTCTTAGTAACGAATAATGACGAATTACTGACAAATATATATATATGCAGGTGCTGATTAGCATTTTTTTTATACAAATGTACATAATTAGCAGTTAGTTCTCTACTAACGGTAAACAAATTCTGAAATTAAATAATTCGGTGAAGGGGTGGTACATATTTTCTAACCAGCCAAACAGACAAAAGGTTTTGTTTAGTGCGCCTCAGTCTACTCACATAGTTATAAAAGATTCTAGTCGATAAATTCATGTGGTAAATCTAATTGGAATCTTTTGGTCAAAATACCAAACATTGCTGTGGGTAATGAAATTATTATCTTCATGCTATCTGTGATCTTTATGTAAACGAATTGTGTATATACCACAAAGGTATGAAGCTAGGGTGCTTACGTATCTGTACTGCACGGTAACGATTTTTGGGAATTCCTGATTGTATTATGCATGCACCTTCTGCTAACGTTCGAATCGCTGAACTGTCGAATAAATAACTCTAATATTCAGTATTGCAAAATAGTGTTTATTTAAACTTCTTTGGGAATAGTACTTCACAATCGCAATTATACTTCACTAATAGCGTGTTTAAATCAAACTGATTGAATATCTCTTGCACCGCGCTATTTTTGTACTTTCAGTGAGACTCGTTCACCTATTTCTTCTAAGGTCTAGACTTGTCATCAACATGCCTTCTGGAACAGTTGTATCTCATACTTGGTTATTTAGCTATATGCGTGTGTATGTGTGAGTAACAACTTCTGCTCTTAGCTGATGACTGCATATGTGTATGTGAGATAATATCTTCACTTCGAGCTGCTGGTTATGTGTGTGGAATATTCTTCGTTGCCTTGTACATAAGTGTGGCTGCTTGCTTTTTTATTTTTGTAACATCATAGTGATGCTAATATTCGCCATAATACTGTGGAATAACACCTACTATGGTTGTATTTTGAATTTACTTTTTACACAAAAGTTTTGAAAATTAATCAGGTTTAATTTGGGGCTTCTAACCAGGGCCGGTGCCCCCTTTTACGATTAGTGTCTGAGAACCATTTTCACTCAAACGATAACTCTGCTACTGTCAAACTGTTTCTAAAAATCATAATAGGATATGGATCTTACGAGTAGTTAATATTTAAAAAGGAGTTTCGATCACGGATCGTAAAACGTTATACAGACCCGGGGTTCAAAAGCCAAAATACGCTCTTGCTCCGTCTTACTCCTCACTTATGTCCATTAGACTGGGTCGATTTATTAACCAATATCGCGCCATCGATTTTTGGATAGGATTTGGGGTCAGGAAAAAAAGTTCCATCCTATTGCGAGTACCGATCGGAAATGAAACGACTATTTGCCGATCGAATCTATTTTAATTTTGTTATTGCGCAAATTAATCGCAAAATCTTTGGACTATTATATTATTCGCTACAAAATTCAAACATTTTTTCACGTCACGTTGTATATAACATATTTTTCATAAACAAAAAATAAATGTAAGGCGTGATATCCTCCGAAGAGATTTTAGGCCGAGCTTCTCTTCCAATTTGCGTCGTGCTCCTTTTAGTTTTGCCTACATATTGACGGGACAGGACCTACTTGTATTATGCCGACTCCGAACGGCATCTGCACGGCAGACGAGTTTTCACTGATAGCTTTTCATGGCAGAAATACACTCGGAAAGCTTGCCAAACACTGCCGAGGGGCGACCCCGCTTAGAAAAATTTTCTTCTGATTGAAAAACCTTGTTTCTAAAATTTTGGTGTTGCTTTTCCCGGGGCGTGAACCCAGGATCTTCGGTGCGGCAGGCGGAGCACGCTGTCATCACACCACGGCGCACGGTGGGGTATTTGATCAATCTAGATGGCCAAAACTAAAACAACAGTTATTTCTGTTCAAAAAATTGTTGTCTCACTTCATTGTTATGAAGCGAAATATTTAAAAGTAAATTCACGATGTTCCGCGCAGAATTACTATGGATGGGGGCCCCGGTTTCGGATGGACCCGGTGTAATTTTTTTGCATTACATGATATATGTCAATATGGGTATCAAACGAAAAGTATTTTACTCCGCAATTCTATTGACATTTTTAAGAAGGATTGCTACCTCACCTTCTTTTTTATATTTCTTTGTATATCCACTACCATCTCGGAAACGGCTTGACCGATTTGAATCAAATTCGGTACATCGACATAGTATTACATTCTAAGACTTTTCACCTTCAACAACAAGGCCGTGGGTGCTGATGGATTGCCTGTGGAGCTATTCAAGTACGGCGGCGAGGAGTTGGTAAGGCTCATGCAGCAGCTTCTTAGCAAAATATGGGCGGACGAGTGCATGCCCGACGGTTGGTATCTAAGTGTTCTTTGCCCAGTCCACAAGAAGGGGGATACTGCAAAATGCACCAACTATCGTGGAATCAGCCTTCATAATATCGCATATAAGGTCCTTTCAAGTGTATTGTGCGAAAGATTGAAGCCCACCGTGAACCGGCTTATTGGACCTTATCAGTGCGGCTTCAGACCTGGTAAATATACCATCGACCAGATTTTCACAATGCGCCAAATCTTGGAAAAAACCCGTGAAAAGAGAATAGACACACATCACCTCTTCGTCGACTTTAAAGCCGCCTTCGACAGCACGAAAAGGAGCTGCCTATATGCCGCTATGTCTGAATTTGGCTTCCCCACAAAACTTATACGGCTGTGCAAAATGACGTTGAGCAACACCATCAGATCAGTCAGAATTGGGAAGGACCTCTCCGAGCCGTTCGAAACTAAACGAGGTTTCAGACAGGGTGACCGCCTATCGTGCGATTTCTTTAATTTGATGTTGGAGAAAATTATACTAGCTGCAGAACTTAACCGCACTGGAACAATATACTATAAAAGCGTGAAATTACTGGCATATGCTGATGACATTGATATCATCAGCCTAAACACCCGCGCTGTTAGTTCTGCTTACCCCAAACTGGAAAAAGAAGCGGTAAAGATGGGTTTGATGGTGAACGAGGACAAAACGAAGTACCTGCTGTCATCCAGCAAAGAGTCAGCGCATACGCGCCTTGGCAACCACGCTACTGTTGGCAGCCATAATTTCGAAATAGTAAAAGACTTCGTTTATTTGGGAACCAGCATCAACACTAGCAACAACATCAGCACTGAAATCCAGCGAAGAATAAATCTTGCCAATAAATGCTTCTTTGGACTAGGTAGGCAATTGAAAAGTAAAGTCCTCTCTCGGCGAACGAAAATCATACTCTACAAGTCACTTATCGTACCCGTCCTGCTATATGGGGCAGAAGCATGGACCATGACAACAGCATATGAATCGGCTTTGGGAGTGTTCGAGAGAAAAGTTCTTCGAAAGATTTATGGACCTCTACGCGTTGGCGATGGCGAGTACCGAAGAAGATTTAATGATGAGCTGTACGAGCTATACGCAGACATCAACATAGTCCAGCGAATTAAAACGCAGCGGCTGCGCTGGCTAGGCCATGTTATGCGAATGAAAGATGATGCTCCGGCAAAGAAAGTGTTTCTATCGGAACCCGCCTATGGAAGCAGAGGTAGAGGGCGGCCCTCACTCTGTTGGAAGGATCAGGTGGAAAACGATTTAAACTCCCTTGGTGTGACCAATTGGCGCCGGTTGGCGGAGCGAAGGAGCGACTGGCACGCCTTGTTGGACGGCCATAACCGTTTAGACGGTTAAGCGCCAATTAAGTAAGTAAGAAGTAAGTTGCCACTGAGTTTGTTTTCACAAGGTTGCCACCTTTTGCCAATAAGGGTATCAGTCCCTTACAAAATCGATCACCACTCAAAAAACCGCGGGTACGCGCAGCCTTTTTTGTACTTAAACTTTGAAACAAACACAAGCTTATGTATTGCCAAAAAATTACTGACATGTTATGCCATGGTTTTTAAAAAATTTGTTTGCAAGGTTTTTAAAAAATTTAATATTGAAAAGTACTAGTATTACAAGTAAAATAACTCAGTTAATATATAAAAAATCTAACATATGAATTGGGAACACATTTACCTGTCCTAAAAGAAAATGTAACTAGATTTGATTAAGGCTAAAGAAGTGAGCAAGTGTTTAGGTTAGAAGGGTTTATTGCTTTTTAATCTAAAAATACATCGAACTGCACACAATTTTTATACAACATTAGATGTGCGCGGTTAGCTCCGTTGACGTTGCAGATGGGCTTTGTTGTATGTATACTATTCAGTGGACATCTAGGAACAACATGGAGTATATTTAAAAAAAAATATATTTATATATAGAATATTTTGAAAAATCGACTTTTTGCCAGCTAGATTGATTAAATACCCCACCGTGCGGCGCCGCAACAAATAGATACATTTAAATTTTGTAACACATTTTCGAGAAAGAAAAATTATTTTTTACAAATGGTCTAATGTACACAGGCGAAATGAATGCTTTCTTATCAAAGTGCTGATAAAGATAAAATATTGTATGCATGTATGTACGGTTATCAATTTATGATATTCATTTATGTTAATAATTTTTAGTTACGCACTTAAGCTCAACGAGTTGGGATATTTTCGCGGAAAATTTAATATTTTATTGTTAAAGTTAAACACTATGTACTTGTCAGAGAAAAAAAATTAAGCAATGAAGTTCTACGTGTTGATATTTGTCGCTGTGGCCTATTTGGCTTACGCGCATGCGGGTAATGTGAAACTAATAAATTACACTGGATCACAAATTTCAACTTTTTTTCTGCACCCGAGACGCCATTATGAAATTCCTATGTAAAATCACCCCCTGATTCCGAAAATCAAGATTATTTTTAATTCTATGGTAACGTTTTTGAGATATTTACGAATTACCGTTATTTCAAAAAAAAAAAAAACTTTAAATCGTTTTGGAATTGCTCAATTCGTTCTTGAGATATATATGATTAAATGGACCCATTTTTTTTTTGAAATAACGGTAATTCGTAAATATCTCAAAAACGTTACCATAGAATTAAAAATAACCTTGATTTTCGGAATCAGGGGTTGATTTTACATAGGAATTTCATAATGACGTCTCTGGTGCATTTTGGCTCTAAAACAGCGTTATTTAACAAGTACATATGTATGTGTCTCCGGCCGTTGTCAATATATTTGCAAAATTTTGAAGCATAAGTACAGTTTCACTCGATTGTGCTTTTTCGTTCCATTGTAAAATTTTGATGGAAAGAGTTAGCAATTTTTGATATCGACAATAAGCATGAGTTATTAGAATGGTGAATATCACAGTAAAATGTGAAAGTTTGGTAACAATGAACGAATAACCAAGTATTTTCCCAAAGGAAGAGTACAAATTTGATCAGTATGACGGGTATAAAACGGCAAAATTTGCTGTTCCCAATGAAAAACTAAGTAATTGGCAATAAGTCCGCGAAAAATGTACAAAACAGGCGTGAGTGAGTACCAAGTACTCGTGAAATTCGATGTGTAAACAAACAGGTGTGCGTCTGGAAACTAATTTGTATACCAGCTGTACTTGTACACAGGGTATTATAACTTTGATTGGATAACGGTTGGTTCTACAGGTATAAAGGAATCAGGATAGATATCGACTTCCATACATAAAAATCATTAGTATCGAAAAAATTTGATCAAGCCATGTCCGTCCGTCTGTCTGCCCATTAACACGATAATTTGAGCAAATATTGAGATATCTTCACCAAATTCGGTATTCGGGCTTATCTGGACCCAAACTAGATTGGTACGAGCCGTACCGTGCGCATCTAAAAGTCTCTTATCAAATATCAACAGAAATCAGCTGTTCTATCAATCAATTATGGGGTATGAGAGCAACTGCCGGTAATGCAGTACAAAAAGATTTCTTTATGTACTCACAATCGTTTATTTTTAGAAAATTATTTTAATAAAATATAGCTAAACAAAAGCACTACGACCAAAATTGCCCAAATCTCGCTAACAGTTTGAATCTCCATCTTTACAACCAAAACTTTATTTATATGAAGATTTTGATTCCAAATAAGAGCGAAAAAGGGACTCGTACATAAAAACAGCAATTAGAAATAATATATATGATTGAAAGTGAACCAATTCGGACCACTTTTTCGATATCGACAATTAAAAAAAAAATATGGAAAAATTAGATAACTTAAAAACGAATACCACTAAGCTAATGAAATTCAGTAGGTGGATTGATTTTATGACGTATGTAAAACATAAAATTCAAACCACCACCCACATTTAGAAGAAGAAAATTTGGAAGTTTAACAAAGCCGTAAATCCATAGCCGTTTAAGGTATTACATTGAAATTTGGCAGAGACACTCTCCTTGCCAAATTATATAGACTGAGTGAAGATAATCAAAATCAGTTAAAGTTTAACGCCCACTTTTCCTAAAGGTCTAACCTTAACAAGGTTTGCAATAACTCTATGGTATTTGACTGATATTCTACTTAAACAAATTTTGAAAATTGGGGTGACCCGCGAGATTATTGCGCAAGCTTAAAACACCATTAACCACACAAAGAAAACAACAACAGCGTTTCAATTGCACAGCTGTTATGTTCGGTTTCACCCAACATTAGACTTTCTTACTTGTTATAAGTTAACTAGAGCCCAGGGATTAAAGTCAAAACACAACAGAGGAACTTTATCAGAAACAAGTAGTTCCGTGATTTTTGATAAGAGCTTCGTCGACTTCTTATAACAACCATGTGGTTTTATAATCGGCTTATTGTCGATGACGAATAATTATTATCGACTCATCGGTTGTTATTCCGAGTCATCGGCTTTTTATTGGTTTCCTAGCGGCCTGTAATAGAAGGGTTAAACATTTGTCATCAGTTTAATATTAAAGAAATCGATAAATTTTCGATATGAAATCAATACATTTTTGATAACGAAATAGATAACTTTTCATATTTTTATATTGGGTTCCGATCGATTTGTAAACTTTTTTGTGTATTTTTAAGCTCGTTCGATCTAAATGGGTTGAGTGCAAATAAAACGAGTTATTTCACCTTACGGCCCAACGTTTCGCCAACTTTCCTTGGCATCTTCAGGGCGGATCTATATTTTTAACAATAAAACATACCAAACAACAACAGTTAATGATTTAAAATAATCCCTAGAAGAACATAGTTTCATACACCAATAAATTGAAAACATTCACTTACATTGGTATTTAAAAATTGAATCTAAAATACGAATTTAGACATTGATTGTTGTCATTAAACTAAAAAACTGATTTTTACAATTAAAAATGATACCATCTAATGTGGTACACTTGTCATACTAAAACTAACTAAATAATATTAAAGCTCATAAGCATAATAGGTAGCTAGCCGCGATACCGTCTGTGTCCTCTTTCTTGTTCATCGTTTTATCTCTGTTTTGTAAAATCCGTAAGCTCTCTAATGTGTATCGTGTTTTTTCTTTGGCTTCCTTGTCTATAATTTTCGTGTTTGCAAAATCAATGTTGTTGTTGTTGTTGTAGCGATTAGGTTACTCCCCGAAGGCTTTGGGGAGTGTTATCGATGTGATGGTCCTTTGTCGGATACAGATCCGATACGCTCCGGTAACACAGCACCATTAAGGTGCTGGCCCGACCATCTCGGGAACGATTTATATGGCCACATTGAACCTTCAGGCCATCCCTCCCTCCCCACCCCCAAGTTCCATGAGGAGCTTGTGTGTTGTTGCGTGTTGCGAGAGAGCTGTGTTTTGTTTTTGCTTCCTAATATCAGCTTCATGTTCGGCTATTCGCGTGCCCAATGCGCGCTTAGTTGTGCCTATGTAAATTTTATTGCAACTTTCATCGTTGTTTCCTTTGCATTCTATTTTATAAACCACGTTGTTTTGTTGTTCTATGTTGAGTGAAGTTTTTGTTTTTGTGAATCCTCTCGATAACTAGTTAGATCGGTAGGCTATTGTGATATTTTGCTGTTTAATTATGTCTTGTGCTAGATTTTCTGTTAGCCTGGGAATGTGAGTGACACTATGGTATTGCTTTGTTTCTTTATTGGTTGTTGTTGGTGATTGATTTGGGGTCTGTTGGATTTCATGTAATTTGTATTGTATTAGGTCCGATATGAGGTGGTTTGGGTAATTATTTCTTTTCAGCGTCATTCTTATTTTCTGTATATTAGCGTCATGAAATTGGCTATTGTCAAAACTTTGTTTATAAAATTTTCCATTACACGCCGATAACAAATTGGTAGCACTCCGATAGCAAATCTATAAGTTTCCTAAAACAAATCCTTTTTATAATGTATCGAACACTTTTTGATAACAAATCGATACATAAGAAATTCATAACAATTCGATAACGAATCGATAAAATATTGATAATTCTTCGATGATAAATCCAAACTTTTTCATAACCTCGATGGAAAATTGATTTAATTTCATTTAGTTAATTTTTTAAATTTTATTATATTTCAATTTATTTATTTTTTACTTTATTTTATTTTTTACTATTTCTTTTTATTTTATTTTACTTTATTCAATTTTATGTAATTAATTTTTTTTTTCATATTGTTTTATTTTGTGTTATGTTATTCCTTTCTTATTCCTTTAATTTTCTTTTAATTTTTTTTTAATTTAATTTAAATTTTTTATTTTTTGCACTTTATTGCTTCATATAAATCCAACAAAATAATGTGCAAATATGTTTCAACCAAGAAAACCCTAAAAACAGACACTTATTTCAACTTAAACTTGAATACCTTGAATACCACGAGTTTTGTTTTTTGTAAACATTTTTTGTAGCAGTAATATAAATCATGCGTTTGTTTATTTCTCCTCTGGCTCTTTACTTCCAACGAAACAGCAGTGTATACATCTGTTCGAGCACTTGCATGCACATAAATTGAGTATATGCTCAGATACTTCAATTTTCCCTATTCAGTATTCCCCTATGCGGTGGTGAGAGATGTTTACACATCAAAAAGGAATATTGTCGGTATTTAGTCTATACTTATCCGTGAAACTTATTCATCTAGTGTCATATTTATTTATATTAAAACTTATTTCTTTGGGAATAAAAAAAAAAAACTGAAAAAGAATTTAGGTTGACATGATAACCTAAAATGTGAAAAGGTAATCGTTTGTCACAAACTTACAAATAAAATACGGTAATTTTCTGTTAATCTTATCTTGCGATTTTTTATGTCGATTTGTATGTGTACAATGTTTAGTATTTGTTAAAAAATTGATACTAAATACACCTGAGCAAATAAATACGAAAAACGCACATAAATTAAGTTTGACAAATATTGGCACCTAATTTTCATTTCGACCCAAAAATTAAGCCGTTTAAATATGACTACTAGGGTGGTCCTTATAAATCCAATAAACGGCTTTTTCCAGTCTAACCACTTTAAACCTAGGTTAAAAATATCTTATATTAAATCTTAGCCCGATTTGAGATACTTAAGGCGACCGCCGTAGTTTGGAGGTAGTGTGCTCCACACAATGAAGATCCTGTGGTTAAGTCCCGGGCAATGCAACATCGAAAATTGAGACGTGAGTTTTTCTAAGCACAGTCGCCTTTCTCAGTGAAAATTCGTCTACCTTGTAGATGCCGTTCGGAGTGGGCATAAAACATGTAGGTCCCATCCCTCCAATTTGTAAGAAAAATTAAAAGGAACACGACGCAATTTGGAACAGAAGCTTAGCCTAAAATCTCTTCGGAGGTTATCATGCCTTGCATGTATTTATTTATTTTTATTTAGGGGCTATCGACAAACTTAAAATTCAATTTGAGTAGCGGTCTCCGCCCACCACACACAAGGTCCTGGGTTCAAGTCCCGGGCGAAACAACATCAAAAATATATAAAACATATTTTCAATTGCAAAAAAAGATTTTTGTAAGCGGAGTTGCCCCGCGACAGTGGCTTCTCAGTGAAAACTCATCTGCCTTGCAGCTGCTGTTCGGAGTTTACATACAAAATGTAGGTCCCTTCGCCCCAAACATGTCAAACATCCGTCAAAAATGTATTTTTCATTTTTTATAGTTGGAGATCAGAAACTTTAAGGGTTGTCACATAGTGTTTAAAGTATAGATTTTACATTGAGTCTTCATAGGACAATCTTAGTTCGGGTGCCTTCAGAGGACGCCTTAACCATTTCCAATAGGGACCAAAACTTATGTGTGATATCGTCAACTAATTTATGATCGATTTTGAGTATCGGGCTTAAAAAAAATTCAATTTGAATATTGTGAATCTCCATTAACTGTCTCCAATTAATTTGTGATATTTTTGACTTTGATATTATCGTCTAAAGGGGTGAAACTAGAAAATATCGTTTATTTGATTTATAAGGACCACCCTTATGAAAAATTTTTGACGGGCGTCAAATGTTCTTTGTTAGCTAAGGAGTAAAGCTTTGCTACTTAACATGTTTATTAATATGTGGATTTCATGACCAGGATTAGGAGGTACCTCGCAAAGCCATTCGAAATCAAACTAGACAACTGCCTATCGCGATATTTCTTAAATGTGTGGGTGGAGAGATAATTTTACCAGCAGGTCTAAGCCGCAAAGAAACAATTTTTTAAACGTAATATGTTAATATAATACAGACGCCGTGGATTCTACGTTTTGTGACCTCACGTAAATTATGGGTCTTGCAATGAACTAAAACAAGACGAAGTACCTGTTGGCATCGAAAACTGGTGACACATATATATGTATGTTTCGAAACGGTGAAGGGCTATGTCTATTTGGGGGGCTTAGAATATACCCGCGGCAGGTATGCCTGTCAAGAGGCGACTAAAATACCAAACTGATACAAGTGGTTGTGTAACGGAACCCTTTCAAGGGGTTGCCAGCGCAATATATAGCTTCTTCAACCCAATTTTCAACCTCAACTACCCGTGGCGAATCCTATTTCTTTAACAGCCGAGCTCTGGCGACCAAATTCCTCATGGATCTAATGGGTGGGAGGGCGGTATTGCCTAGAAGGTTTCATGTAGCCATACCAAATGGTTCCCGAGATGCTCCGCTAGTACCTTAATGGTGCTTGTTACCGGAATGTACAGGAACTGCATCCGGCAAAGGACCATCAACATCGGTAACACTCCCCGAGGAGGACCTTCGAGGAGTGTCCTTATCGCTGCATGAACAACAAC
Organism: Eurosta solidaginis; assembly: GCF_040869045.1. Lineage (NCBI taxonomy): Eukaryota > Metazoa > Arthropoda > Insecta > Diptera > Tephritidae > Eurosta > Eurosta solidaginis. Next base: position 170,941,473 of record NC_090322.1, on the reverse strand, counting down.
AACATGCCTATTTGGAAACCATTACTGGAACTTGGCAACAAGAGCTACTTTGAAATGCGAAGACAATTGAAAAATAAAATAATCCTCTCTCGAACAAAGATTAGGCTTTTCCGTCTCACATCTTATCTGTTCTGATGTTTGGCGCGGAAGAATGGACTAGAGAAGATAGGTTGGCTTTGGAGGTATTCAAAGGAAAAGTTCTCCATAAGATTTGTGGTTCTCTCCTTAAAGCCAACGTTATATAGAAAGAAGTTAACAGCTAAATTCGCTAAGTCGTCTCTAGTCACTATAAGATGCATTTTGGGGTAAAAATCAGTTTTGGGACAATTTGTTATTCTGCACGTTGTCTCGCATCCCTTACAAAACCGATCACTAACATGTTAGCTGGTCCGGTGAATAAATAATTATCACTAGAAAGCATTGGAATATAAGGAGTGCTTCTTAGAATTTTTTTTATGATATTGCCGGAAGGTGTACATTGAAATACATCTAGCCCTAACCAGATGCAATTGCAGGAAAATTACTTCGCAGTGGGGGCTGTATGAGGCCATAAAATCGGTGGACAGGGGAACGCCGCAGAGCGGGGTATTGTCACCGGTGCTATCTGGTTGAGCGCCAACGCGGAGAAGTCATATAATGTCATGTTTACTAGGAGGTATAAGGCCATAGAGACACCTTGTACCAAATATCTATGACTAATTCTAGACAATAAGTCGTCGGGTAAACTCAACGTATAGGAGAGAGTGAAGAAGAACTTGACGGCACAAAGGAATGCTGGCGTATACGTGGGGTCTATAGCCCTCTCTCATTGGATATTTACAGTTACATTGTGGTTACAGTGGTGGTAAGCCACTCAAAAAAGAACGTACGGCAAAAAAATAGGAGGGGGTATGTAGGCTATCAATGCTTAGTAGAGCGGAAGCCCTAAAAACAACCTCGACGGTTGCATTGTATGCCATTCTGCACATTACGTAACTGCAACGAGACTTAATGCCGCGGGGAAGCTACCTTGTTGCATATCTGCGCTTTTATGGGTTTCCTAGGTCCTATAAAGCTTCCAGTATTTCCCAAGTGGACGGAGTTATTTTATACCACTGGTCCTGGTTTTTGATAGGGGTTTTCAGTTTGGTCCTTGAGCAAACTTCTGGTAACACTATGGACTCATTCAGTCTAAGTGGGGTCCTCATGAACCTTAACTAACCTAAACTATGGCTTAAACTGGCACTCAAAAAAAGATATTTACAAATTAATTAGGAGGACAGCATATATTGAATGATAAGCTTCATCAATCCGTTGGAAGAAAATTGGTCCCAAATTATTAACTTTTTTAAAGATATGGAAAAGTATAGACTTCTTGTTTAGATTTTGGGCATGAATCGAAATATTCATGAACACGCGCAACTTTATATCAATGACAAGTGTTTAAATTCTTTGGCAACAAAATAGATAACGAAAATCTTATCTTTTTAAAGGCGCGGAAAGCAAGGTGCGAGATGTTTGTTTAAAATTAGATTAAAAGTCGTTTGCCGTCTCAAGTCGTCCAATACGAATAAATAATTACTTTTTGACACTTACTAAGTTGGAAAAAAAGCGAACTTTCGCTTTTAATATAAAACTGAAACCAGTTATTTTCAACGCTATGAGGCCTGCGCTTTCTTTGCTGCAAAATACGAGTTTTGTAGAAATACTTTCTGGGCCGGCGCGTACCTGTTCTTTCGATCAAGAAATTTGCTCCCACAGAGTGTGAATATTAATCCTCTTCCGGAGACATATTTTCTCGAAACCTCGAAGGTCATCTTCTCCGCCTTCGACAGGGTTCATTATTCCCTGTTAATACCTCTCTTGTTTGTTGAACTTCGTTATGTTGTTGTTGTTGTAGCAATGCTCGCCTTACCTAATAGCCGCGACCGATCACAAATTGTCATCAATATCCTCTAACGGGAGTCCAAGGAAACTTGCCGTTTCAACAGTGGTGGACCATAAGGAAAGGGGTGTTAGAGGCGTTGGTTCCACATTACAATTAAAGAGATGGTTGGTGTCATGTGGGGACACATTGCAAGCGGGGCATACATTTTGTATGTCGGGGTTGATTCTGGATAGGTAAGAGTTTACCCTGTTACACTATCCAGAACGAAGTTGAGCAAGAGTGACACGCGTTTCCCTGGGGAGTATGCGTTCCTCTTCCGCGAGTTTTGGATAATTTTCTTTAAGTACTGGATTCACCGGGCAATTCCCGGCATAAAGGTTCGACGCCTGTTTATCGAGTTCACCAAGGACCTGCTTGTGTTTTTTCACTTCATACGGCTGGGTTCTCAGGTGCCGTATTTCCTCAAAATGCTTACGGAGATGACTCCTTAAGCCCCTAGGCGGTGCTGGTTCATCGATCAGATGTCTGTTGGGATGCCCAGGTTTCTGGGTATTCAACAGGAACTGCTTGCTCAGCATCTCATTTCTCTCCCTGATGGAGAGTATTCTCGCCTCATTATGCAGATGGTGTTCTGGAGACATTAGAAGACAGCCCGTGGCGATTCTGAGAGCAGTATTTTGGCAGGCCTGTAGTTTCTTCCAGTAGGTAATTTTTAGGCTTGGCGACCATATGGGTGACGCGTAGCACGTAATCGGCTGGCTAATTGCTTTGTATGTAGTCATGAGCGTTTCTTTATCTTTTCCCCAGGTACTGCCAGCGAGGGATTTGAGGATTTTGTTACGGCTCTGAATTCTCGGAACAATTGCGGCTGCGTGCTCACCAAAATGTAGATCCTGATCAAACGTCACACCCAAGATTTTGGGGTGTAGGACAGTCGGTAGCGTAGTGCCATCGACGTGAATGTTCAAAATGGTCTACATTTGGGACGTCCTTGTTGTAAATAAGGTCGCGGAAGATTTAGTCGGTGATAATGCCAGGTTTCGCGAGAGATCAGGGAGGTAGCCGTTTATTTTATTGCATAGCGCATCGATCTTTGGGCCTGGGCCTGTGGCCATTATTGTGCAGTCATCGGCGTAGGAAACGATTGTGACTCCTTCCGGTGGTGAACGTAGCTTAGATATGTAGAAATTAAACAAAAGTGGGGATAGGACACCACCCTGTGGCACCCCTTGTTTAATTCTCCTTGGTTTTGATGTTTCGTTTCTAAATTGCACCGATGCCTGCCGACCACCCAGATAATTTGCGGTCCACCTTTTAAGACATGGGGGAAGGGTAGACCCTTCCAGGTCTTGCAGTAACGAGCCATGGTTGACCGTATCAAAAGCTTTTGATAGGTCTAGCGCAACGAGTACTGTTCTATGGTGGGGGTACTGATTTAAACCGCAATTTATCTGGGTGCTAATGGCATTTAGCGCGGTGGTAGTACTATGGAGTTTTCTGAAGCCATGCTGATGAGGGGCTAGCTGCAAATTTGCTTGGAATTAAGGGAGCAAAATGGCTTCAAGCTCTTTGCCACTGGCGATAGGAGAGATATCGGACGATACGACTCACCTATGTTAGCTGGTATCCCAGGCTTTAGTAGCGGGACCACCTTGGCCATTTTCCATTTCTCGGGTATGACAAAGGTGGAAAGAGACAGGTTGAAGACTTGCGCTAAATATTTGAAACCCTCTTTCCCTAGGCCTTTAAGCATCGGCATGGCTATGCCGTCTGGGCCCACTGCTTTGGATGGTTTAGCACGACCAATGGCGTCCTCAACCTCTCTAGCGGTGATGGTGATTGGTGACGCGCTGAATTTGTGTTTATGTGCGTGTCTATTGGCTCACCGTCTATCTTTGTCGACCGTAGGATGCATTATATATTGTCGGCAGAAAGCGCTCGCGCATTTTTTCGCATCCGACAGCACTTTGTCGCCAAAGGCGATGTAAACTTTGTCTTTGTGCTTAGTCGGATTTGATAGGGACTTTACGGTGGACCAAATTTTACCCACACCGGTAGAGAGGTTACAACCTCTTAGGTGCTCCTCCCATTTCGCCCGCTTGTGTTCACCCACAAGCAATCTGATGCGTTGGTTTATATCCCTTATTTGGGGGTCGCCTGGATCAAGCTGTCTTATAAGGTCACGTTCTCTCGCTAAGTTTGCGGCCTCCGCCGGGAAGTTGGGCCGGATTTCGGGAATTCTCCCGGCGGGAATGAAACGTGCCGAGGCGGATTCAATGACCTTACGGAAGCCACGCTCCCCTTGGCGGGCATCAGTCGGGATAGGGAGGGCAGCAAAGCGGTTGTCTGTAAAGGATTAATATTCTTCCCACTTTCCTTTTTTGAAGTTTATGAAAGTGCGTTTTTAGTGACGATGAAGTCGGCGCTACGCTCGATCGAAATAAGTATGGGCAGCTGGTCGGATGCCAATGTTACCATCGGCTGCCAGTTGACGCAGTTTACGAGTTCTGCGCTCACGATTGAGATATCTGGCGAGCTGTGACAGCTTCCTACCATACGTGTAGGGGCGTCTCCGTTTATTGTGCAGAACGTCGTTTCTTCTATTTGATCCGCCAGCATCTCACCCCTACTGTCCGCCCGCAAGTTTGAATGCCATAGATCATGATGGGCATTGAAATCGCCTAAGATAATGCGATTGTTGCCAGTGAGTAAGGCCCTTATATTAGGGCGAGATCCACTGGGGCAACAGGTGGCAGGAGAGATGTAGATGTTCATGATTTCTAGGTTTGCATCGCCTGACCGGACAGATAGGCCTTGACGTTCTAAGACATTGTCCCTGCGGTCGATGCCAGGATAAAATATATAATATTGCACAGAGTGGTGTATGATAAACGCGATGCCGCCTCCATTTCCGCTCTCGCGGTCTTTCCTGTGGAAATTATACCCAGAGCAGGTCTGCAATGCAGATCTTGCTGTGAGTTTAGTCTCTTGAATCGCAGCAATGCGGATGTTGTGCCGCTTCATGAAATCGACTATCTCCGTAATCTTCCCAGTTAGTCCATTACAGTTTAACTGCAGAATTCTGAAGTGCATAAGGGGAGACGCCGCCACTCTGGGGGTAAGTGACGGGTGACTACGCCTGGGTTGTGGAAGGCCAGGACGCAATTGCTGTTATGGCCCTGGGACTGGGCGTCCTTGGGCAAGCATTGGGGTACCCGGATGATTTGGGTTTGCGACCTGGCAACATGGCGCGATGAAACCCGTCGGGGGGTTACCGTCGCGGAGACCAGAACATCTAGGAAAGTGGCACCACCCAAGGCAGGAGCTGCATTGGGCGGATGTCGCAAACCTATATATTCTGTGCTGGCAGACGGTGCAAACGGAGGTAGGGACTAAGAGTCTGTTTCCCTGACCTGCACGATTGCTGCCGGAAAAGAGGGGGGGAGAAGACGGGGGCAGGGGCTGATGCTCAGCATTGCTACCAACTCTACTACGAAGGTAGTAGTTATGCGTGGTATCAGCTGTTTGAGTTGTTGGCGCCGTGGGGCGCGGGCAGCAGCGGGTACTTGTTGTGGCTTGCTGAGCAGCGGGGCTGCTGGGAGGTAGTGGGGGGGGGGGGCGCTTAGGCGTAGACTACGGGACGCCCTTGGGCGTGAACAGCAAGGAGCCACAAAAGATTTATAAAAGTTACGTGGACGTCGGGTTTTGGGATCAAGCCCAGAACAACCTGTCCGATGCAACCATCCCTTACACGAGACACACTAAACAGAGTATGACCGTCCTAAAAAGATTCTTTTCTGGCAGATGCAGCAAACCATTTCTCAGGACCGGGGTCAGGAGACGGACCCGGATTGGATTCGATGCCTTCCCGGAGTAAGAGAGTATGGAGCAGTCCTGCTGCAAGGAGCTGCTGGGAGGATGACAATTTGTGGGAGGGACGAAACAAATTAAAGGGGGTCACACTGAAATGACAGTCCTTGGTCGGGAAAAATCCCGAGTCGCTCCGGTACATAGAACCGACTGCCTTGGGAAGCGTTGGACTTCGTTATCCTGTTTTTACACAGACCTGGATTACTACGACTGCAGCTTCTCGAAACCTAAAAGTTCTGCTTGTACAACTCTAACAAGTAGACAAGAGGAAACAGCGGATCAGCACTAGCTAAGTTCTATGAGCGCGTCTGTTTTGAACGGCATCGTCGAATGCATTTGGACGATGAATATTCAGTCGCCTCATCAAATACATAGTACAGCAGCCCTGTTTCATGAGTTTTCTTTTTTTTTTCTTTTAGATGCTTGTGTCCAATGCAACTCAGCTAACGACCCCAAATGTGCTATAGAACCGGAAAACTATCTTGCTAAGTCTTGCAGCGACAATAAATCTGTATGTTATACACGGGTCTTCAGTAAGTTTCTTTTGAATAAAGTAATTATTTAAATATACCAATTAACACATTTATAAATTCCATTCATTCCTTTCTTTGATAATTAGACGGAAATACAATTCGTGGTTGCGCTTCTGAGTTGGACAATGAGACTGCCGCCTCCTGTCACAATGAATTGGAATGTTTGATTTGCTCGTTTGCCGAAGGATGCAATCGTCGTGTGTTTCCATTGAGTCGTACGCAATGTCTCCAATGTTCTGGCAATTCAACTGGCAATTGTGCCATTAATGTCTTTTCAAAACCGACAGTTTGTCCGATTTACAAATTGGGCGATAAATGTTTTATTAGAGACGATGGTAAGTATTTAAAAAGCCAACTTTTAATGACTAAGGGCCATTTTCATCATCTTCTGTTAACTCTGACTGATACTTTATATGACCGCAATCGAATGATCTGTCTCAAACGAAGTTCCAGTTACTGCTGCTTTTTTAGTAGCTTCCAATCCTGAAAGTAAGGATTGATCAAACTGGGATTGGTCTCAGATGAGTTTGTTTTAATTGAACTTGTGAAGAGGTGGTTCGGATTGTATGTTAGATGCAAGCTCGATTAATAAGAGTTTATTGTATTACAGTATCTACGCTCCTCTACAACAGGTGTTGATTGAGCTCCTATTACGCCTTGGTCGATGTTATGGTGATAGAATGGGACAAACCGCAGAAATCCTAAGAACGGTGTTATGATAGACTTTCATCCAATGCATTTTTAAAGGGCAAGCTAACATTAAAATTTTAGTTTGACTGGCAGTCGGCTATGCAGGAACATCGAGGTGTGAATGTAGTTGTAGACATATTTTCCATGCCCACGACGAGAATAGAATGGCCGCGGAGTTAATCGGTGACAAGTTTATTAGTATTATTGTTACTATTGATCAGTCATTAGCTTATCTTAGCTGCTTTCTTACATAATGGAGTTACAATTTACAGAAGTCAAACAAGGGTGAGGATAGTGTACCAACTCGCTTTATATCTAATTAAATTCAGCTTGATTTAACTAGTACTCCTAAATTCTACTGAATCCTGCCGAATATTCTTGTTGTTGTCGTTGTACCGATAAAGACACTCCCCGAAGGTTTTGGGGAGTGTTATCGATGTTAATGGTCCTTTGCCGAATATAGGTCCGGAACGTTCCGCTAACAAGCACCATTAAGGCACTAGCCCGACCATCTCGGTAACGATTGAATATGACCTGATTGAGCCTTAAGTGCTTCGTCCCATTCAATTAACGTTGCTAACGAATTCTCATCGAAATAGTTTAAACGAGGTCCAAGGAAACTGACCGTTTAAACTACGTTGAACATTACTGTTAGCGGCGTTGGTTGCACGTGCAGAACATATATCGTGTGTATGTAAGTAAGATCGAAGTTGAACCAGAGTAGCGCGCGACTCCCTAGGAAATCTGCTTGCCTCAACTGCAAGGATTGCATATTAGACTCTGAGACCTGCATTGCCGGGGCTCGTCAATATAATTTTCCCACTGTATGTGCTGCTTTCTAAAATGCCGAATGTCACTATGGTGCTTGTAGGGTTCTTATTAGTTTTATTTAACTTTGTATTTTAGTTACTTTGAGCTTTGTAATTTTAAAATGTTTTATCAATATTTTAATTTTCAATATTGATTTTTCAATTTTTAAAAATTTTGATTGTTGTGAAAAATAAAAAATAAAATAGACGCATACATTTAGGCGTTTTAAAAAATATAATTTAAAGTTTCGTTATACAATAAAAACGTGGTTTCAATTACTACATTGGCGATCTCTGTCTATTTTAAAAAATTGTGTGTGTGATCATACAAATATTTAAAAACAATTTTAAATATATAAATTATACGGGATTCATAAACGCAACTGTAGTTATTATGGAACATTCTTAAATTAAAATTTTGCAAAGGAAACGATTTTTCCTGTTCATTGCAGTAACTTGGTGGGGTGGAATTATCAAAAACGTTTTTATTTTGAGGTCATATTTGACCAAGATAATTCAGACGGCTGTTCAATTCGATAAAAATCGCAATATAGTGCACACCGCCACAATTAATACAATTTGTATTAAAAAAAAAAACTAAATAAACAATATAACTCAATGAAAAGTATATATACTCAATTTAAGTCGTATCATAATCGATATTTGCTTCTAACACCTGCTATGCATTTTTGATTTGGAACCTACGAGTTCTTTGAGCAAAATTCATCTATGCGTTTGTGAGAATGAAACGTTCTATTAAAATATTTAACTTAATTAAATCACATAAAATTAACGAAAGGTATTAAAAAGGAGGTCCACATTTGTCAAATGCAAATGCTTCAAAACAGTGAAACAAGCATCAATCAATCTGTAAGAGGCTCAATCCTTTCTAAAGCCATTGCATAATTTCATCAATCAATTTTAAAGCCATTGCACAATACATTGTCCAATTTCATCAATCAATTTTAAAGCCATTGCACAATATTAAAACCATCGTCAAATTTCATCAATCAATTTTAAAGCAATTACACAATTTAAAAGGGAACAAAATTTTGGAAGAAGAATTTTGAGGTTGGTTTGTTTTAAGTTAAATATATATATATTGTTTATTTAAACAGTTATTATAAAATATAAATATTTTTTTTTAATATTGATATTTAATATTTTACTAAATTTGTAAACTCCTTCTTCAATTTAGTTAAAATGTTTCATTCTCCACGACACAATACACACACTTCTACACTCACACAAAATTTAAATGATTCGCTTATTGATTTACAGAATAATTCTTCTCAAGAAGAATTAGAAAATCCATATGCAAATCAAAATAATTCTGAAATTTGTGCTACATCTGTCAAACTTCCACAATTTTGGACTAGTTGTCCAGAAGCGTGGTTTATACACGCTGAAACACAATTTAGCACCAAAAATATAACTCAAGAGAATACCAAATACGAACATATTATAACAGCACTTCCACAAGACGTAATAGTAACAATTTTAGATTTTATCCAAAACCCTCCCCTCACTAACAAGTTTAGTGAACTCAAAAAAGTTTTAATAGAAAGACATTCTCTTAGTGAAAATTCAAAGCTTGATAAAATCTTAAATGATTCTGAAATGGGTGATCGCAAGCCCTCTGAATTTTATCGGTCATTAATTTTGTTAGCCGGTTCAAATTTTAGTGAAAATATTTTAAAGAGAAAACTTCCCAAAAATTTAAATGCAATTTTGGCTGGCTCAAGTCTAATAATATTAATGAATTAGTAAAATTAGCGGATAACATTTTTGAAGTTATGAATAAAAAAGAAGTTTTCTCAGTAAATACAATATCAGCTACAAAAGCTCAAAATTCAGTTATTGAAAACCTAGTTAAAACCACTTCTTTAATGTGTGAAAGTTTTCAGAAACTTTCTTTGGAGTTAGCAGAAATTAAAACAGAAGTGTATCGGAATAAATCTAGGTCACGTTCTAATTCTAGGAATAATTTTAAAAATTCTTTTAGGCATCGTTCTAACTCGCGTTATAATCCCAATTGGTTGTGTTGATTTCACTACAAATTTGGAAATAATGCTAGAAGTTGTGAACAACCTTGTTCTTATAACAAAAACAAAGATTCAACAAACTAAATTCTTCCGTTGTCAGCAGCGACGAACAACGGAAATTTAGAATTTTCGACGCGTCGCTTATTTATTTTTGATAGAGAAAACAAACAAAATTTTTTAATTGATAGTGGAGCAGAAATTTCGGTATTACCCGCGTCTAAATTTCCTCTTACGAAACGTTCAGACATAATTCTCACTGCAGCTAATGGCTCAACAATTGCCACTTACGGGAAAAGGCTTTTAAACGTAAATTTAGGTTTAAGACGTGAATTTCCCTTAACATTTGCGGATATAGCCAAGCCAATGATTGGCGCTGATTTTCTTTGTAAATATGGTCTTCTTATTGACATTAAACATAAACGTTTAGTAGATCCATTAACCAATCTCTCAGTTAATGCAGTATCTTACTTTTGTGATATTCTATTACCTAAATTATTTGTGGTTCACAATAAATTTACAAAATTATTAAGAGTTTCCGTCACTTGTTTCAGAATCAGATTATACTAAACCTGTTAAACATACAACAGTACATCGACTTGTAACAGAAGGTAGTCTTCCATTTTCTAAGCCCAGGCGCTTAGATCCGGTAAAATACAAAGTCGCGAAAATGGAGTTTGATTTCTTAGTTAAAACAGGCATTTGTCGGCCTTCAAATTCTTCAGTAGCATCACCACTTCACCTTGTACCTAAAAAAGAGTTGAATGATTGGCGTCCATGTGGTGATTTTAGAAGATTGAATATTGTAATTGTTCCCGATCGTTATCCCTTACCTCGCATTCAAGATTTTAATATGAACCTTCGTAATAAAAATATATTTTCAAAATTAGATTTAGTTAGGGCATATCACCAAATTCCTAAGGCTGAAGAAGATATTTATAAAACTGCTATTACAACTCCTTTCGGTATGTGTGAATTCATGAGAATGCCTTTCGGACTTAGAAATTTTGCACAAACCTTTCAAAGATTCATAAATGAGGTAGTAGGTGACTTAGATTTTGTATATGCTTACATCTACGACTTACTTATTGCAAGTAAAGACGAAGAACAACATTTAAAAGATTTACGTATCCTTTTTCAACGCTTTACAGAGTACGGTTTAAACATTAAACCAAGTAAATGTACTTTTGGTGTAACAAATATAGATTTTTTAGGACATAACATTTCTGGAACAGGTATTCGACCTTCCGATGAAATGGTATCAGCTATTCGCAATTTCGAACGTCCAAAATCAGTTAAGCAGGCACAGAAATTTATTGGTATGGTAAATTATTATCATAGATACATACCAAAACTAGCAGAATTTACAAACAAAATTTATTATCTAATTAACAAAGTAAATAAGAAACGTGACAAAACTTTGGTATGGGACGAGAATTCGAATGAAGCTTTTGAATGCATTAAAGATAAATTTGCATCTACGATATTGTTAAATCATTTTAACAAAGATGCGAAATTATCTTTAACAGTAGATGCATCTAACACAGCGGTTGGGGGCGTTATACAACAAAATTACAACAATAAAATTGAGCCCATTGCATTTTTTTCTAAAAAACTTTATCCAACTGAAATTAAGTATAGTGCTTTTGATAGGGGATTATTGGCGATTTATTTAAATATAAAACATTTTAGATATCTTTTGGAAGGACGACAATTTACAGTTTATACGGACCATAAACGTTTGACTACTGCTTTAAATTCAAAAACTCCTAGAAAAACGAGACACTTGGAATTTATAGCACAATTTACTGATGACATACAATACATTAATGGAGAATCCAATGTTGTGGCAGATACGCTATCTAGAGCTTTTGAGGTTAATGCAATATATAATACAGAATTGAATTTTAAAATTTCACAAACAGAACAACAAAAAGATGACGACTTAAATTAACTTTTATCTGATTCTCAATATCTAAATTTAAAGTTAATTAATATTCCCATTTTAAATTTTAATATTTGGTGTGAAATTTCAGGAGAAACCCCTAGGCCATTTGTACCGAGTAATTTGCGAAGACAGTATTTGATATTTTACATGAAATAGCACATCCGGGTACAAGAGCTACACGACGGCTCATAGTTAAAAAATATTATTGGCCTAATATGAATAAGGATATTAATGTTTGGTCAAAAGAGTGTCTTAATTGTCAAAAGTCTAAAGTTTATCGTCATACAAAATCCCCTGTTGTCAAAATTCCTATTCTTTGGAATTTGAACACATCCACTTAGATATAGTTGGGCCATTATCTATTTCAAAAGGACATCGCTATATTTTAACGATTATTGAAAGATTTACCCGTTGGCCTGAGGCATATGCATTAAAAGATATTTCAGCAACTATAATTGCAAATAAGTTTTTTAGAGAATATATTTCTCGGTTTAGAGTTCCGTTAAAGATAACAACTGATCAAGGTAGCCAATTTACATCGAAATTGTTTTCAGAGTTAACTAAATTACTTGGTAGTCACCAAATTACAACATCTGCATATCACCCTCAAGGAAATGGTATGGTTGAAAGGTTTCATAGACAATTAAAGACTACTGTAATAGCTAGAGAGGACACAAATAATTGGTAAGACGAGTTACCTGTCATATTACTTGGTTTGCGATCTATTTACAAAGAAGATATTTCGGCTACACCAGCGGAAATGGTTTTCGGTCAGAATTTACGTTTGCCAGGGGAACTTGTTGTGCCATCAGCTAAAAATTTCTCATCAACTGAAATTTTAAGTAATTTACGTGAACATTTTCGAAATGTTAGATCAAATTTAAGTCATCATAAAGATTCTGATACTGGAATTTACGTTCCACAAGATCTTCAAACTTGTAAATTTGCATTTGTTCGAGTCATTAATAAACATTCACTACAACAACCATATGAAGGACCTTACAAAATTGTGGAAAAAGACCAAAAATGTTTTAAACTTGAAATAGATAATAATATTAAAACTATTCCTACTGATAGATTAAAACCTGCAATAATTGAAACAACAGACACAAACAACACCAAGAATTTACATAAAAAGAGAGTTACGTTCAATTTATTTAATATTAAATTTTCTTGAAGGGGGAGTAATGTAGGGTTCTTATTATTTTTATTTAACTTTGTATTTTAGTTACTTTGAACTTTGTAATTTTAAAATGTTTTATCAATATTTTAATTTTCAATATTGATTTTTCAATTTTCAAAAATTTTGATTGTTGTGAAAAATAAAAAATAAAATAGACGCATACATTTAGGCGTTTTAAAAAATATAATTTAAAGCTTCGTTATAAAATAAAAATGTGGTTTCAATTACTACAGTGCTAACAATATTTGCCTGGGTCACAGGGCTGCTTCATCTGTTGGCTCTCTGGTGAAGTCCTACGCAGCAGCAGGATATTAATACCGAGTTTTAATACTTACGGAGCATATGTATAGCGTGTAGGGTGATAGAAGGTGGAGGAAGATTTGGCAGTTGTCATATCGAACGCCCTTAGCTCCAGTGAGCTCCAGGTTGTATTTTGGAAGTACACAAGAAAGGGGGCATAAAAGATGGCCCCTTTTTGAAATAGTACTTAAATTCATACTTTTTAAATAATCATAAAATACAGAAAGGAGTGTACGTAGCTTGATTATTGAGCAATTTTATCATAAAAGTTATGAATTGAAGATTGCTTTATTGAATTTTTAGACGTTTTAAACTTATAAACTTCTTGTGAACGCATCAATTTTGCTGGTAATACTTTAGGACAGAGGTGGAATGCTTATAAACGAGCAAAAATGTCGGCAGAGGTGTCGAAAAACACGTTTTTAGCTCGATATTGATAACCTGAAAGTTTATACATATTTTACTGATGCCAAAAGATATTTGCAAAATTAGCGTTGAAACTTGTATGTAGAAAGGTGTTCTACCCCCGGTTTTGGAGCGGCCAGGGGTGTTATACGGATTACTGATACCGAGGTAAAAACTTGTCTTTTGAACTCCCTCTCGACATTTTTGGGCGTGTAATAACAGTCTACTCCTATCATGGAGTATTAAAGAAAGCAGTTTTTAATATATTACATCAGGGTAAAATGTTTTTGAACACACAACAGGAGGACGGACAAGGCAGCAGGTAGATAGATTTGGTGGGACATCATGAGCATGTTCTAACGAGCTAATGTCTACATTATACATCGCACGTTTTTGTTTTAACGATAAAGACACTCCCCAAATGCTTTGATAGTCCTTTGCCGGACATAGATTCAGTCGGTACGTTAAGGTACTATCACAACCATCTCGGGAACGATTTGATATGACCAAGTTGAACCTTCTAGGTCATAGTAACCTCCTCACACAGGCAGAAAAGCTTCTGATAGTCATTCACCTGGAAATAAGACCATCATGGGCGGCTGACTTATAGATCAATGGTATCATTATACAAAGGTGTAATGTAACAATAATCCCCGCCCTGGGCTCGGAAACCCGCCACATAAAACGACATTAATACAACAATTAAAGCAGAGTTACTAGGTTTAGAAAAAGCGTGTAGCTTCCTATTAGAGAATCGTGTAAGCGGCGGTAAGATATGCCTATACTCAGACAGCCGAGCAATAGATTTACCTAATACGTTCGTACTGGCGTATCGTTAGAGATCTAGGGAAAATGGTGACTTCAAATTGAGCAACGGAGTTGACAAAGTTCGTACGGGTTATCAAGTTATGCCAGCTGTTACAATTTGCCAATATTCTGTAGGGGAATTTTATTGTTCATGGTCCATAAGGTCGGTATTTGCTTTATTGCTGCGCTATGGTGGGGAAGAGATGTTATCCCGTGCAACATATCATAGAACATATGTAAATGAGTTCAGTCACGCAGTTTCCGCTTTTGTTTAGATTTCATTTCTGAAAACATATTTTAAAGAATAAATATCAATTAGAAATCTGTTTCTTAATATACGCAACAAAACTCACCTTAATTTAAAGACGAAAACATGCAAATTTCTTTAGTTCTGCAATTAAATAAAATCTTTTTCTGAATTTTCATACAATTTTATAATAGAAAATCAGAGCAAAACAAAACTGGAGAAAAACAGTTATGCCGTTGCAATTTTTTAAACAAAATTTGATATGTGTTGTTTTTAGTACACTTTTTCCATTGAATAAAATAGAAGTTTTGTAGAGCAACAACATTCTTATTTCTAAGGGCGTTCAAGATGGCGGCGTTAGAGCGAGAAACTGCTTACATCCGCCACCTTCTATAATTCCATCATGGTGTAGGGTGCTGATTGAGATAAGATGAAAGCAAATACTCCAGTTAAAACAGTTCATTAGACATGTGCATCTTGTTCTAACCCCACGGAAGGCCAGAAAGTATTTCCAACTCTTGGAAATTTTGATTATAATGTCGTCCTGTAGCAGTGTCAGCTCATCCTGCCTCAGGACCTCTACGGGGTAACACCGCATTTTACTATTTGAGTATGGCATCTACTCCGACGATATATGGCCTCTTTTCCACTTCAGCGACGGCTGTATAACATGGTTCTATGCGGAAGAGTGTATGTGGTACAATTCTGAACGCTCTTATAACTAGTGCTGCAAAAGTGCTGGCTGTGCCGTAGAGTGTTTTCCTCAATGCTTGATGGTAGGAACAGGTGGATTTTTTGCTCCGTTCCACATGTGGAAAAGATTTTGAGTTAGCGACTACGGAGTTTGCTTTGCTTCGCTAAGCCTTTTCTATCTTTTGTGATCTTAAGCCACCTGGTTTCAATTCGTAAGAGTGGTTGTCCACGTTTTCGTATTCGCCTCCCTATTCTTCTTTGTCTTCGTCTTTATATTTTTCTTAGTTTTAATATTTGTTTCCTTCTTTCTCTTCGATGTTGACTTGCGTTATGGGAGCGTGGCCAGTTCGTTTCCGGATATGTAAGCCCTTAACCCATAGCCGTCTTCGTTTTTATCTCTGTTTTCTTTTTAGTAATCCTTTTGACTTGATGATTATACTTGTGTTTGCCTTTTTTCTTGTTGTTGTACCGATAAGGACACTCCCCGAAGGTCTTGGGTTGTGTTATCGATGTTGATGGTCCTTCGCCGGATGCAGATCCGGTACTTTCCGGTACCAAGCCCCACCATCTCGGGAACGATTTGTTATGACCACATGCGACCTTATAGGCCATACCTCCCTCTCACCCCCTAGATCCATAAGGACTTCGGGGTCGCCAGAGCCTCGGTAGTTAATGTAACTTGTTCGCCTCGGATAGGTGCGGTTGACAATTGGGTTCGGCGAAGCTATATATTCCGCTGGCAACCCAAAAGGGTTGCTCTACACAACCCCTTGAATCTATTTGGTATTTTAGTCACCTCTTACGAGAGGCATACCTGCCGCGGGTATATTCTGATTCCCTAACCCGCTGGGGATCTAAATTCCTGCTCTTTTTTCTTGTCTTTATTTGTCTTCGTATTTCTCCTGGTAATTGACTTAATTTTGTCTTGGTGTTCGTTACTGTCGTCTTCTCCTCCAAATTTTTTACCGTTTGCGTCTTCCTCTCCTGATTAGTCTTCGTATTTTCTCCGTCTTCTAAGGAAAATTTCATCAAATCACCAGAAAGTTAAAGTTAGGAACGAGAAATTTTTTGTAATTTTTTCGAACTGATTCCGAAAACCTCATATCACGAAAGACACCATTAATGATCTTTCAATTTCTTTTGCAGGAAAAAACAAAACGGACTCCTTTCAACGTGGCTGTCTTTCTTCTGTCCAACCTAAGAAGCTCTGTGTAAATGAGTCAAATTGCTTTGTATGCGAAGGTGTCGGCTGTAACTTCCTTGCCGCCAATAGCGATCAGATTCCACTTGCACGGGATGGTTCCGCTTATGTAAGCTCATCCATTGCCTTACTCGCTGCTGCTTTGATTGCGTTGCGATCATTTTAAAAAAAATATTTGAAATGAACTTTTAATAAATTTATAATATTTAATATCATTTTTTTTATTACCAAAGCAATATCTTATATGTATTTAATATGTAAATATATATAAATACTTTTTTTGTTTTTAATATAAATTAAAGAGATTTTGAGAATAAGCGCACGGAGAAGAAATATTTTCAGAAATATATAGAGAATACACCAAAAACGAAAATCCTTTTCGATACAGGAAATGGTAAGCAAAATTGCTAGCAGCTAAGGAAATATAAAAACAAAAACAAAAAAAAATTAAAAAATATATAAGAGAACACATGTGTCGACTCTATGTGCATGTTCGAATGTGCACATGAAAATTACTTTTAATTTTATGAAGTGTGATCAAAATAATCTTGCCACGCAAAATGTTTGCCTCAAATGGTTGACTTTTCCCTTCTCCCCATTTCGCTTTATTTTCTTGGGAATATAATGTTTGGTATTTTACAGCTCCATCAACATTTGTAATTTCATAGGGAATCATGTGCATAAGTAGTGCATAAGTGAACAAATTAATGTATGCAAGAAAGTTGAAAGTTTTTAGTAAGGTGATCAATTTTTAAATTTTTTTTATTACCGACAGACCTAAAACATGGTCTGCCCGAACATTTACAACATAGTAAATTATCTCCCGCCCTTCGTCTCTGTTGCTCCATCTTATTCTTCTTCCTTCTCTTTCCCTCTGCCACTTCTTTCCTTATTCCTGTTCCTACTCCTATTTCTATAACTTTTTCAATACCCATTCCAACTAATGCCCTTATTCCCATTCCCATTTCTATTCCTTTATTCCTATTCCTATTTCCGTACCAATTCCTATTCCTATTTTTATTGCAATTGCAATTTCTATTCCTACGTTCATTCCTATTTCTATACCTATTTTTAATCCAATTCCTTTTCATATTCCTATTTCTATTACTATTCCTATTGTTATTTCTATACCTAACTATGCCTGCTTCTACTCCTATCCTATTCCTATTCTCTTTCCTATTCCCATTCCTACTCCCATTTCTATTTCTATCTTTATTCCCATTTCTATTATTCTATTCTATTTTTATTGCTATTGTAATTTCTATTTCTATTTTCATTCCTATTTCTATACCTATTCTTAATCCAATTCCTTTTCCTATTCCTATTTCTATTACCATTCCTATTGTTATTTCTATACCTAACTATGCCTGCTCCTACTCCTATCCTATTCCTATTCTCTTTCCCATTCCCATTCCTACTCTATTCTATTCCTATCTTTATTCCCATTTCTATTCTTCTATTCTTATTTTTATTTCTGTACCGATTAATATTCTTATTTTTATTGCTATTGCAATTTCTATTTTTATTCCTATTTATATACCTATTCTTAATCCAATTCCCTTTCCTATTCCTATTTCTATTACCATTCCTATTCTTATTTCTATACCTAACTATTCCTGTTCCTACTCCTATCTTATTCCTATTCTCTTTTCCATTCCCATTCCCATTTCCACTCCCATTTCTATTCCTATCTTTATTCCCATTTCTATTCTTCTATTCTTATTCCTATTTTTGTACCGATTCATATTCTTATTTTTATTGCTATGCAATTTATATTCCTATTTTCATTCCTATTTCTATACCTATTCTTAATCCAATTCCTATTCCTATTCCTATTTCTATTACCATTCCTATTCTTATTTCTATACCTAACTATTCCTGTTCCTACTCCTATCCTATTCCTATTATCTTTCCCATTCCCATTCCTACTCCCATTTCTATTCCTATCTTTATTCCGATTTCTATTCTTTTATTCTTATTCCTATTTCCGTACCGATTCATATTCTTATTTTTATTGCTATTGCAATTTCTATTCCTATTTCTATACCTATTCTTAACCAATTCCTTTTCCTATTCCTATTCCTATTTCTATTACCATTCCTATTCTTATTTCTATACCTAACTATTTCTGTTCCTACTCCTATCCTATTCCTATTCACTTTCCCATTCCCATTCCTACTCCCATTTCTATTCTTATCTTTATTCCCATTTCTATTCTTCTATTCCTATTCCTATTTCCGTACCGATTCATGTTCTTATTTTTATTGCTATGGCAATATCTATTCCTATTTTCATTCATATTCCTATTTCTATACCTATTCTTAATCCTATTCCTATTCTTATTTCTATTACCATTCCTATTCCTATTCCTCTTTCTATACCTATTCCTACTCCTACTCCTATCCTGTTCCTATTCCTATTCCTATTCTTATTTCTATTTGAATTCCTATTCATATTTCTATTCCTATTCCAATTCTAAATCAAGGGAAGGGGTCTGCTGTTTACTGTGGGTCAGCTGTTTACTGTGTCGATCCAGAAATAAGTAGATCCTTCAGGCTGCCAGATAACTGTACCGTCATTCAGGCGGAAACTATATCTGTGAAGAAAGCATCAGAAATTCGGAGGAAGCGTGCTTAAGCTGCAGTAGCATCAACATATATATAGATAGTTAGGCGCCGATTAAGGTAATAAACTCACTCAGTACTTCATCAAGAAGTGTACTGGAATGGAAAGCAGTGAAAATTTTGCACAGAACGGACCATGGATCTATACTGGGTTCCCGTCCATAAAGGGACAGAAGGTAACGAAAAGGCCACTTAGTTGGCAAATGAGGGTGCAGCACTAGCTGAATCGACGATAGAGGTCCCAATCCATTTGGAAGAAATCAAAAGGGGGCAGGAGTTGCATATGATCCATCAAGCAGGAATGGCGTAGACAGAAGCGCGGGGCTGTAAAATTTCTAAGATTATGTGTAAATCCTACGACATAAGACTCACAAAATGGTTAGTATATCTGTAGAAAGAAGCCTTAAAGCTCATGATGGCATACTAACTAGACACTGCCTTCTAGCGTCACATGCTTATAAGCTAGGCCTCGTCAGTATCAGCAGATGTAGGAAGTAGGAGCGGCAGGAAGAAACGGTTGAACACGTTCTGTGTTCGTGACCTGCGCTCCCCAGGTCAAGGCTTCAGCCTTTAGAGGCGGCAGAGTCGCCAGATCTCGAGGCAGCTATTAACATAGGTCTTCGAGATCTTCTAGTATTTGCCTATAAACTGGGGCTGAGTAGAAAACTGAAAAATAAAATTGTCTCTTGAGACCGTCATCATACCTGCCTCCTACGCAAACTTTACAGTGCCTAGGAAGCACAGCATCAAGTAATGATGATGACGGCTCCTTTCCACTGACAGTTGAAATGAACAAAGCCTTCTACGCTATTTGCAGTAACGCGAAGGTTCACTGGACTTGTTGACGATGTTGATATTAGGGATGTTGATTCCACGAATGGACATGCACCTGTTCGGCCATATTAATGATGTCATCGATTTGTTGACGCGCTTTATGATAACGAGGCAGTCGGATAGCTTTGAAGCAAGGCGAATCTATACCAGGTGTTGGCAAAGCGAATTCAACCAATTTGCCGTGCAGAAGAATGTCAAGTGAAAAGAAAATGTTCATTGATTTCGATTAACCGACATATTGTTGGATAAGGCGTTGTATGGAAAATAATCAAGAAGAAGCAATCAGCTGTTGGGATAACAACACCTGGTAATGAATTCGCCTTGGCTTTGAATAGAGAAAACATCTGTCACCAGCAACAAATCGTTTCGATCACCCTACGAAATATTTACTCTCGTTTCGCTAGAAGTACCGGAAGGGCGCCTTTATGTGCGCTATATAAATGTGTCAACGCCTTTGAATTGTTGCCACTTTATTGAACTTTTATTGAAGTTTATGCGAGTTGTGAAAAATATTTATGCACTAAATGCACTTAAATTTCGGAAAATCGCAAATAATTTGTTGTAATGCCTTGAGAGATAAAATGCAAGCAAGGATGTAAGTTATGGTGTTAATATCACTGGGGAGGTAAATCAAATGCAATGAAAATAATGAATATTAACGAAATTTTTATTGGTACATATTTTGAATGAATTTGCTAAATTATGGAGTATATACACACCTTGGAGTGTAAACATATCGTAGAAAGTATTGCATCTCTTCCGGTATTTAACGGAAGCTTTTCAAAGAGAGGAATATTTAGAACGTTTATCGAATAGTCAAACTGATGACAAGTTATCATATGATTTGTGGTAAAAAAAATATGAAGGGGGCAATTGAAACCGTTTTCTATGTAAAAATGCGGCCAGCTAATGATTAGCAAACTCCGACGTTTCCATAAAACGTAGTGAGTTCGGTACCACGATTCAGACCAGATTAACTGCTTTCCCCGAATTAAACCGACGATGTGTCTTTTTAACACATCCCTAAAGCAAGGGATATTTCCCAGAAAGTGGAAAGTCTTTTATAATACCACTTTACAAAAATTGGAACAGATCCTGTGTTTTAAATCACCGAGGAATAGCAAAGCTTAATGCTATTCCCAAACTCTTTGGATCGATCGTCACAAAGCAACTAGCTCATAGGGTATCCTCAACCATTGACTTGTCTCAACATGGTTTTTGCATGGGTAAATCTTCTGTGACTAACTTGCTTGAGTTCATAGCTCATGTACTGAACGGATTTAAGGTTAACAGCGAAATTTATGTCCTTCAAACTGATTTAAGTAAAGCTTTCGATAGGGTTTCCCATTCACTTCTTCTTCAAACTCGATCGATTTGGCTTCCCGCCTTTGTTGCTATTTTGGGTACCTTCATACTTGATGGAAATTAAACAAACAATTATATTTAATAACTGTAGGTCAGAATCTATCGATGTTACTTCTGGTGTTCCTCAAGGCAACCAGTCCAGTCCAGTGCTGTTTCTGCTGTTCTTTAACGACCTTCCAAATAATTGAAGGATTGCAAGCCGCTAATGTACGCTGATGATGTCAAACTTGTTATGCCTATCCGCTCACCAGTGGATATATCAAATGTACTATCGGATATGAATAGCCTAGTTGAATGGTGCTCCACGAGGAAATCCTACCAAGTCACTAGCTTCGTAGACCTTGGCGTTAAATTACACATAGAAGGTTGCGTGAACAGAGCCAAAGGAACTTTATCATTCGTCAACCGGTGGTCGAAAGAATTCGCTTAACCATATATTACTTAAAAACTCTCTTTATCACCCCTATTATGAATCTTCATACGATAGACGATAAACGCTTGCTAGCGTATCGTAAAAACTCAGCTTTCATATTGCGATTTCCACACGCCCAATAGATGTACTATTGTGAATGACAGCAGAGTTTTTCTTACAAATTTTTGTGAATTTATACGAAACAGATAGCAAAACAAAACAAAAATACTAAATTGAATTGTCTTTTATGTAAGAGTGGCAAAAGTTTTTAAAAGATTTAATAAAAAATGTTTGCTGCAACCTCTGTTGCCTTTTATAAAAATGAATAAATTGACGAAATTCGGATAGAGACCATAGAAAGAAGAAAATTGAGAGATGCTTCCAATCCTCTTGAAATGAACTCTACGCTTTATGTACTTGACATACTTAAAGTAAAAAAAAGTTTAATAAAACAAGTGAGGAAGGCTAAGTTCGGGTGTAACCGAACACTACATACTCAGTTGAGAGCTGTGGAGACAAAGTCAGGGAAAATCACCATGTTGTAAAAAGAACCTAGGGTAACCCTGGAATGTGTTTGTATGACATGTGTATCAAATGGAAGGTATTAAAGAGTATTTTAAGAGGAAGTGGGCCATAGTTCTATAGATGGACGCCATTTAGGGATATCGCCATAAAGGTGGAGCAGGCCTGACTCTAGAATTTGTTTGTATGATATGGGTATCAAATGAAAGGTGTTAATGAGTATTTTAAAAGGGAGTGGGCTTAAGTTCTATAGGTGGACGCCTTTTCGAGATATCGCCATAAAGGTGGACCAGGGGTGACTCTAGAATTAATTTTGTACGATATGGGTATCAAATGAAAGGTGTTAATGAGTATTTTAAAAGGGAGTGGGCCTTAGTTCTATAGGTGGATGCCTTTTCGAGATATCGCCATAAAGGTGGACCAGGGGTGACTCTAGAACTAATTTTGTACGATATGGGTATCAAATGAAAGGTGTTAATGAGTATTTTAAAAGGGAGTGGGCCTTAGTTCTATGGGTGGACGCCTTTTCGAGATATCGCCATAACGGTGGACCAGGGGTGACTCTAGAACTAATTTTGTACGATATGGGTATCAAATGAAAGGTGTTAATGAGTATTTTAAAAGGGAGTGGGCTTAAGTTCTATAGGTGGACGCCTTTTCGAGATATCGCCAAAAAGGTGGGCCAGGGGTGACTCTGGAATAAATTTTGTACGATATGGGTATCAAATGAAAGGTGTTAATGAGTATTTTAAAAGGGAGTGGGCCTTAGTTCTGTAGGTGGATGCCTTTTCGAGATATCGCCATAAAGGTGGACCAGGGGTGACTCTAGAACTAATTTTGTACGATATGGGTATCAAATGAAAGGTGTTAATGAGTATTTTAAAAGGGAGTGGGCCTTAGTTCTATGGGTGGACGCCTTTTCGAGATATCGCCATAAAGGTGGACCAGGGGTGACTCTAGAATTAATTTTGTACGATATGGGTATCAAATGAAAGGTGTTAATGAGTATTTTAAAAGGGAGTGGGCCTTTGTTCTATAGGTGGATGCCTTTTCGAGATATCGCCATAAAGGTGGGCCAGGGGTGACTCTAGAATTTGTTTGTACGATATGAGTATCAAATGAAAGGTGTTAATGAGTATTTTGAGGGCGTGGGCCTTAGTTCTATATGTGGACGCCTTTTCGAGATATCGCCATAAAGGTGGACCAGGGGTGACTCTAGAATTTGTTTGTACGATATGGGTATCAAATGAAAGTGTTAATGAGTATTTTAAAAGGGCGTGGGCCTTAGTTCTATAGGTGGACGCCTTTTCGAGATATCGCCATAAAGGTGGACCAGGGGTGACTCTAGAATGCGTTTGTACGATATGGGTATCAAATGAAAGGTGTTACTGAGTATTTTAAAAGGGAGTGGGCCTTAGTTCTATAGGTGGATGCATTTTCGAGATATCGCCATAAAGGTGGGCCAGGGTGACTCTAGAATTTTTTTGTATGATATGGGTATCAAATGAAAGGTGTTAATGAGTATTTTAAAAAGGAGTGGGCCTTAGTTCTATATGTGGACGCCTTTTCGAGAAATCGCCATAAACGTGGACCAGGGGTGACTCTAGAATGTGTTTGTACGATATGGGTATCAAATTAAAGGTATTAATCAGGGTTTTAAAAGGGAGTGGCCCTTAGTTGTATATGTGAAGGCGTTTTCGAGATATCGACCAAAATGTGGACCAGGGTGATCCAGAACATCATCTGTCGGGTACCGCTAATTTATTTATATATGTAATACTACGAACAGTATTCCTTCCAAGATTCCAAGGGCTTTTGATTTCGCCCTGCAAAACTTTTTCATTTTCTTCTACTTAATATGGTAGGTGTCACACCCATTTTACAAAGTTTTTTCTAAATTTATATTTTGCGTCAATAGACCAATACAATTACCATGTTTCATCCCTTTTTTCGTATTTGGTATAGAATTATGGCATTTTTTTCATTTTTCGTAATTTTCGATATCGAAAAAGTGGGCGTGGTCATAGTCGGATTTCGGCCATTTTTTACACCAATACAAAGTTAGTTCAGATAAGTACGTAAACGAAGTTTAGTAGATATATCGATTTTTGCTCAAGTTATCGTGTTAACGGCCGAGCGGAAGGACAGACGGTCGACTGTGTATAAAAACTGGGCGTGGCTTCAACCGATTTCGCCCTTTTTCACAGAAAACAGTTATCGTCCTAGAATCTAAGCCTCTGCCAAATTTCACAAGGATTGGTAAATTTTTGTTCGACTTATGGCATTAAAAGTATCCTAGACAAATTAAATGAAAAACGGCGGAGCCACGCCCATTTTGAAATTTTCTTTTAATTTTTGTATTTTGTTGCACCATGTCATTACTGGAGTTGAATGTTGACATAATTTACTTATATACTGTAAAGATATTAATTTTTTTGTTAAAATTTTACTTTAAAAAAAATTTTTTTTTAAAAGTGGGCGTGGTCCTTCTCCGATTTTGCTCTGCATTGTCCAAAATTTTTCTAATTTTCTGTTTTGCGTCATAAGGTCAACGCACCTACCAAGTTTCATCGCTTTATCTGTCTTTGGTAATGAATTATCGCACTTTTTCGGTTTTTCGAAATTTTCGATATCGAAAAAGTGGGCGTGATTGTAGTCCGATTTCGTTCATTTTAAATAGCGATCTGAGATGAGTGCCCAGGAACCTACATACCAAATTTCATTAAGATACCTCAAAATTTACTCAAGTTATTGTGTTAACGGACAGACAGACGGACGGACATGGCTCAATCGAATTTTTTTTCGATACTGATGATTTTGGTATATGGAAGTCTATATCTATCTCGATTCCTTTATACCTGTACAACTAACCGTTATCCAATCAAAGTTAATATACTCTGTGAGCTCTGCTCAACTGAGTATAAAAATAGCCTTCAGAGTAATTTCCGTCTTTCAAAAGAAGCTTTCATGTATGTCTTAACAGAAGTAGAAGGCAGTTTGCGCGCCCGTAAAAATAGGACATCGATCCCAAATATTTTGAGAGTTTGTGCCACATTAAGGTTTCTTGCCCAGGGATCATATTAACAGAGTGTTGGAAATGAGGCTTTAGCTGGATTAGCTCAACCAAAAGTTTCAATAGTGTTGACTGAAACACTAAATGCCTTACAAAGAGCACTTTGCAGTAAATGGATAAGATCGAAGTATACAGAGGAATTTTTTTAGTAGAAGCAGGATTCCAGGCGTAATCGGATGCATTGATGGTACGCACGTCAAGATTGTGGCACCGGAGAAAGGTTAGCAACATCTTTATTACTGTCGGAAGGGATACTTCAGTATAAATGCAATGATAGTGAGTATGAAAAAGAAAAATTGTATATACAAATTTGTAAAACTAATTTTGCATACATTTCAGATGTGCGATGATTTAATGAATATTAAGTATGCCAATGCCAAGCACCCAGGGGTAACACATGACTCCATGGTTTTTCAAATGTCTGGGCTAAAGCCACAGTTGGAAGCAATGTATGATCGTGGTGAAGCTAACACTTGGTTGTTAGGTATTTATTTATTTCCAAAATAGGTTCAATATGTTACTTTAAACATACGTATTATTAAGGTGATGCCGGTTACGCCTTGACTCCTTATTTGTTGACGCCTTACAGAAATCCTGTCGAAGGTACCCTAGAGAGCATTAATAATAAGCGACATTCAAAGGCTAGAAACATGATTGAAAGAACCATTGGGGTTTTTAAGCGCAGATTTAGATGTTTGCTAAGTGCTATAGCCCTTCACTACACTCCACCAAAAGCCACTTTAATTATAAATGTTTGTGCGGCTTTACACAATATCTACAACCATTACAATGTACCCTATGATGATGTGGAAGCTGAAATAAATCAAAATGGAGATTCGGAAGTTCTGGAAGATGGTGTCAACAATGATGGCACTACCTCACACCAAGCAGCGGAACAAATAAGAAGAAGTGTGGTATTGTGCTTACGTTAAAATTCATCTTTTTATTTTATCTTAAAGAAATAAATCATTTCATTTAAAAGGTACATGTTTTAATTTATAAGGTACAAAATTAGTATCACATTCATTGCGAAAAATTGAAAAAACTTAAATACTAGGTAAAAAAAAATTCTTTCCAAATTTAATTTAATCCTAATCATTACATGACATTTACTAATATTTCTTTCTGTGCTTATCGCACATACATAGTTTTTCCAGTTGCCTCTTATATAAGTATAACTTTTCTTTTTTGAGGGCCAACTTTTCTTTTTTTAAATGGTAACATTTTGTCTTGATATTTTCTATATTGGCTAAACGGTCGGCTATTTCTCTAAAAGTATTTAAATACTCCCTTTGGAACTCAGCTTGCTGAGCTGTTTGTCGACCCAGTAGTGCAATTTGTTCTTCTTTTCTCACTCTCCGAGTTATATGAGGCACCTCGCCATGTAACTTTTAATTTTTATAAGGTACCTCCTCATCATAGAGGATCTACACGCTGAAAAATTGCTCATTTTCGTTGCCATAATTTTCGTCGACATCTGCACCAAATTCTTCTCCTGGGGGATCGTTATAAATTGTGTAGCTCATTAGCCTGTTTGCTGTTTCCTCCAGGTTTGAAAGACTGACGGTGTTGTTTGTTCCCCCTCCTGTGGCAGTACATTCTGCACGATTATGGGCGCTCTTTTTTGTTTTGTTTTGTATTTTAGATCATTTCATACCTACATTTTAAATACAGAATAATATATTCGGTTGAAAGATCGCAACTTCTAATATTCTTACCCGTTGCCATGATTCAGAAATTCTTAATGGTGGTCCTATTGAATTAAGTTCATCTGCTATTCTCTCCCATCGTGACTTGCAAAGATTCTTTGGGCATAAACCTCTTGCAAGGTCCGTGTTTGCCGCCATTAAGAAAACAAGCCGCTCTAGCTGACGCTTTGTGCTTACAATTCTCGGCCTGAAAAATCACAGTATGATTACACTGCCTTTCAAAACTAAAAGGGACTAACTGCGCGATCCCTTAAGGATTCTTCCTCCCTGCTCCTGCCGCTTAGAACATATTCAGCTCCCTATGTTACAGAGTAGTAGGGAGATGGTAGGTGTGTTATTTTTAGTAAAACTTATTAGACGGATGGTAAATAGCCCGTTTCTGCTTGGTGAAATTTTATTTAATGTTCCCTTTAGACCATCTAGACATTTTCAACCGCTTCATATAAGCACATGCAGGTCGAATTTTGAAATGCACGAACCTCTTCGTTGTCTGTGTACTGTTTTCAATAAGCACTGCAAAAACATTGATACGTGTGACTCACTCCTCGCAATAAAAAAAATATCTACTGACTACCTTAAATACGCAATGATTTGGGTGAGTGGCTTGGAATCACGTCCTTTCTAACCTGCCACACATCACAGCTCTACTTGTTGGGTGTTAAATATACATCAGATGCTCGAAATCACGTCCATTCCGACAGCACTAATAATCAATTTCCTTGGCTCAGCACCACTGTCCATTCCGAGAACTGATTTAATAATATATGTTCATACAACTTTATAACTTAAATTTTGTTCACCTTGTATCACTTTACATCTGTACAGTAAATCCGTAACTATATTTAGTATGATTAATTGTTATATTTGTGGACTAATAAATAAATAAATAAATAAATATGCATATTTCATGAAAAAGATTACTTTAACCTGATGGCACTACTGGCTAAGATGCAATGTCTTAAAAGATCCTACAATTGTTGGCACATGCTGACGATGTGGATATCATTGGCCTTAACAGCGGGTCGTATTTTCCATCTTCTCTGAATTAGCGAAAAAAGAGTGTCTTACAGTGAACGAGAACAAGACCAATTACTTGCTAACTTCAACCAAGGAAACGGTGCATACGCACATTGGCAGCCACATCGCTGATGAGGAATATGAACTCCAGAATGTGACTGAATTTGTTTATCTGAGAATCAGCATTAACAGCGAAGACAATGTAAGTGTAGAAACCAAATTTAAAATCATTCTTGTTCAAAAATGCTATTTTAAATTGTGTAAGCAATTGAAAAAAAATTAAGTGCTCTATGAACAAAAAAAAAAATGCGTGAGTACTAAGTACTCGTAAAATTCGATGTGTAAACATGTAGGTGTACGTCTGAAAACTATTTTTTTTTAAATTAATTAGAGCTCGCCCAGGGGTTTAAGTTAACCCACAACCTTACCAGAAACCAATATTTCCGGGCTATTTCAGAAGATCTTCGCCGGCTTTTTATTGGCAACAACCCACATAGTTTTATAATCGGCTTAATTTCGATAACGAATAATTATCGTCGACTTATATGTTTGTAATCTGCTTGTTATTGTTGAGTCATCGACTTCTTATTGGTTTCTTATCGGCTTGTCTTGGAAGGGTTACACATTTGCTATCGATTTAATATTAAAGTCGTATAGATATCTGTATCATAACAAGCCGACGAGTCGTCGTTAACAAGTCGGTAGCAAACTACGATAAGAAATCGATAACTTTTCGATTAGAAATCGGTAAATTTTTGATAACTTTTCCAAACACTTCTATAACTTCGGTAGCACTCCGTTGACAAATCTATACGTTTCCCAAAACAAATTGATATCCTCTTTATAATATATATATATGACTTTTCGGGAAGTAATCGAAAACTTTTTGATAACAAATTGATAACTTTCGATAATACTCCGAAAGAAATTGCTAACAATCTGATAACAAATCGATAATTTTTCGATGATAAATCCAAGAAATTTCGATAACAAACTTATGACTCATGATAATAGAATTTTATTTTACTTCATTTCATACATTTTTTTTTATTTTAGCTTATTTTTTTCATTTTATTTTTTTTTTTTAGTTTGTTTTTGTTATTTAAATTTTTTTATTTTATTTTTTTTTTCGTTGACTTTATTTTTATTTTTTTTAATATTTTCTTTTTTTCTTTCAGCAATTATTATTTCATATAAATCTAACCAAATAATGTGCGAAGATGTTACACGCAACAAAACCCCAAAAAGAAACTAATTTCAACTTAGACCTATTACATAACTACGTGTTTAGTAAACACGTTGTGTGTCAATTATAAAAATTACGCATTTGTTCATGCTTGCTCTGGCTCTTTATTTCCAAAAAAAAACAAAAAAAAAACACAGCAGTGTATACATCTGCTTGAACACTTGCCTGCACAAATATTGTGTGTAAGCTCTGAAACTTTAATTTAGACATACGTATGCAGGTGACATGTTTGCCTTGAGTTGTTATGCGGTTTCGGTGTTATCAACTCTACCTTGTTTCTTGCTCCTACATTACGCTACAGTGCCTATACTTACGCTCTGATTCTTTATTACTCCATACAGCATACCAATACCACACACTATGTCTACATTTATATGGGGTTACAATGATTACAATTACGACCACTGAACAGCACCTACATAGTGTTATCAATATACAATATTCTACTCTTGCAGAATAATAAAGTACACTACCAAGGGAGACACGGGTCACCCTGGCCCAATTTCGTTTTCGATACTGTAAGAGGCTAAACTTTTATGGCCGAGACACAGTAAATTTTTTCATCGCTATCTTATGCACGCCATTAATATCGCCACAATCACGCAAGATGTGGCGTTTGTAAATAGAAGTAACTTCAGACTTGGAAATTGAAGTTTATTTCGCCTTGCCCATTCACGTACAAAATTTTTCGAATCACTGTTATAAGCATTTTCACTATACAATAAATATGCTTGCTAACATATTATATGTCCTAATCATTTGTTAAATTGCAGTTTTAACTGTGAAAACTGTTAGAAAAGTTACCACCGAGTGGGAAAAATAGTTACACTTGCAAAGTGTGACAGCACCCTTTACCAAAGCAAATGTCAAATTCTTCTTCTCATGCTTTGCTTGCAAAAAAAGGTGAAATATGGTTACTTTTTCATGTCAGATGGCGCTAGTGTCGCTCCAACAACCGTTCTCCATAAAAATACCTGCAATCTACTCATAATGCATAAGATTGTTTTAAATGAATCTATATGAAAAACTGCTTATGTGACGGGGCTTTTACTTGGCCAGAATCAACCCTGACATACGTAATGTATGTCCTGCATGCGATGTGTCCCCAAATGACACCAACCATCTTTTCAACTGTAATGTGGAAACTATGCCTCTAACACGAATCTCACTATTGTCCGCCCGTGTTGAAGCTGCCAGTTTTCTTGGACACCCGTTAGAGGACTTTGATGGCAATTTGTGAGTGGTCGTGCTCATTGAATGGGGCGAAACACTCTGAACACAACAACAACGCCTACACTTTTGTATACATTCTTTAGTACTCCATACAGTACATATACCAATATTACTATATGAGTTTGCCCCACCAGCCTCTCTGTTTTTTCAGTTTTGATTTTGGCACCAGGGAAAAAGTTTATTATTCCTGCTACTTTGGCGGTTTTCATACCTGCTGTTACACCTCTTTCGTATATGCAATATTTCTCCATTTCGTATATGCTAAGAAAGATATGAATTTAAATTTTTCCTATGCAACCAGTGCTGCCGCTCTTATATTTCGTTTGTACCAAAAACGGACTAAAAGTCGCCTCTTACAACGGGCATACCTGCCGCGGGTACATTCTAAGACCCCAAACCCGCTGGGGTAGGTAGCCTTTTGCCTCGATTAGTGTTTACGATACTCGGGAAGAAGACCAGGGCCCGATCTTTTCGAACAAATTCTGTTCTTGGTTCTATTTACCTGAAATTGGACATATACATAGGTAGGCCCTTGCCTAGATTAGCATTTATGACACTTTTTTTGGGGCAATGGAACGACCGACTGGGACTGGGACTGGAATTGAGAAAAAGGGATGGAGAAGAGCTAGAGAGAAGAGAAAAGAGGGAAGGAGATAAAGTTAGACGAAGATAGACAGATATGATAGATGGAGCGGAAAAGGAGAGGGAGAAAGAGAGGCAGAAAAAGAGGATGGCAGAGGGAGGAGTGAATAAAAAGATAAGGGAAGGGATAGTAAGAGGTAAAAACTGCATAAAAGTTATGCAGATAGACCAATGCTAGGGCAGGGCTACGTCTGCGGGGTCTGCTAAATTTCAATAAAGAGAAAAGTTGTCCCTGTCAATAAATAACTTAGTTGTAGTAAAAGCACGTCTAAGAAGTTAAGTGGTAGTGAAACTATTTTACACCCTCAAAACTAAATTTAGATCCCAGCACTAGTATTTTGGACACCTAATATAAATAGGATTCTAATTCTTGGGTTACCTGTAAAATAAGTGCCTGTTAGCATTAACCGGAGATAAAGAAACGCTACAGGTAGTGAATAGAAACAAAAAAATTCCAGCAACATGCCAACTTTAAGCTTCTATAAACAAAGAAACAAAAACTAAAAAGTAAAAAAAATTGTATTATTAAGTTGAGTGTGGAAAAAAAAATGTAGTTATCGTTTAGATAATCTATTGAGTCGTGAATAAATCAATTCTCTTAGCAATTCGATTTTTAATATTTTAATTATTATTATTTATTTTTTGCTTTTTTCGCTCGTGTTAAATGTCTGATAAAAAAACGAAAATTATTTAGCGTTATCTAAGTAGTAGGCAACTTTATTGGCACTGAAAAACTATCAGATCTCTACATAGAAAGATAAAATCCTTTCAAAACATAATTTGCATTGATTATGAGCATAAAAACTTTTCTGCGCAGAAGAAGCTGTTTTGACGACCGTACAGTTCCGAGCTTCATATCAACTCTTTAAAAGTATGTTCGCAAGTAATTCCTAACCACCCTTATTGCTGGCAATTCTAAAGATCAGAGGAAACTAATCAAGTCCTTTCAAACCTAAATACGTAAAAGATTTGAATACCAATAAACACTGATATCATCAATAAACACATATCCCGATAAAAATTTACCATTTGAGTGCAGCCATAACGTTTTGATCCTGATATTGCTCTGAATAAATTTATCCACAGGGTAGCTTTGTTGATTTCGTTTTGTGAAGTAGATTTTTGACAACTCATCCTTTTTACTTGGTATGACTTCCAGACATATGCATTAGGGTGTCCGATATTTTTTTTTTCACTCTACACCCCATACATATTGTAACGAATTTGCTGCAAATCTTCTTATTTGCCCTTTTGCTAGGTTCGTATCGCTAAACTGTTGAATAAATAACTGATAGCTTAAATGAAACTGACTTTCAAAATAATACTGCTATTGCTCGCTAGATATCGTCTTAGTCGTAACTGCTTGACAACTCAAATCAAACTGAATTACTTCTTACTCGCCTGCCCCGCTTTTATAGTTTACGCTGCATACTTCTAGGTTCTTCGATTTCCAGAACTTACTAGTTATTTCGGCTACAAAATCGCCAGCCACAACTACGTGCAAAAATTATTGCCCTCTCTTGTAACAACTGAGATAAGATATATGCATGTGTTTGTGCATTGCCGCTCCGCTGCTCGTATAAGTTAGCACCAACTAAGTCAACATTCGAGCTGACGCTAACGTAAAGAGCTTAGTCAGCAATACGCAAGTTGATGGCTCAAAATACTTAATAATAATTTTGAAGCAAACAGGAAAAGGCCCAGACGCCTGATCAGCAAAAACACAAATATTGTGAACGACATCCGGAATTGAATTGGGAACAACATCCGCCATGCGCCGAACGAAATAATGCTGGCACAGGTAGAATTAAGTTATATTTAGAACTAATTTACCATTTTTAAGTCAGTCAGTTGTAAGCAGTTAGTTGTAAACGTTTAGTTTTAATTAGTGAGTAAGAAAGTAAGGTCTTACGACCAATAATTAAATTAGTGAATAAATAATAATAAAGGTCTTGAGACCCAAAAAAATTATTTTTTTAGTATCCTTAACAAAGGATACAATAATTGGCGCCCGAGCTAAAAGGCTTGGCCTGGTAAAGTTATAGTGTTGTAAAATCGGTATAAAGCTTAATAAAGTGCCGCGAAGGAAACTGTTATCAAAAAATTCCAAAAGTGCCACCAGTATAGCATTAACTTTCAAAAAAAGTGCCACAATACAAAAAGTGCCACAATAGAAAGAAAACCGGTAGAAAAAAACTTTCAATAAGTACCACAAATAATAAAGTGCTACGAAAGAAAAACTATTCCAATTTGTATTACTAAACGATACCTATAAGAAGAGGCGTGAAAGGGGTAGTGAAAACTTACAAACTTCCCGGACGCCCCAACGATACCAGCCAAGGAGCCACCCCCAGCAACAAGGTATAAGCCAGTGTACCACGAGTACCGCCAGGAAAAGGGAAAAATACACACTTATCGAGATGGAGCTGAAATTAATGTAAGAAAATATTTATATATTTAAGAAAAATATTTAAAACAAAAAATTCAAATCTACTAAATTTTGAAATTTCATCTTAAAAACGCATATTTGAAAAATTTAGAAAGTAATGAGCGAAAAAAAAAATTTTTTTTAAGGAAAAAGAAAAATATTGAAAAATAAGTAAATTTCAAAAAGATTTATAGGAATTAAAAATTATAAAAAAATAAGAGAAGTAAATTACTACATAAAAATTACAATTACGAAATTCGAATACTTATTGTGGAAGTCACTCAAAAATTTAAATAATTTAGAATTTAATAACTTAGATATTTCATTTTAAAAGTGAAAGTGCGGAAATAAAAAAAAAAAAAAAAGAAAAAATTTAGGAAAATCCTTTTCAAGACAATCGTAATTTTTTTTTGTGATTTAAGAAGTCCAGAAAATCAAGAGTGTCCTTAACAACACAACAAATCCTATCATAACTGATCAAACTATAGACGCCCAATTCCAAAATAATATGAGTGAAATGGATAAGATTCCAGATGTTGTACGTTCATTAAGAGAATTCTCAGGAAATGCCTCAGAGTTTAGCTCCTGGAAAAAGAGTGTTGAAAGAATTTTGAGAATTTATGAACCCTCAAAGGGCACACCTAGATATTTCGGCATTTTGAATGTTATTAGGAATAAGATAATTGGAAAGGCAGACAAAGCTTTAGAATCGTACAACACCCCTTTAGATTGGACAGCAATTTCCCGCTGTCTAACTACCCACTATGCCGACAAACGAGACATAGGCACTTTAGAGTACCAAATGACATGTCTCATACAAGGACGAATGTCCATTAATGAGTTCTACCAGAAGGTATACGGACACCTATCACTACTTTTAAATAAAATAGGCTGTATGGAGATAGGTGAAGAAGCAGTTCACCTGTTAACTGAGAATTACCGAGCTAAGGCCCTCGACACCTTCGTCAGAGGACTTTCGGGTGATCTCCCCAGGTTACTTGGCATAAAGGAACCAAAGAGTTTGCCAGAAGCCTTACACCTTTGTCTGAAGCTCGAAAACCAAAACTTCAGGGCATACCACGCGAACAACCAGATGTCTAACTCCCGTCAACAAAGCTTTAATTCTCCGAATCCACGACAGCAGCACTTCACGGTAAAATACCCCCAGCCGCAATCTTACCAACAACTCCAACCACAATCAAGGTTTTATCCCGAACTAGCACACCTACCTCAACCCATATCAAATCCCATTCCACAAAACTATCATCAACAAAATTTGAATCCTCCCAACTATCAGCTATACGCCAACCAAAACCCAAACCAGGTAAATAGATACCAACCACAAAACCCTTTTAACCAACAACACCACGCTCCTCCAAGACCACCTAAACCACCTCAACCCATGGACGTAGACGAAAGCGTCAGGACAAGAGCGGTAAATTATATGAACCGCCCTAAAGCTCAAGAAATGGGCAAACGGCCACCTAATACATCAATGATAAACCATCCCCCTATCAAAGTTCAAAGGAACTTTCACGTAAACACCGACGGAGCGACGGATAGCCAACACTACCATAACCAATACTACCAAGACCAATACTACGAAGATCCAAACGACCACAATCAGAACACAACCTTTAACAACGAAAAGGAAGAACCGCAGGATCTGAGTGATGTACATTTTTTAGATTGAACAGCTCTTCGTTACCCTACTTTAGATGCAGGACGAAGAGCGGCGAAATTTTAAACATTTTAGTGGACACTGGATCTAACAAAAATTATATCCAGTCCAGCTTAGTAACAAAATCAATAGAAAACGACAACCCCTTTTTTGCAAATTCTGTCGGGGGAAAAATCAAAATTACCCACCACACATATCTCAACCTCTTCAACTTAGAAAACTACAAGCTTAAATTCTTCTTGCTACCCACTCTCAAAACCTTTCATGCAATACTAGGCAATGACAGCCTAAAGGAACTCTCAGCGGTCATACATACGAAAGAAAATTTTATGGTTATAGCAAACATAAAAAAAATCTTTTTAAGACAATACAGTGTACAAAATGTTAACACAATACAAATTCGGGACCAACACATGACCACGGAAGAAAAAAACGAAATTAAACAATTAGCACAGAAACACCGTAATTTATTTTCAGAGCCAAACGAAAAATTAACTTATACAACAAAAGTAGTTGCCGAAATTCGCACAAATTCTGACACACCAATATACTCAAAATCATACCCATATCCCATGAGCCTTAAGCAGGAAGTTGAAACTCAGGTAAACAAACTGCTAGAGGACGGAATAATACGCAAATCAAGATCCCCATACAACTCACCCGTCTGGGTCGTGCCTAAAAAGGACGATGCCTCAGGGGAAAAAAAATTTCGAATGGTCATTGATTACAGGAAACTTAATCAAGTAACAATCGCAGATAGGTACCCAATACCCGAGATAAACGAGGTACTTTCCCAATTAGGAAAGAATCGAATTTTCTCAGTGATTGACTTAAAAAGCGGTTTCCATCAAATCCCTCTTAAGGAATCCGACGTGGAAAAAACAGCTTTTTCAGTGAACAACGGAAAATACGAGTTCACGAGACTTCGTTTTGGCTTAAAGAACGCCCCTGCCATCTTTCAACGGACACTGGACGACATACTTAGGGAACACATAGGTAGAATTTGCTATGTATACATAGACGATATAATTATATTTAGCGAGGACGAAAAAACGCACGCTGAACATATTGACACAATTTTCGAAACTCTAAACAAGGCAAACATGAAAGTCCAGATTGACAAATGCGACTTTTTCAAAAAGAAAGTCGAATTCCTGGGATTTGTCGTCTCTTCTGACGGAATCTCTACAAACCCAGCCAAAGTACAATCAATAACAGACTTCCCCTACCCCAAAACAATTAAAGACTTACGCTCATTCTTGGGTTTATCCGGATATTATAGAAGATTCATCCAAGATTATGCGAAACTAGCAAAACCACTGACATCCCTACTTCGAGGAGAGGAAGGAAGAATGTCTAAAAGCAGTTCAAGGAAAATTCTAATAAATTTGAATGAAAAAGCAAAAGAAGCATTCAATAAAATTAAAGCCACCCTCACATCCAAAGATGTTATCCTACAATACCCCGATTACAGTAAAGGTTTCGACTTAACTACAGATGCCTCACAATATGCCATAGGCGCAGTTTTGGAACAGAATGGCAAACCGATCACATTTATTTCAAGAACATTAAACAAAGCTGAAGAAAATTATGCAGTAAATGAAAAAGAAATGCTTGCAATAATTTGGGCTTTAAATTCCTTCAGAAATTACCTATACGGCACAGCGAAAGTTATTATAAACACTGACCATCAGCCACTCACCTATGCCTTAAGCAATAAGAACACTAACTCTAAATTAAAACGATGGAAAGCAATACTAGAGGAATATAACTATGAAATACAATATAAACCAGGAAAGGCCAATGTAGTTGCAGATACATTATCAAGGCCATTTGAGTTAAATTCTTTATCAGTCGAGACGCACTCAGACGAGAGTTCATCGCACAACCTAATCCCAGCAGTAGAAGGACCCATAAATGCCTTCAAAAACCAAATTTGGAT
The DNA here is from genome assembly GCF_040869045.1 of Eurosta solidaginis. Classification (NCBI taxonomy): domain Eukaryota; kingdom Metazoa; phylum Arthropoda; class Insecta; order Diptera; family Tephritidae; genus Eurosta; species Eurosta solidaginis. The sequence continues at coordinate 170,904,150 of NC_090322.1, read as the reverse complement.
CTCGCTAGGAGACGAAGACAGCTATCAGTTTAAAATACCATTCCCGACCTATCATAGACACTTAATTTGTAAACCCCAATTTTCAACCGACGATTTAACAGCACTACTAAAACGTTACCTAAATCCTTCAGTGATAAACGGCTTATTTACCTCTGAAGAAATAATTGGAAAAATTCAGGAAATCTATCCCCTTCATTTTTCCAATTACAAAATTCGCTATACCCAAACAAAAGTACAAGATTTAGTAAACGAGGATGTTCAAAATGAGGAAATATTAAAAGAACACACACGAGCACATAGAAACAGGGATGAAAACAAAAAACAACTAATACAAAAATATTACTTTCCAAAAATGACAGCAAGAATAGAAAATATAATTAAACAGTGCAAAGTTTGTAAAGAAAATAAATATGACCGTCACCCTAATAAACCACATCTACTTAAAACCCCAATTCCCCAGTACCCTGGTGAAATAGTTCACATAGATATCTATAATACGGAGAAACGCCTGGTACTAACAGCAGTAGATAAATTTTCTAAATATGCCCAGGTAAGAATAATACAGTCAAAGGCAATAGAAGATATCAGAGAACCTTTGCGACAAATACTCTTCGCATTTGGTGTACCTAAGACAATAGTTATCGACAATGAAAAGTCCCTAAACTCACTATCCATACAATTCATGGTAGAAGATCAACTTGGAATTAAAATCTTTAAAACACCCCCATACGCAAGCACAGTTAATGGTCAAGTGGAAAGGTTTCATTCCACCTTATCGGAAATTATGCGCTGCCTCAAATCAGAACGCACCCATCGTTCATTTCAAGAACTATTAGATAGATGCACATATGAATATAATTACTCCATACACTCTGCAACAGGAAAACGACCTATAGAAACATTTTTCGGTAGACGAGTCTCGATAGACCCAGAACAATACGAGAATTCAAGGCGAGAAAACATAGAAACCCTTCGGAAAAGACAAGAAAAGGATTTAGAAATCCATAATAAAACACGGAAACCCATTAAGACATACACTCCTGGTGACATAATTTATGTTAGGATTAATAAAAGAATAGGATCAAAACTCACTGCTAGATATAGGAAGGAAATCGTGAAAGAAGATAAATCTAGTGTAGTAATTACTGAAAAAGGAAGAATAGTACATAAGAGTAACATTAAGACTTAATATGATTTTAGTAAAATAAGAAACTCCCCCTTCAAAATTCTCTCTTACAGACTTCTCGTGCACCTAGTGTACGCGGACTTTAAAATAATAGATTACTCCAACTCTCAACTTGCAACATTTAATACGGGACAAACCAAAATTCAAACAGGAACGTACAAAATTATACATAAAATAGATCTGGACGTATGCCAAAAGACACTAAATGAACTTAGCCATACCATTAGGACACAAATCAATGAAGGAAACCCCCTCTTGCCAATTCTCAATAATGAATTAAGATCAATACAAGATTATTTGAATAGACTTAAACCAAGGAAATTTAAAAGAGCAATTAATGAACTAGGAACCATCTGGAAGTGGATCGCAGGAAATCCCGACCACGACGACCAAGTCATCTTAGAAAATTAAATAAATAATATAGTTGAAAATAATAACCAGCAAGTGGTAATTAATAAAGTAATTTTTGATAAAATAAATGAAATTACAGCAATTTCTAATAAAATCGCGAAATCCATACAAACGGATGAACACACTCAACATAATTTTGCTATTGAAATGAAATATAAGTTAAAAATTATAAAAGAAGAAATAATTAATATAGACTATGCGATACATTGGGCTAAGGCCGGCATAGTCAACTCCTATATATTTTCAAATGAAGAAATTATGTTAATTAAATCAATATATGAAAAAAACAATTTTACCCTAAGTAGTATAGAAGAATCACTAGAAATCGCAAGCGTAAAAATTGCAACAAACGATAAAATGTTATTTTACATAATAGGATTACCAATAACAAATGAAGACATTTGTGAGTCAATCTTGATAAAACCTATAAAGATAGGAAAATTTATTAATAAAGTCCCTTACGAGGACATTGTAACATGTAATAATAACTTAGTATATGGAATTGAATCTAAATGTAAAGAAAATAATAATGTAAGAATATGTAACCGTAAGGATATAGTAGACATTAGCAACACTACCTGTGTCCCACCTCTACTGAGAAGCAAGCCAGCTGAATGCGTTTTTGTTAATAACCAGCACATCCCAACCGTAGAAAGCATCACTCCTGGCATCATACTACTAAATCAATACAACGGCACTATAGATATCGACAACCAAAAAGTAAACCTGACAGGGTCATACGCAATACAGTACCATAATTCCACAGTTCGTATCAATAAACAGATATATTCTTTTAACGAACTACTAACCAGCAAACCACTACCTGCAATTCTCCAGTCAAATGTCCCATCAAAGCAAGAAGAAGAAATCCTAAGTTTGGAAATGATGAAGGAACTCCATATAAATAACACAAATCGTATAAATTCATTGCGCACAAAACACAAAGCAGCCATAATCACAAATTTTTCTCTAACAATCATGATAATAATCTGCCTAGGAGGACTCATATTCGCACCAGTAATAAGAAGACATTTTACAAAGGAACCAGAAGAGCTATCAAGCTACAAAGTAAGCATCCAGGTAAACGATAACAAGGAACCTGTAGCATCCGAAATACCTACCTTAACAAACGAGGACGTTCGTTTTTGGGGTGGAGGAGTTAGCACCAACTAAGTCAACATTCGAGCTGACGCTAACGTAAAGAGCTTAGTCAGCAATACGCAAGTTGATGGCTCAAAATGCTTAATAATAATTTTGAAGCAAACAGGAAAAGGCCCAGACGCCTGATCAGCAAAAACACAAATATTGTGAACGACATCCGGAATTGAATTGGGAACAACATCCGCCATGCGCCGAACGAAATAATGCTGGCACAGGTAGAATTAAGTTATATTTAGAACTAATTTACCATTTTTAAGTCAGTCAGTTGTAAGCAGTTAGTTGTAAACGTTTAGTTTTAATTAGTGAGTAAGAAAGTAAGGTCTTACGACCAATAATTAAATTAGTGAATAAATAATAATAAAGGTCTTGAGACCCAAAAAAATTATTTTTTTAGTATCCTTAACAAAGGATACAATAATTTATACGTACATATGTGTAGACGCAATTATTTATTCGTTTATGTAGATACATAATGATTGAATTATTGATGTGAATGTTTGTAGTTTACAGTCTCTCGGGCATACATAGGCGCATAAGTAAATGCATCTGTGTGTGACATCTCTTTCAGCTGCCTTATATATGTGTATACATGATTTGATTATTGACGTAAATACTGCTTGGCATGGCCTTAGCATCGCCTTAGTGATGGTACAGCTCAGCGATGCCAATATCCGTGACACTGCCCTCCACCTAAGTCTGATCGTCCCGATCAGACAAATTTCTCGATCTAAACGCTGCTAATCTCTCCAAATGAACCACTTTCATTTTGGTTCGTGGTTTGGTAGTGGTTTGTATGCGGTACACTACATCGTTGATCCGTTTTACAACTTTGTATGGGCCTTCCCAGTTACACTGCAATTTCGGGGACAAACCTTTTTTTCGTTGTGGGTTGTATAGCAGCACCAAATCTCCTTCCTGAAACCCTTCCGAATTAATTGCTTTATCGTACCTCGCTTTCATCTTGTCACTCATAATCTTTGCTCGTTGCCTTACCAGATGTGTGTATCCCAGTCCTTATGGTACTTGTCGACTACTTTCCTTAAATGCTCCTCCAATGTTCTATTGAAACGTTCCACCATACCATCGGACTGAGGATGCAATGCAGTTGTCCGTGTTTTTCGAATGCCCAACTTCTTGCACAGTTCTTGGAACACAGCTGATTCAAAATTCCTGCCTTGGTCAGAATGTAACTCCATTGGTACACCATACCTTGCAACCCATTCGTTTTTAACCACTTCTGCTACTGTTTCTGCTTCTTGGTTTGAGATTGGGTATACCTCTGGCCATTTACTGAAATAATCCATAACCACCAGTACGTATTTGTTTCCGCGGTTGCTAGTAGGAAATGGACCTGCGACATCCATGGCGATCCTTTCAAATGGTGCACCTGAAATATACTGCTTAATCTGGCCACGACTTCGGGTTTTGGGCCCTTTCGCTCTGTTGCATACCTCGCAATTGGCAATCCACTCGGTGACCGACTGACGGCAACCAACCCAATAGAATCTCTGCTTAATTTTCTCGAGTGTCTTCGTGATTCCAAGATGGCCTCCACTTGGACCATTGTGCAACTCGCTGAGCACGTCAGGAATCCTCTTTCTGGGAACAACTATCAGTTTCTTCTTGCATTGACCATCCTCACTCTCCCATACTCGATGCAAGCAACCGTATATCAATTCCAAACTGTTCCCCTGTGCCCAATATGACTTCGCAATGGGACTCTCTGCTGACATATCCTCTCTGCTTGGTCTTTCGTTTCGTTCGAGCCCTTGCATAACATGTGACAGATCTGTATCTTCTAGCCGACACTTTCTTAGTTGTTCCTTGTCCCATTCATCCGTACACGTTATAGTCATTAGCCGGACATCTATAATGTCTTCTCTAGCCTCGGCCTTTGAACAGTGCTTGCATTCCAAACTACATGGTCTTCGTGACATTGCATCAGCATTTCCATGGGTACTACCTTTTCGATGCTCAATGGAAAAGTCATAGCTTTGTAGTCGCTCGATCCACCGTGCCAATTGTCCTTCCGGATTACGGAACTGCAGAAGCCATTTCAACGCTGCGTTATCTGTCCTGACACGGAATCGCTGGCCGTAGAGGTATTTGTGAAAATGTTTAATGCACTCTACCAATGCCAACAGCTCTCTCCGCGTAACACAGTAGTTCCTCTCTGGTTTTCCAATCGAACGGCTGTAATATGCAACTACCTTCTCCTGTCCATCGACCAGTTGTGATAAAACGCCTCCTATAGCATATCCACTTGCATCTGTATCTAGAATAAATCTTGCTCCTGGAATCGGATATGCTAACATTGGGGCAGTGCACAAACGCTCCTTCAATGTTTGGAAAGCCACTTCTTGCTCCTTCTTCCATTCAAAAGCTTTGTTTTTTCTTGTAAGCTCATGGAGGCTATGGGCTACGCTGGAAAAATTTGGTACAAATCGGCGGTAATATGTGCACAGCCCAAGAAAACTTCTCAATTCATGTAGGTTCTGTGGTCTTGGCCAATCCTGTACAGCCTCTTGTGCTTCAATCTTCGCTGTAATCTGTGTCGACATTTCTGACATACGCGTTTCTTGTGATTCCATCTGGGATACCATATACGTCTTCTGTTCTTCTAGTTGAGATGACATATACGTTTTCTGTTCTTCTAGTTGTGATGACATATTTGTGGATATTTGTGATGACATTTCTGTTATACGTGCCTCTTGCGCTTCCAGTTGGGATGCCAATTGCGACAACATTGATGCTACTGTCGATGTTTGTGCAGATATTGCAGCCAATATCATGTTCAAGTCTGTGCTCGTAACTGTCTGCGATGTTTCGTTTTTCTCTTCAATTTTTTTTGTTGTTTCGTCCCCATCAGGATAAAAGACAAACTCGACCACATCAATTCCTTGCGACTCCATTACCTCTCGTAGCCGTGCTTGAAGTTCGATCTTATTGCCGGTTGTATTTAATCCACGGTTCTCCAACTCCTTTTTCAGTTGCTGGATCTTCAATTCACCGAACTTTGCCATGTCCTTGTTGTCCTCTGGAATTTATTCAACAATTCCTCTTCTGACACCAATTGTAACGAATTTGCCCTTTTGCTAGGTTCGTATCGCTAAACTGTTGAATAAATAACTGATAGCTTAAATGAAACTGACTTTCAAAATAATACTGCTATTGCTCGCTAGATATCGTCTTAGTCGTAACTGCTTGACAACTCAAATCAAACTGAATTACTTCTTACTCGCCTGCCCCGCTTTTATAGTTTACGCTGCATACTTCTAGGCTCTTCGATTTCCAGAACTTACTAGTTATTTCGGCTACAAAATCGCCAGCCACAACTACGTGCAAAAATTATTGCCCTCTCTTGTGACAACTGAGATAAGATATATGCATGTGTTTGTGCATTGCCGCTCCGCTGCTCGTATACGTACATATGTGTAGACGCAATTATTTATTCGTTTATATAGATACATAATGATTGAATTATTGATGTGAATGTTTGTAGTTTACAGTCTCTCGGGCATACATAGGCACATAAGTAAATGCATCTGTGTGTGACATCTCTTTCGGCTGCCTTATATATGTGTATACATGATTTGATTATTGACGTAAATACTGCTTGGCATGGCCTTAGCATCGCCTTAGTGATGGTACAGCTCAGCGATGCCAATATCCGTGACAATATTTACATTAAGGCCCGGTACAAGTTCAGTACAAGTTCAACTCAATTTGTCAGTTAAACTACGCTTAAACTTATTCTGCAGTTTTAGCCTACTTTAACTGAAGTTTAAGCTGAGCTTAGTTGCCGATCAAGCAGGTTTCAACTCTAGTTAACCTATCAGTTATTTGCGTTCGTTCGAAATAGCGTCGAACATACCCAATAAGCATTTGGGCTTGAGTACCATTAGAGCTCATGTTGATAACTAGGCATACCTTTAAAATCGCAAGAGTTGTTTCGAAACAGTGGCTCAAGTCGAGAATCATAGCGTACTCAGCAAAAGAGGGAATTTTTTATATAGCAAAAAATGTTATAACTTAAGTTAAAAAAATTTAATTGCCAACTTGTGGTTCTCTAAATGGACTGAAATGTAAGATTGCAATACTACAGATTTTTACGAAAATAAAATAAAATAATATAATTTATTTTTGATTAATTCGTTAGTTCGTTACTGCTATGAACCAGGTGTTCTTTTTTTTTCAACTTCACCTCAACTCGATATGCAATGTAGGTTATCAACTGGAGAAATGTGTTGGATATTTATTTGAGAACTGTACATTTCCCAAAATCCCGCAAAGGTTGGATAATAAACTGATAACGATAATAACGTTGGAGATCAACTCGAGAACTCTAAATTTTACAAAATTTCTCAAAGGTTGGATAGTGATTGTTGAACGAAGTTGGATATCAACTCGAGAACTATCTGGTTTAAGAATAATTAAATAGTGATGTTGGATATCACCGCCGGAACTAGATATATATTTCGCTGGAGAAATATTTTTTCCATGTTTGTTGAGTAAACAAAATCCAGCTGTTGCCATATCTGCAAATTATCAATATAATAAAAAACCAATGTTGCCGTACAAAAAAGCGTACCCCAAAGGCGGCCAAGGCGGCCTTAAACTGCAACTGAAAAACTGCTCAGTAGTTTAACTGGAATTTGAATTTGACTAGAGTTTGAGCAAACTTAGTTTAAGCTTATCTTAACCAACTACTGAAAAACCGGGCCCAAGTTTGACAGCAAATTATATAGGCCATAAAATAACTACATTATATTAGTTTTGAGTAATGCTGGAAAAACGATACATTTGCCACGTCAAAATATTGTAACGAATTTGCTTGCAAATCCTCTTATTTGCAATCCTCTGCTAAGTTCGAATCACTAAACTGTTGAATAAATAACTCCAATTTGTAATAATGCAAAATGGCCTTTATTAAAGTACTTCACAATACACTCAAACTGTGCAACGAATAGCTTGCTTAATAACCACACTGATTGATAGCTCAATGAAACTCTACTATTCAAAATAATACTGCTATTGCTCGCTAGATATCGTATTAATCGCAACTGCTTGACAACTCAAATCAAACTGAATTACTTCTTGCTCGCCTGCCCCGCTTTTATAGTTTACGCTGAATACTTCTAGGCCCTTCGATTTCCAGAACTTACTAGTTGTTTCGGCTACAAAATCGCCAGCCACAACTACGTGCACAAATTATTGCTCTCTCTTGTGACAACTCAGATAAGATATATGCATGTATTTGTGCATTGCCGCTCCGCTGCTCGTATACGTACATATGTGTAGACGCAATTATTTATTCGTTTATGTAGATACATAAAGATTGAATTATTGATGTGAATGTTTGTAGTTTACAGTCTCTCGCGCGCACATAGGCATATAAGTAAATGCATCTGTGTGTGACATCTCTCTGGGCTGCCTTATATATGTGTATACTTGATTTGATTAATAACGTAAATACTGCTTGGCATGGCCTTAGCATCGCCTTAGTGATGGGATAATTTAGTGATGCTAATATCCGTGACAATATGTATGTAGATGTAATTATCAAATTTTTCTAGAAAATTTCAATTTACTGCAATGAGCTGCACAATCTTTTCAGAAATTAAAGAGTTTAATAAAAATTGGATGAACACACTCTGTGAAATACTTTTGAAGTCAAAACTGAGGTCTTTGATTTTGGTATCGACCCTTAGCGAAAATTAAAAATTTTGTTTCTGTCAAAATTTGTTAAAAAAAAAAACAGAAAATAACTCATTTGTGGAATGTTTTAAAGAACTAATAATACTAGTTATTTGTTTAATAATTTGTTTTATATTTTAAACTAAAATTTAAGAGGGCGTTTCGGAGAAGCTTCCAACTCTCATAGAACTGATGGTTCCAGTGAGATTTGATCGGGATCCAGAGCTGGATAGCTCATTGGAACTTAACTGTTGCCACAAGTCGAAACCAATTTATCTCCAATCCTGATTTGACACAGGGTGACACAAAACTGTTGCAATATACGACAAGAAGTGTTCCTGCTTTATACATCGGTTACCAGCAGCCGGATTCTGAACGTCACTAATGCCATACCTCCGTTACGTTACTATTTGAGAAATGTTTCTTTCCGGGAAGTTGACCACTGCCGATCTATACCAAAATATCTGATTTATGATGTAGGTTGCTTGAAATTTGGCACATAGGTACCTCTTTGGGCACGCAAATATAAATGGTGAAACTTTCATTTCCGGGAAGTGGACCAGGGGTCGACGTAATATAAAAAATATTTTGGTTCAAACGTGGTTCAGGGGTACCTCCTAGACTGGACTAATACTTGAAAAGCTTTTGATTTTCGGAAAGTGGACCGGGCCCTATTCTTATTAACTTTTCGAATAAGTAAATATTTGGGATCCTTTTTGTTCCGGAAAGTGGAACAGGAACACGCCTATTCCAAAAAAATAAGAGGAAAAATAATAGGAGAGGGAGGAGTGGGACAGAGGGCGTGGGAGAGATGGACATCTATCGGTAGAGGAAGAGGGATAGGTATTAGAATATTATGACTATTTTGTTATTTGTTAAGAAAAAATATTGTGGCGGATATTAGCAGTTCTATACATCACTATGCTGCTACTAAATAAATGCACAAAAAAGATAAAGCAAGCAGCCACACTTATGTACATGTACACATCAAAGCAAGCAGCCACACATACATGTAAACAGCTAAGAGATTATCTTACTTACACACGTGGAGTATTCAGCTAAGAGCAGAAGTTGTTACTCACGTATACACACGCATATAACTAGAAGAGAAACGTAAATATCAGATACATAAAGGAGACATAAATAAGCAGTTGTTCGCGAAAAGTCTTGACATCAGGAGAAATATGTGAACCATGGTTTAACTATACATGATTGGCTCATCTGTAAAGCAACAAAATATGTCTGTTCAAATTGTCGAAAACTTAGCAGTTTTTGTATGTGTAAGTAAAATGTTGCCAATGTGTTGGTTTCATTTTGAGTTTGCCATCTCCTTTTGACAATCACTTCGACCATGCAATGACATAAATAAAATCAGCTAATGAGATGAGCCAACCTGTATAATTGAACCATGATGTGAACGACGCAACATAGAGTATAAAAGGAACGTAAACTGAGGAATAATGAGTTTTTTTTAGTTAAATCGAAAAATTTGCTTATTTCAAAAAATATTAAAAAAAGAAGGAAAAAAATAGTCCCGGACTGATTGGGCCGGAAATCATAATATTTCCGGGTGGGGCTTCTTTCTGCCATTTAAAAAAATATCTTCGGACATGCAAAACATTTCGGCTTAAGTGTGGGTGCCTTTACAACAGATTATGAAAAATCCAACAGCTACATGAAAATTAGTTCCTGCAAAACTTGCCAAAACCAGCAACAACTGGCACAATGTGGCAATTTCTGGTTTTGTAAAAAAACCGAATTTTGATTAAATCTTAGCTTGGCTTCCTGCGTTTCAGGATTACAACTTGGCGAGATTTTGAAAGTTCATTTGCTTCAGCGTTTTAGTAATATTTTAGCGCCCCCAACGGGTTAGAGGCTTAGAATATACCCGCGGTAGGTATGCCTGTCGTAAAAGGCGACTAAAATACAAAATTGTTTCAGGGGATTGTGTAGCGCAATCCTTTCAAAGGGTTGCCAGCGCAGGTTATAGCTTCTCCAACCCAATTGTCAACCTCACCTACCCAAGGCGAATTCTGTTACGTTAACAGCCGATGCTCTAATTTGGCCATATTAATCGTTCACGGGATAGTCGGGCTAGTAGCTTAATGGTGCTTTGTTACCGGTAAAGGACCGGCAAAGGGCCACTAACATCGATAACACTCCCCAAAATCTGCGGGGAGTGTCTTTATCGTTAATGTACCACCAACAAAAATAGCATATTTTAGCATCCAGGCTATGGCGATTAATGGAATTCGGCTGCAGATCGGTCGAAGCGCAGAAGTTTTGGTATTGATGATTTTTAGATTTTCTCGTTAATTTTTCGATATATCCTATATATAAACTATACTTGAGCCGTGATAATGCTATCCGTATTTCGTTATAAGGGGCAGGGAATGGAGATTCCATGTTGTTGTTGTTGTAGCGATAAGGACATTTCCCAAAAGTTTTTGCGAGTGCTATCGATGTTGATGGCCCTTTGCTACGTTCCTTTACCAAACACCACGAGGAGCTTGGGTCGACAGAGCCGCGGCTGCTGAAAAACAGGATTCGCAACGGATAGGTGAGGTTGAAAATTGGGTTAGAGAACCTATAAGCTGCGCTGGAAGGTTGTGCTACATAACCCATATAATCAATTTGTTATTTTAGTCGCCTCTTACGACAGGCATACCTGCCGGGGGTATATTCTAAGCCCCCTAACCCACTAAGGGGAAATTTAAATTCGTCAGTTAAAATATCAAAATTATTGTTCAAACAGAAGATTTTGATCTAGAACCTACTGTAATTGTGTAATTTCTGGTCGCTACTTCTACCAACTAACGTGTCAAACTCCCTGAACTCGCATTTCTTGGCTTCAGTTTGCTTCTTTACAAAAATTCGGATCGCTTCACTACCGAGAGGCATAGATGTCGCTTTACATTCTTTTTCGATGTGATTCCATAGCTAGCAACCTTGGCTTCCATAGGATGGCGGTCCAGCTCCATTTTAAGAGATCTGAGTGTGCGCAATTCTAGAACGCTGGAGCTACATATGTCTGCCATAATGAGCCCATCGTCTAAAAATGATCGGAGTTCTGCAACAGTTGGAACACACTAAGGATCGAGATATTAAATTACTGGACAAAAATACTATCTTCGTAGCTTTCAGGATGTTTAAGGTTATCTCAGATGTTGTATCTGGAATTTTTAGAATATAATTATTTTTAGTTATTAAATCTTTGTTTAATGGCCTACACGTAAGACGAATCACTGGGCACGCACGACATACTAGAGCCTGATACAAGCAATCGCAAGATCCAAAAACAAATGCAAGCCAAAGAATAAGAAAATAAACAAAAGAAAGGAATCACAAGAACGTTTTTTATTTTGTTAATGATATAAACCAGATCACTTCAACTTTGGTTCTGGTGCTGCCCTAAATCGCAAAGATGGAAAATGTTGCAAGGAACTGTTTGGTAATGCATATACACAAATCTCAGGGAAAAATAATAACAATTACACCAATAGTTTCTTGCACTAAATTTGGGCATCAAACGAAGCGAATACGCCGCTACAAAATGAACGACTTGTCCAGGGCCGGATTAACCCTCAACGGGGCCCTAGAGGCTCCTTTTTTTCACGTCCGTTCCCTTCTTTTTTCTATTAAAAAATACAAACTTATATATTTCATAAAAATTTTATTGTCACAATGTAAGAATATCAATAAAATTACTATCTACATATTAAACATGTCGTTTTATACATTTGTTTTCGGCAAATTCATCGATTATATCGTCAATATCGATTTTGTTCAATAAATCTGACTCAATGCAAAGTATACCTAATATCTAGAGTCGCTCTTGTCGTGTTGTAACTCTTTCAGCAGCTTTGATTCTTTTTAATTGCGAGAAGGATCGTTCGGCAGAACAATTTGTGATCATTAATGTTAAAAAAATCCGAAGAGCTATTTCTGTGTTAGGAAATACATCGGCTAATTGATGTTCCATTAGAATCTTATACAAATGACTACACTCAGAGAAAAAATCGTTCTAAAACGAACGAAACAAGTTCAAAATTAAGAACATTCGTTGACAAAAGTCTGTTAAGTACGTTTTTTCTTAACTCGTGACCGATGGGCTTGTTTTAAGAACAGTTTTTCCAAGCACACCGTTCGTATTTTATGACCAATTTGGTATTGATGTGTGAACCTTCTGTGCTCATTTCGAGCACTATTTGTGCTTAAAATAAGATTTCTCGTTCTCACGTTCGAGAACGACTTGTTGTCGATTTAGTAGTTTTCGTTCTCAATTCAAGAACGGTTTTGGGCTTGATCATTGATGGGAGGGGAAAGTATTTTTTTCAAAAGGTACCCATTTATTTTTTATTAATAATAATTTTTTTGTCATAAATAAAAAATATTTATAACAAAAAAATTTTATTATAGTCCAAAAATTTAAGAAAAAATGCATAATATGCATTTTTTCATATCTTTCTCCTATTGAGAAATTATTCTTATTTGAATATGTAATCTGCATATATACTTAAAACATTTCATAACAGGTTTGATAATTATCTGTGCATAAGTGAATGGAAAAATAATTGAACGAAAAATAAAAGTTAGAACATTGCTTTAAAAAATTGTATAGTTTGGCGGTAATCGAACTCGCGCCACGCGATCGCAACCACAACATCATTACCGCTGAGCCACTATGACTGCTTGATAGCTTGCGCCAAATGTTATATTTAACATTGTAGTACACACGAATTTTACCATTTCTATTTACTTGAAATTAATTTAAGAACATTGTTCTTAATTTAGGAACATTGTTCTCATTAATAGAACATTTGTTCATATTTTAAGACCAGCCGTTCTCTTTTCAAGAACAAGGTTGTTGTTTTGAGAACAGGTCGGTCGTGTTTCAAGAACAAAAAAGTAAGAACATGAAAATCTTGAATTTTTATTTATTTATTTATTTATTCAGTCTATGAAGATACAGGCCTTACAGACTGCCAATAATGGTAGATACAAAAAATATTTGCACAAAGATAACAAAATATACTTGTAAATATGTATATAGTTTACAATAAATAATAAGTTCTTATAACAAACAAATTAAAAACAATTAAATAGCTGACTTTAAAATATTTATAAAAGCGTCCCTACACATAGAAAAATCAAGCTCAATAGAAGATGAAATCTTATTGAATTCGTTTAGGACACGTGCAATTGGCGCATTCCTTCCATAATTGGTTCTAATATTGATACCATAAAACAGGCAAACATTACGAAGATCCCTCCTTGGAACATTAAAATTAATTTCCACAAGAAGGTCAGCGCAGTCTACATTTCCGTGGATAATGTCAAACAAGAAAGTCAAGGAGAGAATAGATCTCCTGGCTTCCAGGGATTTAAGATTCAAAAGAAGTAAACGAGCAGTATATGGAGGAAGAGGGTATGTAAACCTTAATGACCGTAAAGCATACTTAAGAAAAACTTTTTTAACTCGCTCAAGCCTGTTGATTGAGAATTGTTGGAAAGGTCTCCAAATGATGGTAGCATACTCAAGATGAGAACGCACGAATGAGGAGTAGAGTACTTTTAAAGTATACGGGTCAGAAAACTCCGAACTATTACGCCGAATGAAGCCTAGCATAGCATAGGCTTTGGCAATGATGCAATCAATATGGTTCACGAACATAAATTTTGTATCAAATACAACCCCAAGATCTTTGATTTTTTCAACAGTCTGCAACGTACTGTTAGCGATACTAAACGAACTGTTGAGATTTGAAGGAGATTTTGAGTAGGTTACGTGGAAGCATTTATTTATATTTAATGAAAGATGAGATCTAATGCACCAGGAGTAAAGTTTATCAATATCAGCTTGAAGATTAATCATATCGTTTGCGGAATTTACAACAGAGTAAACGGCGTACAACAGAAATCTAGCGTAAGAGAAGCATGAGATAATGTCATTGATGAATAAGACAAAAAGTAATGGCCCCAAAATACTACCCTGCGGGACGCCCGATGTCGCCAAAAAGGGATCTGATGATACCCCATCAATAGAGACGGCACACCATCTATTACTTAGATATGATTTTAGCCACTGCAAAAAGGTTGAATGAAAGCCAAGGCAGTACAGTTTGTGAATTAGAACATCATGCGATACCTTATCAAAAGCTTTGGAAAAGTCGGTGTAAATACAGTCGACCTGAAGGCCAGATGAAAAGGCAGAGATACAAAATTCACTGAACTCCACAAGATTGGAAACGGTAGAGCGACCAGAAACAAACCCATGCTGTCTCGGACAGATCAAGCGCTTCACTGAAAAATAAACAACGCACTCAAATAGCTTAGAAACGGTGGAAAGCTTTGGAATTGGCCTGTAATTTCAGATATCAGTCTTACTGCCAGATTTATAAATAGGAGTTATCGAGGCGAATTTCCAAGCATCAATAAACTCACCAAAGCTAAGTGACAAATTGAACATGATCTCTAACGGGACAACTAGGGAAGTGCATCCTTTAGCAAGGCAGCCGAGAGACCATCAATGTCAGCTTTAGTAGAGTTGCTCAGTTTCGAGATACCACTGAAGATATCTTCAAATGAAATTGACATTGAACCAAAATTTAGGGACGAAGAAATTTCAGACGAGAAGTCAGACGAGGGACTAGCATCATGATTAGCAAAATGGTGGTGCTGGATTTTAGAGCGGCGGTTTTCCCTGAGTGTATGAGTTTTTTGTGCATCAGTGTATCTGGAGTTCACGTAACTTTGGAATTGTTTCGTTTCAATGAAAAATTCATCCAAATCTCTAGAATAGAAACGAACTAAGTTATTTATACCTTCGTGGAGGTCTCAATCACTTAGAGAAAAGTTGATGAGAAATGCAAATCTCGCTGAAACTTCCATATACACGTTCGCACATCGTTTGATTTCGCTTTGAAGATTGTCGATGATTTCGAGGAAACCTTTTGTCCTAAAATCATCGCGAGGCGAAAATTCGACTTCTGGACTTCTGGAGAATATCCGTCATTAGGTTGGTTTTTTCTACGACGAGTACGTTTTAAGATTTCTGTATAACCTACACCAGGTAATAATGGTTTTGTTTTTTCCTCGAAATCATTGAACTTTTCACGGAATGAAACTAAACTCTCTTCTAATAATCCGTACAAAAAACCACACGTTTGCAAATCTGCTTTTTCACTTTGCAATGACTTACTCACTGAACGCATAGCAGTCAAAATATAGTTCCATAAAATCAACATGAAACCAAATTCGAATTTTTGCATTTTGTTCGCGATACACGTCGTCTCATAACGAGTATCAGCATTTTGTAATTCATCATCAGCAATGATTTCTAGAGCCTCTAATATGATATCAAATGAATCGTAAACTGCATTCGTCGCATTCGAATGTGCTTCCCAGCGTCTATTTGACAATGTCTTCAAAGTTTTCTCATTGTTTATTTTATTTTTTAATACGCCCCAACGATAGGTGGAAGCGGAAAAAAATTATATAATGTCTACATAATGGCGAAAAAATCTACTACATAAAAACAGCACTTCACAGCATGCTCTCCAACCAAATTAAGGGAATGCGCGGAACAGGGAACATAGATCGCAAACTCAATATTCTTGCTTGCACACCTTTATACTTCCCGGACATGTTTAATGCGTTGTCATATTATTGTCCTCTACAATTTTGAATATCTAAACCACAGTCTTCAGTAAGAAACTTTAAAGTTTGATTCGTTAGACTTTCACCAGTATGACCTTCCAACTGAAGAACAGTTACCTATAAACCTTTTTTATTATTCAATATATTCGCCTTTCACTTCGATACACTTTTTTACACGCTCATACAATTTGTCAAATGAGTCGGAAATGTCCTTTTTAGGAACCTTGTCTAGTTTGTGGGTCGTCGCCTTTTAAATGCGATCAATTGAGTTTTATTTGAGTAAAATTTATTTTCAGTTCTGATTATATTTTTCCTTCGCTCTCTAGAATTTTATGTTTGTAAGAAAATTTTAGAAGTCTTTTTCATTTTTCGGGGGCCCCTAAAATCGGGGGCCCCAGGCAACTGCCTATTCTGCCTATCTGTTAATCCGACCCTGCCAATGATCATTTGGCTGACTATACCTACGCCATTGTTCTGGTTACCATTGGACTTACATATATGAATTGTTTGTGGCGCAGGTTCACCATTTTTAACTGAAAGCACCCGCTGCGAATTAACTTGGCCATTTGTTTATTTGTTACGAATACAGACGTACGCGCATATCTACCTACATACTAGTGATTTAGCCTTCCGTGTATTTAAAAAAACCGATTATGGCAGGTCCGGTTTCGCCAAATTTCGTTTGTTTTAAATAACATGGTCTTTAATTGGATGATATTTTCTCCATTTTGTATGCCAAATAAATGGTATATAACTTTGGTTCGATATTTGTAAAAAATCTTATATATTATTTTTAATTGCTGTTTTTATGTACGGGCCCCTTTTTCGCTCTTATTTGGAATCCAAATCTATAAATAAAGTTTTGGTTGTAAAGATGGAGATTCGGGCTATTAGCGAGCTTTGGGAAATTTTGGTCGTAGTGCTTTTGTTTAGCTATATTTTATTAAAATAATTTGTTAAAAATAAACGATTGCGAGCACACAAAGAAATCAATTTGTACTATGGCACTATTGTGAATATTTGCACTGCATTACCGACAGTTGCTATTGTATGCTAGATGGCAGCGCAATTAATTGATTGATAGAACAGCTGATTTCTGTTGATATTTACATATATGAGACATTTTTATTTGTTGCGCAAGATGCACACGGGTCCGGCTCGTACCATCTATAAGTAATACCAAATTCCCACAGTGACGGTTTGTTGCTTTAACGAAAACTCTTTGCTCCGCTTTGGACATATCTGTCCGAAATTTTTACACGGGATATTGTTGCGGAGGTTGGGATTGTTTTCGGTGGAATGTTCCGATTTGCGGGGCACATTTCGCATCGATGACTCAGTGTGGTGTATAATAGGTGAAACTGTGGCCCGTACATTGAGACAGAGAGAGAGAGGAATTGACTCGGAAAGTTTGTAGGGCGGCAGACGAAGTAAAAACAGAAATAAAAGCACGTGGTTTCAGGAGAGCTAGAGGGAGGGAAGAGAAAGGAAACTTCTTGGAGCTTATTTAGAATTTTGTAAACAACCAAACATCTAAGATACATTCTTTTAATCTACTCAGTCTAGCCTGTCCAAATTTACTAAGCTTATAAGCGATGGTCGAAGAAAGAAGTGGACTTTAGGAACAAGGGATTTCTTGTTTTTAGAGTTATTCATAATCAGTCGTCTCATTCCAAGGTACTACTGTAGCTTGGTTGTAACTGTAGATGAATAAACTCATGCACCTCCTTCTTCGATAACCACAAATTAGCATTGAGTATATCTAATTTACCAGCACAGCCACCGGATTGGCCTATTTCAATATAAATATAATTTGAATCCAGGGGCATAGCAACTCCCGGACAATTGTCTGGCCGATATCTTGACCCGCATGAGTACTTGTGAACCATAGGCGATGGGTTGTAGGAAATTTGACGTTCCACTGGCCACCTGTAGTCTGCTTTTATACAAATGGGCTTCGAATCAGTAGACGAAACGCTGCGGTGCAGACATTATCTTTTGCAGGGATTTGTATCCCTCTGGTCAGAGGTGCATTTCGCTCGATCGGAATGATTGTGTTCACTAAAGCTCGTTTATCCGTGGTGATTGTTGTTTTGACATGCCACAGCTTAATGAGAGTTTATGCGGGTCGTTTGTGAATATTGGATAGTCCCACTTATCGCAAGTGCATGGAATATGACTTGGTAGAAACTTTATGTAAATACTAAACATCCCTTTGAGCTTAAGTTTAGCTTTTCAGTCGTGATGTCCTTGAAGTGTAAAATGATTTATTCTTTCTAGGGGTTGTGCAATGTCACAGTATGTGATCCCCCACTTTTAGCACCGCAGCAATTTTGCTGCTGTGATAGTTATATGTTTTATTCCAATCCCATCTGTGATGAGCGAACTCTAAAACCAAATAAGATCGTATATTTTCATAATAAGGTCATGACTTTCTACTGGCTCTGTAACCGTTCCCAGATTTTATTAACCCCGATAAACTAGCCCTGAAAGTTACAGCCCTTGATAAGGCCGAGGAGTGCAGGAACCTTCTCAAGCTCCCGCGACATCTTTTCGCTATATGCTATGTTGCTCTGACGCCAATGACCCCGCAATAGGTGTTTCTTTATAATATCCGGTTTTAGTGAGTGGAGGCAATTGTTTACATATACCCGCAGTGTAGATCCCTATCTCTTCTAACAATTAATATGTGCGATCTCTTTGCTGCTAATACTGATCATGCGAATGGCATTTCGATTGCAGCTATTAGTTAGATTCGAATTTAGTATCTGTACTATGGGGTAATTCGTTTTTATGGCAAAATATATTGCCATAATCTAAATTGAATAGGCCATGTGTAACTAGACGGCGATCTGCAGCAAGCTTCTTTGCAAAGCTGTGACTAATGGAGAGCACATCAGCATTTACATTTTGGCTCATTTTCAAAGTAAGTGGGCGGAGTAGACTTCCATATGGAGGATAGGCACACTGTGCGTGAGAGAGAACGAATACATCAGAGAGGTCCAGCTACAGTAGATACTGGATAAACTTACTTGTTTTGGTTTTGGCATGGACATTGAAAGTTAATTTTAGTGTTACAAAAAAATGTTTTCTGCCTTCTATTCCACAGAGTTAATGATTTCCACGTAAAAACGCCGCTCATTCTTCTTTGCGGTAACTAACGCCAGTGAGGTTTTCTCTGTTTGATTTTTCAAACTGTATTTGAGAAACGACCAAATGTATTTGAGTAACGGCCAAATGTATTTGAGCAATCATCAAATATATTTGAGAAAGTGCAAATATATTTTGGGACAATATTTTTTTTTATTATTCTCTGAAACATATTATTCCATTTCTCATATAATTCCTCCAATTCTTCCTATTCTCAAATACATTTGCCCGCTTCTCAAATACTTTTGCCCCTTTCCTTAAATATAGTTGCAAAAGGCGTAGAATATTTACATGCATTCTCTTTCTGTTTTCAGGGGTGGTACGTAATGAGCAAGAGTAAGGCTACATGATGTGGTCGAATATTGTTCTCAGAGAGCGGGTTTGAGAGTTGAGACATATTGAGTTTAGGATCAGCTTTTTGACAGCAAACTTTCCCTACGATGCTGTATCCCCTTTTTTCGTTTGAATGGGCTTATTTCAGAATTTGTGTCATAAACGCCCTATCTCAGAATTCGGTTGAAGAATACTCTATCTCAGAATTGGTTTCACAAGGGCCTCAGTTAATGTCAAAATGTATTGAATTTGGGTTCAGATTGGACGATTTTGAAACAAATTATGAAATAGGGCATTACTCAAATGTTTTTCGAAATAGGACGTTTTCGAAAAGGTCGCCGAGATAGGGTGATATTCCATTCAGCAGCCGATATGTATGAATATGCATAATTTGGTTGCCACATGAGTACTGTCCGAATCTGTACTGGAACGCCAGGGTCTGTCATCAATGACGTGTTGATCTATTTGGTTTCAGGTTTTTTACCATGACTATTATTACTATCTATTTTTTTGTCTAGCCTTTATATCAAATATTGAATTCTTTTTGCCAAGCCCATACATTGGTTAGGTTGTGCTGGTTGGCCGATGAATGGCCTCAGATAGGCGGATTAGACCCGAAGAAATACCACGACCTCTTGAAAACAAGGCTTACCACAGCAGTTTATATTAATAAAAAGCAACAAGAATTGCTCATTTGCTTTTTCCATTCTGATCTGCCTTCCTCCACATTTTGGAGTTTACAATATTTCAGAGTACAGCAAGTATAGCTTCATTACGGAAGCATATATGCGGAATAACAGAGTATGCGTCCTAATACGGAGGAGCAATCAACAGCTCCGCGTATTAAATTAAAGATGAAAGTGAGGAGAAAGGTTCCCTGCAATTTAAGGTCTTAAGGTTTATAAGAAAAGAGCTCTCGCATAAAAAGGAACTGGGCCATCAACATAAATGGGACGAAGAGAGTCGTTAAAAGAACACAGGCCGACTAAGTTTAACCAACATTCAGACCCAGAAACTAGACTATATATTTCCGAATGTTTATGATGCGCTGAATCCAAATTTCAAGATACCCTAACCTAAAAGTGTAAAAAACACCGTTTTTGCCCATATTTGAGGTTATGTAGCCTTAAAGATGTTTTCTTTCACCAAAATTAAAGGATGGCATCTTTAAACACAAGTCTTGTTCTTTGAAATAGCGTTGAGTTTGCTCAAATGTAATTTTTTTTCGCTGAGATATCGCATTTTGAAATTTTCATGTTTCTAAATTTTCCTACACCTGAAAATCGATTGAGATAACATATATGGGGAAATCCGCCAAACTTCGGTTTTTTTGGGATCACACAAATATCTTTTTGTTAGGAACATTGAGGGGTAAATTGGAGCTATAGTGCATCGCCGTTACTCGTCTTACATAATGCCTCAAAAAGATATAGATAGATCGAGCAAAATATATATAAATTGAGGTCCCAATATTAAATATACATTTATTTTAACGAAATATGGAGATATTTGCAGCTGTTAGCTATGTAAAATTTCTTTGATACATGAGACCCAGTTTTGTAGATATCGGTAAAAATATAAAACCGAATAACCGCCAATTATTTTTTACTGCAAAGTTTGCAACACATTTATTTTAACACCTTTCTACCGATTCTTTTGAAACTTTGAAAACGTATAGATATGTTTAGGTAAAAAAGTTTTAATACCCCAGATCCGGTTTTGAAGATATTGATAAAAATATAAACCCGGAAAACCTTAAATTTGTTTACTTATTTAAACACTTCTTAACCGATTGTGTTGAAATTTTATCAGGATGAACATATCTATGTGAGGTATATTTAGGTAAAACCCGAAACCCGGTTTTAGAGATATCGGAAAAATATGAAACCGGGTAACCATCAAATATTTCATACCAGTTTGTTAATTTTTTCTCTACACCACAGCAGTATACCAACAATTGCCTCATCTTGGAATATTCACGCAAGGAAAGTTATTGATGTTTGTACATGGGGCAAATATACGAAATTCGCCAAAAATTGGCAATCGTCAAAAAGTGTAGAAGAAAAAATTTTTTTTTTAATTTTTGTACCAAATTTGTGTTTCTTTTTATTTACTTTTAAATAAATTTAGGATTAAAAAAAATAAAAAAAAATTTTTCTACACTTTTTGACGATTGCCAATTTTTGTCGGAAATTTCGTATATTAGCCCCATGTACAAACATCAATAAATTTCCTTGCGTGAATATTCCAAGATGAGGCAATTGATGGTATACTACTGTCGTGTAGAGGAAAAATTAACAAATGGGTATGAAGTGATAAAAGTAAAATTGTAGCTGTGCCCACAGAAAAACATGCTCCTGAAAAAAATTTACGCAACCAAGTGCTCCACTTTTCTGCCTCTACCTTCCAAACCGAAAGGGGCACATCGAATTTGAAGCCCCAGGTATTTTTAGTCCCTGATAGGCTATCATCGTGCATAATCCAAATTTCAATACTCAGTTGCCTCAAAAAGCTATAAGCAAAAAACTAACAATATTGAAAATGACAAAAAAAAAAGTATCGCTACTTTGATTAATGATAATTTTGAGTATTGGAGGGGCACATTAATTTTGCTCATACTTTTAGAATCTCTGTCTCAAAAACACCATTCAGTTTAAATTCCATAGCGTTTCAGCGATGCCTCAAAATTTTATCGAAAAAATTCAAAAAATTAAAAATCAAGGGTATCGCTTGAAAAAGTGTAAAAATCGACGTGTTTTACGTTTCGAAGTTCTGCAAAAACTTCCTATCAAATTTCTTGATTTTTAAAATTATCAGATCGGATAGTCAAAAGGTCAAGCTTAATGTCCTTGTACTTTTTTCTGGCCTTAAGTTTTTTGCCCGAGTGTAAAACCCGAGTATCCAAAAAGTAAACGTTTTTGGGATTTGCCCATATGTACATGATATAGTCGATTACTATTTTTCTTGAATTGAGTCTTATTTTTCTTAAAATTTTGTCTCACACTATAAGTGTGCTAACTCACCACACCTCTACACTATCTAACCCTCGGGTACCAAGTCACACACAGCCCTAACCCCTAGAAACCACCCCTATCATACCGCAAGCAGGCTAACCCACTTAACCCTGGGGACAGCGTTTACTCGCATATTTTTCTTAAAATAAGTCTTATTTATCTAGATATCTCACACCACAAGTGAGCTAACCAACTTAACTGTTAACCCATCAACTCCCGTATCCCCAAGCCCTAGAAACCACCACTACCTCACCCACCACAAACATGAAAATTTCAAAATGCGATATCTCAGCGAAAAAAAATTATATTTGAGCAAACTCAACGCCATTTGAAAGAAGAAGACTTGTACTTAAAGATGCCAGCCTAATATTTTAGTGAAAGAAAACATCTGCAAACATGGGCAAAAACGGCGTATTTGCACTTTAGGTTAGGATGTCTCGAAAACCAGAGCTGATAGAGCAATTCTGAGGCTAGATTTGGATGCAGCGCATCAAAATCTTTCGAAAGTATATAGTCCGGTTTCTGGGTCTGAGATGCTGTCGGTCTGTGTAATTTTTGAGTAAAAAGTGATTTTAAAGTAGACGGGTCTGTCAAATCGGCACTGCGCAGCGCCGCATTAATGCCAGCATAGAATAGGACCTGGCTATTACATTATCTATTATTATAAGATCAGCAATTTCGAAAACAATGCTTAGTTGCGAGCCTTCAATTTCTTAGAATGTAGGGATGGATAAGCGGGATTTAAATATCAATATGGTAAATTTTTCGATATTTAGAACATGCTTGTTTTTTGGACACCAGTCTAGCATCAATAAGGTACTATATCGACCATATCAGAATGAGAGTTAAGGTAGTTATACTCCTGCAGGGCAATAACTAGTCTTCACATATTATATTTCTTCCGTATATGCCTTCACCTACATGTCTATTGAGCGCAGAGACTAAGATTTAGCAAGGAAAAAGTAAATCGGTTATCGCTTGCAAAGCGATAGTTTCACCGAACTGGTGCTAATCGGATGCATTGTGATGTGATGATATTGTGACGAATATTCACACCACTAAGTGATACTAGCATCCCTAATCCGATACTAAGCAGCCACTTGTATGTACGTAAGGAAATCAATCATCATTTACACACGTACATACAAGGCAGCAGAGAGATACTCACCATCAGCCGAAGTAGAACTCACATATACACACGCATATGGCTATGCGAGAGACTATAAACTACAAATATACATGTACATATATGGCTGGTAACCAAGCATGAAGTTCGCAAAGTTACTAGACCTTTGCAGAAATGGGTGGACGAGGCAACAGAGAGTATAAAAGCAGCGAAAGCTGAGTAGTCAGTAAGCAGTTTGATTTAAACACGCAATTAGTTGTGAAGTAAGAGTTATTGTGAAGTACACTCAAAGTAGTCTAATAAAGACCAGTTTGCATTATTGAATATTGGAGTTATTTATTCAACAGTTTAGCGATTCGAACGTTAGCAGAAGGTTTGGAATAAGGGGAATTTCACTAAATTCGTTACAATATTTTTTCAATTTATTCAGCCAAAGATGGCGACACTCTCAGAACCACTTACGACCAAATCAGTCAAGTACTCGTTCAAAAGGCCTCAAAAGGACACTTCGTATGACATCACAAAGTTTAAATTGTCAGTTGAATACGAATTACTACCGTCTCTTAATGCGAAAGATCGGAGCTACTTTGGTACGCTGCAGGGCTCTCATGCATAAAAACTAAGCTAAAAGTTTCTTTCACAATTCACACTCTGTCAGATAAAGTGAAGCTTAGTCTCAAATGGAAATGGTAAAAGCGGCCTTTGGTATTTTTCCTATCAAAGAGTAGCATTTATCCGCGTTTAAGTGTACTTTTCTCCCAGTATGCATATTTTTTTCCATAGCAGCAACTCCCAGCAAGAGAAAAATAGCGCCGACGCAAAACAAGGCACACTAATTAAACAAACGATCTGCTGATTGGTCCATCAGCCACAACCAACCGAAATTTGTTGTTGACTTGAAAAACACTTAAAAAGTTGTAATGTCGAGCAAGCAAGGCAGGGAGCATCATACGGACGGGAAGCAGTCTACTTTTAAAAATAAAATTAGCATGCAGTATATGTATGTATGTATGTATGTATGACTGTTCAATATATGCTGAGGCGCATATGTACATAGCTGAGATAATTGGAAAAACACCAAACCCCTGCGATCATTGGTTTATTCAAAGATCTTTTATCGCAACTGATCAGCGTTGGCGGCAGCAACGCCAACAAAAGAGATGTGTACAACAATGCAATAACTTTTAATATGATTCAGCAGCAAAACTGCCGTTATTCTGTTTTAACCCGTTACACGGCAAGCATATACAGAACGCTTAAAGTGAAATCGGAAATTACATTAATACAAAGAACGGAAGGACATACGACGAAACGGAACTTCCGCTACACCTGTAGACATACATACATATTTAGTTAATTCGCGCCGCAAACTAATCAAAGTTTTTTCTTCGATTTCTTTCGCAGTTCGTTGTTTTTGTTTTGTGATTTGTGTTTTGTTTAGCAACAACGACAAGGTGTCAAATGAGTGGCTCAACATTGGTGAAGCGCCATCAACGAAGAGATTCCATCATTTCGCGCTTAACGGATTGTGACTATAAGTATACATGCATACATACTTAGTTGAAAGTTTAATTGTGGTGTTAAAAAGGTGAAAGCGCTGAAAACACAAATATGTCAAGATCTGTATAATTCGCAAGTTAATAGCGCCATCACAGTTTTTCAACATTTCAACACTGGTCGCGTGTGAATCGATCGTCGTGTAGTGATGTGATGTGCAAGTGATCTGACTATTGTGTTGTAAAAGGATGATATTCGCGAATAACTCTACGACTGTGTATGAAACAGTAAAAATATTTACAACAAAAACTTGTGCCAATAAAGTGTTATTTGATTGATTTGCAAGAAGAAGACGAATTCTCATGTCTATAAAGATTTATTGCACAAGTGCTGAGTTCTATTGCAAAGCAACAAGAAGCACGACATACAGTTAATCGATCTTCCGGTTAATAAAATATAACTGAAAAAAATATTTAAAAAATAAAGAAAATTAATTTGTTTTTCACTTGATTGATCTCAAAACTCCCTAAATGCTAATACACTTGTAAATAGCCAAGTTGTTGCATGCTACACATCGCGTGATCGCGCACAGCTTTTCAACACTTTCGGACATTGTGCTTACTACAAAAACCATCAAATCAACTATCGAATAGAATGATACATGCCAATTCTGGTATCGACATTTTTATTGTTCGTTCTGTGTGAAATGATTTACGCTTAATTTTGCTCTAAACGCCCCGATTGGCGCCCGAGCCGTGCAAAGAATAAACGAAATTTAATTATAATTTGACAAGTGCGCGAAAACTTAAGTGTGAATGAATTTCCAATGAAATCATTTTAGGCAGGAATTCGTTAAAAACACAATTAATTAATAATTTAGATTTTTATTAAGTGAAAATCAATATTCATAGTTCGCCGTGAAGTGTTTAAGTACACAGTTTGAGTGCATTTAGTGATTTGCGTGATTTCTTTATCGCAAGTTCTCTGCTTTGTTATGCATCAGGCGCTGTACCGACGTCCCGTTACAAATTTTATGGCAGCTAGCGAATGTGCCAGCGCAATGGTTTCTACAATGTCTTTCATGGATAATGGTGGTTTGAGTGCGAATATTGCGGATTATGGTTGTTATACCACAGATTATTGGGCCACCTCGTACACAGGTGGTCCAAGTCCAATGAAACAGATTGAAGGTAATATGAGAATTAAACATTGAATATTTTAGATTCTTATACGATTGTTTGATTTCAATGTCAGAGGTTCGATTTTGTTTTATTGTAATCAAAAAATACCTAAAGCGTCATCATCATAGAGCTGCAAAACTATCGATAGTTTTTTTATTTTTGAAAAAACATCGGCTTTTGTTGGCCGAATCCAAATTTGCTAAGCTGCGAACTCTATACAGGTGCAAAATATTTTGAAATATCAACGTATTAATTACATTGATTACATTGACTTTGTTGCATGGAGTTAGGAGCAAATTGTTTTGTAACTTTCAGAACAGCCGCCGGGGAATAGGTTCTTCTTATCTTTTTTTTATCAGATTTTCACTAGAATGGGGCCAAAATATAGAAAAAATTGCTCCGTATCCGAAAATTTGAAATAAAAAAATTTTGATTTTCATTCGACTGAATAAAAATATAGCATTAAAACAAGAAAATGTTAATGTAAAAGTTGTAAACTTTTAATACAAGGCGGTGCAAAACAAAACTATTGACCTTATGGCCACACGAGAAAAACAGAGTTGACTTGCTGACCATTTCCGAATCAAGATCGTCGAAATTGTTTCATCATTCATCATTAATTGCCGCTTATCCTCAGGAATTTTGGTAAATCTACTTTCGACCAGATCTTCACGATGTGCCAGGTCCTGGAGAGAATCGACACTCACCGTCTCTTTGTCGACTACAACGCAACCTTTGACAGCGCGAAAGGAAGTTGCTTGTATGCTGCTGTGTCTGAATTTAAGTTCCCTGCAAAGTAAATAAGGCACTGCACGTTTAGCAACACAAACAGCTCTTTAAAGATTTGGAAGGACATCTCCGAGCCATTCGAAACCAAACGAGGCTTCAGACAAGGCGACTCCCTTTTATGCGATTTCTTTAACATAATACTGGAGAAGATAATTCTAGGACCAGAACTAAACCGTGATGGTACAATCTATTATAACAATTACTGGTGTATACTGATAAATGCGTACAAGACGAAGTACATGCTGTCATCCAAGAAAGAATCGGCCTATTCGCGCTTTGGCAGCCAGGCCACTGTCGATTAAAAACGCCAAGGCTTCGCTGGCTAGGTCATGTTATGCGAATGGACAAGACGCTCCGGCCATAGAATTATTTCGGTCGAGACCGGAATTTGGAACCTTCACTGATTTGGGATAGGCAGGGGAGAAACACTTGAACTCCCTTGACATTTGGCGTTATGGCTATTTATACGGTCATAACTTCAACTGACTTTGTGGCCATTTGAAGTAGTTGTTGTTGTTGTATTAACGATAAAGACACTCGCCGAAGGTTTTTGGGAGTGTTATCGATGTCGATGGTCCTTTGCCGGATACAGATCCGGTACGTTCCGGTAAGAAAACACCATTAAGGTACTAGCCCGACCATCTCGGAAAAGATTACTTTGACCACATTAAACCTTCTAGGCCGTAACGCCCTCCCCACCCCATGAGGAACTTGGGGTCGCCAGAGCATCGACTACTAAATATGTGTATGATACATTCGTATTTGTAACAGGATTCACATCACGTAGGTGAGATTGACAATTGGATTGCGGGAGCTTTGAAGCTATAAAGCTTTGTATTGCGCTTATGAACCCCTTGAATCCCCATTTGACGTGGTAATGTGGTCAATTGACGTTATGGCCGTTTTCCTTATGTCTCATATCCGTATGGTTTTGTGGAACAATTCGTTACTCGGACCGTTAAATCGATGAATGTTTCCAAACATTTTTAATATTTTGAGCAATTTTTCTGAAAAAGAGCAAAGATGTGGTTCATCTTACCTGATAAGAAATTGGGTCATAACTTTAACTAGCCAATATATGAAACCTTGGCGGCTACTGTGGTGTGATGGTAGCGTGCTCCGCCTACCACACCCTATGCCCTGGGTTCACACCCCGGGCAAAGCTACATCAAAATTTTTGAAACAAGCTTTTTTAATTAGAAGAAAATTTTTCTCGGCAGTGTTTGGCAAGCGCTCCGGGTGTATTTATGCCATGAAAAGCTCTCAGTGAAAACCCATCTGCCAATTTGTCCGGCCAATTTGTAGGAAAAATCGAGAGGAGCACGACGCAAATTGGAAGAGAAGCTCGGCCTTAGATTTCTTCGGAGGTAATCGCGCCATACATTTTTTTTTAGTATATGAAACTAATCGCACTTACGCCTTTTCCTTTCTTCGTTTTGAGCAGGCGTCTTTATTAACTCTTTACGTAATGATAACTTTGTTTTTCCCTCGTACCAGTTGTTTATCTGAAGTCGCTGAAGTCGACGGTACGTGAAATATGCAACCGCTACTCGGCAGCATCGTTTGGTCGGGAACAAGCTTTCCTTATGTTGCTATGTGTACCTTAAGCGCCGCACAGAAGGCACCGCGAAAAGTGTGCACACCCAGAACGCTTTCAGCTATTGCATGTCTATCGTCGCGCATTCTTTGACTGATGATAGTTTTGAGTTTTTTTATCAGCAGGCGGCAGGGTAGCTTAGAGCTCTTTTTATGCTGAAATCGGGTATTACTTTTCCCGTCTTTGCCGAAGTTAGCGTATTTTGATTGGAGGAATTTTCATGCGGTGCTGTTATTTTAAGTTAAACTCAAGTTTAATAAAAAAAAGTTTGGTTAGGTTGGGTGGGAGCAGCTCACTTTAATACTTTTACGGTCAATTGTGATACCACATTATCTAACGGTGCCACTAATCGGATGAGGCAAACATCGACCTGCAAAATTTCCTCCAATGATTTGTATACATCCCTACCGAGATATTAACGCCATGTCAGTGCAAAACCTGGACAAGCACAATTAGTGTTTTGCAGAATATGATATGAGTAGCACTGCATGTATTCCTAAAAGGCAATGTCCACCATGCTTCAAACACCATTGATAGATTGGCCTTAGTTAACCCTAGTACTATCGTTGAGAGTTTTTTATCACAACCGCAAGAAGGATCCCGACACCCCGAAAAAGGTGGCATCATCCCAGCGCTTGCATTGTTGATCCGAGGTCTTACTGCAAGTGGCGAGCGGACCACGTACCAGTTCGGTCTACGACATGCGCGTGGCAGTTGCCAGGCATGCCGTTATTCCCTGGTACCCAAATAATCTCCATTGAAAAGTGCGACTATGCTCAACCTCACGGTTTAAGAGCATAGCGCTTTGATAACCAAAATATAGGTTGTATTGCATAATGCCAATATAAAGAAATTAAGATCGTCGTCTGATGCGCTGAAAGCTAGAGAAGTACGAAGAGAACAGATCATATAAACAGCTAAGTTGTTGTTGTTGTAACAGTGCTTCGCCCATTCCAATAGGTGCGACCGATCACAAATGGTCATCAATGTCCTCTAACGGGAGTTCAAGGACACTCGCTGTTTCAACAGGGGCTTACCATAGTGAGAGGGGTGTTAGAGGCGTTGGTTCCACATTACAATTGAAGAGATGGTTGGTGTCATGTGGGGACATATTGCAAGCAGGACATACATTTGGTACGTCGGGGTTGGTTCTGAATAGGTAAGAGTTTAACCTGTTACAGTACCCAGATCGAAGTTGAGCTAGAGTGACGCGCGTTTCCCTAGGTAGAGTGCGTTTCTCCTCTGCTAGTTCTGGGTATTTTTCTTTAAGTACTGGGTTCGCCGGGCAATTCCTGGCATGGAGGTCCGACGTCTGTTTGTGGATATCACTGAGGACATATCGCTTCCCAAGGCAGCCGGTTCTACATACCGGAGCGACTCGGGATTTCTCCGACCAAGGGCTGTAATTTCAGTGTAGCCCCGTTTAATTTATTGCGTCCCTCCCACAAATTGTCGTCCTTCCAGCAGATCCTTGCAGCGGGACTGCGCCGTATTCTCCTGCTCCGGGAAGGTATCGAACTTAATCCGGGACCTGTACCTGATTCCGGTGCAGAGAAATGGTTTTGCTGCGTTTGCCAGAAAAGAATCTTTTTAGGACGGTTACAAACAGCTGAGTCGAATATCCCTTTATATTGGTTGCTGGTTCGAAAAAGGCTTTTCTCAGGAAACACTCGAAAAATGCCCTGTCTAAGAAATTTATTCCAAAACGACCTACATACATATATCAGAGTAAATAAAGTCGATTCCATATATCACCGATAGGATACTGTTCACTAGTTTTCTGAGATAGGTCCAGCAGTTGAAATATGGCGATCTTCCACCCAGCATTAGCTGAGCTAAAAAATGCATCAGAATTGAAAGATGCTCAGTTACTTAAATATTGTATATGGTCAAGCTTGAAATGCTGAGGTATATGCTCTCAAGTAAAGAAAAAAGTTTGAAACCCTACCTAACGATGAAGGAATCTGAGTCCTCTGTGGCAACAAGTGCCATTTTAAGAAATAAAAGAAAAAATGGTTTCCATATTTTGAGTAAGACCAAAGACCAACAAATAGACGCACATTTTTGAAACTATTATGCGTTGATTCCATAAACATCTGTTACGATTGCTAAAATTGTTGCTCCATGAATCTCTGACGAATTTAGTCGATGAATCAATTTTAACTCATACCAGATGCAAAAATCTGCTAGCATTCTGCATCTACAACACTAACAAAGGCCAGTCCCACACAACCCTTTTTTCTTAAAATTTCACTTTCTGTTGTGTGCCACAATTAAAAATATAAATCATTTTTTAAAAATGTTTTGCAATGTTCAACATAAATTGCCATCATAGAAGTAAATGTTTATGTTTACGTTTGTAATATTTACATATATATGTACATATGTATATCAGTATTTTTATACCCAGCTGTACTTGTACACAGGGTGTTATAACTTTGATTGGATAACGGTTGGTTGTACAGGTATAAAGGAATCGAGATAGATATAGACTTCCATATATCAAAATCATCAGTATTGAAAAAAAATTTGATTGAGCCATGTCCGTCCGTCCGTCCGTCTATCCGTTAACACGATAACTTGAGTAAATATTGAGATATCTTCACCAAATTTGGTACACGAGCTTATCTAGACCCAGAATAGATTGTTATTGAAAATGAGCGAAATCGGATGATAACCACGCCCACTTTTTATATTTATAACATTTTGGAAAACACAAAAAACCTGATTATTTAGTAAATAATACACCTAGAATGTTGAAATTTGACGTGTGGGCTGACATTGAGAGTCTTAATAAAAAATTGAAAATTTTTTTTTTAATGGACGTGGCACCGCCCACTTGTGATAAAATCAATTTTACAAATATTATTAATCATAAATCAAATATCATTAAACCTCGTAACAAAATTCGGCAGAGAGGTTGCCTTTACTATAAGGAATGCTTGAAGAAAAATTAATGAAATCGGTTAAGGACCACGCCCACTGTTATATAAAAGATTTTGAAATGGGTCGTGGACGAATAAAATAAGCTATATCTTTGCAAAAAGAGCTTCATATCAATGGTATTTCATTTCCCAAGTGGATTTATAACAATAAATAGGAAAAACTTCAAATTTAAAAAATGGGCGTGGCACCGCCCCTTTAATGACTAAGCAATTTTCAATGTTTCGGGAGCTACAACTCGAAGAAAAATTAACGGATTGTAACAAAATAGGGTACACATATTTTGCTTATAGCAGAACACATTTCTAGTAAAAATGGACGGGATCGGTTAAAGACCACGGCAACTTACATATAAAACAAGTTTAAAAGGGTCGTAGACTTGAATAATAAGGTATAACTTAGCAAAAAATATTTTTGAATCAATGATATTTCACTTATCAAGTTTTACTATAAGAGGAGATGGGGAGACATTTCTCTTTT
The DNA here is from genome assembly GCF_040869045.1 of Eurosta solidaginis. Taxonomy (NCBI): domain Eukaryota; kingdom Metazoa; phylum Arthropoda; class Insecta; order Diptera; family Tephritidae; genus Eurosta; species Eurosta solidaginis. The sequence continues at coordinate 170,871,926 of NC_090322.1, read as the reverse complement.
AAACGGGCGGTGCCACGTGTTATGTAGAAAAGTAATTTATCTGAAATGAAATGTGCAATTGAGGCTCACGCAGAGTATATAATGTTCGGTTTCACCCGAACTTAGACTTCCTTACTTGGTTTGATTTATTTCACTTAAAGTGTGGCGGATAAAATTGAAAGGATGATGATCAGCATGCAAAGAAACGTCACACTCAGTCAAACATGAAGTACATAATATTGTTCTTGTAATATGATTTGGCATGGATGATCTCGAACCGTTAAAGAAGACATCAAAACATGTTGAATGTCTGATTTGTCGCCCATAAATACGACAAATTACATGGAGACAGAATACAAGTGACGTGATGGTGGTTGTACTCGTATCACTTAGATCCGCTTATCTCCCTACTTCTACGGAGCCACAATATTGCTACAAAACTGACTGCTACATAGGTACACATTGCATGGAAAGAAAGGGCCTTAAATGCGGGCGGAATGACACACATTTTTTGTTTTGTAGTAGTATGATGAATTGGCCAGTTTTAGCTAGTCTAATTATCATTCGCAGTATTTGTTTCAATTTTGAATAAGAGGGACAGAGAAGCGATGAGTGATGTACACGTTTTCCCGTCTAAGGTGCATATAAGCATGATTCTGTACGAAGGGCACAGTAGCCATACCAATTTTTGTTTTATCTCCCTACACCAGGCTACATTTGAAAGTTATACGCGTAAGTGCGTGTGTATGTAGGTTTGTAAGTTTATTCACAATTTCCCTTTTCTACAAATAGTAAAAACCTCTAGTTTACAATTTCGAGAAGTCTCCCGATTTGACCTTTGTAGCTTAACAGGTCGCCAAACCATTAATTGTCGCGAACACAACATAGGAATGCATTCTTCGGTCGCCCTTGCCTTAAATTACATTTTTGTGTTACAAGGGCAGTGTCAAAAGTACGAAATTTTACAAGAAAAGTGGGAATGTGCGCTTTCAGCAGACACAAATGTTGAGCAGTCGTTAAGTAAGTGATGTCTTTCTGTATGCACCGTTCAGTAGTTCTGACGCAAAAATTATAGCCAATTGTGAAAAAACGGCTTAAGAAGTCCTTTTACTTAAAATTTAAGCATAATTACTTCCTTTGACAATCGGCTCAACTTGACGTTCATATAACAAATTTTCTATGACTCAACTGACTGAAACATGTTTGCAACCTATCAATAAAGATTTGTGAGCTGAGATATTTAGTTTGCTCCAGTTAGTGTTACAGAGCCTTGTTCATCATATTGTAACGAATTCTGAGGATTTCTGACAATTATGCACCTTCTGCTAACGTTCGTATCGCTAAACTGTCGAATAAATAACTCCAATATTCTGTATTGCAAAATGGTCTTTATTAGACTACTTTGGGATTAGTACGATTATACTTCACAATTATACTGCACTTCGCAACTAATAGCGTAGTTAAATCAAACTGATTGATTATTACTCAGCCTGCGCTGCTTTTATACTCTCGGATTCCTCGTTCACCCTTTTCTCCTACGGTCTAGTAATTTCGCGAACAGTTGTACCTCATGTACCTGTAGTCCACGCCTCTCCCATAGCCATATGCCTGTGTATGTGTAACCACTTCGGCCGATGACTACATATTTGTGTGTGCGAGATATCTCTTCGTCGCCTTCTACATAAGAGTCACTGCTTTATTGTTGTTGTGCATTTTTTTAGTAGCAGCTTAGTGATGCTAATATTCGTACCAATACATTAATTTAATTAATTAATTATATTAATTAACTAGCTAATGCCCGATACTTCGTATGCGAGGAACTCCAAATAAAGTCTAATCATTTTTATTTTTGCAGATAAAGTGAACCAAATACCAATAAAAAAGATTTCGTCATTAGAGACCAAAAAATACTCACAAGCATAGTCGCATAATTGGGTCTGAAAATGTCCTGAGTCCTGGGCTGTTTAAAATCATTTATTTTATGAACATGAACAAAATTTTATGTTCTATCAATAGAAGAAAAATTGTTTGAAATAATGGGTATGCTGGGTATGGAAACTATTTCACCAGCTCCATAGCCCGTAAGAATTTCTGCTTCTAAAATATTATTTTGGTTACCTCTGGCCCACATTAAGGTGGCTATTTTTTGAAGAAAGTTAGATATTGAAATATAAGATATCATACGCTAATATCCCATACGCTCAATACCTCCTTTGATACCTATTTAGTGAAAATACATCCAGGGGTACTCCTGATCCACTCGGAATGGGGTTGAGATATCGAACCTTCTTAATGCTACCAACGATACGATAAAGCATCTAAACAGTATATATAGCAACGGGTTCTGTTGTCTAAATGAGCTTAGTCAGGATATGCATACAAGGAAGGGCAATAGTTCAAGTACCATAATTGATCATGACAGAGTAAATTACAAATATGTTTTTGCATTGGAAGATCCCCCTATATCTGATCATAGAAATATACATCTATCTGTAAGTTTAAATAAAAATATAAATCAGCCTAGGAGAAACAATTACATGGATGTATTGGATTATAATGCCTTTGAGAGAAACGGCTATATCAATGACCTTCTCTGATTTTCACGCCTCTTTGTGCTCTAGCATAAGTAAATCAACAAAATCTATTAAAAAGTCCAGTGAAAAGTATAATAGTCCGTGGATGAGTAGTGAACTTTTAAATCTAATTGGGAATAGAAACAGGCTACACAAATTAAAAACTAAGTATAGAAATAATATTTACTTTGAAAGGGAATTTAAAAGACTCAAAACTCAGGTCTGAAACTACTTTGGGCAAAAAATTCAGCAAAACCTTTACTCTGCAAAGAGAACTTGGTCTATTCTTAAAGAACTAATTTATGGCCAGTTATCGTACAAAGGAGAAATTGGAACAGACCATATCAGAATAGCAGACTGCTTTAACGAATATTTCACGACTGTTATAGATTCTCCCTCAAATATTCAGTACGTTGACGAGCCAGCAACAAATATCAATACACCTTTTACCCTAAGCGAATGTGATCCATTAGAAATCGAGTTAGCCATAAGAAACTTAAACGTAAAATCTGTGAACGGGCCTGATGGCATTTCAGCGCGTCTTATGAATAAATATAGAGAGTATTTTAGCCACACTTTATGCCAAATTATTAATGAGTGCTTCCGAAAAGGTGATAATCCTAAAGAATTGAAAATAGGCGCAGTTGTGCCAGTACACAAATCTGGAAGTAAAGAAATGTGTGCAAACTACAGACCCATCACAAAATTAAGCACGATCGACAAGATTTTTGAAAGTGTTTTGCTCAATAGGTTTAAATCCTTTCTCCTTGAAAATAAAACCATTGACAAAAATCAATTTGGTTTCATGGAAAATTCGAATACGCTGTCTGCTTGCATATCGTGTACTGAATATATTTATGAAAACTTAGACAGGAAGAAATATGTAGCGTTACTGGCAATCGATCTTTCAAAAGCATTTGACTCGGTAAATTTATATATAATGATTAGAAAACTGGCCGAGTTAGGTTGAAACGATAAGGAACTCAAAATCTTTGAAAGTCTTTTATTAGATAGAACAATATGTTGAGATAAACAACGTTAAAAGTGCGAAAAGGCAGGTAAAGACGGGAGTTCCCCAAGGTTCTAAATTAGCAGCCACTTTGTTTCTCATATATTTAAATAACGCGCTAAAACTCAATCTTCACGGGACTCCGCAGTTCTATGCAGATGACGGTAGCTTTATGTATGCAGAAGAATCATTCGAAAATTTTATTACAAACATAAAACTAGACTTGGAAAAAATTAGTCAGTGGTTTGACAAAAACATGCTGAAAGTTAACCTTTCGAAGATTGTTTTCAAAATTTACAAACCTCTTCCGGACATTAATGAGTTTTCTGGAATAATGTAAAGATTTCTAGAGTAGAAAAGCTAAAGTACCTAGGTATCTGGTTCGACTCCAATTTAAATTGGAGCGAACAAATAAATAACATTAAACTGAAATTAATTCCTTTTAACTTTGCTCTATACAGAAATAGGGGCATCATTCCACGCAAGCAATTGTGGCTTTTATATAACGTATATTTTATGTCCAAGATCAGTTATTTAAATCCAATTTGGAGTCGGTGTGCAGAATATAAAATAAATGAACCTCAGCGTTTGCAAAATAAAGTAATAAAGAATATTCTCTCGCTTCCAAGACGAACTTCCACTACAAGTCTGTATGAAAATAGGCTTGATATTAAACAAATATGTATTCTGCAAACACTATTAGTGGTTTTCAAGATCAAAAATAATCCTATAAAGCATAACCTTAAGCTCAATACAATAGATCGTTCAGTATATAGTCTGCGTCAGGTAACGAGTATCAGAACCACGTTCTTTCGAACAGGAAAAAGTGCAAATTCATTACGCAATTATGGTGTGAAACTGTTCAACAAACTACCAGAGTATGTTAAAACATCTCACAACATTATCACTTTTAAACGTGAAGTGATTCTGTTGTTACTTCAAAGATACGATTTCAGTACCGACCAATATTCATGATACAATGCATTTAATTAATTGTGCCAAAAATTCCTTTCTTTCTCTTTTATCTTTTAATCAAACATTAAAAGAAACCCAAACCTTATATTTTATACTAACTCTACTGTATTTATCAATTTGTGTTGCATTTTTATATACCATTCAATATGTTTTATTTTTATTTTTTTCTCTACATATAACTGAATAGCGACTGCATGACTGTATGCGTAGAAATTGTTAATTATCTAAGCTAAATTCTCACACAAAAAGTTAATTTTTCTGAGAATGCATATGTATTATTGTATACATATATCCAATGAATAAAGGAAAAAAAAATCAGAGTTACACAGTTTTTAAGCCTTCGTCAGGTGCTTTCATTTGATATACATATTGTGCAAACACATTCTAGGGTAACCCTGGTCCATATATTGGGATCTTGGCGCTAGTGACCTACCGGATTATCATGTACCCTACTCTTTAAGTTAGAGGTCAGTGTTTCACAACGGCGAAAGTCACATTAAATTCTATGCAGTGGTTATTGAGTGATGCCCGGTCAAACGTACAGACAAACAAACATTTTTAAAAACTGTTGATTTTGACTCAGTTGCTCTAATAATTACCCCTTGCATCAATTATTCCTTTATTTCTTTAATATACAGACATCGACGTGTTACAATTTTATTATATGTAGAGATAGTTTAGGTTGAACTGGCCGGTCCATGAGGACCTCACATAGACTGAATGAGTCCGTAGTGTTACCAGAAGTTTGTTTTAACGACCAAACTGAAAAACCATATCAAAAACCAGCACCTATGTCATAAAATAACTCCGTCCTCTTGGCAAATACTAGAAGCTTTGTAGGACTTAAGCCGATTGCTACTTCTAGATCTGATAGCTGTATAACTCTTAAAAGCTGGAGTCTTAGCCTGACAAGCGTAAGGCACGAGCACAGAACGTGCTCGAGCGTTTCCTCCTCCAGCCCGCACTTCCTACATCTGCGATCACTGACCAATCCTAATTTAAAGACATGCGACGCCAGAAGGCAGTGTCCAGCCAGAATACCCGTTATGAGTATACAGTCATCTCTTTTTAATGATAGAAGCAACTCTGTTAGTCTAAGGTTGTAAGACCTACACATAATCTTCGACACTTTATAGCCTCGGGCTTGAACACACGCCTTTCCCGCTTGGTCGATCATGTGCACCTCTTTCCTTCTCTTAATCTCGCCCAGTCTAATTGGGACGACCATGGAGCAAGCTTCAAGGGATGCGCCCTTTTTAGCTAGTTCATCTGCTTTTTCATTCCCGTCTATTCCCATATGCCCTGGGACCTAATATAGATGTATGCTTCTCCCTGTCCCGATTCTCTCCAGAGACTGCTTACACTCTAATAAGCATTTAGATGCTGTGCTATGCGAGATTATTGCCTTAATTGCTGATTGAATGTCAATATAAAAGTTAACACGTTTGCAGCTTAAGCTATTCTCTTCCAGTGTTTCTAATGCTTTGGTTACGGCTAATATTTCCGCTTGGAAAACGCTACAGTAATCTGGCAGCCTGCAGGATCTGTATATTTCCGGATCACCACAGTATACCGCAGACCCTACTCCTTCCACTACCTTGGAACCATCTGTGTACACATGTATCACCTCGTCCGCCATTTGCGCACCCTTGCGACAACCATCCACCTCTATTGTGGCCTTAAGATCTCCCTCGAAGCGCAGATAGGAAACCAGGTAGTATATTCGTCTTGTGATTGATGACGCTATACTATTATGGCCGTATGGTCGGCGCTCAAGCTGCCCCGAGGCACCGAGCCTGGTTGCAGTTGTTAACGCTATGTTCTTCGCCACCAGGTCTATAGGTGGATTGTGCAGAATGGCATACAGTACAGCCGTCGGGGTTGTTTTCAGGGCTCCCGTAATGCTAAGCATTGATAGTCTGCATACCCCCTCTAATTTTTTGAGGTAGGTTGTTTTTTGTGTGGCTTTCCACCAAACAAGAACTCTATATGTAGAGATAAAAAATTGAAAAAAAAAAAACAATTTAAAACTGAAATATTCCTGCCAGAAATTTTCGGGTAAATTTATCGTCTATCGCCGAGAAGTAACTAATTTGATACGTTTTGCAGTTACTAAATTACTATTTTGCTGGTTCATGTGCCTTAGGAAACTCCTCGCCGCCGTATTTGACTAGCTTCACAGGCAATCCATCAGCGCCCGTGGTCTCGTTGGTTTTTATCTGCTTATAGCTATTCTGAGTACGTAATAATGGGGTCATCATCTATTGTGGGCTCCCATTCATAATCCCTGGGCGGTACATCGCTGTCTCCATTTAGGAGGGCAAAGAAAAATACCTCCATAATCTAAGTACTGTCTGGACAACGGTTACAAAGTCGCCAATTTCGTTCTTACAGGAGTTTGCCCCGGACTTAAAACCTTCTGTCTGCTGCCGCACTTTTTGGTAAAATTTGTGGGCGTTATTCCTCGTGGCTCACCTCCTTTTCCAACTCGCAGTAGCGTTCACACACACTCAAGGTATTGACGTTATTTTGCACAGCAAACTAATAGTTTTGCGTAGAAACCAAATTCAGAAAAAGTAGCATATAGGCCGCTCCATTTCATCTTGTTGAACGCGGTTTTAAAATCGACGAAGAGATTTTTTCGCAGTTTTTTTCAAGATTTGGCATATAGTAAAAATCAGGTATTATTATTCCGATTTTCCTTACACTCTTCACTTATCTCAAGCTTTATGGTCAAGCCGCTTTGAACATAATTATGAAGTGCGAGAACTCTAAATTAGTAACACAGCGCCATGCAGCTTATAGCACTTTGAGAACTACCCTAGAGCAAAATCGTAGAAATAACCCAGTAATCGTAGTAACAATTTAATTTTTGCTGTAGTTTTCTCAAATCACAACTATTATTAATGTAAAACTGAAGATAACTGATCAGGCTTAAAGAAATACCCAGCTAAATTTTCGTATCTTCTGCTAGGAAATTTGACATTTCTTTTATCTACACATAAAACTATTTTTCATATATTCCACCTTTTCCTAAATAAATAATACGATAAAACAAATTTTATTTTTTTTTTTTTCAAAAATTACTACTGGCAGAGAAACCTTAAGCAACGTTGGAGTATTTCATGAGTATATTTTACATGCAAACCTAGATCAACAGGGATCTAACTCATTCATCTGAAGTTTCGTAACTAGAGTGAGATATCTGGTAGCCACACTTTTACCAAAAGCGCCTACGTCTGAGCTATACGAATTTAAACTTATTACTCAAGGCCACCTACTATTACACCTACCGCTTAACCAGCTAAGAACGCATTCTTAAGGTCTGCAAAGGAGGGCAACTGTGATTTCGTAGGACATCACAATGTTAAGTCTCAGTCGAAAGCACTGCAAGGAGACAGAATTAGAACTAGTACCTTCTTTGAATTAGTTAGTTTTGCGATAGTTCGGAACCGATTCGCCTATTTCTATTCAAAATTTATGTCAGGTACTTCAAGGACCACCCTCGTAAATTTTTCCTTTTCAACAACAGTTGGTTGTATTCTAAGCAGTGTTGGAGTTTTTTGTCGCCTATTCTTGGTATATATTGACAATTATTTTATTTTTAAATTTAAATTAATGAATTCGAAAATCAATTAGCACTTGGCACTGCTTGCTGAATGTCTTTTTCTCGAACTATACTATATCTTCAAATAAAACACTGTAAAAAATATCTGAGATAAGTAGGTAAATGGAGGACAAGTATGTATGCAAATAGTTCCAATTCGTATCTCAAGGGTAGGAATAACAAGTAAAGGTGTCTAAGTTCGAGTGTAACCGAACATTATATACTCAGCGTGAGCTTCAATTGTACATTTCATTTCAGATAAATTACTTTTCTACATAACACGTGGCACCGCTCGTTTAAAAAAATTTTCTCCCATTTCATCTTACAATAAAACTTGATAAGTGCAATATCAGTGATTCAAAACTATTTTTTGCTAAGTTATAGGTTATTACTCTAGTGTACGACCCTTTTAAACTTGTTTTATGTCTAAGTTGCCGTGGTCTTTAACCGATCCCGTCCATTTTTACTAGAAATATTTTCTGCTGTAAAAAAAATGTGTGCACAATTTCATTACGATATATTAATTTTTCTTCGAGTTATGGCTCCCGAAACATAGAAAATTGCTTAGTCATAAAAGGGGCGGTGCCACACCCATTTTCAAAAATTTTAGTGTTTTCCAATTTAATGTTATAATTCAATTTAGAAAGTAAAATTCTATTGATACAAAGCTCTTTTTCGCTAAGATATAGCTTATTATTTTCGTCTCCGACCTTTTTAAAAATATTTTATATAAAAGTGGGCGTGGTCTTTAACCGATCTCGTCCATTTTGTCTAGAAATATTTCCTGTTATATGGAAAATTTGTGTACCCAATTTCATTACGATATATTAATTTTTCTTCGAGTTATGGCTCCCGAAACATTGAAAATTGCTTAGTCATAAAAGGGGCGGTGCCACGCCCATTTTTTTAAATTTGAAGTTTTCCCTATTTATTGTTATAAATCCACTTGGGAAATGAAATACCATTGATATAAAGCTCTTTTTTTGCAGAGATATAGCTTATTTTATTTGTCCACGACCCTTTTAAAAATCTTTTATATAAAAGTAGGCGTGGTCCTTAACCGATATGGTTAATTTTTCTTCAAAGCATTCCTTATAGTAAAGGCAAGATCTCTGCCGAATTTGATTACGATAGGTTTAACCATTTTTGATTTATGATTAATAATATTTGTAAAATTGATTTTATCACAAGTGGGCGGTGCCACGCCCATTTTAAAATTTTTTTTTCAAATTTTGCTAATTCTATACGACACTGCTAATACGCGTCCAAAAATATCGAGAGAGGTGTCAAACGACGAGCCTTGACATCAGTATTTATAGTCCGAAAGCGGAAAATAAAAATTTTAACTCGTTCAAAAGATATTAACGAAAAACCGAAAAATGACCCGCGGGTCCCTCCGAAACCGGGGGTGAAATCCATAGTATTTTTGGGCAGAACACCTTTCTGCGTTGGCGGCCTTTGACCGCGCTTATAAAAAATAACCCTGGGCTACGCCATGCCAAGTCCGGGTGTGTGGTATAACCGTGGCTACCGCCACGGTGATGTCCTTCTGCGTTCACAATTTTTTTGTGTGTACAATTACAACAACCACATGAAAATCGCCAACTTCAACTGCAAACATCTCCGGACAGAGATAAAATTTTTATTTTCCAGTTTCGGATTATTGTTGTCGAGGTTAATACGCGTCTTTTGACACCTCTTTCGATATTTTTGGACGTGTATTAGCAGTGTCATGCCGTATAGAATTACCCAAATTTTTATCAAGAGAGTCTCAATATCAGTCCACACGTCAAATTTCAACATTATTTACTAAATAATCAGTTTTTTTTGTTTTCCAAAATGTTATATATATAAAAAGTGGGCGTGGTTATCATCCGATTTCGCTAATTTTCAATACCAATCTATTCTGGGTCCAGACAAGCTCGTGTACCAAAGTTGGTGAAGATATCTCAATATTTACTCAAGTTATCATGTTAACGGGCAGACGGACGGATGGACGGACATGGCTCAATCAAATTTTTTTTCGATACTGATGATTGTGATACATGGAAGTCTATATCTATCTCGATTCCTTTATACCTGTACAACCAACCGTTATCCAATCAAAGTTAATATACTCTGTGTGCAAAGCACGCTGAGTATAAAAAGACATGAAACATTAGCATAGGTCCATAGTTTTCACTTATTTTATGTTGCATAAGTATATGTGAAAAGACTTCAAAAAATGTTCCCAAAAATACTGCACCAGCCCATTAGAAGTGTAATTGGGTTCTATCGTTGGGCAAGCAGTCCCAGTTGCATGGCCACGCTCAAACCTGACTCTTATTTCATCCTTCGAGCAACGTCAACAGTCTAGCTGCAAGATGCTGTAACCAACTGGTATGACCCTAAGCTCGTGACAAAAATAAAGGAAGTCTCGTTGAGAAGGGACATGGTTTCCAGCCTATTTCGATAGCTTTCTCCGAGATATGTATGTATTTATAAATGTGTAATTAGTCCAGTGGCCAGGTTACCATGCCATGGCATGTACCTGGGATTTCTTCTAGGAAGATGCCTAAGTCCGGCAGGTTGTAGTCCTCACAAAACCAAATGCTGACATCACCGACGGTCAGGAAATGCGATGGATGAGGCAGGGTATGAGACAATCGACTATCCGATATACACCACCACGCGCATGAAGAGGGAAGCGGAACACATTCTCCGCTTTCCTGTAATGAGGAAATGAGAATTGAAATATCCTGGAGGAAAAAATGTCAGGAAAAGACGAGCTACACGAGATTCAGACTGTTTATTAATGCAATAAAGGTTCTACTTACTCTAAGGAGCGTGTGAAAAAAACAACGATGGCACTGGAAGATGGGGACTATCACTGGATATTAGCCTGTGGCTCTACATTGCTGTGGTTAGACCAATCCTTTTATACGAGGCATTGGTCTGGTGGACGGGTTTAGATACTAAATCAAACCTATTAGTATTCCAGAAGGTACGAAGTGCTCTATTTTACGTGGGGGTTGCTCTGCGCACTAGCCCTGCGGAGACGCTGCTCACTCTTTTTAATGTGTTGCCAATACATACATATATTTAATGGCCAAACAATGTGCGGCCTTTTCTGCTCTGCGGCTGCGACAGTTATCCGGCTGGAGAGACAATGTGGATGGTCATGCAGCCATCCTTAAGAATCTGGATTCGTCGGACTATTGTGCTCACACTATCTTTTTCGATATGAAGTACAAGGTTGTTATCCCAGATAGGAATTATTAGTTGAAGGAGCCGCCGGACCTGAGCGACGGCTCCAAATTCGATAATGAGGTGGGTAGTGGTGTCTTTACACCTAAACTGAGGTGGAATCTGTACTTTAGCCTACCCGATCATTGCAGGGTCTTTCAGGAAGGGTGGCTGCTATTAACGAGGCCGCTAATCACCTGAGAAAGACTGTTCACGGCTATAACCTAATCTGTATTTACTCTGACAGCCAGGCTGCACTAAAAGCGCTTGGATCGGTCACATGTAAGTCCAGGACAGTAGAGAAGTGCCACAAATCTCTTTACGAGATCGCTGAGCAAATTTCCCTTAGTCTATTATGGGCGCCTGGACACTCTTATATACCGGATAATGAGATGGCTCACGAACTTGCCGAGCCGTTCCGCTTTCGTCGTCCTGGGAGGGATTCATCATGCCGCTCGCTAACTGTAAGTTCACTTTAAAGGGAATTTTCCTTAGGGAAGCGGGTGTGAGATGGAGCAATCTTGAATCCTGCTACTACACTAACCTCGTGTGGCCTGAATGGGACGAGAGACGCACGAGAAGTCTGCTTCACAACAAGACCTTTATGGGCCTAAGTGCACCGGTTCTCGCAGCAGTGGTCACCCCAACCTAACCTGCCCAACCAGTTTGGCTTCACATTTAGTTCCTCAAAATCTACTAAAGTTCATATCCTGAAGAAGACGTACAATTGCAGCGAGAAAGAAATTGCCTGTATGCTGCTTTGGCTGAATTCAAGTACTCTGCTAAACTTACACGGCTTTGCCAAACGGCAATGAGCAATCAGACGTAATTGTGAAGGACCTCACTGAGCTATTCGAGTCACTAAGATAATGCGAGTCCCTCTAGTGCGACTGATTTAACTTCACGCTAGTGAATTCAGTTCTAGCAGTAGATCTAAATCACATAGCACAATATTTTACAAGAGAGAAGAATGGACGCTCTAGGGTCTTGACAGCCACGATACAGATAAAAATACGAAACTATCTTCTCTATTTGACTTATACAAAGAACTCCGGTAGCTCTAGTATTTTAAGTGTCAGCTCTTATATGAACTTAATCAATCTTGGTAAATTTAAAGCCAACCTACCTGTATTAAATGGGTTGTCAAAATATACCACAACTACATATTTATATGATATTCGGTTTCATTCGAACTTAGACCCCCTTACATGTTTTACACAGTTTTTATACCCAGCTGTACTTGTACACAGGGTATTATAACTTTGATTGGATAACGGTTGGTTGTTCAGGTATAAAGGAATTGAGATAGATATATTCATATATCAAAATCATCAGTATTGAAAAAATAATTTGATTGGGCCATGTCCATCCGTCCGTCCGTCTGTCCGTCTGTCCGTTAACACGATAACTTGAGTAAATATTGAGATATTTTCACCAAATTTGGTACACGAGCTTATCTGGACCCAGAATAAATTGGTATTGAAAATGAGCGAAATCGGATGATAACCACGCCCACTTTTTATATATATAACATTTTGGAAAACACAAAAAACCTGATAATTTAGTAAATAATACACTCAGAATATTGAAATTTTACCTGTGGACTGATATTGAGACTCTTGATAAAAATTTGAAAAAATTGTTTGAAATGGGCATGGCACCGCCCACTTGTGATAAAATCAATTTTACAAATGTTATTAATCATAAATCAAAAATCGTTAAACCTATCGTAATCAAATTCGGCAGAGATGTTGCCTTTACTATAAGGAATGCTTTGAAGAAAAATTAACGAAATCGGTTAAGGACCACGCCCAATTTTATATAAAAAATTTTTAAAAGGGTCGTGGACGAATAAAATAAGCAATATCTTTGCAAAAAAGAGCTTTATATCAACGGCGTTTCATTTTCCAAGTGGATTTATTACAATAAATAGAAAATTTAAAAAAATGGGCATGGCACCGCCCCTTTTATGACTAAGCAATTTTCTATGTTTCGGGAGCCATAACGCGAAAAAAATTAACGGATCGTAATAAAATTGGGTACACATATACACACCTTATAGCAGGAAATATTTCTAGTAGAAATGGATTAGATTGGTTAAGGACCACGCCCACTTTTATATTAATGACTTTAAAAAGGGTCGTAGGCAAAAATAATGAGTTAAAGATTAGCGAAAAATAGTTCTGTACCAATCGCATTTTGTGCCATTATAACAAGAAATGGAAAAAAATTTAAAATCTTGAAAAATGGGCGTGGCACTGCCCCTTTCTTACAATGCATTTCCCAACGTTTCTGGATCCATAACTCGACGAAAAATTTGGTGTTTAACAGGAAATATTTTCAGTAAAAATGGACTATATCCGTTAAATCATTCTTTTATATAAAAGACTAGAAGACCCGGCAGACGTTGTCCTGCCCTAAATTTGGCCTATCTGCATACATTTTAATAAGCTTTTTCCGTCTGACTCTGCCCTCCCCCCATCTTCACTTTTTCCTAATCCTTTTATTCACTCCTCCCTCCGTCTTTTCGCTTCATCTATCTCCATCTTCGTCTTATTCTACCTCTTTCTCAATCTGTTAGTCAACCTGTGCTAAGTCAACCTGTCAATAATATCAATCTGAATTACTAGTAATTTCTTTGTCCGCGCATTTTATTTATTTATTTAATTCATTCTAAAAGTACACGCTTTGTTGTTGTTGTTGTATTAACGAAGGCTTTGGGGAGTGTTGCCGATGTTGTTGATCCTTTGCCGGATATATATCCGGTACGTTCCGGTAACAAAGCACTATTCAGATACTAGCCCAACTATCTCGGGAACGAATTATATGACCACATTAAACCTTCTAGGCCATACCGCCCTCCCAATCCCCTATTTCCACAGCCTCGGCTGTCAATCAAACAGGATTCGTCAAGGTTAGGTGAGGTTTACAATTGGGTTGGAGAAACTATATATTGCGCTGGCAACCCCTTGAGAGGGTTGCGAACACAACCCCTTGAAATTGGATTCACCCAAGTGAGACATGCTTTTGGTGTTTGATAAATGCTTTGCGCTGACCATAATCTACTTCAATGCTTACATGTCGATAACTACATGCTTTCTTACAGACTAGTTAAAAATAGAAAACAATTCAAGCTTAAACTTATATAAGCTGTTATTAAGATTAATAACACTACTGAATCGATTTGCTAGGTGTATAGTCCTAGTTATAGGTTCATTCATAGCATAATTCGTTTTATGAGTTATTTCGATAAATAATCTATTATGCCGAAGATCACGCATTGGAATATATGGAATGAACAAATTAGATAATTCAGAGCAACTCGTGCTAAAGTTTATTACATTATAGGCAAGCATGAGTAAGATAAAAGTTCTTCTGTCATGCAAAGCCTGAGGACCAAGCAATTTGTGCCTGCTCGTATATGATGAGAGGCCGTCTGGCCAGTGAAGAATACGTAAAGCAATTTTTGTAAAAATTTTTTGAACTTTCTCAATTTTATAGAAGTTAGATTCATAGAGAGGATTCCATATTATTGAGCAATATTCAAGAACACTTCTGACCAAGGATATATAAAGTGCCTTCAACGTCATAGGGTCCTTAAAGTCACTGGTGTTACGTCTACTGAACCCAACCATTGCACCAAATTTTGAAACAATGAAGTCAATGTGACTAGAAAAAGAGAGTTTGGAGTCAAAAATTACACCCAAGTCTTTACTTTCTTGACAAGGATTAAGAGATTTAGCATTTAGTTTGTAGATAAAGTATGTGGCAGTTGTCTTTATGGAATAAGACACAACACAGCATTTGTTTGAATTTAAAAATAAATTATTCTCTGCGCACCATCCCGCAAAAGAGTCCAGATCAGAACCGTTAGAAATAGTTTGACAAATAAATAGTATTTTTTGTGAAATATATAGTTTTAGTGTTATATTTCAATCATTAAAGGGGAGGAGTGATGGGGAAACATATTGAGTAAAAAGTGCCCAGTCAGGATAAAAAATTTGTTTTGAGTGCGGAAATTGTGCTAAGTCATAAAATAGCTGCTGGGTTAACATAGATGATTTTTATTTATCTTTCTCAAAGCTTCCACACTCAAAAGTATTGCAACTAAAGTATCCTCATTCACAGTTTTGAAAAAAAAGGTTATTTCAAAAATTATTCATTTTTTTCGTCTCCTGTAAAATTCGTAAAAAGTGACTTAGCACATTTTCACATTAAGCTAACGATATAGATTTTTATTTTTCACACTTCACTATAATATTAAAACGAAATGCAGATTTTCGTTGCTTTTGAAATTCGGCTTAAAAATTGCACATGAAACAACTAAAGACTCTCCTGAATTAACAAAAATGTCATAGTACCTCTAAATCTCGGGCCCCTCAGAACCACGGGCCCGGGGCTAATCCCCCCTCCCCCCCTTCTCGACGGGCCTGGTGATGTGCTATACTTCATATCATTTGCTATAATATTTTTTATTGATAAGCACGTTGTTTAATTAAACACCAACCAATTACACGGAAGTATATCCGCACCCCTGAAAATGTGAGTGCCGCATAAACAAATAAAAAAATTGCAATAAAATAATATTGCGACTATAGCCTGTCCTATATTTTAAGTGAGATCAAACTACACACAGGGTGCAAAACAAATTCAAAATCGGTTCAGTAGTTTAGGTGTCCATCGCGGCCAAAGATTGTGACACGTTATATATTAAGCTTTTGTAAAAGTGCTTAGATGCAGGTAACAAGCTATTTCTAGTAAAAGTTAATAACCCTGCCCTTTTTTTGTAATAACGCGTTTTAGTACAATGGCACTTGTGTGGTTATGTTTATTGCTCTGTTATATCTTTATTTTAAATTAAACAGTAGGGAAGTCCCCACATCTGAAAGAAAACTGCATTATTACCCGCTCAAGCTCATTGGTGTTAGCCTCTGTATCCTTTTTGCTTCTTTTAAACGAAAATTAGTTCGTAATAGAACCATATGTATATGTATTAGTGCACACAAAACAAACAACAACAGCATTCAAGTGTACAACTGGGTATGTAATGTTCGGTTTCACCCGAACTTAGATTTTCTTACTTGTTTAATTTGTATTTTAATACTTAAGTTACATAATTTATTTATTTCATAATTAGCTTGTATACAAACAGCTGGCAAGGATCGCGCTTCCTACAAGCCATTGGAGCATATAGACGCCAAAATATCAGATCTAGAGACGCAAAGCAATAATAGCAGCGGTGCCAACAGCATAAGCAGCAACACGGGGAGCAATTATTCAGAAAACAACAACAACACTAATTATAGTAGCAATAACGAAAATGGAAACAACAGTATTACGACACAAAGTAAAAAATATAAAAACAACAAAAAGGATGCGAATACAAATAGCAACAATAATAATAACAAAAGCGTAAGTGTCGAAAGAGCAGAGCTTCTCAAAAGGTTATGAAAATTTAGTTTAGATTGTTTTTTTTCGATTCTCATCAACGACAGGAAGAACCAATGCATCCAACTCTAGCGCAAGCCGTTGTTGTGCTAGAAACAAAAGCTTTGTGGGACAAATTTCATGAGCAGGGGACTGAGATGATTGTCACCAAGACAGGGCGTCGCATGTTTCCTACATTTCAAGTGCGCATCGGTGGACTGGATCCACAAGCGACATACATAATGATGATGGATTTTGTGCCTGTTGACGATAAACGCTATCGTTATGCATTCCACAAGTGAGTGTTATAATGGTTACGGTAACCGTATTATTAAAAAAAAAAATACAATTTCAAAGTACATCGAACGAAAAAGTTTAAATATAATTTTTAAAATTATCTTCAAACAAGAGTGAAAGAAAAATATTATAGTATAACTAGAAGACCCGGCAGACGTTGTCCTGCTCTGAATTTGGCCAATCTGCATACATTTTAATAAGCTTTTTCCGCCTGACTCTGCCCTCCACCCTCTTCACTTTTTCCTAATCCTTTTATTTGCTCCTCCCTCCGTCTTTTTCGCTTCATATATCTCCATCTTCGTCTCGTTCTATCTCTTTCTCAATCTCCTTCTCTCTTTTCTCTTTTCTCTTCTCTCAATTTCTTTCATACTTCTGCATCCCTATTGCCTGTCCCAGAAGGTGGTATTCATTTTATTCCAGTCCCAGTCCCAGTCCCACTCCGCGTCTCAGTCCCAGTCCTAGTCCTAATCCCAGTCCCAGTCCGTCTCTGGATAATATATTACTCTGTACTAAAGCACTCATCAACAGCTTTCATTTGATATACATATTGTATAAACACTGTCTAGGCATTCACTGGCTCACGTTTTGGCCTATATCGAGACCCTAGTCACACAGGGGTATGAAAATTACCCTCTGCTAAAGCACTCATCCACAGCTTTCATTTGATATCCATATTCTATAAACACATTCTAGGGGTACCCGGGTCCACGTTTGGCCTATATCTCGAGACCCAAGTCACCCATGGGTATGAAAATTACCCTCTAATAAAGCACTCATCAACAGCTTTCATTTGATATCCACATTCTATAAACACATTCTAGGGGTACCCAGGTCCACGTTTTGGCCTATATATCGAGACCCTAGTCACCCGGGGTATGAAAATTACCCTCTACTAAAGCACTCATCAACAGCTTTCATTTGATATCAATATTCTATAAACACACTCTAGGGGTACCCGGGTCCACTTTTTGGCCTATAGCTCGAGACCCTAGTCACACAGAGAGATGAAAATTACCCTCTACTAAAGCACTCATCAACAGCTTTCATTTGATATCCATATTTTATAAACACACTCCAGGTGTACCCAGGTCCACGTTTTGGCCTATATCTCGAAACCCTAGTCACCAAGGGGTATGAACATTACCCTCTACTAAAGCACTCATCAATAGCTTTCATTTGATATCCATATTCTATAAACACACTCTAGGGGTACCCGGGTCCAGGTTTTGGCCTATATCTCGAGACCCTAGTCACCCAGGGGTATGATTTGATATCCATATTCTATAAACACACTATAGGGGTACCCGGGTCCACGTTATGGCCTATATCTCGAGACACTAGTCACCCAGTCACCTATCCTATATTTCAAGTTAGATCAAACTACACACGGGGTGCAAAACAATTCAAAATCGGCTCAGTAGTTTAGGAGTCCATTGGCCTCAATTGTGTGACACGTGTTTTTTATATATAGTATAATTGTAAAGAACGTCGGTCAATCGATTTGTAGTTTTTAAGACTATCCCTATTCATCCGGTTAGGTTAGGTTGAACTCGCCGGTCACTAAACCTCTCACATAAACTGAATATGTCCATAGTGTTGGCAGAATTTGTTTGACAACCAAACGGAAAACCCCAATTCGTCCACTTGGCAAATACTAAAAACTTTCTAGAACCTAGCTCAACTACTGCCTCGAAGTCTGTCTACTCTGTCGCCCATAGAAGCTGGAACATGCTCAACCGTTTCTTCCTTTATCTCGAACTTCCTACATCTGACGACTTCCTACATCTCTGTATGTGACGTAAGAAGGCAGTGTCCGGTTAGTATGCCCATCGTCAGTCTTGTCTCTTTGAAGATATGAGTAGCTTTGTGAATCTAACGTCATATGGTTTTTCCACCAGACTAGGACCCCATAGTAAAGAATGCGCGTGACAATCGCCGTGAAAGTTTGGGCGAAAAAAGTGACGTTTTCGGTTATACCGGAAAGCCACAGATTTATTTTACTGTTAAGTGTTTCTTCCGTTTTTATTGCTTTTCTTGTGGTTTTAGTTTGTTTTATTACGTTATTTTTCCAATGTTTCTTTTGGCGTTACTTTTGTTGCGAATAAATTAACAACAATTTTTCTTGACGAATAAGAACAAAATTATTTGTCCTGAAATTCCGTTTAGTTACTTTACGCATCCTGGTACTTTTCCAAAATCGGATACTTTTCAAAACCGGGTACTTTTTTGCTTTCGGGTGTTTTTTGGGATCAAGGTACTTTTTCGAACATTGGCTCTTCTTCAGAACGGCGTAATTTTTCAGAACCGGGCACTTTTCCGGATCCGGCTACTCTTTTAGGGGTAGTGCCACTCGGCCAACGAGAGCTTTTAAAGTAGTGGGATACATTTTGGAATCTGTGTACCTTTTCAGAACCAGGTACTTTTCACATTCGGATACTTTTTGGGGTTCGGGTACTTTTTCGAATACGGGTACTTTTTCGTATACGCATACTGTTTAAGTGGAGGGATATATTAACTGTAATAAGCAACTCGGCCAACGAACGCACTTAAAGTTGAGGGATGCGCTAGGAATGTACTAAGACTAATAAGAAACTGTTAGTCCGAAGGAGTGAAGAGCATACAAAAAATAAATTAATTAATTAATGTAAGGCGCGATAACCCCCGAAGAGATTTTAGACCGAGCTGCTCCTCGAATTTGCGTCATGCTCCTTTTTAATTTTTCATACAAATTGGCGGGACGGGACCCTTCTTGTTTTATGCCGACTCCGAACGGTATCTGCAAGGCAGATGAGTTTTCACATAAAGCTTTTCATAGCAGAAATACCTCGGAGTGCTTGCCAAACACTGTCGAGGGGTGACCCCGCTTAGAAAAATTTTCTTCTAATTGAAAACCTTGTTCCTAAAATTTTTATGTTGCTTTATACGGGGCGTGAACCCAGGATCTTCGGTGTGGTAGGTGCAGCACGCTACCATCACACCACGGCGGCCGCCAAGAAGAGCATACAACTGAAGCTAATATAAGAGTCTTTAACAATATTATTGATATTGATATCACTTTCATCAAATTTTGAAAAAAGTACGGATGGTCACCGTAAACATGCTGCTCGTCTAATACAAAAATTCACACTGAAACTACATATTTCATTTCATTAATTAATGGTACATTTTTATAAATATTTTATATTCAGCTCAAGTTGGGTAGTCGCTGGTAAAGCTGATCCCGTCTCGCCCCCGCGCATACACGTCCACCCTGATTCACCAGCGGCAGGTGCTAATTGGATGAAACAAATAATTTCGTTTGACAAACTGAAGCTTACCAATAATCAACTGGATGAAAATGGGCACGTAAGTAGCCAAAAGTTTAAAACTACAATTATAAATATTTTTTTTCTCTTTGCCTGTCAGGTGTTGAAAGCAGAAGAAAATGAAATAATTAAAAAAAAATGTCAAGTTAAACGGTTTTATTGAAAACAATACTTACATGAAGTAATAATAATACTAAAAGCTAGAAAATAATTAGGTAGGTCCGACTAGTACCGTCACACTCCTCATCAATCTAGGGCGTTGATCAGACAATTAAATAAAAGCGTTGGGCGCGTGAAATTTCTAAAAATGTGAGGCGTAGCATATCCTCATTAAGGTTCAGTTGGTCTTACTTATGATTATGACTATTACATTGGACCTACCTAATTATTTTCTAGCTTTTAGTATTATTATTACTTCATGTAAATATTTTTTTTAATAAAGCCGTTTAACTTAAACAATTTTCTTTTTTTAATTATTTTATTTTCAAGTTTTCAGTCTTTATTTAATTGCCTATTATTTCTCATTCTATTTAGTTCATTTAGTGACTCATTATTAAGTATGAGTCGGTCGTTAGTAGTTTAGGGTTCAAACTAAATTCCAATTTTAACTGTGTTGATCATGTTAACTACGTTTTATCAAAAATTTATATTGTGTTAAGGAAATTATGGTACACAGCTGCTTTTATTCCTCCAAATGTCAAATTAATGTTAGTCAGATCACTAATAGTTCCTTTCATTTCGTTGGGAGGGTTAGTGTTTGGTGACTGCAGGTCTAGAAACAAGCTACAACTTGCATTGAACAATTGTGCAAGATATATCTACTTGAAGCGTAAATTTGACCACATATCAGAGTTTTCGTTTAAAATACTTGATTGCAGTCTTACTACCTTCCTAAACTATCGCAATCTAATTTTCCTGAATAAATTAATTTATAAAAAAACAACCAGAATACCTATTCCGAAATTTATGTTTTGCTAGATCTGACAGAACCTGTAACCTCATCGTTCCACGCCATAAATATCTCTCATCATCAAGGACGTTCTTTGTCAGTACTATCAAAGTATGGAACTCATTACCTAATTTTATCATAAATGAGCCCAATGCATCGCGCTTTAAATTGGCTTTGTCTGAATTTTTTGATTCTAGCTATTTTCTCGAATCTACATTGTATATTTCTGTTATTTCTTTTATATTAATATAAATATTGTTATACTCACATTATTATATTGTACACATATCCAAATATCGATGTACTTTAAGAGACAATAGTCTCACTTGTACAAATGTGTTAAATAAATTGAATTGAATTGAAATTGAATTGAATTATTACAATGACTCTTTCCTATCAATTTGTTACAATCTAAGTCTTCAATACATAATCCTTTACTCGACTCTGCGCCACGTATGCTTGTGCCTCCTCGAACTCCAAAATATTTTGATGTCACTCCTACCGGACTGTATGTAATATTTGTTCCAAATATGAGCCAAATCGGACATCATAGGTCGTTTTCCATTCATGTATGTATTATGTGTTCCAAATATGGACCAAATCGGAGCACAAATACGATTTTTTTGAATATCTCGATCCTTGCGCTACCTAGCGGCGATTTTTTTCATAGGTCTCTTTCTATTCTTGTATGTATTATGTGTTCCAAATATGAGTCAAATCGCACCACAAATACGATTTTTTGAAATATTTTGATCCATGCTGCACCTATCGGAGTTTTTTTTTCTTATTATTGCATTGTCATCGGGTTCTGAACTATATTCCAAGTTTCAAGCTTGTAGCTTATCGGGAAGATACTGGCCAGCCAGCCAGCCAGCCAACCAGCCTGTCAAGTCAAGCTAAATAAAACCGTTTAAAAATATATGGTTTCACTTCCTTTTGTATGTAATATCTTACCCGACCTGACATCCTCATACAGGCCGCTTTGTATGTTGGATTCGATAGATAAGATCAGGGCCGGATTAACCCTCAACGGGGCCCTAGGCAACCACGGGGTCCTTTTTCACGTCTATTCCCTTCTTATTTCGATTAAAAAGTACAAACTTATATCTTTCATAAAAATTTTATTGTCATAATGTAATAATATCAATAAGATTACTATCTACATTTTAAACATGTCGTTTTCTACATTTGTTTTCGGCAAATTGTTCCATAAATCTGACTCAATGCAAAGTATACCTAACATCTCGAGTCGCTCTTGTCACGTTGTAGCTCTTTCAGCAGCTTGGATTCTTTTTAATTGCGAGAAGGATCGTTCGACGGAACAATCTGTGATCATTAATGTTAAAAAAATCCGAAGAGCTATTTCTGTGTTCCATTAGAATCTTATACAAATGACTATGAGTTTTTTGTGCATCAGTGTATCTGGAGTTCACGTAACTTTGCAATTGTTTCATTTTTATCCAAATCTTTAGAATAAAAATGAACTAATTTAATTATACCTTCGTGGAGGTGTCCATCACTTAGAAAAAAGTTGATGAAAACTGCAAATCTCTCTGAAACTTCCATATACTTTCACTGTGAAGATTGTCGATGATTTCGAGGAAACCTTTTGTCCTAAAAAGCGCTCGTTTGCAAATCTGCTTTTTCACTTTGCAATCACTTACTCACTGAACTCATAGCAGTCAAAATAGAGTTGAAGGCTTCTACACCCTATGTTCCAAAAATAACCGAAATTTTTCAAAATAAAAACAACCAGTATACATTTTGAGATAATTCTTTTTTATTATTCAATATACTCTACTTTCACTTCGATACACTTCTTTGCACGCTAATACAATTTGTCAAATGAGTCGGAAATGTCCTTTTTAGGAACATTGTCTAGTCCGTCGGTCGTCGCCTTTTGAATGCGGTCAATTGAGTTTTATTTATTTGAGTAAAATTATTTTCAGTTCTGATTATATTTTCCTTTCACTCTCTATAATTTTATGTTTGTAAGAAAATTTTAGAAGTCTTTTTAATTTTTCGGGGGCCCCAGGCAACTGCCTATTCTGCCTACTTGTTAATCCGGCCCTGAATAAAATTCTCGAGCATATTATTAGTGAGCGTCTACAGCAGACCCTGCAAAGCCCAGATGGCTTGTCAAATAATGAGTTTAGATTTCGAAAAACAAGATCCACGATAGATGCAATACAAACAGTTTTCATTCTAGACCATGAAGCCATAACCGCAGGTCAAAGTAAAAGAAAGCTCTGTGCACTGATTACTGAATGCAGATAATGACAGTGCTATGAAACTTTGACACATCTGCTTGCCTGGGCAGAATAAATGGTGGCTAATTGAACGACAGAGTAATCCTATTTGATACGGAGGAGGGAACAAGAAAACATTACATCACCGGCGGCGTCCTTCGGAGATCGGTTTTGGGACCAACGCTATAGAATGCGATGTATGACGGTGTTCTAAAGATAATATTGTCGTCGTAGCAAAGACCAAGAAACTGGATCTACTTCAAGCACTATTTAATAACGCGGCAGGAAGAATAAAGGAATGGCTTTACTGGGCTGAATTAGCTCATAATTTTGCCAGAAGTCGTTGAATGAACAGTTTGGTGCACATGATTATTTCTTGATATCTTTAGGAAATGTTTTCCTATTCGCGTAGAAGCCCATAGCACCCATAAAAATTGGAGCTCTTAGCGTGAACCCCTTTGTCAATGGTTCTTAAGTAAATTTTAGATATTGAAGAGGAGTTTAATAATGTTCTGACTGAGATCATCGAAAATACTGTTTTTTAATTTAGGAGTCGGGGTGATCTGTGTGTGAGGAGAGGGGTGGGGCTACAATCGGAAGAAAGGTATGCAGTGACATACCGCAGGGTAGAATTCTGTTTCCTCTACGCCCGGTTATGGACGCTAAGGAGTTGCGCAAAGCGAAACTGGATACTTTTACGAAATACAAGATCCTCGCTTTCAGCACTTTCTTGATTGGAGGAGTACCGCTGTTTTCTTTGCGATAACGTCAAATATAAAGGAATTATTTTGGACAGGTAAATATGCTGGAAGCTCATTGTGGATTACATTGCTGGGAAGGCTTCGGTTGTCTTATACAGCTGCGGAGGGTCTTCAGTTGGGGACTCTCGCCAAGTGAGTCACACAGCTAGTCTGGTGTAGCATTGTGGACAAGGGACCATTACCAAAATGTTAGTGGCAGTGAAATTTATAGCGCTTGCTGGTATTAGCGGCGATCTAGCAACAACATATATCTTGGCATTAAATGTCATGCTGAACTGATCTTTAATCTGGATTCGTGATATGAACTCTAGCTTTTCTGAATTCGAGTATTTTTACCAGCTTTGATTTCATCCCAGGCAGGACAAACAAACTATTGTGTGCCGACAGCAGCCCCCCGTGCAAACTTCAGTACAATCATTCCCGGGAAGAGGTACTCATATTGGTTAGTGGACTATATAACAGGTTCACTGGTTTTTGGTGGCGAAAGGGACTGAGGAGTTTTCTGTCAGAAGCACGGTGTAAGCCGCAATGCCAAGCTGTCCAATGACTGAGTTCAACTGTGGTGCGATCGAGCTAGGTCTGATTTGCCTTGCGAATGCGTTGAATTATTTTGAAGAATATGATCACTTGGACCTTGGTATAACGGCATTCCGGGCAATTTTCACAGGGATCTTTCTTATTCCGCAAGGAAACAATTGAAACGGATGTAGACGGCTAAGCACCCGCTGGATAGACACTACTTCTTGCAGGTTGGTGAGATCCTTCTAGCCGAAAGTGAATATCAGGTGATCTTCCGAAATTATAGAATTCAGCGGGGCTCATTTATTATATATCGGTCAAAGGTCGGTCTTTTAAAAGACTACATCTTTGCTCATCAACGGTTTTCTAAGTACCTACAGATTGCGTTACCGTTATCTTATAAGGTCTCTTCGAAAACTGGAGACAAAAAACTAACTTATTTATCGACTCCTTTTAAACTCATTAAAATTTATGTTTCTTTTAATATATTTTTAGATAATATTAAACTCAATGCACCGATATCAGCCACGCTTTCACATTGTTTACCTGCCACCTAAAAACACATCTCTGGATGAAAACGAGCATTCGAGCCATTATCGCACATTTGTTTTTCCAGAGACATCCTTCACTGCGGTCACTGCCTATCAAAATCAACGCGTAAGTATTATTTTGTTGTGTTCAAGGTACCTACTACATTCATAATATACTGAAAAATAGTTGTCAGTTCAGCAACTTGCGCCAAAAACTTTGTTGGTCTTTTCGGAACAAATTAAGGGCTCTTTGGAATGAGTTATAGATCTTGTAAGGCTTGGGAGTACTTTATTGATTGAGGTTGTTGTTATTGTTGTTGTTGTTGTAGCGATAAGGACACTCACCGAAGGCCTTGGGGACTGTTATCGATGTTGATGGTCCTTCGCCGGATGCAGATCCGGTACGTCCCGGTACCAAGCCCGACCATCTCGGAAACTGTTTGTTATGGCCACATGCGACCTTCTTGGTCATACCGCCCGCCCACCTCCTGAGAAGTTCGGGGTCGCCAGAGCCTCGGCTGTTAATGAAACAAGATTTGCCACGGATAGGTGAGGTTGACAATTGGGTTGAAGAAGCTGTATATTGCGCTGGCAACCCCTTGAATCTATTTGGTATTTTAGTCGCCCCTTACGACAGATATAACTACCGCGTGTATATTCTAACCCCCTAACCCACTGGGGCTATTGATGGAGGTATTTGATACCGGTGTGTGAACAGATTGGAGTCCTTTCAATATAATTTCTTGATCGATTTAGAATTTTTTCGGGGTATATACGAAATTTTTCTTCCATTATATGGTATTATTCTCATTTGGGATTTTTTTAAGACGAACTCATTCAAGTTAAATTCGGGAGCATATCGGTATCAATGACTCCAGCACAAAAAAACGCACCGATACCGAAAGGATACCGCCACCGAAAAACCATTCAGTTTCGAAAAAGTATCCGCTTCCGAAAATGTAACCCGTTTTGAAAACATTTTTGATTACAAAAATAACTTATAGTAACGAAATATCTGGTTTCAAAAAACCCAGGAGAACATAAATATTAAGCTACGAAAACTTTAAACGTTCTTTTTTAAGACTCGGTTACATTTTCGGTACAAGAATCATTGCAACCAAAGTAATTTGGAAATCAGTCGTATAGTCCTGCGAGAATGCCAAAGCAATCCCAAAGTGTTCCATACTAATCCCGAAATACTTAACTCAAAAAGGGTAAATAAAGATACCAACTTGATTAAGCAATCCCAAGCTAGTCCCCGTTGGAACTTATTCCAAAAACATAACAAAGTGTGCTTTAAAGGGTATTGAAATCGTTCCTAATATTTCTGGTATGGAACGCAAAAACAGTCCTGAATACAAACTGAGATTATCAAGAAAATAGCACCACATATTAGTTTCTAAATTATAACCCTGGAAACAGTCCTAAAATTATATCTTAAGATAATAGAAATAAAAACGAGTAAGCCAAATGGCATGTCGGTAGATTCGGCACTGCATAGGGTGGTTAAAAACATAGAAAAAATCTTAGAATATAAGTAGCACGCCTTAGCAGTCTGCTTAGACATTGCCTGGGCTATCAACAATGTCTCTAAACAGGTGAACATGTAGCGTCTTAGATGCATTGAATTAATCCAGCCCTAATCAAATGTATCGAGATGGAGATTACTTCACAGATGGAGATTACTTCAGAGGAAGTTTTTTTCAGACATTGTCGGGGCTATCAACAATGTCTCTAAACAGGTGAATATGTAACGTCCTAGATACATTGAAGTACATTCAGCCCTAATAAAATGTATCGAGTTGGAGATAACTTCACAGTGGGGGCCGTATGAGGCCACAAAATGGACAGTGTGGACACTGTTCATCAACCAACTTCACAGGTGGTTCTATGAGGGACCCGTCAAATTTACTGCGTACGGAGATGACGGTGCAGTTGTCATACTATAGGGTATTATGCCTGGACACTGTCTTCCGGATGAAACGGTCGAACACTTTTGTGCTCGTGCCTTGCGCATGCCAAGCTAAGATGCCAGCTATTAAAAGTGGTACAGCTATCAGATCTTGAAGCAGAAAGTAGCATAGGTCCTAGAAAGCTTCTAGTATTTGCCAAGAAGCCGGAGGTTCTTTATAATATTGGTCCTTGTTTCTGATAGAGTTTTTCAGTTTTGTCGTTGTGCAAACTTCTGTTGCCACTACATACTCATTCCGTCGACTTGGAGTCCTCACGGACAGGCCTAACCAAGACGCACATAATTAGGAAAAGCTCGACCTAAATTCTCCTCGCAGGTACATCGCCACAAGTATAAATCTATTTTTATTTAAATAGAAAAGTTCCAAGCAAATTATTTTTAATTTCATATTTTATTTTATTTTTATATTCACAGGTAACTAAATTAAAAATCGTTAGTAATCCTTTTGCCAAAGGCTTTCGTGATGATGGCACTAATGATGTGTAAGTATATGATATGACATATTAAAATGATAATTATATTGTTAATGAAAGTGTCAACATGTACTTTTGTTCATAAAATCTGCATACAAACATCCATACAAACCTACATACATTCGTAGAAAGAAAGCTTAAAGAAAGTGTTCGAACATAAAATGCAAAAATTATGACTTGATGATATTTTACATAAATCCATCCAAACTGGAGGCAGGCATACGAACTTTAAATATATTATAGCGCGCACATACATACATACATAAATTCAAATATTATTTTAAGCACATAATTTTCATACAATGAAACATTGTTTATGAAATGAGTTTTTTTTTTGTTGATAACTTGACCCAATTTATTCGAATAACAACTCAACGAAATGTCAGACACAATGACGACGGCATGCAAGTGGCTTCTGAGCGCCAAGGGGCAATGATGAAAAAGTAGCGCCAAAAGGGCATCATGCAACATATTCCGTAGCACTTTGCGCTACAACAATAACAAGGCTGCAATAGGTGGGTGGGTGGAGAGCTTTTGGGACTGTAAATCAAACAAATACATTTTTTAATATCAAAATCGGGCCCATCATATTTTGAAAGATTTACAAAAATTTATATGTAACTGTGCTCCAAACAAATCCTAAATAATTCTAAGAATTACCAAACTCCAATAATTTACAGAAATATGTATGTATGTACTGCATTTGCTTAGATACATTTGTTTGTATTAAAAAATAATGCAGAGTTTGCATCTTATTTTTTTTAATGACAAAGATAAACAAAACTGTGATGTGATAGGGTTAAAGTGGGAATGATGAAATGAAGGGCAGACAGCAAAGAAATTAGAAATGAGATTTGATGAAAGCAAGCAAAACAGGGACGACAATGAAAAAAAAAAAAACACACAACTCCGATCAGCAATTAATTTTGGTAAACAAAAATTTCTGATATCTTTTTTTTTTTAATATATACTTTATCTATGCTATACGAAGGATATACATACATATGTATGTATGTAGAATGTGAATGCGGGCGTAGTATGTAATATTGGTATATGTATTGTAAGTAGAACTTGAGAATGTGTAAGCATAGGCGTAGTGTGTGGTATTGGTATGCTGTATGGAGTAATAAAGAATAAGAGCGTAAGTATAGTCACTGTAGGGAAATGTGGGAGCAAGGAACGTGGTAGAGTTGATAAAAGCGAAATCAATTTGCATCTCAAGGCAAACAAGTCACTTACATATGTATATATTAAAATATCTGAGTATACATGTACATTATTTTTGTGTATGCAAGTGCAAGTGATGTACACGCTGCTGCTATGCAGCAGCTTAAAAAGAACCAGATATATTATGACAAATGTGAGATAATAATACTAATAAAAGTGTTTACAAAAAGAAAGCACGTGATTAGGTAATTAGGTTTAAGTTGAAATTTGTTTCTTTTTGTGGGTTTGTAAGTTGTAAAATATTTGTACATTTTTTGGTTCGATTTATATAAAATAATAATTGATATTAGAGAAAAATTGCAAATTTTACAAACGGCGACGGTTACAAGGACATGTTTCGAAATCTCCAACATTCATACTTTATACTAGGGTAAAGGCCTCGCTGTTCGCTTTGCAATTTGCCGCTAAGTATTGTCTTTTTGTTGCTATTCATTTATTCACCATTTAGGTACATACTATTTCTATATGCTTTTTAGTCCCAATTGAGTGGAGTATTTATAAGTGCGCTTAACAAAAAGGCAATACTTATGGCTGAGTGGTTAAAGGCATCTGCCTCTACACTAGTATAAAGTATGAATGTTAGGGATTTCTTGTTCAATACTCAGCTCACGCGATGCTAACTGATGAAATTCAGAAACATGTCCTAGTAACCATCGCCGTTTGTAAACTTTGCAATTTTTCTCTAATTCAATAGCAAAAACAATTGTATAAAAAGCAATATGAGTATGTCTCGCTAATTAAATACAGATAAAATAATTATAGCACAAAGAAAAATATAAAATAATTTAAGAAATAAAATTTAATTAAATAAAATGAAAAAAATAATTTAATAAGAAATAAATAATAGTTTAAAAAAACTAAAAAACACGCTTTTATAGCAAACCGAACTAAAAAATAGAAAAATATGAATACGTCTCAAACTCAATAAAATTTGCGAATGTATTAAATTAAATTAGATTCCATATTAAACTAGAAGACCCGGCAGACGTTGTTCTGTACTAAATTTGGCCTATCTGCATACATTTTAATAAGCAATTTCCATCTAACTCTGCCCACCCCCCCCCCCCCACCCTCTTCACTCTTGCCTAATCCTTTCATTCCCTCCTCCCTCCGTCTTTTTCGCTTTATCTATCTCCATCTTCGTCTCATTCTATCACTTTCTCAGTCTCCTTCTCTCTTCTCTCAAGTTTTCCTCATTCTTCTTCATCCATTATAGCTTGTCCCAGAGGGCGGTATGTATTTTGTTCCAGTCCCAGTCTAAGTCCCACTCCGAGTATCAGTCGCAGTCCTAGTCCTAATCTCAGTCCCAGTCCGTATCTGGTCTACTCCCGGAAAAAAGGATCGTAAATACTAATATAGGTTAATTTATATACCAATTTCAGGCAAATCGAATAGGACGTATGTAAATAGGTATGTGGGTATTATTAATTCATATCTTTATTTCGGCTTCGCGTGCATATTTATTAGTTTTCCAGGTTGATGCGACTAAATCGAATATCACAATGAAAACAATCAACAGCTTTCATTTGATATCCATATTACCCACACATTCTAGGGGTATCCGGGTCCACGTTTTGGCCTATATCTCGAGACCCTGTACGTCGAGCGCAACCAAACCTATGTAGTAACCACCGCCTGAGGTATACGCAACTTGTGTGAAAGTTTGAACAAAATCGACCGACGTATTTCTTCAAACACCGGCGACCAACTAACAAACATTTTAGCCTTTCTTTTTATATATATAGATTTTTATTTTTCACACTTCACTATAATTTTAAAACGAAATGCAGATATTCGGTGCTTTTGAATTTCGGCTTAAAAATTGCACATGGAACAACTAAAGACTCTCCTGAAATCGAAAAAATGTCTTAGTACCTCTAAATCGCGGGCCCCTTCAGAAACCCCCCCCCCCCTCTCTCGACGGGCCTGGTGATGTGCTATACTTGATATCATTCGCTATAATACTTTTTATTGATAAGCACGTTGTTTAATTAAACACCAACCAATTACACGGAAGTATATCCCACCTGAAAATATGGGTACCGGTGCGTATACGTAACATTTTATTATTACGTATAAACATATAAAAAAAATTGCAATAAAATAATATTGCGCCTATAAACTGAGATATAACCTATCCTATATCTCAAGTTAGATCAAACTACATACGGGGTGCAAAACAAATTCAAAATCGGTTCAGTAGTTTAGGAGTCCATCGCGGACAAACAATGTGACACGTGATTTTTATATATCAAGATTATATAAAATAAAAAAAAAGTTTAATAAAGTAAAACAAAATCAAAAAGAATCATAAAATAAAATAGAATAAAATAAAATCAAATGAAATGAATTAAAACAAAATTTAATTTAAAAAAATGAAATTAAATTAAATTAAGTTAAATATAATATAAATAAATTTAACTTAATTCAATAAAATTAAATTAAATTAATTAATCAAAACTAAATTAAATAAAATGTATTTAAATTTTGTTAAAGCGATTTTTAATCAACGAGTTATCCGTTTTTTACCGAAAGGATATAAATATGTTTTCGGAATCTCATAAATTTTTATCAGAGTGTTAGCAATTTATCGAAAAGTTTTCAATTTAGTATTCAAAAATATAT
The DNA here is from genome assembly GCF_040869045.1 of Eurosta solidaginis. Lineage (NCBI taxonomy): Eukaryota > Metazoa > Arthropoda > Insecta > Diptera > Tephritidae > Eurosta > Eurosta solidaginis. The sequence goes on along the minus strand of NC_090322.1, from coordinate 170,840,224 downwards.
CGATTTGTTATTGAAAAGTTGCCGATTTCTTATCGGCATTTGATCGATTTGTTAATCTCGACTCATCGGCTTGTTATGAAACAAATACCTTCAAAACTTCAATGCAAAATCGATGCCGCACATGCAACCCGATAGCAAGCCTTTAAGAAACCAATGAGAAGACAATGGCAAGCTGATAACAAATCGATATCTCGAAGATAATAATTCGCTATTAATAATAAATCATTATAGAACATTATAGAATAGCTTGTCTGTATCGTTTGTTCCTGATAAGGAGCCGACGAACGTCCTATCAAAATTATCTGGTAAAGTTACCTTTGTCGTGCGTTTACTCCAACCCTCCCTGAGCTCTAGTTAACATAAAAACATTATTTTCCTAGACGTACATTTGTCTTTTACACATCGAACTTCACGAGTACCTGGTACTCAGACCTTTTTTTCAGAATGAATACCCGCTCCAACTTATTTATATTTTAAAATTTTTTTTATAGCGCTGATGGTCCGATGGGAATGTCTCATATGAGTCACGAAAGCCAAGCTAGATTAAAGCAGCATAACGCAAATCATCATCATAATCATCAGCAACTGCAATTACAACAGCAGCAACAGCAATTGAAAGCTAACAGCAAGGATCCAAATTTAGGTAAAGTTTGTACATAAATTGTATATAGTTTTTGGTAATTGTTTATTCAGCATCGATTGTAGACAAACTCGATTCTTGGGGACGCTGTAGGTTCTTCTTAAAGCAGTGCTTTTGTCCTTGGGAGAACGTTGCCTCTAGTCCAGTATTACATGTAATCGGGTGGAGCGGTGGTATGGGATGTGCCAATATACGTACATAGATGTCTTTTGTACTAGTGTTTATTGTTATCTACTTAGTAGCTGCTTTAAATACACGCCAGACGCGAATGTTGTAGAAAACAATGATTTTCAGGATGCACATTGACTTTGTGTGTCTTACTAAAAGCATATACAAAATTTATGTATATGACGTATTTTCTTAATTTTCGCTGTCAATGCACGAAAACGAAGAGATAGCGAATGAGAATATACCCCCTCACTTTCTGAGTACTCACAGTTACTGCGTAAATCCATCAACGCGTCCATTCAACACTGTTCATAATGAATGTGTCTCACCCCACTTCCAATTTTCAATACAATTTTTTTAAATTTATTTACAGCAGTAGCAGAATTGGAAAATCATCAGAATTCATTGATTTCAGCACATGTGATTCAATCGGTAAATACACCAACCAATACAACACCCGAACTCTTAAGCTACCAACAATGTCTACCTCATGGTAGTAACAATAACCTGAATGGTGGTAGTGGTGGATTATTACCAACAGCAAATGCACATCAGAATCAACACCATCAACATCATCACCTCCAACATCATGATCAGCACAATGTCTCACCAAAATTAGATCATGCAGCTACCGTTGCTACTACGACAACACCAAGTACTGCCGTAGCTGCAGCTGCAGCCAACAGTGCGCCCACTCCATATGCACATGCCACACTCACCGCACATAATGGGGATAATCGCGGCAGCAGCAATGTCACTAACCTCATGCCACCTCATTCACACGCACATAGTACACATCATAATATGAATCTCAGTTCCGCTGACGCTGCTCAAAATCAAATGATGCCGTCGTCGGCTATGGCTACACAATCGCACGTTACACATTCACAAGCAATGGCAGCGAATATTTATTCGACCATCAGCCAACCATATGCTAGTGAGAATAGTAATTTTGGCGCCATCTATCATCATCAACATTATCACAGCGGTTATGGCCATCCGTATGATAAACTCAAGGTATCAAGTCATATGCGTCCGATGATGGCTAGTGCGTCCAATAGCAGTCCAACAGCGATGGCTTCAGCGGCAGCAAGCGCTTATGGCATTAGTAGCTATCAATCGTTCTATGGTTCGCCACATCAAATTATGCGCCCCAATGGTTATATTGATTTGGTGCCACGGTAAGTACGTGGACTACTTTGCGAATCTGTTATAGTGGTGCACTCTAGAGCTACCTAGAGTTTCGAAAAACTGTTCGGCGTTAACCCTGCATGTCGTGTGAGCGCAGCGAGAGGGATTCAGTGAAGTAAGCAATCAATCAGTTTTGTACTTGAGGTAGTAAACCGTGAACCAATAAACAGATCACGCATTAAAAAATGAGAAAGCAAAAATCATAGTTAGCTGTGAAATAAATTTTCTCTGCGTGACGTAACGCTTTTGACAAAATGTTTCATTGCTGACGCAGTGTTCAGACTTTATTCCAATCGGAGTATTTTGCTCCGTTCTTATCTCCTAATACATTTTTTTCTCAAAGGTTTATTTGGGTCGAGTTGAAAAATAAATAGTATTACTACCTAATGTCTTTTGGTTGAAGTTTTCATTGCATACGTATGAAAAGCTGATTGTTGGATGAAATGACGTGAGTGCATTGTTCGTGTCTTAAGACATGTTTGTTCACATTTGACTTACAGTTTTTATTTTTTTTTTCGTACGGAATGAAAAGAGAAGGAGCAATATGTAAGCAAACAATGCCGGACGCGATCTGTAAATCCTGCCAAAATTTAATATACAGCACTTCTTGAAGTTTTATATAAAAATTAAGTACGTTGACTTAATGAGGTCACCTAACCCTATCTTGCGCTAACAGTCGTCAATCGGGAGCAACAAGCGAGGTTAAATCTTCCTCCAACTGCCTCTCCCAACTCAGTGAAGGTCTTCACTTTCCTCTGCTTACAAACTGCGGTTACTTTCTTTCTTGTCCGGAGCGTGTTCGTCCATCCGCATAACATGACCTAGCTAGCGAAGCTTTCTGTTTTTATTTATTCGCTGCACTATCATCATATCTGCGAAAAGCTCATATAGCTCATCATTATACTTCCTTCGATACTCGCTGTCGGCATTCCGGACAGGTATATAAATCTTCCGGGGAACTTTTCTCTCGAATACTCCAAGAGCCATCTCATCTTATTTCGACACTTTCCATGATTCCGAGCCATACATCAGGACAGGTATGGTAAATGACTTGTAGAGAGAGAATTTTGTTCGTCGAGAGAGGACTTTACTTTTCAATTGCCAAAGAAGCACTTGTTGGCAAGAGTTATTATTTGATTTCTAGGTCAACATTGTTTTTGATTTTAATGCTGCTTCCCAAATATACGAAAATCTTCACAGTCTCGAATTTATGTATATCCGTCAACAATGACGTCGCTACAAGGGCCACGATGACAGCAAGTACTTCGTCTTGTCCTCATTTACCGCAATACCCACTTTTTTGCTGCTTTATTTTATGCCAACTCTTCGCCTCCATGTTTGAAAAGCCCGGCGGGTATCCCGTCATTACTTGGCACCTTGTGATTTTTTGGACGGGAAATTGGCATTCTCACTTCGCCATAGTTGGATGCTGGAGCGTGTTTTTTATCATCGCCTATCGGGTTCGTGTTCCCCCACACTCTGTTATTCAGATACCAGATCGCCATTATAGTTCCTGCAGGAATCTGCCCCGGTCTTCAAACTTTCCGTCATTAAAATAACATGAAATATGTATGGTAAACCGAAAATAATAGTAATAATATTTTTTCGCGATAAATGTTAAGGTAGATAGAGCTCACTTTTCTTCCACAATGTGGTGTGTTAATGGGAACATTAATTGGTCATCCTACACGTTTTACCACGACTCCATGTGCATCTGATAACTTTTTTGCTGAGAAACATTTCATTACAGAAACACAATCGAAGGGTTTGCCAAGCCACCAAATCAATTTGATGTTAGTTGTTCGTTTGCTTTCAAAAAAGGAAGAAAAAATATATCTACTCCGAAAATATAATTTTTACTCCGGCGTAGTCGTTTACTCAGGTAACAGTTTTAAATACTCCGAACACTGGTAGTGAAATATGAGAGAAATGCAATAAATCGAAATATTTCAAAAGCGCTGCGTCATCAGTCTTTTTTTTTCAAATTCGATTACAAATACAACAATTCCGGAATGCGTGATCTTGTCTCATTTGTTTATGGTAGTAAACATATCATGCGTGGATTCTAAGCTCAAACATTCTCTATGTAAACACATACGACCATAAAAATAGTTGCGTTTGTATTCGAAGCTCTGCCGGCGTTGTGCACCACTGATCTTCACAATTATCGAGTGCCAAAAACAAAGGTAAACCAGTGAAATATTGTAATAAATAAAAATAAAATGAATTAAGTCCTAACAAATGTCTTTGTTGAAAGTATTAACATTTTAGTCATGAATGTATTATTCAAGATCGTCATAGATATATATTTTGCCAAAATACATATATGTATAAATAACTGTTCTTAGTCAATCAACCAAATATGTAGAATTAATGTTATGTTTAATGATAGTAATTATATTAATGTACTATTAATAATTTGTTTTCAATTAGCTAATTATTTAATATTTTTGTTTATAAGTTCCTTAATTTATTTTTGGTTTCAAAGTTTTATTCTATACTCTGTTTAATATCATTCGTAGCCTAAGAAATTACTTCTTGTTTGTAATGCATTACATTACATTAATTAAAAATGTAAATAATTTTTAAATTATTTAAATGTGAAATAAAACAAGTAATAAATTAATACATATACCCGTACATTTGTATGTGGGCAGTGGTGTATACTCAACAGATCTTTCGCCCTCCTTAAGCGTTAGGCTACCGAGCCATTGCAGCGTCTTTCAGGCAGAAGTAAAATCCATAATGGAGGCTGCCCGATGGATACTATCTAAGAATTTCACGTCCATTGAACTTTCAATTCTCCTCACTTTATTTACTTACTTAACTTGCGCCTAACCGTTTAAACGTTATAGCCATCCGTCCAATAAGCGCGCCAGTCGCTTCTTCGCTCTGCCAACTGGCGCCAATCGGTCAAACCAATGGAGTTTAAGTCGTTTTCCACCTGGTACTTTCAGCGGAGTGGGAGCCGCCCTCCTTCTCGGCTCCCATAGGCGGGTTCCGATAAAAATACTGTAACGAATTTACTGCAAATCCTCTTATTTGCAATCTTCTGCTAAGTTCGAATCACTAAACTGTTGAATAAATAACTCCAATATTGAATAATGGAAAAATGGCCTTTATTAAGGTACTTCACAATAACACTTATACTTTGCAACTAGCTTGCTTAATAATAGCTTAAATGAAACTGATCTATTGCCCGACAGATAGCGTGCTTAACTGAAAACTGCTTCTAGCGCCTCTACCGCTGGTGCTTTTATACCCTGTGATTTCCTCGTGGCATCGTCTAGGCGCTTCCAGAATTTACTTAGTTACCGCCATATAATTATAACTACAGATGCACGTATATAGCTTCTCATAAACGTGTATTTGTGAGCGACGCTTCCACAATTACAATTGCATACTTTTGGGAGCATCTCAGATAAGATATCTGCATGTGTTTGTGCATCTCTTCTCTGCTGCGTGTACGTACATATGTGTAGACATAATGATTTATTCGTTTACGTACATACAAGTGTAGCAGCTTGCTTCATTGTTGTTGTACCTTTATTTACTTAGTATCAGATTAGTGATGGGAGTATCACTTAGTGTCACTAATATTCGTCACAATACTTTCTTAGCCGGAGCGTCATCTTTCATTCGCATAACATAGCCTAGCCAGCTTTGTCGCTGCGTTTTAATTCGCTGCACTATGTTAGTGTCTGCGTAAAGCTCGTACAGATCATCACTTAATCTTCTTCGGAACTCGGCATCGTGTTCGTGTAGAGGTCCGTAACTCTTTCGAAGAACTTTTCTCTCGAACACTCCCAGAGCCGCTTCATCTGCTGTTGTCATGGTCCATGCTTCTGCATCATATAGCCAGACGGGTACGATAAGTGACTTGCAGAGCATGATTTTCGTTTGCCAAGAAAGAACTTTACTATTAATTTGTCAACCTACTCCAAATTAGCATTTATTGACAAGACTGATTCTTCGCATTGAGGCATTGGGATTTGATTATGTATGTATATTAGGGTGTTCCCTAAAAATAACATAAAGGATTGTTCCAGTTTCACACTTTTAAATGGCATAAGAAGGTCCAGGACTGTAATTTATATATTAACTCATCTTCTATAGAATTATAGGATCTGGGTTTTATATGGGTGGACGGTGAATCCGTGTGTAGAAATCCACGAAAATGGGAAAAGTTTCTGACCGGCATTCACCGGGGAATCGCCAGAGCGATCCTTTTGCATGGGGTTCAAGAAGCTCACTTCCGATAACTTGCGGCCAAGTATACTCTGGGTAGCAACTGAACATCCGCTTAGTGGTGAGCTAATGTGAGAAGGCGACAACCTGTCTTGGCCACTCTAACATACTCGGTTTAAGGGCTAGCTGGGCGATGCTTCATGAGAAGCCTGTGCCCACCACGAGGTGTGGCTGGAAGCGGGCGTCTGTCTTGGATCGAGCGACTCGCTATATAAACGTGCAAATAATATTTTCATCCCCGCTGAGCGGGTTGTGATCTGGGCTTGGGACCCGCCACATCAAACTACACTCCAATGAAAGGAAACAAGAAGCCTCGGATATGAAGACAACCACTTACTGATGACCCTGGAAAACGTTTAAAGGAGAATGATTTCATGGCATGCACCTGGAGCGGTCGTTCCCTCAATGGGATTGGTACAGACGACCGGCTGGTCGATGTCCTCGTCAAAGCAAAATCTGACATCACCGCCATCCAAGAAATGCGTTGGACGAAGTAAGGAATAAAGAAGATTAAAAATTATGACATCTATTGGAGTGGCCATTCGTAGTGAGAGAGAGACCTTGTCGCCAAGTATTGGCGTTCACTCTTGTGGACGAACGGCTCGCCGCTATCCGAATAAAAGCAAAATTTGTATACTCAGTTGAGCAGAGCTCACAGATTATATTAACTTTGATTGGATAAAGGTTGGTTATACAGGTATAAAGGAATCGAGATAGATATAGACTTCCATATATCAAAATCATCAGTATCGAAAAAATTTGATTGAGCCATGTCCGTTCGTCCGTCTGTCCGTTAACACGATAACTTGAGTAAATTATAAGGTATCTTGATGAAATTTGGTATGTAGGTTTTTGGGCACTCATCAAGAGATCACTATTTAAAATGAACGATATCGGACTATAACCACGCCCACTTTTTCGATATCGAAAATTTCGAAAAACCGAAAAAGTGCGATAATTCATAACCAAAGGCAGATAAAGCGATGCAACTTGGTAGGTGAGTTGAACTTATGACGGAGAATAGAAAATCAGTAAAATTTCGGACAATGGGCGTGGCACCGCCCACTTTCAAAAGAAGGTAATTTAAAAGTTTTGCAAGCTGTAATTTGGTAGTAGTTGAAGATATCCTGATGAAATTTGGCAGGAACGTTACTCCTATTACTATATGTGTTCTAAATAAAAATTAGCCAAATCGGATGACGAACACGCCCACTTTTAAAAATGAAAATTTTAAAAGTCAAATTTTAACAAAAAATTGAATATCTTTACAGTATATAAGTAAATTATGTCAATATTCAACTCCAGTATGGTGCAACAAAATACAAAAATGAAAGAAAATTCCAAAATGGGCGTGGCTCCGCCCTTTTTCATTTAATTTGTCTAGAATACTTTTAATGCCATAAGTCGAACAAAAATTTACCAATCCTTGTGAAATTTGGTAAGGGCATAGCTTTTATGCTGGCTGTTTTCTGTGAAAATCGGCGAAATCGGTTGAAATCGCGCCCAGTTTTTATACACAGTCGACCGTCTGTCCTTCCGCTCGGCCGTTAACTCGATAACTTGAGCAAAAATCGATATATCTTTACTAAACTTAGTTCACGTACTTATCTGAACTCAATTTATCTTGGTATTAAAAATGGGCGAAATCCGACTATAACCACGCCCACTTTTTCAATATAGAAAACTTCGAAAAATGAAAGAAATGCCATAATTCTATACCAAATACGAAAAAAGAGATGAAACATGGTAATTGGATTGGTTTTTTGACGCAAAATATAACTTGGGAAAAACTTTGTAAAATGGGTGTGGCACCTACCATATTAAGCGGAAGAAAATGAAAAAGTTCTGCAGGGCGAAATCAAAAGCCCTTGGAATCATGGAATACTGTTCGTGGTATTACATATATGTATAAATAAAATAGCGGTACCCGACAGATGATGTTTTGGGTCACTCTGATCCACAATTTGGCCGATATCTCGAAAAGGCTTTCACATATACAACTAAAGGTCACTCCATTTTAAAACCTTCATTAATACCTTTAATTTGACACCCATTTCGTACAAACACATTATAGAGTCACCCCTGGTCCACCTTTATGGCCATATCTCGACAAGGCGTCCATCTATAGAGCTATGGCCCACTCCCTTCTAAAATACTCTTTAATACCTTTCATTTGATACCCATGTCGTACAAACACATTCCAGGGTTACCCCACGTTCATTTTCCGACACGGTTATTTTCCCTTATTTTGTCTCCAAAGCTCTCAGCTGAGTATGTAATGTTCGGTAACACCCGAACTTAGCCTTCCTTACTTGTTCCAATTGAATTTGCGACCATTTGAAGTGGTCATAAGGGTAATTGATGTTATGTCCGTTTACCTTATGACAACATTAAATATTTTACGGTACTTTTATCCCGAATACGCCCAGAACCGCTTCATCCGATATTATCGACATCCATACTTCTACACCGTACATATGCTACATGGATGCTAAACAACTTAGTATGAGTATCTATGCTCAATTCCAAATTTACCGCCATCTTATTTGTTTGATTGAACTCGATAAAAAAAATTTTATTACCTATACCAAAAATGGCTGAAACTTTAGCTTCCATTGGTGCTGAAAGATAAACAAACAAATCTGAAAAATCTGGCTTATTCCATGGCACAGTTTACCTTTTCCTATTTATGTATTGTTTACAAGTTAAATTAAAAACAAATGTCTTGGTTGCAGGTGCACATGGTGTGCTATGAAGCAGAGCAGCAAACGTTTGCTCAAGTGGAGAACTTACATACCTCACTATGATTCGATCATTCATTGTGGGTAGTACCTTTTTGAAAAATATGTGACGTTTGTTGCAATTCGATTGTTAATGTGTAAACATTTTTGCTCACGGTATGGAGGAAACCTAAATGTGAGCGTAAGATGTAAGAGTAATCGTAAGCGTAATCTTTGTTTGTGGTATGCTATAAGGAAGATATAAGTAGAATGTAAGTACAGGTGTTGTGTGGGATATTGGTGTACTGTACAAAGTAATAAAGAGTAGTGACTACACTGAAGCGTAATGTGGTAAGAAGGTGCGTGGTAAACCTGGTACGGGTAAAATTACACAGCAACTCAAGGAAATACGTCACATACATATCTAGGTGTATGTCTATATAAAAATGCGATGCTGTTCCTTAGTTTCGCCAAAACTCATAAACGGTTTGACCGATTTCGATAATTTTCTTTGTTTCGTTCGTTATGGTTCAAGGCTGGTTTAGAATGTTTTTCTTTGAAAAAGTAAGCAGTGCCCTGCGCCCTCTTTGAACAAATTTTAATTCGCTTAATGTCCGCACTTATTTTAGGAAAGCATCTAACATTTATCATAGAGATTCCGTATACGAGAGGGGTTGGAGTGGGAGTGAGAGTTGGCCTGGAAGTGGGAATGAAAGTGAAAGTTAGAGCGGCAGTGGAAGTGAAAGTTGGAGTTTGGTGGGAGTTGGAATCGGAGTGAGAGTGGGAGTGAGAGTTGGCCTGGAAGTGGGAATGAGAGTAGAAGATAGAGCGGCAGTGGAAGTGATAGTTGAGGTTTGGTAAGAGTGGGAATCGGAGTAAGAGTGGGAGTGAGAGTTGGCCTGGAAGTGGGAGTGAGAGTGAAAGTTAGAGCGGCAGTGCAAGTGAGAGTTGGAGTTTGGTGGGAGTGGGAATCGGAGGGAGATTGAGAGTTGGAGTGGTAGTGGCGAGAGCAGGTGAATGTGATGGAATTAAATGGAAGTGATGGACAAAAATAAGAAGAGTAATGGAGGATAGAGTAAACGATAAAGGTATAGGGAGAACATAGGCAAACCAATTTTCGGGCAGGACAAAGTCTGCCGTTTACACTAGTGCATGTATAAATTAAAGTCTCCGAGACATATAATAATTTTTATGGATGCAAGTGCACGAGGAGATGTATACATGCTGTTTTGTTGGAAATTCGACCGCCGTGATGGGATGGTAGCGTGCTCCGATTACGGGGAAAGCAACATTGAAATTTTAGAAACAAGGGTTTTCAATTAGAAGATAATTTTTCTGAACGGGGTCGCCCTTCGGCAGTGTTTGGCAAGCACTCCGGGTGTATTTCTGCCATGAAAAGCTCTCAATGAAAACTCATCTGTCTTGCAGATGCCGTTCACAGTTGGCATAAAACGAGTAGATCCCGCCCCGCCAATTTGTAGGAAAAATCTTTTGGAGCACGACGCAAGTTGGAAGAGAAGCTCGGCATAAAATCTCTTCGGAGGTTATCGTGCCTTACATTTATTTTTTATTTTAATGAGACAGAGATACAATGGCGAATATAAGCAAATGCGTAATTTTTCTTACTGATACACAAAATCTTTACAAAAACAAAGCACGTGGTTAGGTATCCAGGATTAAGTAGAATTTCTTTTATTTTTTGGGTCCTGTTGATTGTAACATTTTTGTACATTGTTTGGTTACATTACATATGAAATAATAAAGTGCAAACAAGGAAACAAATTTTTATTAAATTTAGTTAAATAAATTAAAAAAAATTATAAATGTAAACAAAACAAAATTATTGAAAAGTTCTTAATGATAATTTATAAATATATTATTGATTTGTAATCAGACTGTTACTAATTTCTAACCGGTGTTATCGAAAAGCTCTCGATTTTTTATCAAAAAATTATCGGTTACTTCTGAAAAGTTATCGATATATTATTAATAGAATATTATTTTTATTTCTATAGCTTAAGGATTTGTTATCGGAGTATTCCCGATTTGTTATTGGCGTGTATCGAAAAGTTATCGATTTTGCTATCAAAAGCATATCGATTTTTTATCGAAAGGTTATCGATTTCCTATCGGAGTTTTAACAATTTGTTATCGGATTGTCACCAGTTTCTTATTGGAGTGTTATCAAAAAGCCAAAAATTTTTTATCAAAGAAAACAACGATTAGTTATCGATACGTTATCAAAATTATCAATTTTATTTCTATAACTTAAATATTTCTTATTGGAGTGCTACTAATTTCTTATTGGAGTGCTATCGATTTTGTTATAAAAAAGTATTGATTTGTTATCAAAAGGTTATCGATTTGTCAACGACGACTCATTGATTTGTTATGAAACAGATGCCTATAAAAACTCAATTTGAAATCGATGAAGCATTTGTAACTCTTCGATAACAAGCCCATAAGAAAACAATAAGAAGACGAATACAAGCGAATAAGAAATCGATAGGAAGCTGATAACAAATCGAAAACTCAACGATAATAATTTGGTAGCAATAAAAAACCGAGAATGAAACAACAACATGTCAGTTTGTGTTGTTATCGATAAGAAGCCGACGAAGCTCTTCGCAAAAGACCTGAAATTATTTGTTTTTGGTAATGTTACCTCTGTCGTGGTTTAACTTCAACCCCAGGACGAGCTCTAGTTAACACAAAAACATTAGTTTCCTAGACGTACACCTGTATGTTCGAACTTCACGAGTACTTGGACTCACATTGAACTTTTCTGTCAGATTTTGCAGGTCTCTAAAGCTAGCCCAACCTTTCCATTCCAATCAAATAACGAGACCGTACTAAATTCCACAATACTTAAAGCTAATTTAATACGGGTTAATTAAATTTATTACACTTGTATTTTAAAAAATATCGAGGGTTGGGCTAGCTTAAAGTTTACAAAAAAAGTTTAAGCTAGCCCAATCAAAAAACGAAATCGTATTTAATTACACCATATTTAATGCTAATTTAAGACGGGTTCATTAAATTTATTACACTTGTTTCTTAAAAAATATCGAGGGTTAGGCTAGGTTAAAAGGGTCTCGTTTTTTGATTGGGCTACCTTAAGAGACCTGATTTTGCCTAACAGTAGAATTTTTTGTGGTATAAATAAACATTGAAAAATTTTAACCCTCTATGTTCAGAACATTTTTTTAAGTGATTGACAGTGCTTGGTAATTCAATTATTTACAGTAAGAGCGCAAAAGAAAATTCAACCTTGCGATGGCGTGACATTTCAAAAAGTGACAGCCAAGTCATTAGTAACGCCAAAACAAACAAAATAAGCAAGAACCTAAAGACAATTAAGGTATAAATAAGAAGCATTTTAGAATTTGGAAATAATGGTATAGGGTTCAAAGATTAAACATTTTAGGATTAATTTTAATTATTAAACTTTCTTCTTTTTTTCTAAATACACAACTGGTCCTTGCATTTTGCAGTGATCTTAAGTGAAACTAATCTCTTAAGTACTAAAAAATTTACTCAAATCAACAAAAAATTATTTATTGCTTTAGCTTCCGACTATTTGTGTGCGTTTGTCGGCGATAAATACACACACATAGTCACCCAAAGAAAAATGTCCACATATCCGCTGATATATTTCAAATTCCTTAAATAAACAAAAATAAATGCCAAAATTAATAGCAACATTTACCCAAACTGGAGATAAATTTAAAATCAAAAGATGAGGTAGACAAAAAAAGTAAAAAGGCTCAATGGAAACAGGGCCGAATTAACCCTCAATGGAGCCCTAGGCTACCATCAATTTGGGGCCCTTTTTTTCACGTCCGTTTCTTTCTTTTTTCGATTAAAAACTACAAACTTATATCTTTCATAAAAATTTTATTGTCACAAAGTAATAATATCAATAAGATTACTATCTACATTTTAAACATGTCGTTTTCTACATTTGTTTTCGGCAAATTCAGCGATTATATCATCAATATCGATTTCGTTCAATAAATTTGACTCAATGCAAAGTATACCTAACATCTCGAGTCGCTCTTGTCGCGTTGTAGCTCTTTCAGCAGCTTTGATTCTTTTTAATTGCGAGAAGGATCTTTCGGAAGAACAATTTGTGATAATAAATGTTAAAAAACCCGAAAAGCTATTATTGTGCTAGGAAATATATCAACTAATTGATCTTCCATTATAATATTATACAAATGACTACCCTGCAAAAATCGCGAGTACTCCATGCATGCATGTATGGAGTACTCGCTGTGGACCAATCGAGTGCTCCAAAATTTACCACAATTCATACAAAAAATATGGTCCAATTAACATTGCGATGTCCTAGGACTGGACCATATACTCCAGCTCCGCATTACATCAGAGTAATCCATGGAGTACCCACAGTCCAATAAATATCGTGTAGTGATTACAATCGTTAAAAATGAGCAATGATCGGCTTACAATATGTTCATGTAGAAACATGAGTTGGTCCATTGCTGCATTACATTGGAGTATAATGGTAAGTACTCCAGTGGACCACATGATCCAACAATTTTTGCAGGGTATGAGTTTTTTGTGCACCGGTGTATCTGAAGTTCACGTAACTTTGGGATTGCTTCATTTCAATGAAAAATTCTTCCAAATCTCTAAATCTGCTTGCATACCTTTATACTTCCCGGACATGTTTAATGCGTTGTCATATTATTGTCCTTTACAATTTTGAATATCTAAACCACAGTCTTCAGTAAGAAACTTTAAAGTTTGATTCGCTAGACTTTCACCAGTATGACCTTCCAACTGAAGAAAAGTTATAAACCTTTTTTATTATTCAATATACTCTCCTTTCACTTCGATACACTTCTTTGCATGCTCATACAATTTTTCAAATGAGTCGGAAATGTCCTTTTAGGAACCTTGTCTAGGGTGCCGGTCATCGCCTTTTGAATGCGGTCAATTGAGTTTTATTAATTTGAGTAAAATTTATTTTCAGTTCTGATTATATTTTTCTTTCACTCTCTAGAATTTTATGTTTGTAAGAAAATTTTAGAAGTCTTTTTCATTTTTCGGGGGCCCCCGATTTTACGGGCAACTGCCTATTCTACCTACCTGTTAATCGGGCCCTGAATTGAAGGGACATACACACACTATATAGTATCTATAGCCATAAATCGCAATTCGAGTGTAAACAGATTTGTTTGTATTACCGCGTCTCATTTGTCGCACGAATAACGCTTTGGTATCATATTCAAGAGATGACAAAACAAAAACAACGAAAGTTAAAAAACAAAGAAACAAATCAAAACTGAAACTATAATCACAAAAACTACTTTCCCATTCAGCTAATAACTATGCAGCATCTTTCAAGTGTCACAGATCACTTGAGCCACTTGAGTTACGCACACGCTCTATCATGGCATCACACACACATACAGATGATATACCAACAAACCAGCAGAATTTTTGTATGAGACTGCAAAACCCCAGTGACCATTGATAGGTGAGCCTTGGTGAACCCAATTATTTCGGCAGACCTCCTGCCATCCACTTTCGGCCAGAAAGGTTTTGCTACCCTGCAAGAAGTAGTGTCCTCCCGACGTTTGCTGAGCTGATTCGACGCCCAGCTAAGGAGGAGCAAACCACAGGTGGCCAGCGGAACCCCGAAATCCCTGCAGCCATCTTCATCCGTTTCAGTTGTACCGCTGCGGGTAAGAGATCCATTTGACATTTACCAGGGATATCACTAAGGCCCGGGACCCAGATAATCTTAATTATAAAACAGTTCGATGCAATCGCAAGCGAGGTCAGGCACTCCCAGACCACCCTCGATCGCACTGTAGTTGAACTAACGGCCTTGATAGCCGCTTGGCTATCAGAGTAGATGTTAAATTCCCCAACCGTAGTAGCACTGGATAGCATTTCATCTACCGCTGCTGTTGTATAAGTAGCAATAAAAATACTTCACGAAGGGTTTGAGCAGTGCTATCGATGTCGACAGTCCTTTGCTGGATATATATCCACTACGACGCGTAACTAGCATCTTCAGTAATTGGCCCGACTTTTTCGCGAACTGTGTAACATGCCCTTTACGAACATTCTGGAATATCTCAACCACTTCTTCTGTAAGAAACTATGGGTCGGCAAAGTCTCGCTTGCTTGATAAAAATGTGTACATGATAAGGAAATGCGCCGTGTTGTGGTGTTAGCGTTCTCCGCCTACCACACCGAAGATCCTGCGTTCACGCCCCGGGCAAAACAACATCAAAATTTTCAAAATACGTTTTTTCAATTAGAAGAACTTTTTTCTAAGCGGGGTCGCCCCTTGGCAGTGATTTGGCAAGCATTCCGAGTGTATTTTAGCCATGAAAAGCTTCTCAGTGAAAACTCATCTGCCTTGCAGATGCTGTTCGGTTACGGCATAAAATATTGTAACGAATTTAGGGGAAATTCCGCTTATTTGAAACCTTCTGCTAACGTTCGAATTGCTGAATTGTCGAATAAATAACTCCAATATTCTTTATTGTAAAAAGGTCTTTATTAGACTACTTTGGGAGTAGTACAATTATGCTACTCTTTGCAACTAGTAGCATGTTTAAATCAAACTGATTCGTTATTACTCAGCTTGCGCTGCTTTTATACTCTCGGTTTCCTCGTTCACCCATTTCTCCTAAAGTCTAGTAATTTCGCTAACAGTTGTATCTCATGCTTGGTTAGTTGCCAGCTATACATGTATGTCTGTAGTCCACGCCTCTCCCATAGCCATATGTTAATGTATGTGTGAGTAACTTCTTCGGCTGATGACTACATATTTGTGTGTGTGAGATGTCTTTTCGTCACCTTCTACATTAGAGTGGCTGCTTTATTGTTGTTGTGCATTTATTTAGTAGCAGCTTAGTGATGCTAATATTCGTCACACTAATTTTTAAAAAAATTAAAAAGGAGCACGACTCAAATTAGACGAGGAAATATTGAGCTGACAAATTCGCCAGATGGCTATCTAGCAACATCCCTAGAAAACATGTTGTTTGTACATTTTGCAACCAAATTTATATGTGTTGCCAGGCGAGGTGTTTGAATGGGCTTAATACGATATTCAAGGTTAAACTGTGAAAGGTTAACCGGTCTCTACAGTCGGATGAGTTTCTCACCAGCAATGTATCCAATTTCAGAATTCGGCGGGCGAAAGTTTAATTAACGGAATCTCGGTGAATGTTGTATGTATTACCGCATCTCATGGCTCTTAGTTCTCGGCAGTGTGTCATAATACGCATTGAAAGCATATCCGGGACAAGATAGAGTCTGTCATAATGCACTATTACAATTACTCCCCCCTTCTTCACTTAATGGGCTACCTATTAAAACCTAACCTCCCACGGCCCGCGTATTTCCGCACCGGGGACCTTGTTTTGCTTTATTTCAGGTACGGAAGCACGCTACTTGAGCTCTTTGGCTACTCTCATGTTATTGCACTGAGCAACCGTCTTTCCATACATTATTCATGGATCAGGTAGAAATCGGCCCCTCTATGTGGCCGCTTCAACCATAAGAAGAAGAATTGCAGGTCCGTTGCTTTCGGATAGATTGCGTCGGATAGATTTTTTTTGCACCTGCACGGCAGCAACATCTCTACTTAATTCTCCTCGGAGGTGATAAATTGATCTCCTTTCCTCAGACATAAGGTATTTCTGTACCATACAAAAGAATAGAACTGGAAGCGGTTGCGAACAGCTTTCTTTTACATGGAATTCGCCCGCCTATGTTTGCCATTATTCGACCTAGATAAGTGTGAAAGTATTCTGGGAAGGTTAGCTTCTTCTGACTGAAGAAAGATGGGAGGGCAATTTGTTAGAAAGCTTACAAAAACGTATTTGCTATTATTAAAAGATCAGCCGCCATGGTTGATAGACTTTGAAGCTTTCGCTTTTTTGATGGATTCCTGAATTTCTATGGTGATAATAGCTAAAGATAATGAATACATTGCCACTGTGCTTGCTCTGATTAGACAAGGCTGTTAAGGTTGGCATCAGCTTGCTCACGCTACCAAAGGAGTTAGGCTTTATAGTCACATTTTGTTGTTTTACCTACTACATCAAATTATCTGGCTAATGCTGACGTTTCGGCGGGAAATATGGCCTTATTTCCAGTATTTTACATGATGTTATTCTTTAGAAATTACTAGGATTCCCCAGCGGGTTAGGGAGTTAGAATATACCCGCGGTAGGTATGCCCGTCGTAAGAGGCGACTAAAATACCAGATTCAAGGGGTTGTGTAACGCAACCTTTTCAGGTTGCCAGCGCAATATATAGCTTATCCAAACCCAATTGTCAACCTCACCATCGAGTGGCGAATCCCGTTTCACTAACAGACGAGGCTCTGGCGCACAAGCTCCTCATGGAACTTGGGGGTGGAGAGGGAGGGATGACCTGAAGGTTTAATGTGGCCATATAAATCGTTCCCGAAATGGTCGGGCTTGCACTTTAATGGAGCTGTTTTACCGGAGCGTACTAGATCTGTATCCGGCAAAGGACAATCACATCGATAACACTCCCCAAAGCTCGGGGAGCAACCTTATCGCTACAACAACAACATGGTATTTCTAATGAGTGTGATCCGGCTACGCAAATTGGTTGTGTGGGTATCGACTACCGCCTACATATTTATCAGCAAGTTGTTGCTGCTTTTTTGGCGTTTGTGAGCTATTTGACACACAGCTCACACGGAACTCTGTGAATTGCAGCGCCACGAAAAACTATGCGGTAGGTCTTTAATTTTTTAAATTCGTGAATATTTTATCTATCCAAATGAATTTAGCTCCGTTTGCTGTAAATCATATCGACTGTGCGTGTGCCCTTGTCGAAAAAGTCCTTCTTGCACATCTGCACACACATATACATACACAACCGCTGGAGGTGTCACGTTGCTTAGTTTGACATTTGGTGGTGAAACAGTTTTTATGTGATTACACGGTACATTTGATTGAAGGAGTTTACAGTTGTAAGACTTACATTATGTACCTCACATAGGGGGACTGCTTGTCCTGCAAGATTTGGAAAACGATTTAGTGCCAACATTAGATTTTCGATCTTTTGCTATAAATATCTAAATATCCTAACTAAGATACGAGACAAACCTCTTATAATAAGCATTATTAGTGTGCTCAGAACAATACCGAGGGAAGCTCTAAATACAATCCGGGATCATTGACATTTAGAGTTGGGAAGAGAAAGAACTGGAATACGGCATACGAAAACCATCTTCATCTATACTAACGTTTCTAAACTAAATAGAGGGATTGGCTAGTTCCTCCAGAAACTCACCCAAAACGGTTTTATGGGAAGTCACTGTAATGCCTTTAAAGCATAATGGATGCTGAGAAATAACTGGGGACTAATCATTTGGGAAAATGATATTAAATTTAATTTCAGGCCAGACCTTCCACTGAATGGAGACATCCTGAAGTAAGAGACCAGATTTACTACGTTTAACAAAGAAAGTAGAAAATAAGACCAAGATCCAGCTTGTCCGAAAAGAAAGAAGGCCCAAGATATAAGCGGAAAATATCGAGCCATATAAGAATAATATTATTTGTAATAAGTCAGCAATAAAATTACTGACTAATGGAACAGTGCGCAGGTCAAATGCTTCGCAGAAGCTGCGGATGAGGATCCGATAGCACTGTTCTGCTCTGGTGATATTGGATATCAATGCTTGAATGCTTCATTTTTGGAATGGTTAAACCAGGTAGCCATGGCTGGTATAACGGAACTAATAAAGAATGAATAACAAATGTTTTCTATGACAATCGAACTCTTTGCATTTGGCTTAGGTAGGTAGATATAATGGCTAATTACGATCATGAATTAGCGTCAAAACGCCTAAGTGATTTTGGCTTCATAACAAGTCACGCCACGACGTCAATTTGTGGCACCAAAAGAGATCAAGTCTTTTCCACATGACTCTCCCTTTTCAGTTCAGGTCTCTCCCTTCCTCTGCGGGTTGTATGCCAATATCATCTGCCTGGAAAAATGGCATTAATCGTTCTCTTAAATTCTATTTTATGATGAAAATAATCTAGATTCGAGAAAGTGAAAGGAGATTAAGGAAACTGATATGCACAAGCTAAGTAACTCTTTAACACTCAAACTGCTTTAGTTTCGCCGCTGAGCAGGTTGGATGAGCTCCGGTGGCACCAAGTAGCTGGTGGCTGATGAGATTATAGTTCTTCCAAAAACTTTCTCACCTTAATATAGAGCCATAAGCCACGACAGGTCACACCACCGTCTCGTGTATTAATACTACCATTTTCGGCTTAATACTACATTTCTTACCGAGCGTCGATTTACAAGCGTAATAAAGTAATAAATGCTTTCCACATCTGCTCGTCTACGTAAGCATTTCAGATTCTTGGCGCTAGATTGGTAGGGCTGGTTGATAGGACTAGTTATATTTGACTTCCTACCATTGTAATGACCGTATTTAACCGTCGCAAATAATTAAAAACAAAACCAAAATACTACTAAGGGCTACCACAACACTCTCACTCTGGTACAGCGCCAACGATTCCGCTCACAGCATGTCTAATGACATAGGTCGAAAACGAAAACCTGAACAGACATAAATAATACTACCTTTTGGCGGATAAATTTAGACTACGAACAAACGACCCGCCATGACAGGCCAATACCACTCAACTCAAAGATGCTCCATCTTCTCTCCAAGCGAAATATTATCCTAATGACAGATTTGGAAAAGCTAGTAGTTTCGCTTCTACCAATCAACGTCCGAGGTCTCCATACAAATTTTTTTTAGAGATTCATATACAGGTTTTAAGAGATTTATATACATACTTCCACCAAAGCGATTGAAAAAGTCAAGTTATATAACTCTTCATATGTCCTTCCTCTCATCCCGTCGCGCAAAACTCTACTCAGTAGGAATCTACATTATTTTATCCATTAATTTTCATCGATCTTACAATTTTTCTTTAACAGTTATAGATACAACATAAAAAATAGATTTTTGTTTCTTTTTCAAGTTCAAGTGGCAGTGTTTTCTTTGATGTCGCACCCCTTTTATGCAGAACAACAATTCTAGTAGAGTTTGAATGTGGTAATAAATAAGAGTAGAACAGTTTCTGGCTGTACCGAAAGTATTATACCTTTCACAAATGTAACTCAGAGAACGTATATCCAAATACTGAAGGATTCATCTATTTCAAAGGGTACAATAAGTAACTGAAGTATGCGGTGCCACGCCCCTAGCAATAAGTGGTTTGACATTGATACAAAGGAAGAGTTGGGTAGACATATAGATAGGGAAACGTGAAGTGCAAGAAGAAGAGAAAGTGGAGCACAGTGTGCAATAAAAGAAAGGGAGAGATTGAAATAGTGGAATATGAAGGGAGTGCGGTAAAGAAGGTATGTGATAAATGAGTGAGTATGGAGCAAAGCGAAAAAAAAGGAAGATGACGAGAATGTAACCGAAAAAGGGAAAGAAAATGAAAATGGAGAAGCACAGGAGTGGAAACTGAAGGTGCGAGTTGAAACTATAGAGAAAGCAGAAAGTAAGGATATTGTTTGGAAAAAAAGCAGGCATGCTTAACGAACGAAACGATATCATTTCGTTACGATAATCAACGTTAATAAACGAAACGAAGTCATCTCGTTTCGTTTATTAACGTTAAGAACGACAAATTAACGTTAATTTGACGATCTTAACGTTAATAAACGAAACGAAGTGACTTCGTTTCGTTTATTAGCGTTGATTATCGTAACGAAATGATATCGTTTCGTTCGTTAAGCATGCCTGAAAAAAAGGCTGAATGTAATAGCAAAAGAAAAAAGAACGGAGGAGAGAGCGAATCAAAGCGAGAATAAGAAATGAACAAGGCGAATTCAGTACCAGGTGTTGTTATCTCAACAGCTGATTGCTTCTTCTTGATAATGTTCCACACAACGCTTTGTACAACAATATGTCAGTTAATCGAAATCAATGAAAATTTTCTTTTGACTTGACATTCCTCTGCACGGCGAGTTGGTTAAATTCGCTTTGCCACCACCTGGTGTAGATTCGCCTTGGAAATGAAGGAAAGGGAAAGCAAGAAAAACAACTAGCGTAGGAGCAATAAATAAAGTACAGAGAACGGAAAAGGGAAACGGAACGGGATCAACAAAAAGAAATACCATATATCAGCCTCAGACGCAGGAAGCGAGGAATAAGAAGATGAAGAAGAGGGAAAGCAAGAAAAACAACTAGCGTAGGAGCAATAAATAAAGTACAGAGAACTGAAATAGGGAAACGGAACGGGATCAACAAAAAGAAATACAATATATCAGACTGAGACGCAGGAAGCGAGGAATGCTTGCCTAGAGTATATTAGATCACCGATTTTGACGGCTTATTAGGAAAATGTTATCGGGAAAACGCCTTATCCGAGCATAAATTCAAACATTTTTTTACTAGAAAGAACGTTATAAAAAAAGGAGAGATAGCGCGTTTATGAAAAATATTCTTAGACAGGCTGTTTTCGAAATGACAGCCAAGATAAGGTGATATTCGTTATATAGCGCTAACAACTGCAACAAGGCTTAAGGCCTCGGAACCGCTTGGGTGCAGTACGGACGGTCATAGCAGTAATATTTACCTTAATTGGCGCTGAACCGTTTAAACAGTTATGGCCGTCCAAGTAGACGCTCCAGTCGCATCTTCGCTGTGCTAACTAACGCCAATTGGAATTTAAATCATTATCACTATAGCCCTATCCAACAGATTTCATAATCACATGCCTGAGTTTCGAATAGATCACGTGTATTATACCGATGGTTCCAATTAACGGTTGAGGTCGGCTGCGAGATCACTGTACTGTTTTTCAAGCCTAAGTTTTTGCATTTAAGAAAGCAGCAGATATTCTGGAGGTAGCTGCAGTCGCGTCGACACTAAAGCGGTCATATTAAACAGTTTTTCATCAAGAAGCACTGGGGAGACTTCGCTCAGGCCGGGCCAAACATCCCTACTGGGTTTCGGTAATAAAGAGATAGAAGATAATGAAGAGGTCGATGCATTGGCCAATAAGGGTGCAGCACTCGATGAATCGACTAGACAAAGTTACATCCCTAAATAGAAAAGACTTAAGGCGCATTAAAGGCATACTGACAGGGCACTGCCTTCTGGAGTCACACGCTCATAAAATAGGTATGGTCAGTAACAGCAGATATGTTAAGTGCGGCCTGCAGAAATTAACGGTTTAGCACGTTTTGTGTTCCTGTCCAGCGCTCGCGAGGTCAAGGCTCTACTAGGGGCGGCAGACCTGCCAGATATCGAGGAAAAAAATAAGATAGAACGCTTCTAGTATTTGCCAAGAGAACGGTTTTATTTTGTAACATAAGTCTTGGTAACTAATCAGGGTTTCTCTGGTTGGTTGTGAAACAAATTCTGGTAATACTATTTACACATTCAGTCTAGGTGAGGTCGTAATTAACCGGCCAGTTCAACCTGACCTAACCTAACCTGGGATAATGATATTGTGGCGAATGTTGATATCACTAGGCTGTTATTAAATAATCACGCAACAACAAAAACAATAAAGCAAGACACATTTGTGTACATGAACACATCAATCATCATTTACACACATACATGGAAGGCGACGAGAAGTACATGCACACACATAACCAGCAGCTCGAAGTCAAGAGGAATATATCACACACACACATGTAGACATGAGCCGAAGATCTTACTTACACATACACACGCATATAACTAATTACCAAGCAGGATATACAAGAGTCCTAGAAGGTGAAACGTCTAGACCTTTGGAGAAATATGGGGACGAGGCAATAGAGAGTACAAAAGCAGCGGAAGCTGAGTAATAACTATTCAGTTTTGATTTAAGCACGATATTGGTTGTGAAGTATAATTGTGAAGTACTACACCCAAAGTAATCTAAATAAAAACCAGTTTGCAATACTGCATATTGGAGTGATTTATTCAACAGTTAGCGATTCGAACGTTAGCAGAAGATGCATAATAGTCGGAATTCCCCGAAAATCGTTACAATATGATATGCTACAATAAACTGATTTAGTCGGTTGCGAAAAATTGTTTTAGGAAAACATTAGTACAATGTTTTATGAGGACATCTCACGTTCAAGTTTGCGCCGCCGGACTGATGCACATGGAGAAATGGAATTAAGGAAGACGTCCTCCCTATAATATTGGTATACTTATAGGTGGGTCTATTTGCCTTCTTACTTACTTACAAACTTCTATCAAAGAACCACTGTTACTACACCATTTCATGTACGGTATAAAAAGACAATGTGAGTGGTAGCTCGAGGCCGGGCGTCTTTTTTGGTTGAATACGCGTGTGCAATACATTTTTGTACTTCCTCTTTTAATCTAACAATGTAAACACAAAGTCTTATTTAACTTCATACCTCCATAGTACTAGTACATAGTCATACCTACTAATAAAAGACTGATATGATCATGTTGAAGGGCGTCTGCATAACTGAATGTGTTAGACACGCCTACTTCAGTTTTTAAGTTGTTAGCCTTTTTGTGCCATGCAATCTCCTGAAACTGTGCCGCTAAATGAATGACTATGAACTTCATAGGTTGATATGACGGATATTTAGTTTGTTTACATTTTCGATATTACAGAGCTCTTAAGTCAGTTTTGTGTATATTGCTCTGATCATTTTGGTTTGAACTGGTAGATCCGTAAGAACTTTAGAAGTTTGCTGGCGATCAAACTGTAAAATCCAATCTAGACCAGTTCCGGTGTTAGAGAATATCTTTGACCCTTAGGCAAATACTTAAAGTATTCTAGAACCAACCTTACTTGTTGCTTCTACAATGGAAAACTGTGCCACTAGTAATAGCGAGACTTTTTACCTGGAGAGCTGAGGATACGCGAAGTTTCTACATCTGCTGAATGCAATACCGCACAAGAACATGATTTATTGATTTAATCAACTGCCAAGACTTACATAATGTCGGAAGGCTAAAATATAATATTTAAAGCTCTACAGCCCCTCTTGGTTTCCAGTCTTTCCTGCGAAGTATAATGTCGAAAGGTTTACTTAATGTCGAAGGACTTAGGTTAGGTTAGAGTGGTCACCGGTGCGAGCACCAGTGCACTTAGGCCCAAAAAGGTCCCATTGTGATACCACGTCGATCTCTCCCCTACTCAAACCAACAGATCGATACAGCAAACGTCAGGAGTTTCTTAGATTCCAACTTAGCCAAATCACAAAGATCGTGAAAGAAGGGAGATCCCAGAGATTTCTTCCTCTTGTGCCAAAGCCCGGGACAATCGCACAGAAAATGTTTGACTGTTTCTATCTCCTCTTCGTCTTTGCAGCTCGTGCAGTTATCATTATGGGGACCACCCAGCCGTTGTGCGTGCCTCCCGATTGCTATATGGCCGGTTATAAGTCCAACCACCAGAGATATGCCCCCCCTACCAATAAGAAGGAGACTTTTTATACGCCTCGCATCCCATTCAGCCCACACGAGCTTGGAGTGATAGCAGGATCCAAGATTGCTCCGTCTCACACCCGCTTCCCTAGGGAAAATCCCTTTCAAAATGAGCTTACAGGTAGCGAGCGGCATGCTCAATTCCTTCCAGGACGACGAAAGCGGGACGGATGTGCCCCCTCTTGCAAGTTCGTCAGCCATCTCATTGCCCGGTATATTTGAGTATCCAGGCACCCATACCAGACTGAGGGAAGTTTTCTCACCGATGTCGTTAAGAGATTTGCGGCACTTCTCTTGTCCTGGACTTACATGTGACCAATACAAGTGCTTTTAGTGCATCCTGGCTGTCAGAGTAAATACAAATTTGGTTATAGCCGTGAGCAACCTTCTCCAGGTGACCAGCGGCCTCATTTATAGCAGCCACCTCCGCCTGAAAGACGCTGCAAAGATCGGGTAGGCTAAATGATAGATTCAACCCTAGTTGAGGTGCAAAGACACCGCTACCCACCTTATAATCCAGTTTGGAGCCATCAGTATATATCTGCAGCCTATCGCTCAGGTCCGGCGGCTCCTTCAACCAATAATCCCTATCCGACATAATAACCTCGTACTTCATATTGAAAAATACAGTCGGAGTGCAATAGTCCGACGAAGGCGAATCCAGATACTTAAGGATAGCTGCATGGCCATCCACATTGTCTCTCCATCCGGATAACTCTCGCAGCCGCAGAGCAGAAAAGGCCGCACATTGCTTAGCCATTAAATCTATTGGCAACACATTAAAAATAGTGTCCAGTTACATATAAATAATATAAATATAAGGTGCGATAACTTCCGGAAAGATTTTAGGCCGAGCTTCTCTTCCAACTTGCGTCGTGCTCCTTTTTTAAATTTCCCTAGAAATTGGCGGGATGGGTCCTATTTGTTTTTATGCCGACTCCGAACTGTATCTGCAAGACAGTGCTTGCCAAACACTGCCGAGGGGCGACCCCGTTTAGAAAAATTTTCTTCTAATTGAAAAAACTTGTTTCTAAACTTTATATGTTGCTTTGCCCGCTGCGTGAACCCAGGATCTTCGGTGTGGTAGGCGAAGCACGTTACCATCACACCACGGTGGAAGACTTACATATGATCTTTAAAGCTCTACATTCACTCTTGGTTTCCAACCTTTTCTGCATAGTTGATCATGTGGAAATCTTGCCTCCTTTTCATCTCATGAAATTCCTACCGCATATGCTCTATAAGTTGCAACCTCGTTTGTCAGCTCACCACCCCTATGGAGGTATAATATGGTACAGTATTGAGAACCGGAATATTATACGTATTGGGCTCATAGTATTTACAATTGCTAAACAAAATCTTCTAAGTTTTACTAGGACTAAAAACTCGGTATTTTCAATAATTTCCTATTTTTTCAGCGTTAAAATACTACTGCCTAGACGAGGGTTGATTAAAATACGATCGGGCATTTTTTCCAGGCACCCAATTCCAGAAGCCTAAGTCACTAATTTTATATCACTTTTGAGCAGGAACGGAAAATAATAATTTTTTTTTCAGAGTCGAAAAAGTCCTGGTCAAAAAATTCTCCTAGGTGAAAATTTTTGAGTTCCCAGGTATCCCTATAACAATATCATGTCGAATCATGCATCCTTTTTATTTTTCGAACTTTTTCCATAAAGGTCCACATTTAAAGTAAAATCTTTATTTTTATTTTTTGAGTCCGATAGAACTAGTTAAAAAATAAAAGTTAAATCCGGACTTACCCGAAATAAAAAACATTTTAATTCGGATAAGCCGTATCTTTGTTATCAAGCCGGACTTTTATTTTGGCATTAAAAAATAAAAGTCCGGATTTAACTTTTATTTCCGGACATTTATTTTTTAAAGTCCAAGTTTAACTAGTTATATCGGATTCAGGTAACAAAAATCCGAAAATAATTTTTATCTTGATCCAAATATATTAAAAGTCCAAAATTAATAGTTTTACATGGAATTATATTATGAAAGGAATAACAGTTTCCGCCCCTGCTTTTGAGGCATCTGAGAGCTTCATCTAATCGCCCTGTATCCGCGATCGCACCACAGGCTATCATTTCCTCAGCACGTCAGTCATGCCAAATATATATATGTACTCGCGCCCGCCTTTCAAGGTCTGATTCGTCATTGCCCAGAAATAGACATACGTAGTTTAGCTGAAAAAATTGACTCGGCGGAAATTGCTTTACACTGCAAAAAAGAACAGAGATACAGCTAGCCATCTAGTTCTTTAGTAGTTCTGCCGACCTTAGCTCGAATTGAGAGCAGTCCGCACGGATTGAGGTTCAATTCCACTGCCGGAAGCACTTTTTCACTATGACGCCCCTTTTCAGCAATAAGATCTCTATTCAGCGAATACATCGACTTACTTATGGTAATAGGAGCCCCTAAGTCTTGACTAGCGGTTTCTCGAGTACTTATATACATATATAAACATATATCTACATACATATGTAAGCACCTAAGGATATTTGGCTTGGTGCCTGCTGTGGTATTCGATGACAAACATTGTTGCTACTGTCACAACTACTTACAACAAAGTTAAATCGCATTCTTTACGAGGCGTGAACAGCAAATTACGAAATTTATGCATTTTTATAGCGAAAAGCGGACACATTTATAAATACATAAATGTTTATACCCAGCGGTCAATGCAATAAGTTGGCAAATACTTTTTAAGAGGTCCAAAGGAGCAGTAAGATACATGAGGAGAGGGGTTGCCGCATACCACAGCCGGGGAGCTACCCCGCTTGAAAAAATATGTTTTCCCGGCCCTTTACCCCTGGGCCATCGGTGTGGTAGGCGAACACGCTACCACCATAGCCATAGCTTGCTGTTTTTCTGCATAACAGGGAAGCCTTAGGTCGCGGAGGGATTCAAGAACACGATAGTACCGTTGCAGTCAATGGATTCCGACTTCGCAGATCCAGATCCTTTCTTAGTCGTGGTTGTTGCAAGCTATCACTACAGCTTTCAGATATTCTGGTCCTTATCGTGATGCCAACGTGAAATATCGAAGAAAATTTAATATCTAGGCCGATATGAACTTAAGGCAGTGAAGGCTTCGTTGGACAGGTCATATTATACAAATTAATGCAGAAGCTAAGCCTGCCAAGAAAGTGTTCCTAACGGCACCGAAACTTGAAAGTAAAAGAAGGGGGAAGATCCCCACTGATTTGTAAGAAACAGGATGTGGAAGACTTGATTTCGCCTTAGTGCCTCCAATTGAGATCGATTATTGTATATGCAGATCCTACAAGCTACCCGATCACTTAAGGTCTTTTAGGCGAAAACTGTAGTAGTAGAATTATTGAAACAAATGTCCTTAAGCTGCAGTCGTTTCAATATATGTGACCCATTCTATGAAAAGGTAGCTTATGACTAAAAAAAGAAATTGCGAGAAACAGCTGTTAACATCTGTTTGTTTTTTTTTTTTTTTTAGTCATAAGCCACCTTTTCATAGACCGGGTACATATATTGATAGCCAGGCAGCTGTTAAGGTAATAATCTTACATACCACTTCATCGAAGCGTGTCTACATCTAGAAGACTTCTTGTATCTGCCAAGCAGTTGAAGTTATTTTTAATATAATACGAAACTGAAAAATTAAACTAACTCCGCTTCGTCGAAGAAATTCTGGTAACTCTAACGGGAGCCTTAAAAGCTACCCCAACAGCAGTATTGCATGCCATTCTTAAAAAAAAATCACGTTAGCTACTGCAATAAGGCTTAACACCTGGGGGAAGCTTCAGGGCAGTCCTTATGGGCATAGCAATATAGCGCCATCTAATATCGGGAAAACGGAATACGGAATGGTCCCATGCCTGAGCTTCGAAAGAGATCTGGCCGCCAGAATTGAGTCAGAGGGTTGGCGCCAGGGTACAGAAATAGCAGAACATACTAAGCATGTGTATACTGATGGTACCAAATGAACGGAAGGGGTCTGGTCTGCTGTTTACTATTTCAATCCAGAAATAAGCAGATCCTACTGGTTGCCAGATTACAGTAGCGTCTTTCAGGCGGAAATCATAGCCGTGAAGAAAGCAGTAGAAATTCTGGAGGAAGCGTGCAGTCGCGTTAATATATACATTGATAGTTAGGCGACGATTAAGGCAATAATCTCACACAGTACTACATCAAGAAGTGTCCTGGAATGCAAATAAGCATTGGCCCGGGTTTCCCGGTCATAAA
The DNA here is from genome assembly GCF_040869045.1 of Eurosta solidaginis. NCBI lineage: Eukaryota > Metazoa > Arthropoda > Insecta > Diptera > Tephritidae > Eurosta > Eurosta solidaginis. The sequence continues at coordinate 170,811,543 of NC_090322.1, read as the reverse complement.
GGGATGGAAAGTAGAGAAAAGGTCGATGAGTTGGCAAAGGAAAGTGCAGCACTCGATGAATCGACGATAGACGTCGGGATTCAAGGGGTTGTGTAGCGCAACATATAGCTTCTTCAACCCAATTGTCAACCTCACCTTCGAGCGGCGAATCCCGTTTCACTAACAGACGAGGCTCTGGCGACCCCAAGCTCCTCATGGAACTTGGGGGTGGGGAGGGAGGGATGGCCTGAAGGTTCAATGTGGCCATATAAATCGTTCCCGAGATGGTCGGGCCAGCACCTTAATGGTGCTGTGTTACCGGAGCGTATCGGATCTGTATCCGACAAAGGACCATCACATCGATAACACTCCCCAAAGCCTTCGGGGAGTAACCTAATCGCTACAACAACAACAACAACACCATAGACGTCCCAATCTGTTTGAAAGAAATTAAAAGGAAACAGGTGTTGCATATGATCCATCAAGCAAGAAAAACGTGGACAGAAGTGCGGGGCTGCAAAATTTCTAAGATCGTGTGTAAACCCTACGATATTATACTCACAAAGTGACTTATATATCTGAAGAGAGAAGAAACGTTTAAGCACGTTCTGTGCTCGTGGTCTGCGCTCGCCACGTCAAGGCTCCAGCTATTAGGGACGACAGAGTTGCCAGATCTCGGGGGCTCCATTGAGCTGGTTCCTAGAAAACTGCTAGTATTTGCCAAGAGGACGGAGTTATTCAATAACATAAGTCCTGGTACCTGATTGGGGTTCTTACGTTTGGTCGTCAACAACATTCTGGTAACAATGTGGGCACATTCGGTCTATATGAGGTCTTTATTGACTGGCCAGTTCAACCTGACCTAGTCTAACCTAGTTCTCACTGGGTTGTTTGAAATTCTTAAAATGTAGTTTTATGAACTGCTGCTGAATCACCATTCCACCAATATTTATTTTAAATGCAGTAAAATATTTATACATATGTAAGTGCAAATAAATTGTATAGTTTTGTTGTGAATTGTTTTAACAATTTATCAACGTACTTGTAGTATGTTAGTCCTATATATGTAGGTATGTACATATGTACATATGTATTTATCACAAAGCTAAAGAATGCGAAACAAATTGCGGCCACCGTTCATTTATTTGGGCCCATCAATTAGCGCTCACGCACAATGGCATGCGCCAACACGCCATCACCACATCAAAACACCAGCCAACCAACCACAACAACATCAACCGCTGCTGGGTTGATATTTGGTGGTGGCAAGCACCATCAGTGGCTATATCAACGCGAGCATCACATCAACGATCAGTAAGTCGCCTCGTCTTGATTCATTGGAAATTGAGCGGATAATTCGAAATCAAGCAAACAGCGAAGATAAACGACAACGGCAGTACCTACCATCGAAAATTTATATTCTCATCCAATATGCTGAGAAGGCAGCAGTAGCCAAGAAGCTTGCCGCTCGAAAGTACTATTATATGTGAAACCATGATAGGAAGTTGAAAGCAATTAAAATTGGAGGCACTCTGGCTGCTCCATCAACTCCATTTATTTTTGTCATTTGAATTGCAGCTGAATTTACGTGAGTATGTAAATCAAATATGCGCTTCCCATCCCTATTTTCTGGGTAGGGTAAATGTGGTACCTTCATCAATTCTGTCCCTTCGTTTGCAGCTATGAAAGTGATGAAATGTTGAATATTAATGCCATTGATGACGTGAATGAAATAGTTTTTATTGTTATTTTATTCTCCACTCATAGGCTCAAGTAACTAACAAAAGAGGAGCAAATCGCGTTGGATACAAATTTACATATATTGGATACATGTTGTAAAAGAAATACATGCAATCACATATATTTTCTCATCGAGGTATCTCGAATTGCTTCGCATGAGTATCTTTGGCATTCAAACTCATGTAATTACTGTTGATAAAGAGCCAAGAATTTTGTCTACAGTATGGGCGAATCTTTAACAAGACTAAACGTTTGCCTGTGATGACTATGAAGCGTCGAACCCAAAACCCATCTGTTAAGGCGGTGACACAATGACATTTTTCATATAGATGCGTTTAACACAAGCTTATGCATTCCAATAACATCGCCACAATCAACCAAGAACTTCAGACTTGGCAATTGAAGTTTATTACGCCTTGCCCATTCACATACAAAATTTCGCGAGGCACTGTTATAAACATTCTCCCTATACAACAAAAATACCTGCTAATATATTTTGCGTCGTAATCGATTGTTATATTGTAGTTTTTAATTGCGAAAAATGTTAGAAAATTTACCAACCAGTGGGAAAATAATTTCACTTGCAAAGCGTGTCAACACCCTTAGCCAAAGCAAATGCCAAATTCTTCTTCTTATGGTTTGCTTGGAACAAAATTTGGGATATGGCTACTTTTCAATATCAGATGGCGCCAGTGTCGCTCATTCTACCGTTCTCCATAAAAATACGTGCAATCTACCCATAATGCATAAGCTTGTGTTAAACGAATCTATATGATAAACTGCTTATGTGTAGATAACTCTAGTGTAGTTGAAGGTATGTACGTTGTGGGCGAGCGAGAGGGAAGATATATATATGGAGAGATGGAGCGATATGAAAAGAAAAGTGTAAAGATAGAAAAAGAAAAAGAGGGCGGAAAGAGATAGAGGACATCGAAGGAAAAGAAGAGGAGCTATGAGCCTTCTTGAAATTCTATTATAGGTAAATCATAGTTCGGGTTAGAGATGTAACGGAAGTAAGTGTACCGGAACCGGAACCACAATCGGAACGTACAAATGTGTTCAATGGAATCAAAATCGGAACAGAACTCACAACTAAGAGCAAGATTTTAACGGAGACATATCTACTAAGTATATTGAATTACCAATAAAATATTACAAATTAGATAATATTAAAAGTTTTTTTCAATCAGCGGCTTGAGTTGGCACCATGACTTGCTAAGAAACTGAATAGGCAAAGCACTCTTGAGAAAGCACCATATGGTTTTCCATTAACCATCCTGCTAATCGGCTTTCATTACAGATTTGATTCCAAAACAGTAGAAAGTCTAAATCGATCAGAATATCCGACAAATCTTATCCGGGCGGGACTACGTCTTGTTTCCTGGAAGTGGCCAGAAACCAACATATTCGAAACATTCTTAAGGGTAAGAGGGAGGAACAGAGGGAGAGGCGGGAAAGATAAAGGGATATGAGGACTATGACAGAAAATGAGAAAAGGGAGAGAGGGAGAGATAGTGGATCTGACTTGATGCAAGAAAGAAACTGTATATAGCGCAGTGGTCGGCAAAAATTCAAATGCAAGTGTATTAGTGAGAGCAAGAGCTACCCAGCAGGAAATTAAAGTTTAAATTACAACATGCAGATGGTGCAATTATTAAAAACAGATACACCAAAAATGTTGGAAAATTTCATTTTTGATTCAGAAATAGTTTGAAATAGGTATTCTCAAGTCCTTCATTTCATCAGGATTTACTCGCTTCGAAGGGTAACCGATATTTTTGCATGCAAATGCACATGAAGTTTGTCAAATCGGCTCAACACGGCAAATATCGAAAAAATATTGCCGATCCCTCGCCTAAGAAATTATATTTCCGAAACTAATACATTTGCCGCAACCAGGGAAATGCAAAATGTGTAAAAAATATGTAGCTGACTTAAAAAAAATGCATTCATGTCAATTTTTTTACTATTCGGCGAAGTTTCTATAAACATTCAATAGTAGTTTTTTGCAGTACAAGAAGTTCAAGTTAGCTCAGAAAAAAAGGGAGTTCAGAATGAAATTGGTACAGCTTTTGTTAAAATAATTTAAAAATACTAATATTGTATTGAAAAGTCATTAAATACAACATACCCGAAAAGATAAAAGGACAAATTTAAGAAGAAGATGAGGTACATATGGAAATGACGTTATTCCAGTTGCGTTTCCCCATCGTAAAATTTCTCACAGGGAACCTTAACATTTGTGCGACAGCCGTGCGCTGCATTTATTCGTTGCTGTTTGGCTAACAACTGACGATGGAGAGTAAGAATATGTGTGAAGCGGGTCTGGCTCAACTTAGCTATGGCGCGCCGATCACTGAAATAGCGTCACAACGGGCTCAGTTGTAACCTAAGCGACCAAGTCCACCGTCTCGTTCCTTCAAACATTTTTTTTTCTTCAGAACATACTACCTAACTGAGTAAATGAGTTTATATCACGCCGCGGGACTCCCTTTGCGACGGCGTCGGGGGCTGATGCCTTTAAGACTACTGTCAAGCTCTAGCTCTGACAGTGGACCGATGTGTGACCATAGGTCTTCATGCTGTGCCTTAGTACACACTCTGCCTTTATCTTAGATGCAATTATGTTGTAGGTGGTGTCTGGCTACAGGTCCAGGATTCTAACCAGAGTCTTCGTAGTTTCATCAGAGGCTGTTTTCACTGTGAAAAGCATTCGCTGCCGTTCACTTATTACTCCTTAAAGGGAGGAACCCATTCCACACACCGCTGGGATTATCCCTTCTCGTCACCTAAGCTTTATTATCGACTTTATTATCTTCCCATTACCCCAGCTCCTCTGCTGCAAGGCATGCGTCGTTCTATTACTGATGTCTTGCTCTACCGCTCAACGGTTGTCAATCGCTAGCTGCTCTAAATCCCGTGCTCTGTACTCCATCCCAACTGCTGCCAAACTATTCCTGCTTAGCTGCCCCAGCCCTACAAAATTTATATACATTAGGGGTTTATGGGACTTCTACCCCTGCCTTTGTCAATATTTTCGAACTTATAACTAAGAACATACAATGAATTGCAGCCTACTTGCATTATTGGCTCCAATTAGAACTAGAGAATAGACCGAGCACCGCGAAACACATTAACAAACAAAAAAAAAAAACAGAATATTATTGCCAACTGTTAACAGATTTGTGATACATTTCCATATCCACATACGATCACTTTGCTGTCGACGCAGCTCACAACCAATTTCCTTCCTGTTTTATATTAGGGCTCTTGTAGAATTATCGCTCTGTTGCTGTTATGCTGGGGTTGACATAATGTTTGTGATATTGAAGCATTGAAAGTTATACGACCGCATTTTAGCATCTTCATACCCAAACAAAGTAAAAGCAGAATATATTATTGAGGGAGTATTGTTATTGTATATGAAGCTTGAAAACTCATAAAACTTAGGAGATACATAAATTATAGAACATCACCCTGATGAAGCTGCTACAATGCACAAATATAGGACTTTTTTCCCAGATCGGATCGCTGCTTTTCTCATTAAGTATTTACTTAGCCTGCTATCAATATTATGTTTGACACAAGCCATAAAATATCCAAATACTAAACCGAACCCACCACCCCTTTCGCAGCAGCCTCTGGCATACTTTGTACGTTACGAAGATTTCTAGCGAACACCAGCATAAGTGTGTTTTTTCAAATACATAGAGTTAAGCTCTTCGGTGGGCAATAGGGAGCATTTCCAAATCATTGCTTAGAGTAGATCCACAGACCAATCATCAGGTGAGACGTTTTTCAAACTGCCTTTAAGGAACATTTATTGAGCTGCAGACAATATTAGGCATATTAGCCCATGCTTTTTGTGTATAGGTTCTCCGGAGTTTGAGGTTGCTTCTAACCATTCGTCTACTAAACCTAATACAAATAAAATATCGCAACCAAAAAGCTTAAAATTTATATCACATTGCCGATAAAATCACTTGATAAGATGTGATTATATTGAAATTTATTGGATACGCTGGGTATGATCTAAGCTGATTTATCAATATTATCTTTAAATTCTTATTATGGAAGTACATTTTCGAATGTGATTTTATCTGGACTTATATGTTAGAATGCGTATCAAATATGATCTTTTTAGAATGATACGATGTAATGTTGTGATATGATATCAGTTGATACATCGGTATGATCGATCATTAATATTATCTGATTGGATATGGTTGGATTTGATCTAATATGTCGTTAACGGGTCGTTACATTGTCATATGATTTGAATTGCACAAAAAAATATGCAACCCACACATAACTACCCTACAGCGAATCGCAATAGTTCCGAATTAACGCAGAACTATCTCATTGATAGACGGTACTAGTGCTAATTCTTACCCCTATAACTGACACTTTTAACATTGTGATGTCCTGGTTCTAGTATTTGTTGGTGCTTTGAGTGACTGCCTCCCATTTCGCTGCAGGCCCGTTAAACTATTGTTAAATGTAACACAACAAAAATGTCATAGCCTTTTGGTTTCTTTATATCACATTGCCGGCAACTCCACTTGATAAGATGTGATATGGTATGAAATTTTTCAAATAAGTTTTGTGTGATATAAGCTGACTTATACGAGAAAATCAGTTTTTTTTAGTGGAACACTCTTATTCCACACACATAACCAGTAGCTCGAAGTGAAGATATGTATATCAAACATACACATATGTAGTCATCAGCTAAGAGAAAAAGTAGTTACTCACACATACACACGTATATGGCTAGAAGAAAAGCACAAACTACAAATATACATGTATGACATACAACTGTTCTCGAACAGTTTTTCGCGAAACGACTAGACCTTAGGAGAAATGGGCGAACGAGAAAACTGAGAGAATAAAAGCAGCGCAGGCTGAGGAATGACAAATCAGTTTGATTTAAACACGCTATTAGTTGTGAAGTGAAGTATAATTGTGAAGTGAAGTATAATTGTGAAGTACTCTCAAAGTAATCTAAATAAAGACCAGATTGCAATACTGAATATTGTAGTTATTTATTCGACAGTTCAGCGATTCGAATACTAGCAGAAGGTGCATAATAATAAGGATTACCCTAAATTCGTTACAATTGGCGTCAGAAGAGGAATTGTTGAATAAATTCCGAATATTTCGAATACAAATTGGACATGGCAAGGTTAAGTGAATTAAAGATCCAGCAACTGAAAAGGAGTTGAAGAACCGTAAATTGAATACAAACGGCAATAAGACCGAACTGCAAGCACAGCTACGAGAGATAATGTAGTCGGAAGGAATTAATGTGGACGAGTATGTCTCTCATCCTGATAGAGACGAGACATTAATAAAAGAGAGAAGAACGGAAGTCCGGGTCCAGTCGCCAGCGGCGAGGCTAATGCGATATTAGCTTTGTTATAACAGATATCGACAAAAATGGAAACCCAGGAAACACGCATAACAGAAATGTCGTCAGAAATATCCACAAATATGTTATCCCAACTGGAATCACAGGAAACACGCATAATATCGAAGATTGAAGCACAATTGGAAGAACAGAAGACATATGCATATATCATCTCAACTGGAAGCGCAAGAGGCACGCATATCAGAAATTGCGGCACAAATTTCGGAACAGGTACCAGCGCAGCTCTTTGTGAAACTAGAAGGGCAGGATGCAAAAATTTTACAACTCAAGAACAAAATTGATGCCGAGATAGAAGCGTTAAAAGGTCTTATGGAGCAGTTACAACTAAATCGCCCAGCTATTCCAGAAATCCGAAGGTAAAAACTCCATCTTTTGACGACTCTCTTCCTTTCCAGGTATTCAAGCTGCAACGTCAGCAGTGAACAACTGGAATGCTGAAGATAAAGTTGCTGCATTGTCGTGGTATTGAAAGGGCCTGCAGCTGGAATCTTACAGACGTTACGGAAGCGAGCATAGGAAACAGATATACCAAATTAAGTTGTAAAACCGCTACCAAAAAGCGAATGAGACTTTGTAGGAGTTTGCGTCAGATGTCGAAAGGCTGGCCAATCTAGCAAATGCGGACGCACCCGTGGAATACACCGAGAGGGTACCCCATCGGGTTAGGCGTTAGAATATAACCGCGGTAGGAATGCCTGTCGTAAGGGGCGACTAAAATACCAAATAGATTCAAGGGGTTGTGTATCGCAACCCTTTCAAGGGGTTACCAGCGCAATATATAACTTCTCCAACCCAATTGTCAACCTACTATCCGTGGCGAATCCTGTTTCATTAACAGCCAAGGCTCTGGCGACCTCGAACTCGTCATGGATCTAAGGGTGGGAGGACGGTATGGCCTAGAAGGTCGCATGTGGTCATACCAAATCGGTCCCGAGATAGTCGGGCTTGGTACCGGAACGTACCGCATGTGCATCGACAAAGGACCATCACCAACGATAACACTCCCCAAGGCCTTATCGCTACAACAACAACAACACCGAGAGGATAAACATCCAGAGCTTTATAAATGGCATACGGGACGTGGAGACGAAGGGATCTACATACGCAAACCCAAAGCCACCATTTGCTGAAACGGTATCCCATGCTCTGACTCAGGAAACAGCGTCACTTTTGAGTAAGCCCGCATACAAAGCTCATCGCGTGGAAGTGTAAAGGCCAGACTGGGTAGACACAATTTTGGAAGCATTAAAAGGAACGCAGCAGAGAAACGATGGCGCCATCAAATGCTTTAAGTGTGGCAAGCCAGGGCGCATTGCACGTTATTTTAGTACCATCCCTAATAGTTCCAACAAAGTGGGTGGCCGTAAACGCAGAGCTGTAGGAGATGAGCAAATTTCCAAGTCCACTCAATCGTTAAACTAAAGCGAGTCAACAGCAAGGGGCGACAGGTGGCTCCTGCAATTCAATGCCCCATAATCTCTATCTCGCAAATTGGAAGAAGGTCAAGCAATCTCATTGTCGCAGGACATGTGGATGGAAAGGAACGTTTACTGACTGTAGATACAGGTGCATCTCATTCCATCATTCGATCGGAAGATAAGACCAATGCATGGAACAAGATTGCGTACAGCCACTGGAGAAGACACCACGGTTCTAGGAGAAGTAGCATGTGAAGTAGCAATTGGGAACGTCATGGCACTACACAATTTTATAGTGGCAGAGATTGTTGATGAAATCATAATTGGAGTGGACTTCTTAATCGACCAAAGCATCAAGATTGACCAAGGCATCAAGATCGACATGCAAAGCAAGACGATGCGATATAAGAACATGGATGTGCCACTTAATTTCGACTACGAGAAAGGCTACAGCAGTAAACGAGTGCTTGTGGAGGAGAATAAGCAAATACCACCAAAATCGGAGACGGTCATTTTGGCAAAGATTGATGGAGATTGTGGGACAAACAAAGTATGAGTTGTAGAGGCAGCAAATAAATCAACACCAAATATACTTGTAGGAAGAACCCTGGCTATGACATTCAGTTTTATATTTGATGCGATTTTTAGTTAATAACACTATGTATGGGTGAAATGTAGAAGGCCCTTCTAGAAAATATTGTAAAAGTTTGGAAATTTTCATGAAGATTTTTAAAAAATCCTGATATTTTTTCGAAAATGTTTCAGACTAGTTTATAAAGTCTTCCTCATGCTTTTCGAAATTATATTTGAAATAAAGCCGTGGTTAGTCCAGAATCATTTCCGCATTATGTTTGTGCTCATTTAAAGGTGTTTTTGGATAGTTTAAAGACAATTGGAACTATTTTTGAATATAGTTTCGGTTTTAATTTGCGGTAGGTTTTGAACTATTTTAAGATTGGTTTAGTATATGTAATATCAATATAATAAAGATAATATTTCAGTAAACTTACCAGTACAGTTAGATTTACATTTATTGCTTTTTTATATTTCTATCAGAATTACAAAATCACTCACACAATAAAGCCACTTTTAGTTTTTAATTAACAATTTTTTCAATTTCACCTTTTTCACAATGGCCCAGAGTCATACTCAAATGAAAGAGGATGTAATCAAAGAAGAGCCAGCAGTTTGCTACGAGTGGCGAGCAACTCGCTGGAATGTAAACCATCCATGCCCAATGGTTTCAATGAGGAAGATTTAGTTAATTGGCTCCTACATACATACATATGTATGTATATGTATAAGTGTAGTCACCTTGCGAAATTGTGATTAACTAAATACAATCATTAAAATAAATACGCCACAAAAATGTGCCGAACCCTCTTATATAAATAGATATGTATATCTCACAAAAAGAACCAGCGACCGTATATGTATGTATATATATATATGTACATATGTACCTCATAGATCATAGACAACATCATTGCGGAACCATCCGGCGGAACCATCCGCCATTCAAAATATCAAGTAATTGGCCAAAGTAATGAACTGACGACACTTTTAAATCTATACTCAAATTGAAATAAGTTTTAAAGTTACTTACAGCTTTTTGATATAATATTCTATGAGCAATCGTTTCTTACTTCGGCCAATTACACGATGTTTTCTATGAGGTAGTTGCTGGTTTTGTTTTTGTGAAATAAATTCATAAAAATGCCTTCTATACATTTTATTGGCGTATTTCTGATTGTATTAACGATTATGTTTATTTAATTACTTGATTCACTTACTAAAAACCACAATTCGGCAAGCTGATGCACCGCTTTAATATGTACATACATACATACATGTATAGGATGCAATTAACAAAACCTGCATCATACAAAAAATACGGCAGCCATTTTTTGCTTTTCAGCGAGTTACTCGCCGTTCGTACCAAACTTGTGACTGTTATTTAAATATATCCACTTTGACTATGCGCCAATATACACATTTAATTCTTTAAAATTAACAATAAAAAACGAATTGCGCGACGGTGGGCGGAATGAAAACCGCGAGTTGCGGGTATAACTTTAATATATAATTTATCACTAAAACGAACGATGCACGTGGGCGCGCGGCTTAAGAAAAACCGAGGTAAATATAGCGGTGGTACCCAGTGTTGCCACTCATATATTTTTTTTTCGTACCATAAAGCTTACCAAAATGCCTTTGAAAGTCCCAATTTTTTTTATAATAATAATAAGAGAGATAAGTTTGTGCTATTACAGGCTATAAAGAAAAGTTTAACTCGTTCAAAAAAAACAAAAGCGCAATAACTTCGAGAAAAGTCGAATTTCGATTGTCATAAATGGTATTTGTTTTTTAAATGTCAACTACAAAATTATAAAAAATGAACAAAAATTCGACCAAGCAAATGTTGATACACTTCGTAGAATTTCGCTCTAAAACTAAATTTTTTTTAAACCACTGCAAAACTTACATAGAACAGCTATAGCACAATGCAGCAGCACTTTTTTTTTTGGCGGGACAAACCGCGCCAACTTAGAATGTTTACTTCCGTTAATCATGCATTACAGATCGATTGTAGAATCCACCACTATAGAAACCGCAATTTGGCAGCACTTAAACGTCAAAACCAGCTGGTAGCTTTGTAAATATTTTGTTTATACGCCGTTTCGCATTTTCCCCAAATTAATTTAAACAACTCGAATACAAAAACCACATTAATCGCTAGGAAGAAAACTCAAACATGTGTAAGCTGACTACAAACTTGCAGGTCCGGTAGCCAAACAAAAAACTTCAAAGTATCCGCGGCAGGAGCAACGCGTAAGAAAATAAAACAAAAAATTCTAACCGAAGAAGTGTACATTGAGGAGATGGCAAAAATAATACAACGGGACTTCTTTCCACACTTGGATAAATTGCGAGCACAAAATGATTACCTCGATGCAATGGATCGTAAAGATTACGCTCAAATGAAAGCGATACGTGCCAAATATAGTGGTCGCAGACCAACCGACATACAGCGGAACACCAAGTTGTTGTTGTTGTTGTTGTAGCGATAAGGTTGCTCCCCGAATGCTTTGGGGAGTGTTATCGATGTGATGGTCCTTTGCCGGATACAAATCCGGCACGCTCCGGTACCATAGCACCATTAAGGTGCTAGCCCGACCATCTCGGGAACGATTTATGTGGCCACATTAAACCTTCAGGCCATTCCCTCCCTCCCTACCCCCAAGTTCCATGAGGAGCTTGGGGTCGCTAGAGCCTCGTCTGTTAGTGAAACAGGATTCGCCGCGGATAGATGAGGTTGACAATTGGGTTTGGAGAAGCTATATATTGCGCTGGCAACCTGAAAGGTTGCGCTACACAGCCCCTTGAATCTGGTATTTTAGTCGCCTCTTACGACAGGCATACCTACCGCGGGTATATTCTGATCCCCTAACCCGCTGGGGTAACACCAAGTCCTGGCTGTGAATGAAATGTCTCAGATATGCCCAGGTATACTGTTTCTAGTTCTTCTAAAACGTCTGGGAAGTCGTTAATGGATAAAATGACGGATAAACATTCATTAGACTCATTTCTGCAACACTACACAAGGAAGATAATCACAATTTTCAAGATTTCTATACGAAAGCATGACACTCCTCACCGCCATTACAACTGAAGAATATACGCGTCTTTTGACATCTCTCGATATTTTTGGACGCGTATTAGCAGTGGACCCCTGTTTTTGTTGTAGCTATAAGGACACTTCCCGTCGCAGTTGACCCCTGTTCTAGGCTGTTACCGAGATTTCTAGCGACCTTTTATCTTACAAGAAAAGCTTCTATAAGATACCGACAATAGATACTTGAGCTTTAAATCAGATTACGAGTTATGCTCTCAGCATTTCCAGTTCTTTTATGATTTCGCTAATCACATTGGCGAACAAACCATCAAATATCTAGTAGATATCATTAACGTTACAAAAAATACTGTATTTTTTTGTTTTTTCTAGATTGAGACATTGGCATGAACAAAAACTCCCTTAGGTACATTCCCGTTGGCGTTGAGCTTACTAAGCAAGAACAAAGAGCAGCAGCAAAAAACGCAAACCTTTTACTAACACTAACCCTTTTACTGAGGCCACAACCTCAAACTCAAATAATGTACTTTTGGTTTAGATGGTAATGTCACAATACCAGGCAAGAATAGCGGCGAGGGTACACAACTGCGCGTGACATAAAGAATTGAAAATTTAATAAAAATCCGCTAAATGATTTTTCGGTGCTTTAAATGTTGCCAGTTACATCTTCCTAATTGTGGTGTAATACCGATCCCATAAAGGGCCGGCTTTCAAATATAAAATTTTAGCGAATTTGCTCCGTTTATCGCTTTTTTTAGGACGAGGCCAAATATGAGTGTCTGCTCGCGCTTCCCGTGCTGTAACTCGGAAATGGTTGAGCCCATCAAAAAATACTTCAAGCTAGATTAGTGTATAATTTGCGAATATCTTAATGGCTCTCACTGGATTTATTGCAACTTTTTAGACCACCTTAACAATGAGAAAATAAAGGCGTACGCAAGTTGTCAGCTTCTTACCTCGAGGTCAGAGGGTAAATCCTAATATGAATGAAATATTCATGCCATCAAAATATGCATGAGTTTTGCTTGTTTTTCAAAAAATTTAAGAAGTTCATCATTCTTCCATTCAGTTGGCTTTTTGCACGCAACCCCTGAATTAATATTTTCATTTCTTTTATTTGCGATAATTTAAGTAACTAAAAATATGCAAAACTATCTCAAAAAGATTTCGAAAAATCGCGAAGTCTGCATGGAGACTTCGAAACTTTTTTCTAGAATTCTTTTGAAGACTTTTATTTTGTACCTTGTTAAGCTAAAATTGATTGGGCTAAAAAAATGGCATACTCAATAAAAATTCCGAAAATTCTGTTTTGCATAGTTTCAGTTACAAAATAAAACCGTTTAAAAATAGATACATGTAAATATATACAACATTAGTATTTATTCAAATTTTTAAAACTTAAAATAGCTTTATTTAACATGAAGGCAGGACAAAAAATTATGAGGAATTAAGAACCTTTAAATTTGTAAATTTTACCTACCTTTATATTAAGTCGCTTTCATGTTTGTCCCCTCATTTCCATCTTTTTCGGTAACTTCCCGTTGAGCTAGACACTTGATACTTAGAACATAGTTCAGAGGTGGCGCACGGATCGAGATATACAGAAAATTTATTTTAAAATGGATATATTGCGATCCACTTTTAACTAACTTCTCGGTGATCCCGAGACTTGAAACTTAGGAAATAATTTGCGAGTCGATGGCACTACAATTCGTGGTAAACAATATGCCGCCAAGTGGCAGACGAATCGAGATAAAGGAAAATCCCTGAAAAAACGCAGGGAATCTTGCTATCGATTTGTAAGTAACTTCCCGGTGAGCTTGAGACTTGAAACTTGGGCCGTGAGTCAGAACCCGGTGACAATGCAATATTTGATCCAAAAAATTCGCTAGGTGGCGCATGGATCGAGATATTAAGAAAATTAGTTTTGATTTGGGAATCTTTCTATCCATTTTTAACTAACTTCCCGATAACCTTGTTTGGTTTTCATCTACTTACTTACTTCGTTTTATCCACATTGTACTTATCTCACCTTGTACTTTAATAACCCTACTCCTAATATTTATCGATTAATCTTAATATCAATTATTCATCAGCACTACTTGTTAACCATCACTACTTTGAACAAAACAAAAGATATTAGCAGTAAAATTCAAACGTGTTGAATTTTTATTTATTGTTAATGCACTAAAGTCAATGTAGTGAGTTCTTTTTTCTATTAATGTATCCAACATTAAATGGTGCCGAAACCCGGGAATAACTGATTCTACAATCATCCCACATCAATTGCCAAACTTACCAGCTAAGTAAAGAAAAGTAATCACGTGGATTACCTAACCTCTTTATATCTATACACTTTATAAAAATTTCTAAAATGGCCACCGTCGATTCGATGATCGAGGACCAGCGAAAGACATACAAGCAACTACAAAGGTTCCAAAAAAACTTTGACGAAAAACCCGCTGCATCAAAAACTGCGGGTCTTATACAAGGCCTTCTTACAGAAATTGAATTGCTGTTCCGTACTTTTAAGCAAGGCCACGACGACATCTGCGCGGAAGTACGAGCAAACTCTATTGCTGATGCCGACGTTCCTTACCTAAAAGATGAGACCTTTTACGACTGCTATGATCTTTTTATCAATTTCAAATCAAAACTGTTAGACTTACAATTGGAACTTGCTTTGCCTACGACACCTGGTACAAACAGTACATTCGCCGCCACTAATTCAAGCAACGATACCATTTCAGCTGCCGCTCGCTTGCCTAAAATCGATATTCCTACGTTCTCAGGGGACTACTTGGAGTGGATTCCGTTCCGCGACATGTTTCTGTCGCTCGTACACAACAATACCAACTTATCGCAGGTGCAAAAATATTTTTATTTAAAGGGTTCATGTACTGAAACTCCCAAAAAAATGGTAGAGGAATATCCAGCTACAAATACCAGTTATGAACCAGCTTGGGCTGCGCTCGTGAATCGGTATCACAACAAACGCAAACTCGTTGACCAAATTCTAAGAAAATTGGTTAATGCTGAAAACACAGACGGACGTCTTCGTACTATACAACAATTGCTAGACATAACACGCAATTGCTTGGCCCTTTTAAGAACATTAGAGGTGGACACCTCGAACTGGGATCCAATTCTTATGTTTTTGTTAATACTGTTTTCACACAGAAATTTAATGATCTCATTTCACCTGCTAATTAAATCGTAAATTTTTTGCTTTCACACAGAAGTAACTGCTCGATTAGTATGAAGGATGAGACAGACAATCATGCGGAACGATACAAGGTGGGAGCATGGTGACATACCTACAAGCAAAAAAAATTCCATGTACTTGTAAATTCGATGGACAAATGTCAAAATCGAACTGCGCCGGTAGTTGATGTATCAAATCAAATAAAAAAGGTTATAATCAGCTGTTCGATGCGGCCACCTTGTATCGTTCCGCCATGCAGACAATGACATTTGCTTTGACAAATGGCATTTTTAAGCACTAAACACACCAATTTTTACAACAAGAAATAAGAACATAAGTTTGCGGTCAGCTTACAACAAGCACTTTAATCTAGAATGCCAATTTCTTTTACTGCCAAGGGTTACAACATACTCTCCTACTGCAATCGATCCCAATTACCTGAAGGATTTACCAAACGTATTCCTTGCAGATCCAGAATTCAATTCTCCATCTAAAGTCGATTTTATTTTGGGTGCTGAGCTTTATTGTAACATTTTGTTCTCGGGAATGATAAAATGTGAAAATGGTTTACTACTGCAAGAAACCTACTTTGGATGGATGATTTCAGGTCCTGTAAAAACCAATTTTAATGAATGCAATCTCTCTGCAAATTTATCGTCAACGATTCCATCGATAACCAACTGCGTCTGTTTTGGGAACAGGAAGATATGGTGGATCTTCCGCTAATTTCTACTGAGGAAGCTGCAGTAGAGAAACATTTTTTGGAAACTCACTCTCGTGACGACACTGCTCGATATCAAGTCCACTTGCCATTCAAACGTCTTGTTTTGCAAAATGGGTTACCAACGTTCAGTCACACCAATTTTAACGCCCTTCGAAGACTGAATCAGTTCGAAAAACGATTCAGATCTCAACCTGAGTTTTCGAGGCTTTATAGAGACTTTATGGAGGAGTACGTTCGTTTAGGTCACATGAAGGAAATCGGAAACTATCCGCAAGGTCTTCCAGCTAACTCATATTTCCTATGTCATCACGGTGTCTGAAGAGACAGCAGCAGTACTACTCAGTTAATAGTATTCGATGGCGGAAATCATCATCAAAACCAAAACTCCCTTAACCTGGAACTCGCTGCAGGAACTGCTTAACAAAATAGTTTGTCGCTTATATTGTCTCGATGGAGACTACATCTCATAGCTTTTACCGCCGACGTAGAAAAAATTTTTCGACAGATCAATATCTGTGAAGAACACCAGCTGTTCCAATGTATACTCTGGAGAGACGCTCCTACAAAACCAATAAAAATATACAAACTCTGCACAGTTACTTACGGTATTACTTCAGCGCCTTTCTTGGCCATACGTGTGCTACATCAGCTAGCAAATGATGAGCGGAGCTCATATCCTCTTGCAAGTAAGATCCTCTTAACTGACAGCTACGTCGATGATATACTTTCAGGTGGAGACTCTATTCAAGAGGTAACCGAATTATACCAACAGCTGACGATGCTTACCAAAAGTGGTGGTTTCAATTTAAGGAAGTGGAACTCTAACTCGGCAGAGTTGCTGGAATCTATTCCACTAGACCACATTGATAAGCATCACTCATTCGAGGTAAGTTCCGAAAATTTTGTTAAAGCGCTTGGACTTCATTGAGATACAAAAGATGATAATTTCTACTTCAAAATTAGCTTTGAATTTTCTGCCACCGTAACTAAGAGCAGCCTTCTTTCTGAAGCGACCAAGCTCTTTGATCCACTTGGTTGGCTAGCACCTACCATTATCATTGCAAAAATTATATTTCAAAAATTATGGTTAAAAGGACTGGATTGGCAAGATCCGCTTCCACCTCAACTTCATTCAGAATGGGTTCGATATCGTCACTCTTTGAGAGAGCTAGAGCAAATCAAGATTTCAAGATGGATTGGCTGCAAACAAACAAGTACAGTTGATTTACACGGGTTTTGGGACGCCTCTCAAGCCGCTTACGGGCTGTAGTGTATGCAGTAGTATGTACAGGCGTTCTCTCATCAAAATTAATACAATTGAAAACAAAGGTAGCACCGCTTAAAGCCGTATCCATTCTTCGACTTGAATTATTTGCAGCAACACTTCTGGTAAAACTAATGGGCACAGTAAAAACATACTTCACGTCAAATCTTAGAACTACTTATTACTGGACCGACAGCACCACTGTTCTAAGTTGGTTTCGAAGTCATTCGAATCGGTGGGCAGTATATGTCGCGAATAGGGTTGCTGAGATTCAACGGCAATCCAGCACATCTCAATGGAAATATGTTTCAACTAGCGAAAATTCCGCCGACTGTTTAACACGAGGTCTAACACCTTCAAAACTTCGTACACATGTGCTGTGGTGGAATGGACCACCATGGATAGCAACTTCATCTCGCTGGCCGACACAAAATTTGAATTTAAATACTGAGCTTGAAGAACGAAAGACTAAGGTCAACTTTCACAACACTGCTGTAACCTCAGATAAGCATGAATATTTTTCTTTAATTACTAAATACTCTACTCTTTCGAAGCTTCTTCGCATTACAGGTTACATTCTTCGGTTTTATAATACGCTTAAATCAGCTGTGAACAAACGCAAACAGCAAATGCACGAAACAGGTTTTTTAAAATCGTACGAGTTAAAGCGAGCACTTATCACAATCGTTAAAGTAGTCCAACGTGTCGACTTTGCAATTGAAATCGACTGTTTATCAAAGAAGAACACGTTAGGCAAAAACAATCGCCTCCTACAACTTGCTCCATTTCTCGACGACAACAATATACTTCGAGTCGGAGGCCGACTGTCTAAGGCCATCATTGCCTACGACAGTAAACATCCAATAGTGCTAACTAAGCAAAATCCAATATCGTTACTCATATTTAGAGATTCTCACAATCAAACACTTCACGGTGGAGTGCAACAAATGATGGCATACGTTATGCGTCAATTTTGGATCTTATCTGCCCGAAGCCTGGCTAGATCAGTACTTGTGTTTCAAATATGTTGCGAAAATGCATGAACAAAAAATGGGTAATCTACCAGCAGTGAGACTTCAACCTACCAGACCATTCAAACACAGCGGACTAGACTATGCTGGGCCCGTTTTAATAAGAAATTCTACATCACGTAAAGCCCCAGCTGTTAAGGCTTATATCTGCATTTTCGCCTGCATGTGCACGAAAGCTATTCACCTTGAAGTAGTATCCAGCTTAACTACGGAGGCCTTCATGGCAGCTTACCGAAGATTTATTTCAAGAAAAGGACGTTGCACAGACTTGTATTCTGATTGCGGCTCAAGGTTCATTGGAGCCGAAACAGAACTTAAAATTTGCTTCGAAATTCAAAAATTAGAGTTACCCGAGTATTTGGCAGCTGGACTGGCTAACGAAGGAACCACCTGGCATTTTATTCCGCCCGGCTCACCTAACTTCTGTGGTTTATGGGAAGCGGGTGTAAAATCCGTAAAGCATCATCTGCGACGTGTTATGCGTGATCAAAGACTTATCTTTGAAGAATTGACCACGCTTTTAGCCCAAATTGAGAGCTGCTTGAACTCACGACCACTGTGTCCTTTATCCGGCCAACTTGCCGACAACCACGCGCTAACTCCCGCACATTTTCTTGTTGGTGAACCAACAACCTGTGTATCTGAATATGATCTACTAGCTTACGAGGAAAATTTTTTAAGCCGCTGGAAGTTAGTTGAACGACTTAAACGGCATTTTTGGAAGAGTATATTCACACCCTACAAACACGTTCCAAATGGCCTCATACTAATAAACCTAGAAGTTGGCTACGTTGTTTTACTGCAGCACGAACAAAGTGCACCAGGGTACTGGCCCTTAGCGAGAGTACATCAAACCCATCCTGGGACAGATGGACTGGTAAGGGTGGTTACACTTTTACTCAACGGTAAACTGCTGAAACGTCCGATATCCAAGGTGTGTCTGCTACCAACAATGGAGTCTACCAACAAGGACCAGGAACAACCTGAACCAGAAGATAACACCTAAGCAATTCAAGAACAGTCGTTCTTAATGGGGGATCGATTTACGAGTAAATTCCCGATGAGCTAGAGACATGAAACTTGGGCCGTAAGTCAGAACCCGGTGACAATGCAAAATTTTAGCAAAAAAATTCCGCTAGGTGGCGCATGGATCGAGATATTGAGAAAACTAGTTTTAAATTGGGAATCTTGCAATCGATTTTTAACTAACTTCCTGGATGATACAAAAATTTTAAGGACTACCGATTTATATATGGACCAAAAAATAGAAGGCAATTTTCCTTTAATACAGACATAGTCATCCCTGTTTCGCGAGAAGTGCAGCCAATTGGTAGCACCAAGGGAGGTCAAGTCTTCCTCCACCTGCCAAACCTTCTTCTGCTTCCAAACTGCGGTGTCGATTGAAATACTTTCTACGCCGAAGCGTCTTCGTCCATTCGCATAGCATGACCAAGCCAGCGAAGCCTTCGGTCTCTCGACACCGTCTACGATGGGCCTTGCATAGCGCATGATTTTTGTTCATGGAGAGACTTGCTAACTGACACTAAACTCACTCTTTCAATGCAAACACTCGGTCTCCTACCTGTAAATTGTACATCATCCACACATTTTACACGGACCAGTAGTACCCATTTAAATGTATTTTTTATAGATTCAGGAACGAAGGTGCTTTTGTACGTCCAACTATCAGTGCCATACTTTTCTAAACATGATCTTTTATTTCTCACATATGACTCATATCTCCCATGATTTGATTTCGTTTACGTATCGTGATTTTGCACATATTTGCCGTCTTTCAGTGAGTTTTACAGCTCCGGCTCACGCTCAATTCTCACGGGAATGCTCTGGATCATTGAGAGACTTGAGAAGCAGATGTCGTGAAATTTTCGCACACGTGAAATGTGATAGGCAGATGTCGCCGCTGTTTTTCATTTAACTCATACGGCGAAAGGCTAAGCAGCGACATCTATTTGTGAAAAATTAGGTGTATTAAAGGCCGCGTTGCCAATCTAAAAAGAAGTAATTAACAAATTATCTGGCTCACAAATGGAACCAGACTTCTATCTGGATTTATCTTGCTCAAATCGTTGTTGTTGCATTTACATGCAAAATTATTTATCTGGCTCAGGATTTTGCCACCGGATGATAGCTATTAGCGGCCTTTAATATACCTACTTTTTCAAAAATAGATGTCGCTGCTTAGCCTTTCGCCGTATGGGTTAAATGTAAAACAGCAGCGACATCTGCCTATCACATTTCACGTGTGCGAAAATTTCACGACATCTGCTTCTCAAGTCTCTCAATGATCCAGAGCATTCCCGTGAGAATTGAACGTGATCCGGAGCTGTAAAACTCACTGAAAGACGGCAATTGATTACCACCAACTAGAGATGGAAGTTGATTCGGTAGATTGGGGATTAGTCTATACCCTAATATCAGCAGATGATCAGATAGAATTCCTCCAATCAAAAATCAATAATATGTTTGAAAAGTTTGTGCTCTTAAATCATGTTCAGATTACACTCTAAAACAAGTGTTTTAGCATAAAACACCTCACATAAAACAAGTACGTTCACACCTTCGATTCTTATTTTATTTTGACAGCTCCAATGCAACCATGGGTAATTTAATATTATTGTAAGCGATTTTATTAAATTTGATAATATTGTGTCTTGGTGAATTTTATTCTAATTTGAAATGAGTGATAAAGAGAAAAAAGTGATGAAGATGAATGATGAAACCCTTCAGGATTATAAGTTTTGAAAGGTACCACAAGCTGGTACATTTGTGTATACAGTGGCCAACTTGAAGGTGCGCTGCCAGATGGTCCAATTTGTGCCTTCTCCTTCCTTTGTTAATAAATAAAATTATAATAAAAAAATCTTTGTCAAGTATTAAGACTACCAACTCACTTGTATCTGAACGTCAGGTTATGCATTTTTTATATTATTTTTCTCCATTGTAGTTCAAAAATTTTAAATTAATTTATCACCCGCAAATAACACTCAAAAAAACACAATGACATATTAGTTATGGGACAATAGGTTTATCGATTATTACCGATAAGTTCTAGTGCCGACAATGGTTTCAACTTGTTTTCAATATAAATTTCGCCGAAAAGAAGTGTTTTCAACTTATTTTATTGACAGATTTTACAAGGCGAAAACACGTGTTTTCAACTTGTTTTACTCATAAAACAAGAATGAGTCGTTAAACGAGTAAGTCTGAACATAATATTAGTTGTGAAGTCAAAATGCGCCAAGAGCCGCCCATGGTTTAACCATCAAATAAAATACCCTACAAGAAACGCTGATAGTTTTACTAATACACTCACACTTGTAATTGACAATGCGGATCCTGCGAAGACGTAAACATTGATACTCAAATTTATGTATGTTCCTTTGTTCGCTCACGCATGTCCACATGTTCCCAACGACAGCCTATAATCATGAAAAAGGACTCAAACTGGGAAAGCTTCGGACACCTGGTTCAGAACAAAAGAACATACAGCAGATACCATTATGCATGTGAGACAGATACATAATTCTCAACGGAATTTTATGTATGCGAGAACAATTTATCCGATTTAATCATGTTGTCACTACTGACTGTCATATGACAATCAAATGATTATCACGGTTGTTTTGTTATTTTTTAAATTCCGCCATTTTCAACCGACGAAAACCATATAAAAAATAAGTTTAAAAAATGAAAAAGAGAGCATTTCAAAGCTCCATGCTAAAAGAAAAAAATCGAAAATAATATTAAAAAATACCAAAAGCTGTCGGAATGTATGGGGCGCACTCAAAAAATTGATACGCGAAAAATAATAGTGGTTAGTGGTGATTCATTTTTAAATGTGTTTCCGCATGAGGAAAGCGCTCTTCTGTTGTTTTGTTATTTTCTGAATTTAAATTGAACATTCTGAACTCGAATTCTTATAAAACTATTTATTTTAAACAAATAAGAAACACGTATGCTTTTATCACGTACAAAAATAAAAACGTAATGAAATAAAGTAAACAAAAAGCAAAAAGCATTGTTTCATTTTTTGCGGAATATAACAATGGTCATTTATGATAGTATAACAGTCAAGCCTGATATCTACAGTAAACTATCATTTATGACACTATTTGATAGTTAGAGTGTCAGCACTGATCCAGGAAAAGGAATGAGAGTGAGCAGTACGGCTATATACTTAATCAGTAGGCCATGTTGGTGTATAAGAAGGAGACAAAAACTCACACGTACACAGTTGTTTACATCACATTTGCGCAAGTCGCCTTAAGTTTGTGATAGAAAGTTTGTACGAGGCGCTGATCGTTAGGTTGACATTGCTGACAATCAGATGATAGTCAGTATTCTTGTAGGGTAGTTGATTGTTAAACGAATAAAGCGTATCTAAAATGGAAGCAATGCAGGTCTGAGGAGGTATACCATGATTTCAAATTTAAGAGAAGGGAAGTAACAAAAGCCATTAAACGTGAAAAGTTGGCGTTTTATGAAAACCAATTCAACTAGGCCATAGGCTCAAGTCAAATATGGAAACGTATTCGCGAAATAGGCATTGGTGCTAAAAATAATTTTAATGATGAATCCATGGACATCAACGACTTAAACGAAAAATTTGTCGATTTGTCGGTATGTAATAGTAATATATGCTATGACCGTTACAATGAAAAAGGTAGTTTAGCTGCGTCTAATTTCAGTTTTAAGAGCGTTGATGAGTGCGATGTTATTCAAGCTATACTTAGCATAAAATCTAACGTCACGGGTTTCGACGGGATTCACCTGAAGTTTTTGAAGTGCTTACTCCCAAAAATCTTACCATACCTTACGCTTTCAATACAGTTTTATTTACGTTGAGGTTTCCAAACTGCTGGAAAAAATCTAAAATTATTCCGGTTAGGAAACCCAATGGCGACTTAAGGCCAATTGGCATCTTACCATTCTTATCTAAGGTTCTTGAACGACTAATGCACAATCAAATATGTTACTTCATTAATAATAACTCACTGCTTAGCCAGTATCAATCTGAATTTAGACCTACCAGGAGCTGCACCACAGCTCTTCTAAAGGTCACCGATGATATATGGTCAAACATAGACAAAAATAGCGTAACATTTCTAACTCTATTTGATCACTCCAAAGCTTTCGACTCTGTAGATCACACACTTTTATGCATAAAACTCAATAATTTGTATAGTTTCTCTTCATCGTCACTGAGCCTAGTTCAAACTTACCTTTTCGGTCGTTCACAAGCCGTAAGTATGGGAGACTCAACACCGAAACTTTTGAATGTAACAAAAGGTGTCCCTCAAAGATCAATTCTCGGTCCACTTTTATTTGTGCTTTATATAAATGATATCGTGGATGTTATAAAGCATTGTAACATTCATATCTATGCAGATGACGTTCAACTATATCTTCGACCTAGATCAGATCTACAATTGGGCCTGTCATAATGGCCTAGTCTTGAACCCCAACAAGTCCCAATGTATCGCAAAATATAAACAACGATTTGACCTCGCAAATTTTCACGAGATAAAGTTGAATAACACTTTAATAAAATATGTAGACACTGTAAAAAATCTGGGTGTTATTTTCAATAGAACGCTAACATGGAACAACCAAATAATTGCTAATGTAGACCACGTGTATGGAATGCAATTATACCGAAATTGCTATATGGCTGTGAACTATATGCCGGTTGTGATAGCATGGGTAGGAGGAAACTAAAAAATCCTATACAACAACGTTGCTAGGTATATTTTCAGTGTTAAAGGTTATGATCACATTTCAACTTTTGCTCTCAAAATATTTTCCATCTCATTTGAAAATCTCTTAAAACTCAGATGCTTAACATTATTACATAAGGTTATAGTTACACATGAGCCAGATTATTTGAAGGAGCGTTTTAGTTTCATGAGACCCTCTCGATCACTTGCTATCTGTAGCATGAAATATACTTGCCCGGTTACCGAGCGACAGTTTTTTGTTTTCACAGTTCGCCTTTGGAATAATCTAGCAATAGCAATTAGAGGTTTGAAAAACACAAACCGGTTCAAACACGAAGTTATGCAACACTTTGTCAAATGATTTGTATAACTGTCTCTCTATTTCTTCATTGTATATGTTTTTCATCTATTCTAAGTACTCCGAATATTGTTTTTCTTCAAATATTCTCTGGTTATAAACATCAGCTTAGTTGTCTACTTAACTGGTTAAGGATTATTTTATTTTTGAGTATTTGTATGTGTGTGTAAAATTATCACTTATTAACCTGGTAACCCGATACGAAGGCCTACATGAATAGACTACAATATTATAAGTACATTTTTATTTAAAATGTTAGTGTGTAAGATATCATGCACTGCAAATATAACCATTGATTGTTGTGTGTGATTAAAGAATAAAGAATAAAATAATAAAGAGAGGACTTTACCTTTCAATTGTCAACTCAGCAAAAATAGCATTTGTTGGCAAGAGATATACTCTTTTGATTTCTAAGTTAAACTTCAGTACCTGGGCGAGCGAGCTTTGCTCGGCAACGTTTCGTAATAGTAATCTGTGAGAAATTGCAATTATTCATTTAAAAGAAAATTATTTAAAATTAAGTCGAATCATGTGTAAGATTTTTTACGAAGATTTTTAACTTTAATGTTCCCCTTTAAAGCTTTAATAGAATATGAGTAAGTAGAGTACTATTTCGTCTAACTACCCCAACCCTAAATGGCAACCCTACTCAAAAATGTCCCAATTGTAATGCGGAGTGAAATACCTTTCGGTTGATACCCATATCGGCATATCTCGTGCAATTTTTTTAAATTTCGAATAGGTGGCAACCTTGTGAAACATTCTGAGTGGCAACACCTAGGTAGAAAGTGTTAGAAGGTGATACATTATCTCTGTGCCAAATTTCATTTAAATCGGTTGAGCCGAGATCGTTCGGCTATACAAACAAACAAGAATTGCTCGTTTAAAGTTATAAGATATGTATAATAAATTGTTTCGAAAAGGACTCCATGCCTTGCAGCACTTTTCACAAATGAAATTTTTTATTTTTAAATTTTCAACACCAACTTTGACCTCTTGGGTGCGTTTTGTAACCAGACGTACAAGTTTCTGTTTTTAGATTTTTGAAACTTTAGGGTTTTGTTTTTAAACAAATTTAATATTTACGAATTAGGCCCACTTGCAGAGTGGCAAATTGTTATTTGAGTTCAGAGTAAAAAATGTATGAGTTTAACTGCTCATGCCAAGTTAACCCTGAGTTAAAAAGATAATTTGCCGTTCTGCAAGTGGATCTTATTGTTGAAATAAGTTCTAAATTAGAACTGAATAAAATTAAAGAGTATAGTAGTAAATTGAGAGGTTTCCATTTTAGTACAAGAAAGTTTGGAAATTTGCTTATAACGATGAATGGTTAAAGATTTAGGCTCAACTTTCAACCATGTATTATAGGAGCTTTATGAAAATATTTGATTTTTTTTATGAAAAAGGTGTCAGGTATAATGTCAATTTTAAATCAGTTGAACAAACAGCTTATGATATACCAAAATAACAAATTCAAGATAATTATGCATATTCCAGCGAAATGAAATGAACGCAAGTTCGACAAAATATTTGATCATTCTTTTTCAAAAGAAAATTTCATTGTAACTGTTTATTTATAGCGCATGCCTGCTCTGTTGCGAAAAATAGGCGCGCCTGTTCTTCGGGATTGGTAAGGCTGCTGTGTTTCTTATGAATATTTACTTAACGGACAGGTGTCAACATCGGTACAGTACATTCCTGATATTAGTTTGAACAACCAAACTTGAGCACCGTTGGAGCTCAACTTAAGAATAGCGTTTTCAGCAAAAATTCTATTTGTTTAAAGTAATAAATGCTATTACTTAAGTTGCATATATATACTACTTCTATATCAATACCTTCCTATCTTTCTAATGTGCAAATTTTCTGTCAATCATTATTTGCTGAAACTGTGCAAATATATGTTCTGCGCATGCGCGGGCTTTATTAAGGGCCCATTACTGATACTTAGCATAGACTTGTTTTGACTTGGCGTAAACTTGGCAACTTAGACACGATTATACTCCACTTAGCGCATAAAATCTGGCATCATAACCAATAAATGTCAATTTGTATAAGTAAATGTCAAAATGAAATGGAAACAAACAAATGGCATCTCAATATGTAAACGTCACTTAGAACTTACATAGAAAATCAAAATTCAACAGACTTCTAAGTCAAGTTAAGTGTTGCTAAGTTTTGAGTAATCAGTAACATGCAATGTTCATTTAACAGAACTGTAAGTGACAGTTCTCAAGTCAAGTCAAGTCTATGCTAAGTATCAGTAATGGGCCCTTTAGTGTTAGTGAATTGTAGTAGCGTGTGTAAAAAAAGTATTAAAGGGGTTACAACGGGTCACTATCCCCTTTACCCAACTTCTGCATACTAATTGTTATAAAATCTCAGTTTAGTCGATTAAACAATGAAAAGGCCAACAAATACAATACAAGGCTTGATGTGTTTATTATTTAAACATGGACTGCAACCATACAAAGTACATTATTTACATAAATAGTAAAAAAAACAAGGCGAAGAATTCATATTTTTAAAACGAAAAAAATTTAAATATAAATGTATAAAAATATACTTATACATACATCCCAACAAGCATTTCTTTATACGTTGTTAGTTTTTTAATGATGTAAATTTTTGATGAAGTAAACAAAATATGAGTCCAGTACTCACTGATTGCTATTGGTGTTGAAATAATATCAATTTTGTAAATTTTTTTCTAACATACTCTTTTTCATCCGTGCTTTTTTTCGATTCAAAAAACAAACGAATATCCGAATAAAAACTTATTACTTCCTTACACAGCTGTGTCCGGTAAATATTAAAGATGTGATGGTCAATAAATTTTCGGTGGCTATGTGATCGTCCATGATACTATTGGAGAATGCATCACTTGTATTTTGAAAAATTTGATTTATTAAACTTAATTTTGCATTTCCAATTGGGCATGCCAGAATTTGTCTTAAAGCTTTCTCTGACACTATACAAATATTATATACGTCCAGAGATGCGACAAACGGACCTTTATTTTTGTGCGCTGAAAGTAAAGGCATTTCTTTACCTATCAATTGCCCTTGATATATGGAACATTTTATTTTCTTTTGTACCTTTATTTTCCTTTTTTGAGCGAAATAGCCTAATGTACAATATTGATTGAAGCAAGACGGCTTGTTGAAATATACCTATATTTAAGCGCCTTTTTTACAAAAATTTAACGACAGCCTTGAGGATTTGTCTCCTTCTCTCGTTGTATATCTGTACTGTAATGATTGACAGGCTGCACAGTTCAGTAGTAGTGATATAGAAGTATTACATATATGTTAAGTTGACAAAAAGATAGTTCTCAACTTGTGCTCAAGTGTGGCTTTCTAATTGGATTCAAATGTAAGATTCTGATACTACAGTATTTTAGCGAAAATTAAATAAAAGATGTATAGATAATTTTTAATTTGATACCAACCAAGAGTTTATTTCTCACAATAAACAGCTCTTGGCTTTGGTGGTACACCTTGGAGAACATTTTTTTTTCAACTCCACCTCAATTCCGTATATAATGTAGGATATCAACGGGAAAAATGTGCTGGATATAGATACATTTGAGAACTAAACATTTCTCAAAACCTCCAAAAAGCTGGAGAATAATTTGAGAATAACGTTGGAGTTTATTTCGAGAACTATGAATTTAAAAAAATTCTAAAAGGTTGGATAGTGATTAGAGAATGATATTGCATATCAATTTCAGAACTAGATATATATTTCTTTTAGGTGGGAGAAATATTTTTTCCATGTTTGTTGGGTAAACAAAATCCAGCTGTTGAGGTATGTATATACAAGTTATTTATGTAAAATCAAAATGCTTCTCCGGCTTGTTGATATTAATTTCAACGGCCGTCAGTGTAGTGCCGACTCCGATGAACATGTAGTGAAACCACATAACGCGAATAAACTCATGGAGAACATTACTAGGTCCTCCAAAGCGAATATATATACTCTGAGGCCATTTCTCACAGAAAAATGCGTGTTTTGATAGCCAGTGCTCAAACTTACGCAAGAAGTTAATGAACGCTTTAAATATGCTGAGAAGGAGGAATACAGAGTGACATAGGATTAAGTACCTCACTCTTCGTAATAAATATGTTAAGCTCTGTAACTGGAAGAAATAAGAGTGGCGATGTAAGGAAATTGAACAGCTTAATAGCGTTAGGAATTCAAGTGACTGGTGGCGGCTAGCAAACTCACTTAAAAAGGTTCGTTGTAAAGTAAGTTGTAACCTTAAGATCCGTGGCTTCTATATTAATTTCAAAGAACTCCTGTGCCGTAATAATATTGATTCGTGCGTTCACTTGGCAATGTCCCAGCTTTCTGACACCTTCCTTGATGCTCCTGTTGATTGAAGGGAACTTCAATTGGTTATTGATGGTACCAAATGCAAAAAAGCAAAGGGCAGGATGGCGTATGTTATGAATTCTACAAGTTTGCTCTCCAATGTTTCCTCAATGACCTTTTGGCGCTTCTAAATTTCATTGACTTGAGAAAGCAGATTCCTTCCTCCATCAGTTCCTCCATCTTGATTGCCCTCTTTAAGAAAGGTGACCCTAACGCTAATACAAATTACAGAGGTCTGTCTCTGCTAGACACTATTATAAAATCTTTTCTGGGCTTTTACTTGGTCGCATAAATGTTTGGATCGATTCTAACAATATTTTAAGTGAGTCTCAGTCTATTTTTCGCAGAGGCTATTCGACGGTAGACAATATCTTTGTGCATTGCCCAACTGAATTGTTCACGTAGTAAAATAACTTTTGCCTTTTTTGTAGATTTCTCGTGTGCTTTTGATTCCCCGAAACATGCTCTTTTATAAACCAGCTGTTTCCCTGTTAATCACAGTGTTTGCTAAGGCTGCCTTTTAAGTCCGGTTTTATTTTCTTTGTACTTAAATGACCTGAATGCCTATTTGTGCGTGGGTGTCAGGGTTAATAACATTAATGTGAAGGTGCTTATGTACGCAGATGATCTGGTCTTGCTTGCGGAATCACCTGAACAGCTACAGGAAATGATAAACTACCTTTACAACTATTGTAGTCAATGGGCATTAACAGTCAACTTGAACAAGTCAAAAATCATGGTATTTAGGAAAGGTGGTAGAGCCCCCGGCTCATGGAAATGGATCTACGGTAGCGAGGTTATTGAAGTATTTAACGAATACAAATACTTAGGTGCGCTTCTCACTTGTCAACTATCTTTTAATAAACATTTGGACTCAAAGCTATTGGATGCTAAAAACGCTATGAACGCAACGTGGCTGAGCTATAATAACCCTCGCATCTGTTTGTCGCAGATAATAAAAATCTTCGAGGCTGATTTCAGGACCATTATGTTTAAAGGCGCGCAGGTATGGGGGTTAACGAATTAGACCAAGTAGAGAAACTTCTTGAATTTTTCGTAAAGAAACTGATCTTCCTTCCCTCTAATAAGCCAAACTACATGTTGCATCTGGAAATAGACGTGTAGCCCCTATATTTACATACGCTTCATCTGCACATGCTCTATATAGCTCGTTGCTTTAGGCTATCACATGACAGAGTTCCGCGTATTCTAGCGGAGGAGACTGCCAACCTGGGAATTTCTTGGATAAAGACTTGGAAAGAACTTGCTAACACTGTCAATCTACCTTTCATTTCGCAACTGCCATCAGCTAATATACAGACCTTCACTTCCTCGCTCTTAGAACGCTTAGCAGAGTATAATAGAAATAGGTTCCTCGAAATGGATCGGAAGTTTACTACCCACGACCTTTATCCGGTCCTAGTGCCGTTGGAGAGTTTGTATTACACTGATGATTACAGTGCATATGCAGCCAGTCTGATTATCCGGGCACTGGGAGGTTTGTTGTATCAAACTCAAGAATCTATAAAAACATATTGTCTGCACTTTGAATAGTATGTAACTTGCAGGAGCCAGAAGACGTGTTTCACTTTATTGGCACATGTCCGATATATGTGACCCGGCCTATGAAAAGGTGGCTTATGACTAAAAAAAAAAGGAAAACTACTAAGAAACTGAAGAAATGCATTGTTTATCTTTAACAGCTGTTTCTCACAATTTCTTTTTTTATAAGCCACCTTTTCATAGACCGGGTCACATGTAACAACATTAGTTCCCTTTACTTTGGTGAAAGAACTTTAGATATGGCCAGTTTAAATGGATTTAACTTCGAGGCTCTGGTCAAGTTTCTCGCGGATAGCTTTGAAATTTGGGACTTATTATTTAATGAATTTCTGTAGCTCGTTAGTATTTTATTTAACGCATGGTGCGACACACAACATACTCTGTTATTGTCGCTAGTATCTACTTTAGTGTATTTAATTAAGTGTTTCGATGTACGCAAAAGCATAAGTCATACTCTGCATGTTTTTTTTTTTTTGGAAAAAATAAATATGTACTAGATAATTATAAACACAAATGTTGGCTTAAAAAAAATCTACACCAAGGGCGGCATAAAGCTGCGACGGAAAAATTGCTCTGTAGCTTAACTGAAGTTTAAATTTGACTAGAGTTTAAGTAAACTTAGCTTAAGCAACTGCTGACAAACAACTGTTCTATTTTGGAAGATTTTTAAAATGTATTGGTATTGACGTTCTCTTAAACTGTGCGACTGGAATGGTATATTTAGATAAATTGGCAAGCAGTGGTTTGCAGGGCAGTAAAAAAGATAAAAACTGATTATATTAATGAGGAGTTTTTCTGAACCTTGGTTATGACTAAATTTTAATCCACTTACCTAAGGCATTTGCATGCGTCACACTTTCATTGACTACAACCAAAAATGTTTATTAAATCTCAGTCATAAATATTTATTTAGATATAATACAAAAAAAAAAAATATATCGCTGTTTTGTATTTGTATTTGTATTTATTGCTGAGTGGAATATCACCACCCTCAGGAAACTTCCGAAATGGGGCGTTCAGCCAAGATAGGATGATATTCCACTGAGTAGTCGATTTATAGCAACACCTTCCAATTAACATGCCATCCAATCTTGTATAAACTTTAGATTTTCTTCCGTTCCTGCATCTGTATATACATGCGGATATTGTGTGTTCCCACATTTCGCTCCAGATGATGCCACCGCACAAAGTTGTCGATTCACAACGCCCGGTGTTCCATGATCTGCATAGCACACACCAGTTTCCTTACCTTCAGCACAAATCGTTAATTTTGATAAAGTTCTTTTTAAACGAGTGACACATTTCTTCTGTGATACTATAGACACTTTAGTACTTTGAAGTTGAAGTATAGGGTTCGTACGATGGGTACTTGCACCCCATCCACTAACTAGCATTTCTGTGCCCCTTTTTAGTTTAGAACTGCAAAGATCTATTGTTGATATTTTATCACTCTTCGTAAAGCTTGCATTCAGTTTAAGCACACCTATATCAGAATGATATAATTTGGAACCATAATGAGGTGGATATTTTGCCTCCTGCCCAGTTCGACGTTCTCCCTCTTCATTTATATTGGTTATTCCAGCTACAACGGTGATTTCGCCTTTTATAAAATTTATCAGGCAGCTTGCAGCTGTAATTACAACTTGCAGAGTGACTAACGAGCCAACGCAATAATATTCGCCTTCATAAAATAATGCTACCAAATATGAGTGATCCTCTATATCCGACGGCTTGCCATTATAAACGCGAAATTGCGATTTCGAAAAGGTGAAAAAGCAGATGAACACGAAAAATTGGAGCGTGAAGTGATTTTTTAAGTTCATTTTAATTTTGTACTTTCTGCGTGGCTTGTTAAATATTAAGTAAAGCTAGAAAAGTTTTGTCGGCACTATTTATACATTTAAAGCTTGTAGAATTTTTTGGGTGGAAGTCAAATCACACATTCGAAAGTGTTAACACAAGACACATGCGCATATTTCGTGAAATTTCAATTAAAAATGATTTGCTATATCTGGTTATATCTTGTATATCTGGTATAGACTGTTGAAAATACACTAGTTTTATAAGCAATTAACCCTGTTAATGTAACAATGCGTATAATAAATACCAATGATGTGGCAACTCGTATTTTGACTATTTTGTCTTATCTTGACATTTGTATTAGTTGAGTTAAGTTTTTGAAATAAAACGTTCACAGGCACGTTCATTTTTGTAAATATGACTGGTGATGTTTTTATTGGAAAATCCCCAACATAGACTCGCCTTGAAATCTATTTAATTTGTTATGAAAAACCGGTGAGGTATATTAAACTTTTTTTTCAGTTAAACAAACAGCTTCTGATCTACCAAATTAACAAATTTAAGGCATTTATGCGTATTCCAGCTAAATATAAACCCAGCAAACACAGTTTCTAACGTTAGAGAAATATTGTAATTTTACATTAGAATTCTAATGTAATTCGAATCGAAAACTTGGTTAGAGAACTAGGTTAGAATTCGACTGTGAAACGATTTGAATACCACTAGAAATGCGATGTTATGATTATTTTCACAGTTATCGATTATTTGCATGACATGAGCACTCATTCTTATAGCGTTTTCTTTTCTGGCTAAAGTGTTACGCTTTTTGTACGCCACGCAAGGGTTGTTGTTCTATTCTAAAAAACAGCCAACGCCTTTACGGGGTATTTCGTTCTTTTGTGAAAATTGTTGCCTGCAAGAAAAATTAAAAATTAGTAAAAATCCGTTTTGTGATAAGAAACTACTATGTAGATTAGTATTATATACTTAACTGGAAGACCCGGAAGACGTTGTCCTGCCCTAAATTTGGCCAATTTGCATACACTTTAATAAGCTTTTTCCGTCTGACTCTGCCCTCCCCCCTCTTCACTTTTTCCTAATCCTTTTATTCGCTCCTCCCTCCGTCTTTTTCGCTTCATCTATCTCCATCTTCGTCTCATTCTATCTATTTCTCAATCTCCTTCTCTCTTTTCTCTTCTCTCAATTTCTTCTCATTCTTCTGCATCCCTTATTGCCTGTCCCAGAAGGTGGTATGTATTTTATTCCAGTCCCAGTCCCAGTCCCACTCCGAGTCTCAGTCTCAGTCCTAGTCCTAATCCCAGTCCCAGTCCGTCTGTGGATAATATATTACTCTGTACTAAAGCACTCATCAACAGCTTTCATTTGATATCCATATTGTATAAACACTGTCTAGGCATTCACTCGCCCACGTTTTGGCCTATATCTCGAGACCCTAGTCACCCAGGGGTGTGAAAATTACCCTCTACTAAAGCACTCATCAACAGCTTTCATTTGATATCAATATTCTATAAACACATTCTAGGGGTACCCGGGTCCACTTTTTGGGCTATAGCTCGAGACGCTAGTCACCCAGGGGTGTGAAAATTACCCTCTACTAAAGCACTCATCAACAGCTTTCATTTGATATCCATATTCTATACACACATTCTAGGGGTACCCAGGTCCACGTTTTGGCCTACATCTCGAGACACGAGTCACCCAAGGGTATGAAAATTACCCTCTACTAAAGCACTCATCAACAGCTTTCATTTGACATCCATATTCTATAAACACACTCTAGGGGTACCCGGGTCCACGTTTTGGCCTATATCTCGAGACCCTAGTCACGCAGTCACCTATCCTATATTTCACGTTAGATGAAACTACACACGGGGTGCAAAACAAACTCAAAATCGGTTCAGTAGTTTAGGAGTACATTGACCTCAATTGTGTGACACGTGTTTTTTATATAATAAGATTACAGTCAATACGAAAAAAAGTTCCCCCCCCCCCCTGGAACCGCGCATGCCTAAATGAACTCAAGATGGCAAGTTTCTTAACAATTCTGATAGACACTTCGAACAGAAAAGTGTTTCAACTAAATCATATTTTAGTAACCCTATGCACGAAATATATACATTGTTCCTGCATGGGAGTCTCTCCATTTTTCAAAATGTAATTTTAGTTGTTGAAGCTGATGCATATATGTAATACTCCTATATTGCTAATAGAAAATGCTCGCAATGTGTTTTGAATTCGAAATCAAAACAAGACAGCCTATAAAATTTTTGTGATTTTAGCAGCATAAGTGTGACAAGAAAAAATTTAAATTTAGGTACATTCGCTTATTGAATACAAAAACAAAAACGTTTAAACAGCAATGTATCGGCACTCTGATGTTTGGGAATGTACCTAGCTTCTTGTAGCAATATAGGAGTATTACATATATGAGTTGATGAAATAATTGCCTCTGAAATTTTTTATGTTTACACAGCCTTACTAAAAAAAATTCAAACTCGAATCAAGAATGGTTAAAACTTCGGCGTGAGTTTTTGATGAAATTTCACTAGTCAATGATATTATAAATACTGAAAAAGGGACAGAAAAATGGAAAGCACTAACCTGTGTAGACAGATGGATACGAGTAGCTGATGTAGCACTCATATTGCAATAATAAATTTAATGAAAATAATAGAGTTTGCTTTGTGCATTCCAGGGACTTCTTCCGCAATGGAGCGAACATTTTCCTTTGCGAAAATATCAATGGCGGAGTTATTGAATATTAAGATAAACATTGACGTGGGCTGTTCAGAGTTCTACGATAAAATAGAAACTAGCATTCAGATACTAAAACGATTCAGCAGAAAAGTATGAGGAAGATACTAAAAATCAAAAAATGGATTAAAAAATATACCGGTTGTCGTGACTTTTATTCCTTAAACATGAAAAAAATATTTGCTGCTTTTACTTTCTATGTTTTATTTTGCGATACTTTTGAAATTAAATCACTGTACCCGTAATACAAGTTTTAAACTCCGTTTGTGAGAACCAAATACTGGTCCCCTTTGATTTGTTAATTTAAATAAGTGACCTGCTTTTCTGATGTGATAAGTTTACTTATATGTATACATGTACATATAATATACATTGTATATATATACCATGTAACTTGCAATTTTAAGGCTGTTAGATATATCTGAATGAATTTTGTTGTTTTTATACTTCGGACTTTTATTTGTTAAAATTTCACCTCAGTCGAAAAATTTTGGCAAGCCTAGGTCTGGCTGACAATGTAGCATCAATTTTTTTGGCGGGACCAACTCAGTCAATTGTAGAAAATTTACTTCCGTCAATTATGCAATGTTTACACATTGCTTATAGAATCCACAACTATAGAAACCGCAACTTGGCAGCACTTAAACGTCAAAACCAGCTGGTAGCTTGTAGCTTTGTAAATATTTTGTTTATACGCTAGAGTTGCGCTTTTTCGTTCATTTCAGAGATTCGGTTCTTTCGTTCTTTTTCTGATGAACGAACAAGTTGTTCTTTTTGTTCATGACACTGCTAATACGCGTTATATCGAGAGAAGTGTCAAAAGACGCGTATTAATGTCGAGAACAATAATCCGAAGGCGGAAAAGAAAAATGTTATCTCTGTCCGGATATTTGCAGTTGAAATTGGCGATTTTCATGTGGTTGTTGTAAAGTTGTCTACCCACCAAAAAAATTGTGAACATAAGTGTTTTGCGCGGATATAGTTTTTGTCTCCAAACCGGTGATGGACCCACCCAGGGTAATTTTTTATAAGCACGGCCGAAGGCCGCCAAGGCAGAAAGGTGTTCTGCGCAAAAATACTATAGATACCACCCCGGTTTCGGAGGTACCCGCGGGTCTTTTTTCGTTTTTTCGTAAATATCTTTTGAACGAGTTAAAATTTTTATTTTTCGCCATCGTATTATAAATACTGATGTCAAGACGCGTCGTTTGATACCTCTCTCGATATTTTTGGATGCGTATTAGCAGTATCATGCTGTCGTAAAGAATTACCAAAGGCAACAAGTATAGATGGGGGTGTGTATCAGAGATCTTTCAGTACTAATAAAATTAGTGCACTTAGTCATGAGCCAAAAAATGTCTAATAGCGTTTTCTTCGTTTTCTTTTCTGGCTATAGTGTTACGCTTTTTGTACGCCACGCAAGGGTTGTTGTTCTATTCTAAAAAACAGGCAACGCCTTTACGGGGTATTTCGTTCTTTTGTGAAAATTGTTGCCTGCTCGCAACGCAAAATCGTTATACTATTTTCACACAGACGGCTTATTGAATAATAAAGGCAGTTTTCTACATTAAGACGCTTATTGAGCTCAATCTTCCCTACAAAATACAGTATTATACTGTTTTCACACAGAAACTTAATAATCTCCTTTCACCTGCAAATGAAATCGTAAATTTTTTGCTTTCACAGAAGCAACTGCTCGATTAGTATGAAGGATGAGACAGACAATCATGGCGGAACGATACAAGGTGGGACCATGGTGACATACCTACAAACAAAAAAAATTCCATGTATTTGTAAATTCGATGGACAAATGTCAAAATCGTACTGCGCCGGTAGTTGATGTATCAAATCAAATAAAAAAGGTTATAATCACCTGTTCGATGCGGCCACCTTGTAACGTTCCGCCATGCAGACAATGACATTTGCTTTGACAAATGACATTTTTATGCACTGAACACACCAAAAACTAAGAAGCGGAAACGGAAGTGGAACGCTGCCAACAGAGTTGCATTGTGCTTTTGACCTCATTAGGCATTCGATTAGCTACTAATGAAATAATAATAGATTCGAATTTTGTAGGGAAGATTGAGCTCAATAAGCGTCTTAATGTAGACAACTGCCTTTATTATTCAATAAGCCGTCTGTGTGAAAATAGTATTATACTGTTTTCACAGAGAAACTTAATGATCTCATTTCACCTGCTAATGAAATCGTAAATTTTTTGCTTTCACACAGAAGTAACTGCTCGATTAGTATGAAGGATGAGACAGACAATCATGGCGGAACGATACAAGGTGGGAGCATGGTGACATACCTACAAACAAAAAAAATTCCATGTACTTGTAAATTCGATGGACAAATGTCAAAATCGTACTGCGCCGGCAGTTGATGTATCAAATCAAATAAAAAAGGTTATAATCAGCTGTTCGATGCGGCCACCTTGTATCGTTCCGCCATGCAGACAATGACATTTGCTTTGAAAACTAAGAAGCGGAAACGGAAGCGGAACGTTGCCAACAGAGTTGCATTGTGCTGTTGACTTCATTAGGCATTCGATTAGTTACTAATGAAATAATTATAGATTCGAATTTTGTAGGGAAGATTGAGCGCAATAAGCGTCTTAATGTAGAAAATTGCCGTTATTATTCAATAAGCAGTCTGTGTGAA
Organism: Eurosta solidaginis; assembly: GCF_040869045.1. Classification (NCBI taxonomy): domain Eukaryota; kingdom Metazoa; phylum Arthropoda; class Insecta; order Diptera; family Tephritidae; genus Eurosta; species Eurosta solidaginis. The sequence goes on along the minus strand of NC_090322.1, from coordinate 170,773,839 downwards.
ATTAGTATTACACTTTTACCCTGTATAAAATGGCGGTGTGTCAGTGCAACTCTGTGGGACTCTCAATTCGCTCTTGAGTTCCACATATACTCTGTTAATATGAGTGCAGGAAACTACCAGATTGCGCATTCACGAGTTCAAAATTGCTTCGTCCTGCGCATCTACGTTACAGTTGACTGTTTGAGCGAATCAAAGAAAGAGAGAAAAAACAAGAGCTAAAGCAAGATGACGTTGAAATTGCCTATAAAAAAGTGATGATCTAATGTTTACATGCGCAATGCGCAATCTTCTTGTGTGATTTGTGATACGAGTGAATATGGTGAGATGAAATGTTCTTTGTATGCACTATAAATGTTGACAATTTTCTGGGGTAGGAGTAACACTATTAAGGTTTTACCATTTACTTAGGAAACAATTTTTTTCAGAAAAGAAAACGCTATAAATGTGTACTTACGCAAGTACAGAAAAATACTATGAGTGACTAGCACATAAAATAGAAAATACATACGAGTGCCCCACAACACATATGTCTCATACATATATGACATTAGCCGTGTTTTTTTATACACGCGTATACGTTTACGTTTGCGCGTGAAAAAAACGCCTATCCTCGCTTAGATAATGCTAAGGAGACCCATCTAGCGGCAGTGGATAAAGAACTAGCTACAGCCACAGGGTGTACCGAAAAGCGGAGACACAACCCTCTGATGGCCATAGGGTATAACATATAGCTAAATTAGTTGCGATGAATTTTGGACACACATAAGCTATCATCCGGTGGCAAAATCCTGAGCCAGATAAATAATTTTGCATGTAAATGCAACAACAACGATTTGAGCCAGATAAATCCAGATAGAAGTCTGGTTCAATTTGTGAGCCAGATAATTTGTTAATTACTTCTTTTTATGTTGGCAACGCGGCCTTTAATATACCTACTTTTTCAAAAATCGCTGCTTAGTCTTTCGCCGTATAAGTTAAATGAAAAACAGCGACGACATCTGCCTATCACACTTCACGTGTGCGAAAATTTCACGACATCTGCTTCTCAAGTCTCTCAATGATCCAAAGCATTGCCGTGAGAATTGAGCGTGAGTCGGAGCTGTAAAACTCACTGAAAGACGGCCATAGAATTCATAGAATTAGTCTAGAGGGTGAAACAAAGACACATATTTCAGTTACATCTGAGTATAATGCGTATTGAAATTTAGTAGGACAAATTTTATGCGCAGCAATTTCAGAGGTGTATTTAAAGTTCGTCGCTTAGCAGTCCATATAAAGTTTAAACGTATAGACGTTTACGTGTAAAAAAAAACACGGCTATTGTTGAGTATAAACTGAAATCGTAGTCGTTTTAAAGCTGTAGTCATTGGTGCCGTTTGTCGTATCGCTGTAGTCGTATCCCTAACGTAATCAGCTGTTTATCGTTACGACTGTAAACCAAAAACCAATTGGTTGGCTACGGTTACGACCTTAGCGGCACCAATAATCGATTGCATTGATTCTCATAAGGTTGGTTGAATCAGCTGTTATAAGGTTACCGATACGGTTACCGATAAAGCACCAATGTCTGCAGCGTAACTCAGTAGCACGTTGGTTTCGTGTGTAATACACTTGCCGTCTTTCAGTTAGTTTTACAGCTCCGGCTCACGCTCAATTCTCTCGGGAATGCTCTGGATCATTGAGAGACTTGAGAAGCAGATGTCATGAAATTTTCGCACACGTGAAATGTGATAGGAAGATCTCGCCGCTGTTTTTCATTTAACTCATACGGCGAAAGGCTAAGCAGCGACATCTATTTTTGAAAAAGTAGGTATATTAAAGGCCGCGTTGCTAACCTAAAAATAAGTAAATAACAAATTGTCTGGCTCACAAATTGAACCAGACTTCTATCTGGATTTATCTGGCCCAAATCGTTGTTGTTGCATTTACATGCAAAATTATTTATCTGGCTCAGGATTTTGCCACTACTCTATTCCAAAAACAAAATACAATTTTTCAAATTTAGAAAAATTAAAAAATAACAATAATTATCATTAGAAAATAATTATTGTTCTGGCCTTGAGCTCGAATCGAACCTTGAATCATTTATCAATAGGCCGATAAAAGCAAAAACAATTTTTGGAAATAAGGTTTTTCAATTAGAAGCAAATTTTTCTAAGCGGGGTCGCCCCTCGGCAGTGTTTGGCAAGCGCTCCGAGTGTATTTCTGCCATGTAGGTCCCGTCCGGCCGATTTGTAGGGAAAATCAATAGGAGCACGACGCAAATTGGAAGAAAAGCTCGGCCTTAGATCTCTTCGGAGGTTATCGCGCCTTACATTTATTTAATTTTTTTTTTATTCATGCCATCAATATAGGAATGAGTTTTGCTTTGTTTTTTAAAAAATTTAAGAAGTTCATCATTCTTCCATTTAATTGGCTTTTTGTACACAATTAATGAATTATATTTTTAATTTCTTTTATTTTTACATAATTTAAGAAAAAAATTTCATAATTTGTGTAACTGAAAATATGCAAATCCATCTCAAAAAGATTTCGAAAAATCGCGAAGTCTGCATGGAGATTTCGAAACTTTTTTCTAGAATTTTCAGAATTTTTTTGAGGAGACTTTTGTTTTGTACCTTGTTAAGTTAAAATAGATGGGCATACTCAAAAAAAAAAAAAAAAAAAATCCGAAAATTCTGGTTTGCATAGTTTCAGTTACAAAAACATATATATGTCAATATATACAACATTAGTATTTATTAAAATTGTTTAAGCTTTATTTCACATCAAGGCAGGACAAAAAATTATGAGGAATTAAGAACGTTTAAACGTTTAAATTTTTTTATTTTTATTTCTCAGTTTTGTGTTCCCAGCTCGCAAAGGGGACATTTTGCCTCCTCCTCGTTACGCCCTTGCTTCCTATACTAAACCATTTTTTCCACGGCTTTGATGGGATAAAAGGTGTTTATAATAAAATAAGGGAAGATATGGACTTACATTAAAATATTCAGCATCAAAAAATGTTTGATTGAGCCACGTCCATTCATAGGTTAACCCGATAAATAAATAAATAAATAAATATAAATAAATGCAAGGCGCGATACACCTTCGTAGAGGTTAAAACCGACCTTGTCTTCCAATTTGCGTCGTGCTTCTTTTTAATTTTTCCTACAAATTGGTGGGGATGGGGCCTACGTGTTTTACGCCGATTCCGAACGGCATTGCAAGGCAGATGAGTTCACTAAGAAGCTTAACATCGCTGTGGTGGGCGGAGCACGCTACGGTGGCTGCCGACGGTAAAACAATTACTTCAGCAAAAATTGAGGTACATACATATGTTTAAGAAATTTGGTATGCTTGTTTATCTTGTTTTGAAAATTGGCCAAATCGAACAATAACCACGTCCACTTTCCCAGTATCGAAGCATGGAAAATTTTCGATAATTCAATACTAAAGACTGTCCAAGTGACGAAGCTTGATATGTGCGTTGACTTTATGACGAAAAATATAAATGTGATAAAATTATAGAAAATATGCGTGCATCGCCTACATACAGAAGAAACTGAATATAAAATAATTTAAAAAAAAATTTTAAGTTAAACGGTTTTATTGAAAACAATACTTACATGAAATAATAAAAATACGAAAAGCTAGAAAATAATTAGGTAGGTCCTAGGTACTAGAGATATACGCCGCCGATAAACGCCGCCGCCGCCGCCGATTTTGGTCGTTTTTCGCACGCCGCCGCCGAATGTCAAAAATATCGGCGTCGCGGCGCGGTGTCCGGCGCGTTACTATATTTTCTACTCGTTTAAGACAGTTTAGGCCATTTATTGTTCATGTCGAAAATTGGTCGGATATGATCGAAAGTGGTATCAACAGATGCGCATCACTGCCAGTTATAAGGAACTAATTGCGAAATTTAACTCTCTATAACTATTCAAAAGTTATTTAAAATAACAGACGCTTTCGATGTCAGCTTAACACGGACTTTCCATCACCCAATTCAGCAAGTTATTAAAACAAAATACTAAAAGAAAAGTTATATAATAAATTTATATGCTCACTTTGCATAATTCAAATAAAATGACCCAAGGCGATGTTTTTAAATTGTCCTCAAGAATAAGCGAAATCAGTGATGCAAAATCCTTTAGTAGGTTCTAGGGGCATAAACACTCCTTTAAAATTATTCTTACCTCATACTTAAGTTGAGGATAAATGGACTTATGAGAAGGGTTTGAAAAATCACTAAGTCTTGCATTCAAACATCTGTTGTTTATTTGCGAACTATACAATAGCGTCTGAAATGTTAATTTTGATTTTCACACTTCATCCTTCAACACCCAAGTCTCCCGGTTGGACATTTGCTAAAGTTGGCGGCCCTATCCAAAACTAGTCCCTTGGAGTGAATCACATTGTTTATAGCCTATCAACCAAGTTTAAATATCACCTACACGTTACGGCTCCTTTTACAATTGTGAATACGTAGGCACATATATCTACCAGGTGAGACTTTGTCCTTCGCAAGAACACTCAAAGTGGTGAAGCAAAAGCTTTCCCAAGACAGTGGAACTAATGACCGTGTGTAATACTACCCTAACGTAGTGGACAGTCGAACTTGTCTGAAAACTGAAGCTACGCGGTCATCCATAATGAGCTCCTATATCGTAAGGCCGGAAAACAACAGTTAACATCTTTCAACTTAAAATCGGTCGACTTTCACTCTAAAATATCGTTTTGATTTAACGAAGACTATTGAAATCAATGTTGTGAACACAAACGTCTGCAATCTTTGGTCTACATTTTAAAAATTTTATCCAGGGTCCTTGTAAAATTTTAATTATGTAGATGCACCGAGGATTATACGGACTTTCACCCATGACGCAATGACATCCACTTAGACTGCTTATGATTTCGAGGGCGGCATCTTTGGCCGAATAGTCACTCCCTAACGTTTCAAAGTGTAGCTCGGCAGCATAGCGCGACAAAAGTATCCGTTGGAAAGTCTTCGGAGCTACAACTAGAGCTTCTAGGAAAGTGACGTCGACGAAGGTGTGAGTTCGAAGTCGCAGTCCTATAGCTTCTGTACTGACATATGGTGTGAGGCTCAGGAGGCGTGGTAGCGACTGGTTGTAGGGATTCCTACTGTTCGCACATCGGAAATTTTAGCTCTTAAAAACAGCCGAAAAAACTGGAGGCGCCCTGTGCCACGATAGTCATGAGTATTAATAGATCATTCATAGCAACCCTAAGTCGCCTTTATGCGTGACCGCCAAGGAGCGACAAATGATTTAAAGAAATTGTGTTCGCGACGATTATTAGGAGTTAACCCTAGGTGAAACTATGCTTTGCACGAGATATACAGGCAAAAGTGTGACTATTTTATGTATCTCTATTTCTTTTCAGCAGACGCAGCAGTACCAATTCCAAAGACCGGGGTTAGGTTCGAAGCCTCTCTGGAGCTTGCGAACGAGGGACAATCCCTTCGGAATGAGCTACTCCTGAAAATTTTTGAACGGTCTGCGAGATTTTGATGCAAAAACCCCGGATCTTTCCGAAGTGGCCAACACGTTGATTTCCTAAAATACATATAAACAAAACCTTTCCTAAATATTATTTTTTTAAATAGAAAAATCAAACTTTTAAAGTAAGAAAACCGGCGTACGCCGGCGCCGCCGGTATATAATAGAGCCTACGCCGCCGCCGCCGATAAAGTGATCGGCGTAAACCTCTACTAGGTACTAGTCATCACACTCCTTATCAATCTAGGGCGTTGATCAGACAATTAAATAAAAGCGTTGGGCTATTTCAAAATTGGTTTCAGTATATGTAATATCAATATAATAAAGAAAATATTTCAGTAAACTTACCAGGACACTTAGATTTACATTTAATTTTTTTATATTTCTATCAGAATTACAAAATCACTCACACAATAGAGCCACTTTAAGTTTTTTAATAAACATTTTTTCAATTTCACCTCTTTCCCAATGGCCCAGAGTCATACCAGAGAATTTAAACACAATGAGAAGGCGTTTTTTTGGCATCCACTGCTTACGATCCATTTGCATGTGACACGTCTTGCACTTCACCACTATTCCCCAAATTCATGTTAACTTAACAGGGTGCAAGACGTAACAGAAAATTCTCTTAACGATTTTCTCTGTTCGTCTGTTACCAAAAAATTCTCTGATCAGAGCAAGTATATTGCAAATTTAATTCTCTGATTTTTTGTAAATAAATTATGATGGTTGGAATTGTTTCATTGTAAATTGACTTGCCCCATTAAGTAAGGTCTTAGGAGACAATTATTCAATAGCATGTTTGGTGCAGATGTAAAGCACTTGCATCAATTTATTTTATTTTTTTTCAACTTGTGGTTCAAATGCCGCTCGTTTGTTTATTATTTATTTATTGCTCCCATCTCATTACCATGAATTAGGAAAGGTGCCCATTTTTCCCAAAACAGCCGATTTTACCAGGCCATCAGAAAAAGGAACAACATATCTGCTCGAATAATATTACCACAAATTCCCCACCTTCAACTACATGGCGCGGCCCTAGGCGGTGGAAATTGTCCCTGCTGATTTAACTTTTTACAATGTACAACATAGTTGTCAAATTATTAGTATAATTTTTTTATCATACACAAGCTCATGAGCTTCATACGGGAGTGCTTTTTCTTGGCACTTTCATAAGAAATTCAAGCATTTTCACGATTCGAAATTATATGTGAGGGCATATGGGAGTGCTAAAATGTTTATACCTTTTATGAAAATGAAATGGTATATTAATTTCGTCACGAAACCCAAAATTGAAAGTCCTCAAAGGAAAATAGATAGACCCACCATTAAGTATACCGAAATAATCACGATGAAGAGCTGAGTTGATTGAGCCATGTCCGTCCGTCTGTCCGTTAACACGATAACTTGAGTAAATTTTGAGGTATATCGATGAAATTTCGTATGTAGGTTCCTGATATCTCGAAAAGGCATCCACCTACAGAACTAAGGCCCACTCCCTTTTAAAATACTCATTAACCCCTTTCATTTGATACCCATATCGTAAAATCAAATTCTAGGGTCACCCCTGGCCCACCTTTATGGCGATATCTCGAAACGGCGTCCACCTATGGAACTAAGGATCACTCCCTTTTAAAATACTCTTTAATACCTTCCATTTGAAGACAGTCCTGTCCTTACTTGTTTTTTTTTATATTCAAAGTGTGAATTTGAATCTGTGCCTATGATTCAGGGCAAAACAAAAACAAAAGTGCTACAAGTGTATAGGGGTTGAGCAGCTCCGATGTAAAGAAATATTTTGACAAGTATAAAATACATTATTCAGTCAACAAATATAGTCAAAAAAGATTTAGAAAGCTGAATTAAAAATTATTATAAATTTTTGATCTCCTAAAGTAAACACATTTGATTCAAATATGATTCCAAAATGTGGTTGAAAAAATATATTCAGTGTTTGATCATCTAAAGTATTCATATTTGATTTTTTCTTTTGTTCAATTGTATGGTAACTCATTATTTTGTCAGAAAGAGTAATCAAATTATATTGATATGTAGGGAAATTGAAAATTTAATCACCTAAATGGTGAGTGGGTATAAACAAATCTAGATGGGTATATATGTACACACATATATTCCTAAACTAAAGATCAGCCTACACCCCCATTTCCCACCCACTTCATTGATACCAATGTATCCATGCATAAGCTAACAAATGTTTGTACATTCACATGTTCAAATAAAAGACAAACTGTTTCAATCAACCACTTCCTACAAAAATTATTCTTACGCACAAGCATATGTACAAATCTATGTTCATATGTAAGCTAAGAAATATTTTTATATTCGCATGTTGACAAACAAAACAAAATTCACTTCAACCATCCAACCATACGCACAAGCACACATACATATTTACATATGTATGCTCATGTTTTGTATGTAAATCACAAAATCCTGAAAACTAGCTTCCTCTTGATTTTTCATTCATAAATTCTTCTTAAGTTGTCCAAATTGATGATAGAATTTTGCAATTCGGCAACATGGCATTTGATAAAATCGTCAAAAGACAAATTTTTGCGATTTTATAAATTCCAACTTCGATGCATATTGGGGGTATTCATTATGACGAGCATAACTACTTTCATAACCCCGCACTTTTCCTTTGAAATAATACCAAACTATTTATAAGCCTGTATGAAAGTACTAATATGGTAGTAAAAAATGCAAATAAACATGCACAGATATTGCCTAGTAAATGTCCACTAACATATTAGCAATATAATCTAAAAATTTCCATCCATTGTTCATATAAATTATTGCAAATAATTTTTTCATATCCTGAATTGCCGAGTTGTCACAGCTTATGGACATTTTTATTTGCTATTTGAAACCCCCTATCATATTCTGCCGAAAAATTGTTCGCGCAGTCACGCAGCCAAACTTGCAGCAACTGTGTTGCAGTTGCTACATAAGAGTGGTGTTTTACCCGTTTCTGACCTGAATTCGCACTGTGACGTCATACTGTATATGCTGACTTGTTTATCACATGTCAGTACAAAGTAAGAATTCTACATTATTTTCATAGATAAAAATTAATATATGGGAGCGGCGAAATAAATTAAAGTAATTTTGCGAAGAAATATAACATTATTTCGCAAAAGAGCAATAAATTCGTTTATATTAATTTTATAATAAATTCCCCTTTTAGCTGTGAGTTATTAAAGGTATAAACGGCAACACTTTTAACCACCGACGACACATAATTTGGCTCGTGCCTATTGTATTTCGTCGGCTAATTGCTACGAGCATTGATATTTACATATACATGGCCGTATACGCGGATTGCCATAATTGATTTGGTCGCTTCATAACGCGGAAAGCGACAAGTTGTTTTATTAATAACTTAAGACACTGCCACAGCATCAAAGCGACCAAGCATTTTATACATGTCTGCCTTTAATTGGAGTATTATTGAATATGTATATATGTATGTACATTTGTACTTTTTTGCTTTGGTTTGTATTTTCATACATATATATTCAATGATACAATGCTCAACATCTGATCAACAGGCACATGTCTTTTGTGTATTGTTGGTCTTATTTACATATTTAAGGGTTGATTTGAGGCAGGTCAAATGTATTTAAGTTTGACTTGGCTTATCAAACCTGCCTTTGAAAATATTCAAGTACATAGGTACTTACATCATTGTACTGAATAACACATATAAAATGCTTTAGGAAATTTCTTTATAGGTACCTCCCCTCCCACCCATAGTCCAAATAATAACTAAATAATTTTTTATTAATTCAATTGTTATCAAATATTTTATTTATTTCAATTTTTCAATTTATTAATAATTCATACTTCATGGTTAATATGCATACATTTTATGCAAATTAACGTTTTATAAATATGCAATGGATTTCGTGTGCACAGAAATTCCAAGTGTGCAAATGCCGTCGGCAAAACACTATTTGCATGCATATTTCAATTTGCATGCATATTTCAATTTGCATACATTTTCCTAACATTTTAATTTATTAACAAAAAGGGATGGGATAATTCATAAATGTATGATTAATTTACACACATTTCATGAAAGGGCATATTTTGGGTATATGAATAGGTTTTTGTTTGTAAAGAAATAAGCAAAATTTCTGCAATTTGCATCAACATAAAACAAGCAAATATATTGCTATTATTATATTAATTAAGTTCAAATTCATATTAAATCATAAAACAAGCAAATATATTGCTACAAGTAATAAAATTTAAATTTAATTAATCCTACTAAATACCTATATTCCCACAAAGAAATCATATTAAGAGAAAATCCAGAGAATTTATCACCAGCTGAAACTGTTGACAGAGAATTTTCTGCTGTTAACTGGTTAACATTGAAATTGGATTGTGTGTGGTGAAGTGCAAGACGTGTTCACATGCAAAAAAGTTGGAATCTAGCAAAAACGCCTTCTCATTGTGTTTAAATTCTCTGATACAGATAAGTTGTAATTTTTTGTATAAATAATAAGATAATTCAAATTCAGTTTCGAAGTGATTGACAAGCAGTTTCATTTAAATAAGATTTAAAATACTGTAACGTTCTTAAGGAATATTTCCGAGCATTCTATGGTTTAAACAGTAACATATATAGTTTTGGTCTCCAAACCGTTGTTGGACCCACTCAGGGTAATTTTTTATAGCGCGGCCGAAGGCCGCCAATGCAGAAATGTGTTCTGCGCAAAAATACAATGGATACCACACCCGGTTTCGGAGCACTCCGAGGTCATTGTACCGTTTTTAGTTAAATCTTTTGAACGACTAAATATTTTTATTTTCCGTTTTCGGATACACCATCCTGGATTCAAAACGCGATTATTTTGGACATGTATTATGACTGTCATGCTTTCGTATAGAATTACCGTTTTTAAAAAGTGGCCTGCTCGTTACCGAATTTTTCTCAGATTTCTATGTGATACCAAGAACAATAATTCTGCAAAATTGCATAGTCATACTAACGGCTTCTAATTATCGTCTTGAAAATTTTTTTCAGTTTCTTCTAAATGTAGGCGATGCCACGTACATTTTCTATAATTTTATCACATTTATATTTTTCGTCATAAAGACAACCCACCTATCAAGCTTCGTCACATGGACAGTCTTTGGTATTGAATTATCGAAAGTTTTCCAGGTTTCGATACCGTGAAAGTGGACGTGGGTATCTATTGTTTGATTTCGTCAATTCTCGAAACAAGATAAACCAACATACCAAATTTCATAAACATATCGCTCATTTACTTCAATAGTGTCATAACTCAAAAAACATGACTTTTGAGTTAATAACATATAAACGTACCCAATATCTTGATCTACATATGTTGTATAAAAAAAACTTTATGATGCGTTAAAAATTTACCACGTGCTATAAAAATAAAAATATGCCTTTATATGCTCAACATATGGCAGTTAAAACCTTTGAATGGATCTCCTGGAAAATTGTGTTTTTTGAGTTATGACACTATTGAAGTAAATGAGCGATATGTCCCTCAATTTTTACTCATAATGTGGGCCCACTTTATTTTTGGCGGTACACAAGCCTACTTCTGTCAATCGTTTAGAATCCATATAAAATCCCTACAAATCACCTATCTGTGATTTGTATAAAATCGCAACGATAGAAGCCGCAACTTGGTAGCACTTAAACGTCAAAACCAGCTGGCACTTTGCAGATTTGTGAAATATTTTGTTCCAAAGCGAAATCGCATTTTCCCCCAATTAAATTTAAAGAACTCGTGTTGTGATTAAAACAAAATCAAACTTCGTCTGCCGAAAGAAAATTCAAATATGTGCGAGCCGAATACACCAAGCACGCCCGGTAGCCAAGCTATCGTTAATCTAAAAGAGCGCGATAAATCTCTACAAAACTTCAAAGTACCCACAGCAGGAGCAACACGTAAGAAAATAAAACAAAAAATTCTAACCGAAGAAGTGTACATTGAGGAGATGGCAAAAATAATACAACGTGACTTCTTTCCACACTTGGATAAATTGCGAGCACAAAATGATTATCTCGATGCGATGGATCGTAAAGATTACGCTCAAATGGAAGCGATACGTGAGAAGTATAGTGGGCGCAGACCTACCGATAGACGAGGTAAATGAAACAATAATATACACATATGCGTTCCTGTTATTAACATTTATCTATATACAGCTGTGTCACCAGCAACGTTTGAAACACCAGCTAGCGCGAATGCCACCGGAACACCACGTCCTGGCTGTGACGGAAATGCCTCAGACACGCCCAGGTCTACTGTTTCTAGTTCTTCTAAAGCGTCAGGGGCGTCAGAAACAGATAAAATAACGGATAAGTATTCATTAGACTTATTTCTACAACACTACACCAGCGAAGATAATCATAGTTTTCAAGAAATCATCGATACGGCGGATCGAAAATTAAGACAAAAGTTTGCGGTGCTATATAATGAAGAAAAACTATCAGCGGATAAATTAGCGCGTGCGCTTACTTTACCATCTATTGAGCAGCAATTCGAAGAACCTGATCCAATGCGAAAGGTATGTAAGAGAATTAATGTAATTGCATACTTATACACGTAAATACTTCATTGTCCGAATCATAGTGATAATAGTCATGCAGTGGCCCCACAAACAGCAAAGACCTGCAACTCTTCATGTCCAACACATCGGGATTATGTACCGCAATGGCTCCGGACTTACTTTTCCAAGGGCTATAACTTCAGTATAACATTGTTTAAGTGGATTTCTGTTATAAAAACAATTTCACTACCAAATCGGTTGAATCCAAAAGTACTTCGGAGAGAAGGCCACCCTAAACTTCGGTTAGGTCAAACAAACCGTTCGCACGAACAACTGCCTAATATTTGAAAGCGCAAGTTCCACTTTCGATTTTATTACTCTAGATTCTAATGCATTTAATGCAGTCTAGTTGTCGAACAAATCTTTATATTTCCAATGTACATTTGATAGGGATGGACCATTGTGAGAGAGGTCGTAGAGGCGTTGGTTCCGCATTACAATTGAAGTGATGGTTGGTGTAATGTGATTGAAAAAAGCAATCTGATGCGATGGTTTATATCCCTTATTTGGGTGTCGCCGGGGTCGTGCTGCCTTATAAGGTCACCATCTCTCACTAGAGTTGCAGCCTCCGCTGGAAAATGTGGCCGGATTACAGGGATTCTTCCGACGGGAATAAAACGAGCCGAAGCGAATTCAATGCCTTTGCAGAAAGCACGCTCCCCTTGACAAGAATCAGTCGGGGAAAGCGGATGCCACTATATAATGTCGCTGTTGTTATAGCACTTACATCTCCCGAGCAGCATACCAAGTCATATTTGATCGAGAGCATCTAATGGCAAAGGCAGGTAGGCTGAATAGTTGGTCTCAAATAAGCCCACTTTCCTATTTATAGTCAGATAGCTGAATGTTCAGAATGTAGAAAGGCGAAAGAATAATTGGTCTAAAGCCATGGATCTTTTACACGGGTCCTCTTATTACATTTCGAAATAAAGTCTGCCCTCTATCTTCTTCAATTATTGATTAGCCCAAGACAACCTCTAAAAATGATCTCACCAATAAAAACTGAAGAATATTAAGGGACTTCTTGCGACCTTCTTTCTTAGAAGAAAAGAGAAAAGCCTTTAAAAGCTACCGACAATACCTGAGCCTTCAATCAGTATACTAGTCAAGCTCCCAGTCTTTCCAGCTCTTGTTTCATAACTCCGATGATCACATTGAGGAATAAACCACCAAGTCCCCAGCGGGTTAGGGGGCTTAGAATATACCCGACGTAGGTATGCCTGTCGTAAGAGTCAACTAAAATACCAAATTGATTCATAGGGTTGTGTAGCGCAACCCTGTCAAGGGGTTGCCAGCGCAATTTATAGCTTCTCCAACCCAATTGTCAACCTCACCTACCCATGGCGAATCCTTTTTCATTATGTGTCATACCAAATCGTCTGTATCCGGCAAATGACCGTCAACATCGATAATACTCCCCAAGGCCTTCGGTGAGTGACCTCCTCGCTACAACAACAACAATAGGAACAAGCCATAAAACATGTTGTAGATATCGTTATAAATTTAATAAAAATAATTTCAAATCTCACTCGCGGAAGACAAGACTTTGAAGAGATTTATAAGGTATAATCGAAACATCTGTCCCTTGTCCTTACAGATGTCACGTTGTTTAAAAAAAATTCCCAAATTATTAAATAAATTAAAAATAATTTATTTTTTAGATTGAGACATGGACTTACATGAACAAAAACTCCGTTATGTACATTCCCGATGGAGTCGAGCTTACTGAGCAAGAACAAGTAGAAGCAGCAAAAAACGCAAAAATAATACAACATAATGCAACACGGCTCCATACTAACCCTTTTGTTGAGCCCAAAACCTCAAAATCAAGCAATGAACTGGTTAAGTCACAATCACAACCGCTAGCGAATAAAATTGGTTTTGATGGCAATGTCATCATACCAGGCAACAATAGCGGCGACGGTCCAGAAGTGCGCGGTTTTAGTTTAGTAAAAACACCATCGCCACGTCCAGGTGAAGCATTTTCACCACTCATGACATGGGGTGAAATTGAAGGTACACCCTTTCGTCTTGATGGCTCCGACACCCCAGTACGACCAAATGTTGGACCAGCCTTTACCATTACCGAAAATTCACGTCGTGAGAATATAGCAATTGCACTAGCTGAAAAAGTCGGTGAAAAGATGCGTGCCCAAAAGCAGCGAGCAGCCGATACGGCTCACAAAAATATTCATTCTCCATTTATTCGTTCAAATATGGAACGTTTGGCTTCAATGTCACCGGCGGCTAGACGTTTGGCAACGGGGAAACTGAGAATTGGTACAACACCGTTTATGCCTACGCCAGGGCGTACACCTGGTGCGGCCGCTCCTCGAAGACCCAAAATCACGCTAAAATCCGCGAATAGACGTAAAACCCCTGGTGGTGCTATAGAAACAACAACAAGCAGCTCTGCGCCAAATACACCCAAACAAATAAGTAGTGGAAAATCAACGCTGACTGATAACTTACTGAAAATTCCAACGAAACGACTACGAGCTTGCGATTTCTTCTAAATGAATGAAAAGGTGAGATAGTAGAAATTGTAGTAGATTATAGAGTTAGGTGTCTAACGCACAAATACATTAAGTAAATGTTATGATATGTATTGTATATAAATTGTAGATAGACTAAGCTTGAACGAAACATAGCCATATACAAGAACTCAGTAAATAAAGCGCATAATTTACTTGTTATTTATTTAAAAATAAGTATCAAATTTATTCCAAATATTGATACACATTTCTGTAATTCATACAGAACCGTTGGCTACATTGTCTTGCAGTTATAGAATTTAATATTTAATTATGTTGTCATAAGCGATAATAGCTCACACACGCAATTCTTAGGCTGTTATTGCTCGTTACCACATAATTACAATCGAGACCAGCCAACATGATAATGCTATTGCCACGATGTAAAGCCAAATGGGGATTGATGTTGCATGAATGTCCATTTAAAGAGGTCGTGTCGGGCGGATAATTTCCACATATATTCATTGGTTAATTGCAAACGAGATAAGTAAGAATTAAATCTATTAGAGAATAGCAAAGTAAAGTCGGAGTAATGCGGGTCAATCTGTAATATATGGTGATCGGTCTCCAAGTATCGCATTTTGCGGACGGTAGTTGTTTCAGAAAGCTTTCTCAGTCGCACTGTTAATTGTACTTTTTCCCGAAAACCGTTACTGATCGACTTAACGGCTTTGTTGTTGTTGCTGTAGCGATAAGGACACTCCTCGAAGGTCTTGGGATGTTAATGGTCCTTTGCCGGATGTAGATCCAGTACGTTCCGGTAACAAGCACCATGAAGGTACTCGTCCGACCATCTCGGGAACGATTTAGTAAAACCACATGAGACCTTCTAGGCCATACCTCCCTCCCACCCCCTAGATACATCCTGAGTTCGGGGTCGCCAGAGCCTCGGCTGTTAATGAAACATGATTCGCCACGGGTAGGTGAGGTTGACAATTGGGTTGGAGAAGCTATATATTGCGCTGGCAAGCCCTTGAGAGGGTTGCGCTACACGATCCCTTGAATCAATTTGTTATTTTAGTCGCCTCTTACGACAGGCATACCTACCGCGGGTATATTCTAAGCCCCCTAACCCGCTGGGCTTTCCTTGAATGCGAGATTTTTCGATTCCATGGTTATATTGTATGTTTTAGACACGAGTAAAACGGTACCTGCTGCCCTTGAGCGGGGATATGGGGTATATTATTAGTGAGCAGAAACACGTTGAGGACATTCGTTAGGGATATTACACCCGCGGGATATAAATGATTCAGGTTCAGTGTTGAAATGCCGCCAAAGTCAATAAGTTTGAAGTGTTTTTTTATGATGACTTTGCAGACTGCTGTGTTTGAGAGGGTAAAGAGTGCGTGACTATATTTAAATTTTCGCCTCCAAGTTCGATGTTCTTGTCCACCACTTGCGGCAGTGTGAATAGCCAATTCCGAATAAGCTCTCGCATTGCTGCAGGTTCGATGCAATGACGGTTAACAATGTTCGTTCGGTTTTACCAGCTGAAAAATGGTTGCTCTTATTAGTTCCTCCTATTTGATCGCATTATTTATCCATTGAATTCCCTGATTACTTGATCACGCTCATTGGCCAAGTCTATCTCCTCTGTAGGACCGAGTTGCAAGTATTATATGCCGGAATGAATGAAGCCTTTTGGGTCATGCTTCGGATGTTGATTGGTACGAGCTTCCTCTCGGCCAAGCAATAAGTGGATATATTGTTGTTGCTTTTGTAGCAATATTTCGTCCCGCTTAGTCGACAAACATTTAAAAAAAAAATTTTCTAACTGTAGTTCTGTTGTTATTGTTGTAGCAGTGCTTCGCCCCATCCAATAGGTGCGACCGATCACAAAATGTCACCAGTGTCCTCTAACGGGAGTGCAGGGAAACTTGCAGTTTCAACAGGGTGGACCAGAGTGAGAGGTGTGTTAAGAGGCGTTGGTTCCACATTACAATTGAGATGGTTGGTGTCATGTGGGGACACATTGCAAGCAGGACATATATTTTGAATGTCGGTGTGGATTCTGGATAGGTAAGAATTTAACATATTACAGCATCCTTCTGCGAGTTCTGGGTATTTTTCTTTAAAACTCGATTCGCCGGGCAATTCCCCACATAGAGTAACGGTAGTTCAAAGAGCGTGTTGTGCACTCAGGTGACTCATATGGTATAGCCGTCTACATTTTGGTGAGAGATTAGCCATTATTCATATATTGGAACGATTTTCCGTGATCCATTGTCAAATACAGCTAAAAGACAAACCGATTGCTGAACGTGAAAAATAACACTAAAGAAACCGATTTGTTTCTCTAGTATGAGAACCAAAAATGGCACTGAAGATTGTACAGCCGCGAAAAATGGTTTGTCTCCAAGTCAAATTTGTCAAGGAATGACGGAAAATCGTTGCAATACACAACACCTGTCAGGTCTTGGCCTAGATAGGTAAGAGTTAATAATAAAAACCTTCATTTGCTTCTATTGGCTTGCAATTAGTGTATTTACTAATATTTTTATAGAATAAATTTGAGACTCGGACATGATCCCATTACACTCCTATATAACAAAAACTTCTAGCACCTTAGCGGACCATTAACGTATTTTCCTACTCATCCCAATAGTCGACATGGTCACCCGATTTGAATTTTTGTTCTTGCAGCACCTGTAAAAATTTCTTTGTTGTTTGTTCTGTCGTCAGCATTGTTTTGGTGTCGCGTTGCATTTTAAAGAAATCAGCCAATTCCTTATTGATACTATCACGCTGTACCAGCACAGTCATTTGAGTATCAATTGCACCTGGTGCATAATTCAACACCACCAATTCCTCCACATTAGGCTGTTCGTTGGCGAGTACACGAAAATACATTTCTTTAGCCGCTTTGCCAGAACAGTAGAAGCTCATTGAGGCGAACGGTTCAATGCCACACTTAGAAGTAATATTCACCACCAACTTGGGTACACCAGTAAATGCGCGGAAAAATTCACAATTCAATGAAATGGCAGAAAAGACATTCATATGATAGTATTGCTGCCAAATGTTGGTGTCCGCCACGTCTACAGCACCTTTCGACACATCACCCACTGAACCGGCATTGTGTATAATGAAAGCACGTTCAAAATCTTTGGCTTTTGCATCCTTCAGTGACTTGGTCAGTATTTCTTGGAACTGTGTTGCTGTGGCTGTGCTCAGATCGATTGAAAATGTATAAACTTTTAAATCTTTCAACTGCAATGCTTCGATTTCGGCCTTGGTTTGTGCCAAACCCGTTTCACTACGTGCCAAGAGCACAACAAATGAACTGGATTTGAGTTTAGCTGTAACTTCCACTGCCATACGTTGTCCAATGCCACGTGATGCACCAGTCACAAGCAAAAAAGTACGCTTTTCCAAATCCAAGACCATTTACTTTCACTATATAAACGTGACTAATTCAATGTAATAAATTTTTGTGGATTTGGTATAATTGTTCTTGTTGTTGTTGTGTTTACTTTGGTGCAAAGTTGGATTTACAATGTGTTTAAATTTTGAAATTGAAACTTGTTGCACAAATTATTCCAGCTGACTGACTACAATTTGAATTGTGTTTGGGCCCTCCTCCTCGTTGTTGTTGTAACTCACAATGAGCACAATTTGGCAGGCTGACCTTCAATATAAGATTTCACAGCAAGAATCTCATTCATAAATTTTACTCAAAGCGCAGCTGCAAAGCAATTGTATACACATTAGACTGCGTCGATTTATTAACCGATATCGCGCCATCGATTTTTCGATAGGATTTGGGCTCAGGAAAAAAGTTCCACTACGCATACCCAAAAAAATAATTTTCGAGCCTGAGAAATTTCATTTTTATACTCAGCGTGCTTTGCACACAGAGTATATTAACTTTGATTATATAACGGTTGGTTGTACAGGTATAAAGGAATCGAGATAGATATAGACTTCCATATATCAAAATCATCAGTATCGAAAAAAAAAATTGTTTGGTCCATGTCCGTCCGTCCGTGAACACGATAAATTGAGTAAATATTGAGATATCTTCACCAAATTTGGTACACGAGCTTATCTGGACCCAGAATAGATTGGTATTGAAAATGAGCGAAATCGGATGATAACCACGCCCACTTTTTATATATATAACATTTTGGAAAACACAAAAAACCTAATTGTTTAGTAAATAATACACCTTGAATGTTGAAATTTGTCATTTGAGACTCTTGATAAAAATTTGAAAACATTTTTTAAAATGGGCGTGGCACCGCCCACTTGTGATAAAATCAATTTTACAAATATTATTAATCATAAATCAAAAATCGTTAAACCTATCATAACAAAATTCGGCAGAGAGGTTGTCTTTACTATAAGGAATGCTTTGAAGAAAAATTAACGAAATCGGTTAAGGACCAAGCCCACTTTTACATAAAAGATTTATAGAAATATTTCTAGAAAAAATTGACGAGATCGGTTAAAGACCACGCCCACTTTTATACAAACGATTTTTAAAAGGGTTGGGAACGAATAAAATAAGCTACATATATCTTTGCAAAAAAGAGCGTTATGTCAATTGTATTTCATTTCCCAAGTGGATTTATAACAATAAATAGGAAAAACTTCAAATTTAAAAAAATGGGCGTGGCACCGCCCCTTTAATGACTAAGCAATTTTCTATGTTTCGGGAGCCATAACTTGAAGAAAAAGTAACGGCTCGTAATAAAATTAGGTATACAAATTTTCGCTAAAGCAGGAAATATTTCTAGAAAAAATGGACGATCTTTTAAAAGATTTTTAAAAGGGTCGTGACGAAAATAATAAGGTATATCTTAGCGAAAAAGAGCTTTGTATCAATAGAAGTTTACTTTCTAAATTGAATTATAACATTAAATTGGAAAACACTAAACTTTTTGAAAATGGTTGGGCACCGCCCCTTTTATGACTAAGTAATTTTCTATGTTTCGGGAGCCATAACTCGAAGAAAAATTAACATATCGTAATAAAATTGTGTACACAGATTTTTCTTAAGACAGAAAATATTTCTAGTAAAAATGGACGGGATCGGTTAAAGACCACGGCAACTTAGATATAAAACAAGTTTAAAAGGGTCGTAGACTATAATAATAAGCTATAACTTAGCAAAAAATAGTTTTGAATCAAAGATATTTCACTCATCAAGTTTTATTGTAAGAGGAAATGGGGAGACTTTTTTTTAACGGGCGGTGCCACGTGTTATGTAGAAAAATAATTTATCTGAAATGAAATGTACAATTGAAGCTCACGCTGAGTATATAATGTTTGGTTACACCCGAACTTAGACACCTTTACTTGTTTTACTTTTTTTCGACTTTGATTTTTAAAAAAATTTTCATATGTATAGCCTGTCCGACCCAAAAATGTCCGCTAAAAATGTTGTCGATAACTCCTTTTGAAAAAAAAAATATATATTTATACATGAAAATTTTACAATGAAAGGAACATTTTTTTAGTAGGTCATGAAAAAAACCTTAAAAATTAAAGTCGAAAAAAAGTAAAAAAAATTAAATTTCGCAGGCTCAAAAATTATTATTTTGGGTATGCGTAGTGGAACTTTTTTTCCTGAGCCCAAATCCTATCGAAAAATCGATGGCGCGATATCGCTTAACTTTCGTCCATACAAATCGAAAATCTTATCAAAAAGCTATCGCTTCACAATGCCAACGTAATCTCCAGGAAACAATCCATTGAACACGATTAAATAACAGTAGCGTTGTTGTGTAATAAGCTTTGGTTGTAGCTCCCATGATGCAGTCTAAGTAGCGCGTTTATTCTTCTTCTTGTAGCGATAAAGACACTGGCCGATGATTTTCTGAAGGGTTGTTGTTGTTGTTTTAGCGATAAAGGGGAGGGCTATAATGGATGGGGGTTCAAATTAAATGTCCACCTTCGTCATCCCCGAAAAATGGAAAATGGCCAAGGTGGTTCCGCTATTATAGCCTGGAAAACCAGCTAACATAGGAGATTCTTATCGTCCGATATCTCTCCTATCGCCAGACACTTGAAGCCATTCTGCTTCCCTATTTCACTGCAAATTTGCGTCTTGCCAATCATCAGCATGGCTTTCGAAAACTACATCGCACTACCACCGTGCTAAACGTCGTTAATACGAAAATGAATTGCGGATTAAATCAAAAAAACCCATCATAGGACAGTAAAAGTTGCGGTAGACCTGTCAAAAGCTTTTGATACGGTCAACCACGGCACGCTACTGCAAGCGTCCTCCTTTTCCCCAAGTCTCAAAAGGTGGACCGCAAATTATCTGTCTGGTCTGTAAGCATCGGAGCAATTCAGGAACATAACATATAAACCCAATTAAATAAGGGGTAACACAGATTTGTGTTCTATCCCCGCTGTTGTGTAACTTCTATATATCGAAGCTACCTTCACCACCAGAAGGAGTCACTATAGTTTCCTACGCCGATGACTGCACAATAATGGCCACAGGCCCAGGCACACACATCGATGAGCTTTGTAATAAAATAAACAGCTATTTCCCTGATCTCTCCAGTTTTTCGTCTCGCGAAACCTAACATTGTCACCGGCCAAATCATCGGCGACCTTAATTGCAACATGGACACGGCAAATGTCGACCATATTGGACAATTTTGGCTGTGACGTTCGATCAGGATCTACATTTTGGAGAGCATGCAACCTCAATTGTACCTAAAATCCAGAGCCGTAATAAAATCCTCAAATCTCTTGCCGGCAGCACTTGGTGTAAAGGAAAAGAAACGCCCATTACCACTTACAAAGCAATTGGCCGGCCGATTGTATGTTACGCGTCTCCGACATGGTCGCCAAGCCTAAAGGTTACTCACAGGAAGAAAATACAGGCCTGCCAAAATACCGCCCTCAGAACCGTCACGGGTTGTCTTCTTATGTCCCCAGAATACCATCTACATAATGAGGTGAGAATACTCCCCATTAAGGAGATAAATGAAATGCTAACCAAACAGTTCCTGTTGAACACCCAGAAACCTGGGCATCCCAACAGACATCTGATTGATGAGCCAACACCTCCCAGGGGCTTAAGGAGTCACCTCTGTAAGCATTATGAGGAAACACGGCACCTGAGAACACAGCCGCAGGAAGCTCAAAAAGCACAAGCAGGTCCTCAGTGAGAACAGGCGTCGATCATCTAAGCCAGGAATTGCCTGGCGAATCCAGTACTTAAAGAAAAATACCCAGAACTCGCAGAAGAGAAACGCTCTCTCCCTAGGGAAACACGCGTCACTCTAGCTCAACTTCGATCTGGGTACTGTAACAGGTTAAACTGTTACTTATGCAGAATCAACCCGACATACAAAATGTATGTCCTGCTTGCAATATGTCCCAACATGACACTAACCATCTCTTTAATTGTAAAGTGGAACCAACGCCTCGTAACACCCCTCTCACTATGGTCCACCCCTGTTGAAACAGCAAGTTTCCTTGGAGAGGACATTGATGACAATTTGTTATCGGTCGCGCCTATTGGGCGGGGCGAAGAACTGCTAAAACAACAACAACAGGGCTATCGATGCTGATGGTCCTTTGCCTAAAGGTTACTCACTGGAAGAAAATACAGGCCTGCCAAAATACCGCCCTCAGAACCGTCACGGGTTGTCTTCTTATGTCCCCAGAATACCATCTACATAATGAGGCGAGAATACTCCCCATTAAGGAGATAAATGAAATGCTAACTAAACAGTTCCTGTTGAACACCCAGAAACCTGGGCATCCCAACAGACATCTGATTGATGAGCCAACACCTCCCAGGGGCTTAAGGAGTCACCTCCGTAAGCATTATGAGGAAACACGGCACCTGAGAACACAGCCGCAGGAAGCTCAAAAAGCACAAGCAGGTCCTCAGTGAGAACAGGCGTCGATCATCTAAGCCAGGAATTGCCTGGCGAATCCAGTACTTAAAGAAAAATACCCAGAACTCGCAGAAGAGAAACGCTCTCTCCCTAGGGAAACACGCGTCACTCTAGCTCAACTTCGATCTGGGTACTGTAACAGGTTAAACTGTTACTTATGCAGAATCAACCCGACATACAAAATGTATGTCCTGCTTGCAATATGTCCCAACATGACACTAATCATCTCTTTAATTGTAAAGTGGAACCAACGCCTCGTAACACCCCTCTCACTATGGTTCACCCCTGTTGAAACAGCAAGTTTCCTTGGAGAGGACATTGATGACAATTTGTTATCGGTCGCGCCTATTGGGCGGGGCGAAGAACTGCTAAAACAACAACAACAGGGCTATCGATGCTGATGGTCCTTTGCCGGAAATTAATCCGGTACATATCGGAAACAATCACCTTTAAAGTAGGTGATAGCTCGACCAACTTTAGAACGATTTGATATGACCACGTCACCTTCTAGGTAGAAAGATACCCAAGGTCGCGAGAAAGGAGCCTAGGTTGTTGTTGTAGCGTTAAAAATACTCCCCGAAAAATTTTAAGTAGTGTTATCGATGGTGATGGTCCTTTGCCGGATATAGATCCGGTACGTTCCGGTAACAAGCGCCATTAAGGTACAAGCCCGACCATCTCGGAACCGATTAAATATGACCACATTGAAAACTCTAGGCCATCCCGTCCCCAACCCCTAATTCCATGGAACTTGGAATGCAAAAATTCTAAAAAGATTCACCAATCTACTTCGCTATCTCTTGATCAAAGGACTGGAACCCAGGGTCTGATTGACAGCAGGCATAGCACCTCGTGTTATCCAAGATACGCACACGTTACTACGTAGCGGAGAAAGTGCGCACATGCAATTTATGAGGCTTGTGGCGAAGACGGAAATATCTAGGGAACTTTGACATTATCCTACCACCTAAGTCGGATCTTTAGGCATTTGTTTTTGTTCTTCTAATACCTGTCCCCTACCATCTGGCGACAAATCGGAATGCCTTATAGGACATTCTAAGACGTTGTCCCTGCTGCCGATACCGTGGTTACATAGATTGTACTACACAGTATAAGGTATTGTAACGAATTCTGGGGATTTCTAATATTTAACACCTGCTAACGTTCGTATCGCTGAACTCTCGTATAAATAACTCCAATATTCAGTATTGCAATATGGTCTTTATTTAGTCTACTTTTGGAGTAGTACAATTATACTTCGATATCACGTACTTCACAAAAGCGTGTTGAAATCAAACTGATTAGTCATTCCTCAACTCGCGCTGCTTTTATACTCTCTGTTGCCTCGTCCGCATATTTCTGCTAAGGTCTAGTAATTTCGCGAACAGTTGTATCTCATGCTTGGTTGCCAGCTATATACATGTATATTTGCGTGTGTATGTGTGAGTAACTACTTCGGCTGATGAATACATGTGTGTGTGTGGGATTTATCTTCGTTGCCTTGTACATAAGTGTCGCTGCTAGCTGTGTTTTGTTGTTACGATTATTTACTAACAGCATAGTGATGTCAACATTCGCCGTATACCAGCTGCGAGCATCGCTGCGTTACTCCTCTGCTGGTCGAAAGCTCAGAGCTCCGATACGCTGTTGGCTGTTATGTCTTAGAAAACAGCACAGCAATAAAGTCGTCTAACTCCGTAATATTTCCATTTCATTTGCATGTGTTTGAATGCAAAACGAAGAGTGGTAGGAGATAACTGTCTTCCTCGGGATCCCAGTCTACCAATTATTGTTGGCTGAAAGACAGCGTTTGTTGTTACGTAGCTCAACAGCGCGGTGTAGCAGTAGCGTCCTACGAACGGTTTCCATTACTGAGCCTAGAATATCTGGGAATGTGACAAAGCCCAGATATGATTAGCACTTACAAGATTTCGCAGTCCTGTATATGTGGTGTATGATGTGCGAAAGACCAAGAGCTGATGGTCTTGTATCACGTGAGTGCTTGCACCGGAAATGGAAAGCTGTGGGGCCCGTTAGGTTTAACCACAATTTTTCGGTGACACACTGCCATAATTCCGAGGTTATTGTCGCTACCTTTTTACCTAGCTGTACAAGAAGTTTATCCTGGGTTGCGACCGCAGGTGACAACCAAATGGATATCGGACTGAAGAGGCCCCGCCTCCCAGGAACTAAAGAAGTCATCTTCGTAAGCACTATGAAGAAATCCGGCACGAAGTCAGCCGTATGAAGAATAGAAGTATGATATCTACAAAAAGGCGGCGGACTAATAAACCAGGGATTGCCCGTTCACCGGGTCTTTAAGACAAATACCCGAAACTCACAGTTGAGGAAAGCAACCTACGCAGGGATACGCATGTCACTCCGGCTCCACTTCGATCTGGATACTGTAAAAGGTTGAACTCTTACTTATCCAGAATCAACACCGATATACCCAATGTATTTCTCGCTTGCAACGTGTCTCCCACATTATACCAACCATCTTTTCGATTGCAATGTGTAACCAACACCCTTATCTCTGGTCCAACCCTGTTAAAACTGCTTGTTTTCCCGCAGTGCCGTTACGGGATATTGATAACAATTTGAGTGTGGTCCGACCTATTGCATGGAGCGAAGCACTGCTACAATAACAACGTAGATAATTCTTCGTTAGTACTACGATGAGATTAGGGTTATCCGCAAATAAGTAAAGTCCGTTGTCGACTTATACTGCTAAACTAGTTATGTAATAAGAGCCAAAGTACCACCCAGAAAGTCGCGTTTTCCCTTGGGTTGCTTGAGGCAGCCTGGCTCTTGTATTCTATAATAGATTAAACTTTCACCCATCCCCACTTGACCGTAATGTTTGTTCCGCATGCGAACTATACATAACAGATTCCACATTTTCCAAAACTCTGCCTAACAAACTCTTCTATCTCTTCAATCTTACTGAAGTTGCAATCTTCCTAGAACTCCCTTTAGAACTTAAGGATGTGCTGAATAAGCAGATCTCCTCTGCCTGACATTGAGCATCCTAAGTTGTTGTTCATCTTATTTTTTTTGTTAATTGAAAATTAAATAAATATTTTTCAATTTGGGGTCAAATGATGTGATCTGATTAGGATTTAGAGCATTAAGCTGTAAAAAAATAAAAAAGATAAGCGGGCCAAGCCTCGCCGTGGCTCAGTATGATAAGACATTACTTAATTAAAAACAATTATATAAGGGAAATACAAATCTTTATATGTTGTTGCTGTATTAACAGTGCTTCGCTTCATTCAATGGGCGCGATCACTCACAAATTGTCATCAAAATCGTCTAACGGAAGTCCAAGGAAACTGGTTGTTTCAACAGGGGCGGACCATAGGGAGATAGGTGTTAGAGGCGTATGCCCCATATTACAATTGAAAAGATGTTTGGTGTCATGTGGGGTCACATCACATGCAGGACATATAAATTACTTATGTCGGGGTTGATTCTGGACAAGTAAAAGTTTAACTTGTTACAGCATCCAGAACGAAGTTGGGCCAGGGTGACTTGTGTTTCCCTTGGTAATGCGCTTTCTTCTTCTGCAAGGGTGGGATATTGCATATTAATAACGGGGTTCACCGGGCGCGTCCTGCTAAAGGCGTTTACCGATTCTGTGTGGATTTGGCTAAGGGCCTGCTTATGCTTGCCTGGATCAAACGGCTGTGTTGGCAAGTGCCGGATCTCGACATAGTGCTTTAGGAGATGTTCCCTTAATCCCCGTGGAGGCGGTCCTAAATCAAGCAGTTGTTTGCTAGGATGTTTGGTTTGTGACAATTAAGCAAGAACTGCTTGTTCAGCTTTTCGTTGTCCTCTTTAATAGGCGACCAGACTGCTGACGCGTAGCTCATGAGCGGCCGGCCAATTGATTTGTACGTGCTTAGCAGCGTTTCTTTATCTTTTCCCCAGGTGCTGCCGGCAAGCGACTTGAGGAGGTTGTTGCGACTTTGTACTTTAGAAACAATCTCGGTGGCATGAGCCTTAAAGGTTAGAGTGTTATAGAACGTTACCCCTAAGATCTTTGGGTAGTGTGACACCATCGACGCGTACGTCCACCCACGTCGTAAACACGGTGGCCGTGGATTTTGTCGGTGATAATGTCAAGTTGCGCGAGGTGAAGAAAACGGAAAGATCGGGGATATAGCTGTTTATTTTAGAAACTAATTCATCGACTGAAGGGCTAGGTCCTGTAGCCATAATCGTGCAGTCGTCAGCATAGGAAATGATTGTGACTCCTACTGGTGGGGAAGGGAGTTTTGATATGTAAAAATTAAACAGAAGCGGGGATATGACACCACCTTGTGGAACCCCCTGTTTAATTTTTCTATGTTTAGAAATTTCGTTCCTAAATTCAACCGACGCCTGCCGACCACTCAGATAATAAGCGGTCCATCTTTTTAGACAAGCGGGAAGGTGTGAGCCTTTTATGTCTTGGAGTAGCATGCCGTGGTTGACTGTATCAACCCCATTTAATTTGTTGCGTCCCTGCCACAAATTGTTATCCTTGGAGCAGCTCCTTGCTGCTGGACTGCTCCATACCCTCCTGTTCCGGGAAGGTATTGAACCTAACCCCGGTCCCAGGCTGTGGTTCTGCTGCCTATGTCGGAAAAGGATTTATCTCAGACGGGCATATTCTTCTCAGTGTGCCACGTGTAAAAGATGGTTGCATCGTTCGGGCTGTTCTGGGTTAGAACACAACGTTCGTCGCCCCCGAAATTTCTATAAAACCTTTGTGGCTCCCTGCTGTTCACGTCCAAGGACGTCCCGCGGTTCACTCTCAAACGTACCTCCGCCACCTTCTAGCAGCGATGCTGCTCAGCAGTCCACATCAACCGTGCGCTGTTGCTCGCACCAAATGGCGCTTCCACCTAACGCGGCCGCTACAACCCATTGTAGCTACGTAGCATGGATAGTAGCAATGCCGAGCACCAGTTTTTATCCCCGTATCTCCCCTCACTTTCCGACACTCGTACTCGCGTAAGGAGTCATCAACTCCTTGCCCCCCACGCCGTGTGTTCGGTACGACAGCTTAAGATGTTTATGATCGCGGCATCGGTCCAATGCAGTTCATGCCTTGGCCTATGCCACCTTCATAGTTGCTCTGGGCTCACAAAGGGAAATCGTCCGACCGTTGCACCCTGCTGCCAAAACACTAGTACCAACCCATTGACACAGGGTACACCAGCAGGAATCGGACAGCACACTCGACAAAGCCTATATCCTTCAAGGCGCCTTCATCCATCTCTGAAAGCTGTAAAATAATTAGGTAGGCCCTAGGGGCTAGTCATCACACTCCTCATCAATCTAGGGCATTGATCAGACAAATAAATAAAAGCGTAAGGCGCATCAAATTTCTATTAATAGTCAACCACTTATATGTTTATAAATGATAGTTTCATATATGCATAATTACGAGCAACTGAACCTTAATTAGGTTATGCTACGCCTCACGCTATGGCTTTTTTGCCTTGCATTATTCATGGGTCGCTTTCTATTCAAGTATGTAATTGTGTTCCAAATATAAGCCAAATCGAACCACAAATACGATTTTTTTTAAATATTTCTATACATGCGCCACCTGGCGGAGTTTTTTTTTTTTCGTATTATTGCATTGTAATGTATGTAATTGTGTTCCAAATATAAGCCAAATCGAACCACAAATACGATTTTTTTTTTAAATATTTCTATACATGCGCCACCTGGTGCATTGTCATCGGGTTCTGAACTATATTCCAAGTTTCAAGCTTGTAGCTTATCGGGAAGTTACTTAAATTTCAATTACAAAATTCGTAAACAACGCTCGCTACACAGAGTCAAGCTAAATAAAACCGTTAAATAAATCTTTCTAAAAGACTTGCGTGGTTAACAACCAATTTAGCTCAAAGCTTTCTCAAGCCATCGTGCGTACAGGAGAACTGAACACATGGCTTAATCAATTCTTTAAAGAGCTTGAAAAATATCATATGAGGCCTGCTCCCGTTTCCAAAGAATTTTGATGTTAGTTGTTCCGATTTCATTCAGAAATTGTGCGCCTTAAAATATACAAAATATGAAATTGTGTCAAGGACGTCATAAATGTCATGAATTGGCAAACAGTAAATACTGGGGAGAATAGGGGAGTGAGTGTACTTAACGGCATAAGGCAATTCGAACTGATAAGGGGCTGTTTAGGCTAGACACATCATAAGCATACTTAAAGTTGCATCATACTTAAAATTGCATATAAGAGGGATTCCAAAGTGACGGGCGGGACTACTTTTCTTGTTTGTTCTCTTGGACGTTGTGGCAGCGCACTGCCCACAAGTGACCGAATGAAACCAGGATAATCCTCTTCATTTTTATACCCAACGTGTACTTGTCCTGCTATATGGGGTAGAAGCATGGACCATGACAACAGCAGATGAAGCGGCTTTGGGAGTGTTCGAGAGAAAAGTTCTTCGAAAGATTTATGGACCTCTACGCGTTGGCGATGGCGAGTACCGAAGAAGATTTAATGATGAGCTGTACGAGCTATACGCAGACATCAACATAGTCCAGCGAATTAAAACGCAGCGGCTGCGCTGGCTAGGCCATGTTATGCGAATGAAAGATGATGCTCCGGCCAAGAAAGTGCTTCTATCGGAACCCGCCTATGGAAGCAGAGGTAGAGGGCGGCCCCACTCCGTTGGAAGGACCAGGTGGAAAACGATTTAAACTCCCTTGGTGTGACCAATTGGCGCCGATTGGCGGAGCGAAGGAGCGACTGGCGCGCCTTGTTGGACGGCCATAACCGTTTAGACGGTTAAGCGCCAATTATTTTTTTTTATTTGTTTAAGTCTATGAATTTTAATCCTTACAGACTATTATATAATGAAAATTTAAAAAATACTTATGCCTAAAATCCTAATGCCTTAGAAAGCAGACTTCAAAATATTCATAAATTCAGCCCTTTGTATAGAAAAATCAAGAGCAGCGGAATTACTTATTGAGTTAAGCTCCCGAATAGCACGCGTAATGGGAGCAGTACCAGCGTAATTCGTTCTGAAATAATCGTAATAAAATGGAAAGGAATTTCTGAGAGATCTTTGGGGAACATTAAATCGAATCCTTTCCAGCAAATAAGGGCAATCAATGTAGCCATTAATAACATTATACATGAATGACAAGTAAGTAAGTACTTGTACACAAAGGCAATATAGCTTTGATTGGATAACGGTAATACGTAATGGCACAAAGGAATGGAGATAGATATAGACTTCCATACATATATCAAAGTTCGAAAAAAACTTGAGTAAAATTTACGATTTGTGCAGAATAGAGCTGTATGGAATATGAGCGAAATCCCCGATTACCACGCCCACTCTTTCGATATCGGAAATTTCGAAAAAATGCTATAATTTATTACCAAAGACCGATAAACTGATAAAAATTGATATGTAGGTTGACTTTATGAGGACAAATAGAAGTTTTGTAAAATTTTGGAAAATGGGCGTGGCACCGCCCAGATTTAGAGGAAAAAAATTTAAAATTGTGCTAGCCGTATATCCAAAGCAATTGAGGACTTTGAAATAAATGTTTGGGAAAAAAAATTGGAAAACGGGCGTCGCACCGTCTACAATAAGAAGAATAAAATTTAAAAGTTTTCAAAGCTATAAATCCTAAGACGTGGAAAATATTATGCTGAGGGAGGTTGTCCTTATTATTATACATTCTTTTTATGAAAATTAACAAAATCGGGTGGCAACCACGCCCACTTAAAAAAAAATCGATATAGAAATTTGGAAAAATAGAAAAAAGCGGTAATTCATTAGCAAAGATAGATAAGATGCTGGAACTTGATATGTTGGGTGACTAAATGACCAAACACTGAAGTTTTGAAAAATGGGCGTGGCACTGCAAACGTTTACGCGTGTGTCGCCTCGTCTGCCATTTGATCGCCCTTACGACACCCTTCCACCTCTATCGTGACTATAAGAGACCCATCGTCCAATGTTTGATATTACTATGATACTATGATGATACAACTTACTGTCTATAATGATTCCTATATATTTGCCACAAAATACAAATACACAAGGATTATCCTGCAGGGCCACACCTCCTAGCATAGGATTAGACCAATTTGGAACTTTATGCTTCATAGTAAACAAGACCATATCCGTCTTCTCCGCGTTGTCGTTCAAAGTATGTATATCCCGAAGCGCCCGATCAAGCAAAGAGCTAAAAATTTGTTGAAAGGCACTCGTGACAACTCCAACGTCATCTGCGTATGCCGTAAGTTTGACGGGTCCCTCCGCCTGACTAGTTGGTCGATGACCAGCATCCACAGCAGAGGGTATAATAAACCGCCTTTCGGCGTGCCCCTGTCCACTGATTTCGTGGCCTCAGCCAACGACTATTGTGAAGTAATGTTTCTGAAACTTAACGTGCAGCCAATCCATCTAGTTATGGCTGCATGTACTTTAATGTAATTAAGATCATATATTATCGCCCCTTTAGATACATTATTGAAAGTCCCGGCAATGTATATGAAGCTACCTAGGTTATGTTCCTTATATTCCAAGACTTTCTCTATGTTTATAACCACCGACCTACCGACTTGCCTTCGTTGTATGCCTGTAGTATTTTGTAGAGCAGTTTTTCATCCACGTTGGACTTTATGTACAAAGTTTGGCTTAAAAGGGGAAACTAAACAAAATTCTTAAGCGTTTTTTTGTGATCTGGATACCGCGCTTTAGCGATAAAGTCATTTTCAAATCTCAACGTCCAAGTGTACTCTCTTCCATTTGACGTCACTTTTCTGGGACCTTCCCATTTTTAAACATGCGACATTTCTTTCAGAAATCGTCACTTGGTGTCATCTCTTAAATAATGATTTCATATTCCACCCAATCGCCATCCAGCACGGTACAGCTTTCTTAGCATTAGAAAAGGTTTCAAATAAAAGCTTCGATTTCTTCGGGTGCCACCACGATTATGAATCACTTTTATGTGAGTGTAAAGCCACTCGAATTTTTTTTTATAAATATGGACATATCAAAATATTTGTGTACTGTATATGTGCTTAAAGGTGTCTGACCAAAAACAATTATTCAAAATTATAAAAGTTAGTACGCTTTAAGACCCCCATTAAAATATTGTAACGAATTTAGGGAAATTACGCTTATTCCAAACCTTCTGCTAACGTTCGAATCGCTGTTGAATAAATAACTCCAATATTCAATAATGCAATATGGTCTTTATTAGACTACTTTGAAAGTACTTCACAATAACACTTATACTTCACAACCAAAAGCGTGCTTAAATCAAAACTGATTACTGACTTCTCAGCTTGCGCTGATTTTATACTCTCCGTTGCTTCTTCGCATATTTCTGCTAAAGTCTAGACGTTTCGCCTCCTAGAATCTCTTGCTTGGTTACCAGCGATATACATGTATATTTGTAGCTTATGCGTTTCTCATAGTCATGTGCGTGTGCATGTGTGAGCACTACTTCGGCCGATGACTACATGCGCTTGTGAGTATCTCTCCGTCGCCTTGTATGTACATATGTGCGTAAATGATGATTGATTTGTTTATGTATACAAGAGTGGCAGTTTGCTTTATTGTTGTTGTGCCTTCATTTAACAACCGTTTAGTGATGTTAGTATCACTTAGTGATGCTAATATTCGTCACAATATTATTTTAAAATATTAAAACATACTCCCAAATCGTATTTTTGTACATTAACGACGATTTTGACAAAGGTTACTCATTGTTGAATAAACTTGAGAAAACGTAAACCAAGGAAATTGTGAATCTGTGCTTTCGACATGAGATGTTCTGAAATTCTTTAGGAGTTTGCTCAGTTTGTAAAATGGACACCAGAGGCACACCTCAGGGCGAAAGGAACGAGGGTGGCCGCATACGCCGAAGACTTAGTAATAAATTCTGATCACCGCATATCATATATGGCATGTACCACCCAGTCAGTTGACCGATACTAACGTATGGAGCTCTTGTTTGGTGGAAGGCGCTAGACAAGAAGGGCAATCAACATAGGGTAGGGAAGGTGGTAAGGAGCGCACCTTAGGAAATGTGCCTCTACAAGTGTTCATTCAGGGATTGGTCGCGAACGGGGCTCTACTACTAAAAGAACCCCAATTCCGAATACGAGCACGTGACGATATTAGATTGCCTGACAAGGCAAAAACTAAACGAAATCACAACTAATCTTACGTCCGACACCGACCATAGCACGCCGGTTTTTTGAGTAGGTGCAGAGCATAAGATATCCTTTAAGGGAAGAATGGCAAACCTAGGCAGTGGTAGGGATATTACAATCTAAACAGACTGTTCGAAAATGAAAAAGGGAACTAGAGCTGGAATGTACTCAAAGCATTTGCAGGTAAATCAATCGTACCAACTTCATGACTCATACAGAGAGCAGCCACAGTGCTCCAGGATACTAAGGTCCATACATCAATGTAACGATATTTGCCTACAGCCCAGCGACCTAAAAGCATAAGAAACGTGATAAAATCGGATATCGTGCGGCAGTGTCGAGCCTCGCTGGCGTCCATAAGGTACCTAAATGCCACCCTTTGCTGGGCCCCGGGCCACAACGATATTTATGGGAACAAATTTGCAGATGAGATGGCCAGCAAAGGTTCCAGCCGCTGACAACCGCTGAATTATCTCCTGTGGTAAATCGAGGAATATGAGATTAGAGCAACAAACTTGCTGTGCCCGAACAAGGATGATCCTGAGGTCTCAAGATCCTTACGTAGCTTAAGCTTGAACAATTCTGCAGTGAAAGTACTTACGGTTGTCATCACTAGTAATTGCGCTATTGCACTAATGCTCCAACGGTGATGCATGCACCCTGTCAGGTTGAGGAGGAAGAGGTGTCGATTCATCACTTTCTCTGCAGAACTACAAACAAAACGACTCATGTTTCTAGGCAAATGATCTTTCACTTCTACTTAAGTTCGTCAGAAGGCAAGCGATTCGTTGAGGACCATTAGGAAGTAATCTGGTTAGACGAATGTGCCGCCACCCTGTGTGCGAGCGGAAGTGTGGGAAATTCGCACGCCCTATTAATCTAACCCAACCTAACGTTTTTTCTTATGATAATCTGTTGGAATAAGCCTCATGTGCATAAATATATACATATGTTAATGCGAAGGATGCTTCAAAAATCCAGGTCTAAGCAGCGCCATGGTATTAGTGTGCTCCGCTATCACACCGAAGATCCTGGGTTCAAGCCCCGGGCAAAGCAACATCGAAAATCTAGAAAAAAGTTTTCAATTTGAAAAAAGTTTTTGTCAGCGGAGTTGCCCCTCTGCAGTGATTTGACAAACACTCCGACTGTTGTATTTCTGCCATGAAAAGCTTCGCAGTGGAAACTTATCTGTCTTGCGGATGCCGTCCGAAGTTACAGTAAAATATGTAGTTCCCGTCCTGCCAATCTCTAGGAAAAATAAAAAGAAGCGCGACGCAAATTGGAAAAGAAGATCGGCCTAAAATCTCTTCGGAGGCTATAGCGCCTTGCATTTATTTTTGTTTTTTTTTTAGTAGCGAAAACCTTATATTTTGATTGATATTTAAACAAACACTGCTGTAAAGGATACACATTAGGGTGGGTCGATTTGTATGGACGAAAGTTAACCGATATCGCGCCATCGATTGTTTGATAGGACTCAATAGATTCGATTACACACAACATTAGAAAAAACGGAGAGCCTAATGTCGATTTTTTAACCGATATCGCGTCATCGATTTTTCGATAGGATTTGGGCTCAGGAAAAAAAGTTTCACTACGCATACCCAAAAAAAAAATTTCCGAGCGTGCGAAATTTCATTTTTTTGACTTTTTTCAACTTTGATTTTTAATGTTTTTTTCATGACCTACTAAAAATTTTTTCATATAGGGTATATATATCCGACCCAAAAATGTCCGCTAAAAATGTTGGCGATAACAGTTGAAGAAAAAAACCGAACATTTTTGGGTCGGACAGGGTTTACATGAAAATTTTACAATGAAATGAAAATTTTTTAGTAGGTCATGGAAAAAAACCATAAAAATCAAAGTCGAAAAAAAGTCAAAAAATTAAATTTCGCAGGCTCGAAAATAATTTTTTTTGGGTATGCGTAGTGGAACTTTTTTTTCCTGAGCCCAAATCCTATTGAAAAATCGATGACGCGATATCGGTTAATAAATCGAACCAGTCTAATACACATATATGTAGATCTGTACATAAGGCTGTCCGTTTTTTCTAATGTTGTGTGTAATCGAATCTATTGGGTCGTCACGACAACGAGCAGCTTTATGTAGAATATTTTTCTACGAAATTTTCTGTCCGACAGGGGTCTAACAGCTCTTGTTATTTGCATACGTATATTCTCTCTTGTTTTGAAAGTCGCTTAGCAAATATATACCTCAGCCTTTGACTTAATGTCTAAATGCTTATCAGTAGAGTACTTCTGCTTCTCTGCCGACCGCCAATTATTTGTTAGCTAACATTTCTAATTGGTCTACAGATGGTCAGCGTATACATAATTTTTTCGTTAAAAAGCTTGAACTGGCTTATGGTTCGTCACAGTTTTTCTGTGCAGTTCGAAATATTAAAACCCTCAGCTAATTAAATTGTATAAGAAAAATTGTGTTCCTTTACAAAGGACATAAAAAGTGGCAAAAAACAACTAATTTCCAAATCAATAAAGACACTTTAATAATAAAGTAGTAAAAGTAGAAAAAATCATGTCCTCCAAAAGAGCGGATTTAAGTAAACGCACTTTCTTTATATTAAGTGGCGTATCCAATAGCTTGAGCAAATCTTTGGCTATCGAAATGTTGCAGAATTTCAGTGAAGGTTCCGTTGTTCTACTCATCGATCGTTCTGAAGAAAGTCTACAAGAAGTGAAAAAAGAAATTGAATTTGTTGAACGTGACATCAATATCATTTGCTGGTTGGTTAACTCGTGGCAAGAGGCAAATCACGACTACTTTCGCTGTGGACTCGCCAATATTTTGCACAAATATGTAACCGCCAAATGTGAATTTGAACTCGCTTTTATATTGCACAATGAAGGAAATATGGCTACTGATAAATTGATGGAACCACAATCCGCAGCCGATTGGTTGTCCTTTGTACAGGAGCATCTTCATGCACCCGTTGCCCTCAATCAGGCTTTCCTAACGGCTCCACACTTTTCGAAGACCCCAAAATTAGTCGTCAACATCACGAGTACACTAATGATTCGTCCATTCATTTATAGTTCTTTGCTTTGTTCCTGCATGAAATCGCGAGATATGTACTTTCGTTCAATGGCTAACGAGGA
The DNA here is from genome assembly GCF_040869045.1 of Eurosta solidaginis. Lineage (NCBI taxonomy): Eukaryota > Metazoa > Arthropoda > Insecta > Diptera > Tephritidae > Eurosta > Eurosta solidaginis. Next base: position 170,737,983 of record NC_090322.1, on the reverse strand, counting down.
AACTTGCAATGATGTCAACGTTATCAGTTATTCACCAGGCATTTTCGATTCACATAAACCACAAACCGATTTAAATGACAATAAGGTCGATTTGTTGGATTTGAACTTGAGTGAAAAGTTGTTGAAATTACCACGTGTTGATGTGCAGCAATCTTCGCTAAAGCTATTAAATATTCTTGAGGAAATGTCTTTCATCTCTGGACATGAGGTTGACTATTATGACACCTTCAATCTATGAGTGGCACTTCTGAAAAATTATCTTAAATGATCTTATTACAAAAATATTGTGCAATAATATTATAATCAAAATTATTGTCCATTTGCTTACAATGATGTAGATGAAATGTTGATGCTGGTTGATGAAGTTATTTTTGATAACAATATTGAATTTATCAAAAATAAAATAATACATGATACACTTTCGGCAGTCATCGAAAGTGGTGAAAATGCAGAAGAAAATAAATTTTTTGTTGTTTTATTATGTATTAATTGAAGTGGGGTAGGGGTGTGCATGAATGGAGCTGAACTATAGTATGACGATCAAATTTCGTAAATTCGCAATAAATATCTGACTAATTGCAACAGCCGGCTGGGTATTGGACCAAACCCACTTTTTTGTAGAGTTTGAGGCTTATGTAGACAAAGTACTATCTCCGTTTTTCGAAGTTAGCCTCCAAAAAATAGATATCGGCTTTCGAAGTTCGAAATTATACATTTCGTAATTTTATTTTTTGTTAACGCGTTCAGCAAATTAAAAAAGGAAAAATGTGGTCGTGATCCGCCTTTTTCTTTTATTTGAGTGGCTGAATTCTTTTTTTATAAAATTACAGTACGAGCAATTCCAGTTCAGACATGAATGTAGTAGCCACTATCATGGGGCTATTTTCTATTTTTTGGAGGCTAACTTCGAAAAACGGAGATAGTACTTTTTATACTTAAGCCTCAATCTCATCAAAAAGGTATGTTTGGTCCAATACCCAGAAAAAAAGTTGATTTTGTCGAATGGTGTTAATTGTATTGGATATACATATATTATATAGATACCAAATATCAGCATTATTTCTCAGTACTTCACTCACAAATTTTCATGGTTCTAGCTAGGTATCGTTATGACTTTTATTATATAAGTTATCGTTATGACTATTTCTTTTTTACTTTAAAACTAGACTTTTAATATAAGCCCAAAAGAACTAACTAAACTTTCAATTTTATTATATAAGTCAAAAATTAAAGTCAAAACTGGTTTTTTGATTTGATTATAATTGGAGATAGCTCGGGAAGGAAATTAAGTTAAACAAACAATAAAAAATAAACAGAAAGATATAAAGTTAATAAAACAAAAATCAGCCCGAACAGATCCACACTGGTCGGTCTTATATGGAGTTCGTGGCCAAAAATACTTCCAGTAGAGATATCAACGTGAAACTTTGGGCACGACTTTACAAATATGCGAGAATTATTTTTTCATAAAATTGGTGCGGGTGATAGCTTTTTACCGACCCACAACCACCCACTTTCACCGCATGCATAAAAAAAGTAAGTAGATGTGGGGGGAAAGTGGTAAGATGTGTCTATCGCAAATAGAATGTTTAATAGGATTAAATAAAGAAATTAAATTTATTAAAAGATCTGGCATACATAACAATAACAAAACAACAAACACATACAAAAGTTTACATTTGCATATCGTCGACTGAATAAAATAATGTCGTATGTTACATGTGAGCACATATAACATACGACAATAATTTATCAGGGTGACGCTATCAGAAAACTGTCGCAAAACATAGTTAGTGACAGAAACTGGCAGCTGATATTAACACTTTAGAATCCTAAAAAGTTTGACTAATAATAAGATATAAGTCCCAACGTGAGGATCGGTGAGAAACCCAACTAAAACTTTAGCTGAAATTGAAATAATTGTGCAAATAAACACTAATAAAGGCACTGGTGAAATTTTAAATAACAAAAAAAAAAAAAACACAACAAGCTCAAGACACTAAGATTATTTTTAAAATGAAGTAAATACCTTTGACTTCAACATTTATTTTTATTTATTTCAATACAATGGTATTTTCTGTATTTTTAAATAGCTTAAGCTTGCACTTTATTTTTAACTTGCTCAAACTGCAAAAACCAACTAATACCATAACCTCACTCTTGAAGCTATTCTATTCTATCCTTTTAAAAGGCTGTTCTAATAAGAGATACTAACGACACATTTGGTGACAAACTTTTCACTTTGATTTTTTTATTTTTGGCCTATGCAACCGACCGCTGTGTGATCCTGAAATATCCCTAAAGTGCTCGATCCGGAAATGATCATGAAAAAGTCCCGAAATGCTTGTGAAATAGTCCTGAAGTGACTTTTCGTAATTCGATATCGCACAAGAACGAGCTTCAAATTATCGTTTTTGCTTTCCATTACCCAAGAAGTCGACGTGTTGCACTCGTTCGATAAAAACTGTTCGATACGTAATGAGCTATCGAATTGGATATTTCTATGTTAAATATTTATGCTTTTTATATTATTTGAGAATTTATTTTCTTTAAAAAAAAGTTAAGAAGTAGACACTATTGATAACAGCTATTATTTTGCTAACTTTAAAACCCTGTCTAAACTTTTTTTTTTAAATATGAAAACTACACCAAAGCTACCAATGTCGACTATTCAATTATGCTTTTTGCTTTCTGGGCTATTTAAGGATGATTTCGGAACTATTTCCAGACCACTTAGTAGCTTTTTAAATAAAAAAAATGCAAGGCGCGATAACCTCCGAAGAGATTTTAGGCCGAGCTTCTCTTCCAATTTGCGTCGTGCTTCTTTTATTTTTTCCTACAAATTGGCGGAACGGGACATACATGTTTTATGCCGACTCCGTACGGCAGCTGCAAGGCAGATGAATTTTCACTGAGAAGCTTTTCATTGCAGAAATCCACTCGGAGTGTTTGCCAAATCACTGCAGAGGGGCGAGCACGCTTAGAGAAACTTTTTTTTTTTATTGAAACAACTTTTTTCTAAATTTTCGATGTTGCTTTAATCGGGAGTTGAACCCACGATCTTCGGTGTGGTAGGCGGAGCAGAACTACTTCTAGACACTTTCCGGATCATTTCGGGATCATTTGAGCCCATTTCGGGGTAGAGCAGAGCTATTTCAGGATCATTTCGGAATCAAATCGGGACTATTTTAGTATATTCAAGACCGCTTCAGGTTTGTTTTCGGCACTATTTCGGGATTAATTCAGGACTATTTCAGTATATTTTCGGAACTGTTTTCGAGTTCAATTCCGGACATTTCAGAATCAGTGGTATCAATTCTGAACTGTTTCCGGACCAAGGAGGGGTTGATTCGGTACCATTTCGGTTAAAATTATATTCGCTTCCTACGTATACGATCTCGAAACAGTCCGATTGGATCCCGAAATAAATTCCAAAATGATCGGCAAATGGTTTGGTGCTGCAGAATCAGTCCGGAAGTTATTCTAAAGCAGTCCCAAAACAATCCCGTTAATACATGGATTGTCTTTGGGTTACACTTAGGTATCGCATACATTGATCCGCACTTTTGAAAGCAAATTCGAAATCATCTTAAAAAAATCGTAAAATCATTCGCAAATTGTCGTGGAGTCATCCCGAAGTAATTCCAAAACTATTGTAAAGTTATGCCAAAAACAATTCTGATAATGGCCCTGAAATGTTTTCCCGGAACAATACCGAGAACAATCTGGAAAAGTTCTAAATCAGGAAAAATCCCATAGTGATCTCAAAATAAACTCGAAACAGTATTAGAATGATCCCGAACACAATTTCGAAATTATCCTTCAATGATCGGGAACTAGTTCCAGTCGACTCAAAAACAATCCCAAAAATGTTCCGAAGTCATTCTAAAATAGTCCTGAAGTTATTCCGAAATAGCCACGAAATCACGTCAGAACGATACCAAAAAGGATCTGATCCCGAAATAATTCTGAAGTTATGCCGAAATTAATCCCAAATCGTTTTAAAATAATCCACAAATAGTTCCAAAATTTTTCTTAAGTAATCTCCAAATGATCCCAAAAACAATCACGAACTGTTCCCGAAATAGTTTCAAACACAATCCGATTTTTTTTTTCAAATACAGCTTAAATAACCTTTTTATTATTTTACTTATATAAGGAAATATTACTGGGTATATGTATTATGAGTGCTGAATGGTACGCAAACTAGTTCCCCAAATCCAATAATTAAACAGATTTGACTTTTATTTTTGAAATGTGTGTACCGAATTTTGTTGACAGCCTTGTAACAGTTTTAAATGATGTGTACCGCATCGGTACTGGCGGAGGGCTGACAGTATCAAAGTGGGGGACAAGACGGTTTGAGAAACCATACAATGACTTTTTGTAAGCCGGAGAAGATGCGAGAGAACTATTTCTTCAACAGCATAGTTTTCGGAGAGAGCCATTCACAAAAGAGCCGTAGTTGAAGTTATAAACATCGTTGAGAAAACCGAAACAGAGTGTCACCAAACAAGATTAAAGGCGCTACATATCACACTATACATTATCAATAAAGCTTTTAACTCAACCTGCTGGGTCGAAATGATCGAGACACTAGAGTGCTCTTTCAAGGTATCGCAATAAATGCTGGATACCCCGAGAGACCACTATCTAACGCACTTAAAGACACAGAGTCAAGGAAAGTAAAGATAAACAGAAGGGGCATCCCACGGTTACAGAAAAAGCCTCTTTGTATCTTTCGCGTCAGATTTTTTTCTTTTGTAGGCTGCAAAAATCTGGGTGGTTGTACCGAAAGTACCGAAAGTAAAGAAGTGCTATCAATTCTGTCAAACGCAAAAAGACCGCTTACATTGTCCCGGTCGTTGCGGGAACCATACCGATATAATTTCACGATGAGGAAAGAAAACTACAAAAAGATAATACTACACTGGAAATAGCAATGGGACAGCACTATTACAGGAAAACGGAGCAGGTGATTATTTCCTAGGAATGAAGAAAATTTGATCGAACTTCCCATAAAGGGAGAGTGGTCACAGAGCTAACATAGCGTTCTCCAGTACTCGAGGTAATGCTTAACGGAGTTCGAGGTACGGAAAATTGCATTCAAAACAAGTTTCTTCTGCATATTCACCACTTTCGACGAATAACGAAAGTATATCATGTATTATTTTATTTTTGATAAATTCAATATTGTTATCAAAAATAACTTCATCAACCAACATCAGCATCTTCATCTACATCATTGTAAGCAAATGGGCAATAATTTTGATTATCATATTATTGCACAATATTTTTGTAATAAGATCATTTAAGATAATTTTTCAGAAGTGCCACTCATAGATTGAAGGTGTCATAATAGTCGACCTCATGTCCAGAGATGAAAGACATTTCCTCAAGAATATTTAATAGCTTTAGCGAAGATTGCTGCACATCAACACGTGGTAATTTCAACATCTTTTCACTCAATTTCAAATCCAACAAATCGACCGTATTGTAATTCAAATCGGTTTGTGGTTTATGTGAATCCAAAATGCCTGGTGAATAACTGATTACGTTGACATTATTGCCATTTTTCTCGTTAGCCATTGAACGGAAGTACATATCTCGCGATTTCATGCAGGAACAAAGCAATGAACCATAAATGAATGGACGGATCATTAGAGTGCTCGTGATGTTGACGACTAATTTTGCAGTCTTCGAAAACTGTGGTGCCGTTAGGAAAGCTTGATTGAGGGCAACGGGTACATTAAGATGCTCCTGTACAAAGGACAACCAATCAGCGGCGGATTGTGGTTCCACCAATGTATGTGTGGATATATTTCCTTCATTGTGCAATATAAAAGCGAGTTCAAATTCATATTTCGTGGTTGCATATTTGTGCAAAATATAGGCGAGTCCACAGCGAAAGTAGTCGTGACTTGCCTCTTGCCACGAGTTGACCAACCAGCAAATGATATTGATGTCACGTTCAAGATATTCAATTTCTTTTTTCACTTCTTGTAGACTTTCCTCAGAACGATCCATTAGTAGAACAACGGAACCTTCACTGAAATTCTGGCACATTTCAGTAGCCATAGATTTCGCCAAGCCATTGGATACGCCACTTAAAATAAAGAAAGTGCGTTTACTTAAATCAGCTCTTTTAGAGGACATGATTTTCTTTTTTGTACTTTTACTATTTCAGTAATAAAATGTCGTTTTGATTTATAGGTTTTGTTTTTTTCACTTTTTCACTATGTCCTTCCTACAAGGAGTCTTATTATTGAAATAAATAAATTTTTCTTATATTTCAAAATTAATAAGTTGGGGTGTTTTAATATTTCAGACTGCACTGCTGAACTGCGATGAAGCTTTCTTCGCCTCAAGCTTTTTATGGAAAAAATTTTGTAGATGTTGACGATCTGTAGACCAATCAGAAATAGGCTTACTTATAAAAACAAAGCGTGGGACTTAACAAATAATTGGCGGCGATCAGATAAGCAGAAGCGCGCTACAGATATGTAAGCGTTTTGGAATTGAGCTAAAAACTGAGGTTCATATTTGCCCAGTGACTGGCAAAACAATCGAAAACACATACATACATACATCCATATGTACGAGGTGTGGCTATTAATTTCTTGGAATTTGGCAATAAAAAAATAAGTTTTGGGAAACATTTTACTATTGACTTTCACAATAGTCTCCCTCATACTCTACATAACGATTGCAACGTTTCTCCCATGATTGGAAGCACCCTTGTTAGTCCTCCGAAGTTCACCCGTTTAGAACCACGGTTACAGCTCCTTGGACTCCCTGTACGCCGCTATGATGAGATCCCTTGAAGTGCGAATTAATCTTGGGGAATAGAAAGAAGTTGCAGGGGGCAATATCTGGGTTAGAGAGTGCGTGAGGCAAAGGGGGGGGGGGGGGGGGTCCTTTTTTGCTAAAAATTCTTGCACAACGAACGAGGAATGGGACGTGAGTCAAGATCCAGTCATCCCTGGCGAATTCCGGTTGCACACGAAAAACACGTGCCCACAACCTCTCCAAAACGTCAACATAGAAATTTACATTAACGTGAACATAGAAATTTACATTCATTGGCTGGCCATCGGGAACTTATTCACGATAAATTATGACGTGGATATAGACACAGTCAGCATTGCCTTCAGATGTGACTTTGACATCCAACCTTTTCGAACCCACTGTTGACTTTGTTTAAGCGTCTCAGGGTCATACTCAAATATCAAATGACTACCCGTTTGGGTTCTTCGTTGCCTTCAGATGTGACTTTGACATCCAACCTTTTCGAACCCACTGTTGACTTTGTTTAAGCGTCTCAGGGTCATACTCAAATATCAAATGACTACCCGTTTGGGTTTTTCGTCAGATTTCACTAAAAATTTAATCCCCACACGTAGCTTATAATGTATGTCACACATTTTCACTACGCCACTGAAAAAGTTACTTGTAAAAAATACGCATAAAACACAAAAGAAAGGTCCTACTACTTCAACTTTAAACTCTAACAAAAGGAAGGTCCCCCATCTTAGACAGATGGTGACGAATGAAAAAGCGTTGCCAATTTTTTAATTATAGCTAAATTCACAGAGCTTAATTGCCACACCTCGTACTTAACAAGAGCGCTTAAGCCCCTGTCGGACGGTCGCATAAAAAAGTTTCGCACAAAAACATATGGCTGTCCCTTATTTCTATAATTTTTGTTTGTGTTGCGGTACTCAAAATTTGTATTTGCCCTACAAATGAGTATCCAGTGAAAAGCTCTCAAAATAGAGTAAGTGGGAGTATTTTTCGGAAAGAAGCCATACTTACATAGATCCACGAATTTCTATACAATACTATATCGCAGGCATGCTTAACGAACGAAACGATATCATTTCGTTACGATAATCAACGTTAATAAACGAAACGAAGTCACTTCGTTTCGTTTATTAACGTTAAGATCGTCAAATTAACGTTAATTTGACGTTCTTAACGTTAATAAACGAAACGAAATGACTTCGTTTCGTTTATTAGCGTTGATTATCGTAACGAAATGATATCGTTTCGTTCGTTAAGCATGCCTGCTATATCGACACTGGTCCATCACTCGTACCGATAGTTTTTACTTCTTGTTTGCGTGTACTAAAAATGCAGCTTCCATAATCCGTTAAGGGTGATTTTTTTAAGAGCCTTCTGTTGTTCCCGAGTCTTGGTCACGCTTTTTAGCTCACAAAGTGCTTGTTATTGTTACTGGTGTCCCTTACTCACCATGCACTGGCATTCCTTACTAACCATGCGAAGTAACGGTGGCTTTATCACAACAAGGGGTGCTGCTGCTTGTGATTGATAAAATAACGGGAGGTAAAATAAAGACACCGGTTGACTCGCAGATTTTAAAACGAGAAAACGCCTGAAATTTTGAAAGTCGACAAACAAAACAATTTTACGGCGAATCTTACAGATAAACCTCCAACACAATAAAGTGGTGTAGAGCGAACTTCTTTTTACTATTTAGGAGCGCTCGGTGTGGAATTTTTAAATGCATTGTTACAGTTATTCAAGTATGGATACTCGATTCTATTGGTATCTTTGGATAAACTTCTTACCAGTGGCATGCAAGGTGGTGTCCCCTGTCAAAAAAGTTAAGGCGCGATAACCTCCGAAGAGATTTTAGGCCGAGCTTCTCTTGCAATTTGCGTCGTGCTCCTTTTATTTTTTTCTACAAATTGTTTATGCCGACTGCAAGGCTGATGAGTTTAATTAAGAATATTCGGAACACGTTCTTTTGATACTACCTCACGAGGTCCGAATATATCAAATAAGTATATACACAATATTCCAAATATTAACCGATTCGCCAAATTCTTAAATGGAGACGAATGTTCCGAACATACGGAATGAGTAAGTTAGCATGCTAATTATGTCATCTCCATTTTTTACTAATGACATTTTTAGGTGAATCGATTTACTAATCGAGGTTTTGACGTTGAACGATGAATTTTGAATTGGTTTAGGTTTCGTATGTTCATAGGTTTACGAGAATGCACGATTTCTTGGTGTCCGCACTTTCCATAAAACCTATATTCAGCAACACTAATAGATAATGGCATAGTTAATAAAATCATATAAAATTAAAAAAAAAATATTCTAAGGAATTATGCAGTTCAGTACTTATTTGTAAACTGATTGCTTCCTATTTCTACTACTAATATTTTTCGAAAAATCGCAAAGAAACAACACAGTTAACGGATGTCAGTTCGATTTGGGAGCAAAATGGCTGCAATTGTCAGTCGAGCAAACCTCTTGTGATTGAATCATGAGAAAAACGTGTTTCTAATTGAAAAAATATTTTACTTTATTCACATTTTAACAGCTCTGTAAATATTTATCATTCTAATGTCTATAGGTTAATAAAAATATCACATAAAAAAATCAAAATTTCCAAAACATAATTTTATTGAGGTGGCAGTGCTTTTTCAGCATTTGACATATTGCATATTTTTTTCTTTTTTTTATATCAAATACGTCAAGAAATTGATAAACCTAAAAATTGTGTTCATGGAAAGGCGAAAAACCTAAAATTGGGAGGACTACATTGAAAAACGGGCAGCCTAATGTACTGAATTATATGTGCTGGCTTTCTTGCGGTGTTCCTTTAAGTATCAATAATAATATTAGGCTCGTGTTGATTAGACCTTGACTTCTGGAGAATCTTACGCGTAAACAAATATATATACATGTCAGTATGTAGTTTAGGCTTATTAAAAAAACAAATCACATCAATCAACATTAATAAATCGCGGATCGCTTTTCTTATTTTGTATACAAATTGTATTGGTGCAAGATCCCAGGGTATGAATACTTACATATCACGCAGCAACACTACTTTATGCGACACATTGATGGTAATCCGCAACTAAAATATATCTGGCAGCCATGGAGTCTCATTCTACGTTTGGATTCATATATTCCGTTTTGTATAAGTTTCTAGCGGTCTAGTATAAAAAAAGTTGGACAAGTTTTGTTATTGAATTTTCAAAGAAAAAATAAAACAAGTATGGAAGGCTAAGTTCGGGTGGAACCGAACATTACATACTCAGTTGAGAGCTTTGGAGACAAAATAAAGGAAAATCACCATGTAGGAAAATGAACCTAGGGTAACCCTGGAATTAATGTCTTTGTATGACATGGATATCAAATGCAAGGTATTAAAGAGTATTTTAAAAAGGAGTGGACCATAGTTCTATAGGTGGACGCCATTCGGGATATCGCCATAAAGGTGGACCAGGGGTGACTCTAGAAAGTGCTTGTACGATATGGGAATCAAATGAAAGGCGTTAATGAGTATTTTAAAAGGTAGTGGGCCTTAGTTCTATAGGTCGACGCCATTCGGGATATCGCCATAAAGGTGGACCAGGGGTGACTCTAGAATGTGTTTATACTATATGGGAATCAACTGAAAGGTGTTAATGAGTATCTTAAAAGGTAGTGGGCCTTAGTTCTATAGGCCGACGCCATTCGAGATATCGCCATAAAGGTGGACCAGGGGTGACTAGAATTTGTTTGTACGATATGGGTATCAAATGAAATGTGTTAATGAGTATTTTAAAAAAGAGTGGGCCTTAGTTCTATAGGTGGACGTCTTTTCGAGATATCGCCATAAAGGTGGACCAGGGTGACCCAGAACATCATCTGTCGGGTACCGCTAAAGTATTTATATATGTAATACAACGAACAGTATTCCTGCCAAGATTCCAAGGGCTTTCGATTTCGCCCTGCAGAACATTTTCATTTTCTTCTACTTAATATGGTAGGCGTCACACCCATTTTACAAAAACCAATCCAATTACAATGTTTCATCCCTTTTTTCATATTTGGTATAGAATTATGGCATTTTTTTTCATTTTTCGTAATCTTCGATATCGAAAAAGTGGGCGTGGTCATAGTCGGATTTCGGCCATTTTTTATACCAAGATAAACTGAGTTCAGATAAGTACGTGAACTAAGTTTAGTAAAGATAAATCGATTTTTGCTCAAGTTAACCTGTTAACGGCCAAGAGGAAGGACAGACGGTGGACTGTGTGTAAAAACTGGGAGTGACTTCAACCGATTTGGAGTTGGATGTTGACATAATTTACTTATACATATCCAGTAAAGATATTCAATTTTTTGTTATAATTTGATTTAAAAAAATATTTTTTTTTAAATATGGGCGTGTTTGTCATCTGTTTTTCCTAATTTTTATTTAGCACACATATAGGAATAGTAGTAACGCTTTTGCCAAATTTCATCATGATATCTTCAACGACTGCCAAATTACGGCTTGCAAAACTTTCAAATTACCTTCTTTAAAAAGTGGGCGGTGCCACGCCCATTGTCCAAAATTTTTCTAATTTTCTATTCTGCGTCATAAGATCAACCCACCTACGAAGTTTCATCGCTTTATCCGTCTTTGGTAATGAATTATCGCACTTTTTGAGTTTTTCGAAATTTTCGATATCGAAAAAGTTGGCGTGGTTATAGTCCGATTTCGTTCATTTCAAAAAGCGATCTGAGATGAGTGTCCAGGAACCTACATACCAAATTTTACCAAGATACCTCAAAATTTACTCAAGTTATCGTGTTTACGGACGAACGGACAGACGGACGGACGGATGGACACGGCTAAATAAATTTCTTTTTTCGCCCATATCATTTTGACATATAGAAGTCTATATCTATCTCGATTAGTTTATGGCGTTACGGATTACCGTTATGCGAACCAAGTTAATATACTCTGTGAGCTCTGCTCAGCTGAGTATAAAAAGAAATCTACGATTACACGCCAATATATCCGGGACACCTGAAACGGCGAGAGCAGGACGTAAACGTAAAATTTTTTATGTAATAATTTGGGAAAAATTTAAACAACGTGACATCAGGACGGACAAGGCGACAGCTGTTTCGATTATACCTTGTAAATCTCTTCAAAGCCTTTTCTTCCGGGAGTGGGATTCGAACCCGCACTCCTACGATATTTGAAATGGTTACAAACGCATTCAGCTACGTCATGCCTTAGTTGTTGTAAAGTTTTTCCCAATTGCCTTCTTTTGCATATATTATTCTTCTACACATCACATACTTCGTATGTAATTATGTGTTGAAGTTATGCATGTTGGTAAGGCGTTTTCAGAGAAATAAATTAAATTATTAAATAAATTATAAAATTAAAAATTGCTTGAAATAAATGTTTTCATACATTTAAAGCAATACGGGCAATCCCCGATTAACTCGTAAAATTTTTTTATTTGGTATAAAATACTTACATAAACTGCAGCGAATTACACTACTTCGGAAATAGCCCAAAATTGTCACATTTAGTCCCACCTGCAGAACGTAAACTTTTTAACTCAGAGTTAACCTGACATGAGAAGTTAAACTCATACATTTTTGACAATTTTTTCTTAAATAACTCCAAGTTCTGCAAGTGGGCCTTAGAGACGGTACAAGCTCTAATTCTGTTCCCTCGAAGTGTTTCCAAATGGCCCTTTAACATTGTGGTGTCCTATGAAATGGCAATTGGTCCTTGCTACAGACCTTTTGAACGCGTTCTCAACTGGTTCAATCGTTGGTAGTTCTGAGAAAGTCGCTTTATTTGCTTGATTACTTTAAATCGCCATAAAGGTGTGGACAGCAACTAACCCACTGTACATCCGAGTAAGACCACCAGTTCGGAGGTGGAAATTAAACCTGTGGTGTGAAACTGTCGATTTGCATGACTGCCTCCCACTTTCTCTACTGGCATACATACAAACGAGTGACGCCAATATAAGATTGATAAGCAAGAAGAACGATGACGTGGATAGCAACGCAGCATATTTATTGACGCATATAATAATAATAATAATAGAAACTTGCCGCAATATACTTTTCAGAAAATTTGGGCCGAGCTTCTCTTCCAATTTTTGCCGTGCTACATTTAAATTTTTCCTACAAATTTGCGGGACCTTTGATGTTCGTACTGTACTGTATCGATCCAGGAATAATTAGATGCGACAGGCTGTCAGATCACTGCAGTGTCTTTCAGGCGGAAATTGTAGCCGTGAAAAAAGCAGCAGAAATTCTGAAGAAGCGTGTGTAAGTGATCTGGTAACACTCACAAGAAATTACAACTCTGAGCTGCTGATGAGAGAGATCGGGAATGTTCGAGAATGTAACTTTTGATTTTATTCTTGTTTATACGGTCATAGAAGAAACATAAACGCCTACACTTAATAATAAAGGCCATATTTCAATATAATTAAAATAAATTACAAGTTATCGCGTTTACGTGCTTAAGCTGCAGTCGCGTCAATATGTATGGAGATAGTCAGACGGCGATCAAGACAATAATCTCACACAGTACTTCTTCAAGAAGTGTCCTTAAATGTAAAGGAGCATTAGAAAGACTTCGCTCAGGCAAGACCACACATCTATACTGGATTCGCGGCCATAAAGGGTTAGAAGGTAACGAAAAGTCCGATGATTTGGCAAAGAAGGGTGCTTCACTGGATGAATCGAAGTTAGAGAAACCAAAAGGATGTCAGAGAAATCAAAAGGAGACAGAAGTGGAATATGATCAATCAAGCAAGAAACGTAGACAGAAGTGCGGGGCTGATGAATTTCTAAGATCATGATATTTTTAAAGAGACAAGACTTAAGGCTCACGATAGGCATACTAACTGCACACTGCCTTCCGGGGCTTAAGTGCAGTATACGGACAATTCCAAAATCAAAAAATGAAGTATGAGGATTGATAGACTTGGTCAAGGTGAGTATAACTACACAATTTTGTTTGTGGGCAAATGACAATAACAGGAGTTATTAAGGGTCAAAGTTCATATGAAGCATTTTTTAAATCTAAATTTCTCTTTAAGTATCGAACCAATTTTCAAAATTTTCATTGTATAGGTAGTAAAATTACCTTTCATTTGATATGCTGTTTGTATTCCTATCCCGTAAAATACTTAAAAAATTCTATGTTTAAAAGTGCTATATTTACTAAGTAAATTACGCATATTTATTTGTACAATGTATGTACGTGTATGTATATGGAAATAAAGCCAGTATGGCCTTATTGCCATTTTCAAAACATGGTTGTTGTAATTTTATTAGGCTGTACCTAAAAACGCGCAAAAGATTGCGTACCGTGGCATGTTGCCACGGTTCAGGCAACCACCCGGACTTGGCATGGCGTAGCCCAGGGCTATTTAAATAAGCGCGGACGAAGGCCGCCAACTCGGAAAGGTGTTCTGCACATAAAGGAAACAAATACCAGGTGTTCTGCGCAGAATTACTGTTAATTTGCCCAAAATTAAGTTTTGGTATACCAGGAACAGGACAGTTGGTATTGCATTGATGGGACTAAGGATATTGTATATAATTTTAAATGAAAGCTTAAAATATTTCCCATCTACCAAACTATATTTTCATATATTTAATACAGCAATTAAATTAAAAAAAATTAGGTTTTTAAAAATTTTGATGTTTTTTAAAAAATTATATTATTTCAGGAAATTCTTTGCAGTTATATACTTAAGATATACATCAAATGAAAGGTATTGGAAATACATATCCAACGACGTCAAAATTTTGAAAATCGGTTCAATACTTTAGAAGTAATTTAGATTAAAAAAAAGCTTATTATGAACTTTGACCTTTAATAACTTTTGTTGTTGTTGTTTGCCCAGCAAAAAAAATATTCCGTTATGTTTCTTTTATTAATACCTATCGATCTCAATTTTTCGTTTTTTTAAGTTAACCTGTTAACGGCCAAGAGGAAGGACAGACGGTGGACTGTGTGTAAAAACTGGGAGTGACTTCAACCGATTTGGAGTTGGATGTTGACATAATTTACTTATACATATCCAGTAAAGATATTCAATTTTTTGTTATAATTTGATTTAAAAAAATATTTTTTTTTAAATATGGGCGTGTTTGTCATCTGTTTTTCCTAATTTTTATTTAGCACACATATAGGAATAGTAGTAACGCTTTTGCCAAATTTCATCATGATATCTTCAACGACTGCCAAATTACGGCTTGCAAAACTTTCAAATTACCTTCTTTAAAAAGTGGGCGGTGCCACGCCCATTGTCCAAAATTTTTCTAATTTTCTATTCTGCGTCATAAGATCAACCCACCTACGAAGTTTCATCGCTTTATCCGTCTTTGGTAATGAATTATCGCACTTTTTGAGTTTTTCGAAATTTTCGATATCGAAAAAGTTGGCGTGGTTATAGTCCGATTTCGTTCATTTCAAAAAGCGATCTGAGATGAGTGTCCAGGAACCTACATACCAAATTTTACCAAGATACCTCAAAATTTACTCAAGTTATCGTGTTTACGGACGAACGGACAGACGGACGGACGGATGGACACGGCTAAATAAATTTCTTTTTTCGCCCATATCATTTTGACATATAGAAGTCTATATCTATCTCGATTAGTTTATGGCGTTACGGATTACCGTTATGCGAACCAAGTTAATATACTCTGTGAGCTCTGCTCAGCTGAGTATAAAAAGAAATCTACGATTACACGCCAATATATCCGGGACACCTGAAACGGCGAGAGCAGGACGTAAACGTAAAATTTTTTATGTAATAATTTGGGAAAAATTTAAACAACGTGACATCAGGACGGACAAGGCGACAGCTGTTTCGATTATACCTTGTAAATCTCTTCAAAGCCTTTTCTTCCGGGAGTGGGATTCGAACCCGCACTCCTACGATATTTGAAATGGTTACAAACGCATTCAGCTACGTCATGCCTTAGTTGTTGTAAAGTTTTTCCCAATTGCCTTCTTTTGCATATATTATTCTTCTACACATCACATACTTCGTATGTAATTATGTGTTGAAGTTATGCATGTTGGTAAGGCGTTTTCAGAGAAATAAATTAAATTATTAAATAAATTATAAAATTAAAAATTGCTTGAAATAAATGTTTTCATACATTTAAAGCAATACGGGCAATCCCCGATTAACTCGTAAAATTTTTTTATTTGGTATAAAATACTTACATAAACTGCAGCGAATTACACTACTTCGGAAATAGCCCAAAATTGTCACATTTAGTCCCACCTGCAGAACGTAAACTTTTTAACTCAGAGTTAACCTGACATGAGAAGTTAAACTCATACATTTTTGACAATTTTTTCTTAAATAACTCCAAGTTCTGCAAGTGGGCCTTAGAGACGGTACAAGCTCTAATTCTGTTCCCTCGAAGTGTTTCCAAATGGCCCTTTAACATTGTGGTGTCCTATGAAATGGCAATTGGTCCTTGCTACAGACCTTTTGAACGCGTTCTCAACTGGTTCAATCGTTGGTAGTTCTGAGAAAGTCGCTTTATTTGCTTGATTACTTTAAATCGCCATAAAGGTGTGGACAGCAACTAACCCACTGTACATCCGAGTAAGACCACCAGTTCGGAGGTGGAAATTAAACCTGTGGTGTGAAACTGTCGATTTGCATGACTGCCTCCCACTTTCTCTACTGGCATACATACAAACGAGTGACGCCAATATAAGATTGATAAGCAAGAAGAACGATGACGTGGATAGCAACGCAGCATATTTATTGACGCATATAATAATAATAATAATAGAAACTTGCCGCAATATACTTTTCAGAAAATTTGGGCCGAGCTTCTCTTCCAATTTTTGCCGTGCTACATTTAAATTTTTCCTACAAATTTGCGGGACCTTTGATGTTCGTACTGTACTGTATCGATCCAGGAATAATTAGATGCGACAGGCTGTCAGATCACTGCAGTGTCTTTCAGGCGGAAATTGTAGCCGTGAAAAAAGCAGCAGAAATTCTGAAGAAGCGTGTGTAAGTGATCTGGTAACACTCACAAGAAATTACAACTCTGAGCTGCTGATGAGAGAGATCGGGAATGTTCGAGAATGTAACTTTTGATTTTATTCTTGTTTATACGGTCATAGAAGAAACATAAACGCCTACACTTAATAATAAAGGCCATATTTCAATATAATTAAAATAAATTACAAGTTATCGCGTTTACGTGCTTAAGCTGCAGTCGCGTCAATATGTATGGAGATAGTCAGACGGCGATCAAGACAATAATCTCACACAGTACTTCTTCAAGAAGTGTCCTTAAATGTAAAGGAGCATTAGAAAGACTTCGCTCAGGCAAGACCACACATCTATACTGGATTCGCGGCCATAAAGGGTTAGAAGGTAACGAAAAGTCCGATGATTTGGCAAAGAAGGGTGCTTCACTGGATGAATCGAAGTTAGAGAAACCAAAAGGATGTCAGAGAAATCAAAAGGAGACAGAAGTGGAATATGATCAATCAAGCAAGAAACGTAGACAGAAGTGCGGGGCTGATGAATTTCTAAGATCATGATATTTTTAAAGAGACAAGACTTAAGGCTCACGATAGGCATACTAACTGCACACTGCCTTCCGGGGCTTAAGTGCAGTATACGGACAATTCCAAAATCAAAAAATGAAGTATGAGGATTGATAGACTTGGTCAAGGTGAGTATAACTACACAATTTTGTTTGTGGGCAAATGACAATAACAGGAGTTATTAAGGGTCAAAGTTCATATGAAGCATTTTTTAAATCTAAATTTCTCTTTAAGTATCGAACCAATTTTCAAAATTTTCATTGTATAGGTAGTAAAATTACCTTTCATTTGATATGCTGTTTGTATTCCTATCCCGTAAAATACTTAAAAAATTCTATGTTTAAAAGTGCTATATTTACTAAGTAAATTACGCATATTTATTTGTACAATGTATGTACGTGTATGTATATGGAAATAAAGCCAGTATGGCCTTATTGCCATTTTCAAAACATGGTTGTTGTAATTTTATTAGGCTGTACCTAAAAACGCGCAAAAGATTGCGTACCGTGGCATGTTGCCACGGTTCAGGCAACCACCCGGACTTGGCATGGCGTAGCCCAGGGCTATTTAAATAAGCGCGGACGAAGGCCGCCAACTCGGAAAGGTGTTCTGCACATAAAGGAAACAAATACCAGGTGTTCTGCGCAGAATTACTGTTAATTTGCCCAAAATTAAGTTTTGGTATACCAGGAACAGGACAGTTGGTATTGCATTGATGGGACTAAGGATATTGTATATAATTTTAAATGAAAGCTTAAAATATTTCCCATCTACCAAACTATATTTTCATATATTTAATACAGCAATTAAATTAAAAAAAATTAGGTTTTTAAAAATTTTGATGTTTTTTAAAAAATTATATTATTTCAGGAAATTCTTTGCAGTTATATACTTAAGATATACATCAAATGAAAGGTATTGGAAATACATATCCAACGACGTCAAAATTTTGAAAATCGGTTCAATACTTTAGAAGTAATTTAGATTAAAAAAAAGCTTATTATGAACTTTGACCTTTAATAACTTTTGTTGTTGTTGTTTGCCCAGCAAAAAAAATATTCCGTTATGTTTCTTTTATTAATACCTATCGATCTCAATTTTTCGTTTTTTTATATCAGCATTGTCCGTATACTGCACTTGTTCCCCTTCCGGCGTCACATAAGTTAGCCCTCGTCAGTAACAGCAAATTTAGAAAGTGCGAACTGCAGGAAGAAACGGTTGAGCACGTTCTGTGTGCGTGTCCTGCGCTGGCTAGGACAGTTACTAGGAGCGGGAGCTTCCACATCTAGAGTCATTTTAGGAAACATTTTACTATTGTCCTTCACAATAGTCTACCTCTTATTCTACTCAACGATTCCAAAGTTTCTCCTATAATTGGAAACACCCTTGCTAGTCCTCCGAAGTTAACCTGTTTAGAACCACGCTTACAGCTCCTTGGACTCCCTGGACGTCGCTATGATGAGATCCCTTGAAGTGCGACTTGATCTTGGGGAATAGACTCGTAGGGGGAAATATCAGGGTTATAGGGTGAGTGATGCGATTGTGGGGTCCTTTTTTTTGCTAAAAACTCTTGCACAACGAACTAGGAATGGGCCGGTGCATTGCCGTGAGGCAAGATTTAGCCGTCCTTGGCGAATTTTCCAGTCACTGTTTGCTCAGTGGGAACGTATTTTCGACAAATGATGACGTGGATATCGAAAAAAAAAACAACAACATTGCCTTCAGATGTGACTTTGACATCCTCGCTTTCGTAGGCGGCTCCCCATCCTTTCCCACCCACTGTTGACACTGTTTAAGCGTATCAGGGTCATACACAAATATCTAACTCTCATCCTCAGTGACTACTCGTTTGGGTTTTTCGTCAGATTTCACTAAAAAGTGTTTCCCAACACGTAGCTTGTAATGTGTGTCACATATTTTCAATGCGCATAAAACACAAACCAAACGACCTACTACTTCAAATTTAAACTCTAACTAAAAGGAAGATCCCCCATCTTAGGCAAATGATGACGAACGAAAAAGCGTTGCCAATTTTTTAATTATAACTAAATTCACAGAGCTTAATTGCCACACCTCGTACTTAACGAAAGCATAATAAAGAAAGCTTCGCGCAAATATTTTACATACGACCGTCCCTTATTTCTATAATGTTGGTTTGTATTGCGGTACTCAAAATTTTTATTTGCCCCTAAAAACGAGTATGCAATGAAAAGCTCTCAAAATAGAATAAGTCGGGGGTATTTTTCGGAAAGAAGCCATACTTACATAGATCCACGAATTTCTATACAATACTATATCGACACTGGTCCATCACTCGTACCGATAGTTTTTACTTCTTCCGTGTTTACGCGGCGTTCCATTTTTCCCGGCGGCAGTGTTTAAATAACTCGCTTCCAAATCATTTCCTAGGAGCTTTTTAAATAAAAAAATGCAACGCGCGATAACCTCCGTAAAGATTTTAGGTGGAGCTTCTCTTCCAATTTGCGTCGTGCTCCTATTAATGTTTCCTACACATTGGCAGATGAATTTTCGCTGAGGAGTTTTTGAATGCAGAAATACACTCGGAGTGTTTGCCAAATCACTGCTGAGGGGCGCGCCCGCTTAAAAAATACCATGTTAATTCGGCACTATTCCAGGACCATTTCGGGTAAAATTATATTCGCTTCTACGCATACATTGATCCATACTTTTGATAGCAAATCCGAAATCATCTTAATATCGTAAAATCATTCGAAATTGAAGTGATCCCGAAGTAATTCCAAAACCATTGTAAAGTTATCCCAAACACAATTCTAATAATGGGCCTGCAATGTTCCCGAAACAATACCAAGAACAATCGGAAAAAGTCCTTAAGTGATCCCAAAAAAAATCTCAAAGTAAGCCCGAAACGATCCAGAAAAAGTATTGGAATGATCCTGACAACAATTTCGAAATTATCCTTAAATGATCGGGAAATAGTCCCGAATTTACTCAAAAAGCAATGCCGGAAAGGCTCCGAAGTCATTCGAAAAGAGTCAATATACAACACACTACAAACAATACCAAACTGGAAATGATCCCGAAATAATTCTGAAGTTATGCCGAAATCACTCCGAAATGATTTTAAAATAATTCTCTAGTAGCTCCAAAATTATTCTAAAGTATTCCCCAAATGACCCCAAAATACGACTTAAATAATCTTTTTATTATTTCATATAAGAAAATATTACTGGGTATATGTCTCATGTGTGCTGAATGGTACGGAAGATCGTTCCTAAGTTCCAATTATAAAAATAGAAAAAAAAAAAAACAGTTTGACTTTTATAAAAATAAATTTTTATATATGTATTATGTTGGACCTTTATAATGATAAAAAAAATTGTGTACCGAATTTTGTTGACAGCCTTGAAACAGTTTTAAATGATGTGTACCGCGTCGGTACTGGCGGAGGGCCGACAGTGTCAAAGTGGCGGACAAGACGGTTTGAGAAACAATACAATGACTTTTTGTTAGCTGGAGAAGATGGAGAGAGGACTATTTCATCAACAGCATATTTTTCGGAGAGAACAATTCAAAACAGAGTCATAGTTGAAGTTTTAGACACCGTTAAGAAACCCGAAACAGAGTATCGCCAAACAAGATTAAAAGGGTTACATATCACACTATAAAATATCAATACGGCTTTAAACTCAACCTGCTGGAGCGTAATGATCGAGACACTAGACCGCTCTGACAAGGTATCGCAATAAATGCAAGATCCAGAGTCAAAGAAAGTAAAGATAAACAGAAGGGGTATTCCACGGTTATGTACCGGTCACTGAAATGCTAATTTCTACACTCTTCGCTTGGATGTGCCAGAAAAACCCCTCTTTGTAGCTTTCGCCGCAGATTTTTTCTTTTGTAGGCTGCAAAAATTTGGGTGGTTGCTATGAAGTACCGAAAGTACAGAAGTGCCATCAATTCTGTCCAACACAAAAAGACGCTTTAAATTGTTCAGTTTAAAGCCTGATTTACGCGGAAGCTGCGCCGGTCGTTGCGGGAACCATACCGATATATTTTCGCGATGAGGAAAGAAAACTACAGAAAACGGACCAGGGCATTAATTCCCATGAATGAAGACAAGTTGAAACCATCGAACTTCCCATAAAGGGAGAGCGGTCATAGAGCTCACCTCGTACCCGAGGTAATGCTTAACGGAGTTCGAGGTACGGAAAATTGCATTCAAAACTAGAAAGAAGTTCTACGCTCGAAGAGTCTCGCTGTTTTAGTATCTGATATTTCCTCCTTCCACGAAGGAAAATAAAAATATATACCCTTTATCAGTCCCATACCCATGCCAATCAAAACATAATAAAACAATAACAAATTTAGTTTCTTATGCATATTCACCACTTTCGACGACTGTCGAACGTATATCATGTATTATTTTATTTTTAATAAATTCAATATTGTTATCAAAAATAACTTCATCAACCAACATCAGCATCTTCATCTACATCATTGTAAGCAAATGGGCAATAATTTTGATTATAATATTATTGCACAATATTTTTGTAATAAGATCATTTAAGATAATTTTTCAGAAGTGCCACTCATAGATTGAAGGTGTCATAATAGTCGACCTCATGTCCAGAGATGAAAGACATTTCCTCAAGAATATTTAATAGCTTTAGCGAAGATTGCTGCACATCAACACGTGGTAACTTCAGCAATTTTTCACTCAAGTTCAAATCCAACAAATCGACCTTATTGTTATTTAAATCGGTTTGTGGTTTATGTGAATCCAAAATGCCTGGTGAATAACTGATTACGTTGACATTATTGCCATTTTTCTCGTTAGCCATTGAACGGAAGTACATATCACGTGATTTCATGCAGGAACAAAGCAATGAACTATAAATGAATGGACGGATCATTAGAGCGCTCGTGATGTTGACGACTAATTTTGCGGTCTTCGAAAACTGTGGTGCCGTTAGGAAAGCCTTATTGAGGGCAACGGGTATATGAAGATGCTCCTGTACAAAGGACAACCAATCGGCGGAGGCTTGTGGTTCCATCAATGTATCTGTGGATATATTTCCTTCATTGTGCAATATAAAAGCGAGTTCAAATCCATATTTCGTGGTTGCATATTTGTGCAAAATATTGGCGAGTCCACAGCGAAAGTAGTCGTGAGTTGCCTCTTGCCACGAGTTGACCAACCAGCAAATGATATTGATGTCACGTTCAAGAAATTCAATTTCTTTTTTCACTTCTTGTAGACTTTCTTCAGAACGATCGATGAGTAGAACAACGGAACCTTCACTGAAATTCTGGCACATTTCAGTAGCCATAGATTTCGCCAAGCCATTGGATACGCCACTTAATATAAAGAAAGTGCGTTTACTTAAATCCGCTCTTTTAGAGGACATGATTTTCTCTTTTTTACTTTTACTATTTCAGTAATAAAATGTCTTTTTTGATTTTTAGAGTTTGGTTTTTTTCACTTTTTCACTATGTCCTTGCTACAAGGAGTCTTATTATTGAAATAAATAAATTTTTCTTTTATTTCAAAATTAATAAGTTGGGGTGTTTTAATATTTCAAAATGCACTGCTGAACTGCGATGAAGCTTTCTGCGCCTCAAGCTTTTTATGGAAAAAATTTTGTAGATGTTGACGATCTGTAGACCAATCAGAACTAGGCTTACTTATAAAAACAAAACGTGGGACTTGACAAATAATTGGCGGCGATCAGATAAGCAGAAGCGCGCTACATATAAGCTTTTTGGAATTGAGCTAAAGGCTGAGGTTCATATTTGCCAGCAAAACAATTGAAAATACATACACACATTCATATATACGAGGTGTGGCTAGTAATTTCTTGGAATTTGGCAATAAAAAACAAGAAAAATAAGTTTTAGGAAAAATATTACTATTGACCTTCACAATAGTCTCCCTCATAATCTACACAACAATTACAATATCTTGGTTATAGGATAGGTGAGGCGAATGTGGGGCCTTTGTTTTTTTTTTTTGCTAATAACTATTGCACAACGAACGGGGAACGGGCCGGTGCATTGCCGTGAGGCAAGATCCAGCCATCCTTGGCGAATTCGCCCGCAACCTCTCCAAAACGTCAACATGGCATTTTATAGTGACTTACTGGTCAGCGGGAATTCACGATAAATGATTATGTGGATTTAGAAAAAAAAAAAACAATCAATTTTTGCCTTCAGATGCGACTTTGACATCCAACCCTTTTGAACCCACTGTTGACTTTGTTTACGCCTCTCAGGGTCATACTCAAATATCGATATTATCAAAAGTCTCATCCTCACTGACTACCCGTTTGGGTTTTTCGACAGATTTCATTGAAAATTTAATCACAACACGTAGCTTGTAATGCGCGTCACACGCATAAAACACAAACCAAACGTCCTACTACTTCAACTTTAAACTCTAACCAAAGGAAGATCCCCCATCTTAGACAGATGATGACGAATGAAAAGCGTTGCCAATTTTTTAATTATAACTAAATTCACAGAGCTTAATTGCCATACCTCGTACTTAATAAAAGTGCTTGAGCCACTGTCGGACAAGAAAAAAGTTTTGCACAAAAATTCTACATACGGCTGTCCCTTTTTTCTATAATTTTTGTTTGCGTTGCGATACTCAAAATTTGTATTTGCCCTACAAATGAGTATGCAATGAAAAGCTCTCAAAATAGAGTAAGTGGGAGTATTTCTCGGAAAAAAGTCATGCTTGATTTCACGAATTTCTATACGATACTATATCGACAGTTGTGCATCACTCGTACCGATAGTTTTTACTTCTTGTTTACGTGTACTAAAAATGCAGCATTTTTTTAAGAGCCTTCCGTTGTTCTCGCGTCTTGGTCACGCTTTTTAACACTTTAGCTTCACTTGTATGTATTCTTGTTTGTAACTCTCTAGGCTAGGCGCGCAAAGGAGAGCTACGCCCATCTAGCGGCAATTATTGAAGACTCGCAGCAGTGTTTAAATAACTCGCTCGCAGTTCATTTCCTAGGAGCTTTTTAAATAAAAAATGCAGGCGCGATAACCTCCGAAAAGATTTTAGGCCGAGCTTCCCTTCCAATTTGCGTAGTGCAGCTATTTTAATTTTAGGCGGACTCCGTACGGCATCTGCAAGTCAGATGAATTTTCACTGAGAAGCTTTTCATTTCAATGCAGAAATACACTCGGAGTGTTTGCCAAATCATTGACGAGGGGCGATCCAGCATAGGAGAGCTTGTTTCTAATTGAAAAAATATTTTACTCTATTTACATTTTAACAGCCCTGTAAATACTTATCATTCTAATATCTATAGTTAAATAAAAATACCACATAAAAAATTCAAAATTTCCAAAACATAATTTTTTTGAGGTGGCAGTGCTTTTTCAGCATTTGACCAATTGCATATCTGACAACTAATACAGTTTATGTCAAATACGTCAAGAAATTGATAACCCTAAAAATTTTGTTCATGGAAAGGCGAAAAACCTAAAATTGCGAGGACTACATTGAAAAACGGGCAGCCTAATGTACTGAATTATATGCGTTGGCTTTCTTCTGGTGTTTTTTTTAACTATCAATAATAATATTAGGCTCGTGTTGATTAGACCTTGATTTCTGGAGAATCTTACGCGTAAACAAATATATATACATGTCAGTATGTAGTTTAGGCTTATTAAAAAAACAAATCAAAACATTACATCACGCGCCCCTTTTTATTTTGCATACAAATTGTATTCGTGCAAGATCCCAGGGAATGAATACTTACATTTCACGCAGTTACACTATTTTATTTATTTATTTATTTGTTACGGCAAAAAAGCCTAATTCATAGATTAAATTAGATTACAATTTACTATCTTATTGCTATGGTTTTACAATATTCGTAAAGCTTTGCTTTAAAAGAGACGGTTTCATTACAACTTTTTATATCTATAGGCAGTTTATTGAAACTTTTTAGACCTTTATAAAAAATATTTTGCTGATCTATTTCGGTTCTGAATAAAGGCAGTTTGAAATTATGTTTATTCCTTGTATGAATGTTATGTGTTTGCTTAACTAATACTACGTTTTAACTTAGATATTCAGGTACATTTTCACTTTTAATATTAAATATAAACTTCATAGCGTGAAAAAAAAATCTTTTGCTTAACACTTAACCAGTTAAAACTTCTCTGCATATCAGCCGTACAAGTATCTCTAGGTTTTTTAAGAATAAATCTCATACATCTGTTTTGCATCTTTTGAAGTTTATCTATTTCTTTGCCTGACACAATGAATAGAATAGATGGGCAGTATACAAAGTGCGGTTCTATAATGGACTTATATATAATTATTTTGTACTTTTTTTGAATATATTTGGATGTTCTCTGCATAATCCAAAATTTTTTCGCAACTTTCTCGAATGTGTAGTTTATATGTTCTTCAAACTTGAGTTTGTTATCAATTATAATTCCCAAATATTTTATACTGTCAACTTTTTGTATGCTTTCGTCATTTATTTTTAAACCAATTATATCCTCCTCATTAACGTTCCTCCTTATTATTCATAAATTTCGTTTTATTTATATTAAGTTTCAGTCTATTTTCGCACAACCATTTATACAGGTTATTCAGTTCATGTTGTATTTTAGAAAGTGCAGAATTAATATTATACTCACCAATCATTATTAATGCATCATCAGCGAATAGTTTAATTTCACAACCTTCAATAGTGTTAACTATATCATTAATATAAATTAAGAACAGTATCGGTGCCAAAACTGAGCCTGGTGGTAAGCTTATGGGCACTTCCGATTCATCAGACATCACGGGATTTATAACCGTTTTCTGTCTCCTCTGCTTCAAATAGCTGCGAAACCAATCAAGTTCTATACCAGTTATA
Organism: Eurosta solidaginis; assembly: GCF_040869045.1. NCBI lineage: Eukaryota > Metazoa > Arthropoda > Insecta > Diptera > Tephritidae > Eurosta > Eurosta solidaginis. The sequence continues at coordinate 170,711,724 of NC_090322.1, read as the reverse complement.
CCTATACGTTGCATTTTTTAATTAATATCTCCCTATGCACTGTTTCGAATGCTCTTTTGAGGTCAAGGAAGACTGAAACAACCACTTTTTTATTATTTAACTCTTCTTTCCAGTCAGATATCACCAAATTAAGAGCCGTCTCACAAGAATGTTTCTTTCTAAAGCCTGACTGTTGGTGGCCTAGTATATTATTATCTTCAAGGTATTTCACTAACTGGTTCTTAACATAAGCTTTAAGTATTTTACAATCACTAGGCAGGGTGTTTATGGGTCTAAGTTCTTCAGGTTTTACTGTATTTTTAACTTTTTCCACTGGTATCACCGTTGACGTTTTCCACTTTTCTGGTACAACACCCTCTTCTAGGCTGTTATTGATTATTTGTGCGTAGAAATATCCTGTATACGATATACAGTCTTTAAGTACTCCATCAGATAAAAGTTTTCTGCCGCCTATTTTATATTTGAACTCTTTCAGAATATTAATAACTTCATCTGTTGTTATTTTGGCAAACTTTAATCTACAATTGACTTGTATATCACTTAGTGCTACACGACAAGGTTCTATGATGTTATTAATTTCTATTACGCTATTTATAAAGAACCTGTTAAGGCCATTTGCCAGCTCAGTTTCATTTTCTACCATAATACCATCTATTATCGCCTTTTTAACCCCTTCGTTATCTCTCGTTAAGCAAACCGCTTGCTTGAGATGTTTTCACATTTCTTTGGCGTTATTTTCATTCATTTCGACTTTGTTTTCCATATATTTAACTTTCTTTATTTTGACTAGCTTTTTGTAGAAACGATTTATATTTTTATATTCGTTCCAATCACCTGTTTGTATCGCAAGCTTATAATTATTATGTTTGTATTTATTCATTTGCGCCAATTCTCTGTCGTACCATTTATTCATTAGCTTGATATGAACTTCTTTTTCATACGTTAAACTCTCCACAGCTTGCATTACTATGTTGTTCACTAATTCGACTTTCTCAGCAATTAGTAGGTTTTCAAATTTTATGTAAAAAAATCTCAAGTTAGTAGGTTTTCATTTATGTTGAAGTTACATGATATCAGGATGCTAACTAGGATTTCACTATTATATTTATCCCAAGCTGTGATTTTCTTGGTCATTCTCATCTGGTATGATTTAGACGTTTTAATATTGAACATTATTGTTTCATGATCAGAAATTTTGTATGCATGCAAATTATTGCACTGAATTTCATCTGAATTTGAATATAATAAATGCATTGTAGATTCACTTGTATCTGTAATTCGAGTATTAAATTCTACTTTTTGTGTCATACCCATCACAGAAAATGTCTCATTCAATTTTGTACTATATGTTGATATGTAGTTCATGTTTATATAGCATTTTCAGGTCAAATGAAACTTTTTTCATTTTAGATGAAACTTTTTTCATTTGAAATGAACCTTTCTTCATTTTAAATGAAACTTTTACATTTTAAATGAAACTTTTTCATTTTAAATGAAACTTTTCATTTCAAATGAAACTTTTTTCAAGTCAAATGAAACCATACTACTATGGTAATTGTCAATATATTTATATCGTACTTTATAATGCTAAGTATTTATCAAATTTTTCTTTAAAACAACTATTTCTAATTAGCCACATTGAAGGCAAAATTTTTGCTTAAATTTTCTTTGTGAATTTAAGCTGCAGTTAAGGTCGGCTTAGTTTAACCTTGCCTTTTGTTCGTTTCAATTTTTAATAGATAAAGTAGCAGGGTTATACGCTAGGCAACTTATATACTACAGTTTAACCACCCACTGAAAATAAGCACCTATATTTTTTACTTGTATCTACTCCTCTTATATATAAAGCACATTCTTCTTCTACATATACTTCGTTAATAACGTAGGAATAAAGCAACGTAGAGAACAAAGAGAAGGAACCAAAGAGCATGATGTGAGCGTATTTACTATTCACTGTCTGATACCAACTTACACATCGGTTGAATCCTCTGTATTATGCTTTTCTCTTTGACCAACGTCTTACCAAACAACATAGAACGATAGCAAGGTATTGAGAGAAACATTACTTTTACCAACTATATAGTAGAGCATGTGGACTGTGGAGAGATCTTTTTTAACTATGCTGAAAAACATAACGGTAAAAAGTGATCTTTTCTACTCTATGGCGTAGTTACATTGCACTTCACTCGTTTGGGCCTTTGAAAACATATATATTTGTCTTTATTCCATTATTTTTCATTGTATATTGTATCTAAATGTAATACTTAGAATATATATATTTGAATGGGTCGATTTATTAACCGATATCGCGCCATCGATTTTTCGATAGGATTTGGGGTTAGGAAAAAAAGTTTCACTACGCATACCGAAACAAATAATTTTCGAGCCAGCGAAATTTCATTTTTTTTTTTACTTTTTTTGACTTTGATTTTTAAGGGTTTTTTCATGACCTACTAAAGAAATTGTCGGAGACTAAGTTTCCTTTAAACTATTCTGATCTATTTCGTTGTAGTGCGAATAAAAACAAAGTTTATTCCACCTTACGGCCCATCGTTTCGCCAAATTTCCTTGGCATCATCAGGGGCGTAATATTTTTAGATGTGGCGGTTGACAAAATTACAAATGAAAACTAAACAAAATTTACAAAAATTACACCATTAATTACATAGAAAATCGGTACCATCGATTTGTGGTACACTTTGTCACATTAAATACTATGAACACTATAAAATTTTCATTTGATTGTATAATTTTCATGTATACCAACGTTTTTAGCGGACGTTTTTGGGTCGGACAGGGTATACATATAAGAGTAGATACAAGTAAAAAATATACATAGGTGCTTATTTTCAGTGGGTGGTTAAACTGTAGTATATAAGTTGCTTAGCGTATAACCCTGCTACTTTATCTATTAAAAAATTGAAACGACCAAAAGGCAAGGTTAAACTAAGCCGACCTTAACTGCAGCTTAAATTCACAAAAAAATTTAAGCAAAAATTTTGCCTTCAATGTGGCTAATTAGAAATAGTTGTCTTAAAGAAAAATTTGATAAATACTTAGCGTTATAAAGTACGATATAAATATATTGACAATTACCTTAGTAGTATGGTTTCATTTGACTTGAAAAAAGTTTCATTTGAAATGAAAAAAGTTTCATTTAAAATGAAAAAAAGGTTCATTTGAAATGAAAAAAGTTTCATTTGACCTGAAAATGCTATATTAAAATCACCGATTAGTATATTACATTTACTTCTTTCAAATTTATCGATTAACATTTCATTTAGGTACTCGATAAACGCTGCATCACTTGTGCTTGGCGAATGATACAATACCCCTATTTGCCATTTTTTATCGACTTTTTTCAATTTTATTATAATGTACCATAAGTTCATATTGACACTAGCATTATAAATTACATTTATCTCCACTGTCCTATGAACATACACTAGTACTCCTCCTGTATGCCTGCTGTGCGAGTCGCATCTAACCATATTATACGATGCTATTTCTAATTCGCTGTCTTCAACATCTTTCGTTGTACACGTTTCCGAACATAATATGATACTTGATGTATGTACTTCAGCCATCACTTCCAGTTCACATTTGTTTGATACTATGCTATTAATATTCAAGTATATGCACTTTAGTTCATTGTGTCTAGTCTGCAGTCTTTGTATCGAATTTTCTTCAGCGGTATCTCATTGGGTTGTGGGGGGCTTATCAGTGCGTCGGGTGTTCGCTGCTAGTATCCTAGCCTTTGTTTTTTTGCATTCAAGTGCTTTAGGTAGACTGGGCATTGTCTGCTATTGCACGAGTGATTGGCATCTAGTACTAGATTTAACTTCTCATTTGCTTTTATGCAGTTTATACACTTGTTTGCTGGTTGTTTATTACACTCAATGGTCTTATGCTTACCCAAGCATTTGGTACAAACTTCCTCGTTTTTGCATTCAGTCGCCTTGTGATTGTATCCTCTGCATTTGAAACACGGTGTCACATCAACGCCATCGTAAACTTTGCATCTTTCCCATCCTACGTTCAGCTTATCCAATTTTAAAGCATTAGTAAACATTTCCTCGTCCACCTCCAATATTGCGTTGTAATAGTTTTTGTTGCTAGTTTTAACATTATATTGCTTAATAATTTTTATTTCACCCTGTTATAGGCATTTGTTTTGCTTTCTTAGAAACTCGATCAGGTCATCTCTATTCTTTTCAAATTGCATGCCTATTATAAATAATTTTGGTTTATAGTCACGTGGTATCTTTATTTCATATTTACCACTAATTTTTTTGTCCATAATTTGTTTAATCTTATTTCTTTCATCTTCGTTAATACTATCGATCACCATAATACCATTATGGCCAGCTTTAATGTCAGCTTCTTTAGCTCGTTAGGGTTAATTTTATTGTTTAGATCTTGCCTTTTCTTTCATTAGTTTGTTTTGCCTTCGGTTTAACAATAATAGGAGCGCGTTTCTTAAGCTCTGGAACGGCCCTATTTGTGTTTTTATTTTCACCCGTTCTTAGCATATTTGCATATGTTTGTTGTAGTATCCCATTGTTTTTCTCCTTTACTATTGTTTTTATTTCACTACAAAATTTCTCACTCTCCCTCCCCACTACTTCAGATTGATTTTTCATTTTCTCCGCTATCTCCCGCACTTTCTTAATTTCAGCTGCATTTTTTAAGGTCGCCAAACGTTCATTGTATTTTTACTCCACTGTTTTCATTAACGCCCGCATCTCTTTTTGGTTGGTTTCTAAAGCTTCTTCAAATTCGTTTTTATATTCTTTTAAATAAACACTGTTCCTATTAACACTCTCTTGCATGTCTCGCAATACCAGGTCGATATTATGTATGTATGTAATATACACTCTTCGCAAATAAAATTCACCATTGGATGCGTTCCTATTACAGTAGCTTTATAGCTATCCAAGCCGGAACATTTTGCTGCCGAGTGGTATACTTTCGCACACACACCCACACATCTAATTCCCGTCTCCCCGCGAATTGCAAGTTTGCACTTGTGGCACTCATATTTTCGCTTTCAGACATATTGCCTTTGCTATCGTTTTCACTATGCCGTTTTCGTTTTGTGTTAATTGGTAATTATATATGCATGTGTATGCGTTTCTATTCGCTAGACTTGAGTCACTTTCTCACCGGTATAAAATTATAAAATCTTTAAATGGTATGGTTTATGCGACACATTGATGGTAATCCGAAACTAAGTGATATCTGGCAGCCATGGAGTCTCATTCTACGTTTGGATTCATACATATATTCCGTTTTGTATAAGTTTCTAGCGGTCTAGTATAAAAAAAAGTTGAACAAGTTTTGGTATTAAATTGTCAAAGAAAAAATGAAAACAAGTAAGGAAGTCTAAGTTCGGGTGAAACCAAACATTACATACCCAACTGTACACTTGAAATGCTGTTGTTGTTTGTTTTGTGTGCTTAATAGTGTTACAAGGCTGCGCAATAATATATACATGGTTCTATTCTGAACTAATTTTTCTTCGAGTTGTAGCTCCCGAAACATAGAAAATTGCTTAGTCATAAAAGGGGCGGTGCCACGCCCATTTTTTTAAATTTGAAGTTTTTCCTATTTATTGTTATAAATCCACTTGGGAAATGAAATAACATTGAAATAAAGCCCTTTTTTTTGCAAAGATATAGTTTATTTTATTCGTCCACGACCGTTTTAAAAATCTCTTATATAAAAGTGGGTGTGGCCCTTAAAAGATTTCGTTAATTTTTCTTCAAAGCATTCTTTATAGTAAAAGTAACCTCTCTGCCGAATTTTGTTACAATAGGTTTAACGATTTTTTATTATTAATATTTGTAAAATTGATTTTATCACAAGTGGGCGGTGCCACGCCCATTTTAAAATTTTTTTCTAATTTTTATCAAGAGTCTCAATATCAGTCCACACGTCAAAACTGAACATTCTAGTTGTATTATTTACTAAATAATCAGGTTTTTTGTGTTTTCCAAAATGTTATATATATAAAAAGTGGGCGTGGTTATCATCTGATTCCGCTCATTTTCAATACCAATCTATTCTGGGCCCAGATAAGCTCGCGTACCAAATTTGGTGAAGATATCTCAATATTTACTTAAGTTATTGTGTTAACGAACAGACGGACGGATGGACAGATGGACGGACGGACGGACATGGCTCAATCAAATTTTTTTTCGATACTAATGATTTTGATATATGGAAGTCTATATCTATCTCGATTCCTTTATATCTGTACAACCAACCGTTATCCAATCAAAGTTATAATACCCTGTGTACAAGTACAGCTAGGTTTAAAAAAGCCAATATATCCGTGACACGTGAAAAGGCGAGAACAGGACGTAAACGTATCAGTTTTTGTATTTGGTATTAAATAAACTGCAGCGACAACTGCATTTTTGACAATTTTTTTAAATTACTCTGAGTTAAAAAGTCAACTTGTCGTTCTGCAAGTGGGCCTTAGAGACGGTACAAGTTTTAATTCTGTTCCATCGAAGTGTTTCCAAATGGACCTTTAACATTGTGATGTCCTATGAAATGGCAATTGGTCCTCGCTACAGACCTTTTTGCACGCGTTCTCAACTGGTCCAGTCGTAGGTAGTTCTGAGATAGTCGCTTTCCTTGTTTGATTACTGTAAATACATTAGCTCAGACTTAAGCGCTGCTGCTGCATCCGAGTAAGACCATCAGTTCGGAGGTAGTAATTAAACCTGTGGTGTGAAACTGTCGATTTGCATGACTGCCTCGCATTTTCTATGCTGGGATACATAGAAACGAGTGACGCCAATATAAGAATAAGAAGCAAGAAGAACGATGACGTGAAAACCAACGCAACATATTTATTGACGCATTTAATAATGATGGTTTGGCGCAATATACCTTTTAGAAGATATGGGCCGAGCTTCTCTTCCAATTTTTGCCGTGCTACTTTTAGATTTTTCCTACAAATTTTCGGGAAGTTTGTTGTTTACTGTATCGATCCAGAAATAAGTAGATCCGACAGACTGTCAGATCACTGCAGTGTGTTTCAGGCGTACATGGTAGCCGTGAAAAAAGCAGGAGAAATTCCGAAGAAGCGTGCTTAAGCTGCAGTCTCGTCCATATATATGGAGATAGTCAGGCGGCGATCAAGGTAATAGTAAATAGGCACAGTACTTCATCAAGAAGTGTCCTGAAATGTGAAGAAGCATTAGAAAGGCTTTCGCTCAGGGCAGCTCATACATCTATGCTGGATTCGCGGCCATAAAATGTTAGCAGGTAACGAAACGGCTGATGATTTTGGAAAGGAGGGTGCATCACTCGATGAATCGACGTTAGACGTCCCAATCTCTTTGGGAGAAATCAAAAGGAGACAGGAGTTGAATATGACCCATCAAGCAGGAAACGCGTAGATAGAAGCGCGAGGCTGAAAAATTTCAAAGATCATGTGTAAATCCTACGATATTAGACTAAAAAAGTGGCTCATATTTTTAAAGAGACAAGCTCACGATGGGCATATTAACTGCACATTGCCATCTGGCGTCACTTATAAATAAGTTAGCCCTCATCAGTAATAGCAAATGTAGAAAGTGCGAGCTGCAAGAAAAAAAGTTGAGCACGTTCTGTGTTCTTGTCCTCCGCTCGCTAGGACAGTTACTATGAGCGGCAGAGTTGACACATCTCCAGTCAGCTATTAAGCTAGGTACTGGAAAACGTTTGGACACTATGGACACATTCAGTCTATGTCAGGTCTTTATGGACTGGCAACTTCAACCTAAGCTAACTTGGCGGAAAGGGGCCTACATGTTTTATGCCGACTCTGAACCGCAACTGCGAGTTAAATGAACTTTCGCTGAGAAGCTCTCATGGCAGAAATACACGCGGAGTGTTTACCAAACCACTGTCACGGGGCTAACCGCGTTTAGAAAATCCTTTATAAAGCATTATAATATTAGTCGGGACTTGAACCCAGGACCATGCGTAGGTAAGCGAGTACGCTATCTCCATACTACGGTGCAAATTCAAGGCACTAAATTACTTAGGTACTTTTGTTTTTGGGCAAGGAATATGTCACATTATGTTTATGAGGCCAAAACAGTACTACAAGCGTATATGATATGGATGGTGTAGATGATTTTGTTATTATCGACTTATAAATATCTTAATAATTACTTCATCATCATAATTATCGGGCGCTTAATCACCTAGATTATTTAAGCGGTTGCGCAGCAAGTTATGTCAGCGATCCATAGCTCGCAACTACTGACGTCGATTGTGAAAATACAATTTTCCCTTACCTTTCTCTCCAAATTCAGAAGAGGTCTCCGCCGTCCTCTGATGACAATCACAGGCGGGGTTAAGGAATATTTCCTAAAGCCTGAGGATCACCATAAATTCATAAACTATGGCCTGGCTTACGAAACCTATGTTCATATCATATAAAACCCATACAGCTCATCACTAAGCCTCGTTCAACATACGCCTTTGACATCTGCCCTTGAACTTTCTTCTCGAATAATCCGAGGGCCATGCCATATTTTTTTTCACTCTGTCCATCATGCCGAGCCATACATCAGCGCAGTTATGATAACATTCCTTTGGAGGGCGACTTTTGTTCGTCGACCTCTCACAGACCTTGTTGAATGAAGAAATTGAAGCCTTCGAAATAGGTAATGAGATTCCTTCGTATAAATTATCTTATTTAAAGTGATAGCTGTTCTTATCTCTAAAAGGTTGCAAAAGGAAATGTCTACCAACTTTCCAGAGTAATAAGAAACGCGATCAAGTCTATTCAGCCCAGCAGAGCATTGCGTACATTTTTCCTACTATACTAAAGGCATGGTCTTTCCATGTAAATTTTTTTGTTAAAAACTGTACCAAAATTTCTTGCCGTGTCAATATATTTTATAACAGAATTCTCGAACATAATATTATCTGAGCCATTTGTAGCTAGCGGCTTTCTCAAACGGCGATGCACTTCGACTTTCTAAGATTTAGACATACGCCGTTCATAGAAGTCATACATATACTTATTTGACCCAGATCATAATTTGGTGACGTGTAATAGTGTCAAAGGAACTAACGTCAATTGACATTAATTCGCTTTAGAAAGAGATGACATTAATTTCAAACTCGGAAGAGAATTAATATCATAATCATGTTGGAATCAACGTCATTGACATTAATTCTCTTTACAAAAGCGAATTAACTGCGGAACTGCTTATGAAAGTCGCACAAATCCAAATTCCAAATATTAGTCGTCTATTACTATACGATTTAAAAAGGTTTAATAGCTAGGCAATTCAGGTCCCCTATTCCCCGTATATGCTATGCTTTAATCAAATTTTATATTGGGAACCATCGGCAGCGTGATTGTACCCAGGATTGTAACTTAAGGCACACCTCGCGAAACTGCTTGCGTTCTACCGTCTAGATAAGAACTGATTAGGTTGGTTACATAACTAAAGAAATAAACCAATTTATCCAGCTTCGACTGAGTGAAAGGCTTTCAAGTGGGCAGGAAGGGTTAGAAAAGCCGTAAAGTTATCGTCTGAGCGCTCCCGTATATCTTCTACCACAGAAAGGAGAAGAAGCTGTACTTGCTTCTTTTTGGTCTGAAACATGAAGCACATAAGTATGCAGCGACCTGCCCATGCAAAAAGCGCTCAACGACCTTCCAGAGAAAACGTTGAATGACTATTGGCCTGTACTCTTTGTTTTGAATTTTAGAATTGGGATCACTTTAGGACAGAGTTTATTAAATAGGTTACGTGCGTAAGAATTACAGGTAGAATGACTTTCAAAAATTTAGCACATACATATTTCGTTAAACCCTATATCGTCGGACTGCACTGAAAGTATGGGTTGCACAACATCACAATCATCGACACGAATACAGTTATTGTCAATACATAAATTAGCAGCCGAAGGTGGTAGATTTATAAAACCATCATTGATAACGCGAGGGTTCTGTCCAGTGTGACCCTAAGGTGTTTTGCTTCCTTTGAGAGCCGGATTTTGATGCCCTCAGGGATGGTTTCGGCATGTATAGTTTTTTTATTCGGCTAAAAGGCACAACGACAGTTTTGTAGGAATTGACATACAATCCCCTTAAGGGCATCTGCTCATAGCCACAATTATCTCAGTTGTCCATGCCAGCTCAAGACTGATTTATCTTCTCTTTAGCTTAAGTAGCACCCAGCGAATGAATATTGGGTTTATATGCTTGCCAATCATAGCTTGTTCGACAGCTTGACGTGTCGTGCTATCGAAAGCCCAGAGGGCTATATTCTTAGACTCCAAAGCATTCTCAATGTCATCCGTGAGGCTATGAATAGTCGTCTCCGTCGCGTTGCATCAAATGTAAAAGACATTTCTATTAACTTTTTCACTGAACCGATGTTGACCCCTCGCATTATCTATTGAATATTATTTTCATAATCACCAATTAAATGCAAAGCAACATGACAACAGGAAATAAATTATTTTTGTACAAAATATAAAAATTTTAATGGTAAATTGGTACAGTTTTCCTAATATTAGAAAAGGTTTCATTTAAATGCCTCGATCTCTTCGGTTGCCATTGCGATTATCAATCACTTAAGTGAGTATAAAAAACGCGATGCCATCAAAATATGTACATTTAAATGTATGTGTGTTATAAATATTGACTTCAGGGTGTCTCACCAAAAAAACCATAACTTAGAAATACTTAATACGGCGGCCACCGTGGTGTGATGGTAGCGTGCTCCGCCTACCACACCGAAGATCCTGGGTTCGCGCCCCTGGCAAAACAACATCAAAATTTAGAAATAAGGTATTTCAATTAGAAGAAAATTTTTCTAAGCGGGGTCGCCCCTCGGCAGTGTTTGGCAGGCACTCCGAGTGTATTTCTGCCATGAAAAGCTCTCAGTGAAATCTCATCTGCCTTGCAGATGCCGTTCGCAGTCGGCATAAAACAAGTAGGTCCCGTCCCGCCAATTTGTAGGACAAATTAAAAAAAAAAAGGAGCACGATGCAAATTGGACGAGAAGCTCGGCCTAAAATCTCCTCGGAGGTTATCGCGCCTTACATTTATGTATATATTTTTTTAGAAATATTTAATTTTCATGATCTGTTCCAGAAAGTTTTTGAAAAAGATACCTAATATAATAGTAGTTTGAACCTTAAGAAATCGAAAAGCGGGGAAAGCGTTATTTCATGCATTCAATAATAAAAATAAAAATGGTCTGAAATTCCCGAACTAAGGTATGAACTACTGAAGGGTTAAAGTTCGACGTACAAAAGTCACGCTCTAAAAGACCCTCATCATAATTGCTCCCATAGTTAGTTCGAAATGATGGATGATGTGGAGAAAAGATGGTAGGGCCCTTGAGTTATTCGAGCAGAAAGTTCCCCAGAAGATATATAGTCCCTATCATGATGCCAACGTCGTGTTTGGAAGGAGGATTAGTGAAACCATAGACAATTTATTATATTATTCATTTATCACAAAGCTTTCAATAAGCTATCAAACACATATCGATTCGTTATCGAAAGCTTATCGATTTGTTATCGGGGTTATATTTAATTATCAGCGCATTATTGCTTTGCCATATAAAATCATCAATGTGTTTTCAAATTTGTCGACTTGTTATCGAAAATTGTATCAGGTAGGTAGGTAGGTATAATGGCTGCGACCATGGTCGGGTGAACCTACTGATTACTACATGGATATGTTTTACAACCAACCTGAGTTGTTTATAAAATCAAAAATGTTTGCCGTCCCTATTTCCGCTAATCTTCCAAAAAAGGGCTCCCAAATGATCTTAAACGGGTTCTAACCAGCGCCGGGCATTTACACAGAAAATGCTCGATAGTCTCTTTTTCATCTATGTCCTCACAACTTCTGCAGTGGTCATTGTGCGGAATACCCATCTTTTCCGCATGCGTGCCTAAAGCCCAGTAACCAGTGCAGACCTCTATAAGTATGGGTGTCGGCCCTGGATCTCACCAGCAGGTACCTTGTTTTTCATTCGTTGTAGTCCGGCGAAATGGCTTTTGAAATCGCACAACCGCCGTGCTCCTCCATTTTTGTCGGGCTTTGTTCACATAAAAATCTCGAATAACTCCCTTGGCCACCCCCATGGGTATACCTACTTTGACACTGGATATTCCCTCACCCCCCTCTGCTGAGCCCCTACGTGCCAGTTCGTCAGCTATCTCTCGATTCCCCTATGCCCCGGAACCCAGATAATGCATTCAGAGTTTTACTACTTTTATATCGGTGTGTTATCGATACCCATATAAAATCGATGACACTTTAGTAAACCGTTGATGACAAGCAAATAAGAAACCAGTAAGAAGCCGGTGACTCAGCGAAAAACCCAATAACTTGTGGATTATAATTTGCTATCGATAATTGGCCGATAATATAATAATAACTTGCAGTATCTGTTGTTACCAATAAGGAGCCGGAGAAGTTCTTTTCTCAAATACTGAAAGTATTTGTTTCTGGTAAATTGCCTCTGCTCAACTTCAGCCCCTGGGCGAGGTCTGATTAATTTAAAAACATTAGTATTCCAGACGTACACCTGCAAGTTTACATATCGGGTTTCACGGGTACTTGGTACTCACAACCTTCTTTTTCAGCGATAAGAACATTCCCCGAAGATTGTTGGGATTGCTATCGATGTTGATGATCCTTTGCCGGATATAGATCCGGTACGTTCCGGTAGCAAGCATCATAAAGTTACTACCCCGCTCATTTTGGGAACAATTTCTGAGCGACTGAACGAATATGACAACATGAAACCTTCTAGGCCATCCGACTATCCCACTCCCTAGATCCATGAGGAACTTGTGGTCGCCAGAGAATCGGCTGCTAAAAAAATATGATTCGCGACGGGTAGGCGAAGTTGAAACTTGGGTTCGAGAAGCTATAAATTACACTGGCAATCCCTTGAAAGGGTTTCGGTACACAACCCCTTGAATTTATTTGGTATTTAAGTCGCCTCTTACGACAGGCATACCGTTAAGGGCACTCGGTGCAAAAAATACCGTTAAAAGTGTGGAACGAAATAATGTAGATATCGGTATCAAGTATATATGTATATGGTATTGTATCGAAATTCGTACTCCTTTCAGAAAAATGACATGCCCTTTTTCTATTTTGGAAACTTTTCATCGCATGTTGGTTGGTTGGTCGCTGCGCTGCCCGGACACCAAAGGTCCGAGCGCAAGTAAATAATACAAGGCGTGATAACCTCCTAAGAGATTTTAGGCCGAGCTCCTCTTCCAATTTACGCCGTGCTCCTTTTTAAGGCACATTAGCTTTCAGTGAGAAGCTTTTCATTATAGAAACACTCTCGGAGTGTTTTGATGCACATCTCTCCTGGAACCAATTGCTGCTGTTTTAGTATGGCTAGTCGGTACTGCGTTCAAACCATTTGGTACGAACAATGAACCTGCTGATATCTTTTACAGAGCTACTTCGCTTAGTTGCAGCAGTATATAACTGCCCATAGGTAGAAGCCTGATATGTACTAGAGCTGTACATTCACACAAGTAGTGTGCCACTGTTTCTTTGCTACTCTCATCGCCGCAGCTCCTGGAAATACGTTTAAAACGAATCCTCATCTCGCAGCATGCGGGCCAAGTGATCAGTGTCTTGTGATTTTGGCAGTGGTCCTAAAGATTTATTTACTCTGTTCTCTTACTATCGTAATTCGGTGTCCGAGGAGACTGCTAACTCCTTGAATCTACTATGTATGTTTCTTTTGATTGATGTAAGTTCGCCTGCCTTCTCGTTGCCCTGGATCTTCCTGTGACCAGGGCAAATAAAAATGTAGTGGACCGCAGCACCAACAAAAATCTATAAAAACATGGGATAGCCTTATGTAGAATATTTGTGCGAATCTTCCTATCCGACCGTCTAATGGGGTTTTTGCTTCGCACAGACTTATGTATATATTTTCTATTGTTTTGCAATTCGCCCTACAGATATGAAGCTTATACTATGTTCAAACAGAAAAATAAATTGAGGCAATTTCAATTTAAATTGAGTGGTGTTCATACAACTCAATTTAGCTTACACAATAGTAATTTGATAGCCGGTTCGCTCATCTCTGCAGCAACAACATACTTTTGTTCAGGATGTCAAAATGTGCGTGTTGGAATTAGACGAATGGAATGGAATGAAAACATAAAACTTTGAAATTTGTGTGTGTTGTAAGAAAATTTGTTCAATGGTTTGGTTTCATTTTGAGTTTGTACACAATACAAGCACACTATAAAATTATCTGCCAAAGCCGACAAGCCCTGCTCCAGACGCTTATCTGTAGCGCGCTACTGCTTGTCTACCCACCGCCAGCTATTTGCTTAGTAACACGATTTCTTCCGATGTGTATGGCTATATTTGATTTGTTTACAGATTATCAACGTAACACTAGTTTTCCCATAAAAACCATGAGCCGATGAAAGTTTCATCTCAGTTTTGCCGTGCAGTGTGAAATGTTAAGACAATTACTAGTAATTAAATTTAATATATAACAAAATTAATTTATTTCAATAATAACATTCCTTGTACTAAGAATATAGAAAGTGAATAAGTACAAAATAAAGACATTTGAATAACAAATATAAAATCATGTCCTCTAAAAGAGCTGACTTAAGAAAACGCACATTCTTCATATTAAGTGGCGTATGCAATGGCTTGAGCAAATATTTGGCTATCGAAATGTGCCAGCATTTCAGTGAAGGTTCCGTTGTTCTACTCATCGATCGGTCTGAAGAAAGTCTACAAGAAGTGAAAAAAGAAATTGAATTTCTTGAACGTGACATCAATATCATTTGCTGGTTGGTTAACTCGTGGCAAGAGGCAGCTCACGACTACTTTCGTTGTGGACTCGCCAATATTTTGCACAAATATGCAACCACGAAATATGAATTTGAGTTCGCTTTTATCTTGCATAATGAAGGAAATATGGCTACTGATAAACTGATGGAACCACAATCCGCCGCCGATTGGTTGTCCTTTATACAGGAGCATCTTCATGCATCCGTTGCCCTCAATCAGGCTTTCCTAACGGCACCACAGTTTTCGAAGACCGCAAAATTAGTCGTCAACATCACGAGCACTCTAATGATTCGTCCATTCATTTATAATTCTTTGCTTTGTTCCTGCATGAAATCACGTGATATGTACTTCCGTTCAATGGCTAATGAGAAAAATGGCAATAATGTCAACGTAATCAGTTATTCACCGGGAATTTTGGATTCACATAAACCACAGTTGGATTTGAATAACAATACCATCGATTTATTGGATTTGGATTCAAATGAAAAATTGTTAAAATTACCACGAGTTAATGTGCGACAATCATCACTTAAGCTAATTAATATTCTTGAGGAAATGTCCTTCATATCTGGACATGATGTCGACTATTATGACACCTTCAACTTATGAGTAGCACTTGTGAAATGTTATCTCAAATACTTTATTCGAAAAGTATTGTATGATAATATTTCTCTGAAAACAATGGCCAATTTGATTATAATAATGGAGATGAAGATGATGACGTTAGTTGATGAAGCTATTGTTGTTGGCAATATTGAAATTATTAGAAATAAAATAATACAAGAAATGCTTTCATCAGTCATCCAAACTGGTGAAAATGCAGAAGTAACTAAATTTGTTGTTGTTTTATCTTATCTTATCTTATAACTTTAAACGAGCAATTGTTGTATGTTTGTATAGCCGAACGATCTCGGGAACGGCTCAACCGATTTAATCTTATAACTTTAAACGAGCAATTCTTGTATGTTGGTATAGCTGAACGATCTCGGGAACGGCTCAACCGATTTAAATGAAATTTGGCACAGAGATAATGTATTACCTTCTAAGGCTTTCTACCTTGGTGTTTCCACTCAGAATGTTTCACAAGGTTGACACCTATTCCAAATCTAAAAAAATCCATGAGATATGCCGATATGGGTATCAAACGAAAAGTATTTCACTCCGCATTACAATAGGGAAATTTTTGAGTATGTTTGACATTTAGGGTTGCCACCTATTCGAAATTTAAAAAAATTGCATGAGATATGCCGATATGAGTATCAAACGAAAGGTATTTCACTGCGCATTACAATAGAGACATTTTTGAGTAAGGTTGCCATTTAAAAAAAATTCCATGAGATATGCCGATATGGGTATCAAACGAGAGGTATTTCACTCCGCATTACAATAGGGACATTTTTGAGTAGGGTTGCCATTTAGGGTTGCCACCTATTCGAAATTAAAAAAATTGCAAAAGATATGCCGATATAGGTATCAAACGAAAGGTATTTCACTCCGCATTACAATAGGGACATTTTTGAGTAGGATTGCCATTTAGGGTTGCCATCTATTCGAAATTAAAAAAAAATTGCATGAGGTATGCCGATATGGGTATAAAATGAAAGGTATTTCACTCCGCATTACAATAGGGACATTTTTGAATACGGTTGCTATTTAGGGTTGCCACCTATTCGAAATTAAAAATAAATTTAATAAGATATGCCGATATGGGTATTAGACTGGGTCGAAAAAAAGTTCTTCTGACTACAGTCAGACTCTGAATTCTGACTTTTCACCTCGTATAACAGCTGTTATACTAAATTTCATCATGAGTTTCAGGTATAAGTATAATAAGAATCAGGTAAAATAACAGTTGCAATAAATATTGACAGAGCTATAACTTCTTTGTTTATTACTCTAGTAATATGATTTAAAAGCAACATTTTCTTGAATTTTTAAGTACTTTCGTTTGGTAAGGAAAAAAGGATACTTTAGGGGGGTACAACTTTGTTAGCTGACCTAATCATGTGAAAACGACTTCATAGCTTAAAATGACATTAAACGGAAATGTGAAGCTTCTCAAGGCCAAAATAATGACATATCAATTTTAAAAATCGGACGTCAAATAACCAAGTTACATTTCGAAGGATCAAAAAAAAATAATAAATTTTTTTTCCGAAACCCTCTCACCATACTTTTTAAATTTAGGGGCGGACATTAGCAACTTTTTTTGGGGACCAACCCAGTCTAATGGGTATCAAACCAAAGGTATTTCACTCCGCATTACAATAGGGACATTTCTGAGTAGGGTTGCCACTTAGGGTTGGGGTAGTTAGACGAAGGGGGGGGGGGGGTTTCTGAGAGGGCCCGCGATTTAGAGGTACTATGACATTTTTTTTTATTCAGGAGAGTATTTGGTTGTTCCATGTGCAATTTTTAAGCCGATTATGAAAAGCAAAGAAAATCTGCATTTCGGTTTATTATTATAGTGAAGTGAAAAAAATAAAAATCCATATAGATATGTATATAAAAAGAAAGGCTAAAATGTGTGTTAGTTGGTCGCCGGTGTTTGAAGAGATGCGTCGGTCGATTGTGTTCAAACTTTCACACAAGTGGCGTAAACCTCACGCGGTGGTTACTACATAGGTTTGGTTGCGATCGACGTACAGGGTCTCGAGATATAGGCCGTGGACCCGAGTACCCCTAGAATGTGTTTATAGAATATGGATAACAAATGAAAGCTGTTGATGAGTGCTTTAGTAGAGGGTAATTTTCATACCCATGGGTGACTAGGGTCTCGAGATACAGCCAAAACGTGGGCCAGTGTATGCCTAGACAGTGTTTATACAATATGGATATCAAATGAAAGTTGTTGATGAGTGGTTTAGTACAGAGTAATATATTATCCAGAGACGGACTGGGGCTGGGATTAGGACTAGGACTGGGACTGAGACTCGGAGTGGAACTGGGACTGAGACTCGGAGTGGGAATGGGACTGGGACTGGAATAAAATACATACCACCCTCTGGGACAGGCAATATGGGATGCAGAAGAAAGAGAAGAAATTGAGAGAAGAGAAAAGAGAGAAGGAGATTGAGAAAGAGATAGAATGAGACGAAGATGGAGATAGATGAAGCGAAAAAGACGGAGGGAGGAGTGAATAAAAGGATCAGGAAAAAGTGAAGAGGGGGGAGGGCAGATTCAGACGGAAAACGCTTATTAAAATGTATGCAGATAGGCCAAATTTAGGGCAGGACAACGTCTGCCGGGTCTTCTAGTGTACATATAAAAAAGTAGAGTTTGATTAATGAATTTACGAATTTACTGCAAATCCTCTTATTTGCAACCCTCTGCTAAGTTCGTATCGCTAAACTGTTGAATAAATAACTCCAATATGTAATAATGCAAAATGGCCTTTATTCAAGTACTTCACAATAACACTTATACTTTGGAACGAATAGCTTGCTTAATAACCAAACTGATTGACAGCTCAAATGAAAATCTACTATTCAAAATAATACTGCTATAGCTCGCTAGATAGCGCTTAATCCAAATCTCAAATCAAACTGAATTCAGCGCCTCTACATCTGTTGCCTTTTATACCCTTTGGTTTCCTCGTTCGCATTTTTCCAGAATGTACTAGCATTGTCCATGAGCTCTCAAACTTCTCATATATATGCATGTGTTTGCGCATTGACTCTCCGCTGCTCGTATTCGTACATGGTACATATGTGTAGACGCAATTATTTATTCGTTTATGTAGATACATAAAGATTGAATTATTGATGTGAATGTTTGTAGTTTACAGTCTCTCGCACGCACATAGGCGTATAAGTAAATGCATCTGTGTGTGACATCTCTCTGGGCTGCCTTATATATGTGTATACTTGATTTGATTATTAACGTAAATACTGCTTGGCATGGCCTTAGCATCGCCTTAGTGATGGTATAACTTAGTGATGCTAATATCCGTGACACTGCCCTCCACCTAAGTCTGATCGCCCCGATCAGACAAATCTCCCGATCTAACTGCCGCTAGCATCTCCAAATGTACCACTCTTCTAACCCGTGGTTTCCCAGTGGTTTGTATGCGGTAGTTGGTATCACTGATCTTCTTCACAACTTTGTACGGGCCTTCCCAACTGCACCGAAATTTAGCTGGAACACCTTTCCGCCGGTGAGGGATGTTTAACAGTACCAAATCTCCCGCCAAGAAACCTTCCGAATTAAAGTTCTTGTCATGCCAGTGTTTCATCTTACTTCTCATTACCCTGGGCCGTTCCTTCACACTCTGTTGTTTGGTCAATGAACCACTTCGTAGAGCTTGCGCTGGACGGATTTGCTTTGCATAATCGGTATCGTTCCCACATTTCACAACAGTAGTGCACTCCGGCTTGAAACTACCCTCGCATTCTTTCTCGGAAATTCGTTGCTTCATTTTCCTGCGTCTTTTAGGTTTTGTCAATGCCAGTGTTTCTCTCGCAGGTACTTTTGATTTTGATTTATTTGGCCCATTCGATCTATCAACCTTTGCCTTTGACTTTCGTGGTCTTTGTCGAGTCTTTTCCACCAGTACCCGATTACTGCTGAACCCTTTTTCCAAACTAAAGTTAAGTGGTATGTCCTGATTCTTATAGCGCATAATTTTTCTCCGCATATCGATCCTGATGTCATGGTCAACCAAGAAGTCCACTCCCAATATGACTTCATCAACGATTTCCGCCGCAACGAATTTGTGTAGAACCATGACTTTCCCAATTAATACCGCACATACCACTTCGCCTTGGACTTGATTATACTCGCCTGTGACCGTACGCAACCTTGCTCCAGGTAATGACTTTACTCTCCTGTAGACCAAATCAGATCGAATCAAGGAATGAGATGCCCCCGTATCTACAGTCAGTACACGCTCTTTACCATCCACATTCCCTCTGATGGTAAGACTGCTTGATTTCCTTCCAATCTGCGACACAGATATCACAGGACATTCAATAGCCGGGGCAAGTTTTCGTTCTTTACATCCGACACGCTCTTGCTCATTTCCGCCAGCTTTGCGTTTACGGCCACCCACATTGTTGGAACTATTAGGACCAAGATCGCAATGACGTGAAATGTGACCTGGGTTGCCGCACTTGAAACATTTAATAACTCCGGCATTTTTCTGTTGTGATCCCTTCAGTGCTTCCAAAATTGTGTCTACCCAATCTGGTCTTTCCACTTCCACACGGCGTGCTTTGAAAACTGGCTTACACAGAAGCGACGCTGTTTCCTGTATCAGAGCATGCGATACCGTTTCAGCAAATGTTAGTTTTGGATTCGCATATGTAGCCCGCTTCGTTTCCACATCTCGTATGCCATTTATGAAGCTCTGGATTTTCACCCTTTCAGTGTATTCCACGGGTGCGTCTGCATTTGCAAGATGAGCCAATCTTTCAATATCTGAAGCAAACTCCTGCAATGTCTCATTTGCTTTTTGGTAGCGGTTTTGCAACTCAATTTGGAATATCTGTTTCCTATGCTCGCTTCCGTAACGTCTCTCTAAAGCGCTCATCAATGTTTCGTAGTGGTTCCGCTCATACTCTGGGATGGTCTGTAAGATTTCCGCGGCAGGCCCTTTCAGTGCCACGAACAGAGCTGCAACTTTATCTTCAGCATTCCATTGGTTCACTGCTGCGGTCTTCTCAAACTGTAGCTTAAAGACCTGAAAAGGAACAGAACCGTCAAAGGATGGTGTTTTTACTTTTGGATTACTCGTTGAAACTGCTGGGCGATTTAGTTGCAACTGCTCGATACGTCCTCTCAAAGCATCCACCTCGGCCTCGATTTTTTCTTCAAACTGTAAAATTTTTGTATCTTGCGCCTCCAACTTCGAGGAAATACGTCCTTCTTGCTCTTCCAGTTGAGCAGAGATCTGCCATGATATTTGTGCCGACATTTCGGATATTCGTGCCTCTTGTGCCTCAATCTTCGATGTTTTACGGTTCTCCTGCGATTCCAGTTGAGATGACATATACGTTTTCTGTTCTTCCAGTTGAGATGACATATACGTTTTCTGTTCTTCCAGTTGAGTTTCCACCTTGGATGCCATATATGTCTTCTGTTCTTCCAGTTGTGATGCCATATATGTCTTCTGCTCTTCCAGTTGTGATGACATTTGTGACGACATTGATGCTACTGTCGATGTTTGTGCAGATATTGCAGCCAATATCATGTTCAAGTCTGTGCTGGTAACCGTCTGCGGTGTTTCGTTTTTTTCTTCAATTTTTGTTGTCTCCTCGCCATCAAGATGAAAAACATACTCTTCCACATCAATTCCTTCTGCTTCCATTGCCTCTCTTAGCCGTGCCTGAAGTTCGTGTTTAACGCCGCTTGTATTCAATGCACGGTTCTCCAACTCCTTCTTTAGTTGCTGGATCTTTAATTCACTGAACTTTGCCATGTCCTTGTTGTCCTCTGGAATTTATTCAACAATGCCTCTTCTGACACCACTTGTAACGAATTTACTGCAAATCCTCTTATTTGCAACCCTCTGCTAAGTTCGTATCGCTAAACTGTTGAATAAATAACTCCAATATGTAATAATGCAAAATGGCCTTTATTCAAGTACTTCACAATAACACTTATACTTTGGAACGAATAGCTTGCTTAATAACCAAACTGATTGACAGCTCAAATGAAAATCTACTATTCAAAATAATACTGCTATAGCTCGCTAGATAGCGCTTAATCTAAATCTCAAATCAAACTGAATTCAGCGCCTCTACATCTGTTGCCTTTTATACCCTTTGGTTTCCTCGTTCGCATTTTTCCAGAATGTACTAGCATTGTCCATGAGCTCTCAAACTTCTCATATATATGCATGTGTTTGCGCATTGACTTTCCGCTGCTCGTATTCGTACATGGTACATATGTGTAGACGCAATTATTTATTCGTTTATGTAGATACATAAAGATTGAATTATTGATGTGAATGTTTGTAGTTTACAGTCTCTCGCACGCACATAGGCGTATAAGTAAATGCATCTGTGTGTGACATCTCTCTGGGCTGCCTTATATATGTGTATACTTGATTTGATTATTAACGTAAATACTGCTTGGCATGGCCTTAGCATCGCCTTAGTGATGGTATAACTTAGTGATGCTAATATCCGTGACAGTATGTTATACGGCATACTCGAGGATTGCCGAGCAAAGCTCGGTCGCCCATTAATTGGAGTGGTCATGTAAGTACAAATAAAGTACAAATAAAAATTGTCTGGAACTATTTAGGCGGCCTCCGTTTTTCATTGTGCTGACCTACCATGCCGCGTAATCTAAGTTCAAATTTCTCCCAACCTTGGTCCCCTAATTCCGAAAGTGGATTTTTCTGCCAAGACCAATTTTTTTAGTGAAAATTCAGATGCCCCGGCAAATTGCGCTCGAAATATGTATTAAAACTGTAGTTCCCGCTTGTGACCTGTTCCATAGAGGTGAAAAAAGCGACAACTGTAGTTTTTTCCGAAAAAATTAGATGATTTGTCTTTTTCATAGATGCCTTGAAGTAACTACAGCAATACTTCAAAATCAAGAGTGATAATATTGAAATACTATCGATAATTTGCATGATAATGAATCCGAACTCTATCTTCCATTTTCTTGTAACGATAAAGACACTCTCAAAAGGCTTTGGGGAGTGTTATCGATGTTGAATGTCCTTTGGCGGTTATAGGCCCGGTAAGAAACGCCACATTGAACCTTCTGGGCCATTCCGCCCTCCCAGTCCCATGAGGAACTTGAGGTTGCGGGATCATCGCATGATAGATTTGTGTATGATACGTTCATATTTGTAACAGAATTCTTTTCGAGTAGGTGAGGTTAACTATTGGAATGCCGACGCTGTGAAGCTATAAAGCTTTGTACACAGAAACAAATGTTTGTGTTAAAATATCCCTTTAAAAAAACCTATACTAAAAAGTTCAATTTAAATAATTATAATAGTAAAAGAAAGTTGTTGATGTTTCCTCGGCCGGAACTTGACGTTCGTAGTTTTGATATCACTCCGAAAAGTGTTAATACTTCAGATGTACGTATGTATGTGTTGCGCTGTCCATTTTATGAATAATAAATATAGGTTAAAAAAAATAAGGCCCGGTTTTCCAGTAGTTGGTTAGGTTAGGTTAGGTTGAACTGGCCGGTCCATGAGGACCTCACACAGACTCAATGAGTCCGTAGTGTTACCAGAAGTTTGTTTTAACGACCAAACTGCAAAGCCCTATCAAAAACCAGGACCTATGTTATAAAATAATTCCGTCCTCTTGGCAAATACTAGAAGCTTTCTAGGACTTAAGCCACTTGCTGCTTCTAGATCTGACAGCTGTATCACTCCTAATAGCTGGAGTCTTAGCCTGACAAGCGCAGGTCACGAGCACAGATCGTGCTCGATCGCTTCCTCCTCCAGCCCGCACTTCCTTTATCAGCTATCACTGACCAAGCCTAATTTAAAGGCATGTGACGCCAGAAGGCAGTGTCCAGTCAGAATACCCGTCATGAGTTTACAATCCTCTCTTTTTAATGATAGAAGCAACTTTGTTAGTCTAAGGTTGTAAGAACAACACATAATCTTCGACACTTTATAGCCCCGCGCTTGAACCCACGTCTTTCCTGCTTGGTCGATCATGTGCACCACTCGCCTTCGCTTAATCTCGGCCAGTCTAATTGGAACGTCTACGGAGCAAGCTTCAAGCTTTTTAGCTAATTCATCCGCTTTTTCATTCCCATCTATCAGTAGTTGGTTAAGCTAAGCTTAAACTAAGTTCGGTTAAACTCTTTAAACTCTAGTCAATCTTAAACTCCAGTTAAACTACTAAGCAGTTTTTGAGGCCGCTTTTGGGGTAGGCTTTTTTGTACGGCAACATTGGTTCTTTATTATCTATAGATAATTTGCAGATACGACAACAGCTGGATTTTGTTTACCCAACAATTGGAAAACCAATATCGAAAAAAGAGTAGAGAAGGCGTATATCGCATACTACTTGTGCAAGAGAATAGTCAGCAGAAATTGGGGGCTAAAGCCAAAACTTATGATGTGGCTCTACACGGCCGTCATAAGGCCCATCCTGGCGTACGGAGCCATAGCATGGTGGCCTGCCCTGAACAAGCAATACAACACTAAAAAACTAGACACAATACAAAGGGCAGCATGCGCAGGGGTAACAGGTGCACTTAGATCGTGCCCGACGGATGCACTAAACGTTATACTTAACCTGCTGCCACTGACCCTCCACATCAGATATACAGTGATCAGCACAGCATCAGACTAAGGGAGTCTAAATGCTGGAAAGAAAAAGGTTATGGCCACAGTGACATCCTAACAAGGCTCACCGATGTGGATTCGACAACAGATTACCTCTCAAAAACACTGATTTTCGACAGAAATTGCAAGGTGCAGATACCCTCTAGAACGGATTGGGCGGACGACAGAGTTGGCAGGGAGGATGCCACCTTAATCTACACTGACGGGTCCAAAATGGACTGCGGCGTCGGTGCAGGTGTCTACTCCAACCAACTAAAAGACGCCCCCATCCGTCTTCCAAGCAGAGCTGCAAGGAATAGAGAGGGTGTGTATCTTCCTTTTGCAGAACCGGATATACGGTGAGGTAGTTATATACTCCGACAGCCAAGCGGCACTCAAAGCGCTAGAATCACCGTACACATCCTCTAAAGTCGTCGATAACTGTAAGAGGGTGCTACGTGAAGCAGCCAACCAGGCAGCTGTCACTCTCAGCTGGGTACCCGGCCACAGGAACATTGACGGCAACGAAAAAGCGGATGAAATAGCAAAGGAAGAGGCATCGTTAGACATCACGGAAGCAGTCGCGGTGCATCGACCACTCACATCAGTTCAAAGAGACATCTAAGGAAAACAGCAATCCGCGATTGGTACTCTACGGACACCTGTAGAACCACCAAATTAATATGGCCAGACTACAACCGGAAGAGAACCGATGACCTAGTAAATAGGTCTAGGAAAGAAATATACAGAATCACGGCCACTATTACATGGCACTGGCCGTTGGCACACATGCGAATAGAATGGGTATCCCCTACAATGATACGGTTACTCACTTTCTCTGCGAGTGCCCAGCCCTTGCGAACTTTCGGTCCCGAACTCTAGGCAGTGTTTCCGGACTTAAGGGCGGTGTCAAACTGCCGAATCAAGGACATCAGCAGGTTTATTGATCTAACCAAGTGATTTGAGTAAAACTATACGCAGGATACATCAATCCAAAACGTAATTGGTTCCAGGAGGTAGTGCATCAAAATGGCGCCTAGAGCGCTACTTGGGCCCAGCTCCATAGTCGGGCAGCACAGTAACCAACCAACCCAACAAACATTTAAAAGATATTTCTACAGCGAAATATATATCTAGTTCTGTGTGTGTGAAGGACCCAGAAAGCGCTGCCGTGCGCCACTTAGTGCCGGGCAGTTGCAGATGAGGTGAACCACCGTTTCCTCCTCCTCCTCATCCACTTTACAACTCCTACAGCATCGACGATAAGGCGCTCCTAACCTTTCTGCATGCCTATCTATAAGGCAATGCCCAATTAGTGTCCCCACAAGTGTGAAAATTGTATCCCTACTTAGGTTGCACACATGACGGGATCTTTTAGGATCCTATTTTGGCCAGGTTTCCTTCGATGTCCGACACCCCGGTATTTGTAGCCATCTTTTGTCGGCTTGACGTTGGATGCGATCTTTTAGCATTATCTTGCATGTGGCCAGGGGTATACCTAAGCGTTTTTGGCCGGGAAAGAATCTGCCTGGTTGTACCTTGCCTAGCGAGTCTCTCTCTCATCTCTTGAAGATATCGGCAGCAGTTTGGTGTTAGTTCAGAATTGAACGAGTAGGAGCCAAAAGATTTTATGGTAGCCTGGCTGTCGCTGAAAATAAAGATTTCTTTGCCGACATTGTGTGTACCTATCCTAACTGCGGCTTCCATGATGGCTGAAACCTCTGCCTTGAATACGCTGCAGTGGTCGGGTAGTCTGAAGGAGAGCTGGACGTCAAGGTTCCTTGAGTATACTCCAACTCGACCGTTTAGCTTTGTGCCGTCCGTGTATATGGAATGGGTGTATATTAAGATATAAGAAAATTGTCCATAAGCCGTTTAGTGCTAAAATTTTTATGCCATAACTTATGGTATAACTAATTTTTAAAAATGTAAATTTAAAAGACGTCCGAACGCTAGCAAAACTCACAGGATTATCCTGCGACACCGCCCCAAGAACCGTTTTGCACTTCAAGGAAGGCTTGGTGAAGTACAAGCCAAGAAGTGGCCGTCCAAAGGGATCACCAGACGCATAGTTGGCGAATTTATACAGGTGGCAGCATGGCAACATACACACATTTCCCATGTATTTTGTTTTTGTAATTTCGATGGACTAATGGCAAAATCATAATTGGCCTGGGCGAAATTCTGTATTCGCCACATTTTTATATGTCAAAATCGAAATTCGAAATTCAATGTGTTATGTCAAAGTCGGACGATTCTAACGTTTTCATTAAAAACAAAATTTTTGCATAATGGTTTTAAATATGCATTTGCTATTTGCTTAATAACGTGAATGCATGATAACGTGAATTAAAATGTGAATTACTTGCGCCGTATGTCAGAATTGCCTTTAAGCATGATTTAACTCTTAAAATAAAATGGCTTCAAGAAAATGTACCTGCAGTGTCTGCGGAAATGGAAAAGAGTACGTGTCTTTTTGGCATACTTGATACATGGATTTTATGGGTCTCATCCGACGGGTGTTGAAACCAAGGCTTATCTGAAAAGAAGGGAAAAAATTTGACCATCGTTCACATAGCATAATTTAAAAACCAAGAAAGTTATTAAGTGCTATTTTACCTAGGCTTATCTTTAGCTGGTTATAAAGGGAGCGATTTGTGGATCCCAGATCATAAACAACGGCTACCACTGTGACGTTAATGTCCTTTAACGACACAATAATGGAACACAATATATCCTTCGTCATTTTTGTATCGAAAGCATAAAATACAGGCTGCTTCCATGACTTAATCAACCCTCGCGCCATCACCACTTGCACCATCTTCGCTGGCTGTCGAGCTTGGTCTCTTGGCTCATCATACTCATACGCCTCTGCGACTTTCATCTCGTCGAAAGAGAGAACACACATTTTGTCACTCTCAGTGAGTTCAGACATGTGTGCCAACGCATCGAATGATGGAGCCAGAAGACCCTCGCTCATATCGGTATTTCGAGACCAACGCTGTAAAGTGGTGACGTGGGGATGTGAAACCCCTTGTCATAAAGGTGGTGATAAGCTCTCGGTCCAGCCGCATTTAGGCATATCGCACTCGAAATGTCCTTCCAGTCCCAAAAGACCCTACGATCTATGTTTAAATTATAAAATTACTCACACAATCAATAAAAAAAAAATAAAACCTTTAACATACCTGGAAAAACCATCTTCTGTATTTGACCTTCCGTGAATATTTTTCTGAAATTATTGAGCACAAGGTTGGATTTGTCACGCTCACGACGCAATTCTTTGTTGACTTCCTTTAGTTGTTTTATCTGTTTTTTAATATCCTAATTTCGGGATCCATTAGCTCCTCAAAAATTATACAGCTGCAAGAATATTTTAAAATATTAAGAGATATTGCATTAAACTTTAATTCACAATTCCTTTTTACAGCCACTTACTGGGTTTGGGTTTCAGCGTCCGTTACAAGCTCTATTTCTGTTTGCGTTTGGACATCTTTACTTGCTGTAGCCAAAGAAGTGTCCTCAGTACATACAAAGTCCATTTGGGAAAACTGCCCGGAACTAGTTAAAAAACATATTTAGTGTATAAATGCATATTTGTATGCATTTCAACTAGAAAGTAACAGGGCAACTTACTCGTTTTGTAATGGATCGCAGTGTAAAGCTTCAGTTGCCGGCGTACAAACAGTGCTTCTATCATTTGCCAAAGGCCGAAATGGTATTGCTTTTGGCAGTAATCTTGCCTTCCTTCCACCACAAATCATGTCCGCGCGCGAAAAATGTTCTGCGCAAATGAAATCTTTCCTTCGTAGGTACATTTGGCAGCTGCTTTCCCACAACAAACGTTTTTGTTCGTCGGCAGGCACCTATAAGAACGACCCAGTCCCTCGTTCAATTGGTTTTACGTAAATAACGCACTTTCCCATTTTAAACAAGTTTTATACTATTTTTTACGTAAATATGCACTCGTTTTATTAACAAACACCGAAAGCTTTAAAATATAACTTACCAATTATTTGTAAACACTCAAATATAAACAATTTTGAATTCGCCTTGAGTTTGACATAATACAATCTTTTGCAAAAAAAAAAAGTTCCAATCAGCTGACGCGGTGCTGCCACCTGGTATGGATTCGCCTTGCACAAATCAAGCTGAGAAATGGTATTAGCGCTTGTCCAAAAAAAATAGTTTAGTAACTTAGTATATTTGACTATCCTTTAATAGCTTCTACATCAGTCAAATAATTGAACATCTATAATCCTAGGCATAATTTTACTTTTTCTTCTTGGTGGACACTTCTACGGAAAACCCAAATGTAATCAATAATTTAAACTTTTATACAAAAAAAATTGTTTATTAGCATCAAATAAATATACATGAAAAAGTACAGTCAACATGCAAAACAAATAAATTATGCGCACGTTTGTTATGGCGTCATTCTTAAAGATTTAATCATTTCAATCTCTTATTGCTTTGCTCACATTAATCATTAGTCAAATAAATATGAAATAAGTAATGGCATAGCAACAAGAGTTAGTTAGAGCTTGCATATGAAAACCCAGGCTGTTAATCGGCACCTTAATATGAACTATGTTCCATATATTATCAGGCATGTGCTGTAATTCCCTTTCGATTGAAATTGGGGGTTGAGGTTACTTAGATTTGCCGGGTGCAAGACGCAATTTCACTCGAAACTGAATTGCAGCACATTTCTGTATATATTTGTTGATTATTTAAAATTTTAACTGACAAATTTATATAAACATGGTTCCACCGAGTGCGTAAAACACCTAACACGATGAGGTATTTGTAGTAGCAGCCAAAATCGCCTACCTATTATTCATTAGAAGATGCTATTTGTAATGCCGGTTCCACAGTTAATTAACTAAAGCAAGGACTGCGCATAAGTATAGAAATTAATTCCAATGACAACGTTGTTGAGGTGTTAAACACATATCTGGGAGAAACTTCTACGATATCATCTTCTTGTTCGTCGGGAATGTTGAATGCGGAATTTGGCTTGACAGCAAAGCGTTCAGAGATTAGATTTGTACCTGCATTTCGTGGACTATATGCACCATATTGGCGCCACGATACACGGGGGTGAGGTATAAAATAATAAAAAAAAAAAATTCAATTTTGTATGTTGAATACAAACTTTGCTCCATTTGTTTATCTTTAGAGTTTTGTTGGGATTGACTAGCCAAACAACTGCGGAAAATGTTACCCAAGCTGCCTATAATCAACCGGATTTCAAATCTATGAGTTGCTATGCAGTTAAACGCGATACACCCACATGGCATCGCCAAAATAATAAAGAGCGTTTAACATTTTGTGGCGAATATGCCGAAAAGAATGCATTCGTGCAATTTATTGCAGATATTGTTGGTTGCTTGCTGGAAAGGCCACAGACACCATCACCAGCATGATTAGGCACAATGATATGCGCTGGTAATACTATTTTGTTGTTGTAGTAGTAGTTGTTGTTGATGATGTTGGTGGTTGTGTTGTTGTAGTAGTGCTTCGCCCCATCCAATAGGTGCGACCCATCACAAATTGTCATCAATAACGGGAGTCCAAGGAAAATTGCTGTCTGCTGGGGTGGACCATAATGAGAGCGGTGTTAGAGGCGTTGGTTCCACAATGCAGTTGAAGTGATGGTTGGTGTCATGTGGGGACACGTTACAAGCAGGACATACGTTTTGTATGTGGGGGTTGATTTTGGATAGGTAAGAGTTTAACCTGTTACAGTATCCAGATCG
The DNA here is from genome assembly GCF_040869045.1 of Eurosta solidaginis. Classification (NCBI taxonomy): domain Eukaryota; kingdom Metazoa; phylum Arthropoda; class Insecta; order Diptera; family Tephritidae; genus Eurosta; species Eurosta solidaginis. The sequence continues at coordinate 170,681,873 of NC_090322.1, read as the reverse complement.
AAGCTGAGCTAGAGTGATTCGCGTTTCCTTAGGGAGTGTGTGTTCCTCTTCTACAAGTTTTGGGTATTGTTCTTTGAGTACAGGATTTACCGGGCAATTCCTGCATAGAGGTCCGACGCTTGTTTGTGGAGTTCACTTAGGGCCTGCTTGTGCTTTTTAGCTTCATATGGCTGTGTTCTTAGGTGCAGGCTTAAGCCACTGAGCGGTATGGCCTCATCAATCAGATGCCCAGGATTCTGAGTATTCAACAGAAACTGTTTGGTTAGCATTTCATTTCTCTCGCTGATGGGGATTATTCTCGCCTCATTATGTAGATGGTGTTTTGGGGGCATAAGACAACCCGTGGCGGCTCTGAGGGCAGTATTTGACAATCCTGTATTTTCTTACAGTGAGGAACCCTTAGGCTTGGAGAACATATCGGGGACGCATAGCATGCAATCGGGCGGCCAATTGCTTTGTAAGTTGTAATGAGAGTTTCTTTGTCTTTACCCCAAGTGCTGCCAAGAGATTTGAGGATTTTTGGTACAATTGCGGCTGCATGCTCACCAAAATGTAGATCCTGATCAAACGTCACACCCAAGATTTTGGTGCGTAAGACAATCGATAGCGTAGTGCCATTGACGTGGATGTTCAAAATGGTCGACATTTGGGACGTCCATGTTGTAAATAAAAAAAAAATGGAGAGATCAGGAGATAGCCGTTTATTTTGTTGCAAAGCTCATCGATCTGTGGGCCTGGCTCTGTGGCCATTATTGTACAGTCATCGGCGTAGGAAACGATATTAACTCCTTCTGGTGGCGAAGGTAGCTTTGATATGTAGAAGTTAAACAAAAATGGAGATAGGACACCAGATAATTTTCGTTCCACCTTTTAAGACTTGGGGGAAGGGTATACCCTTCCAGGTCTTGCAGTAACGTGCCATGGTTGACCGTATCAAAAGATTTTGATAGGTCTAGCGCAACGAGTACTGTTCTATGGTGGGGGTTTTGATTTAAACCGCAATTTATCTGGGTGCTAATGGCATTTGGCGCGGTGGTTGTGCTATGAAGATTTCTAAAGCCATACTGATGACAGGCTAGTTTCAAATTTGCTTTGAAAAAGGGGAGCAAAATGGCTTCAAGTGTATTGGCTAATGACGATAGGAGATATATCGGACGATAAGAATCTCCTATGTTAGCTGGTTTCCCAGGCTTTAATAGCGGAACCACCACCAATTTTCGGGGATGACGAAGGTGGAAAGGGACAAGATCTAGCATGTGCTAGATAATTAAATCCCGCTTTGCCTCGGCTATTACGCTAGGGTATTACTATGAAAGTTGTATCATTGTTGCAGACAAAAGTTATGTGGATGCATTTAGCCCAACAACTACAGCATCTCGTAAGAATATATAATTTAAAACGTTTTGAATATTTTTGTTTATCTTTTTTGATTTTGTATAGGACAAGAGAAGCTTTATAAAAGATGGAATTATGCGGTCAAAAAATGCGATTTTATGAAAAAGTACTAAACTGCATAATTACGAAGTATTATTTCGATTTTAATGTTGCAATCATTGAGCGTATTAACTTATTCATTCCGTATGCGTGGAACATTCTTTTCCATTAAAACATTTGTGGAATCGCTGTTCATATTTGGAATATTCGTAAAGGGCTCGTTCATAAACCAGAATATAGATTCTTTGTAGTATACACTGTCAAACAAGGTGCTCACAAGAAGGTCCAGTTAAATGAAAAACGTTTGGTCTATTCACGTCACCATGTTTATAAATTTATCTGTTTAAAAACTATTTCTGTTCAGCTCATTTTGCTTTTGGAATAGAGTAAAAGCAGATGACCTGATAAGCACGCCTACGTGAATAGCCAGATTCTTTTAATTATTTAATAATTTTTCTTTTTTATTTCAGATTTATTTCGGTGGAACTTCCATTTATTACAATTAAATATCTTAGTGTTTTAACAAAACCTAAACATATAATTGTAAAGTTAGTCGTACTAATAATAATACAATATGTTTTGATGAAAATGAATATAAAGAATAATTAAATTGGTATCAAAAGCAAATAACACAAATAAATAAGTTTTTAATGGTATTTTGGAATCGAAAACAATTTATATTCAGCTTTCTTTTAGAAATTTTATTTATAAGCTTTAAAGCAACGAGCCGTTTTGATTATTTTACGCTTAGCTGTAAACGATTTGGAAACAAAAAATCAAAGTTTTAAAAACTTTTTGAGAAAAATTTTTAAATATTCACATTGCGTTTACTCTGCTCGCTTTTCTACTTTCCTTCCAACGGTGTGGTTATTGTAAATACCTTTTTTATACATAAAAATCTCGAGGGACGATATATATTCAGCATGAAATCTGAAACTTAAAATGTACTACGGTGTTGGGTGGTGCTTGTGTATAAAAAAATGTCTGCGCTAATATTTAGATGATGTGGCTGCTGTAATAGAGAAAATATTAAAAAAATATATATTCATATACAATTACAAATAATTATGGTTGGTAATAGCTATTCTTCACCTTATAACTTAATTTTGAGGAATTTTTTGAACCCCATCAACCTTTGTTTAGCATTTTGGACCTTTAAGCGTTTGTTAAGGCTACGGATACGAAAGTGAATGCGGAATTTGAAGAATAACCGTTTCACGTTTTCGGGTACTTGGACCTGCGCGCTACTGTCTACTAAACGCTTATGTAAATTTTTGCAATTAGAAATTTCTAATGCGTTTATATTGTTAAATATTTTCTCCATTGTTTTCACGCCCTGTAGGAGACTTGGATTCGGTTTTTTTAAAAATCATTTGCTTGTTTGGTCTATAAACCCGAACGAAGGTCCAAAATCGCGAAGTTCTTCCAAATTTAGCTTTTTAATCATATAGCCAACGATGTATGACAAAGCGTCCTCTTGCAAAATACCGCAGTCAACTACGCCGCCGATAGTGTTCAATATTTCTTGCGATGCAGGCATGCTTTCATATATACCATCACAGTTTTCTTTATCGCAGCCAGTATTACCACCTACAATGCTTCCATGCGCGATAGTTGTCACGCTTTGACTTACGGTACTGCTCCTTGAATTTAAAGGTTTCAAAGGAGTCGATGCTTGTAGGGGCTCGAGCCATTGAGTCGAATCCTTTGAAACATTTCCTGTTCCTCGCAAGGACTCTGTATTTCGAGCTGAAAAATAATAAGGATCGCGTAAATTTTATTATTGGTATGTTATATTTTAGATTTCACCCAAAATATATTTTCGAAGCCTATATTGAAATTCCTTTGGAGTCGGTGATCGTTTAAACCACCTTTGCTACGCATAGCACCAAAGAAATTTTCAAGAACATCTTGGTTTAGCCGGTACGTCAATATATATTCCACATTTGAATTTTGTCTAAGGTCGTTATATAAACCTACCAACGCTCTATTGGTAATTAATATTCCCTTCTGAAATAGTTCTAGGGTCGTTCTTCCGGGCAGAATGGGCGACGACATGAAATTGTTCATGCGATTAAGCACGTCAATTTGATTTGAAAGATTCCTTCCGAAAGGTTCCTGATGATTTAAAACCAATTGTGAGAAACTAAAATTAAATTGTGTAGAACGAATGCTACCTTTCCCGGATAATTAAATGTTTCAAGTTTGGAATTTAAAACATCAAACCAGTCATTAATAAGCTGAATGAAATCAGCCGTTTCGACTGGTTTGTATAAGTCAAACCCTACCGAATAACATCGTCGGATGGCATTAGCAACCGTGTTTGAAAACAACTGGGCTGCTGTTTTCACTTTTTGTCGTGCTGAAAGGATAAGCACATAGTACGTATTAATTGGAATTTAGAGTATTTACAGCCGCAATAAGTAGGAATATACAAATTTTGCTGTAGGTTTTCACATTATATTTTATGCTTCATGCAATAATCTGCAACTAAATTTAAAACAGTAAGTACCCACCTGGTCCTTGTACAGAAATGTGTTCGTGCGATATTTTGTAAGCTATCGACACGTCTGAGCTAGAAGTGTGATTCAGCAAATCGCAAATTGTTCTTGTGCCTAGGCGATGTCCATACCATATTATCTCGTCATCTATATAATGGTTTCGCACCAGCTTTAAAAGATGTGGCGCATCTGAGAAGACATAGACCTTCGAAGTCTCGTCCGACGGGTGTTGAAACCAAGGCTTATCTGAAAAGAAGGGGAAAAAATTGACCATCGTTCACATAGAATAACTTAAAAACCAAGAAAGTTATTAAGTGCTATTTTACCTGGGCTTATCTTTAGCTGGTTATAAAGGGAGCGATTTGTGGATCCCAGATCACAAACAACACCTACCACTGTGACGTTTATGTCCTTTAACGACACAATAATGGAACACAATATATCCTTCGTCATTTTTGTATCGAAAGCATAAAATACAGGCTGCTTCCATGACTTAAGCAACCCTCACGCTATCACCACTTGCACCATCTTCGCTGGTCGAGCTTGGTCTCTTGGCTCATCATACTCATACGCCTCTGCGACTTTCATCTCGTCGAAAGAGAGAACACACATTTTGTCACTCTCAGTTAGTTCAGACATGTGTGCCAACGCATCGAATGATGGAGCCAGAAGACCCTCGCTCATATCGGTCTTTGGAGACCAACGCTGTAAAGTGGTGACGTGGGGAAGTGGAAACCCCTTGTCATAAAGGTGGTGATAAGCTCTCGGTCCAGCCGCATTTAGGCATATCGCACTCGAAATGTCCTTCCAGTCCCAAAAGACCCTACGATCTATGTTTAAATTATAAAATTACTCACACAATCAATAAAAAAAAATAAAACCTTTAACATACCTGGACAAACCATCTTCTGTATTTGACCTTCCGTGAATATTTTTCTGAAATTATCGAGCACAAGGTTGGATTTGTCAAGCTCACGACGCAATTCTTTGTTGACTTTCTTTAGTTGTTTTATCTGTTTTTTTAATATCCTAATTTCGGGATCCATTAGCGCCTCAAAAATTATACAGCTGCAAGAATATTTTAAAATATTAAAAGATATTGCATTAGACTTTAATTCACAATTCCTTTTTACAGCCACTTACTGGGTTTGGGTTTCAGCGTCCGTTACAAGCTCCCTTGCTGTTTGCGTTTGGACATCTTTACTTGCTGTAGCCAAAGAAGTGTCCTCAGTACATACAAAGTCCATTTGGGAAAACTGTACGGAACTAGTTAAAAAACATATTTAGTGTATAAATGCATATTTGTATGCATTTCAACTAGAAAGTAACAGGGCAACTTACTCGTTTTGTAATGGATCGCAGTGTAAAGCTTCAGTTGCCGGCGTACAAACAGTGCTTGTATCATTTGCCAAAGGCCTTCCTTCCACCACAAATCATGTCCGCGCGCGAAAAATGTTCTGCGCAAATGAAATCTTTCCTTCGTAGGTACATTTGGCAGCTGCTTTGTCACAACAAACGTTTTTGTTCGTCGGCAGGCACCTAGAAGAACGACCCAGTCCCTCGTTCAATTTTTTTTTTAAGCAAATAACGCACTTTCCCATTTTAAACAAGTTTTATTCTATTTTTTACGTAAATATGCACTCGTTTTATTAACAAACACCGAAAGCTTTAAAATATAACTTACCAATTATTTGTAAACACTCAAATGTAAACAATTTTGAATTCGTCTTGAGTTTGACATAATACAATCTTTTGCAAAAAAAAAAGTTCCAATCAGCTGACGCGGTGCTGCCACCTGGTATGGATTCGCCTTGCACAAATCAAGCTGAGAAATGGTATTAGCGCTTGTCCAAAAAAAAAATAGTTTAGTAACTTAGTATATTTTGCTATCCTTTAATAGCTTCTACATCAGTCAAATAATTGAACATCTATAATCCTAGGCATAATTTTACTTTTTCTTCTTGGTGGACACTTCTACGGAAAACCCAAATGTAATCAATAATTTAAACTTTTCTACAAAAAAAAATTGTTTATTAGCATCAAATAAATATACATGAAAAAGTATTGAGTAGAAGTACAGTCAACATGCAAAACAATCATTTCAATCTCTTATTGCTTTGCTCACATTAATCATTAGTCAAATAAATATGAAATAAGTAATGGCATAGCAACAAGAGTTAGTTAGAGCTTGAATATGAAAACCCAGGCTGTTAATCGGCATCTTTATGTTCCATATATTATCAGGCATGTGCTGTACTTCCCTTTCGATTGAAATTGGGGGTTGAGGTTACCCAGATTTGCCGGGTGCAAGACGCAATTTCACTCGAAATTGAATTGCAGCACATTTCTGTATATATTTGTTGATTATTTAAAATTTTAACTGACAAATTTATATAAACATGGTTCCACCGAGTGCGTAAAACACCTAACACGATGAGGAATATCGCGCCGCCTCAACTTCTAAGCAGCTTTTGACAGAGAATAAAATAAAATAAAATTCAAAAAGTGTTAAGTTAAACGGTTTTATTGAAAACAATACTTACATTAACCCTAGAAAGATAACATTATTTTTTTACGCTAGAAAAGATAACGTAGGTCTGAGAGACATGTTCAAGTTTAAGGACCCTAAAGATATAACAAAAACTTACATTTTTTTTTTTTGTTTTTTTTTTTTTAATCATTTATTTGATATATATTCACTTCTTTTAAATGTTTTTTAAAGTAAAATATTGTTTTTTTAATATATTAAAAATTAAGTTTGACTTGTCTTGGACTTGTCCTTACAAAAATCAGTCCTTTTGGAATGAAAGAATTAGCTGTTTTAAACTATACTTAAAAAAATATTATTGATGATTTATATATATATATTAAAAAAATATTAGCTAAAATTACCATTTTAGGCAAAAATTGCATATATAATTCGTAGTCACGTAAAAGATAACAATACGTCTCTTAGACGTATTTTTAAAAAGCAATCATATATATTTCAGCAAACAAAAAAAATACTACTGACGTACGCTATCTCACAGGGTTAAGTAATAATATTTCTTAAAGCTAGAAAATAATTAGGTTGGTCCTAGGTACTAATCACCACAATCCTCATCAATCTAGGGCGTTGATCAGAAAAATAAACCAAAGCGTTGGGAATTTCTAACAACATGCGGCGCAGCATCCCCTAATTAAGGTTCAGTTGGTCTTACCTATGCATATATGAAACTATTATTTATAAAGATATGAGCGGTTGACTATGAGTAGAAATTTGACGATTTTTTATTTATTTGTCTGATCAACGACCTAGATTGATGAGGATTGTGGTGATTAGTACCTAGGACCAACCTAATTATTTTCTAGCTTTTAGAAATATTATTACTTAATGTAAGTATTGTTTTCAATAACACCGCTTAACTTAAATTTTTTTCTAACTATTTTATTTTGAATATCTGGATCCTTGCGCCACCTGGCGGCGGTTTTTTCATAGGTCGCTTTCTATTCATGTATGTAATATGTGTTCCAAATATGAGCCAAATCGGACCAAAAATACGATTTTTTTGAATATATCGATCCATGCGCCACCTGGCGGCGATTTTTTCATAGGTCGCTTTTTATTCATGTATATGATCCAAATACGATTACAAATACGATTTTTTGAACATCTCGTTCCTTGCGCCACCTGGCGGCGATTTTTTCATAGGTCGCTTTCTATTCATGTATATAATATGTGTTCCAAATATGAGCCAAATCGGACCAAAAATACGATTTTTTTGAATATTTTGATATATGCGCCACCTGGCGGCGATTTTTTCATAGGTCGCTTTTTATTCATGTATATGAGCCAAATATGATTACAAATACGATTTTTTGAACATCTCGTTTCTTGCGCCACCTGGCGTCGATTTTTTCATAGGTCGCTTTCTATTCATGTATGTAATACGTGTTCCAAATATGAGCCAAATCGAACCACAAAAAGATTTTTTTGATTATATCGATCCATGCTCCACCTGGCGAAGTGTTTTTCTTTTTATTGCATTGTCATCGTGTTCTGAACTATATTCCAAGTTTCAAGCTTTTAGCTTATCGGAAAGTTACTTAAATTTCAATTACAAAATTCGTAAAGAACGATACAGAGTCGAGCTAAATAATACTGTTTAAAATGAGTTTGTATGTAAGCTGCTATGCTCGACTTTGATTTCCTTGCAAAGCTGATAAAATTTGCTAAAAGACGCTAAACAAAAAAAAGTACCTTTGTTATAACTTATAAGTAGGAATAACGTCTCCGAGTATTTCGAAACCAAACAAGACTTCTGGCAAGGCGACTCCCCATCGTAAATTTTTTTTAACCCCATGCTGGAGAAAGCTCTTGTCTACACGTGCAAGTTTGGACCAATTAGATAATTCAAAGAAAAGTTCTGTATGAACGAAAAAAAATCGCACGCTCTATCTCTCATCATATTAACCCTGGTGCGTGACTCGGAATCAAGGACGGTAAAGAGAGATGATGAGCTGGCCTTTCGAGAATTCGAGAAAAAAGTTATCTTTCCCCTGGTACCGAATAAAGTTAAATCATGAACTGTTTGAGCTGCACTAAGTTATGAACATAATAAAATGAATAAAAGCACTCATCGTTTAATTCGTCGAGTCCTTACATCCGTATCTCGCCGTCCATCCATCTCGAAGTCCATCTATATTTTAGCGAAAAGTAGCCGCTGAAATGGAATTTTGAAGTGAAGCTTAGCACACCAATTTGTTGTATCGAGAAAAGATCCTACTGAAAACTTGCTTAATCGAACAGCTCTTTTTCAAAATATTTCAACACACAAAATAGCTCTTGCCATAAAATTTTGCATGTATAGTACAACAGAGCTCCTAATCAAAATTTCAATTCAAGTTTTGAAGAAGGGGCGTGTCATTCTCCTAATTCAATTTGTTCTTAATGGGCTTTCGATGATGATGACCCGAAAATCGGCACTGATGATGGCACAATGCCGAAACCGGTTTGTCTCAAAACCAAATTTGACAAGGGATGACGGAAAATCGTTCCAATATACATCATAACCCGAAGACCTTTTAAGACGTGTATATTATTGAAAATCTTAATATATGTGACCCGGCCTATGATAAGGTGGCTTATGACTCAAAAAAGAAACAGCTGTTAAAGACAAACCAATGCATTTCTTCAGTTTCTTGGTGATTTTTCTTTTGCATTATTTTTTTTTTTAGTCATAAGCCACCTTTTCATAGGCCGGGTCACATATATAAATTTCGTGCCACGTTGCTTGTCCGCAATGAACTCCTACACTATTCAACCAATTTTAATCAAATTTGCACAGCGTGAGCAGTTTGATTCAACTTGAAAGATAGGATAGCGTTCCTATGAATTTTCTTCCCGGGAAGTGGACCAGGGGCCGATCTATTCGAACAAATTATATTCAGTTCGATTTGTCTGAGTTTTGGTATTTAGGTAGCATGCCCTTTGCCTAGATAAGTATTTACGACACCTTTTTTTCCTGAAAATGGAGAATGGGACCGACTGTGACTGGAAGCAAGGGATGGAGAAGAGAAAGAATAAGAACTAAAGAGAAGAGAAAAGAGGGAAGGAGAAAGCGATAGAGGTAGACAGAGACAGGTAGAGAGATAGGTATAGATGGAGCGTAAAGAAATGAGGGAAAATACGGAGAGGAAGAAAGATTCCTAGAAAAAGAGAAAGGCAGAGGGTAAGAGGTAAAAGCTGCATAAAAGTTACATAGATAGACCAAAGCTAGGGCAGAATAACATCTGCCAGGTCTGCCTACAGCTGACTCTAGAAAGACCAGGTGGCTTATCGAGTAGTCAATATGGATTTCGCAAACCAAGATCCACCGTAGATGCAATACAAACAGTCGTCAATATAGCTAGAGAAGCTATCTCTGGAGGCCAAAATAAAAGGAAGTTCTGTGCACTGATTATGTTGGACATCAAGAATGCTTTTAACACTGCGAACTGGATGCAGATAATGGCAGCGCTGCAAAGCTTCGGCACTCCAGCTTACTTACGCAGAATAATAGGCAGCTATCTTGAAGACAGAGTACTTCTTTTTGACAAGGATCAAGGAGCAAAAGAGTAAAAAATCACAGGAGGCGTCCCACAGGGATCTGTTCTCGGTCCAACGCTTTGGAATGTAATGTATGACGGGGTGCTAAATATTGATCTACCAGAAAACACGCAAATTGTGGGATATGCTGATGATATTGTAGTGGTAGTAGTGACCAAGAAACTGGACCTACTTCAAGCATTATGTAATGACGCCTTGGCAAGAATAAAGGAATGGCTGACCAATACGGGACTGGAGTTGGCTAGCCAAAAGACGGAAGTGGTATTAGTAAGCTCCAAACGGTCGGCGAACGAGTTAGTCTTAACTGTCGGGGATTATCAAATCACCTCAAAGGATTCCTTAAAATACTTAGGAGTGCACATTGACTCTAAGTTAACTTTCAAAGAGCACTTCAGAGCGGTGGGGGAGAAAATTACCAAAGTTAATGGATCACTTATGCCAATAATGCCTAACATTGGTGGTCCGAGCGAAGCTACACGTCAGCCATTGTCCACAGTAACCAGCTCAATAATACTATACGCAGCACCAGTGTAGTATGGATCTAAACAGACCCATCAAAAATATTTATTAGTAGCGTACCGACTTGCTTCTTTAAGAATAGCAAGTGCTTATCGGACGGTGTCCGACGACGCGATCCTGGTTTCAACCCGGAAAATCCCAGTGGACTTACTGGCAAGCGAAATGGCCGCTCTGTATAACACACTGCAGTGAGCAAAATGGCATTTATAGTAATGACACGCCTGATGGATGCTGAGAGGGAGCGCAGAGAAATGCGCATGCGAAGCAGTGGCGATTAAATGGACACTCAGAGCAAATAGCGGGAACCTGGACGCAGGGACAACAGTCCCTGGAACGCCACCCTGAAGTAATGCGAAAGTGGTGCCGGGGTGGGCGACGGTTCCAGAGCGGTGCTGTTTTTTAGTCTACGGACACACGGTTGCCCGGACCCGTGCCCATCTTGAGCGAGCAATATAAAAGTCTTATCAAATGTCAACAGAAATGAGCTGTTCTCTCAATCAATTAAAACTTAACTTGCGCTGCCATCTGGCATACGTTAGCTACTGCCGGTAATGCAGTGCCAATATTCACAATTGTGCCGTAGTTCAAATAGATTTCTTTGTGTGCTCACAATCATTTAGTTTTAACAAATTATTTTAATAAAATGTAGCTAAACAACAGCTCTATGGCAAAAATTTCCCAAAGCTCGCTAATAGCCTGAATCTCCATCTTTACAACCAAAACCTTATTAATATATTTGGATTCCAAATAAGAGCGAAAAAGGGAAAATGTAGTAGTCTTGAATCCTAGGATGTCCGACCAGTTGAATTTAAATCACGAACCATTGTCCCACCATGACCACCGGAGCATGGAAAAATTGCATCTATCTTTGGAAAGTTTTCTCAATTGATAAAACCCTTTTCCTGTGGCCTTAGTTAAAGCTTTTACTCTTTACAATAATATCTGGAAATATCAGCCCTTGACTGGCGTATGCTGACGGCATTACTATCATCCACCTGAACACCCGCACCGTAAGTTCTCCAAACTGGAAAGAGAAGCAGTTACTCCAAACTGGAAAGAGAAGCAGAAAAGATGGGATTGATGATGAATAAGGACAAAAGGAAGTACCTGCTGTCATCGAGCAAAGAGTCAGCATATTTGCGCTTTGGCAACCACTCCACTCTTAGCAGCCATAATTTCGAAATAGTAAAAGACTTCGTTTATTTGCGAACCAGCATTAACACAAACAACAACATCAGTTCTGAAATCCAGCCAAGAAATGCTATTTTGTACTAGGTAGGCAATTGAAAAGTTAATTCCTCTCTCGGCAAAGGAAAATCATGCTCTAGAAATCACTTATCGTACCCGTCCTATATGGTGCAGAAGCATGGACCATGGCAACATCAGATGAAGCAGATTTTCAAGTGTTCGAGGGAAAATTTCTTCGAAAGGTTTATGGACCTCTACGCGTTGTTGACGGCGATTACCGAAGACGATTTAATGATGACCTGCGCGAGCTTTACGCAGACATCAACATAGTCCAGCGAAACCTATCCTATACTATGAAGTTCTTGCTTAGCATTACGGGAGCTCTGAATATAACCCCGACCGCTGCACTGTATGCCACTCTGCACATTCCACCTGTAGACCTGGTGGCGAAGAACATAGCGCTCACAACTATTAAGAGGCGCAATACTTCGGGGGAGCTTAAACGCAGAATATACGGCGATAGTAGTATAGCGTCATGATATACTGACAGATAGAGCCAACCTTATTCTCTACCTGCGCTCCGGAGAGGCTATTATAGCCACAGAAGAGGTGGATGGTTAGCGCAAGGTTGCGCAAGTGGCAGACGAGGTGATACACGCGTACACCGATGGTTCCAAAGTAATAAGAGTAGGGTCTGCGGTATGCTGATCTTATCCAAAAATTAACAGATGCTAGATCCTGCCAGATCACTGGAGTGTTTTTCAGACGGAAGCAGTAGGCAGTAGAAACACTGGAGTAGAATAGCTTAAACTGTAGCCGCATCAATTTTTACATTGAAAGCCAAGTAGTTAATAAGGCAACAATACCGCATAGCACAGTATCTAAAAGTGTGTTAGAGCGTAAGCTATCCCTGAAAAGAATCGGTTCCTTAGGCATAGGCATATAGAAATAGAAGGAAATAAAAAAGCGGATTAGCTGGCTAGACAGGGCGTATCGCTCGAATCTTGTACAATAAACATTCCAATTAGATTAGGCGCGATCAAAAATAGGCGAAAGCTGCACATGATTGACCAAGCAGGAAAGGCGTGGAACTAAGCGCCGGGCTGCAATGTGTCGCAGATCATATGTAGGTCTTATAACCTTAGACCAACAAAGTTACTTTTATTATTGAAAAGATGAGACTGTATGCTTATAATGGGTATTCTCACTGGACACTACCTTCTGGCGTCACATGTTATTAAATTAGGCCATGTCTGTGGTAGCAGATGTGGGAATTCCTAAGACTCCAGCTATTGGGAGTGGCACAGCTATCATATCTTCGTCATCACTGCTGTCATACTCAATGCAAACCAATGGTTTGGACTGTGAGAATATAGCTATATGGCCTTGCAACTGACTTTTTATTAGCGTAGAGAGGGAAGAAAAGGAAGGGTTTTTTCTTCTTCGCTATCTTCTTCACGTGAGCAAAACTGATTTAAATGAATTAAGAAGTCTAACGCTTCCTTAGCAGAGGCTAGGTCTTCATATCCATGTATCAAATTATTAATGATAACTTTTGCCATCTTACATACTTTAATTTCTATGTATGAAAGAAAAAAAGAAAAATTCTCTGAACTTAAATTGTAATTTCCTGAACTTGAATTGTGATTTTCTGAACTTGAATTATAATTTTCTGAACTGAGCTGAAATTGGAAATTCTGAACTTGAATTGTAATTTTCTGAACTTTAATTGGAAACTCTAAACTTGAATTTTAAATTTCTGAATATGAATTGTAAATTTCAGAATTTAAATTGGAATTTCTGAACTTGAATTGTCACTTTCTGAACTTGAATTATTATTTTCTGAACTTGAATTGGAAACTCTTAACCTGAACTGTAAATTTCTGAACTTGAATTGTAAATTTTTGAATTTAAATTGGAAATTTTGAACTTGAATTGTAAATTTCTGAACTTGACTTGTAATTTTCTGAACTTGAAACGTAATTTTCTGAACTTGAATCGTAATTTTCTGAACTCGAATTGTGATTTTCTGAACTTTAATGGTAATTTCCTGAGCTCGAATTGTGATTTTTCTGAACTTGAATTATAATTTTCTGAGCTGAGCTGAAATTGGAAATTCTGAACTTGAATTGTAATTTTCTGAACTTAAATTGTAAATTTCTGAACTTGAATTGTAATTTCCTGAACTTGAATCGTAATTTCCTGAACTTGAAGTGTGATTTTCTGAACTTGAGTTCTAATTTTCTTAGCTCAGCTGAAATTGGAAATTCTGAACTTGAATTGTAATTTTCTGAACTTTAATTGGAAACTCTAAACTTGACTTTTAAATTTCTGAACATGAACTGTAAATTTCGGAATTTAAATTAGAAATTCTGAGCTTGAATTGTAATTTTCTGAACTTGACTTATAATTTTCTGAACTGAAATTGGAAATTCTGAACTTGAATTGTAATTTTCTGAACTTTAGTTGGAAACTCTAAACTTGAATTTTAAATTTCTGAACATGAACTGTAAATTTCGGAATTTAAATTGAAAATTCTGAACTTGAATTGTAACTCTCTGAACTTGAATTAAAATTTTATGAACTTGAATTGTAATTTTCTGAACTTGAATTGTAATTTTCTGAACTTGAATCGTAATTTCCTAAACTTGAATTGTGATTTTCTGAACTTGAATTATAATTTTCTGAGCTGAGCGGAAATTGGAAATTCTGAACTTGAATTGTCATTTTCTGAACTTTAATTGGAAACTCTAAACTTGACTTTTAAATTTCTGAAGATGAACTCTAAATTTCGGAATTTAAATTGGAAATTCTGAACTTGAATTGTAACTCTGTGAACTTGAATTAAAATTTTCTGAACTTGAATTGTAATTTTCTGAACTTGAATCGTAATTTCCTAAACTTGAATTGTGATTTTCTGAACTTGAATTATAATTTTCTGAACTGAGCTGAAATTGGAAATTCTGAACTTGAATTGTAATTTTCTGAACTTTAACTGGAAACTCTAAACTTGCATTTTAAATTTCTGAATATGAATTGTAAATTTCGGAATTTAAATTGGAAATTCTGAACTTGAATTGTAACTCTCTGAACTTGAATTAAAATTTTCTGAACTTGAATTGTAATTTTCTGAACTTGAATCGTAATTTTCTAAACTTGAATTGTGATTTCTGAACTTGAATTATAATTTTCTGAGCTGAGCGGAAATTGGAAATTCTGAACTTGAATTGTCATTTTCTGAACTTAAATTGGAAACTCTAAACTTTGCTTTTAAATTTCTGAACAGGAACTGTAAATTTCGGAATTTAAATTGTAAATTCTGAACTTGAATTGTAATTTTCTGAACTTTAATTGGAAACTCTAAACTTGACTTTTAAATTTCTGAACATGAACTCTAAATTTCGGAATTTAAATTGGAGATTCTGAACTTGAATTGTAATTTTGTGAACATTAATTGGAATCTCTAAACTTGACTTTTAAATTTCTGAACATGAACTCTAAATTTCGGAATTTAAATTGGAAATTCTGAACTTGAATTGTAATTTTGTGAACTTAAATTGTATATTTCTGAACTTGAATCGTAATTTCCTGAACTTGAATTGTGATTTTCTGAACTTGATCTATAATTTTCTGAGCTGAGCTGAAATTGGAAATTCTGAACATGAATTGTAATTTTCTGAACTTTAATTGGAAACTCTAAATTTGACTTTTTAATTTCTGAACATGAACTGTAAATTTCGGAATTTAAGTTGGAAATTCTTAACTTGAATTGTAATTGTAAATTTCTGAACTCGAACTGCAATTTTCTGAATTTGAATAATAATTTTCTGAACTGAAATTAAAAATTAATTGGAAACTCTAAACTTGACTTTTAAATTTCTGAACATGAACTGTAAATTTCGGAATTTAAATTGGAAAATCTGGACTTGAATTGTAATTTTCTGATCTTGAATTATAATTTTCTGACCATGAATTGGAAATTCTTAACCTAAATTGTAAATTTCTGAACTTGAATTGTAAATTTTTTAATGTAAATTGGAAATTTTGAAATTGGATTGTGAATTTCTCAACTTGAATCGTAATTTCCTGAACTTGAATTATAATTTTCTGAACTGAACTGAAATTAGAAATTCTGAACTTGAATTGTAAATTTGGGAATTTAAATTGGAAATTCTGAACTTGAATTGTAATTTTCTGAGCTAAAGCTGGACAAGTTGTAGGAGCACGGCTATTCGAGAAGAAGAGGACGGAGCTACTACATTACATATATTCTGGTTTCTGTTAGGGGTTTTCCGTTTGGTCGTTGAGTAAAAATCTGGTTACACTATTGACTCATTCAATCTATTTGACGTCTTCACGCAAAGCCAGTTCAACCTAACCTTAAATAGAGCGTTCTTCAAAAAGATTGCATTTTATAAGACAGAACATAATTTAACCGCATACCGTGACACAGTGATTTTAACATCTTTCGGAAAATAGCATGTTGGTTATGTACTGCACACCACTGTATGCGCATCCCAACTGCATGTAAGTACTATAAAATATTAGCGAATGAAAGAATAAGTTCTGGCTTTTTTATCTAACTTAAAGAGAAATCAAAGCACGCAATTTTGCACGAAGTAGACGACGAATGGATGATGATGAAGTTATAGAAGATTTTAGATATCACAATAATGGTAGATATATAAACAACAATTTTAAATAAAACAGTTTCAAATACAAAACAACGGTGAAGTGTGAAAGAACGGTGTGGAAAAGAAAAGTGTTTGAAAAACTTATTTGCGTTAAAAAAACGAGCATAGAAAATGTTTAAGAATTGGTGCTGAGTAGCTTGGAAAGAAAAAAAATATTATTTTTTTAATGCATGTGAAAGTTCCAAGTTAATATTAAAAGACTGAATTTGCTCAAAAGCGCGTGTGAAAAAAAACTTTAATGCTTGTTTAAAAAACTTTGTATTTGTTTTTCGTTTTTGTGTTGCACAAATGTTTTTGAAAATGTCAGCAAAATTTTTATGTTGTGTGTTAATGTCAATGATGCTATTTACACTTTCGGTGAGTGTGTGTTTTTATTTTATTTTTCATTACAATATGTGAAAATGTTGAGTTAACGAAAAATGCAAAAAAAAAAAAATAAATAAAAATTTTAAATGGTATAATTCACAGGTGAATGCCGGCTGTGTTTGCAATGAGAAGGGCGTTGATTATTGTAACAAATGCAAACCACCAACCTTTGTACGCCCGAAACCCAAACCACGTCCAGCTTATATCAATGCTGAGCTCGAACTCAAACCCATCAGTGATACTTGTTCCTGTAATAAAATCTTCGTTGAACCGGCACCATTACCTAAGGCATGCAATAAAGTACGTGATAATAAATTTGATTGGTTTTGGACATGGAATAACTTAATTAAACGTAAATGGCTCGAAACTGTGATTAACGCCAAACATGAATGCATTAATCGCTTACATAAACGTCTTGCTAATCTAGAGAATGTTGAAACAGAATATTTACCACAAAAGCACATAATCAAAAGCGTTGATGAGTAAATATTTAGATATTTAACAAATAGGGCAGTAACTATCATATTTCACATACATACAGTCATATTACATACATACAAATAAAAAATTAATTATCGCGCGCTGCAAAATGTGTGGGTACAGTTGCGCACAAAACTGTTTAGCATATACTTAGTAAACACATTTCATCAGCTCATCAAATGTCTTCATTTATAAGTTTTGGTGTCGTTGGTATTTGTTTTTGTTTTAACTTTTAAGTGTTCCATTTCGTCGTCAACATCATTATCTCAATTTTGTTCGAAAGAAACATCACATAATCAATATTCGCTCAATACAAAGATCCATCGAAATCATCACTTCATTCGTTAAACGTGCGCTTTATGTAAACAAAAGTCGTGTGATTAAGTTTGTTTTTTTTTCGTATTGACGCGCTTCAATCAATTTATTTGTTATTAACAGCTGACTATATAATTCCATCTACAGTCTGTACCAAAACCACCGACATGTAAATGTTCGTCGGCGCCTTGCAAATATTGTTCACCCGCCCCACTACCACCACCAGCACCAGCGCCACACAAATCATGCGGTTGTGGTACGTCGCCAGCGTTCCCTTCATATCCTTTACCTGCGTAAGTATTTTGATTAAAAAAAACTCATTAACATTGTGGATAAAACAAGTGTGATATCTTATCCGTCAACTGTTTGACAGGATGTTCAATATGGCTACTTTTTAGCGTTTTGGCAGCGTTTTGACAGGGTGTTCAATATGGCGGCACATAGGGCCGGCTATCTTCAGCGGGTGATAGAAAGAGATACAGAATGAGACAGCGATAGTTAAAAAAAATCAGGTGATCCATTCTATTTGTAATTTTGACGTCTTTGCAGAAGTTATCACACTTGTCTTATCCCCAATGCTCATTACTATGATACAAGACAACAAGGTAGTTCCACTTTGACGAATTTGACAAAATATGGCTGTCATCAAAAACTGCCTAAATCTGACCTGCTGCTCAGTTGGGGCCAAAAGCGTTTATGTCACATTATTGACACACAGTCCGTAAAGCAGTTCGTTGCTTGGTTTTCATTTGGTCAAAATGTCTGTCATCAAAAACTGCCTAAATCTGGCCTGCAGCTCAGTTGGAGCCAAAAGCGTTTATGTCACATTATTGACACACAGTCGGTAAAGCAATTCGTGGTCAAAACCCACGCCTCAATTTTGTGTTCATTTATTTCGCAACCAATTTCGTTGTTTCCCGTTGGCACTACTACAAACGACAATAAGTTGCCAACACGTCAGCAAATTAAAGTTGAATGTCAAATTTGCCATACCAATAGCTGTTGTCACTTATTTGTCAATTCAATTGTAACTTTGTAGTTATAACGAACGAAAAACGCATTTGACGTTATATGACAAGTCAGTTTTATTGATATGGTCAAGTTTGTAGTCTTGTTGACTTAGTGAAAATTCTAAAGAAGCATTGCCACCTGAACAAAATTATGTTTTGAAAATTTTTTATTTTTATGTGGTATTTTTATTCAACCATAAACAATAGAAGGATAAATATTTATAATGTTGTTAAATTGTAAACTGATTAAATGCAACAAAAATAACACATCGAAATAAAGAAAGTAAAGCAATATCTTTATCCTTCCTTAAGCAGAGAGGCGCTTTTTAAAACCTGACCTCGTTACTGGAGAAACACCCTGTCAACCAGTGTTAAGAAGTTTGTTCAAAGATACCAATTGAATCGAGAACCCTCCCCCGGGAGGATAAAGTTAAAAACCCTCCCAACGAGTACTACGCCCCCTTGTTCGTTACTTCGCATAGTGGTCCAGTGAAAAAAGGCTCCGTTCAAAGCCGCTCAGCAACAAAGTAGAGCGCTGTTGAGTTCGGTTAAACCATCACACCATAGACAAGCCTGTACTGTTGACTCCAAAATGTGCCATAAATTCGCGTTAATGGTGCAATATGAATGTAGTATATGAAAAATTATTTATTATTATAATCATAAAGCCTCGATGCAACCTTCATTTGGAGCTATTGGTCTTAACCTTTCAGCTTATTACTGTATGTATCATAAAATAATTAAATACAAGGCTTGATATATGTACCTCCGATATGATTTGGGCCGAGCTTCTCTTCCTATTTGCGTCGTGGTCCTTTGGATTTTTGCTACAAATTGGTGGGACTTGTTTCTAAATTTTTGAACGTTGCTTTACCTGGGTGTTGAGCCAAGGATCTTTGGTGTGATAGCCGGATCACGCTATCACCACACCACGGCGGAGCTCACCCAGGGTTGGCGACCATACTCCTAGCCGTAGCTTCGTCGATATTCTCTTAGCATTGATGGACACTTTTTATACCACTGGGGCCGCTATTATGTCAAAAAGGTCGCATTCACTTACCCAGTCAAACAGTGCCCTATTTTACTCCAACATATCGGGAACGCTAGCTAGCTCAAGTTCGGGAATGAAAAAAAATTCTCCGACTGCAAGGTATTATCGTAACCTGTGTATGGAGGCAGAGGAAGCCCTTCTCCTGGAAAGAGAAGATATCCAGAATACTACCATGTCGAAATTTGATATCGCTCCAGTGAAGGATTGCTTTCAGTATAACTACACTACAACTTGAATATGTTTGTATTTTGGTCTCAAGAAATAAACCTTTTTGGGAAGTGCGACTGTTAATCATCCGCTGGCCACTATACCCTCTCTCATGTGACTCGTCCTCCACGAGTGTCAATGCAAGCTAAAGTAGCTCGCTCAGAGTTTGAAGATGTTTGCTGGTTGCCGTTAACGCTATATTAGTCCCTTCAAATCATGGAAGCTCCCATAAGATGTTGCTTCACGAAATTCACCAGTCATTTTTAGAAGAGACTTGATAACGCCCTTTGAAGCGTCTAAATTACACACTAAAATATTGATAAGATCGAATTAAAATATTTTTTAATACGAGCACTGCTTACCTATCCTCTAAACATTGTCTATTTCAGTGCGGCCCATGCAACACCACAAGACAACGGCATCCCCGCTGATCCGATAAGCATCAGTTTAGCTTTGCAAGCTTCTAAAGCGGTAGCTGTACCGGAAGCGAAATTGGCGTATGGTTTCGCGAAGCCTCCAATTGATAGTATGAAGAAAATCACATTCGCCAATGTACCGGAGGAAAATCTTTTCCAATTGAAAAGTGAAGTAATTACATTCAAAAAGCCCGCTTTAACTCCATCACCAGAAGAGGAAGAAGAGCCATATGAGGAAGAACAAGTGGAAGCAGCTGATCAACCACCAACATTTACATATTCACAGTTAGGTTATGAACCAGAGAAATTTAAAAATCCCAAGTTTCGCAAAGTAGTTTCTTGTGGGCATGATTACAGTTCAGGTGAAGCTCATGCGTTACCCGACAAAGTTCATGTGGATTGCGGTTATCGTCCCGGTCGCATTGCAGCTTATGTTAAAGTAAAACCGAAGAAAGAGGAAAGTGTGTACTATTAGTAAGATTATATACATATTTATAATAAAAACTGTTTAATGTTACTGTCCAATCAGTTACAGGGTAGAAAATACTTATAAGATATATCGTGATCAAGCTTAATAGCTCTTAAAATTTTTATTATAAATAAAGCATTTTGTAAAATAAAAATGAAATAACCGCAACGTTTTTTTATTAAAGTTTTTTTATTGCCACGTGTAACCAGGGAAGAAAATCAAATAATAATAAAATAATGAAATAAAACAAAATATAGTAAATAAAATTAGAAAAAATAAATTCAGATAAAATAAAAATAAAATAAAACAAAATAAATATAAGGTAAAATAAAATAAAATAATCTCAATTAAAATTAAAATAAAATAAAAAAAATTTAATAAAATAAAATAATAAAAATGAAATAAAATAATATTAAATAAAATAAAATAAAGTAAATAAAATCAAAAAAAATTGAATTAAATTAAGTAAATAAAATTAAAATAAAACAAAATAAAATAAACAAAGTTAAAATAAAACGAAATAAAATTAATGAAATTTAAATAAATAAATAAATAAATGTAAGGCGCGATAACCTCCGAAGAGATCTAAGGCCGAGCTTCTCTTCCAATTTGCGTCGTGCTCCTCTTGATTTTTCCCTACAAATTGGCCGGACGGGACCTACATGTTTTATGCCGACTCCGAACGGCATCTGCAAGGCAGATGAGTTTTCACTGAGAGCTTTTCATGGCAGAAATACAATCGGAGCGCTTGCCAGACACTGCCGAGGGGCGACCCCGCTTAGAAAAATTTTCTTCTAATTGAAAAATCTTATTTCTAAAATTTTGATGTTGCTTTGCCCGGCAGTTGAACCCAGGGCATACGGTGTGATAGGCGGAGCACGCTACCATCACACCACGGTGACCGCCATGAAATTTAAATAAAATATAATAAAATGAGATAAAATAATATAAAGTAAAATAGAATAAAACGAAAATAAAATAAAATCGGATAAAGTTAAAATAAAATTAAAAATTAAATTTTGTAAAATAAATATAAAATAAAATTTTTTAAAATTAAAATCAAATATAAGTGGTTATTTGGCGACCTTTTACTTTGTAAATATTTTTTTTAGCTGGCTTGAGGTCCGGCGATGATAAATTAAAACGAATATAAACTACACGTCACGCAGTGAAAACGTGATAACTATTTCCTCTGAAGACGATTACCGTGTGTAATCGGAATATATTAGGAAGAAAATAAATAAAACTTGCGTTTTAATTTATCATCGCCGGACCTTAAGCCAGATAAAAAAAATATTTAATTAAAATCAAATAAAATGAAGTAAAATAAAACAAAAATTAAATTAAATGAAACAAAATAATGTAAATAAAATATAATTAAAGGAAATAGCATAAAATAAAAGAAAATGAAATAATAAAAATTAAATTAAATTAAATTAAATAAAGAAAAATAAAGTAAATAGAATGAAATGAAAAAAAATAATAATAAAATAAAAATAAATTAGTCAAAATAATAGAATAAAACGAAAATAAAATAAAATCGGATAAAGTTAAAATAAAATTAAATTAAATTTTGTAAAAAAAAATAAAATAAAATGTATTAAAATTAAAATCAAATAAAATGAAGTTAAATAAAATAAAATGATAAAAATTAAATTAAATGAAACAAAATAATCTAAATAAAATAAAATATAAGAAAATAGCATAAAATAAAAGAACATAAAATAATAAAAATTACATTAAGTTAAATAAAGCAAAATAAAGTAAATAAAATGAAATAAAAAAAATAATAAAATAAAAATAAATTAATCAATATAATATGAAATGAAGTAAGGATAAAATAAAATTAATTAATCTAAATTCAATAACATCAAATAAAATCAAGTTAAATTAGATCATTAGATTAGATTAAACTTGCTATCCGTTTGTTATCGAAAAGTTTTGGATTTGTCATCAAAAATTATCAATATGTTATCAATTTGTCATCGAATTTTTAACGGATTGTTACCAACTTTGTATCGGAGTGTTATCGGGTTGTTATCAAAAAGATATCGATGTGTTATTAAAAGTACACCAGTTGGTTTTTGGAAATTTGTAGATTTGTTATCGGAGAGTTACCAATTTATTATCAGCGCGTTGTCGATTTTTTTATCAAAAATGTACCAATTTGCTATCCAAAAGTTATCAATTTCTAATCGGAGTGCTACCAATTTGTTATCGACCTGTTAACAACGACTAATCGGTTTGTTATGAAACAGACACCTAAAAAACTTCAATATAAAAACGATGGCATATATGAACCCCTTCGATAACAAGCTGATAAGACAATGACAAGAAAACGATGGAGCTCAAAAAGCTCGAAACTATTTCTGGTGCCACACCCATTTTACAAAGTTTTTTACAAAGTTATATTTTGTGTCAATAAACCAATCCAATCACCACGTTTCATCCCTTTTTTCGTATTTGATATAGAATTATGGCATTTTTATAATTTTTCGAAATTTTCGATATCGAAAAAGTGGTCGTGATCATTGTCGGATTTCGCTCACTTTTAATACCAAGATAAAGTGAGTTCAGATAAGTACGTGAACTACGTTTAGTAAAGATAACGGCCAAGACGAAGGACAGACGGTCGACTGTGTATAAAAACTGGGCGTGGCTTCAACCGATTTCGCCCATTTTCACAGAAAACAGTTACCGGCGTAGAAGCTATGCCCTTACCAAATTTCACAAGGATTGGTAAATTTTTTTCGACTTATGGCATTAAAAGTATTCTAGACAAATTAAATGAAAAAGGGCGGAGCCACGCCCATTTTGAAATTGTCTTTTATTTTTGTATTTTGTTGCACCATATCATTACTGGCGTTGACTGTTGACATAGATTACTTATATACTGTAAAGATATTCAATTTTTTGTTAAAATTTGACTTTAAAAATTTTTTGTTTTTTTAAAGTGGGCGTGTTCGCCATCCGATTTTTCTAATTTTTATTTAGCACACATATAGTAATAGGAGTTACGTTCCTGCCAAATGATATCTTCAACGACTGCCAAATTACAGCTTGCAAAACTTTTAAATTACCTTCTTTTAAAAGTGGGCGGTGCCACGGCTATTGTCCAAAATTTTATTAATTTTCTATTCTGCGTCATAAGGTCAACCCACCTACCAAGTTTCATCACTTTATCCGTCTTTGGTAATGAATTTTCGCACTTTTTCGGTTTTTCGAAATTTTCGATATCGAAAAAGTAGGCGTGGTTATAGTCCGATATCGTTCATTTTAAAAACCGATCTGAGATGAGTGCGCAGGAACTTACATACCAAACTTCATTAAGATACGTCAAAATTTACTCTAATTGTCGTGTTTACGGACGGATGGACGGACAGGCGGACAGGCGGACATGGCTAAATGAATTTCTTTTTTCGTCCAGATCATTTTGATATATAGAAGTCTATATCTATCTCGATTAGTTTATGATGTTACGGATTACCGTTATGAGAACAAAATTAATATACTCTGTGATATCTTCTCAGCTGCGTATAAAAATAGCCAGAATAATATAACTGAAGCGAAAATTTGTAAAAATTGCAAAAAATACTTAAAATATACAAAAAAATACTGAAACATTTCTTATTCTTACCCCACGAACTTATCACCCGACTCTTTTACATTCAATTAGCATATTCATGAATGTTAGCATAATTTTAGGCACTCAATACGAATAAATCTTAGCTTTATTTATTTTAGTGCTAGGGAGGCTCCGTAGAGGCTACAGGAGTGCTGTTTGAAGTCAATGCAAAATTACTATTTCATGAGTTATTAACTGAGCTTTTTTATTTTCCTTCGAAATCCATCATTATCAATTCTAACAGCTACGATAGCATATAGACTCCAACATTAACACACACTTAGCGATAACAGACACCAATTGGGTGCACCAAGAAAAACCAAGTCTACATCCTACTCTTGCTCCGAACTAATGAAGGTCGTCCATTTTCTTTTCTGCCGAAAAATATCACCTATACAGCCTTTTGTCTTTTATTAGGTTCATCATTAAACCTCGATAGATACACGCCGGTGGAATCACGGGAATTGCGATAAATCTTCTGAAGAACTTTTCTCCCAAATACATTACATCAGGTGAAGTATTAAAGGAGTTTTCGTTAGTCGAGAGTGGATTATATATTCAGTTACCTTATCACTTTAAAACGCCACTCGTGGAAAACCACACTTTCCATTACATTTCTAATTATCTGATCCCAGATACACAAAGTCATTAACATTATAACGATCTTGCGCGCAGGACAAAAAACAAAACAATGCAGCTTTCTAGTATATATGAGACTAGACCCAAAATAAAAAGTCGAGATCATTGATTTGAGAATACTTAAATTCCTATCTGCAGGTATTCGGTCGTACGTCGCTTTCCGGCGATTTGTTCTTCTATCCGGGGTATTGTCATTCTGACTTTATCATAGAACGAGGGTTGGATAGTGTATATTGATAACGAGTTCACCGGGCGCGACCTAGAAAAGGTGTTTACCAAATCTGTGTGGATAAGTCTGCGCAGGCAGGTGCCGGATATCATAGTGCTTACAGTTTCCTTTCCCCGGCGACCAGACTGTTGACGCGTAGCACTTGAAAAAGCGGAAAGACTGGGGGGCTCTTTACTTTATAAACTAGTTCGTCTATTGAAGGACCAGGTCGTGTTTCCATTGCAGTTGTCGGCATAGGAAATGGTAGTTGTGATGGAGAAGGGAGATAGGATGTAGAAATAGGATAGGGCACCACCTTAATTCTCCTAGGTTTTGAGGTTTCATTCTTAAATAGAATAGAGTTTTGTCTGATTTATTACGTAATTTTTATGGGTGTTTATGGCGTTTAGCGCGGTGATAGGGCAATACATTTTTCGGAATCCTGGCTGATGGGTGGCTAAGCGAAGATTCGTAGTGTATCTCGATCCCTTTCTGAAGTGGCTCAAAGGTTTCATGCAAAAGAGTGTTAATTGCGCACAGTCACGCAACTGTGGCAGTAGTGTGTCCCAAAGCTGATGTGTCACACAATTCTATGGTGATCAATGCGAATGTGACGGTTCGACGCTGTTTAACTAGATATGTTGCTAGGCAAAACGTGCTACTAAAGCATGGCTGACATTATGGATTCGAAACCCACTCTTATACGTAAGTTTATTCACTTGGCCTTTAGTTCTTTGCAAACTCGGCTGCTCTAGAAAAGTTTCCCGGAAGTTTGGCCTTAAAAGAAGCCAGGCACGCGACAAAATTGCTTTTCTACAAATTTCACTTCTCCAGTCATTCAACTCAATCGCAATTTATTTTATTTTTTTCAAATTAAGAACATGCCAGCCAAAAGAGCTGTAAAGAGCTGTGTGGCTTAAATTTTACCAAATGAGTTTCTTTTGTATTATTTTTTCGCACAACACAACGTGCAATTTTTCAAAACTTTCTCATGCGAATTCGAGCAACTGGGAAAGGTCAAACAAACTTGGAAGTAACAATAACTAGTAAATATGGCTAATTTTACATGCTGAAGTCATAAGCACGTCGGGTTCAAGTACGCAACATATATTTATTTAATATATTAAAATTAAAAAAAAATATTTTGAAATAAATTACTTCCACCAAAATAATTGTGGTCATATTGGCTGTGTGGTTTCATATAAAGATGAATATCTCAGATCGCAAGCAGTTAGTACGTGAAACATCCGGTACAATTGAAGATCAACAACATAAAAATTCTATAAGCAAAATGGGTTCACACGCAAAGCTCGTGTGCATAGCAATATTTTCATGTCTGGGTCTGGTAAGCTGACTGCCACCACCACCAAACTAAAAGACGGACTAATGGACTGTTTATACTATTTTATAAATATTTTGTGAATTTTCAACAAGTATACAACAACAATTTATGTATGTCCAAACAATATCGAATCTAGATTGCGTTGGCCCATTGTATACCGGTGGAAGTCATCTATACCGGTGAAGGTTGTGATTGCCCAACAAAATTGGACTTTTCCGTAAATGTGCCCAGTGTAGCGAAAACGAAAAAATATCGACCAAGCGAATATGGTTATAAAATTGATGTACCAAAACCGCGTGAAACAAAAGCGAAAGTTACATATAGTTTTGATTTCGAAGTTGAAGAGCCACGCCCACCGAAGCATGTGAAGCCGACTAATAAAGCAAATCTTTATGCCATGATCGATCGTGTGGCAACGAAAAAGGGCGGTAAGTTAACTGAGTGTGCTAATGTGTGCTGATAATATACGAGGTGACTGAAAAAGTTCGCTTAGTTGGTAAAAAAAAATTATTTTCGTATTTATTATGTTTCCGTTTTGTGTTTTTAAACGGTCCCTTTATAGACCAAAAAAATTCTGAAGTATTTTTTTTTACTTCCTTTATATTAGGTCGGTTGAATGTTTGTCCGCTTTTCATACAAATCTTTCAATCTATTTTTAAGTAACTTCCCATTAAGCTACAATCGTGAAACTTTACACATAGGTTAGGACACCGTGACAATGCAACAAAAGGAAAAAAAATCCGTTAGGTGGCGCACGGATCGAAATTAGATAAGATTTGAAAATTTTCAAACCAGCTTTTAAGTAACTTCTCGATGAGCTAGAGGCTTGAAATTTCAAACTTAACTCAGAGGCCGATGACACGATACAAAAAGATTTGCTATGGGGCGCACGGGATGAGATATTTAGAAAAATCGTACGAATTTTGGGGTAGATTTGTATGTAAGTTCTCATTGAGCTACGACTGTAAAACTTCACAGATAGTATAAGACGCCGAGAAATTTTAAGAAAAGGAGAAAAAAATTCGGTTAGGTGTCGTACGGATCGAAAAAATTAGATAATAATTTGGATATTTGGTGTTTTGAGATCGATTTTGAAGTAACTTCTCATTGAGCTACAAATATGAAACGTCAGAGACAGGTTAAGACACCGTGACAAAGGAACAAAAGGAGAAAAAATTCCGTTAAGTGGCGCACGGATCGAAAAAATTAGATAATAATTTGGAAATTTGAAAGCGTGTTTTAAGTCACTTCTCGATGAGCTAGAGGCTAAATTTTAGAGCTTAATTCAGAGTTCGATGACAGCCGGTGACACAATACAAAAAGTTTCGCTAGGGGACGCACGGACTGAGATATTTAGAAAAATCAAACGGAATGTAGGGAATTTTGGGATTGATTTTTATGTAAGTTCTCATTGAGCTGCAAGCGTAAAACAGATAGGTTAAGACGCCGGCGAAATGTAAGAAAAGGAGAAAACAAAAATGAAATAAAAAAATTTTAAGCACTTCCTTTATATAAATGGACAAAAATCAGCGATAAATGTCTCCTTATATAAAGACATACATTTTCTTGCTAAACTTTGATTTTTAAATTTTGACATAGAAATTGCAAAAAATATTTATGAGAAGTAAAAATATAAAGGTGGAGCGCAATTGATTGACTAATAATATCTCCTTTCCTACCAACTTTCCAATCCAAGTAATGTGCGCTCCACTTTTATATTTTTACTTCTCATAAATATTTTTTGCAATTTCTATGTCAAAATTTAAAAATCAAAGTTTAGCAAGAAAATGTATGTATTTATATAAGGAGTAATTTTTCGCTGATTGTTGTCCATTTATATAAAGGAAGTGCTTAAAAATATTTTATTTTATTTTTATTTGTTTAAGGTAATTTTTTTTAACACTAGTGGCAGCCACCGTGGTGTGGTGGTAGCGTACTCCGCCTACCACACCGAAGATCGTGCGTTCAGCTCAAAGCAACAACGAAAATTTAGAAAAAACTGTTGGCATTAGAAAAAAGTTTTTCTAAGCGGCGTCGCCCCTCGGCAGTGATTTGGCAAACATTCTGAGCCTATTTCTGTCATGAAAAGCTTCTCAGTGAAAATCCATCTGCCTAGCAAATGCCGTTCGGAGTCGGCATAAAACATGTAGGTCCCGTCCGCCAATTTGTAGGAAAAATTAAAAGGAGCACGACGCAAATTGTTTTTATATAACTATTGCGAAAACAATCTCAGTTTAACTATTTATGCCATGAATAGGACAGTAAAAATTCATTTGAACTGTAGATATCAGACTTATAATCTTATGAGGAAGATCGAAATAAATGAACTGTTGTTGTTGTAGTAACTGCCAAAATACGCGCCTACTACTACGGAAGCAATTTCTTTGACATTCGAATATTCAGGTTGGTTAGTTTGCAGTTAACAGTGGCTTATAGCAGAAAGTGAAAGGAGGGCCAATCCAGCAAAAACGACACCTCAAATGCACAAAACTATAATTAAATGGTTGTCTTTTTCAAACCAATTTTATTTTTATTGTTTTATCGCAGTTGAAAAAAAATTATTCACGTTGTATATGCGGTCAGTTTAAATTTAGTCACACATTATCAAGTTCCAATGTGATTTGTCTCACCCGTCACAAGCTTAAATTAGCTTAAACTCATTCTTTGAAAAAAGGTTCTTAGTTTCTTATTGAAACATAAGGCATAGCCAATTTTGAATCTATTTTTATGATTTGTCCGAAATTGTGAAGTGTAAATAGAGGACTTACAAAGGCGGGAAATTTCGAAGTCCCACATATCACTGTTAGAAAATGGCAATTTTCAGTGGA
Organism: Eurosta solidaginis; assembly: GCF_040869045.1. Classification (NCBI taxonomy): domain Eukaryota; kingdom Metazoa; phylum Arthropoda; class Insecta; order Diptera; family Tephritidae; genus Eurosta; species Eurosta solidaginis. Next base: position 170,652,493 of record NC_090322.1, on the reverse strand, counting down.
AATTACAAACCTAAAATTTATATTTCATCAGCGCGTAGTGATAAAATCTTAAAAAATATTAAATGATTAGCAAAAGTAAAATTACTTAAAATTTGAATCTAATTCGAGTGTAAATGTCCCACGCGTCACTTTGAAAAGAAAAACTATAATCCGAACAAGTTGGATGCAAACTGAAGTAGGGACTACACAGAAATCGAAATGGCTCCAGAACCAGATCGTCACCTTAAATGGAACAAAGCTGTCGTAGGAACAAGGTCGATACTAGATCAATAATTTGAAGTTTGCTTTGCAGCTTTTTAGTATACGATTACAATAAAAACTTAGGTGAGTTGCTGTAGGCATTAACCTGGGTAGATTTGTATGGACGAAAGTTAACCGATCTCGCGCCATCGATTTTTCGATAGGATTTGGGCTCAGGAAAAAAGTTCCACTACGCATACCCAAAAAAATAATTTTCGAGCCTGCGAAAAAAAAACTGGCGAAGGGGTCCATTTTTCGACCAAAACACTCCCCAAAACCCAAAAAATATTTTTTTTTTTTTTTAAAACTGTTGTAAAACCTTTGGGGATAACAGTTTAAAAAAAAAAAAAAAACATTTCGACCCAGTCTAATAGGCATAGACAAAAATTACTTGGCGCGGTTTACCTCCGAGGTTTTATTCAATTATTTCAATTTGCATCGTCCCCCTTTTAATTTTCCCTACAAATAGGCCGGACGCGACCTTTATGTTTTATGCCGACTCCGAACGGCATTTGTAAGGCAGATGAATTTTCACTGAGAAGCTTTTCATGGCAGAAATACACTCGGCGTGCTTGCCAAATCACTTCCGAGGGGCGATCCCTATTAGCAAAATTTTTTTTTTTCTTATTGAAAAACTTGTTTCTATATTGTACTCTGCCCGGCGTGGTAGGCGGTGCACGCTACCATCACACCAAGGCGGCCGCCCCTATAGGCATAAAAAAAAGTTATAGGGCGCATTTGAAACGGTTAAATGATCAAACCTAGCAGCATTTGTAAAAAATTGTGAAATCTTGAAAAGTCTACCCAAAGGGTGCATCATATATACTTGGAATGCAATGCAGCGTTGTAGAACATGTTGGAAGTCGCGCTCAATCGCCGCTCCTGAATATGAGGTTTAATGGACCCAACTCAGGCATACTCAGATTGAGGCTTCACTGAATTAGCTGTGTCGGCCCACAACAAAAAATGCAGCTACAAGCGTACGTCTGTATTGTTATAGATTTGTGCAAATAACTTAACTGCGCTGGGTTTTGGGTTCGACGCGTAAGAATCTGTTGTTTTAAAACTTGACGCAAATTTCACAGTTGCATCACCCTCTTTGGACGATGCCTGCCCGTAAAATGGATAAGGACCGCTGATTGGTGCCCACGCAAAACATAAATACTCCTTTCAAAACAACTTGGAAAACTCATATGAGCAATAACATAAATAAATGCTACTTTGGACTAGATAGGCAATTGAAAAGTAAAGTCCTCTCTCGACTTGCTCTACGAGTCAATTATCGTACCCGTCCTTATATATGGCTCAGAAGCATGGACGCTGACAACATATGACGAAGGGCTCTAAGAGTGTTCGAGATAAAAGCGCTTCAAAAGATTTAGTGAAGATTTAATGATGAACTGTACAATCTTTACGCAGACATCAATATAGTCCAGCGAAATAAAATCGGCGGCTACGCTGGCTAGGCCATGTTATGCGAATGATAGGTAATGCTTCGGGCAAGATGGTATTCTTATAAGAACCCGCCTACGGAAGCAGAGGAACAAGGCGGCCCACTTCGCTGGAAGGACCATGTGGAAAATGTTTTCAACTTTCTCGGTGTTATCCTTAGCCCGGTTAACTCAGCGAGGAAGTGACTGGTGCGACTGGTGCGACTTATTGCCGGCCAGGACATTTCAAATGGTTAGTCGCCAATAAAGTAAGTAAGTAATCAAACCTATAGAGCCAAGTCAGTAACGATAATAGAATAGATCGCCCATTCAGGGATGCCAGATTTTCGCAATTTACCCATTTTTGAGGGATATTTGAGTAAATAATTAATAAAAAAGGGATCATCGACCGAGATGTAATTAGTGACAATCGGCTGAAATGAGAGCTTTGGACAAGAACTGCAAAAATCGTTGCTCATTGCCATCTTTATGCTTAACCTGAGTCATAGTGATATTCTTCCTTTAAATATAACTTAAAAATTCTCTGCAAAAACGGTGTTTTACAGATCAAATTTAGAAAAGAGCAAAGGTATTTCAGAAAAGAACAAATCGACTGCTGAGTGGCATATCATCCCATCTCGGCTGCTGTTCAAAAACGTCTTATCTCAGACAACTTTTGAACAGCTCTCTATTTCAGAATTTGTTCCAAAATCGCCCTTCTAAGTTAAAATTTTATATATTTTGGCATTAGTTGGGGTGTTGATGAAAAAACGTTTGAGATTGGGCGTTCTTCAAACGAAATATGAAATAGCGTGTTATTCAAAAGTTTTCTGAGATAGGGCGTTTTCGAAACAGCAGCCGAGATAAGGTGATATTCGACTCAGCAGTCGATTAGATAAGATTCGTAAAACTATTTTCAAAAAGTTTTTTTGTAGATTTAATAACCACGAACTAAGTGAACTTTTGTTAATTCCCCCGTATATGTAACTAAATAAATTGTATTGATGAAAATTTCTTAAAGATTGTGAAGATAGTTATGCAGCACCGCCGCCTACCTGCCGTTGTGGACAATGTGCCACCGTCTCCGAGCCGTTTGATAGGTACGTATTTAAACATATGGCTTATCAACCACCACTACCCCTCACACCTAAATGCAATTGCCAACGCCAACATTGCAATTGTAATGTTGGGCGCATGGGGAGAACAACTCAATATTCACCAAATGGGATATTTAAGGTTTCCCCGATGAGAGATTATATGTTGCAATCAGCTGCATTAGTACCTTTAGAAACCGATACGAGGGACGAAGAAAGAAAAATTGATGGATACGGCGGCGGTGGTGGTGGTGACGGTGACGATGCGGACATTCCAACTGTGAACGTACGACGGAAACGGGATTTGGAGCATGCCTTCTTGCGTCCACGAAAATTTTTGAACCGTAGGCGACCAAGTCGTTTTGTAAAATTGTATCGCAAGGATCTGGCTGATGCACCCAAAACACCACAACGTTTATTCGATTTGGAAAGTTTGATCAATAAGCAAAAACGGCATCATCAACAGCAACAGCACCAGCAGCAGCCGATAATGAGGAAGACGAAACGTAAAGCGAAGAAGACGCCCTACGCACAACAACGTTCACGCCTAGTGAAACGTGAAATTAAGGGTGAGTACGATCTGCTAGAAAAGGAACGTGAGCAGTTGGATTTGACTTTGCCTGAAATTATTCAATTCATGCCCGAAACATTGCAGCCCGATTTTAAAAGAGGTCAATGTTATTATGGTTGTAACGGTTCAACAAAGACAACGCTAAGCGCGACGGAATCAAGTGAGCATAAGACAAATGGAAACGAAAACAACCCTACCTCCAATGAATACAGCAACATTAACAGCGAAGAAGCACAGCGTACCGATAATGACCCAATATTGACTGAGACCGCTACTGACGCACACACTGACGAAAATGACGAGACTGACAAGAACGCTAATACAAACAATGACCATGAAAACAACAACACGAATACCGAACATGACGCAAACAGTACAATCGAAAACTTCAACATGGACATGGAAACGGACGTAGACCACCAAGCTATTGCAAGAGAGACATCTATTGAAGAAAACCTGCTGAACGAAACGAATGCAGCTGCGAAAAATAATGCTATCAACGCTACATTTACCAAACGTCAGGCATCAAACTATCATACCGATAATAGTTCGTCATCATCATCATCAGCTAATGCCGCTTGCTCCAAATGTACAGCGCGCACAAAAAAAAGGTCATCTAGTACATTGAAGTCTAAGAAAAGCGCTTACAATGCACATTCAGCAGCAGCGCCAACATTTTCTACTAACCCAAATTATAAGCCACAACAAGTGGCACAAAATGCACCGTCAGCAACATCGCACATAGCACATGCATCGGCAGAAATTGCAACTTGTGAAATGAAACGTAAATGGAATGTAGACAAAAATGAATATAATAAGCAAGATTTGACCTCCTCCTCCACGCCGCTCATACGCGGCGCATATGACAACGCCCGTGTGGACGACCACTCCGCCTCCATCTCAGCACATTATGCGCGCGTATCAGATACACCAATTCCGATAATACGTCCACATGATTTTGTAACACCATTGCATGATCACAAATATTCAATACAATTTATTGATGGTGAACATTTGGATAAACTAATTGCCGATATTGTTTATAGTCATCCGGAATTTCTGTATGCTACAGCACATTTGGGTGGTGCGCTGGTGGATCCGGAGTCATGGCAAGAGCAAGAAGCTATAAATTATGCAAAGCATTTGATTGATGATCGTTTGCGTTTGTTGTTTGGTAAAGAGAATGAATTTAGCATACAACAGCATATACCAAGTGCTCCCGTGCCACTGTATGGCATCCTACCGCCGCCGCCGTTATAAAACCCATGAAGAACTATAAAACAATAACTTCCTTATCGATTTGGTTTCACAAATTATTTATAAGATTAAGGTCGAGGTTTATATAGCATATTTACAGCCTGAGAATTTTGAGTTTCTCAATCACGTCGATACATAAAACACACACTAGTAATAAGTTCAGACAAAACATTTGTAAATTCAATTGAAATTAGTTGTAATAAATTTTAAACAAAAAATGTAATTATTAAGTTGTACTGTTATTTGTAAAGTTTCATTTTTAATTTTTTATCTTCTTTCTTATAGCTACGGGCAATATGCTAAATGATTGATAAGAGGTTCAGGCAGTTTATAGACCAATCTGCATATGAAATCTTCTTTTCTACTCTTAATTTCCACATCAGACAGCGCTTCGAAAACTATTTGAAACTCCTTTTTAATAAAGGCAATTTTTTAATTAATTCAATTTAATACAACAGCAGTTTAATTTTATTATAACTTTTTACTTCCTTTATATTAGGTCGGTTGAATATTTGTCCGCTTTTCATACAAATCTTGCAATCGATTTTTAAGTAACTTCCCATTGAGCTACAAACGTGAAATTTTACACATAGGTTAGAACGCCGTGACAATGCAACAAAAGGAAAAAAATCCGTTAGGTGGCGCACGGATCGAAAAAATTAGATAAGAATTTGAAAATTTTCAAACCAGCTTATAAGTGACTTCTCGGTGAGCTAGAAACTTGAAATTTCAAACTTAATTCAGAGGTCTATGACAGCCGATGACACGATATAAAATGATTCGCTAGGGGGCGCACGGGATAAGATATTTAGAAAAATCGTATGAAACGGAGGGAATTTGGGATTGATTTTTATGTAAGTTCTCATTGAGTTACAACTGTAAAACTGCACAGATAGGATAAGACGACGAGAAAATTTCAGAAAAGTAGAAAAAAATTCCGTTAGATGGCGCATGGATCGAAATATTTAGATAAGAATTTGGAAATTTGGTGTTTTGAGATCGATTTTAAAGTAACTTCTCATTGAGCTACAAACATAAACCTCAGAGACAGGTTAAGACACCGTGACAAAGGAACAAAAGGAGAAAAAAATTCCGTTAGGTGGCGCACGGATCGAAAAAATTAGATAATAATTTTGAAATTTAAAATCGGTGGTGGCTTTCCGTAATTCGATAGTCGACACTCGTTGATTCGATACTTCAAGTCGATATCGAAGGCTCGATGATGCCATTTTAGTTCCCGTATCTTGGTATGATCTCTTTCGTTTGCAGATTTCAAAAAGTGTTTAGAAAGCTTTTTGGAACTAACAGAATATTTTCTTTTTTAAATAGCGTTTGTTTCTTAATCTCTGAAAAAAACTCATTCCCTAAATAATTACCAAAGCATAAAATTATAACCTTCAAAAAGCCAATTCGATACCTAATTTGGTATCGAACAGTTTGTATCGAACGTTCGGTACGACGCGTCGACAATTTGTGTTACGGAAAGCGAAAACGATTATTTTATACTCGTTCTTGATCGATATCGAATTACGGAAAGCCACCCCGGGTTTTAAGTAACTTCTCGATGAGCTAGAGAGTTGAAATTTCAAACTTAATTCAGAGGTCGATGACAGCCGGTGACACAATACAAAAAGTGTCGCTATTGGGCGCACGGATTGAGATATTTAGAAAAACCAAACGGAACGGAGGGAATTTTGGGATTGATTTTTATGTAAGTTCTCATTGAGCTGCAAGCGTAAAACTTAACAGATAGGTTAGGACGCCGACGAAATGTAAGAAAAGGAGAAATTAAAAATTAAATAAAAAAATTTTAAGCACTTCCTTTATATAAATGGAGAAAAATCGGCGAAAAATGTCTCCTTATATAAAAACATACATTTTCTTGCTAAACTTTGATTTTTAAATTTTGACATAGAAATTGCAAAAATATTTATGAGAAGTAAAAATATAAAAGTGGAGCACACATTACTTGGATTGGAAAGTTGGTAGAAAAGGAGATATTATTAGTCAATCATGTTCTCAATCTCTCTTCAATCAGTTCATGTTCTTTGCCACCAGAATGCGTACAGAATGGCGTACAGTGCAGCCGTTGGTATTGTTCTCAGGGCTTCCAATTAAGCTAAGACTGTATACGCCTTTAATTTTTTTTTTGAGTTAATTCTTTTTTGTGTGGCTGTCAACCAAACAAGGACTCCATAGTATAGGATAGGCCTTAGGATCGCAGTAGTAAATACGCAATGAGAGAGAGAGGGCGTTAGACCGCACGTACACCCGGCATTCTTTTACATGCATAAAGTGCCGTCGTATCCTTCACTCTCTCTTCCCCGACAACTTACTGCCTATAATTAACTAGCTTAGGCCTGGTCCAAGTGGGACTTTGTACCTCTTTATAAAGAAGCCCATATTCATTGTGGTTAAACAAGTGTGATAACTTCTGCATAGACGTCTAAATTGCAAATAGAATGGATCACCTGATTTTTAAATGACTATCGCTGTCTCATTCTGTATCTCTTTCTATCACCCGCTGAAGATAGTCGGCCCTATGCGCCACCATATTGAACACCATGTCAAAACGCTACCAAAATGCTAAAAAGTAGCCATATTGAACATCCTGGCAGGCAGTTGACGGATAAGATGTCACACTTGTTTTATCCACAATGCCCATATCCGTCTTCTCAGCGTTGGCGTTCAACGGGGCACGTTCCATTTTCGTGAGCGTAAGTTTCTCTTAAAAATTTGCTAATGCATTTGCATAATATTGACAGTTGGTGGCTGTTGCAATGCCCAATTAAGTCAGTTATTTTAATAAGTTAAATTGATATAAAATCTGTCATTTTGTTAACTTGAGAGCAACAGTCTCTTTTCAGTTGAAATAACAAAAAAAAAATGTGTGTCCTTGACAAAAAAACTGGGTTGAACTAATGATAGTCGGATCACTTCTATCGAATGTCAGTTCATTCAAGAAAAACAAACTCGAACTGTTGATCATGGTAGAATCACCAGGTGAAGTAAGCCGTCATTTGTCTCGCTCTAAATTCTTCTTTGTTCTGTCACTCGGCTATCTGAAAATTTTTCACCAATGTTGTCCCCGAAAAAGTGTGGGTTTTTGCATTTTTCAGGAGTAAAGTGTGGTAGTTTTAGTACTTTTTTCACATAAACCAGTAAGTGAATATCGATGGGCCTTTAGTGGATTTAATTACAGAGATTCATCATTTGGGTATCTTTGATGTTGGCTTCCATAAGTAAGACCGTGCTAAACTATTACGTTAATATTGTTGATTTTTCCATTATATATGTATGTACGATGACAGCCGGTGACACAATACAAAAAGTGTCGCTATTGGGCGCACGGATTGAGATATTTAGAAAAACCAAACGGAACGGAGGGAATTTTGGGATTGATTTTTTTGTAAGTTCTCATTGAGCTGCAAGCGTAAAACTTAACAGATAGGTTAGGACGCCGACGAAATGTAAGAAAAGGAGAAATTAAAAATTAAATAAAAAAATTTTAAGCACTTCCTTTATATAAATGGAGAAAAATCGGCGAAAAATGTCTCCTTATATAAAAACATACATTTTCTTGCTAAACTTTGATTTTTAAATTTTGACATAGAAATTGCAAAAATATTTATGAGAAGTAAAAATATAAAAGTGGAGCAGACATTACTTGGATTGGAAAGTTGGTAGAAAAGGAGATATTATTAGTCAATCATGTTCTCAATCTCTCTTCAATCAGTTCATGTTCTTTGCCACCAGAATGCGTACAGAATGGCGTACAGTGCAGCCGTTGGTATTGTTCTCAGGGCTTCCAATTAAGCTAAGCCTGTATACGCCTTTAATTTTTTTTTTGAGTTAATTCTTTTTTGTGTGGCTGTCAACCAAACAAGGACTCCATAGTATAGGATAGGCCTTAGGATCGCAGTAGTAAATACGCAATGAGAGAGAGAGGGCGATAGACCGCACGTACACCCGGCATTCTTTTACATGCATAAAGTGCCGTCGTAGCCTTCACTCTCTCTTCCCCCGACAACTTACTGCCTATAATTAACTAGCTTAGGCCTGGTCCAAGTGGGACTTTGTACCTCTTTATAAAGAAGCCCATATCCATTGTGGTTAAACAAGTGTGATATCTTCTGCATAGACGTCTAATAGAATGGATCACCTGATTTTTAATTGACTATCGCTGTCTCATTCTGTATCTCTTTCTATCACCCGCTGAAGATAGTCGGCCCTATGCGCCACCATATTGAACACCATGTCAAAACGCTACCAAAATGCTAAAAAGTAGCCATATTGAACATCCTGGCAGGCAGTTGACGGATAAGATATCACACTTGTTTTATCCACAATGCACATATCCGTCTTCTCAGCGTTGGCGTTCAACGGGGCACGTTCCATTTTCGTGAGCGTAAGTTTCTCTTAAAAATTTGCTAATGCATTTGCATAATATTGACAGTTGGTGGCTGTTGCAATGCCCAATTAAGTCAGTTATTTTAATAAGTTAAATTGATATAAAATCTGTCATTTTGTTAACTTGAGAGCAACATTCTCTTTTCAGTTGAAATAACAAAAAAAAAATGTGTGTCCTTGACAAAAAAACTGAGTTGAACTAATGATAGTCGGATCACTTCTATCGAATGTCAGTTCATTCAAGAAAAACAAACTCGAACTGTTGATCATGGTAGAATCACCAGGTGAAGTAAGCCGTCATTTGTCTCGCTCTAAATTCTTCTTTGTTCTGTCACTCGGCTATCTGAAAATTTTTCACCAATGTTGTCCCCGAAAAAGTGTGGGTTTTTGCATTTTTCAGGAGTAAAGTGTGGTAGTTTTAGTACTTTTTTCACATAAACCAGTAAGTGAATATCGATGGGCCTTTAGTGGATTTAATTACAGAGATTCATCATTTGGGTATCTTTGATGTTGGCTTCCATAAGTAAGACCGTGCTAAACTATTACGTTAATATTGTTGATTTTTCCATTATATATGTATGTTTAATTTGTCAAAAAAAATTAAACAGGTCTTTGTTAAAACAAACTATTTGTATTCACGTCATATCCAACAAGGATATTCGCCTGTGCAGCGCTACTGAAAACTTTGTCATTCCTGCATCAAGAACACCAAAACTGTCTTATTTCACCTTATTTATGTAAAAACTTCGCTAAAACAATGGATTTCTAAATACAGTTACAAAAAATTTTAACTCACTGTTGTTGTTTTGCCCTAAACATCAGACCACTAAGATGAGAGGAATGTTACAGTAATGGATTGTAATTTAGAATATATGAATCCGGCTCGATCGGATCAGCATCTTCTGGTCCTAGGCCGACTGCTATTATAGCCCCTGACATATTTTAGTAAATAATAACTTAGTAACATTAGTAATACATCAAAAATTCAACTGTCAAGAGCTTTTGGGTAATCTTTTGACCAAGTTTGTATGATTTGTTAGAAGAGCATATTTTTTACTTCCGACTCTCAACGACAAATCAACAGAGCAGATGACAGACACATTTAAAAGTATTACGATCACTTCCAAATGTGACTGTAAAACTTTTCATCAAACCCGAAAGCTATTTTATTTTTATTCGATACCAATATGTAATATTAGCTCGCACTGGTCCGGGATACTTTTGCATTGGCGTTAGGTGATATGCTGAAAAAAAAAACAGTTCCTGTAATGGCTTTGGTAGAATGGTATTTATTTTTATTAACACGCTTTTATTAGCTTGGCCTGTATGTAACGGAATCCTTGAGCTTAATTTTCACCGGTTTCTAGAAGTCTGATTAATTTGAAACTTTGCATACATATCAGGGACCGATGACAATGCATTAATGTGGTGGTGTGGTGACATAAGGTCAATTGGCCTTATTACCACTTTGAATGGCCATAAGTTTGATTGAAACATTGCACACGTATCAAGGCTCGATGAGAATGCATTAATGTGATGGTGTGGTGACATAAGATCAACGGCCATAAGGTCAATTGGCGTTATTACCACTTTGAAAGGCCATAAGTTTGATTGAAACATTGCACACGTATCAAGGCTCGATGAGAATGCATTAATGTGATGGTGTGGTGACATAAGATCAACGGCCATAAGGTCAATTGGCGTTATTACCACTTTGAAAGGCCATAAGTTTGATTGAAACTTTGCACACGTATCAAGGCTCGATGACAATGCATTAATGTGATGGTGCGGTGACATAAGGTCAACGGCCATAAGGTCAATAGGCCGTATTACCACTTTGAATGGCCATAAGTTTGATTGAAACTTTGCACACGTATCAAGGCTCGATGACAATGCATTAATGTGATGATGTGGTGACATAAGGTCAACGGCCATAAGGTCAATTGGCCTTATTACCACTTTGAATGGCCATAAGTTTGATTGAAACATTGCACACGTATCAAGGCTCGATGACAATGCATTAATGTGATGGTGCGGTGACATAAGGTCAACGGCCATAAGGTCAATAGGCCGTATTACCACTTTGAATGGCCATAAGTTTGATTGAAACTTTGCACACGTATCAAGGCTCGATGACAATGCATTAATGTGATGATGTGGTGACATAAGGTCAACGGCCATAAGGTCAATTGGCCTTATTACCACTTTGAATGGCCATAAGTTTGATTCAAACTTTGCACACGTATCAAGGCTCGATGACAAGGCAATAATGTGATGGTGGGGTGACATAAGGTCAATTGAACTTATGACCACCCCAAATGACCATAGATTTGAAACCTTGCACATAATGCGAAAAACGCATTCCTTTATTAATGATAGAAGTGGATGCATGGAACCTCTACGAAAGAGCATACTGGAGCCCTTTTTAACACGCTTTTATTAGCTTGGCCTGTATCTATCTATGTATCTATGTATCCATGTATGTATGTAACGGAGGAGCCGAGAGCCCCGGTAATGCAGAGCTCCGAACTCCGTTGCACCTTTTGAAGCATTTTAAGATAGGTACTTTAACTAGTGCAGGCCACCAGACCAAAGCACCATAAAGAAGAATCGGGCGCACAATGGCTGTGTAAATGCAGTAGGTCACCTTAGGGGAGAATCCCAAGGAGGTGGCAATTGCCCTCTTGCAGGTGAACAGCTCTACTGCTGCCTTCTTGGATCGCTCCACTATATGGCCACTTCATAATAACTTCCTATCCAGAATGACTCCCAAATACTTGACTTGATCGCTAAACGCTAAGAACGTACCCCCAATTCTTGGCGGTGTAAGGTTTGGTACTTTGTACCTCCTCGTGAAGTGGACAAGCTCGGCTTTATCCGGGTTGACTTCCAAACCTGTGGCGGGTTGTACTCCTGGAGCAGCTCCAGGATGTCAGCTGGGTCCGTTGGCGTCACTGGAACCCAGGCTCTAGCCCTTGGTCATGAGGGGATATCACGCGCCTCCACTACCTTGAGGCGCGCGCCCGGATATACCACCACTATCAGCGTGACGGCGGCTCTATAGAGGTTTACCGACCTGGCGTCGTCACAGGCAATTAGCTTGGCATTGCCCTGGAACCACCCTGCATCGGTGTAAGATGGCGGTGGACCAGGGTTGTGTTTCTTAACCTTAAGGGTCACCGTAGCGAGCGCGGCCTCGATCCACTTCCACTGTTGTTTCGGGATCCTGCCATCTTCGCTGCTCTCGTCTATAATGCCAATGATCTGCCAACCCTTGGCAATTTCGGCGAAAGACCGCGTCCAGCCTCCCTGCGTCTTGGCCCTTTTCGGTGCCGTGGGGTTGGATTCATCCATGGACCGCTGGCGTTTCGAGGTTTCATCACTCTCGACTAAAACTTTTAAAATTACTTGAACTAAAAAATTAAAAATAAATAATAGTTTAAAAAACTAAAAAACACGCTTTTATAGCAAACCGAACTAAAAAATAGAAAATAATTTTCAATTAAAAAGAGTTTATATAACAGTAGTAGAAGGTCAAACAATCGTTTATAGTTAATCACCTCAAAATAAAATTATAATAAAATTTAAGTTATTTACAGAATAATTTAATTCACAGTAAAAAGCGTGGGGTGCTTGACATTGAATGTTACAATCATTCTATTGTCAACTATCTGAGAGGAAAGATATGAAATGTAGTCAAATGCACGACACGCTTTTTACTCTGAATTAAATTATTCTGTTAATAACTTAAATTTTATTATAATGTTATTTTAAGGTGATTAACTATAAACGATTGTTTGACCTTATACTACTGTTATATAAACTCTTTTTAATTGAAAATTATTTTCTATTTTTTAGTTCGGTTTGCTATAAAAGCGTGTTTTTTTAGTTTTTTAAACTATTATTTATTTTATTTACTTCACCTGGTGATTCCACCATGCTGTTGATTAGATGAAACGGATGGCCGTCGATGTAAAAAAATAAGAAAAAAACTTATTTTATTTGGTACTTTTCCTTATAGGGTTTGCTTCCGTTCAAAATGTATTAGATTTCCCCAAAAAATTTTCCGGAAACACAAACATTTGCACAACGTACTATGTATATACTATGATTAATTTTGACTATATGCGGTGAAGGTCTTTATGGCCAAATTTATGGAAGCGGCCGCCGTGGTGTGATGGTTGTTCGGCCTGGGTGCGTCTGAAACCGGCAGTGGGTAGGCGCACACGGGTCGATCTCGGAATGGATGGTTCACTCAAAATAAACAGAGAAGAAAAAACGCTAAGAGGATTTCCTCGTTATAATAGTGCTTTAATTAAGGTTTAAGAAAATATATAAATGGATACAATTTTACCTTTGAGTGTAAAGTGATGACGGTGATCCTCGGCGATGTGTGCTGGTTGGCGGTCAATCGATAAAGAGGCCGGTTGTCCCGTTGATGACAACCGCTAAGCCGTGAAAAAGTCCTCTGGTATTAAGGAGGGGAAAAGCCACACACACAGCCACCCCCACATATACGTGCATGGGTGCTGACAACCTGCACACACACACATGCATGTGTACGAAACGCATGCATGTGCATGCATGCACACAAGGGCGGCGTGAGTATGGGTTGCTGGAAATATTATTAAACCATTTGGGAGGGGCGCCGTCAATCAAGTCTAAGCAATGGTAGCGAGCTCCGCCTACCACACCGAAGATCCTGGGGTTCACGCCACGCGCAAAGCAACATAAAAAATATTAGAAACAAGTTTTTTCAATTATAAATTTTTTTTGGTTTGGTTGAATGGCACGGACGTTAGTCCATAAAGCCAGGTTGTATATCGGATGGTTCTTTCTTCAGATTGTTGGTATCATCAAAGTTTATATGTAATTTTGACGTCTCCGGTACACCATGGTAATACCATAGCGGCCAGAACCATGAGTAGCAGCTTGCGCTTTGATATTAATTTTTGTAATTGTTCGTATTTTCAATTAAGATTTGTTTTTAAATGGCACCATGCCAAGTTATATTCAATTTGACTTTAGTTAAGTTATTAATTTTTCATTTAAAATTGTTGGTGTTTTTTGTCCAATAGTATATTCAATTAAAATTAGTTTTTACGTGGCACCACGCCAGTCACAAAATTTGTACTGTTTTTTTTTTTTTTTAATTCTTTGTCCATGTTCACAAAAAAGTGAATTTAAATTTATGATTGCAGTTTGATGTATGCAATGAGTATTGCATAGTATGTAAAACGAGCTGCTTATTCAGCATAAAGTATATATGCGACCAATTTTCTGTTATACGCCGTAATTTGTTCCGTTAGATTGTATGATACATCCGAGAATTATCTTTAATTTTAGTATATAAATAAATTTTAATTTTCAATATATGGCCTGTTGCCATGTGTTAATCACTGTCCCGTTACAATCCGTTATATATATAGAGCGAGTTGGTTTTTATATGACACCACGCCAGATTTTAAACTTCAATATGCGATCACTTATAATTTCACTGATTCCTGTTTGCAGTGCAAAACCACCACCCTGACTCTAGGTCAGTACGCATTGCATCTCCTAACTCCGTCAAAACGCCAGAAGGAAGCACAAAGCCAAACTTGAGGCTTATTTAAATTTTCAGCTCAACCAAAAAAGCCCGAAAAATTGCAGTTGAGCCGAGGATGACACTGTACGACCACTCCGACGAAACGACTGCGGTTTTATTCAATTAGAAGAACATTTTTCTAAGAGGGGTTGCCCCTCGGCAGTGTTTGGCAAGCACACCGAGTGTATTTCTGCCATGGTGAGCTCTCAGTGAAAACTCATCTGCCTTGCAGATGCCGTTCGGAGTCGGCATAAAACAAGTAGGTCTCGCCCCGCCAATTTGTAGGAAAAATTTAAAAAAAGGAGCATGACGCAAATTGGAGAGAAGCTCGGCCTAAAATCTCTTCGCAGGTTATCGCGCCGAAAGTTATTTATTTTTATTTACGGAAGAGCGAAACTTGATGCACTCACCAACTGCAAAAAAAAATAAGAATATTAATAAAATAAAACAATTTTGAAAATTTAACAACAAAAGCACGTCTGATTAGGTAAACTTAAAACTAAAGAAAGAAAGTGCCTACTCATAAACGTGGTTACAAAAATTTGTTTTGTCAGTTTCAGTTTCATCACACTAAGATCAAAATCATTTTCCATATTTAAGACATTACTTCATAGCTGGCTTTGTTGAGTCGGAAATATGAAATTATACTGAGCGATAGTACGCTGGTGTGGGATAAGTTTATATGTAACCTATCCCGACAAAAAAGAACTCTAATAGTATGAAAGCCGTGCGCTGGAAAGGGGCGTGGCAATACAGCATATTCTTGGCGTTTCTGTCGATGCATGTGAGACATGTGAGTGTATAACGAGATATATTTTTATAAATTTTGTGAAAACGAAATGTGAAAAACAGCTTGACTTATTATATAATATTTTCCAATACAGTCCAACGCCTTAAATTACAGCATTGATGTTCCCTATACACCATACCGAAGTAGTGATGGCAAATATGATTTTGTTGATGTGGCACAACAACAAAGTGAAATTAGTAAGCAACAAAGCGAAACGGGACAGACATCGCGATTCTACACATCCGCCGATGTGGATGAAAAATTTTGGCTAAAAGAGCTAGGCGATGACTACAAAAATGCTATACACATGCAAGTGAGCGGAGACGAGAGACATAACGGCGTTTTTAATATGAGCGAAAATGGGTCGGCTTATAAAGTGCAGCCCATTGAAAACCTAAATACGATAGTCAATAATAATGAGATTAAAATATCAGCAGGAAACCAAGGCAAGAATCGTAAGAGAAACAAAATTGAAAATAATGAGGGTAAGAAACGCCAAAAAAAGCTAAAACATGAAAAAATCAGTGAAAAAGTTGAGCAGAGTATTAAGATAAAGTCAAACGCCACAAAGCATGCTAATAAGACAGAGGCGCATATTGAAGAAAACATCACCGAGACAACTGCGCTCGATAAAAAGTTAAAAGAAAACGTACATGAGGACTTAAGCAAATATACAAAATTCCAACACATTCACATGCAATACGCACCAGAACTTAAAGGGAAAGACGACCAAGAAAACCAAGCCCTAACTAACCAAACATTGACGGACCAGACAATAGAACAATCATCTGTTGTGGTAAATTTACCTGAGACAAGTAATGTGGTTGAGGTGGAAGCGAATGATGCGCCTGTGGTGGTCAACATGCCACCGGTGATATATCATAGTAAACCGGCGAATTTGACAGATCAAGACAGTAACGACAATACAGCAGAAACAGAAGAACAATCCCAAAAATTAAATACAGCTACTCAAACTACAGAAACGGTAGAACAACAAAAAGCCACCGCAGACGTACAGAAAGAAAGTGACATAGACGACAATACGCAATACAAACAACAAATATACACGCCATTGACATATGAACAACAACAATACTGTCAACAACAAACACAATATCCTACAACACAAAATAAACAACAATACTCGCTTCCATTAGAGTACACAAATTTTCAACAACAACAACAACATACACAATATCCAGTGCAAATACAACAGACAGAATACCAAGAACAACAATCTATACCATATACGCAACACGTACAACAACAATACTCACCTGTTACTTTGCATAATAATAATAGAGTCTCATCGACTTATCATCATAATCGTGGTGTTTATCCGCTATCTGATATTAGTTCAGAGCCCGCATATCCAAGTTTACCCAACATTTTGGAACCCAGCAATAGAAATGCTAAAGTACGTTATATGCTTTCGAAACCTTCAATTTTGAATGCACCAGCAGCCGCCTATGGCGCATACGGTGAGGCACCGCAAGTGCAAACGGAATATAATCGTGAGAGACGTTCCACTCGACAGTTGTATCAGGAGGGCTTGTGATGGCGCATTACTTTAATATTTATAAGTATGCTAATGAGTTATTTATTTATTTTATATAAGCTTTTGAGACTGAATAAATTTGAGTAACGTGTATTGTAGTTAATTAATTTTTATATAATATTTCAACTAGCGACATGTATTTTAAAAAACAGAATTGTAATCTTGCGTCTGCTTAGTTAGTAAACTCTTCCGGACGGGATTACTTTGCCGATGTTTAAAAACCTTGGCTATGAGGGATTCAAATACCTGGCGCTCGTCATCCCTGAAATATGGCGAAGGATGTACCGCTACTAAAGCCTGGGATGGCTCATGTAGGAGACTCATATCTCTCCTATCGCCAGTAGCCAAGAAACTTCAAACCATGATGCTTCCTTGTTTCACGGCGAACCTGTCCAGTCTCCTAGTCCCAAACGATGGACTGCAAATTATCTGTGTGGTCAGTAAGCATCAGTCTAGTTGAGAAACGTAACATCAAAACTCGAAGAATTATACGAGAGGTGCCGCAGCGTATGGGACGAAACTTAGTTTAGTTTTTACATGTCAAAGCTGCCTTCACTTACCAGAAGAAGCTAACATTGTGTCCCACCCCGGTGATTACACGATAACGGCAGCAGGTCCTGGCCCATACATAGATGAGCTTTGTTATGGAATTAATGACTAACCACCTTGTCTTTCCAGTTTTTTCATCTCGCGAAATTTGGTATCCACGTCGATGGTATTACGCTACCGACTGTCCTACACTTAAAAATACTGGGTGTGTCGTTTGATCAGGACATACACCGCGCACGAAGCTGCCACGGGATATATTCTTAAGTAAGCAGATCATTATCTACACAGTGAGGCTAGAAGACTCCTCATAAAGAAGAGGAATGAAATAATAAGCAAACAGTTTCTGTCGAATACCCAGAAACATGGGCATCCCAACAGACATCTGATTGAAGAGGACCCCCTTACGTAATGTATGTTTTGCATGCGATGTGTTCCCACATCACACCAACCATCTTTTCAATTGCAATGTGAAACAAACCCCTCTAACACCCCTTTCTATCTGGTTCACCCCCGTTGAAACTGCAAATTTCTTCGGACGTTGATAACAATTTTTGAGTGATCGCACCTATTGGATTGGGCGAAGCACTACTACAACAATATCAATCACCACCAATCCACTCTCGGGCGTATTTTAAAAAAGACAGAGCTAAACAGACATTTTTTAAAGTTCAGTTGATTGCCGAATTAAGAAAAATCGAATATAAGCATATGTAAGCTCCATAAAGTCAGGAGCCATAACGTCAATTGACATTATGATTACTTCAAACGGCCACAGGGTCAATTGATGGTATGACCATATGAAATGGTCACAAGGTCAAATTTGAAATGGTTACAATGCCAACGATATTGACATTCTACCTTTCTGTCATTAGCACAAAGTCAACTCATATTTCCTCAACTGGTCATAAGGTCAATTATTTTGATGTATATTGGACGGGAAGGAAAATCGACATTGATGATGGCACAACGCCGAAACCGGTTTGTTTCGAAACCAAATTTGACAAAGGATGACCGAAAATCGTTCCAATATACATCATTTATCCACCCTTTCGGAAAATCAACAACTAAGAGTATACATATGGGGTATTCCATCCCTTTTGGGCCAACTTTGAACCCGACCACTTTAGAATTGGCTGAAAGTTTTTCTTCTTTTTCTAGCTTACGAAAGACGTTTTTCAGAATTTTTTCATCCAACTCAAAAAAAGTGATGAATTTTTAAAAAAACACCGTTTTAGTTTTGTTTTCAAAATGCTATAACTTTTTCAAAAATTGACCGTTGGGGATCTTTTTTTTTTAAATTTGTTTTTAAATGTACTTTTCGGAAAAAATACAAACAAATTTTTAAAGTTTTTCTTTTTTTAATTTTTCAGTTTTTCGAGATTTTTCGAATTTCGCCATTTTTTTTTTCTCATAAAAAACTTCAATCAATTCTGCAATCATCCCCACTAATCCCGGAATGGGCCGATTTTTTTTTTATATTTTTTTTTATTTAATTGAAGCTTTAGAAATATAAAAAAACGATAATTGGCCTCATAACCACTTTAAAACGCAATGAGGCTAAATGATATATGTATATATGTGGTATTCCATCCCATTTCGACCAATTTTGAACCCGACCCCTTTAGAATTGGCTGAAAGTTTTTCTTCTTTTTCTAGCTTACGAAAGACGTTTTTCAGAATTTTTATATTTTTTTTATTTAATTGAAAAAAAAAATTTTCAAAAATAAAAATTTTTTTTAACAATTTTATTTATATAACAAAAAATGTAAGGAAATGATTTTTAAGTATTCATATATATATATATAATTCATAATTTGTTACATTATTTTTAGAAAACTTACATGTTTACTGTGTCAGTCATTAATCCTGCTTATTTTAATCGTAGATTACCATAATATATAAAGAAAAGAATACTTAAAAATCATTATCTTACATTTTTTTGTTATATAAATAAAATTGATAAAAAAAATTTTTATTTTTGAAAATTTTTTTTTTCAATTAAATAAAAAAAATATAAAAATTCTGAAAAACGTCTTTCGTAAGCTAGAAAAAGAAGAAAAACTTTCAGCCAATTCTAAAGGGGTCGGGTTCAAAATTGGTCGAAATGGGATGGAATACCCCATATATACATATATCATTTAGCCTCATTGCGTTTTAAAGTGGTTATGAGGCCAATTATCGTTTTTTTATATTTCTAAAGCTATCAAAAATGTCCGGATAAGTCAATTGTCAACCTCACCTATCCGTGGCAAATCCTGCATAATTAGCTGCCGAGGCTCTGGCGACATGGAACTAGGGGTGGGGCGGGATGGTCTAGAAGATCCAATGTGGTCGATGGCCGAGCTACAAATCCGGCGAAGGGCCATCAACATCGATTACACTTCCGAGCCCTTACAGTTCTGTTTGCGAGGAGGATAATCTACATCGAAACTAATTGTGTCCGCCAAAAGTATACTTAGGATACTGTCATGCCATTTGGCGTATCCTTCCAGCACCCAGATGCTGGGAATCTCAGTGCAGTTTGCAAATCGATCGGAAACAGGGTTAAAATGGGATCTAAAGCCGTCGACAAGCTCCGGTGATGCCAACGCACACAGTACGTTGAAATTTCTATAAACTGATGGGATTGTAATATTTTCACCACTCTATAGATCCAGCAAACTTAGCCGTAGCAGTTAGAAGATAGGCGACTTGTACTTCCTTGTAAATAGTAATAAATCCTCCTTATTAGCCAAAAGCTAATAAATAATTTTGATAACGTTCCTTTCATGGTTGGTTGGTTGGTTGGAGTGGCGAGTCCCAATTGACTCCAATTAGCGCTCATGCGCCGTTTTGATGCCACAAACTCGTGAGTTAACCAATGAAAGGGTGTTGTAAGAAGACTAATAAACATTTTCACGCGCCTCAGGGAAAACCCGTCCCCCTATATCCATCCCGTGGAGTTTATATATTTGAGTAGCTCTCGCGGCCTAACACCCTTGAGTTCTGGGAGACTTTCCAAAAAGGGCTTTCCAAGAAACTTTATTCTGCTTCGATAGTGTGCTGGGCATTCGGACAGCAGATGCTCAACCGTATCCTCCGCCTGCGACAGGAGGTATTTCTTTCATGACTTCACTAATTCTTAGAAGAGAGGCACTCGAGATTAGGATCGACACATCGTCAGCGCTTGCCATAATATTCACTAAAACTTATGTTGAGTTTTGATAAGAGTATATCAGTTATAGGAATAAGCCACAGCAAAGGTGAGGGCATCCCAACTAGTAATATGCCGCTACAAACCTGCTTACTAACAACTGCTCTCCCACCATCAGCTTATACTTCGCAGTTAAGTAGAAGGGACGGGATCCAATTCCTTGCTGCTTCCATCACCTCCTTCCTAGCGTATCAACAAACGCATTCGGAGTAAATTGTTGCTGCATAAGAGACTCCTCCACTTTTCACACCACTTCAAGATGCAAATTCCTTACTGATTACTTCTTTCCCAATAAAGACGAATTCTAAACTGTCAGCTATCAAATTGTTGAAAACTTGCTTTCTTATCTACGCGGCCGCAGTAAATTATTTCTGATAAAGGACTTCTTCAGTGTTCGCAGCAGTGCTTATCATTGAAAATTTTCCAATAACGCCTCGGATAAACGCAAACGGCCAGCTCATATTAGGACGGATATGATAATTCGTCTTACTTTGTTGTTGTTGTTCTGTAGCAGTGCATATGAAAAGATGGTTGGTGTCATGTGCGGACACGTTACAAGCGGGACATACATTGGGTATATCAGGGTTGATTCTGGATAAGTAAGAGTTTAACCTATTACAGTTTCGAGATCAAAGGTCAGTTGTAGTGACGCGCGTCTCTCTGGGGAGGTTGCTTTCCTTAACTGCGAGTTTGGCGTATTTATCTTTGAGAATGGGGTTGGCATTGTGGATGTCTCTCAGGGCCTTTTTGTGCTTCCATTCTTCATACGGCTGAATAC
The DNA here is from genome assembly GCF_040869045.1 of Eurosta solidaginis. Taxonomy (NCBI): domain Eukaryota; kingdom Metazoa; phylum Arthropoda; class Insecta; order Diptera; family Tephritidae; genus Eurosta; species Eurosta solidaginis. Next base: position 170,631,036 of record NC_090322.1, on the reverse strand, counting down.
AGGCTGTAACTCTCATTAATCTAATTCTGCTATGTCCGAGGTCAGCTCATAAATTATTTAGTTATCTACCGATACGAAATATCAAACGAAGTTCTCTTTTTTTAAGCAAATTGACGGAAGCTAAGCCGTCGTGCAGTGTGAGAACTTACGATTACAATGTTAGTCCAATCATATTGATTGCTATCTTTTGGTTGAAAAGTGCATCATCAAAAATTCAATTGTCAACATCAAAGAATTATCGCATGGCCCATATACAAAACAATTCATCTAGAAATCACGTACGACAAACTGAATGTACTTCTCATATATAAAAGCTTCCATAATAACTCCGACATAGGTAGTATTACAAGACACTTCAACGAACAATCCATCGACAAAAATTAGATCAAAGAGATCATAATAAATACAATGAATTGCTTCCTATTCGCAGTATTATTCATTGCAGCACCGGTACGTGAGACAAACCTATAAACATAGAACAAAAAAAAAAATATGACACACTCAAACTGAAATTGTACTTGACGAATTTCCGTGCAAATTTAATTTAATTTTTCTATATTTTTTTTTATCTTCTTTTCCAATAAAGCTTGCGTCTGCAAATTATGGCTCGAGTTCAAGCCATGGTAGTCATGGTGGTCATGGTGCTTCCTACATATCAGCTGCCTCATCTGGCGGTCTCGATGAATTAGTGCAGGCTGCTGCCGGTGGCGCACACAATTCGGGTGGTTCTATAACTCCTGCCAATGCTGAAATACAAAATGCACCCGCCGATGCTGCACGCCTTGGTCAAGTGCAAGCTCAATTGCAAGCACTCAACTCAAATCCCGTCTATCGTAATTTGAAGAACTCTGATGCTATTGCAGAATCATTGGCTCAATCAAAATTGGCATCGAGCATACGTCATGGTCGCATAAATATTGTTGCACCCAATGTGGTCGATCAGGGTGTTTATCGTTCATTGTTGGTGCCATCGGGTCAAAATAATCATCAAGTGATTGCAACACAACCGCTACCACCAATCATTGTAAATCAGCCAGCTTTGCCACCCACACATATTGGTGGCGGACCAGCTGCTGTTGTTAAGGCTGCTCCAGTTATTTATAAAATCAAACCATCTGTAATTTATCAACAAGAAGTTATCAATAAGGTTCCCACTCCACTCAGTTTGAACCCAGTTTATGTGAAGGTTTACAAGCCAGGCAAGCAGGTTGATGCACCTCTTGTGCCCGGCGTACAGAAAACATATGACGCTCCTTCATACAGTGCACCATCTTACTCAGAGCCAGCTGCAGCTTATGAAACAGCACCTGCATCAGCTTACTCTGCTGGTCCAACTCAATCTTATGGTGCTTCTTCATCTCATCAACACAGCTATGAATCTGCTCCAGCTGCTTCTTATAGTCCTGCTGCTGCGTCATATGACAATGAACCATCTTATGGTCCTGCTCCAGCAGCTAGTCCTAGTTATGCTAGTGCTCCAATATCATCAAGCTACTGAATGTATGTGTAGCATAAAGTGAGCTAAAAAGTAGCGTTGATAGCCTTGGTAACTTGAAAATGCTTAGTTTAGTTCGTATTCTTCAGTTAACATTTTTTTACATATTTTTTATGACTACTATGTCCTGTGTGACGTTGAGAGAATAAAAACAAAATTTTCTTAATGAATTGTCGATTTTTTTTATATTTATTATGAGGGATTAAACTTAGAGCCGATATCGGATTTCACGGTTTGTGCTGAAGTTATTCTAAAAAAAACTTTTGCTAAGCAACGCTTGAAGCTGGGGAGCGCAAACGATTTTCAGTTTCAATCGATGCACAGGTAAGACTTTAATCGAGCGTAACCTAAGCATGAACTATAAATCTACAGATTAGCCAAAATATATTATGTATATTAGGGCGGGTTAAATTGTATGGGGAAAAAAACATACTAGTTAGTGTATTAAACATCAACATACAAGTGGGCATACTAGTCGATATTTGCATCAGCATCCTACTAGGTAATATACTAGTCCTAGTCGGGTTGAAAAATTACTTGAAAATTGATAAATTAGCTCCAAATTCATTTTATTCATTATATTTCATATGCATACATATTTCACTTTCCGGTCTTTGGTAGTGGGTTAATCCTTGCCATTCTCCGTTATTCTGCAATAGCCAAAGGCTTTTAACGACAAGTAGAAAAAATGTACTAGGCTGTTGATGCCCTCATGGCCAAGGTGTTTTGGCATCGGCATAGGTTTTCCGTCTGGGCCTATTGATATGGAAGGCTAGGCCTTTTCAATGGCTTCTTTAACCTCTGTTGAGATAACGGTGAGGTGCGACTCGTCATGCTTGTGTTTATGTGCCCGTTGATTTGGACGATGTCTAGCATTCTCAACTGGAGTATGCATTGCAAATTGGCTACAGAAAGCACTCGCGCATTTCCTCCAGTCCGACAGTCGAAATTCTAGTCGGATAAATTATTCAAATACAGTAGAATCGCGAAAAAGTTAACCAAAATGTCCCAAGGGAAGTTTACTTTCCGAAATATTAACTTTTCCAAGCGGCTTTCAAATTTGAAAAAAATTCAGTAATAAACATAGTTTATGGGATATAACACACTGAATCAATTCAAATGCCTTAGTTTTAATCATTACAGGTCATAAACTTAGATTTAATCTTTGCTGGCTGATTTCAAGTCCACAGAACATACATACATATTAATTTATTCACATTGTAAATATCGACGTACCATATGAAAACTAACACTTTAAAATTTTTTTGCAAAGAAATCATATGAAAAAAATTTTGTAAGTGTTACTTTTCGTATGGCACGTCGATATGTACTTATTAATTTTTAAGAGCTGGTTTAAAGAAGCAGTCGAGACTTGTTTGTTTTTTTCTTTTGTGTAATAGCTTTTGACAATTTTCGCTCGCATATTAATAAGATCTGATAACTGATTTGTATCATTATTGTTCTCATACCACTTTATCAAGGTATTGATGCATCCAACTGCTTCCGGAAAACTCACTTTCTGTTGTTGAATATCTTGCTCGAAAGCTGATTATTCGTTATCATTATCGGAATTTGCAATCTTCGTCATCTTCCGTAATTTGAACGTCGTTCCAATTTTCAATGTCGTCAATGCTGACGCCAACACCACCCACCTTTGACAATAACACAGAAATAGGGGAATACCGGCACTTGTTTTTATTGCCAAACAAACTTTTAAATTTAAAAAAAGCTCAGAAAGGTTAACCAATAGTTAACTTTTTAGAGCGCTACGTTGACGCTCAAGATCGGTCAACTTAGCCGAGCGTTTAACTTTCTCGAGAGTTAACTTTTTCGCGATTGTACTGTACTAACTAGTATGAATAATACCACACAGCAGGGGCGGAAACTATTATTCCTTTTATAATATAATTCCTTGCAAAACTATTAATTTTGGACTTTTAATATATTTGAATCAATATAAAAATTATTTTCGGATTTTTATTACCTCGGTCGGACTTTAAACAAAACTCAAACATTTTCACCTGGGACAATTTTTTGACTCGAACTTTTTCGACTCCGAGAAAAAAGTAATTATTATTTTCCGTCCCTGCCACAAAGTTATAGTCCATGAACTATTTTAAAACTGACTAGTATGAAGAACGCCACAAAATTATAGTCAATTAACTAGAATGTTTGCCGACTACTTTGGCTTGAAACACACTTGACTACAGGGATTGAAACATCGATGTTAAAAAATTTTATTTATTATTTGTCCGGTATGTTTAGTCCCACAAACTGGGACTTTGAAAAAATGTTGTACACCGGAACAAATACCTCTAGTAAAATAGCAAATCGGAATTGTTTTTCTTGAACTAACAGACGTTCCGTAAAGTGATCGCATTATGGTTAATTCAACAAAGTTTTTTGTCAAGAGAACAAATTTGCTGCGTCATTTCAACAAAGGAGAGACTCTTGGTCTCATGCTAACAATATTTTGTAAAAATCACAGATTCTGAATCAATATAACTAATTTTTATATTATAAGAACAGATTTCATTGCTAAGGAAATCTCTGTCCCACCAACAGCCTACCCAGTTATTCTAATGTTGACGGAAATGTGTGGTTTTTCATTCGTACTCTTAGGGGAACAGTAATTAATAATTGTTAACTTAACAAAGTTATGAATTACGTACAATAAAACACTAGTTTGTTAAATCGACTGTTGAAAAAATCAATTCAACATTAACAAGTTGCTCGAATTTGATCAACCAGTTATTTGCGATTGATACAAATTGAGAGAAATTTTGGTTGAATTGACCCGTAATTCCGTTGGTTTCACCAGCTTTTCGCTTTCAATAATCTTTATCCTCCAATTGTCCCGAATGATGCCTGAAATAATCCGGGAGCTTTAATGAAATTGTTCCAAACTGTTTCCGACATAGTCCCGAAATGATTCCGAAGTTATTCCGCAGTGTTCACGAAACGCTGGTGAAAGCAGTCCCAAAATTGTCCAAGAATATACAACATAGTTCCATTACCTTCAAAATTGTATCGAAGTCCGTCGATTCTTTAGGCATGACTTAGCTCCATGTTCACACGCATCTCCCCTTCACTGTTGCACCCAATTTTAATTGCATAATTTGGTATGACTTCTTCTTATAGGAAAAAACGATAAGTCCCTGTTTTATTGTATAAATTGATGATCCTTGTTTAAGCATACTCGAAATAAACGAAAATTTTTGCAAAACAAAATTCATAGAAGTTTTTTCTTAACATATACATAGAAAATAAGGCAGAATTTAATTGATGAAATTTGATAAAAATTGTCACTGCTGTTCGCTGTTGTTAGTCAAAAATCTAAATTTTTGAAGTGAGACATACCACCGTGTTCTCCGATTTAAAACCTTCTGATCAATATATCCTATTAATTAGTAGACATAGCACTCACCCAGAAAGTGCTTGGTAAAAACTAAAAACTCCTTTAACGCATATGAGAAAGGCACACAGTTTTTTGCCTTTCCTGAACATGGTGATTTTTTGAGTTGATCGCTGTTAACTACAGCTTCCGCTCTAAAAAGGAAGCATAAAAAGTCATGGCAATTCTTAAGCTGCAGACATTGGTGCTTTATCGGTAACCGTATCGGTAACATTATAACAGCTGATTCGACCAACCTTATGGGAATCAATGCAATCGATTATTGGTGCCGCTAAGGTCGTAACCGTATCGTAGCCAACCAATTGGTTTTTGGTTTACCGTCGTAACGATAAACAGCTGATTACGTTAGGGATACGACTACAGCGATACGACATACGGCACCAATGATTCCCGCTTTAAGCTCTGCTACGAGCTACGTTGTGCTTTAGGGCGGAGCAGATTGCAAAATAAAAATTTTAAACGAAGCAAAAAAAAAAATGATTGCTATTCGCTTTGTTTTTTGCAAGGCGAATTCAATACCAGGTGTTGTTATCCCAACAGCTGATTACTTCTTGAAAATTTTCCATACAACGCCTTGTTCAACAACATGTCAGGTAATCGGATTCAATCAAAGCGAATTCAGTACTAGGTGTTGTTATCCAACAGCTGATTGCTTCTTCTTGATTATTTTCCATACAACGACCTGTTCTACAACATGTCAGTTAATCGAATTCAATGAACATTTTCTTTTGACTTGACATTCTTCTGCACAGCGAATTGGTTGAATTCACTTTGCCAGCACCTGGTATGAATTCGCCTTGGATTCAATGAAAAGTTTCTTTTCACTTGACATTCTTCTGCATTGCGAATTGGTTGAATTCGCTTTGCCACCACCTGGTATGGATCCGCCTTGGGTAAAAGTAAAAACAGTTTCAGGCGTTGTATAGAAAATAATCAAGAAGAAGCAATCAGCTGTTGGGATAACAACACCTGGTACTGAATTCGCCTTGCCAGCACTTGGTATGAATTCGCCTTGGTTATTTGTGATGTTGTTGTTTTTCCACTTGAGGTTTTAACTGTCGGTCTTTAAGTTGTTGTTTAATCTCTTTGTTATTGTTGTATTTTTTACTGCATTGGGACCTCACATCTATCCCCACGTTGCATTGCAAGCTGTTGAAGATAAGTAGCAGCATGAAAAAAGATAAAGTTCTATACAAGAAATGCCCAACACAGCAATATGGATATCGTTCGTAGTTTTTAATTTGCTATCTGCTCCGCTCTAGAATGACGCAGCTCATAGCAGAGCCTAAGAAGTGTTATCATTTTTTTATGCTATGGCTCTGCTTTGTGCTTTGTTCATGTTCAGAGCCGGAGCAAAATATATTCTCCACATTTGTTGCCTGAAAATGTTCTATTACATCTAAAGACCCTTAAAGAATCATTCAAGTACGGTCCCGATTTGATCCCAATATGTTTTCTTAAAAAATGTGTGGAATACATTTACCAGACACCCTTACTAATCTGTTTAACCTCTCCCAAAAAATTGCATTTTCTCGACGGCTTGGAAGGAATCTTTTCTTATTCCACTCCATAACAAAGGAAGCAAATCGTCTATTGAAAACTATACTGAAAGAGCAAAGCTCTCCGCTATCCCTAAGTTATTCGAAGCATTCGTTACTACTCACCTTATATTTTCGATTTCCACATTGATCGATAGTTCTCAGCATGGCTTTTCTAGAGGCAAATCAACCACAGCCAATTTGCTTGAATTTACAACTCACGTCTTTAATGGATTTAGAAACAATCATCACACTGACGTTATATACACTGATTGCAGCAAAGTATTCCACAAGGTATGGCACTCATTGCTTGTCTATAAACGCGAATTGCTTGGCTTTCAACCTGGCCTAACTTGCTGGATCTCCTCCTATCTTTGCGGCAGAACTCAAAGAGTAATTTTTAAAAGATTTGTTCGAATGTCATCGATGTTCCCTCGGGCGTGCCTCGAGGCATTTTGGTCCGTTTCTGGTTTTGCTCTTTATAAACGATATTTCCACAACTATAAAATATTCTAAAATTCCAATGTATGCCGACGACTTAAAGCTTTTTAAGTTATACGCCCCGATTGAAAAACGTTCTGTAGTCCAGTCGGATTTAAATTGTTTAGTTACTTGGTGTAATGCGAATTTTATGCCGCTCAACATAGAAAAATGTAAATTCATGTGTTTTTGACGTGGGAACGTACAGCTTCTTACACAATTAACGGCCAAACTCTGGAAAGCGTTGATGTTTTTGCCGACTTGGGAGTGACAATGAATTGCAAACTTAGTTTCAACCCCCATATTAATGCCACAGTCATCAAAGCGACCGGAGTTTTAGCATTTGTGAAAAGATGGTCAAAAGAGTTTAATGGTTTAATGATCCTTACGTTACCAACACCTTTTTTACAGCATTGGTCAGGCCGATATTAGAATATGGATCGATCATTTGAATTTTGAATCTTCGTACCCTCGCAAGTCGTAGAGAAATGCTAGATATAATATTTATGGCTAAACTATTAAATGGATCGATGTCAAGCCAATTTCATTTGAACGAATTAAACTTGAATATTCCATGCCGAGTTTCAAGGCATTATCATCTTATATATTATTTCTAATTGCTGTTTTTATGTACGGGTCCGTTTTTCGCTCTTATTTGGAATCCAAATCTATAAATAAAGTTTTGGTTGTAAAGATGGAGATTCAAACTATTAGCGAGCTTTGGGCAATTTTGGTCGTAGTGCTTTTGTTTAGCTATATTTTATTAAAATAATTTTCTAAAAATAAACGATTGTGAGTACATAAAGAAATCTTTTTGTACTGCATTACCGGCAGTTGCTCTCATACGCCAGATGGCAGCGCATGCTGTAAGTTTTAATTGATTGATAGAACAGCTATTTTCTGTTGATATTTGGTAAGAGACTTTTAGATTGGTTGCGCAAGATGCACACGGGTACGGCTCGTAAACCTATAATTCTTAAACAATGCAGAAGTAATTTCCAACTAAACGAGCCTTTTCTATGTTTGTATGAAGATTATAACTCTCACTCGAGAATACTTGATGTTTCGGACTCCGCTCTTTGCCATAAAAAACGGTTATATCTTCTCTTAATAATTACAAAATCATATGTATTCTTTTAATCTATTGCATTTGTGTATCTATATTTCTCAGCTGATGAGTTTCTCTGTAGCTGAGCAGTTTTAGATCTCGACGCTTAAGAAGCCACTGCCTCTCAAAGACTCGGTAACAATAAAAATTAGCATAAAAATTAAAAATTATGTATTAAAAAAAATGAACGGGATTAGCCTGGTTTCATCGGGCCACTTGAGGGCAGTGCGCTGCCACAACGTCCGAGAAAAAAAAAATACCCAATACTCGGAACTCCCAAAAATCATTTTTCGTAACTTTTTTTAATTAAAATATTTTTCCAATAGAAATCCAATTTCGAAACCGTAGGAAATTTCGGATGAATAGGTTTTTTCTAAAAAGAACTTTAACTTGTCTTAGATTCGACAAAGCAGTAACCCATCTGCATGTAAGAAAATAGTTTACGAATGAGCTGCCTATCCTGCCAAGAATAGTTGTACTCAATTTTAAAAAAGTGCATTTTTTAAATCTTGAACCCTTTTGTTTAATGCACAAATTACTTACTTAATTGGCGCTCAACCGTTTAAACAGTTATGGCCGTCCAACAAGGCGCGCCAGTCGCTTCTTCGTTGGGTTTACTGACGCCAATTGTACAAACTAAAGCAATTCAAATGGATTTCCACCTGTGTCTTCCAGCGGAGTAGGGGCCGCCCTCTTCCTCTGCTTCCATAGGCGGCTTCGGACAAAAATACTTTCTTAGCTGGAGCATCATATTTCATTTGCATAACATGGCCTAGCCAGCGTAGCCACAGCATTTTAATTCGTTGAACTATGTTTATGGTCTGAGTAAAGCTGCGTAGAAGATTTACGGACCATCTTTCGAAGAAGTTTTCTCTTTAACAGTCCCAAAGCCGCCTCAATTGATGTTGTCATGGTCTTTGCTTCTTCACCATATAGCAGGACGGGAACGATAAGTGACTTGTAAAGCATGATTTTTGTTTGCCGAAAGAGGACTTTACATTTCAATCGCTTAACCAAATCAATACTTGGCGTGATTTACCACTGAGGAGATTTAGGCCGAGCTTCTCTTCCAAGACCGTCGTTATGGTAGGCGCGGACACTGCCACCACACCACGGCGGCCGTCAACGAATTCTTTTATTATTACTACACGAAGTCTTTTACTATTTCGAAACTATGGCTGCCAACAGTGTCGTAGTTGCCAAGGCTTAAATCCGCTGACTCTTTTGCTTGATGACAGCAGGTACCTGTTCCCATTCACCATCAATTTTCTATACAATGACAATTACTCATTTTACTGTCCTCTCTAAGGTAGGTGAGGAAAAAGTTAGGCGACCCAACGTTTTCTTATTCCATACACGAAAAAAATTTGAGCCTAAAACTCAGTTTTTCAGTGCGAATTCATTTTACTTAAGTTAAGCTGCAAATTCGTAAGTTATCCATCACAGTCGCAGCCATTTTGCAATTGCGTCGAAGCTTCAACGAAGGCGTTTACGATGGCTCCTTCTGATATAGCTGCGAGGATGACAAAGAACTACTCAAATTCGAACGTAATTGGTTTAATACGTAATAAGTTAGATTTAACGATGAGCTGTATGAGCTTTACGCAGCCATAGGGCACAGTTCAACAAATAAATACCCAGCGACTGCGTTAGCTAGGTCATGACTGTATGAAGAAGTATACTGATCGGAACTTATGCAAACAGGTTTTCAAGCCTATGGTGAGTTCATGTGAAAACGAAAATGGCGACCTGATAATCGATGACATCAGATTTGTAGGAAATCCTTCGCTGCTATTTGAAATGGAGAATGTGATGAGGAGTCAAATCGAGATACTGAATGGTTGATGATGGAAGTTATGTTCCACAACTAGATGTGGACTGGGCATGCAACAATGTACACGCAAAAGATATTCTGCCATCTAAGCCAACTATTGCGGAAGCAGCCTTTCTTATATCGCACATAAGGTTCTCACAACCAAGACTGACGCGCATGGTGCACTGGTTCATTTAACTTTATCACGGCTTCAGGACTAGTCCATCTGCTATTGATCACGTCAGCCTAAAAAATTCAGCAGAAAATAACTTGACCTGATTAGACTCTGATACTTATATATCAAATCCTAAGCGTTGCCGGCGTCGAGTACCGAAAAAATATTTAATGATGAGCAGTATGTGCTTTAACGGAACACACCAGAAGAAGGAGGTTTTTTTTTCAAAATTATAGGTGGTCGAGCTAAGAAAACCTCAGATTCCTGCTAAAGACGTCGATAACATACAGGTATATGGATCTGTTAAAGTATTGATGAAATCGTTCGACGCCTGAGGACTGTCTGTAATTTTGGTAACATTCAGTTTTCACAAACCAATTGGGTTATAACGACGTTCTATTTTTCATGTCTTTCCTGAAGGGATCCAGAGCAGTCTGTGCTTTAACGGAACACACCAGAAGGTTTTTTTTTCAAAATTTTAGGTGGTCGAGCTAAGAAAACCTCAGATTCCTGCTAAAGACGTCGATAACATACAGGTATATGGATCTGTTAAAGTCTTGATAAAATGGTTCGACGCCTGAGTACTGTCTGTAATTTTGGTAACATTCAATTTTCACAAACCAATTGCGTTATAACGACGTTCTATTTTTCGTGTCTTTCCTGAAGGGATCCAGAATTTATAGATACAACAATTACTCGGAAATGATTGTTGGCATCATAATCACACTATACAAAAACTTAAAATTAGTTTTACCGAGAGATATCGGACCATACAGAGAGAAATTTATCTAAGCGATAAACATGTCGAACAAATATCAACAACAGAAGAATCTCTAAAAAATAAAAAAAAACAGAATTTGAAACGACATCATACAGAAGATTGGCGCGCGATCGAATTGTCGCAGAAATGTCACGTAGCTTAATGAGCAATAAAAAATAAAGCCCCAAAAGCATATTTAAACAAATCATGCTAAGCAATTGAGCACAGTCAGCTAACGGTGTTCTTGCCTTGAGATCACAATAACATAACGAAAACCAGAAGAAACAACAGACACAAAACGCGTATAAGTTCCGCATAACCGAACTCGTAACTTCCACCCAGTTAAAAAAAAAAAATGAAACGCTTTCAACACCTGCTTTGCGTCTGCTCGATCGCATTAATTGTAGGTTATAATTTTTTTTTTTAATTCTATTGATTTTTCATTAAGATGATAACTAACATTTTTTTGCACTCTATTTCTATCAAATCGAACAGGCGTGCAGTACGACAACTTATGCTACATATAGCTCTCAAGGATCTGCGAGTAGTTATGGCAGCAGTAGCGGCGACGCTGCTGGAGTGGGTGGTGCTGCTGGTAGTGATGCATTAAGTGGTATCATACAAGGTAGCGGTGCTGGTGTAGAAGGTGATGGCAATGGTGTGCCCAGTCCATGTAATAAGGTGTATCCCGCTCAAAGTATTCCATACGCCTTGGGTCAAAAGGCAAATACAGTTAGCTCTTCGATTACATATCCACAAAATAAGGGTGAAATTCTTATTCATCGTCCAGCTGCTATTATTGTTAAACGTCCACCTACTCAAGTACTCATCAAACACCCACACCTAGTTGTCAAACCAGCACCAGTTATCTTACACAAACCTCCAGCAGTTGTATTGCGCAAGGTCTATGTGAAACATCATCCACGCCCCGTCAAGGTTGAACCAGTCTACGTTAATGTTGTCAAACCACCAGCAGAGAAATACTTTGTTAATGAGAAACAACAACAAGCTTATAATAATGGTTATGCTAGTGGTTATGGTGCCGGAGCTGGTGGTAGTGGTGGTGCTAGTGCTGCCGGTTCAGATGCTCAAGCTGCTGCCGCTGGATATCAGCTGTTGCAGGGTAACCAAGGATTGGCTGCTTTAGCCAATATTGGCAGTGAAGCACAAACTTCTTATGATGGTAGCAATGCCGGTTATAGCGCTGGTAGCTCGTCACAAGGCAGTTATCAACCAGCTGCACAGTATTAAGTTAATTTTCCATTTGTGTGAAACATTTTTTTGTTTCCTAAAACTTAAACGTTAACTTAGCGCAGTAGAAAGCACTAAGTCGTTGGAAAAACTGATCTTTCTTTAAATGTTAGAGAAGGTCATACTAGAAATTTTTTATACCGCACACCAAAGAGTGTTAATAAAGACTTCTTTTTTTAAAAAAACTTGAATTATTTATATTTTATTTTTCTATCTTGATCGTTAGGCGAGCTTTTGCTCGCTTCAAAAGTAGCGCGCCAATCGAAACCCCGAAAACCCCTTTCTTGGTCTACTGCTGCCATTCTTGAGTGTTGACTTGTCGACTAGTTGCATAATGGGTAATTTTGAAAAAAATCTCAAAATCAAAAATCTCAACAACAAGTAGACCTGAAGGCGAGATTTTGACTCTACCATGACCGTCCAAGCGCCAATATCCCGATAACTTGGGTAAAAGTGGAGATATTTTTACCAAATTTGGCACATGCTCTTATCTGGGGTGAGAATTGCCTACCTTTTCGATAGACAAAATTTCGAAAAGTTGCAAAATGTTATATTTTATTTACAAAAACCGGTGAAATGTCGGGAATATGAGGTGCGACCTATTGAATCAAGTACCTAAAATTGTTTGGACTGTTTATGGGATTTATTATTTAAGATATAGAAACTTGAGTGAGCTTATTTTTAAATTTATGTGGGTAATTTCACAGAGACTATCTAGCATCACTGATGAGTTTGAGCAGGATTCAGTACCCCAGCGGGTTAGGGGGTCAGAATATACCCGCAGTAGGTATGCCTGTCGGTAAGAGGCGGCTAAAATACCAGATTCAAGGGGATGTGTAGCGCAACCCTTCAGATTGCCAGCGCAATATATAGCTTCTCCAAATCCAATTGTCAACCTCACCTATCCGCGACGAATCCTGTTTCACTAACAGACGAGGCTCTGGCGACCCCAAGCTCCCCATGGAACTTATGGCTGGGGAAGAGGTATGGCTTGAAGGTTTAATGTGGCCATATAAATCGTTCCCGAGATGGTCGGGTTACCGGAGCGTACGGGATCTGTATTCGGCAAAGGACCATCACATCGATAACACTCCCCAAAGCCTTCTGAGAGCAACCTTATCGCTACAACAATAACAACAAGCAGAATTCAGAAAAACATGCCTTCAAAATTTTAACATGATATCTTCAAAGGTTTTTGAGATGAGGTGTAAAACTTTCGAAGTGGTATTTTGCGACAGAGAAACAATTTGGTTTTACCAAATCCCGACATGACATACCAAAATCCCGGCATAACGAAATCCTGACAACGCACAATTCAGACAAATTTACTCAAATTTCATTCTTACACAAACGCCCACGTAGAGGCGTTCTGCGCAGAAATGCTGTTGATCGCGTAGCCGGTGTTGGATCGGATAGTGTTGTTGTACAGAGATGTTTATTTTTTATGACATCATTTGTGTTTTCCCAATTACATGGTGTCGGGATTTAGTCGTGTCGGGATTATGAATTATCGAAATTTGGTCATGTCGAGATTACGTGTTTCGGGACTCTGTATTTGGGGGTTTTGTAAGTCGGGATTTTGAAATATGCAAATTCATGGATATAAATGTAGAACTCACTCAGAAAAGACTTGTTAGAACCATATATCCCCTCAAACATTATAGGAGTGCTCATAATTTCAGGCTCCGAAATGAGTCCAAAATATGTGAGAAATATGAGACTCAGAAATATGTTCGTAAAGGAGTTTTGTATGACTCCTGCATGACGAAATTTATGAGTCGTATGCGAAGAGTTTTAATTTAACAAAGCAACTTAGGGAGAAATATTCATATTTTTTTACTCAGCTGAGCAGAGCTCACAGAGTATATTAATTTTATTCGCTACCGGTACCCCCTAGCGGCATAAACTAATCGAGATATATATATACTTCTATATATCAAAATGATCTGGGCGAAAAAAGAAATTCATTTAGCCATGTCCGTCCGTCTGTCCGTAAACACGATAACTTGAGTAAATTTTGAGGTATCTTAATGAAATTTGGTATATAAATTCCTGGGCACTCATTTCAGATCACTATTTAAAATTAACGTAATCGGACTATAACAATTCATTACCAAAGACGGATAGAGCGATGAAACTTAGTAGGTGGGTTGACCTTATGGCGCAGAATAGAAAATTAGTAAAATTTTGGACAATGGGCGTGGCACCGCCCACTTTTACAAGAAGGTACTTTAAAGAAGGTAGGAGAAAATTAAAAAGTTCAGCAGGGCGAAATCAAAAGCCCTTGGAATCATGGCAGGAATACTGTTCGTGGTATTACATATATAAATAAATTAGCGGTACCCGACAGATGATGTTCTGGGTCACCCTGGTCCCCATTTTATTCGATAGCTCGAAAACGTCTTCACATATACAACTAAGGGCCACTCCCTTTTAAAACCCTCATTAATACCTTCCATTTAATACCCATATCGTACAAATACTTTCTAGAGTCACCCTTGGTCCACATTTATGGCGATATCTCGAAAAGGCGTCCCCCTATAGAACTAAGGCTCCCCCTCCTTTAAAATACTCATTAACGCCTCTCATTTGATACCCATATCGTACAAACACATTCTATAGTCACCCCTGGTCCACCTACATATATGGCGGTATCTCAAAAAGGCGTCCACCTATGGAACTAAGGCCCACTCCCTTTTAAAATACTATTTAATACCTTTCATTTGATACCCATGTCATACAAACACATTTCAGGGTTACCCTAGGTTCATTTTCATACATGGTTATTTTCCTTTATTTGACAAAGGATGAAGGAAAATCGGGGCGAGCAGTTTAATGTGAGTTATAAGGGAGTAATTTGATATGCTTGTAGGCGTATGAGTCGTGGCACAGTGAACGACGTACCCGACTCAAACGATTAGGGTTGCGGGTTCAAAGCCCACTGCAACCAAAAAACGTCACCCTTGGTCTACAATTTGGTCAATATTTCCCAAACGTATGTGATATTGAATTGAAAACCACGAAACCCTACGAAACCAACGCAGCTATAATTAATGATGAGCAGAGCTCACAGAATATATTAAATTTGTTCGCATAACGGTAATCTGTAACGGTATAAACTAATCGAGATAAATTTAGGCTTCCATATATCAAAATTAAAAATACATTGTTGGCATACGGCCCATCATTTCCACCTCATAGGAGTCATATATGAGTCTTTTATGATTATAGGTTTAGATTTTCTCGAGGCACATATTTCGGACTCTTATCGTACTCATAATTAAGAGCGCTTCCATAATATTTCATGGCAGTAAAATTTTAAAGATAAAAAATTTGATTTAGCTCTAAAATATTTACATATCGCCCCTCGCTCTTATTCTAAAGTAAGATAAGTCGTGACATAGTAGATGTACCGGAAGGTGTATCTAGAATGACAATTGAAAGCTTATTAAGTAAAGTATTTCATTTACATTGAAAAGATTTTTGTGCAAATCAATCAGCCCTATTCTGCATTTCGACTTGGATTGGAATTTTTTCGATTTGGCAATTTTGGTATTCTGTGTTCCAATCTCTTTCGATCCAATTTCGAATCGTTCGATTTTTTTCTGCATTTCGATGAAAAGTATTTTCTTTTTATTTTTTTTATTAATTTATAACAGAATTTTAACAAAAATGTAAGTAAAACTTGTTAAGAAACGTAGAAGGCTTGATGATGATTGTTTTTTATATGTTTGGACGTATTTGCCCCGCAAAAGTATCTAACACATACTTGAAAGCATCCTTGTTAAGTCGAACGTTTTTTTTGAACCTAAATAAGAAAATAAGTCATTAAACTTTACCACTTTTAAGTTCAATTTCTTACAATTCGTCACTCATCTCAAATGGATTACACAAATCTCGCAATATTTGTCTTTCCATTCTCGCCTGGCAATTTTCGTATGCGTTGCTTTCCAACTCCATACATAATGCCGCGGCTATTGATTCTATTATAATAGACAGCTATAATTTGTGTCTGTTCGTTGGGTGCAGTTATATGCCAAAGCAAGCTGCCGGAGTAAAGGAAGGTGAAGCGAAAACGTAAACAATCCTTGCGGAAAGAATAAATAAACATTTATAAAGTACTTTAGGCCAGTGCAATGAAATTAGCATCCTTAAAATTCAGACAATGTCAACTATATTCGTGCAGAATCCGTTTTAACAAAACTCGGTGGCCACGGCAGGGAATTGGCCAAAAGAACTACAAAAACACACTTACAATTATGAAAGCACTTCACTCAAAAAAATATAACAATGCGGCAATATATTCTATTGCTTTTTTTTGTACAAAATGGCGTGGATAATAAAATATAACCGTTTTTCGGTGTTTTTTAGAAATTTTCTTTAATTTATTTTGTTCCAATGTTCACACATTCCGTACCAACAGCTGATTTCGAAAAATCATTTGCTCTTCTCTTTACGATTCGTGGTAATGCAGAAAACCAAACTTCGATTAAAGCGGTGCGTAGAACGGGAACGTAGTCGAAATGCAGAATAGGGGTGAATATAAATTGAATTTAATATTTATTTATTAATTATTTATTTATTATTATTAGTATTAATAATATTATTATTAGTATTAATAATAATAAATAAATCCAAATGTTCATGCTATTCAAATAAAATGAATTGATTGCTGAAGAAAGATAGCAAAGGCAAGTTGATCCACTTTTTATACTTAGTTCAGCAGAGCTCACAGAGTATATTAACTTTGATTGGATAACGGTTGGTTGTACAGGTATAAAGGAATCGAGATAGATATAGACTTCCATATATCAAAATCATCAGTATCGAAAAAAATTCGATTGAGCCATGTCCGTCCGTCCGTCCGTCCGTCTGTCCGTTAACACGATAACTTGAGTAAATTTTGAGGTATCTTGATGAAATTTGGTATGTAGGTTCCTGGGCTCTTATCTCAGATCGCTATTTAAAATGAACGATATCGGACAATAACCACGCCCACTTTTTCGATATCGAAAATTTTGAAAAATCGAAAAAGTGCGATAATTCATTACCAAATACGGATTAAGCGATGAAACTTGGTAGGTGAGTTGAACTTATGACGCAGAATAGAAAACTAGTAAAATTTTGGACAATGGGCGTGGCACCGCCCACTTTTAAAAGAAGGTAATTTAGAAGTTTTGCAAGCTGTAATTTGGCAGTCGTTGAAGATATTATGAAGAAATTTGGCAGGAACGTTACTCTTATTACTATATGTCTTCTTAATAAAAATTAGCAAAATCGGAGAACGACCACGCCCACTTTTTAAAAACAAATTTTTTTAAATTCAAATTTTAAAAGAAAAGTAATATCTTTACAGTATATAAGTAAATTATGTCAACATTCAACTCCAGTAATGATATGTTGCAACAAAATACAAAAATAAAAGAAAATTTCAAAATGGGCGTGGCTCCGCCCTTTTTCATTTAATTTGTCTAGGATACTTTTAATGCCATAAGTCGAACAAAAATTTACCAATCCTTTGAAATTTGGCAGAGGCTTAGATTCTAGGACGATAACTGTTTTCTGGGAAAAAGGGCGAAATCGGTTGAAACCACGCCCAGTTTTTATACACAGTCGACTGTCTGTCCTTCCGCTCGGCCGTTAACACGATAACTTGAGCATAAATCGATATATCTTTACTAAACTCAGTTCACGTACTTATCTGAACCCACTTTGTATTAGTGTAAAAAATGGCCGAAATCCGACTATGACCACGCCCACTTTTTCGATATCGAAAAGTACGAAAAATGAAAAAAATGCCATAATTATATACCAAATACGAAAAAAGGGATGAAACATGGTAATTGTATTGGTCTATTGACGCAAAATATAACTTTAGAAAAAAACTTGGTAAAATGGGTGTGACACCTGCCATATTAAGTAGAAGAAAATGAAAAAGTTTTGCAGGGCGAAATCAAAAGCCCTTGGAATCTTGGAAGGAATATTGTTCGTGGTATTACATATATAAATAAATTAGCGGTACCCGACAGATGATGTTCTGGATCACCCTGGTCCACATTTTGGTCGATATTTCGAAAACGCCTTCACATATACAACTAAGGGTCACTCCCTTTTAAAACCCTCATTAATACCTTCCATTTAATACCCATATCGTACAAACGCTTTCTAGAGTCACCCTTGGTCCACATTTATGGCGATATCTCGAAAAGGCGTCCACCTATAGAACTAAGGCCCCCCCCCCTTCTTTAAAATACTCATTAACGCCTCTCATTTGATACCCATATCGTACAAACACATTCTATAGTCACCCCTGGTCCACCTACATATATGGCGGTATCTCAAAAAGGCGTCCACCTATGGAACTAAGGCCCACTCCCTTTTAAAATACTATTTAATACCTTTCATTTGATACCCATGTCATACAAACACATTCTAGAGTCACCCCTGGTCCACGTTTATGGCGATATCTCGAAAAGGCGTCCACATATAGAACTAAGGCCCACTCCTTTTTAAAATACTCATTAACACCTTTCATCTGATACCCATATCGTACAAAAAAATTCTAGAGTCACCCCTGGCCCACCTTTATGGCGATGTCTCGAAAAGGCATCCACCTATAGAACTGAGGCCCACTCCCTTTTAAAATACTCATTAACACCTTTCATTTGATACCCATATCGTACAAACAAATTCTAGAGTCACCCCTGGTCCACCTTTATGGTGATATCTTGAAAATGTGTCCACCGATATAACTAAGGCCCACGCCCTTTTAAAATACTCATTAACACCTTTCATTTGATACCCATATCGTACAAACAAATTCTAGAGTCACCCCTGGTCCACCTTAATGGCGATATCTCGAAAAGGCGTCCACCTATAGAACTAAGGCCCACGCGCTTTTAAAATGCTCATTAACACCTTTCATTTGATACCCATATTGTACAAACGCACTCCAGAATCACCCCTGGTCCACCTTTATGGCGATATCCCGAAAAGGCGTCCACCCATATAACTAAGGCCCACTCCTTTTTAAAACACTTATTAACACCTTTCGTTTGATACCCATATTGTACAAACGCATTCTAGAGTCAACCCTGGTCCACTTTTATAACGATATTCCGAAAAGGCGTCCACCTATAGAACTAAGGCCCACTCTCTTTTAAAATACTCATTAACCTTTCATTTGATACCCATATCGTACAAACAAATTCTAGAGTCACCCCTGGTCCACCTTTATGGCGATATCTCGAAAAGGCGTCCACCTATAGAACTAAGGCCCACGCCCTTTTAAAATACTCATTAACACCTTTCATTTGATACCCATATTGTACAAACGCATTCTAGAACCACGCCTGGTCCACCTTTATGGCGATATCCCGAAAAGGCGTCCACCCATAGAACTAAGGCCCACTCCTTTTTAAAACACTTATTAACACCTTTCGTTTGATACCCATATTGTACAAACGCATTCTAGAATCAACCCTGGTCCACTTTTATAACGATATTCCGAAAAGGCGTCCACCTATAGAACTAAGGCCCACTCCCTTTTAAAATACTCATTAACACCTTTCATTTGATACCCATATAGTACAAACAAATTCTAGAGTCACCCCTGGTCCACCTTTTTGGCGATATCTCGAAAAGGCGTCCGCATATAGAACTAAGGCCCACGTCCTCTTAAAATACTCATTAACACCTTTCATTTGATACTCATATCGTACAAACAAATTCTAGAGTCAGGCCTCGTCCACCTTTATGGCGATATCCCTAAATGGCGTCCATCTATAGAACTATGGCCCACTTCCTCTTAAAATACTCTTTAATACCTTCCATTTGATACCCATGTCATACAAACACATTCCAGGGTTACCCTAGGTTCTTTTTACAACATGGTGATTTTCCCTTACTTTGTCTCCACAGCTCTCAACTGAGTATGTAATGTTCGGTTACACCCGAACTTAGCCTTCCTTACTTGTTAGTATTACCATTTGTATGTATCCATGAAAAAGACAATTTTGTCTCCAAATCTCTCAGCTGAATATGTAATGTTCGGTTACACCCGAACTTAGCCTTCCTTACTTGTTTTTCTGTTGACATCATATGTAAGTACATATATGAAAATGGACTTTGCATCTTTAATTTCTACTGAACAATTCAAGTTATCTGCATCCTAATATAGTAAGTTTTTTTCTGATCTGTTGGGACCGCGGAATTGCTGCATCGGTATGCCCCATTCATAAAGAAATGTTAGGTTGTTTTTTCGTACATATATAATAGTCTAATGCAGAACTACTATTCCGCGTTCCTTTTGAAATCCCAATGCACAAATTGCAATTCCGAAAATTTCTCATTTATCAGCCAAAACAAGAGTATATGAATAAGGCTCATAAATGGATTCGAAAAGGGTCATTAAACAGTCTTTTTGGAGTCCAGTAAGTGCCGGAAATGAGCTATTTAAGACGCCAATAGGTGTCAAATATGACTCATATGATATATGAAATAATTTCATTGAAATTCAGCTCATGTTGGACGACCATCGCACGGTGGGGTATTAGATCAATCTAGCTGGCCAAATTTAAACATCAGGTATTTCTGTTCAAAAAGTCGTTGTCTCACTTCATTGTTATGAAAGGAAATATTTGACAGTAAATTCACGGTGTTCTGCGCAGAATTACTATGGATCGGGTCCCCGGTTTCGGATGGACCCATGTTAATTTTTTGGCATTACATAAGAAATGTCATTATGGGTATCAAACGAAAGGTATTTTACTCCGCATTTCTATTGACATTTTTTAAGAGGGTTGCCACTTAGGGTTGCCATCTCACCTTTTTATATTTCTTTTTATATCCACTACCATCTCGAAAACGGGTTAACCGATTTGAATCAAATTTAGTACATATTTATAGTATTACATTTTAAGACTTTTCACCTAGGTGTTGCCATTGAGGATGTGTTCACAAGGTTGCCACCTTTTGCCAATAAGGGTATCAGTCTCTTACAAAATTGATCACTGGCAGCCGCTTTTGATATTAAACTTTGAAACAAACACAAACTTATGTATTGCCTAAAAATTATTGACATGATATGTCATGAAAAAAGATAATTTTTTGTTTGCAAGGTTTTAAAAAATTTAATAAGAAAAGTAGTAGTATTACAAGTAGAATAACTTGGTTAAAACATGCGGTATCTAATCTAACATATGAATTAAAAACACATTTTCCTGTCCTAAAAGAAAATGTAACTAGATTTGATTAAGGCTAAACAAGTGAACAAGTATTTAGGTTAGAAGGGTATATTGCTTTTTAATCCAAAAATACATCGAACTGCACACAATTTTTATACAACTTTAGATGTGCGCGGTGAGCTCCGTTGACGTTACAGATGGGTTTTGGGGTATGTATTCTATTCAGGGAGTATATTTCAAAAAATTTTAATATTTCTAAAAGTCGAGTTTTGGCCAGCTTGATTGATTAAATACCCCACCGTGCATCGCAAGAAGGGAAATACGCTAATTTCGGAGTCCTAAGTGAGTTCACAAAGAGCGTAAACGCTCCAATTTAGGACTCCTTTATATCTCTTTTATGGCTCCAAATCTGCGTAGGGATATAATTTCTTTCAATTTCAATATTTATCTTTTAAAATAAATAGAAATAAATACAAGGCGCAATATAGTACATACATATGTATCTCCGAGATGATTTAGGCCAAGCTTCTCTTTCAGTTTACTGCTTTTTAATTTATCTCTACGAATTGGTGGAGCCTACATGTTTTTGCCAACAACGGCATTTGCACGGCAGACGAACTTTCGCTGAGAAGTTTTCATGGCAGAAATGCACTCGGAAAGTTTGCCAAGACGCTGGCGACGGTGGCACTTTTTTTCTAATTGAAAAAACAGTTTTTTTTTATTTTGGCCTTACTTTTCACGGGCCTTGAACCCAGGACCTTCAGTGTGATAAGAGAACTTGTTACTCACACACCACGGCGGCCGTCGTTTTTCTATGAAAGCGTATTTAAGAGCTCTATGAATAGACTCGTTTTCATTGTTGTAAGTCGTTTAAAGTTTTAAGATGCTTTTACGAACACGTAATGCGCTTTAACGGATTCCGAATAGTTTCTAAATTAATTTTTAAATATGTATATTTGTAAACCGCCTCTTTTAATTTTTTTTTTCTGATTTTCTTCTAACTCAAACCAAAAGAGGAATGACATAATTTCAACGGCCATAACGTCAATTGACGACCATTCTGTTTTTCTAAAATGATCATAATGGAAATTCATATTTTCTCTAAAAGGTCTGTTATTTTTTGTACATTTTAAAATGTTACTAAGTGCAAGATTTACAGTTGCTTTTTATTGTTTATGCTATATTTTCGTACAATCGAATGAAATCAGGCCTGTATTATGTTTTACGATCAGTGACTGAAAACCATTTTCACCTAAACGATAACCATACAACTGTCAAAGTATTTCTAAAAATTACAATTGATTGCGGATGAAACAAGTACTGTTTGTCACTAGTTCACATGTGTCATTAATCCGAACCACCATTTCAGAGCTATTGTGTTTCAAGGCGAATTCAGGACCAGTAGTGGAATTCACTAACTTTTTTAACGACATTTGCCATCGCTTTACTTGAGAATCGATAACTATAACGATTTAGTTATTCATAATTTATTTTGTATCGATATTTGTTTATCGACGATCAGCTGTGTTGTTAAATAAACGCCAAGTAAATTGGCTGCGTTAAAAATTTTAGTTAAAAAGAAAATCGGAACTTTAATTATATACTTTCTAACACGAAAAGCTGCTTTATAAATCAAATGGCATTTGAGTACTTGGCGTACGTTTTATCACAAGATGAAGAATTACTAAGTCCATCACCAGTGGACAGACACCTTCTTAGAGAAGTATATAACCCATTCCACTTTAATGGAACGGAGTTTCGAAAGCTGTACCGACTAACCCCCGACTTGTCTCATGATATTTTTTCCCAACTTGATGGTCAATTAGAGGGTACAAGAATAACTGAGATATCAAGAGAGAAAAAAAAAGAAATTAATACCGCATTTACTTACCTTTTGTTAAAATATGTAAAAACTTTTAAAAGCAGTTCGTATACGGAATTTATTTATTTTTGGCACTCCTTTTGTGCTTTTCGCATTTTTTAGGTTTCGTTAAGCTGTGCTGCCACCTTTCTACTATTAAAACGAAATTTAAATATCATTTATTTCGATTCGTTAAAACTAAGTTAGTGAATAGTACAATCGATAAGGCAAGCGACAAAATCGTTAATTAAAAACTCGACAAACCGCATCGTTATAAATTAGAGAATTCCACTACAGGTGTTGTTATCCCAACAGCTGATTGCTTCTTCTTGATTAATTTCCATACAACGTCTTGTACAAAAAAACTGTTAGTAGATATCAATGGAAATTTTCTTTTGGCTCGACATTCTTCTGCACGGCGAATTGGTTGAATTCGCTTTGCCATCAGCTTGTAGGGATTCGCCTTGATTGTGATTTGAAAAATTACTTTCGATCATGGATCTTAAAACATAATGCGAACCCAGCCATTAGTACAGACAGATAAAATGCGTACGAAGCATTTGAGTGCAAAAGTTGCTAAATCTATGAAAATTTGATTTTTAGAATTCGAATACATAAATGGATTCCAAAAAAAAAATGGTGTGCGGTACTACTGTATTTTGGTTTAATATCTATTGACTTTGTGGTTGTTGCCCTTATGTAAAATCCTCTTTTTCAAATACTTCGGTTCCTATTGCCGTATAAGAATGGTAACTTCGTCTAATACAATCTTTTTCGTTGTTCTTTATTATACAATCCTTGCCCACCGCGAATCTATACAAAGTCATAGCAAAGCGAATTCAGTCGAATTCGCCGTACAGAAGAACTGATTTCGATTAACTGACATCTTGTTGAACCAAGGCGTTGCTTGAAAATAATGAAGAGGAAGCAAATACCTGGTACTGAATTCGCCTCGATTCGTAGGAGAGCCGATCGTTTTAAGTCTTATTTGGATTAATTATACATGTTGCCAAAAAAAATCCCTTTTATATATTAAAGACTTGAACTAGAGTTTAAACTACACACAGAGTATATTAACTTTGATTGAATAACGGTTGGTTATACAAGTATAAAGGAGTCGAGATAGATATAGACTTCCATATATCAATATCTTCAGTATCGAAACAAAATTTGATTGAGCCATGTCCGTCATCAATGATATTTCACTTATCAATTTTTACTGTAAGAGGAAATGGGGAGAAATTTTTCTTTTAAACGGGCGGTGCCACGTGTTATGTAGAAAAGTAATTTATCTGAAATGAAATGTACAATTGAAGCTTACGCTGAGTATATAATGTTCTGTTACACCCGAACTTAGACACCTTTACTTGTTCTAATTGCGGTCATCATTTGACCCTAGTTTACCCATAGTTTTCTTAGCTCCGAATTTTCTTTTGGCTGAACATTTAACGTAAATTTAATTTAAGCAACACCCTCGCAAAAAAAAAAAACAAAATAAATAATATTTTATAAAATAAAAAATATTTTATTTTCAAGTTTTTAGTCTTTATTTAATTGCCTATTATTTCTCATTCTATTTAGTTCATTTAGTGACTCATTATATAAGTCCTCAAAACACAATCCTTCCAAAGACTTTACTCGACTTTGCGCCACGTATGCTTGTCCCTCCTCGAACTGCAAAGTATTTTGATGTCATTTCTACCGGACTGTATGTAATATTTGTTCCAAATATGAGCCAAATCGGACATCATAGGTCGCTTTCTATTCATGTATGTATTATGTGTTCCAAATATGAGCCAAATCGGACCACAAATACGATTTTTTTGAATATCTCGATCCTTGCGCCGCATAGTGCCGTTTTTTTTCATAGGCCGCTTTCTATTCATGTATGTATTATGTGTTCTAAATATGAACCAAATCGGACCACAAATACGATTTTTTTGAATATCTCGATCCTTGTGCCACCTAGCGCCGATTTTTTTTCATAGGCTGCTTTCTGTTCATGTATGTATTATTTGTTCCAAATATGAACCAAATCGGACCACAAATACGATTTTTTTTAAATACCTCGATCCTTGCGCCACCTAGTGCCGATTTGTTTTTCATAGGCCGCTTTCTACTCATGTATGTATTATGTGTTCCAAATATGAACCAAATCGGACCACAAATACGATTTTTTTGAATATCTCGATCCTTGCGCCACCTAGCTCCGATTTTTTTTCACAGGCCGCTTTCTATTCATGTATGTATTATGTGTTCCAAATAAGAACCAAATCGGATCACAAATACGATTTTTTGAAATATTTCGATCCATGCGCCACCTTTTTGTTCTTATTATTACATTGTCATCGGATTCTGAGCTATATTCCAAGTTTCAAGCTTGTAGCTTATCGGGAAGTTACTTAAATTTCAATTACAAAATTCGTGCCGCCCAACCAGCCTGTCAAGTCAACCTAAATAAAGCCGTTTAAAAGTGCTTATGTGTTGTGATCACACCAACCATTTCCGTCTACCTTATTAACATTAAAAAAGACTATAGAAAATGTTGGAAACTAGCAACAAAGAAATTGGCTAGCCCTTATGAAAATAGCTTTTTTCCTATGAGCGACGGCAGTATCATTTATGAGCTTGAGTCCAACCCATTCACGCGAAATTACACGCAAGGTTTCTCGCCATTACACAGGTTAACAAGCTTGTATGAAAATACATTAGAGTTTTGCATGCCTTACAGTACGAGTACATACTAACTAGTGCATTGTCTTTGGTCATCACACAGGCGCTCCTTCGCAATAGGTCTCGTAAATTGCAAACACGAAGGGACTCAAGCCAAACTCTATGGGTGTCAAGTCTCAACTCTGTAGTCGCCTTCACTTTTATGTGCTTCCAAATTGAAGTGTCGATAAGAACGAATTCTGGGCTGTGGCGTCTTCGTCCATTCGCACAAGTAAGCCTTTCGGCTTTTGATCTTATTCGCTGTTATATGCCCTTATCTGCGTAATACTCGTACACCTAATCATTCTATTTTGTTCGATACTCGTCATTGGGCCAACGGGCTC
The DNA here is from genome assembly GCF_040869045.1 of Eurosta solidaginis. Lineage (NCBI taxonomy): Eukaryota > Metazoa > Arthropoda > Insecta > Diptera > Tephritidae > Eurosta > Eurosta solidaginis. The sequence goes on along the minus strand of NC_090322.1, from coordinate 170,604,899 downwards.
TTCTTTCTGAGAACTTATCTTTCAATACTTCAAAGGATCGTATCGTTTTGTTTTCTTATTCTGAGTCATGTATACATCGTTCGACATCGAATTCAAGTATCGAATCGAGAAGTGGCGACTATCGAATTACTGAATGCCACCCCTGAACGCTAGGGTAGTGAATGTTTTTCAGAACGAAAAAGTTGAAATCCCTCCACTGATTCAACTGTTGTTCCTCAATGACGGGAAAAAGCTTGCCTAGGCTCCTTGAGCCTTCTACTGCAATGACCTCCCCAAGACTCCCAGACATTAACATAGCTCAACAAATAACACTCCACCGATATGGAGGTTTATGTGCGGAGAGGATATCGTGATGCTTGTTGTTTAAAATTAAGTTCAGTCATCATTATTATCATTAAGTGGCTCTTACCCACGTAAATGTTTTTGGCCGTTTCATTACAAGTCACGCCAGATATTTCTTTTGAGCGATAACTGACGCCAATTAGGTGCACCAAGGGAGATCAACTTCTTACTCGACCTGCAGATCCCAACTCAGAGGAGGTATTCCTATTCCTCTGCTTCCAAATGCGGGTGTCGATAGAAATATTTGTCTTTAAGATAACTTTTCCCTCGCCCACGATTCCGAGCCAGACATCTAAGAGTTTTATTTTTGATTTTATTAAATTTTGTTGATCGAGAGAAGACTTTACTTTTCAATTGTCTAGGCAGTCCAAAGAAGTACTTGTTGGTGAGACTATACTCAGTTTGATTCAATTCGATTTTGGGTGGGATGAGGAATCAACCAGACCCTATGTTCCACCTTTAGAATCCCGTGTTGTATCCGCTTTAGAGATTTCAGCTATCAGAGCCGTCATCCACAAGCAAAGTACAACTTTACCGTGTTCGAAAGTACTCTGAATTTCTTTGATCAGGTGGTACAGAGCGAGCCGCCCATCCTGTCAATGTGCTTACACGTATTCATTGTAGTTTTTGATCTGATCTAGCTCAAAACATTTTCTCTAATGAGATATAAAACAAATATTTTAGACTGCTTTTTCTTAAAGAGTTCACCAAGAGGACTACTCCTACTAGTTTTACTCTCCTCCTCACCCTTAGGATATAGGCCCGGCTTTCTATTATAATTCTTATTAGCTTCATGCTTCAGTAGCTTCATGGAACATATTGTTTGCGAGACGCTAGTCTGAAATTGTCCGTCTGATAGTCTGGATCACAAGCTACATAAGGCATTATTATTATAATTAGGCCTGGAAGCGTTGCGACCTTTGTGTAGATCTATTGTGTATCACCTCTCAGCCTAATTTTGTATGTGGAGGCTTTTAATGTATCTAAGTAGGTACCTCTTCAGGCTTTTTACTCCATATCACATAGGGATTAAGAGTCACACCACCTAGATGGGAACTCTCCCTGCCTTGTTGCCAGAGCGACGCATTCACAGAGAATGTAAACCGGCGTTTCATGCTCCAGCTCACAGAAACTACAAATTTGATTTTCGATTAGATTTAACTTACTTAGCTGATATCGTAGCCAACAGTGACTATACGGGACACCCAGTGAGAGTTCATATGTCCTCCCTGTTTAGATTAATGAGTTTGGCTGATAATTTCGTTACCGGATCCTAACAAAACCTTGTTTTTGGCTCCCAGGTCATTAAGGATTTCAAGGCAGTCATCCACTAGCTTAGTTGTAACTGTGTAGGACTGCAATGCACGCACGGCCGCCTGGCTGCCCGACATAATGTTGATGCTCTTCGAGGATGAGCCTCGCCGAAGACATTATCTACCGCTAACTTCTATTGCATGGATTTTTGGCTGAAACATGGTAGGGTAGCATTGGTATCTATTTCTTGAAGTTCGGCCCATAGATGCCAGCTCCTGTTCTTCCGTCATCGAATTTCGATCCATCCATGAACCAGACCTCTCAGTCAGAGTCATTATAAGGATTTCCTGTTTCCCAGTGGGGTTTGTCCACAATGAACACTTTAAAGTTTCGTGAGATTCTGAGCTTAGGGGACATTACGCCACGCAGTTGTAATGTGGGATTTCCTATGCATTTTTTTATTGCTTTCATATGCCCTATCATGTTTCCAAGCTTCAACTCCGAAATATTTTGAAGTCTTAGTGCGCCTAGGCAACACCTTTTCTATCAGAATAGGGAATGGAGGTATTCCCACTGACGCATTAAGTGCATCAGTAGGGGAGGTTCTCATCGCACCCGTTATGCCAATCCATAAGATTTTCGGGAGACAGTTGTGAAAAGGGCTGCCAGCAGTGGGGTCCTTTTTATCATCGGAACTGGAAAAACTGGAATGACAGGGTATCAAGTGTTTCCCCTTTTCCACCTAGGTGTGCGGAGTGTCAAATTTTTGAAAGATGCTACATCCGACACCTCTAGTTATTGAGCTATGGAAGTATTTGTCTCATATAATATTTTATATACCGAAATGCCCCCCAGTGGGTTAGGGGCTCAGAATATACCCGCGGTAGGTATGCCTGTCGTAAGAGGCGACCAAAATACCAGATTCAAGGGGTTGTGTAGCGCAACCTTTTCAGGTTGCCAGCGCAATGTATAACTTCTCCAAACCCAATTGTCAGTCTCACTTTCGAGCGGCGAATCCCGTTTCACTAACAGACGAGGCTCTGGCGACCCCAAGCTCCTCATGGAACTTGGGGGTGGAGAGGGAATGATGGCCTGAAGGTTTAATGTGGCCATATAAATCGTACCCGTGATGGTCGGGCTAGCACCTTAATGGTGCTGTGTTACCGGAGCGTACCGGATCTGTATCCGGCAAAGGACCATCACATCGATAACACTCCCCAAAGCCTTCGAGGAGTAACCTTATCGCTACAACAACAACAACAACCAGGATGATGAGCTGAGTTGATTTAGCCAGTCTGTTTGTACGCAAACTAGTCCCTCAATTTTTAAGAAGTTTTGATGAAATTTTGCACGAAAGCTTAACATCGAAAAATGTTCGAACGATAATCGAATGAGAGTCAAAACCTATGTAGACGTGTGTAATTCAACAGAGGAAACATTGACTAGAACGAATCAACAACAAACATAGCATTCTATTAAACCCTCAAAAATCTGGGTCAAATCCGCCTTCAAAATAAAACAAACAAATGCATTTGACGCAAAAAAATTATAAAAATGCTAACACAAATAAATGCGATATGCATTCAGTTAAATTGTAGAATTCTATAAGCGCACCAAAAGACGCGGCGAAATAAGAAAAAATAAAGCCATAAATTATACTTTTTTTTTTTAATAAAACTTAAGACATTGAAGTTTATGAAAAAGTGTTACAAGTTCAAAGTCACCTCAATGTCCAAAGAAGTACAAAACAATTAAATAAAAAAAATAGTGACGACTTACCAACAAAAGAACGCTTAGTTCGAAGTCAGTCTGAAAGAAATAGCGTTTTTTTTTTTTTTTGTTGGCGGAAGAAATGAAGTATAATATTGCAATTGCTGCAATCTTAAGTTTGTTTCTTTTAAATATTCTTTTCAAGGTTTGCATAAATTTTGGTATTCATATTGTTAGTGAAGAGTATGAAGAACAATTTTCTAGTTTAATGTGTTATGCGCTATGTGAGGAATCTCGATGAAATTTTGCTTAAAATCAAATATCTTGGCAACGCAGAGTGGTTAACCCTCTAACCGGTAATTTTTGTTTTCAATGAAAAAACTCATACTTATTAATTCTAGTGCGATAAACTCGAAGCTGAAGTCAGATTGCCAAAAAAGTCAATAGTTCCCAGGGCTGAAAACTCCCATCCCACCTTTAGGCGGACTTACCTGTTTACGGGTACTTGAAATGAAGGAGAAAGAATTTTCTTATGTATTTCTATTAACATAAAACGTTAAAAGAGTATTGAATTATTTTTTGTTGAACGGTTAGAAACATTTATTTTTAGCCGATAAGCATAAGTTAAGATTATATTTCGTGCAAAATATTTGAGTTTCTGATTTACAACCAGGCATTTTGCACATCCGTTTATTGCTCCGATCCAAAAAATCAGATATATGATCAATGCCATCTATCGGTGGTGCGTAAGTTTTTTTATTCGGCAGTATGTCAGCTACTTCAACTAGAAAATCCGGGAGTTTCACATTTGTAAGCTGATGATTTGCGGTAATTCAACGATAGAGCAGGTATGCATTTACCATTGCCATATCTATAAGATGATAAAATATACGCAGCGTCCACTTCCTCGTTTTCATCCGAATATAATAGCGCCCTAGTAAGGCGTCCATGAGATCAACTCCCCCCATATGATAGTTGTACTCTTTAATAATATTAAGGCAGTCGATTTCAATATATTGTTTATCCTTCCTGTCGTATCTAATTGTCTTTCTTGGTGGCGCTTCATCAGATGCAACTCGTAAACTGCTTTACACCTGCGTATGTTGAAGCCAAGACAACGGCTTTTGTGTTCTTCCATACAACAGTAGTTATTTCAATATCATAAGCAGTACCCACAAACTCTTCTAAATAACCTCGTTCTTTTTTGCAAACATCTTTATCCTTAGACAGCTTGCAGTTTGAAATTCGATTGGCACGAATCGTACCAAGGGATAGAATTCCTGGACCTCGCAAGTAAACCAAAAGTGGAAGCGTTGTGTACAAGTTATCAAAATTCAATATGTAGTTCTTAAAATCAGGGATCGTTTGTGACAAACGAACAATCCGGGACGCGTTCAAATACATCATTGTCGCCTGCACCTTTATAAACTTCAAATCTGTACGAGAACCCGTATTAGTCGCATAGGGCAAAGAACTGTATTCCATATTTGTGTGGTTTAACTGGTATGTATTGTCAGATTGATGTCATTTACGGTTCCAGTGAACCCAGCTGAGTTGGGCTAATGAAATGCGGAGCTTTCATCAAACTCCGGAAAGAGGAGAGCGATTTATTTTTGAACGTTTTTGTTTCAATTTTGGTGTCTTGTGGTTGTCCGCTGTTGGAAACTGATTGATGTTGCCATAATATGATTACTAGATGAGCTTGTTGAAGGTGCTGCTGAAAGAAAGCATTGTACAGTTTTTATACCTTTCATGAACATGAAATGGTATATTAACTTTGGTCCGATGTTTGTAACGTTGAGAAATATAGAAGATAGACTCACCATTAAGTATACCGAATTGATCAGCGCGACGAACTGAGGTGATATAGCCATGTCCGTCTGTCCGTCCGTCTGTCTGTTTGAACGCAAACTAGTCCTTCAAATTTTGAGATATCTCAATGAAATTTGGCACAAGGATGTATTTTTGTGTTATATTACACATTTTTCGGATCCGGTAGGATCGGACCACTATAACATATATCTCCCATACAACCGATCGTTCAGATAAGACGATTTTGGCCATTCCTGCCGCAATTTAGAAAGTGTAAACGTGAAACTCGGTGATATATATTCTAATATATCATAGAAGATTTCCTGTAAAAATCATTTCTATCGGAGCTATATATAATATATATCCCATACAACCGATCATTCAGATAGAAAGAATTTTGGCCATTTCTCCCTTAGTTTCCAATATAAAAACGTGAAACTTGGTGATATATATTCTAATATATCATAGAAGATTTCCTGTAAAAATCATTTCTATCGGAGCTATATATAATATATATCCCATACAACCGATCGTTCAGATAAGGGGGTTTTTTGCCATTTTTTATTTTGTATTTATCTTAAAAATCGTATAGGTATGTACATCTGTTCACTATATATTTCTTATCTTATACATCCGATTATTTGGGGATTACGAACGGGATAACATTATTGTTCAGCCCCATTAATGAAACGTATGAAGTCTTCGGCACAGCCGAAGACAGTCCCGTCCTTACTTGTTTTTCTTGCAAAAGGAAACCTTGTATCAGTTGCATTTTGCTCTACGTTCAAGTTAGTAGTTATTGAGAGAAAGTCGCTAGTACAAGCACTTTCTAGTTCCTGAATGTAATTATCAATTTGCTCAAAATCTCTATCTGATGTAACTAACTCTTCAGTTTCACTCCCGTCTTCACTTATCTCATCTTCAGAACGGCCATCGTCATCACCTAAAGCTTCCATGAATTCTGCAATTTCTTCACCAGACAACTATGACAACTTAAGACATTTAGAGTAATCCATTTCAGTAACATAAGTTCATGTACTGAAGAACAAACCGATGGTTAGTATCACTATAAACAAGTAAAGGTGTCTAAGTTCGGGTGTAACCGAACATTATATACTCAGCGTGAGCTTCAATTGTTCATTTCCTTTCAGATAAATTACTTTTCTACATAACACGTGGCACCGCCCGTTTTAAAACAAAATTGATAAGTGAAATATCATTGATTCAAAACTATTTTTTGCTAAGTTATAGCTTATTATTCTAGTCTACGACCCTTTTAAACTTGTTTTATATCTAAGTTGCCGCGGTCTTTAACCGATCCCGTCCATTTTTACTAGAAATATTTTCTGCTATAAGGAAAATATGTGTACACAATTTCATTACGATATATTACTTTTTCTTCGAGTTATGGCTCCCGAAACATAGAAAATTGCTTAGTCATAAAAACGGGCGGTGCCACTCCCATTTTTTAAAATTTCAAGTTTTTCCTATTTACTGTTATAAATCCACTTGGGAAATGAAATACCATTGATATAAAGCTCTTTTTTGAAAAGATATAGCTTATTTTGTACGTTCACAACCCTTTTAAAAATCTTTTATATAAAAGTGGGCGTGGTCCTTAACCGATTTCGTTAGTTTTTCTTCAAAGCATTCCTTATAGTAAAGGAAACCTCTCTGCCGAATTTTGTTATGATAGGTTTAACCATATTTGATTTATGATTAATAATATTTGTAAAATTGATTTTATCACAAGTGGGTGGTGCCACGACCATTTTCAAAATTTTTTTCAAATTTTTATCAATAGTCTCAATATCAGTCCACATGTCAAATTTCAACATTCTAGGTGTATTATTTACTAAATAATCAGGTTTTTGCGTTTTCCAAAATGTTATATATATAAAAAGTGGGCGTGGTTATCATCCGATTTCGCTCATTTTCGATACCAATCTATTCTGGGCCCAGGTAAGCCCGTGTACAAAATTTGGTGAAGATATCTCAATATTTACTCAAGTTATCGTGTTAACGGACAGACGGACGGACGGACATGGCTCAATCAAATTTTTTTTTTTCGATACTGATGATTTTGATATATGGAAGTCTATATCTATCTCGATTCCTTTATACCTGTACAACCAACCGTTATTCAATCAAAGTTAATATACTCTGTGTGCAAAGCACGCTGAGTATAAAAAAAACAGCGGAACAGGCAAATCCGCCTTTAGGCAGAGTATACTTGCTATCACTAACAGCTGTAAAGTCAAGGTTGCAGCATCCCCTCTATTACGAGCAGATAGCCGATCGCTGAGGGATAATCAATTATCTTTATTATTATTATTATTATATATTATTATAAAATGTTTCGAATAAGATAAATATTGCAGAACGGAAAATTATTAATTTTAGCTCAGTGTTAAAGTGCCTCCCTGGCACTGTATGCATGCAAAAGGCAACAAGAATGAACGTGGGAACTATCGCCCAAACTCTCACATTGCGTATTTACGGCAATTGTCAAGCCCATAATTTACTATGGGGTCCCTGTTTGGTGCACAGCCACGCAAAAGGGTACATTTATCAAAAAACTTGAGAGGATATGCAGATTATCAATGATTAGTATAAGGGGAGCGCCGAAAACTACCCGGACAGTAGCATTACATGCCATTATGCACATTTCACCTACAGACCTAAGGATACAGGCTTTGGGCCAGCTTGAGTGCAGGCGAACGGATTACATGGTCCCGCGGCTAAATTTCGAAAGAGATCTGAGGGCCACATTAGAACTGGAGGGAGGCGCAAGGGTGCGGGGATGGCAAAACATGCTATACACGGGTATATCGATGGTTCCAAGGTAGGATCTGCTGTTTACTGTGTCGATCCAGAAATAAGTATATGCTACAGGCTTCCAGATCACTGCAGTGTCTTTCAGGTGGAAATTAAAGCAGTGACGAATGCTGCAAAAATTTTAAAGGAAGCGTGCTGCTGTCCCGTCAATATATATATATTGAAATTCAGGCAAATATCAAGGCAATAATATTGAACAGCACCTCACCAAGATGTGTCCTGGAATGCAAAGCAGCATTCGAGAGACTTCGTTCAGGTCGGACTATATATCTATACTGGGCTCCCCGGTTATAAAGGGATAGAAGGTAATGAAAAGATCGATGAGTGGCAAAGGAGAATGCAGCACTCGATGAATCGACGGTAGACGTCCGCAATCCGTTTGGAAGAGATCAAAGGGAGACAGGGAGTTGCATACGATCAAACAGGAAAGTCGTGGACAGAAACGTGGGCTGCAAAATTGCTTAGATCGTGTGCAAATCCTACGACGTTAGACTCACAAAGTTGCTCATATCTCTAAAGAGACAAGTTTTAAGGCTTACGATGGGCATACGAACAGGACACTGCCTTCTGGCGTCACATGCTTATAAGTTAGGCCACATCAGTTATAGCAGATGTAAGAAGTGCAAAAATTCTGGAGCTGCAGGAAGGATACGTTGTTCGTGTCCAAGGTGCCAGCTACTAGGGGCGCTAGCGTTGCCAGATCTCGAGGCAGCAATTAAGCGAGGTCCTAGGAAACTTTTAGTATTTGCCAAGAGGACAGTTATTCTATAACATAAGTCGTGGTGCCTATTTGGGGTTTGGTCGTCAGACAAATTCCGGTCAGTTCAATTTTACCTAACCTAACTCAGTGGCGGATCCTCGGATGGAACTGTGGGAGAGTTCACGCATATCTGTTGGTCATAGTGTATAACCTATAGCTGAATCGGTTGCGATGAATAGTTGACACACACCGTTCGGTCATAGAAGTAAAGAATAGTGTGGAGATAAAATAGATAAGACACATTTCAGTTGCATCTGAGTGTAATGCATAAGTGTAGTTTATAGTGATACGTTTTGTTTTCATTGAGTAACTTCCCGTGGAATCATCAGAACCTACAGGCTGTCGGATTACTGTAGCGTTTTCCAAGCGGAAATATTAGCCGTAACCAAAGCAGTAGAAACCCTGGAAGGGAATAGCTTAAGCTGCAATCGTGTTAACTTTTATATTGACTGTCAAGCAGCAATTAAGGCAACAATCTCGCATAGCACAGCATCGAAATGCGTGTTAAGAGTCTGAGCAGTCTCTGGAGAGAATCGGGACGGGGAGAAGCATACATCTATATTGGGTCCCAGGGCATATGGGAATAGATGGGTATGAAAAAGCGGAAGAACTAGCTAAAAAGGGCGCATCACTTGAAGCTTGCTCCGTAGACGTCCCAATTATACTGGGCGAGGTAAGCGAAGGCGAGAGTTGCACATGATCGACCAAGGGGTAAAGACGTGGGTTCAAGCGTGGGGCTGTAAAGTGTTGAAGATTATGTGTAGGTCTTACAACCTTAGACTAACTAAGTTGCTTCTATCATTAAAGAGGACTGTACTCATGACGGGTATTCTGACAGGACACTGCCTTCTGGCGTCACATGCCTTTAAATTAGGCTTGGTCAGTTATAGCAGAAGGGTGGGTGGAGGAGGAAACGATCGAGCACGTTCTGTGCTCGTGCCGTGCACTTGCCAGGCTAAGACTCCAGCTATTAAGAGTGATACAGCTGTCAGATCTAGAAGCAGCAAGTAGCATAGATCCTAGAAATATTCTAGTATTTGCCAAGAGGACGGAGTTATTTTATAACATAGGTACTGGTTTTTGATAGGGTTTTTCAGTTTGGTTGTTAAAACAAACTTCTTCTAACACTATGGACTCATTCAGTCTATGTGAGGTCCTCATGGACCGACCAGTTCAACCTAACCTAACCTAACTTCCAGTGGAGCTAGAGTCTTAAAGCTTGGAACATACCTCACAGCCCGTGGTAATGAGGAAAAAACTACCGCAAGGTGCACTGGGAAGTTTGAAATGTGGTTCAGAGGTCAATTAAAGTTGAAAACGTATGAAAGAAAAAATGTAGGTAGGTGTCGAAATGACAGATATTTGAAAAAATATTACGGATCAGAGGGAATCTTGTGATTAATTTTTGAAATATTTCCCATTGAGCTACAAACTTTATAGCTCATACGTAGTTTCATAACCCGATGGCAATGCATTAAATAAGAATAGAATGTACGATAGATAGCACTAGAAATTTCGTAGCAAACGGGGAAACCTATTGATGTAGAAATTTGCAACCTCATGCTTAGCTCAGAGGATCGAGGCAATGCAACAATAGGAGAAAAAAATCGGTTATGTGGTGCATGTGTCTAAAAATTAAGAAAATTCAAACAAGAATTGGAAACTATTTTCACTCAAGCGAAAAAAATAAAATAATAGTATATTATGGATCTAGTGAGTACGCGTTGTCCCTAGTTCACATATTCCATTAATCCGATACACCATTTCGGATCTATTGTGATTTAAAAAACGGCATTCGATCACGGATCGTATGTAACGGTTCGGCCCCAGGTTTTGTTATCCCAACAGCTGATTGCTTCTTCTTGATTTTTTTCATATATATATATATATATTTATTTAATCAATATATATGTCAGTCATTTGAAATAAAAGCAAATTTCAAGGCGAATCCATACCAGGTAGTGGCAAAGCCGTGCAGAAGAATGTCAGGTCAAAACAAAATTTTCATTGATTTCGATTAACTGACATATTGGAGTACAAGGGGTTGTATGGAAAATTATCAAGAAGAAGCAATCAGCTGTTGGGATAACAACACCTGGTACTGAATTCGCTTTGGCAAATTTTCTTTTGACTTGACACTCTTCTGCACGGCGAATTGGGTTGAACAACTAGCTGCTTTTTGCGTTTCTCTTGAACCAATCTAAATAACAAAATTTATGTCATTGTGAATCAATCTAAAGGGCGAATTAATGGTGACTTATAACCATAAAGCCATAACCAGATAAAACAGCTGATCGAACCTGCCTTAAGGAAATCAATGTAAGCGAGTTAGCGTTATGGTATGGCACCATTAATCGATTACATTGATTTCCATAAGGTAGGTTCGATCAGCTGTTTTATCTGGTTATGGCTTTATGGTTATGTCACCATTAATTCGCCCTTAAAGCCGGAGTCATTGGTGCCGTATGTCGTATCGCTGTATCCGTATCCCTAACGTAATCAGATGTTTATCGTTACGACGGTAAACCAAAACCCAATTGGTTGGCTATGATACGGTTACGACATTAGCGGCACCAATAATCGATTGCATTCATTCTCATAAGGTTGGTCGAATCAGCTGTTATAAGGTTACCGATAAAGCACCAATGTCTCCAGCTTAAGTCTGATATCTTATTTATCAACTACCTGACAGGATGTTCAATATGGCTACTTTTTAGCATTTTGACAGGGTGTTCAATATGGCGGCGCATAGGGCCGGCTATTCAGCGGGTGATAGAAAGAGATACAGAATGAGACAGCGATAGTCAATTACAAATCAGGTGATCCAATCACTTTGGAATTTTGACGTCTATACAGAAGATATCACACCTAGTTTGATTCACAATGGTTTATGTTTTTCCAATATATAGGTACATACTTGTAGATCAATCCATAATTTAATATAAAGTTCCAACATTAACCCTTCAAGGTGAAAATGGAAATTTATCGGTACACAAATGAACCAGCTCATAAATTGTCCTATATCTCTTGAACCGAGCATGCTTTTCAAAACTCTTCTTTTGTATAATATAGACACCTACTTTTTGACTAGTCCAAAATTTGATTCAAGGTTCTATCACTAACGACTAACTGTTGAATTTCTACGTGTGATCGATCGTTTGGTCGATCACTGCTGACTACTAACTTTTTATACTCAGCTGAGCAGAGCTCACAGAGTATATTAATTTTGTTCGCATAACGGCACCCCGTAACGGCATAAACTAATCGATATAGATATAGACTTATATATATCAAAATGATCTGGGCGAAAAAAGAAATACATCTAGCCATGTCCGTCCGTCTTGAGTAATTTTGAGGTATTTAAATGACATTTGGGATGTAAGTTCCTGGGAACTCATCTCAGGTCGCTATTTAAAATTAACGAAATCGGACTATAAACCATATAAATCGTTCCCGAGATGGTCGGGCCAGCACCTTAATGGTGCTGTGTTACCGGAGCGTATCGGATCTGTATCCGACAAAGGACCATCACATCGATAACACTCCCCAAAACCTTCGGGGAGTAACTAATCGCTACAACAACAACAACAACAACCACTTTTTCGATATCGAAAATTTCGAAGAACCGAAAATGTACGATAATTCTTTATCAAAGACGTATAAAGTGATGTAACTTGGTAGGTGGGTTGACCTTATAACGCAGAATAGAAAATTAGTAAAATTTTGGACAATGGGCGTGGCACCGCCCACTTTTAAAAAGTAATTCAAAAGTTTTGCAAGCTGTAATTTGGTAGTAGTTGGAGATATCTTGAGGAAATTTGGCAGGAACGTTAGTCCTATTACTATAAGTGCACTAAATAAAAATTAGCAAAATAGGATGACAAACACGTCCACTTAAAAAAAAAATTTTAAAAGTCAAATTTTAACAAAAAATGTAATACCTTTACAGTATATAAGTAAATTACGTCAACAATCAACTCCAGTAATGATATGGTTCAACAAAATAATGGATGTGGCTCCGCCCTTTTTCATTTAATTTATCTAGAATACTTTTAATGCCATAAGTCGAACAAAAATTTACCAATCCTTGTGAAATGTGGTAAGGCCATAGCTTCCATGACGATAACTGTTTTCTGTGAAAATGGGCAAAATCGGTTAAAGCCACGCCCAGTTTTTGTACACAGTCGACCGTCTGTCCTTCCGCTCGGACGTTAACGCGATAACTTGAGCAAAAATCGATATATCTTTACTAAACGTAATTCACGTACTAATCTAAACTCACTTTATCTTGGTATTAAAAATGGCCGAAATCCGTCTATGACCACGCCCACTTTTTCGATATCGAAAATTTCGAAAAATGAAAAAAATGCCATAATTCTATACCAAATACGAAAAAAGGGATGAAACATGGTGATTGGATTGGTTTTTTGACGCAAAATATTTCAGTAGAAGAAAATGAAAAAGTTCTGCAGGGCGAAATCAAAAGCCCTTGGAATCATGGCAGGAATACTGTTCGTGGTATTACATATATAAATAAATCGGTACTAGACAGATGATGTTCTGGGTCACCCTGGTCCACATTTTGGTCTATATATCGAAAAGCCTTCACATATGCAACTAAGGGCCACTCCCTTTTAAAACCCTCATTAATACCTTTAATTTGATAGCCATGTCATACAAACACATTCCAGGGTTACTCTAGGTTCATTTTCCTGCATGGTGATTTTCCCTTATTTTGTCTCCAAAGATCTCAGCCGAGTATGTAATGTTCGGTTACACCCGATCTTAGCCTTCCTTACTTGTTTTTGTGTATGTCTCTTGAACAGGGTGGCCACCGTGGTGTGATGGTAGCGTGCTCCGCCTACCACCCCGAATGCCCTGGGTTCACACCAGAGAACAGCAAAAATCGAACACAACAACGTTCGATTACATTCGGCAACATGATCGTGTTCAATGATCTAACTTGCTTGAACGAACATAATCGACATTGATTTAAAATCAACCAACTTATTGCATGCGTGAATATAATCAATTCAGGCGTTTGCTCGTTTGCCTCACCAGCGATTACATTCATCGGAATGAAAAGGCAAATATGAAAACTCCATGCGTCTGAATATTTGCATGATTCTTCTGCCCTTACGTCACGGCGACATATAATCATACATATAAACATTGCTTACGATTCTGTTTGTTTGCCCAACTAAACGATACTAATTCTCGTGCTTTGATTTTATAATCCGCTTGCCATCGTTTGATCAATACAATCGTACGCAAAACCTGTTCGGTCATTCGATCCCAATCATGCTAACGGAGTCTAGTAAAGACAGATGCCGAGTTTATTCAATTATGAGTTTATTCGCATGATTGAATGTGAATGCAAGTTTTAGTGTTTGATTAAATCAAGAAAATTGTGATTTTTGCAGTTCTCTGGTTCACACCCCGGGCAAAGCAACATCAAAATTTTAGAAATAAGGTTTTTCAAATAGAAGAAAAAGGTCGCCCCTCGGCAGAGTTTGGCAAGCACTCCGAGTGTATTTCTGCCATGAAAAGCTCTCAGTGAAAACTCATCTGCCTCGCAGATGCCGTTCGGAGTCGGCATAAAACAAGTAGGTTTCGTCCCGTCAATTTGTAAGAAAGGTTCACGACGCAATTTGGAAGAGACGCTTGGCCTAAAATCTCTTCGGAGGTTATCGCGCCTTACCTTTTATTTTTTTTATATCTTGAACAGGACAAAATTTCGCTTCGTTCGCTACCTACTTGCAGATTAATCCACAATTTTATTCAAGGTGATATCACTCTATTCCTTCGCGGCCGGCAAGAAGAGTAGATATTTTAAATTTTTTTTTAAATAATTTTTTTTTTTTTCAGCCTAACGCCGCTGCTGTGGTTGGCGCAAACCAGCAAAATTTATTAGAGTTTAAGCTAGAGGAAAACGAATCAACACTAACAATGAAACGCAACAAACGCCAATATATCGGAAAGACATCAAGTATCATCGATCTTATACTCAACATAATGAATTCATTACCATTTAGTAAGGCAAATTTACGTTCAAAAACGTAGTACATGTTTTTATTTTTATTTTTATCTTTTTTGTTTGTTTTTAATACATTACAAAATGTTAAAAAACTATCAATATAACTATAGCTAACATAATTAGATTATGATGATTTTGTATTTATGTATGTATCGATAATATTGAATGATTTAATGAGTAAAAATAGATAAGCTGTTTGGTTTTGGTTTTTTGTTGTTAAACATTTAGTATGTATATATTTTAGAAGTTTATAAACGATTACTTAGCATGTGTCTAAATCGCATAAAGATTTATTTTTAAATCGAAAGTAAAATGTGCAAAATTTACAACACTCACAAAAAAGATATGCGCAGGATTTGCTGAATGATGTACACATAAATAAATTTAAAAAAATTGAATGATTTACATATAATTGTATATATGAAAATGAGCTTAAATACTATACATTTTTCAAGTGTCAGAGGATAAGCGAATGAACGTCTTTACTCGATTGGCGCATATTGGGGAAGTTTGAAAAATTTTCTGTCAAAAGCAAATATCTCGTCAACGAGACCAGCTAAACAAGTATTTCAAAATCATTGCAGATAACCTACATCAAGCGTTACAACATAATAATGAAAGATTTTTTTTAGAAAAGAAAAACTGTGAAAAACTCAAAAATATGAGTACAAAATTTTTTCGAAATATGTTGTCAATTTAATAGCATTATTAAATTATTTAGACTTTTAGAAATCTTAGTTAACTCAATACGAATTTTTAAGGAGAACACTTGAAGGCAATTCCTCCAAACTCCAAAACTTACAAATAATTTTAAAAATTTAAGTATTCAGCTTCATAGCTCATTAATTTTTAGTGCAACGAAATGCAACTTAAAGTCACTTGAGCTATAAAACTGCATGCAGCGTCGAAAATTGTTTGAATAAATTTGAGTAATATTTTTAGGGTATTTTGAATATGGTTCTTAAGTTCGAATAGAAAATTTCATATACTTGTTTAGGTCAGCCATGGATCACTACTCCAGCTTTTTTCGTTTGCCACGTTATTTGATTATGAGAATTATTTCTTTAAACTTTCCTTATGCATTGGTTCGAAAACGTCATACCAAGATGCGGTTGAAGAATGCTCTGTCCCAATTTTTTGTTATACCTCAGAGCACTAAATATACGGCAGCAAAAATGTTTACGCTTTTATCTGTTATTTTCTGCTATTAATTTTCTAGATATTATAATGAAAACTATGCAAACAATTTTTGCAAAATTTGTTTAAAACGCAATTTTCCAGTTTAATAAATTTTAGTTTAACAAAGTAAAAAAAACTGAAGTCTGCTAAAAATCGCATTGATTTTTTAAAAAATGTTTATCCAAAGGCTGTTTTAGATTATCCTTCATGTATATATAGTTTTTTTTATATATATATGTATATATATTAGACTGAGTCGATTTATTAACCGATATCGCGCCATCGATTTTTCGATAGGATTTGGGCTCAGGAAAAAAAGTTCCACCACGCGTACCGAAAAAAAATAATTTTCGAGCCTGCGAAATTTCAGTTTTTTGACTTTTTTAGACTTTGATTTTTAAGGTTTTTTTCATGACCTACTAAAAAAATTTTCATTTGATTGTAAAATTTTTTTTAGTAGGTCATGAAAAAAACCTTAAAACTCAAAGTCGAAAAAATGAAATTTTCCAGTCTCAAAAATTATTTTTTTGGGTATGCGTAGTGGAACTTTTTTCCTGTGCCCAAATCCTATCGAAAAATCAATGGCGCGATATAGGTTAATTTTCGTTCATACAAATCGACCCACCCTAATATATATAGAGGAAAATCTAAAACACTGCAAAAAAATTCTTTAAAAGCAATGACAATTATGAATTTTAGTACCTGAACTTTGCTAGACTAAAAATTTACTGTACTGCATACTCTAAAATTTACCAACTAAATCTTCTCGAATTTTCGAACAGATTTTTGAAACTGTTTTTGGATAGTTTTGGTTAAGTTAATTCAAGTTTTTTCTAAAATTAACAAAAATGATTTAAACAAGAATATATCTGATAAAATACGTAAATATTTTTTGCTGATATTTTCCTGTGCACAACTGTATATTTCAGAATTCGAGTAATATCGGGCGGTCTTGAAACATATTCTTAGATGAAGCTTTCTTCAAGGTAATCTACTTCTTGAAGCTAACTTTGATACAGCACGTTCTTCAACCTAACTTTGAGATATGGCGTTTTCGAACCAACCGGCTCAAGTTAAAGAGTTTTTTCACTCAGACGCCGAAATGTAAACATTTTTTTTTTTTTTAGTTTATGCGTAAGAGTGTGAGTAGTTTAGATAAAAAAAAACGATTTTACATTTTTATCAATTGTTTTTTTTTAATTACTTTGTTAAAATTGTGGACATCTTTCGAATCTTTTGCTTTCGTTATAAGTTTGTATACATCTTCACATACATATATGTATTGTTTTATATATGTATCAATAAATTAATATAGTGATAGCTTTGTGGTGTTATGTGCTTTTATGAATAAAATAATATATTTAGATTTATACTTGTATAAAAACGACAAAAAATATTTACGTATTATATATGAAATTTCGATTACAAAGCTGCTGCACATAAACTCGAAATCGATTTGCTATGCGCTGCGAGAGTTTTGACAGTATTATTAGTTTTTATGATATCGATAGAGCTGTTTTTCGTAAATATTAGCACTAATCGAAAGCAATTTACAACCACATACAAACGCATACGTACACAGTTACTGTGGTATTTAATATTTTTCGATTATAACAAAACGCTTTTTTAGATCAACATTAGTTTTAGTGATCAACACTCCAAATAAATTTGACGAGTTCAGTGCAAGAACTACAAGCATGCAAGTCATATTTTACTGTTCTTCAGTTACAACTACGTGAGCGTTCTTTTAGACTTTGCACGTAGTCACTGTCCAACAACAACAACAATATACTCGTCGCTTTTGCAATGAAAGCGTCTTTCATTAGCTACAGCTTTTTGTAACGAAAATAATATTAATGTGATCTTTAACGAATTTGTTTTATTAAACATTACTACTCTTATTAGTGAGATGCATACTTTTCTTTGTTATATACAATTATTTTTTGTAACATTTATCGCCAAGCGTACTTTCAGATACTTATTATTTGGTAAGTACAAAATTTATGTTGTTAAGGCCAATATTTTTGTTTAAAATTTTAAAACATGTAAATATTATTAAATGTTTTTATCTAATTAATTTTCTTTATTTGTTTTCACGTGAGCGTGTTGTTCCTGTGTTTGAGTTCGTATTTTTGGCAGTTACGCTAGAGTTTGAAGCTGGAACACAAACGGCTGAACCGTTAGTTTGAGGCGTGGATGTGGGCAAAGGCAACAAACCGTTCGATGGCTGGCACCAGTAGCCCTATAATTAGATGATGAAAATAAAATTAATATATAAATCTACGAACTTGAAGTTGTAAACTATTTCTAGTTCTTTCAATAATTTTGGAAAAATTTAAACAACGTGACATTAGGACGCACAAGGCGACGCACAGTGGCATTTTTGCTTGGTTTAGACGCGAAAAAGTAAAAATTTTAAAGTCATTTTTTTTTTTATTTGAATGCAGTTTGTTTTTAAAATGTCCACAGTATATAACGGTTATTATCATTTCTTATAATTATTGTTCTTCATTGAAACTGTGAGTTGTTGATGACGCGCTAAGTAGTACAATTTACAGAAGTGAAATCAGACCTGGGGGCCTACTCTGTATTGCGATGCGAAAGGCAGTGCGATGCGAAAATAAATTGCGATGCGAAAGGTAATTGGAACTCTGTAGCGCTATCGCATCGCTAACAATGTCGCTTTTTTATTTTTCGCAAATTTTTTGCTTGAGTATGCATCACTGACCAAACTCAAAGAAAGAGAACAAAAGAAACAAGGCGATTACAATTTCGGCAAACGATTAATTTTTGTTGAACAAATTAAAAAAAGGATTCTGTAGCATTATGGAACGATTTAAATGAAGAAAGGATTGATTTAAATGAAGAAATCCTCCCAGTTCAGAAATTGAACTGGAAGAAGTGAACGTGATAAATACAGAAAACGTGGAAAATCATAGAATGGGAAATATTGCTAGTTGTATCAGAGAACAAATAAAAAATGACATGATTTCCAATAGAAATGCTTTATAAAAAAGTGGTTTCGATTTAATTGTTATTTATTTATGTATTTTAAGTCCACTAGGATTACAAATTGTTGCTTTTGTGTTTGTTTTATTTTTTGAGTTGTCCTATATATTTTTAAATGAATATAAAGATATCAATTTATAAAATCGTCAAATAATACTTACATATTTGAACAATGCGAATGCCTATTACTTGTAGCAAGAAAAATGCGAAAATGAATGCTGTTTGACATTCGCTTTCGCTTTACAGAGTGCCGGCAATGCGAAAAGGGAGAAAAATTGCGAATGGGCAAAATGTGAATGCGAAAGTCAAAATATACATGCGAATGTCAAGATACAGAGTACCGATTTTGCGATTTCGCGTATTTTTTCTTTCGCATCGCAATACAGAGTAGGCCCCCTGTTAAATAATGATTACTAATGGTAATGATTAGCCGTTCCATTGATTATTTTCTTTAACGCCATTTAATGATTACTTCCCATTATTTTATATTTCTAATGATTACTTTTCAATTGTTTAAATAATCAAAAAAAAAAAAAAAAAATCATGATTTTTTACGATTATTGAAAAAAATCAAAAAAATCAAGAATAATCAAAAGGAATCAAAAATCAAAAATAATCAAAAGTAATTGATTATTTTTGATTTTTTTTTTTGATTTTTTTTTTTGATTTTTTTTTTTGATAATTTTTGGATATATTTATTTTGGATATAACAAAATTCGCTAGACTTAAGGATGAAACCATAAAGGATTGTTGCTAAATGAAAGCTTTGGTTTTTTGTTTAGATCAATGCTCATATACCATTCGCCCTATATGTTGCATGTATGTATACATATATTCGCCTCGGTAAGCGCTCACGATTTACTATTGCATCCTAAAATGTACTTGTATGTAGAAATTATCCCGTGCATGCAACAAACGAGAATTTTTCTTTCAACAAAGCGGAAAAATAATCAAAAAAAAAAAATCAAAAGAAATCAAAAAAATAAATAAAATAATCGAAAAAATCAAAAATAATCAAAAGTAATCAAAAGAGGCATTAAATAAGCAGGTAAGGGGTTGACAAAGAAATTGAGCGCAAGTTCCCAGCACAACAGATGGTATTTCATCAGGTCCACTGGAGTAGGAAATTTTCAGACTTTCCAGATGCCTTAGTACCTCATCTGTATGAATATATGGGATACCTACTGAGTTAAGCGTAGGTAACATGTATTGATAATCCACCGGAGGGGAGTCAGGGATAGTCGAGTAATTGGATTTAAAAAAGTCAGCAAACATATTTGCAATCTCGGAGTCAATACTAGAAATCCGATCGTTATACTTCATTACAGAAGGAAACCCTTTAATTTTTCTTTTGGAGTTGACGAAGGAATAAAATGTTTTTGGATTGGAAGAGATCCGATGCTTAATCTTCCGGAAAACAATTGAAATAATCATTGGCCATTAAAATAGGCATCTAATTAATTGATTACTAATGCTTATTCAAATTTAACAGGTCTGAGTGAAATAACGCGTGGTTTAAAATTAAATAAAACTTTGTGGTGAAACAAAAGCTAAAATATGTTTTGGTTATTTTTTATTGTTATTTTTTAATTTTTCTAAATTTGAAAAATTGTATTTTGTTTTTGGAATAGTAAGTAGAAAATTTTTCAGACAACCTGCCATAGCTGCGCAGATAGATCCATTTCGAAGGGTGCTAAGCCTTCATCGTCAGTACGCTTTAGGCATGCTGCGCTAACCATTTAGCTATACAGCGGTGGTTTGTTTGACTGGCAAATTTGCTACTTCTATTCCTTTTTACCAACTATATTTATTCAGTGTTGCGCCATCTGGTGCAAATCACTGATAATGCTGGATTTTTGTTTATTGTCAATTACTTGTTTGACATTCCCAAGTGCTCATGGTTTATTAACAATTGTTTTTGTTTTTATCGGCCTATTGATAAATCATTCAAGATTCGAATCGAGCTCAAGGCCAGAACAATAATTTTTTTCTAATGATAATTATTGTTATTTTTTAATTTTTCTAAATTTGAAAAATTGTATTTTGTTTTTGGAATAGTAAGTAGAAAATTTTTCAGACAACCTGCCATAGCTGCGCAGATAGATCCATTTCGAAGGGTGCTAAGCCTTCATCGTCAGTACGCTTTAGGCATGCTGCGCTAACCATTTAGCTATACAGCGGTGGTTTGTTTGACTGGCAAATTTGCTACTTCTATTCCTTTTTACCAACTATATTTATTCAGTGTTGCGCCATCTGGTGCAAATCACTGATAATGCTGGATTTTTGTTTATTGTCAATTACTTGTTTGACATTCCCAAGTGCTCATGGTTTATTAACAATTGTTTTTGTTTTTATCGGCCTATTGATAAATCATTCAAGATTCGAATCGAGCTCAAGGCCAGAACAATAATTTTTTTCTAATGATAATTATTGTTATTTTTTAATTTTTCTAAATTTGAAAAATTGTATTTTGTTTTTGGAATAGTAAGTAGAAAATTTTTCAGACAACCTGCCATAGCTGCGCAGATAGATCCATTTCGAAGGGTGCTAAGCCTTCATCGTCAGTACGCTTTAGGCATGCTGCGCTAACCATTTAGCTATACAGCGGTGGTTTGTTTGACTGGCAAATTTGCTACTTCTATTCCTTTTTACCAACTATATTTATTCAGTGTTGCGCCATCTGGTGCAAATCACTGATAATGCTGGATTTTTGTTTATTGTCAATTACTTGTTTGACATTCCCAAGTGCTCATGGTTTATTAACAATTGTTTTTGTTTTTATCGGCCTATTGATAAATCATTCAAGATTCGAATCGAGCTCAAGGCCAGAACAATAATTTTTTTCTAATGATAATTATTGTTATTTTTTAATTTTTCTAAATTTGAAAAATTGTATTTTGTTTTTGGAATAGTAAGTAGAAAATTTTTCAGACAACCTGCCATAGCTGCGCAGATAGATCCATTTCGAAGGGTGCTAAGCCTTCATCGTCAGTACGCTTTAAGCATGCTGCGCTAACCATTTAGCTATACAGCGGTGGTTTGTTTGACTGGCAAATTTGCTACTTCTATTCCTTTTTACCAACTATATTTATTCAGTGTTGCGCCATCTGGTGCAAATCACTGATAATGCTGGATTTTTGTTTATTGTCAATCACTTGTTTGACATTCCCAAGTGCTCATGGTTTATTAACAATTGTTTTTGTTTTTATCGGCCTATTGATAAATCATTCAAGATTCGAATCGAGCTCAAGGCCAGAACAATAATTTTTTTCTAATGATAATTATTGTTATTTTTTAATTTTTCTAAATTTGAAAAATTGTATTTTGTTTTTGGAATAGTAAGTAGAAAATTTTTCAGACAACCTGCCATAGCTGCGCAGATAGATCCATTTCGAAGGGTGCTAAGCCTTCATCGTCAGTACGCTTTAGGCATGCTGCGCTAACCATTTAGCTATACAGCGGTGGTTTGTTTGACTGGCAAATTTGCTACTTCTATTCCTTTTTACCAACTATATTTATTCAGTGTTGCGCCATCTGGTGCAAATCACTGATAATGCTGGATTTTTGTTTATTGTCAATTACTTGTTTGACATTCCCAAGTGCTCATGGTTTATTAACAATTGTTTTTGTTTTTATCGGCCTATTGATAAATCATTCAAGATTCGAATCGAGCTCAAGGCCAGAACAATAATTTTTTTCTAATGATAATTATTGTTATTTTTTAATTTTTCTAAATTTGAAAAATTGTATTTTGTTTATGGAATAGTAAGTAGAAAATTTTTCAGACAACCTGCCATAGCTGCGCAGATAGATCCATTTCGAAGGGTGCTAAGCCTTCATCGTCAGTACGCTTTAGGCATGCTGCGCTAACCAGTTAGCTATACAGCGGTGGTTTGTTTGACTGGCAAATTTGCTACTTCTATTCCTTTTTACCAACTATATTTATTCAGTGTTGCGCCATCTGGTGCAAATCACTGATAATGCTGGATTTTTGTTTATTGTCAATTACTTGTTTGACATTCCCAAGTGCTCATGGTTTATTAACAATTGTTTTTGTTTTTATCGGCCTATTGATAAATCATTCAAGATTCGAATCGAGCTCAAGGCCTGAACAATAATTTTTTTCTAATGATAATTATTGTTATTTTTTAATTTTTCTATCAATAGGCCGATAAAACCAAAAACAATTGTTAATAAACCATGAGCACTTGGGAATGTCAAACAAGTAATTGACAATAAACAAAAATCCAGCATTATCAGTGATTTGCACCAGATGGCGCAACACTGAATAAATATAGTTGGTAAAAAGGAATAGAAGTAGCAAATTTGCCAGTCAAACAAACCACCGCTGTATAGCTAAATGGTTAGCGCAGCATGCCTAAAGCGTACTGACGATGAAGGCTTAGCACCCTTCGAAATGGATCTATCTGCGCAGCTATGGCAGGTTGTCTGAAAAATTTTCTACTTACTATTCCAAAAACAAAATACAATTTTTCAAATTTAGAAAAATTAAAAAATAACAATAATTATCATTAGAAAAAAATTATTGTTCTGGCCTTGAGCTCGATTCGAATCTTGAATGATTTATCAATAGGCCGATAAAAACAAAAACAATTGTTAATAAACCATGAGCACTTGGGAATGTCAAACAAGTAATTGACAATAAACAAAAATCCAGCATTATCAGTGATTTGCACCAGATGGCGCAACACTGAATAAATATAGTTGGTAAAAAGGAATAGAAGTAGCAAATTTGCCAGTCAAACAAACCACCGCTGTATAGCTAAATGGTTAGCGCAGCATGCCTAAAGCGTACTGACGATGAAGGCTTAGCACCCTTCGAAATGGATCTATCTGCGCAGCTATGGCAGGTTGTCTGAAAAATTTTCTACTTACTATTCCAAAAACAAAATACAATTTTTCAAATTTAGAAAAATTAAAAAATAACAATAATTATCATTAGAAAAAAATTATTGTTCTGGCCTTGAGCTCGATTCGAATCTTGAATGATTTATCAATAGGCCGATAAAAACAAAAACAATTGTTAATAAACCATGAGCACTTGGGAATGTCAAACAAGTAATTGACAATAAACAAAAATCCAGCATTATCAGTGATTTGCACCAGATGGCGCAACACTGAATAAATATAGTTGGTAAAAAGGAATAGAAGTAGCAAATTTGCCAGTCAAACAAACCACCGCTGTATAGCTAAATGGTTAGCGCAGCATGCCTAAAGCGTACTGACGATGAAGGCTTAGCACCCTTCGAAATGGATCTGTCTGCGCAGCTATGGCAGGTTGTCTGAAAAATTTTCTACTTACTCTTCCAAAAACAAAATACAATTTTTCAAATTTAGAAAAATTAAAAAATAACAATAATTATCATTAGAAAAAAATTATTGTTCTGGCCTTGAGCTCGATTCGAATCTTGAACGATTTATCAATAGGCCGATAAAAACAAAAACAATTGTTAATAAACCATGAGCACTTGGGAATGTCAAACAAGTAATTGACAATAAACAAAAATCCAGCATTATCAGTGATTTGCACCAGATGGCGCAACACTGAATAAATATAGTTGGTAAAAAGGAATAGAAGTAGCAAATTTGCCAGTCAAACAAACCACCGCTGTATAGCTAAATGGTTAGCGCAGCATGCCTAAAGCGTACTGACGATGAAGGCTTAGCACCCTTCGAAATGGATCTATCTGCGCAGCTATGGCAGGTTGTCTGAAAAATTTTCTACTTACTATTCCAAAAACAAAATACAATTTTTCAAATTTAGAAAAATTAAAAAATAACAATAATTATCATTAGAAAAAAATTATTGTTCTGGCCTTGAGCTCGATTCGAATCTTGAATGATTTATCAATAGGCCGATAAAAACAAAAACAATTGTTAATAAACCATGAGCACTTGGGAATGTAAAACAAGTAATTGACAATAAACAAAAATCCAGCATTATCAGTGATTTGCACCAGATGGCGCAACACTGAATAAATATAGTTGGTAAAAAGGAATAGAAGTAGCAAATTTGCCAGTCAAACAAACCACCGCTGTATAGCTAAATGGTTAGCGCAGCATGCCTAAAGCGTACTGACGATGAAGGCTTAGCACCCTTCGAAATGGATCTATCTGCGCAGCTATGGCAGGTTGTCTGAAAAATTTTCTACTTACTATTCCAAAAACAAAATACAATTTTTCAAATTTAGAAAAATTAAAAAATAATAATTATCATTAGAAAAAAATTATTGTTCTGGCCTTGAGCTCGATTCGAATCTTGAATGATTTATCAATAGGCC
Source organism: Eurosta solidaginis (assembly GCF_040869045.1). Taxonomy (NCBI): domain Eukaryota; kingdom Metazoa; phylum Arthropoda; class Insecta; order Diptera; family Tephritidae; genus Eurosta; species Eurosta solidaginis. Next base: position 170,579,656 of record NC_090322.1, on the reverse strand, counting down.
GATAAAAACAAAAACAATTGTTAATAAACCATGAGCACTTGGGAATGTAAAACAAGTAATTGACAATAAACAAAAATCCAGCATTATCAGTGATTTGCACCAGATGGCGCAACACTGAATAAATATAGTTGGTAAAAAGGAATAGAAGTAGCAAATTTGCCAGTCAAACAAACCACCGCTGTATAGCTAAATGGTTAGCGCAGCATGCCTAAAGCGTACTGACGATGAAGGCTTAGCACCCTTCGAAATGGATCTATCTGCGCAGCTATGGCAGGTTGTCTGAAAAATTTTCTACTTACTATTCCAAAAACAAAATACAATTTTTCAAATTTAGAAAAATTAAAAAATAACAATAATTATCATTAGAAAAAAATTATTGTTCTGGCCTTGAGCTCGATTCGAATCTTGAATGATTTATCAATAGGCCGATAAAAACAAAAACAATTATGTTTTGGTTATTTAAAATCTACACGTAATTATATTATTTTGCAAGTGTTCAAAAGTTTTTTGGTTGAGTATTTTTTACGAAATTATGAGTTTTTTAATGTGTATTATTTTGGTGCTGAAAATATATAAAACCGTGAAAAGAAAAGCCTGCCAAAAGTTTGAACCATGCTGTACTACAATAATTTTTGAATTTCTACAATAATTCAATATTATTGCATATAACTCAAATGATTCTTCATCTCCGTAGATCCCCCCATTGATATAATGACCATCACAAAGAGGGAGTTGTATGAAGTGTGGGTTGCAGAACGTGCCCAAAAGCAAAAGGATAAAGCCGTTTTAGACCACGTGTGTATCGTTTTAGGGAGGGAGTAAATAGAGAAGAGGGATTGTATGATGCATGCTGCAGTAAAGTTCGATTTTTTTTATCAAAGCTTCGTATGTGATGGATTCAAGTGAATTACGCCAAAGTTAATTTTCTTGGAAAGTTTACTTCATGCCCTGAAGAAGATAAGAAATTTAAATATAGGTATGTTCAATTGTGAACAGAAAAACGAGATAAGGCTATAATAAAGTTTTGGTTTTGGGGTAAATTCGAAATTTTTGGAGGGGGTCCAACCCTCAAACCCCCCATCACCCCTTCGCCTATCCTCACTGAAGGGGGTTATAAGGCATACAAACATATACTCTTGGTTTGAATGAAATATATTCATTTTTCAGTGAGTTATTAATTTTTCGCAAAAATGGCACTGTGCGGCGGCTGCTTCGCTTATACCTTGTAAATCTCTTCAAAGCCTTTTCTCATACATTTAAAGCAATAAGGGCAACCCCCGCTTAATTCATACATTTCAAGTTTTATTTCAGACTAATAAATTGGTATTTCCGGTGAATTATCTGATAATTCCGCATTTTAATGGTGTCCGTAATGATAACGATTTTTACGCAGTTTGAATTATGAATCTCAGTTGAAATTGAATTGTAATCGCGGTGTATGGGGTTGAGGCACTATATAAGTCTGAAACTTGCTGTACTCTGTTTCTGTATCTGTTTGAAAGTTGTGATTTTTTTTTGCAATATCAATACATCCAAAATTATTAAAATAATAAAATTAAAGAAAAAAAACCTTTTTTAAAAATAACTTTTATTATTGGTTAATAAAATTAACTAAAAAGTAAAAAATAAATTGACTGTAAAGAAATATAACACTTTATAAGTTCATTGTAACCTTTAACGATAATTAGGTTTCTTCGTCTGCGACAAAAAATTCTATATGTACATAATTATATATTTTTAACATTAAAACTACACCTAAATTATTAAATCTTACAGTTTATATCACAGTCCTAATTGTTCTAATAAAAAGCGTGTTAAATTTTGTTGGCATAATTAAGAACATTTAGGATCTCCTTTTCTTGCTATCACAATGTAACACGCTTTTATTAGAACAATTAGGACTGTGATATAAACTGTAAGATTTAATAATTTAGGTGTAAAGTTTTAATGTTAAAAATATATAATTATGTACAATATAGAATTTTTTTGTCGCAGACGAAGAAGCCTAATTATCATTAAAGGTTACAAAGAACTTATAAAGTGTTATATTTCTTTACAGTCAATTTATTTTTTACTTTTTAGTTAATTTTATTATCCAATAATAAAAGCTTATTTTTAAAAAAGTTTTTTTTTTTTCTTTAATTTTATTTTTTACTTTTTAGTTCGTTTTATTAACAACTAATAGAAGCTTGTTCTTAGAAAAGCTTTTTTCTTAAATTTAATTTAAATATTTTTTTTTTATTTTTAGTAGGGTAAAATATTGTTTAAATTAGTTGTGTAATCTTTACTTAGTTATTTGTAACGTTTCTCATCCTATCCATTTCTTTTAATGCATCAACATTACAAGGTTTCTTCGAAGTCAAATTTGAACAGTCAAGTTCTTCTATTCGAGTGTTAACTAACTTAAAATCATATTTTATTGTGACTTTGCCTATGTCGCGTTCAGATTACAACTACTCATTGCAGATCTCTGCTCTGTGGGTTAAATATGTTTTAAAATAAAATTCCAACTTTCGCTTAGGTAAAATTCCATCGTCAAAAATCTGTAAAACAAAATCAAGTTCGCAGAAAAGTATGCAACACTTACCGATAACAGCCTAACCGCGTTAGCGTTCGTTGTATCATAGAATTTTTACACATAAAAATGACGGCTGTTGTTTGCAAGGTTGCATTCCTTTGAGTTTATCGCGTTTACACCATGAAATGTTGTAAATGATTTTTATACTCAGTTGAGCAGAGCTCACAGAGTATATTAAGTTTGATTGGATAACGGTTGGTTGTACATATATAAAGGACTCGAGATAGATATAGACTTCCATATATCAAAATAATCAGGATCCAAAAAAAATTTGATTGAGCCATGTCCGTCCGTCCGTCCGTCCGTCCGTTAACACGATAACTTGAGTAAATTTTGAGGTATCTTGATGAAATTTGGTATGTGGGTTCCTGAGCACTCATCTCAGATCGCTATTTAAAATGAACGATATCGGACTATAACCACGCCCACTTTTTCGATATCGAAAATTTCGAAAAACCGAAAAAATGCGATAATTATTTCCAAAGGCGGTTAAAGCGATGAAACTTGGTAGATGGGTTGACGTTATGACGCAGAATAGAAAATTAGTAAGATTTTGGACAATGGGCGTGGCACCGCCCACTTTTACAAGAAAGTAATTTAAAAGTTTTGCAAGCTGTAATTTGGCAGTCGTTGAAGGTATCAGAAATTTGGCAGGAACGTTACTACTATTACTATATATGTGCTAAATAAAAATTAGCAAAATTGGATGAAGAACACGCCCACTTTTTAAAAAAAATTTTTTTTAAATTCAAATTTTAACAAAAAATTTAATATCTTTACTGTATATAAGTAAATTAAGTCAAAATTCAACTCCAGTAATGATATGATGCAACAAAATACAAAAATAAAAGAAAATTTCAAAAGTCGAACAAAAATTTACCAATCCTTTTGAAATTTGGTAGGAGCATAGATTCTATGACGTTAACTGTTCTCTGTGAAAATGGGCGAAATCGGTGGAAGCCACGCCCAGTTTTTATACACAGTCCACCGTCTGTCCTTCCGCTCGGCCGTTAACACAATAACTTGAGCAAAAACCGATATATCTTTACTAAACTTAGCCCACGTACTTATCTGAACTTACTTTATCTTGGTATAAAAAATGGCCGAAATCCGACCATAACCACGCCCACTTTATCGATATCGAAAATTACGAAAAATTAAAAAAATGCCATAATTCTATACCAAATACGAAAAAAGGGATGAAACATGGTAACTGGATTGGTTTATTGACGCAAAATATAACTTTGGAAAAAACTTTGTAAAATGGGTGTGACAACTACCATATTAAGTAGAAGAAAATGAAAAAGTTCTACAAGGCGAAATCAACAGCCCTTGGAATCTTGGCAGGAATACTGTTAGTGTTATTGAATATGTGGCGGTTTACTAACTAGCCTTTTTACAATAGTCAATGAGAGTCATTTTACTTCGCGACACGATTCACATGTCATTCAATGATAAATGTCAAAATGAGTTTTATACTCTTTCTTACTTTGTTCTTTGTTCGAGCGGCCGTGACAAGCGCACGCATTCATCATAAATTTGTAAAAACTAAATCGCAAACACTGTGGTTCATCCGCGAATAAAATCAAGAAATATTTATATAAAGTTATACAGTGTGTTTCCTTGATTCGGCAGCGATAAAGCGTTTCATTAGAAACCATCATTTGTTGGAATAATTCTGCCGACAAAGAAGCCCACATTGGTGACCCCGACATATAACAAATACAATACAGTGAACAAGGTGCAAATACATATTCGCATTGCCCTCATCGTTTATCGACTCGGGAATGGAATAAACTTACCAAAAACATTAAAGCATCAAAATCGTCTTTTTTGCAAAAGTCAAAAAATTAAAAACGCACAAATTTCACCAGCTGATTCACACATTACGTCACTTGTGCGCAACAAAATTAAATTGTTTGCAACACAAAAACATTATTATCCAAAAAATTGATTTGGGAAACGTGCCCAACAGAAGCCGAAGTGGAAGATAACCAGTATCTTGACGATTTCAACCAGAGCTTTCGGATGATATTCAAGATGGACGAATCGAACAATTCAAATGGACAATCAGCATCAAACGTAAGTACCGCTAGCAATTTTCCTTTACCTGAAATTAGTAGAATTACAATAAGGGCACCGACGTTCGTAAAAAATGAACCGGATTTATTTTTTATTCAAATGGAAGCTCAATTTACCAACGGTGGAATCACTAGAGATAACGCTAAATATAATCATGTCATTGCTGCACTCGATCCTCAATATTTGTCAATGGTTTCTGATTTGATTCGTAATCCGCCGGACGACGGCACAAAATATGAAACATTAAAAGCGCGTTTAATTAATGAATATACAGCATCTGATCAAAAGAAATTAAAAGTTTTGTTAACAGAAATCGAACTCGGTGATGACAAACCATCGCATTTATTGCGTAAAATGCGTGATTTAGCACGAAGTTCTATGAGTGATGAAGCATTAAAATCACTTTGGATCGATCGTCTGCCCGAAAATGTGAGAGCGGTTGTAGCCATTTCTAACGATAATTTGAACACATGCGCCACTCTGGCCGATAAAGTAGTGGAATTAACTTCTTCGAAACAAATCTCCGAAATCAAAACGGAAATAAACCCTTCTTTGTCACAATTAAAAGCACAAATTGATGAACTCACAAAATCGTTTAATGACTTTAGGGCAAGTCGAAGTAAAAGTCCCAACCGAAACAACAACAGTAACAGACGTTCTCGATCTAAATCAAATAGAAAACATCCATATTGCCGTTATCATTACAAATTCGGGGCACTTGCTCGCAAATGTGAACAATCTTGCCGGTTCAAAAAACCTGAAGGCAGTTCAAACGATAATTCGGAAAACTAAAAACCACTTCGCCACCGACGGTACACGAAGTGGAATCAAATCTCACTCGCCGTCTCTTCGTCACTGATCAATCAAATCATCGTAAATTTTTAGTCGACACTGGCGCAGACTTATCAATTTTGCCAAAAAATTTATTCAATAAATTAAATAAACCAAATTCCTATAAACTTTTCGCCGCAAACGGCACACCCATAGAAACTTTCGGTAGCATTACTTGCAATGTCAATTTAGGACTAAGACGTGATTTCATTTGGACATTTTTGATAGCAAATGTGTCCAAACCCATTCTTGGCGCTGATTTTCTTGATGAATACGGATTGCTGGTTGATATAAAAAATAAACAATTGATCGATGTTCATACAAATTTACGAACTAAATGCAATTCTCATCTTACACATTATCAAAGAGTCTCTTCGGTTCATTGCAAATCTGATTTCAGCGAAATAATAAATGAATTTGTAGATCTCACTCTGCCTCCAACCTTCAATAAACGTGATAATTTGAAACCTAGTACGGTAAAACATCAAATTATTACAACGGGTCGTCCCACTTTTTCACGAGCACGTCGTTTAAACCCTGAAAAACTTAAACTAGCTAAAGTTGAGTTCGAAGCAATGCTAAAAGCGGGAATTTGTCAACCAAGTAAAAGTCCTTGGGCAAGCCCATTGCACATAGTACCCAAAAAAGGCGGCACATGGCGTTTTTGCGGTGATTATCGTGCTTTAAATGCCGTTACAATTCCTGATCGATATCCCTTACCTCACATCCAAGATGTAACACACATATTTGCAAACAAACAAATTTTTTCAAAAATCGATCTCGTTAGCGCATACAATCAAATCCCAATAGCAGAAGAAGACAAAGAGAAAACTGCAATCATTACACCCTTCGGCTTATTTGAATTCAATGTGATGACTTTTGGTCTCAGAAACGCATCTCAAACTTTTCAACGTTTCATGAACAGTATTTTTCACGATCTTGATTTCGTCGTTGTCTACATCGATGACATTTGCATAGCTTCAAATGACATGAGCGAACATCGAAAACATTTGAAAATTGTCTTACAACGTCTTAAAGAAAAAAACATTAAAATCAACCTTGCCAAATGCGAATTTGGACAACAAAAAATCACTTTTCTCAGTCACATCGTCACAAAAGATGGCATTTTACCAAAAACTGAAAAAGTTGATGTCATTAAAAATTTCAAAAAACCTGAAAAAGCACACGAACTCCGTAGTTTTTTGGCAATCCTTAACTCATATCGTCGCTTTCTACCGAATGCTGCTCAAATCCAAGGCAAACTTCAGCTGCTAATAAAAGGCAACAAAAAAAAAGATAATTCGCAAATTGCTTGGAACGACGATGCATCTTTAGCATTTGAAAAATGTAAAGCTGATATCGCCAACGCTGTCCTGTTAGCTCACCCAATTCCCAATACAACTTTGGCATTACACGTGGATGCTAGTAATCACGCAATAGGGGCAGCCCTTCACCAAATCAACAATGGTCAACTTCAACCATTAAGTTTCTATTCCAAACGATTAACCGATACCCAAAAGCGTTATAGCACCTATGATCGTGAACTTTTGGCAATCTTTCAGGCAATCAAACACAACAAATTTATGATCGACGGACGCAATTGCATTGTGTATACTGACCATAAACCATTAACATTTGCCTTTCGACAAAATCCCGACAAAGCTTCACCCAGACAAGCACGTCAACTTGATTTCATTGGTCAATTCACAACGGACATTCGTCACATTTCCGGCAAAGATAACGTTGTTGCAGACTTATTGTCGCGCATTGAAGAAATCAAAGTTAACGATATCAGCTTAGAACTTCTAGCAAATTCTCAAATAAACGACAACGAACTAAATAACATTCTGGAAGGAAAAATCCCATGTTCTTTAAATTTGAACAAAATTTATCTTCCTGGTTCTAATCTGCACGTTTATTGCGACACATCTTCTAAGCAAATCAGACCCTTTATCGTCGGTAACATGCGAAAGAGAATTTTCAATCTGGTGCACAACATCTCGCATCCTGGTAAAAGGGCTTCTGTCAATTTATTAACCGAACGTTATGTATGGCCAAACATCAAATCGGATGTCTCTAAATGGTCAAGTGAATGTGTTAATTGCCAAAAAAGCAAAGTTCACAAACATAACAAAACTGCTTTAGCTAATTTCAATGCACCTGACGGTCGTTTCAAACACATAAATATTGATATCATTGGACCTTTGCCGTTATCCAAGGGATTCCGTTATTGCTTAACATGCATTGATCGTTTCTCACGCTGGCCAGTTACAATCCCCATCGAAAACATGACAGCTGAAACGGTAGCCAATGCACTCATTCGTGGATGGATTTCACACTATGGCGTACCATTATATGTCACAACCGATCAAGGTCGACAATTCGAATCGAATGTATTCAAAGAATTGAATCGTCTTCTTGGTTGTAAACACATCCGTACCACTCCCTATCATCCACAAGCCAACGGCTTGATTGAACGTTTCCATAGAACTCTGAAGGCATCAATCATGTGTCATCAAAACGAAACTTGGTATGACGTGTTACCTTTAATCATGCTCGCATTAAGAACGACAATTAAAAATGATTTACAAGCTTGTCCAGCTGAATTGTTATACGGCACAACTTTAAGATTGCCGGGCGATTTTCTCGATGACAAAACTACTGATCTCTCGACAGATTTTGTTAAAAATCTAAAAAACGTCATGAACCAAATCAAAACCATTGTCACTTCGAATCACTCTGTGAACCATTGTTTCATTCAAAAAGAACTTTCGAATTGCACACATGTATTCCTACGTGATGATTCCGTTAGATCACCATTTAAACAGCCATATGATGGCCCATTTGAAGTTGTTAAACGAAAAGAAAAAAATTTCGACATTCGGGTAAATGGAAGATTGGTAACGGTATCATGTGACCGTTTAAAAGCAGCTGTATCATATAAGGATAATAATGAAACGAATACCAAAAATTTTATTGTAAAAAATAATGTTAAAGAAAACAATGAACCTCTTAGTCAAAAATTTGAACATGCCAAAAAATCCAATAACGTTAACTGTGTACCCACAGAAGTTAGAACACGATCAGGAAGACTGATTAGAAAACCCAATCGTTTTGTAACTTTTTCAACGTGATCGGTGGATCACTGGTGGGGGAGTATGTGGCGGTTTACTAACTAGCCTTTTTACAATAGTCAATGAGTCATTTTACTTCGCGACACGATTCACATGTCATTCAATGATAAATGTCAAAATGAGTTTTATACTCTTTCTTACTTTGTTCTTTGTTCGAGCGGCCGTGACAAGCGCACGCATTCATCATAAATTTGTAAAAACTAAATCGCAAACACTGTGGTTCATCCGCGAATAAAATCAAGAAATATTTATATAAAGTTATACAGTGTGTTTCCTTGATTCGGCAGCGATAAAGCGTTTCATTAGAAACCATCATTTGTTGGAATAATTCTGCCGACAAAGAAGCCCACAAATATATAAACAAATTAGCAGTACCCGACAGATGATTTTCTGGATCACCTGATCCACATTTGGTCGATATCGCGAGAACGCCTTCACATATACATCTAAGGGCCACTCGCTTTTAAAACCCTCATTAATACCTTTAATTTGATATCCATATCGTACAAACACATTCTAGTCAACCCTGGCCCACCCTAATGGCGATATCTCGAAAAGGCGTGCACCTATAGACCTAATGCCCACTCCCTCTTAAAATGCTCAGTAACACCTTTCGTTTGATACCCATATCGTAAAAACATTCTAGAGTCACCCCTGGCCCACCCTAATGGCGATATCTCGAAAAGGCGTCCACCTATAGACCTAATGTCCACTCCCTCTTAAAATGCTCAGTAACACCTTTCCTTTGATACCCATATCGTACAAACATTCTAGAGTCACCCCTGGCCCACCCTAATGGCGATATCTCGAAAAGGCGTCCACCTATAGACCTAATGCCCTCTCCCTCTTAAAATGCTCAGCAACACCTTTCGTTTGATACCCATATCGTACAAACATTCTAGAGTCACCCCTGGCCCACCCTAATGGCGATATCTCGAAAAGGCGTCCACCTATAGACCTAATGCCCACTCCCTCTTAAAATGCTCAGTAACACCTTTCGTTTGATACCCATATCGTACAAACATTCTAGAGTCACCCTTGGTCAACCTTTATGGCGATATCTCGAAAAGGCGTCCACCTATAGAACTGAGGATTACTCCCTTTTAAAATACTCATTACCACCTTTCATTTGATACCCATATCGTACAAACACATTCTAGTCACCCTGGCCCACCCTAATAGCGATTCTCTTAAAATGCTCAGTAACACATTTCGTTTGATACCCATATCGTACAAACATTCTAGAGTCACCCCTGGCCCACCCTAATGGCGATATCTCGAAAAGGCGTCCACCTATAGACCTAGTGCCCACTCCCTCTTAAAATGCTCAGTAACACCTTTCGTTTGATACCCATATCGTACAAACATTCTAGAGTCACCCTTGGTCCACCTTTATGGCGATATCTCGAAAAGGCGTCCACCTATAGAACTAAGGATTACTCCCTTTTAAAATACTCATTACCACCTTTCATTTGATACCCATATCGTACAAACACATTCCAGAGTCACCCCTGGCCCACCCTAATGGCGATATCTCGAAAAGGCGTCCACCTATGGACCTAATGCCCACTCCCTCTTAAAATGCTCAGTAACACCTTTCGTTTGATACCCATATCGTACAAACACATTCTAGAGTCACCCCTGGCCCACCCTAATGGCGACATTTCGAAAAGGCGTCCACCTATAGACCTAATGCCCACTCCCTCTTAAAACGCTCGTACAACTAGAGACACCCCTGGTCCACCTTTATGGCGATATCTCGAAACGGCGTCCACCTAGGGAACTAAGGATCACTCCTTTTCAAAATACTCATTAACAGCTTTCATTTGATACCCATATCGTACAAACATATTCTAGAGTCACCCCTGGTCCACCTTTATGGGGATTTCTCGAAAAGGCGTTCACCTATAGAACTAAAGCCCATTCCCTTTTAAAATACTCATTATCACCTTTCATTTGATACCCATATCGTACAAACACATTCTAGAGTCAGCCCTGGTCCACCTTTATGGCGATATCCCTAAATGGCGTCCATCGATAGAACTATGGCCTACTCTCTCTTAAAATACTCTTTAATACCTTCCATTTGATACACATGTCATACAACCACATTCCAGGGTTACCCTAGGTTCATTTTCCTACATGGTGATTTTCCTTATTTTGTCTCCATAGCTCTCAACTGAGTATGTAATGTTCGGTTACACCCGAACTTAGCCTTCCTTACTTGTTCATACAAAATTTGACAGTTCGTTTATGCACTACACCTTTTCCAGTTTATAATGAGAATATATAAATTTGTATTGAGAAATATGTTTATACAAAGACTTATCGAAGAATAAAGATGTTGCAGGGACGAAAAATAGTGTGAAGCAAGCTTCACAAAACCTCTAGTAGGTCACATTCACCACTTACCACAGCAGAATTTGTTAAACTACCACTGTCTGTATTTGTTATTTAATAATTATTTGTACACTTTTTATTCAGCTAATCTGGGCCCGTATTACGTGTTACGATCCGTGATCGAAACTTATTTTTTGAATCACAATAGCTATGGAATGGTGGATCGGATTAATGGCATATGCGAACTAGCGCCAAATAGTAATCGTTAGATCCATAACTTATTTTAATTTTAAGAAATAGTTTGACAGTTGCATAGTTATCGCTTGAGTTAAAATGGGTTTCAGTCACTGATCGTAACACGTAATACGGACCCTGTTCAGAATTTACATTTTTACACTCTAAAACTACAATCAGTGTATTTTGTGTGCTTAAATTATGTTAAAAATTGTGTTAAAGTTTTTGGTGTGGTGGAAGTGACCTACTAGAATTTTGTGAAGCTTCGCTGCTTTCCACTGAAGTTTGCGCATGCAACATCTTTATTCTTCGATCAGTCTTTGTTTATATTAGCAGTGTTTTTTTCTCATCTAACGCCTATCCTCACTTAGATAACGCTTAGGAGATCCATCTAGCGGCTGTGGTTAAACAACTAGCTACAGCAACAGGGTGTATCGAAAAGCGGAGACACAACGCTCTGATGGCCATAGGATATAACATATAGCTGAATCAGTTGCGATGAATTGTGGACACACATAGAATACATAGAATTAGTGCAGAGGGTGAAACATAGACAATTTCAGTTACATCTGAGTATAATGCGTATTGAAATTTAGTAGGACAAAATTTATGCGCAGCAATTTCGAGGTGTATTTAAAGTTTGTCGCTTAGCAGTCCATATCAAGTTTAAGCGTAAACGCGTGTTAAAAAACACGGCTTATATAAGTTTACGCTTAAACTTTATATGAACTGCTAAGCGACAAACTTTAAATACACCTCTGAAATTGCTACGTATAAAATTAGTACTACTAAATTTCAATACGCATTATGATCAGATGTAACTGAAATTGTCTATGTTTCACCCTCTGCACTAATTCTCTGCATTCTATGCGCGTCCACTATTTATAAACAGAAATACAACAGAGGATTGTGTCTCCGCTTTTCGCTACACCCTGCTGCTGTAGCTAGTTCTTTAACCACAGCCGCTAGATGGGTCTCCTAAGCATTATCTAAGTGAGGATAGGCGCTATTTTTCACGGGCAAAAGAAACGTATACGCGTGTAAAAAAAAACACTGGTATTGAGAAAACGCAAATCGATAATGGGAAATCCAACTTTATAATAACAAAATATAAATTGATAGTGAAAAATGTTACTTCATATTGAGAATACATAAATTGATAATGAGAAATATGAATTGATATGAGGGGACGGCTGCGCCAGGAATACACCATACGTTTTGCCCCTGCTTCGTTTTCACCATCTGGATTAAAAATGTCATGAGCCTGGGCATTCCCGCAATTTTAGTGATGTAAATTGCATGGCGTCAACGCCAATGCGGTGCCAGCTCAATGGTAGCTCATTGACGCAATGACTCCAAGCGAATTTTTGACGCTACTTAGTAGTGAATGCGTAGTAGATTTCACTTGCGCTATTGAGGGAAACGACTTTTGTGTGTCAGGCACGAGTTTGGTGTTATTGGCGCTACTGGCAATGATGACACTGAGCTGATGACGGTAGCGCTGGTAGTTCAGCTTTTGAACCAGAGAAAGAATTGATGACCCGTGTAAATTATTATGGCTTTGGCTATTAATGGTTGTGTATTTGAACCAAATAAATGCTGCGGACATAACAACCGGAGCCATTTTTGAGTGGTATATTTTAGATTTAATGCACAATTAATATGGGTGTGTTTGAGCAGCCAAATAATAACAGTAGTATTGCTAAAGTGCTACTTAGTTGATGGAACGTCGCTAATTTCCTAGCGATGATCAATAGATTTTGAATATTTCGTTCAACGAACGCGCGTAATTGCCACATTTGCTCAAATTTTCCATTCTTGATTTAACTTAAGCTGTTATGCCAATATTTTTCAGCCAGCTTTTTTCAAATAGGTAATTTTTCCGAAAGCAAAATAAGTTACAGAAAAGATTACAGAGTTAAACAGCCTTATAAAAAATCAGCTATGTTGGTTATACACAGAAATACAACAGAGGGTTGTGTCTCCGCTTTTCGCAGTTTGTTAATATGCAATATAAATATCTATGGTTACAAGGAATAATCGACTAAGTCTCAGAATCCACGGTTAGGTACCGGCGGGTTTGTATGGGACTTAGGCTGTTATTCCAAAGTAAACACAAATTTTACCGATAACTGTGTTATCGATTAATTTGTCGAATTCTCGCAAAGTAATATTGCATTGTCATCGGAGTTATACATGTGTGCAAAATTTCAGCTCAATCGGACACCGGGAAGTGTATCAAAATTAACTAGCAAGATTTCATTACATACAACAGCCAAGTGAAGGTAAATAAAAGCTCGACTTACGCCGATGACTTAGTGATTCTGATCACAGGCAAATGTTTGCCAACTATCAGCGAACTCATGGAATCGGCACTTTGCGACATTTCGCGATGGGCAGGGCAAAATGTGCTGGGGGTAAACCCAACAAAAACCGAACTTGTCATGCTCACGACAAAGACAAAGATACCCTCCTTTAACTTACCGAGGCTAAACGGCACAACGTCAAACCTATCTATCTAATTATACTCGATTCCAACTTAAGCTGGAGAAGGAACTTTGAGATGAGATCAAAGAAAGCTCTAGCAGCATACTACGCCTGCAAACGGGCTATTGGGGGGAACTGGGGACTGGCACCACATGTCATTCATGGCATGTACAGCACAGTCATTCGACCGATACTAACATATGGAGCTATAGTCTGGTGAAAGGTGCTAAACAAAAAGAGTAATCGACAGAGGATCGGGAAGGTACAAAGGCTGACAGGCCTGGGAATGTTAGGCGCCGTGAGCAGCGCACCTCAGGAAGCGCTAAATGTAATCTTTCACTAGAAGCCGCTACAAGTCTTCGTGCAGGGATTAGACGCTAGAGGAGCTCTACGACTAATTGAATCCAACATGTGGAAAACAGATAAGCACGGACACGCGACGATTCTGGACGATACGACGAAGGGCAATAAACGGAATAATAACCGACGTAACATCCAAAACAGACCACATCACAGGGGTTTTCGACTTCCAGAACATACGATATCCTTCAAGGGAGGAATGGGAAGAAGGCCTAGACAACGGCAGGGGCATCACAATATACACCGACGTCTCGAAAATGGAAAAGGGAACTGGAGCTGGGATGTACTCCACACATCTACAGCAGAGCTAATCATTCCGACTTTCTAACGCATGCAGTGTTTTCCAAGCCGAGGTCTATGCCATAGAGAGAGCGGCAAAACTGTTCCAAGATAGCGCGGTCTTCAACACCGACGTAACAATCTTTGTTGACAACCAAGGCCCATTGAGGCATTAGAGTTCAACATGATAAAATCGGACATCGTGCGCAGGTGTAAAGACTCTCTGGTTTCTATAAGTAATGGCAATATCTCCCTTTGCTGGGTCCCTGGGCACAGCTGCATTGAAGGGAATGAACTCGGGTGTCACCCACGCACGCCCTCTTAACCTAACCTAAAATAAAAAATTATGCATATGTCCGCTCCGTCGGCACAAGTTCGTGAGCTCCTATCTTGATCAAAATTGTAAAAATTTAAAGCAATCCAGAAAAGTTTCGTAAATAGTAAAAAAATATATACGGAGACAGTTCCGAAATGATCTCGAAACGTTCTCGAAGTATAACTGAAATCAATTCAGCGTCATTCACAAATGTTCCTAAAACAACGAAATGGTACCTTAATTATACGTTTGCAAAGCTATCCTGAAATAATCTAAATAACGGTCTCGCAATGATGCCTAAAATTGTTCCGGCGTATTATGTTGAAATACTGTTGAAATACTTCCTTAACTGGTCCGAAATAATCTCGAAACGATCAAAAATTGCACGGAGCAATCTCGAAATAGTGCAGGAACTTTCCTAACAAAATCCCAAAACGGTCCTGAAATAGTCCCGCAATGATCAGAAAATAGCCCCCCGAAATGATCGCGACATGATACAGAGATAGTCCCGAAATTATTTCGAATCATTCCAGCAATGATCCCGTCAAACAATCCGAAATCATCCAGTGATAATCCCTTAATACTTCAGATATAACTCGAAAACGATTACGAATTTTTTCTAAAATAGAACTGAAATGACCCTAATAGAATTTTCCTAATGAAGAGCCTAAAACAATACCGGAACAAATCCGTAAATGCAGCCCGAAAGTTGTTCCGAAATAGCTCCAAACGCACCTTCGCAGTATGAGGTGGGCGGCTTTTTCCAAAGTTGTTCGACCTCGAGTTATATGCCCCATGGGTCTGTGAAAAAAGTAAAACTCAAACTAAAACTAAGAAGAACAATGTCTTATCTTAAAAGGGAAAGTCCCAAATTTAATTATGCGTTGAAATTCAAAGTATTACTAGACGTTGGCTGTAGTTGCTAAAACTCAGCTGCTCTATGATGTTGCCACATATTGCGGCAGGTTTGATTTGGGTAGTCACTACACCACCCCCTTTCCAGAAAATCCGCCGATGTGCTGGCATCAATACTTGTGGCTTGTGTTATTGCTGCTAATTCATCTCTAGGGAAATAAGCTGGTTTAAGTCTATCGATGGATACGGTTATCGGCCTCGAACCACTCATTATCGTGTATGCTTTGGTGTATCTGTTAACAACCAGGTATGGCCCGTCGTAAGGTGCTTTCAACGGCTTTTTAATTGTATCGTCGCGTAGAAAAACATGACTAAAAAAGCGCAGATCCTTGGGAACAAATACCGCAGGTTTACCATGCTGTGACGTTTGCATTGGTCGAACGGTCTCGAAATGCCGTCGTAGTTCTCGTAAAAAATTATGTTGGTTGTTTGGAAATAATTCCTTGGTTTGTGTTTGCAATTGCGTATGCGTATGCGTTATCGATTCTTTGCTTTGTTTTTTAAATCCACCAACACGTCGTAGTGTCTTAGGAAATCCGCACCTATTATAGGATGCGCAACGTCGGCGATTATGAAACACCACTTAAATGACCGTCGTAGGCCGAGATCTAATGTTATCTGTCGTTTACCGAATGTATTACTTGTAGTATTGTTCGCAGCAACCAGTTTCATTGCGTTTGGTTGCATAGTCTCACCGTGACGTTTGGGTACAACCGAAACTTCGGCGCCCGTGTCGATGAGAAATTTCATTGAAGACGTTCTGTCTCAAATGCAAAGGCGGCTGGAGTTCATATCCTCCTCCTACATAGCCGCTTTGTACGGAGGGCTGACTAGTTTTCCAAGAGCTTTGGTGTGAAAGCGCATGGTGGCCGACACCGTGTTGCGTTCTTGCCGAAAATATGATGGTACTAACAGATATCGCGGTTTGTATCCCGTGTGTCCTCACTGAATCGATTTCGTCAACGACCGTAAAATATTTGGTTGTACTATTCTGTTGTCGTCGGTGTCACCACTTATAGAATGATATGTTTATTATTCTATATTTATTAATTAAAATAAAACTAAAACTAAGAAGAACAATGTCTTATCTTAAAAGGGAAAGTCCCAAATTTAATTATGCGTTGAAATTCAAAGTATTACTAGACGTTGGCTGTAGTTGCTAAAACTCAGCTGCTCTATGATGTTGCCACATATTGCGGCAGGGTTTGATTTGGGTAGTCACTACACCACCCCCTTTCCAGAAAATCCGCCGATGTGCTGACATCAATACTTGTGGCTTGTGTTATTGCTGCTAATTCATCTCTAGGGAAATAAGCTGGTTTAAGTCTATCGATGGATACGGTTATCGGCCTCGAACCACTCATTATCGTGTATGCCTTGGTGTATCTGTTAACAACCAGGTATGGCCCGTCGTAAGGTGCTTTCAACGGCTTTTTAATTGTATCGTTGCGTAGAAAAACATGACTAAAAAAGCGCAGATACTTGGGAACAAATACCGCAGGTTTACCATGCTGTGACGTTTGCATTGGTCGAACGGTCTCGAAATGCCGTCGTAGTTCTCGTAAAAAATTATGTTGGTTGTTTGGAAATAATTCCTTGGTTTGTGTTTGCAATTGCGTATGCGTATGCGTTATCGATTCTTTGCTTTGTTTTTTAAATCCACCAACACGTCGTAGTGTCTTAGGAAATCCGCACCTATTATAGGATGCGCAACGTCGGCGATTATGAAACACCACTTAAATGACCGTCGTAGGCCGAGATCTAATGTTATCTGTCGTTTACCGAATGTATTACTTGTAGTATTGTTCGCAGCAACCAGTTTCATTGCGTTTGGTTGCATATTCTCACCGTGACGTTTGGGTACAACCGAAACTTCGGCGCCAGTGTCGATGAGAAATTTCATTGAAGACGTTCTGTCTCAAATGCAAAGGCGGCTGGAGTTCATATCCTCCTCCTACATAGCCGCTTTGTACGGAGGGCTGACTAGTTTTCCAAGAGCTTTGGTGTGAAAGCGCATGGTGGCCGACACCGTGTTGCGTTCTTGCCGAAAATATGATGGTACTAACAGATATCGCGGTTTGTATCCCGTGTGTCCTCACTGAATCGATTTCGTCAACGACCGTAAAATATTTGGTTGTACTATTCTGTTGTCGTCGGTGTCACCACTTATAGAATGATATGTTTATTATTCTATATTTATTAATTAAAATAAAACTAAAACTAAGAAGAACAATGTCGTTATCTTAAAAGGGAAAGTCCCAAATTTAATTATGCGTTGAAATTCAAAGTATTACTAGACGTTGGCTGTAGTTGCTAAAACTCAGCTGTTCTATGATGTTGCCACATATTGCGGCAGGTTTCGATTTGGGTAGTCACTACATCTTAATCTTAATATATAAAAAACACGTGTCACAACATTTTTGGGCGCGATGGACTCCTGAACTACCGAACCGATTTTGAATTTGTTTTGCACCCTGTGTAGTTTGATCTAACTTGAGAGATAGGATAGGTTATATCTCGGTTTATAGTCGCAATATTATTTTATTGCAAATTTTTTTATTTGTTTATACGTAATAACAAAATGTTACATATACGCAATGCCACTCATATTTTCAGGTGGTGCGGATATACTTCCGTGTAATTGCTTGGTGTTTAATTAAACAACCTGCTTATCAATAAAAAATATTATAGCGAATGATATCAAGTATAGCACATCACCAGGCCCGCCGATAGGATGGGGGTTTCTGATTGGGCCCGCGATTTAGAGGTACTATGACATTTTTTTTAATTCAGGAGTCTTTAGTTGTGTAGAGGGTAAGAATGATAAGTAATTGAGATAAGAGAAGAGAGAAGGAGATTGAGAAAGAGATAGAATGAGACGAAGATGGAGATAGATGAAGCGAAAAGGACGGAGGGAGGAGTGAATAAAAGGTTAGGACAAAGTGAAGAGGGAGGAGGGCAGGGTCAGACGGAAAAAGCTTATTAAAATGTATGCAGATAGGCCAGATTTAGGGCAGAACAATGTCTGCCGGGTCTTCTAGTATGTATATAAATAAAAAATGTATGTGGCAGCACTTCGATTACCAACGAGTTCAATACAACCCTTCAGAGATGTACCAGTGGAAAATAAAAAATTCCGATCTGCCATCCCTAGCAATTTTCATTTTCCCTTTTTCTTGCGAACAACCAACCTGATCGGACGTGCTTGCTGATACAAAAATCTGAACATTAATATAAGACAATTCATTTCTTTAAATTTAAAGTTCGTTTAATTAAATAAAGTTAGTAAAAACTTTAATCGTTAGAACTTTGTCATTTTACCGAGTTTTGCGAGGTAAACTCATCAAAACCTCCAAACTGGTGACCCCGACGTGATCGGCAAGCACGTGCAGCGCAAGAATACATCTTTAACTACATATTAACGTAAGTAATTCAAAATGGGGTTAAATGGTGTACCAACGGCGATTGCACCAGCTTAAACACAAAATGCGTCAGAAACGACAGCTCCGGCGAATTCCGTTGCATTAGTATACGCGCGCCTGCCAATTCCACCAATGGCAAGCAGAAACATAGTGGCATGGTTTACCTCTATGGAATTTTGGTTCACAGCTTCGGGCATCACTGCTGATAAGCAGAAAACTGCAACAATACTAGCAGCTCTGGATCCCAATGTTTTAAGCCAATTGGGTGACGTTATCACAGCGCTACCACAAAACGACAGATTCGACTTTGTCAAACAAAAAATCATCGAGCATTTTACGGACAGTGAACAGCGGCGGCTTAATCGTGTCTTATCTGAATTACCACTTGGCGATAAAAAGCCTTCCGAGCTTTTCTTCGAGATGAGGCGCGTCGCAGGCAACACTCTTGGCGATGCCGCTCTCAAAAGTCTATGGATCAAGCGATTACCTGAGTTTGCACAGCCAGTAATTGCAGCCTCTTCTGGTTTAGCTTCCGAATTCACAAAAATAGCAGACACCATCGTAGATGCGATCGCTCCGCATCAGCTAAATCGTATCAAATCAGCAACATCCAGCGAAATTGATGAATTGCGTGCTGTCGTCATGGAGCTTGGTAAGAAATTCGACAAACTCACAATACGTTCACGATCCCGTAGCCGCAAGCGAACACACTCGACACAATTCAAAGGCTCGCGACCGTACTGATACCTCACGAAAATCATCAACTTCCCAAGACTGTTGGTATCACCAAAAATATGGTAGAAATGTCAAAAAATGTCGTAGTCCTTGTCGTCAGGCAAGCACACCCGATCAATAACGTCAGAATCTTCTTGACCGCCAAAGCGCGTGGCAGGATGCAACGAAGGTCCTGTCATCGAACGCAACGTACTTCGTCTACAAGTACACGAACGACAAACCGGGAAAAAGTTTCTCGTTGACACTGGTGGTGATGTATCCGTGCTTCCCATAACCTCAAAATTATACGACATCCGACCAACGGCCACAAAATTGTACGCAGCAAATGGTTCTGCCATCAAGGTTTTTGGAGAAAGGCGAATTAGCCTGGACTTTGGGTTGCGTCGAGATTTTCCCTGGTCCTTTATTATCGCTGACGTAACAACGCCGATAATCGGCGCTGACTTTATTCGATTTTATGATTTGCTAATCGATATGCGCCGCAACAGGCTTATCGACAATTAACCAAATTAAAATCATCTGTAACTGCTCCAACGTTGTGTAAGGCTACTGAGATTAAGACGTTCGACACAACAGGCCCATTCGCTGATCTTCTCTCCGAATTTTCTCAAATCACGAAGCTTGCACCTCACGGTTCTTTAACAAAATCAACAGTCGTCCATCGTATTTTGACTACAGGTCAGCCAGTCTTTTCTAGACCACGACGTCTTGCTCCCGACAAGCTCGTATCCGCACGTAACGAATTCAACTTCCTGCTAAAGGCAGGCATTTGTCAACCCTCCAGTAGCAACTGGTCCAGCCCGCTACATATGGTGCGAAAGAATGATGGCACTTGGAGGCCTTGCGGCGACTATCGCGCGCTCAATGCTCAAACGTTACCCGACAGGAACCCATTACCATTTCTAACCGATTTCATGTGCAATTTACGAGGCAAGACAGTTTTCTCGAAGATCGACCTACAACGTGCATTCCACCAAGTTCCGATTCACGAGGATGATATACCTAATACCGCTATCACTACGCCATTCGGGATGTTCGAATTTAAGTTTATGACCTTCGGCCTCTGCAACGCCGCGCAGACCTTCCAAAGGTTGATAAATGAAGTCTTGCGTGGCCTCGACTACGTATTCCCTTACATCGATGACATCTGCATCGGTTCTTCGTCGCTCGACCAACATAAAAAAGATTTACGCGAAGTATTCAAACGCCTTCGGGATAATAATTTGGCAATAAACGTTTCAAAGTGCGAATTTGGTAAAAAAGAACTCAAATTTTTGGGACATCTCGTCGACGCGAAAGGCATCCGTCCTCTACCCGAGCGCATCGTAGTTTTTCGCGATTATCCCAAGCCGGCAGTAGCAAAAGAGCTAAAACGTTTCATCGCAATGGTAAACTTCTATCGCAAGTTTTTACCCAACGCCATTGAGTACCAGTCACATCTGCAACAACTCATTACAGGCAATAAGAAAAACGATCGTACCATTATTAAATGGAACAAGGAAGCCGAAGCTGCGTTTGATCGTTGCAAATCCGAGTTGGCAAACGCGACACTGTTAGTTCATCCGTCATCCAGCGCAGAATTAGCACTCCATGTTGATGCATCAGATACAGCCGTGGGAGCTGCATTACATCAAATTGTAGACGGGGAACTTCAACCTCTCGGGTTTTATTCAAAAAAACTGACGAACTCACAACGCAAATATAGTACAAACGACCGCGAGCTCACATCAGCATATCAAGGTATGTGTCATTTCCGGCACATGGTTGAAGGTCGCAAATGCCATATCGTCACCGATCATCGACCGCTAGTATACGCTTTCCGTCAAAAGCTAGAAAAAGTTTCACCTCGTCGAGTAAGGCAATTGGACTTCATCGGCCAAGTCACGACCGACATGCGACACATACTCGGCTCTGGAAACTCCACAGCAGACCTGCTCTCACGCATACAATTAGTCGGCCAGGAGATTGACTACGTAAAGGTTGCAGCAGCGCAGCAAGCTGATTTACATTTACAAACGCTTCTTAACGAACCAGGTACGAATAGTAATTCACTTAAACTAAAGTATTTTGATATTCCTAACAGCACGGCGAAACTCGTATGTGATACCTCAACATCGAACATTCGCCCTTACATACCACACGAATTTCGTACGCCATTGTTGGCGAAGATTCACGGCTTATCGCACCCAGGCATTCGCTCAACCATCAATCTCATGACTGAAAGGTTTGTTTGGCCAGGCATAAGGAAAGATACAACAATATTCGTTCGAAACTGCGAATCATGCCAAAGATCGAAAATCCATCGACACACAACATCTGCACCAGCGAGCTACGTACCGCCACAAGAACGTTTTGCGCATGTAAACATTGACATTGTTGGTCCGTTCCCCCTTTGCGAAGGACAACGCTATTGCCTAACAATGATTGACCGCTTCACTCGCTGGCCAGAAGCAGCACCGATTCCAGACAAGTCCGCTGAGTCGGTCTCCAAAGCACTCATTTCGCATTGGATTTCGCGATTTGGCGTTCCAGCAAGAATCACTTCAGATCGTGGTCGGCAGTTCGATTCTGCTGTTTTCACCGAGTTGATGAGTACGACCTTCGCACAACACCATACCACCCGCAGTCCAACGGCATTATTGAAAGATGGCATCGAAGTTTTAAAGCTGCCATACTTTGCCTCGACCCGAACAAGTGGGTGCATCACTTGCCATCGATTCTACTTGGCCTTCGTGCAGCTTACAAGCCCGACATACACGCAAGCCCAGCTATGCTTGTTTATGGTTCATCGTTACGACTACCAGGCGAATTTTTCCAAACTACTAATACGAAACAAGTAACTCAGGATATGGTATTGCAATTTCGGTCATCAATGCAAAAAATCCGTCCGACAACAACAACACACCATTCATCGCCCGAAGTGTTTGTGTCACCCGCATTACATTCTGCGTCTCACGTTTTCGTTCGGACCGACTCGATCCGCCCATCGCTAACGCATCCGTACGACGGACCTTTCCGAGTCATTAAGAGATCGCCAAAATTTTACAAACTCCTCATACGAGGACGACACAACAACATAAGCATTGATCGCCTAAAGCCCGCATTCTTAGCCAGCGACGACTATGAAAATTCAAGCCATACTCATGAGACGGAAACATCGACGAATACACCCGAGCCCATTCCTATGGTAAGGGATACTGCACAGCCAGAAGAGCCTTCGGATACACCGGACCCCACCTCAACGACAAACCACGTTCCTCCTGAACATGATCGAATGGAGACACCGCCTCCTGCATCGACGAAATCTACGCGTTGTGGCAGGCAAGTAAATTTTCCTTTACGATACCGGTAGTTTCGTCTAAGCGGGGAGTATTGTGGCAGCACTTCGATTACCAACGAGTTCAATACAACCCTTCAGAGATGTACCAACCTGATCGGACGTGCTTGCTGATACAAAAATCTGAACAATAATATAAGGCAATTCATTTCTTTAAATTTAAAGTTTGTTTAATTAAATAGTTAGTAAAAACTTTAATCGTTAGAACTTTGTCATTTTACCGAGTTTTGCGAGGTAAACTCATCAAAACCTCCAAATGTATACAATACTGTGATATTTTTAAACACCATATTTATCTCAAAAACGAAAAGTTTTTAGTAAATATTTTTTGGCAATTCAGTTTTTTTGGTCTTGTAAATCTACTCCATATTTTTTGAATACAAGCCTTTTGACCACTATAAGAGTTGTATGTCGTATTTAAATACATCGGTTAGTAGAGCCTCAGTAAAAGGCATAAAAAGATCTAAATTTGTGCAACCACTAATCTTTTTATTTACCATTTTTTCATTGTTGTTTTGTATTTTGCTACGTAATTCTCTTTTTAATTTTTAAAAATAAATGAATAATTAGTTTTATAATAACTTAGCACACTTGATATACATAGTTGTATTATTTTATATGAGGGGGATGGCCTAGAAGATTCAAGGTGATCATATTAAATCGTTCGCGAGATTATCGGGCTTGTACTTTAATGTTGTTGTTGTTGTTGTTGTTATTGTATTAACGAAGGTTTGGGGAGTGTTATGGATGTTCATGGTCCTTTGCCGGATATAGATCCGGTATGTTCCGGTAACAAATCAGCATTTGTACCAGCCCGACCATCTCGGGAACGATTAATATGACCACATTAAACCTTCTTGGACATAACGCCCCCACCCCCTAGTTAAATGAGGAACTTGGGGTCACCAGAGCGTCGCCTGCTAAATATGTGTATGATACGTTCATATTTGTAACACGACTCGCCTCGCGTAGATGAGGTTAAGAATTGGGTTTCGGATGCCTTAAAGCTATAAATCTTTGTATTGCGCTTATCAACCCCTTGAACCCCATTGTACTTTAATGGTGCTTGTTACCGGAACGTACCGAATTTATATCCGGCAAAGGACTATCAACAACGATCACACTCCCATCATTAATCTTCAGGGAGTGTCTTTATCGCTACAATAACAAAATAGGAGAGCTTGTGAATTTCCTATTTACTTTATTTGCATAACACATGCACTGTAAAAGTATTGCAAATGATTTAAAAAATCACTACGGTTACCGAAAAATAGAGGAAATATTTTAACTACACACTGGTGAAAGCAGTCAAAAACTCTTGTCGAAATCTAAATTTTGAAAAAAATTTCTTTTCCCTAGAACTTACATACTTAGATGATTAATGCGAGCTATTGTGGGAAACTTACATTTACAAATCACTCAAGTTTCAATGAAGCACCCTACGAGGTTTTATAAAACACAATTTACTTACTTGCGCTCCAATAGATCCAGGTCCAGCTGAAATGCCCGCATTCCCGCAACCATTTCCTCCTGAAATATGCGATGCATGCGGTACAGCTGCAACACCATTCATAGGGATTCCACCATTTGCGTAGTAAAATGGCATTTGTGGAGGTGGTGCACCAGTAGCATATGGTAAACATTGCATTTGTATTGCTCCATCGCCGCCATGCGTTGTACCGCCGCCTCCCATATCTGCGTTGGTGAACTCAGCTGGTGCTGCATAAAACCCGTTGGGGGGTCCTTGTAAAGCCATATTCACCACTGGCTCTGATGGTGATGCAATATAATGCTGTGATGGGCCGCCATTAGGCGGTGTCGGGAAGGCTATTGGCGTGCACGTGGTTGATGTTGATGTCGGATGCAAACCCATGACATTATGATGCGGTGGTGGTGGTGCGTATATGCCAAAAGAGTGTGGTGGTGGCATTGGCATATGCAAATAAATGCTGCCTGCAGCTGAAGTTGGTGGTAGCAACGGCATAGATGGATCACCATTGAAGTCACCATAGGGATTATAAGAAGATCCAGTCATTAGGGTATTAGTCTGACCCGTTTGATAAAGAGGAATTGAAATCTACGAAAAACAAAAAAACACTTGATAATGATGCAAATCCAACAAAACTACACTCTCACCTGCTTCACCATTTTACCGGAATCGTTAGTATTGTGCTCTCCAACAGCATTTGTTACATTATCATAATTTCCGTGCGATGATGCGTTTCCATTTGTGTTGGCACCACTGCCACTGTTGGCTTTAGTATTTTGTTGCGAAGCGTGGCTATGTGTCGAATTAGGCGTAGCACTGCGATTCGAGTTAGTTTGTGCAGAGTTATTAGCTTTAAGAGCATTGGTATACTTGCTTCCACTACCGCCATTATTTGAAACACTAGAATTGTTGTTATAATCTTGGGGGTGGTTGTTTAAATTATGACTTGTGGATGTGTTTGCCATTAGGACATTATTATTGTTGTTGTTGTTACTTTGATTACGCAAGAAAACTGGACGCTCTTTATCTTTATTATTGTTAAAATAGCGTGCTGGATAACGTCTGTGCATGTTGTGGCCAACTTTGCCAGAACCATTATTGACATTACCATTATTATTTCCACTACCACTATTGGTGAGGTGATTATGTGCTGATGGCGTTGATTGTTGCTGAGTATTCTGATTAGGTGCTTTTGGTGTATTCGCATTTAAGTGTGCCATGGAGTTATTGTTGGGATCAGGTTTTGGCTTGAAATATTAGAGACTTGTTTTATTAAATCAGATTTATTTATCTTGTTTTAAATGGATCACCTATCGGTTGGGGGCGAAGAGCTACTACAAAAACACAAGATCCTATTTTAAAATGTGCCTTATTTGTTTGGGTATACGCATGTTCTACAACTTTTAAACGCATCTACACTTGTACTGGAGGTTTTATAAATTTAATCGGATAACGTTGGTGTGTAATGGTTCATAGATAGATATATATACACTTGTTGAAGACAATTGGTCTATTGTGCTCTTATCTCCTTCACAGCACTTCATCCAAGCCGTCTTCCTTGATGAAGCCTAATAGCTCCCTTTGCTTGAGGGTTTCAATGTGGGAGTGCTCTTGCCAACTCGAGCCCAAAAGCTTAGCCCTATGTCTCCGGAATCAGTATTGAAAGTGAGCGAAATCGGACGATAATCGCACCTACTTTTTCGACATCGAAAATTTCGAAAAATGGAAAAAATGCCAGATTTATAATATAATGAAAGAAAAATATGGTAAAATTTACCAAAATAGAAATTTAATATAATTTTGGAAAATGGCGTTGCATCGCCCAGCTTTGAAAGAAGAGAAGTAATAATGAAGACAATATGTTCCAATATAGCAGAAACGTTTTCCTTGTTCCTGTAGTTGTTGTTGTTGCTGCGAAGGCTTTGGGGAGTGTTATCGAGATGGTCCTTTGAAGGATACAGATCCGGTATGCTTCGGTAACACAGCTCCATTAAGGTGCTAGCCCGACTTACTCGGGAACGATTTACATGGCCACATTAAACCTTAAGCGGGAGTCATTGGTGCCGTATGTCTTATCGCTGTAGTCGTATCCCTAACGTAATCAGCTGTTCATCGTTACGACGGTAAACCAAAACCCAATTGGTTAGCTACGATACGGTTACGACCTTGGCGGCACCAATAATCGATTGTATTGATTCTCATAAGGTTGGTCGAATCAGCTGTTAAAAGGTTACCGATAAAGCACCAATGTCTTCAGCTTTAAGGCCATCCCTCCCTCCCCACCCCAAGTTCCATGAGGAGCTTTATTTTTTCGTAGGTTTGGTTTGTGATAAATCAGCATCGGTATCGGCAAACTCCTACATCTTCGCCGATTAATCGGCATCAACATCGGCCTCTGAAAAAAGGTCAACATCGGTGGTCGGACTCTAATATTTATTTATCTTTGGAAATTTTTATCTAAAAAAATCCAGTCCTAATTTTAACCATAATATATATATAATATGTTATAACTTATGGTCAAGTCACAATAAATTTTCTCATATTAAACAGTTTTGATGCAGAAGCGAACATTGTCACAATCGCACAAGATGTTGAGATTGTAAATATAAAGATAACTTTGGACATGGCAATTGAAGTTTATTTCGCCTAGCCCATTCACATACAAAATTTCGCGAAGCACTGTTGTGAACATTCTGACTATTCAAGAAAAATCTTGCAAGCATATATTATAATTTATATAACCCTTTGCCAAATCAAGTGTAAAATTCTTCTATGCTTTGCTTGCAACAAACGTTGAAAGATGGCTACTTTTTCATGTCAGATGGCGCTAGTGTCGCTCGATGTACCGTTCTCCATAAAAATAAGTGTAATCTACTCAAAATGCAAAAGATTGTGTTAAACGAATCTACTTTGGCTACTTTTTCATGCAAGATGGCGCTCTATTTATCGCTCCCCATGCAAATACATGCAATCTACTCATCTGTCATCGCACGATGCTGCATCAAATATCGTATGTGTTGGCCCTATTAGGCCCACCTGCAAAGCGGCAAATTATCTTTTTAACTCAAAGTTAACCTAACATGCGGATTAAACACATTCGTTTTTCATAAATTTTTAAATTGACTATGCCCGTTAAAAAGATAACTTCGCGTTCTGCAAGCGGGCCTTATTGGGCTAACGAGCCCTTACAAGAAAAATTGTGTTAGAGGTTATCTCTGTATTTATTATTCCAAAAAAATCATTAAAATTGTTCAGTTAACTTACTTCTTGCACAACGTCTTCATTAGTATTGCCAGTGTTGGCTTTCAAAGCCGCTTTACCACTGTTGACTCTTGCATTTGCCTCTGTAAAATCGCAAATTATTATTACAACAATAAACTATTATTAAAAAAAACAAACTAACCCCCATCATTCTTACCGCGCTTCAAATGCATAAAATGGTACTCTAAACCTAAGTTGTAAAAATGACGCAAAGTTGCCACATCCGTAGGCAAATCTATGCCATTAGCATCTACAGATTTCTTCGCGTCCCAATTAATACGAGCAGTTAGCGGAGTATTTGTGTTATTTGTACAACTGCGATTACGATTTGTTGGAGTTTCGTGTTGCATTTGTGAGTGCGGTGAATTATTTTGCTGCGAACCGACTTCAATTGAGTTGGCAGTCGGTGTAAGACCACCATATGGCATATTAGGCGAATAAAATGGACCTCCCGCAAGGTGAGAAGCTACTGGATGTGGAGCTGTAGCTGTAATAAGAGGTGGTGGTAAGGATGGTGCTGTTTGCATATAAATATTATTTGGTGCTGGTGCAAAAGCTGTGGGCGGTGCACATGGTGGTGGATACATATAATAACCGGCCGGCATGAGTGCTGCAGCTGGTGGGTGCATGGCGGCAGGATCATAACCGTATGAATAACATTCCTCCGGCATGACGCCATATTGCGGTGGTGCAGGATATATATAATGAAAGTCTGGTAAAATAAAAGCTGGTGCACCCATACCAGCTGCCGTGTGTTCTATTGTATTATAGTTTCCCATTAGTTCTTCTGGTAAACTACCAGCACTTCCACCACTACCACCACACATGCGTTGTTGTCCATTTGGTTCTGTTTTTATACGCATCTCTGGTGCAGTTGTACGTGATGCTGCATTTGAATTATTATTTTCATTAGAGGGTGTTGACGTCCTCACGCTGCCACTTTTCGTTTCTAAATCACGTTGCGCATGCTCCACAGTCAATGGCATTGCACAATATTCGACAGTGTGTGCACGAAAATTTTCAAAATGTGTATATTGTTTTAATTTATAATAGCAGCCATTTCGGTGTTGAGCAGCAGCGGCGGATGTGGTAATATAATGCTGTTTTTCGTTCTTATCGATATCATCATCTGTTATATCAGTTAAATATTCGGTTGATTTGCCATTGGATATCATAGGAGAACAGTAATCCTGCGCATTACTAAACTGGCCATTCAGTTTAAAACGATAATTGTAATGACGGGTAAGACGCACTGAGCTATATTTTTGCATATGGCGCTGAAAACGATAGGGTAATGTCCATGGCTTAAATTGGTCGGGTGGCAAGGGTGTCAGTGATTCGTACGGGACCTGTAAATTTTGAAATTTAGAGAAACACAGTCATTTTTAATAATACACAAACAAAATGCATGCATACATTTTAATGACTGAACCAATAGTTTGGACAACTTCAAAAAAATTAATATACATATTTACATATACAGTAGTTGGAAAAAATAAGTTGATATATAATTTTGTAAAATCGTACAATAGCCATGGTTCAATGCTTCGTATTGTAGTTAGTCCAATCATACAGGAAACTGTAGTAGCCATAGTATTTGAAACAAAGAAAATTTAAAATTTTTAAAATTTAAATTTTAAAATTTATTTGAAGCCTAATTATATAATAATAATGATAATATTTGAAACAAAATTGTAAGCAATTTTTTTGAACAATATTGGTTCCAACAAAAACACAAAGTTATCATCTAACATTAACACAAATAAAATAAAAGCGCTACAAGAAGGAAACAATTAAGGTACACAAATATTTAATGAATAACTTAGCAGCGCGATAGCTAAAAAATATATGCAATTCAGTTAACAACCATTTATGTTAGCTTATGTTTTAGTCACGACCTGTTATGATTGATTACTTATGATTTTTTTCAGTAACGGTATTTTTCTTTTTGTAATGGTAATTAATTAGTAATTATCGCTTTCGTAAAACAATTGAAATAATTATTGGCAATAATTAATTGATTCTAATTTAACAGTACCGGCTTATATGAACATCTTGAAAACCAAATAAAAAGTATGTATGAAAAATGAAACAGGTGCGAATATTGAAGAATGTAACAACTTATTTTTCCCATTAACTTCATCAAACATTTTACTACATCTTACCAGACGTTTTTCGCCTAATTGTTCAATAAAAACAACGCAGTAGCCTTTATCCACTGCTATCTCTTGTATATGACAAGTGTACAGATCATTCCCCGATTTACATAGCTTCACATGGCATTTGGCTCCCACCTGGAAGATTTTATGAACTCGTGTTTGCTGGCAGCGTATCAACTTCAGGTAAACAATTACACAAGCACAAACATAAAAGCGGATTATGGATAGACAGGACACAACAGCAACAATAAATATATGTATATATGACGAGTTAAAATTGACAAGCACAAAATCGTTGATCAATTGTTTTACGTACATAGGTTGTATGTATATATGCATTATGTTAGACACATAGAAGGAGCAAACTGTTAGTTCATTCATTTATTGACAAGCAAACAACATGCATTCGCACGCACTTAAAAACTAAATAGTATATACCTTAAAATTTGCATCACCATTATACCAATTTTGTAGTTTTTGTTCTTTGCGCTGTTCATTCCAAGCATCAAATTCGATATTACGATACATATTGGGGTCCAAAGCCTTTGCCACTTTATATGGAAATGGTGTAATACCTACAACGTGTATGCAAAATTAATAATTATGAAAATAAAGTTCATAAGTATGATCAATGGTATTCAAATAATTATTCTATACAATACATATGTATACCTTCTTGCAATAATTGTCGCACACACGATATATACTTGTGTGGCAATAAGGATTCTGCAGTTTTACATAAAGCTGATTTCTCATAATCATCACAATTCGTACGTATCTTCATTTCACGCTGCAAATCGTCCGATAGACGCGGGAAATTTGTGTAATGAAAATGACAAAGTTCATAATTCTCTAAAATACAATTAGTGTCTTGTGGTAAATCAAATTTAAAGCTTCGTCCATCAGCAAGTTGCATACGGGTACAATAACCGTTTTCATTGTTTTCCGAAGTATACTCGGAAGATTCTAAGGTCGGTGAATGTAGCATGTGTTCAACAGCGAATGCTACATCAGGTAATTTGTACAAATCTTTGTATAGAATTTCGTAACAAATTGCTATAAAAATATTATTATATATTAATATAACATGCACTTTAGTTTTTGTTATTAATTAAAATACCTTGACATATAGCCGCATCTTTGATGTAGTCGCAAGTAAAAACGGAATCAAAATGCCTTTCTGGCGTATAAAACACACGAAATACATCATTGAAATATGAACGTGTACTAAAGAAGTTCCCTAAATTGAAGGGCTCAAATAGTAATACATTTCGTCTGGAAATATGCGTGTTCATATGTTAAAAGAAATAGTTAAAATAATGGGAAAGTATGATCTAACTTACTGGAACATATAACCAACTGCCTGCAGTTCAATCAAAGTCCCATAAGTTTTTGGCTTTGACATATCATCAAGATAGTCATCCAAATCCCGTTCGATGAGCTGTTGAAATATTGTTCAATTAAATGTATATTTGTTAAATAAAAAGAAGTGTGATAGAATCCAATTACAATTAAGACAATTCACAAGGTCTCCTATTTGCCGTTTGTGCAAGTTTTAATCAAATTTTATATTGGAAACCATGGAAAGAACTCTAATCTTATAAGTTTTATATGAATACGACACTCTTTTGAATTGCCCAAATGATGTTCTATGAAATAGAGCCAGAAACTTTCCAGATCATTTAAATGAAAAATCTCATTATTTTGATATAAACTGCTTAAACAGTAATCTCGAAAATCCAAAATTCAAGTTCATAACTTAAGTCGTGTCCTGTGACATGAGTCCCTAAGTTTTCATAAAAATGCCAATAGAAATGGATAAAATGTAATTAGTTTTAGCCTTATTTATGTTCTACTATCCATCATCCCTCCAATCACTGGTTTTGGTAGGATTTAGCGGGTTAAGGGGTTAGAATATACCCTGTCGTAAGAGGCGACTAAAACACCAGATTCAATGGGGGTTGTGTAGCGCAACCTTTTCAGGTCGCCAGCGCAATATATAGCTTCTCCAAACTCAATTGTAAACCTCACCTTCGAGCGGCGAATCCCGTTTCACTAACAGACGAGGCTCTGGCGACCCCAAGTTCCTCATGGGAGGGAGGGATGGCACCTTAATGGAGCTGTGTTACCGGAGCGTACCGGATCTGTATCCGGCAAAGGACCATCACATCGATAACACTCCCCAAAGCCTTCAGGGAGTAACCTTATCACTACAGCAACAACAACAGTATTTAGCAGGGATACGTCCTTTTCGGGTCCCCCTGTGGTATTTAATATATAAATCACTATTTAATAATAAGCACTATTTATTTTTATAAAATATTTTTATTTAACCGCTCCTAAAAGTATGTTACAAAACGTTTTTAAATATTTCAACCGAATGAAAATTTTTGAAAGACAATATTTTACAATTGAAAAATAAAAATTAACAAGAACAAAAAAATTCAATTTATTTAAAGTAGGTACATTTAAAGTTGAATATAAATATAACCCTACAATACTCCCCCTTCCGGAGATTTAATGTTAAATAAATTAAAAGTAACTTTCTTTTTTGTTTTTGTGTTAGGTATCTGTATTTTATCAATCATTGCTGGTTTTAAACGATCAATAGGAATAAATGTAATTTCATTGTTTATTTCAATTTTAAAGTTTTTAATATCTTTTTCAATAACTCTATAAGGACCTTCATACGGATGTTGCAAGGAATGTTTGTTTATTACACGTACAAAAAAAAAATGGCAATCTTTTAAATCTTTTGGAACAAAAATACCACTAGAATTTTGATGATGTTCCAAATTTGATTTAAAATTTTTAAAATGTTCACGCAAACTACTTAAAACATCCGTTGAAGTTATATTCTCTGTAGTTGAAACAAATAATTCACCAGGTAATCTTAAATTTTGTCCATAAACCATTTCAGCCGGTGGTGCTGAAATATCTTCTTTAAAAATCGATCGCAAACCCATAAGTACTTCATATCAATCTCTGGATCCATTCCTAGCCATTATTGAAGATTTAAGCTGTCTATGAAAACGTTCTATCATTCCATTAGCTTGGGGATGATAAGGAGAAGTTGTTATTTGATGACTTCCAAGAAGTTTCGTTAATTCTGAAAACAAGTTTGAAGTAAATTGAGATCCCTGATCTGTTGTTATTTCTAATGGAACTCCAAAACGTGAAATATATTCTTTAAAAAATTTATTTACAACCGTAACTGCAGAAATATCTCTTAGTGCGAATGCCTCTGGCCAACGTGTCAATCTATCAATTATAGTTAATATGTAACGATATCCTTTTGAAACAGGTAAGGGTCCAACAATATCTAAGTGAATGTGTTCAAATCTAGATTTTGGAATTGGAATTTTCATAACTGGAGATTTTGTATGACGATGTACTTTCGATTTTTGACAACTTATACATTCTTTAGACCAAGTATTAATATCTTTATTCATTTTAGGCCAAAAATATTTCTTAACTATCAAACGACGTGTAGCTCTACTACCAGGATGTCAAATCCCATGTAACATATCAAATATTATTTTTCTTAAATTGTTTGGAATGAAAGGCCTAGGATTTTCTCCTGACACTTCGCACCATATATTAAAGTTAAGAACAGGAATTTTTATTAGTTTCAAATTTAAAAATGTTTGCTCTGAGGTAAGTTTGCTTAATTCACTGTCTTGTTGTTGTTCACTTTGTAAAATTTTTAAATTAATGTCCGAATTATTAATCGCTTCTACTTCAAACGCACGAGATAATGTATCAGCTACAACATTTTCTTGTCCTTTAATATACCTAATGTCATTCGTAAACTGAGCAATGAATTCCATATGTCTAGTCTGTCTTGGACTGCGTTCTGTTTTTGAATTTAAAGCAAATACAAGAGGCTTGTGATCTGTGAAAACTGTAAATTCACGTCCTTCTAGAAGGTAACGAAAATGTTTAATGTTCAAATACATAGCTAATAGTTCCCTATCAAATGCACTATATTTAATTTCGGATGGAGACAATTTCTTTGAAAAGAATGCAAGTGGTTCTGACTTATTATTAAACGTTTGATGTATGACACCACCTATTGCCGTATTGGATGCATCTACATTTAAAGAAAGTTTTGCATCTTTGTTAAAATGATTTAACAATATCGCAGATGCAAACTTTTCTTTAATGCATTCGAAAGCTTTATTAGATGTATCGTCCCAAATTAAAATCTTGTCTCGCTTCTTATTTGTTCTATTAATTAAATCATAGATAACTGTCGTAAACTCTGCTAATTTTGGTATATATCGATGGTAATAATTAACCATACCAATAAATTTGTATGCCTGCTTAATAGATTTTGGACGATCAAAATTTCGAATGGCTAAAACTTTTTCTTCTGAGGGTTTAATTCCCGTTTCAGAAATATTATGTCCTAAAAAGTCAACATTTGTTACGCCAAAAGTACATTTACTTGGTTTTATATTTAAACCGTACTCCGTTAGGCGCTGAAATAGTACGCGAAAATCTTTGAAATGTTGTTCCTCATTTTCGCTTGCCACTAAGAGATCATCAATATATGTAAAAACAAAGTCTAAATCATTAACTACTTCATTAATAAATCGTTGAAAAGTTTGCGCGGAGTTCCTAAGCCCGAAAGGCATTCGTACAAATTCAAACATGCCAAAAGGCGTAGTGATTGCAGTTTTATAGATATCCTCTTCTGCCATTGGAATTTGGTGATAAGCTCTTACCAAATCTAATTTTGAAAATATTTTCTTATTTCTTAGATTCATGTTGAAGTCATGAACATGGGGCAAAGGATAACGATCAGGACCTGTTACGACATTTAATCTTCTAAAATCTCCACAAGGACGCCAGTCATTTAACTCCTTCTTGGGTACAAGATGTAAAGGAGATGCTACTGCTGAATTAGAAGGTCTACATATCCCTGTCTTTACTAAAAAATCGAATTCAGTTTTAGCTACTTTGAATTTAATGGGGTCTAAACGTCTTGGTTTAGAAAATGGCAAATTTCCTTCAGTGACTAATCTGTGAACTGTTGTATGTCTAACTGGTTGTGAATAATCTGGTTCAGAAAATAAAGAAGGAAATTCTTTTAGTAACTTTGTAAATTTGTTATCAACAGCGAAAACTTTTGGTAGCGAAACATTACAAACACATGAAATTGTGTTAACTGAAAGACTTGTTATCGGATCTACTAAGCATTTGCGTTTAACATCAACTAAGAGACCATATTTACACAAAAAATCAGCACCGATAATTGGTTTAGCTATATCCGCTATTAAAAACGTGAACGGAAATTCGCGACGCAGTCCTAAATTAATATTTAAAAGTTTTTTACCGTATGTCGAAATCGTTGAACCGTTAGCTGCAGTTAAAATAATATCTGATGACTTTTTCGAACTTGAAGATTTTGAAACCGGAAGCACTGAAATTTCTGCTCCACTATCTATTAAAAAATAAAGTTTGTTTGTTTTATCAAAAATAAATAAGCGACGTGTAAAGGTGTCTAAATGTCCGTTGTTTGTCGCCGTAACAACGGATAACTTTAGTTTGACGAACTATTATTTTTAAAAGCGCATGGTTGTTCGCACTTCAAAGCCTGATTACCAAACTTATAATGATACCTACAGAGCCAATTTGGGTTGTCACGAGACTTTGATCGATATCTAGGACTTCTAAAACGATTCCTACTAAAAGATCGGGACCTTGAATAATTTTGACTCATCTGATTTTTAATTTCACTGATCTCTAATGACAATTTTTCAAAATTTTTGCACATCATGTTAGTTGTTTGAACCAAATTTGAAATAATTGCATTTTCGCTTTTAGAATTTGGAAAATTACTAACTGAGGCTATTTCATTTTTATTATAAACTTCCCAAATATAACGGCTAATTTAACTATTTCACTTATTTCATTCAAATTCGAACTAGTAAGAATAATACTTAAATTTTTGGGCAACTTCCTTATCCAAAGCTTTTTAAGAATTTCTTTGCTAAAATTGTTTCCAGAGAGTAGCACTAGAGACCGATAAAACTCAGGAGGTTTACGATCTCCCATTTCTGAATCGGATAACACTCGATCTAATTTGGCATTCTCACTTAATGAGTGCCGTTCAATTAAAATTTTCTTTAATGCAGAAAATTTGTCATTTTCAGGAGGATTTTGAATAAAATCAAGAATTGTCATAATTACATCCTGTGGAAGTGCAGTTATGACATATTCATATTTTGTCCCTTCCTGAGTAATGTTCTTTCGACTAAATTGCATTCCAGCTTGGATGAACCATGCTTCAGGGCAATTAGTCCAAAATTGGGGAAGTTTTACCGATGTAGCAAAAATTTCATTATTTTGATTCACATATGGATTTGGTAAATCATTTTGATAATTTTCATTATCCAAATCAATAAGTGAATCGTTTACTTGATTTCGTGGTGTAGATGTACGTATATTATTTGATGGTGAATGAAACATTGTTAATAGAAATAACTACAAAAATTATATATTAGGAAGAAATAAAAATGTCCGGAAAGGAGCGTTTACAAAACCCAAATTATTAATCTATTTTGATACATATACAGATACATATAAATAATATTAATACTAGATACAGCTCACCAAATATTTGTCGCAATGGTTTTAAAATTGATTGATGAATTTAGACAATGTATTGTGCAATGGCTTTAAAATTGATTGATGAAATTGGACAATGTATTGTGCAATGGCTTTAAAATTGATTGATGAAATTAGACAGTGTATTGTGCAATGGCTTTAATTGTTTTGTATTTGTAGCTTTTGTTGTTGTTGCTCTTGCAATGTTTGATTGAAAGGCTGATGTTAATGATGCAGCGGTAACGTCTGAAATAATGACAATCCAAAAATACGACGAAGACGACGTCGTGCAGTTGAAAATAAACTAATTTTATAGAAGTGAATCTAGTTTTTGGACCACCACGTCTACGTCAAATACGCGTTAGAGAGAGCTCTTGTGATGTTCACGATATATTTGGTATATATTTTCAACTTGTTTTTCAGATAATTCTTCGGGTAGTGAAGACACTTCACACTAGTTTAAAGGTACGAATTACAAAACTTTTAGCGAGTTAGAGCTGGACGTTGCAAGATGTTACGCACTTTATTTGAAAGTGAATTTAAATAAATCTCTTCACTGGTCTTTTGTAAATCAATTAACCTTTAACAATTTGTTTAAGAATTTGCTGATAAAAACGTAATAAGTTGGATATAGTAAACAGAACTATGGTATCGTTTTCGGAAATCAATATGGTTTCCACTCGCATAATATATAACTAGGAAGAGAATAAATCGATTTTTGCTGAACATCAACTGGTGGCGTTATTATTTCATACAGCATACAAGAATTAAAATTTGATTCGTTGTTTTTGAAGGACAGTTTTTATGTTTGGCTGGCTAGATCGCCAATTTGGTATTTAATATATAAATCACTATTTAATAATAAGCGCTATTTATTTTTATAAAATATTTTTATTTAACCGCTCCTAAAAGTATGTTACAAAACGTTTTTAAATATTTCAACCAAATGAAAATTTTTGAAAGACAATATTTTACAATTGAAAAATAAAAATTAACAAGAACAAAAAAATTCAATTTATTTAAAGTAGGTACATTTAAAGTTGAATATAAATATAACCCTACACCCCCAAGTTAATTGGTTGAATACCTGTCTGAGAAAGCTAGACTAATAACGTTTTTTATAGTATAACCGTTTAACAACCCTGACGCCCAGCCTAAAGGTTTTATGACACGTTATGTTAACCATTACCCAGCCCATTGTGACGTTAGTTCTGTTTCTTTATCCCACTTGGAGATCCACAGAAACAATATTCGAAAATCACAGTATAATTTAATTAAAAATTCTATTGCCCTGTGCTTAGTATATGTGAATAAAACGTTAAATTTTTGAAACTCACTTACTGATCGGTAATCATGTGAAAAGTATATATTTCGTGAGACGAAATCAAAGCGAAAATCCTTCCACATGGCTTTCTTTAGAACATTTTTAAAATGGCAAACCATAGCTATAGAACTATAGTAGTTTAGGTATGATTCCCACAAATTACTTAATTAGTATTGAGTGTGCGGAACGCTTTATAATACACCAAGTTTTGAAGTGTTGTTGTTGTTGTAACAATGCTCGCCCCACCTGATAGCCGCGACCGATCACAAATTGTCATCAATATCCTCTAACGGGAGTCCAAGGAAACTTGCCGTTTCAACAGGGGTGGACCATAAGGAAAGGGGTGTTAGAGGCGTTGGTTCCACATTACAATTGAAGAGATGGTTGGTGTCATGTGGGGACACATGGCAAGCGGGGCATACATTTTGTATGTCGGGGTTGATTCTAGATAGGTACGAGTTTAACCTGTTACAGTATCCAGAACGAAGTTGAGCAAGAGTGACACGCGTTTCCCTGGGGAGTATGCGTTCCTCTTCCGCGAGTTTTGGATAATTTTCGTTAAGTACTGGATTCACCGGGCAATTCCCGGCATGAAGGTCCGACCCCTGTTTATGGAGTTCATCAAGACTTGCTTGTGTTTTTTCGCTTCATACGGCTGGGTTCTCAGGTGCCGCTTTTCCTCAAAATGTTTACGGAGATGACTCCTTAAGCCCCTAGGCGGTGCTGGTTCATCATGTCTGTTGGGATGCCCAGGTTTCTGGGTATTCAAAAGGAACTGTTTGGTCAGCATTTCATTTCTCTCCCTGATGGGGAGTATTCTTGAGTTTATTGAGTATTCTTGAGTAAGGTTTGAAGTGAAACCATGTTATTATATTCAGAGTTTACCACGACGTTTCAATAAATGGCTCAGCAGGAAAACAAGACCAAACTCATAAGACAACAAGAAAAACGAGCAAAGGGCGCGTTCTAATAAAAACCCAGACGTCCAAGCTGACCTCCACAGTCGTCATACCTTGATATTATGGAAAATGGATGAGTAGTTATTAACGCCGATCTCGCAACCACATATTCGAACAGGAAAATGTATTCCTAGGGTCCAATTAAGGGAGCATCCCTGCGAATAACCAGGGGAATAGGGGGATCAGCCAAGGCCCAGCAGTCAGCAATAACTATGGACATCCTCATAAATGTCACAATTTAGTGAGTATTCAAGCGATAACTCTAGCTCAACTATCCAGAATCCACGCCGATATATAAAAAGTATGTCCTGCTTGCAATGTGTCCCCACTTGACAACAACCATTTCTTCAATTGTAATGTGAAACCAACGCTTCTAACACCTCCCTCATCATGGTCCACCCCTGTTGAAACTGCAAGTTTCCTTGGACTCTCTAACGATGATGACAATTTGTGATGTTGTTGTTGTTGTAGCAG
Source organism: Eurosta solidaginis (assembly GCF_040869045.1). Classification (NCBI taxonomy): domain Eukaryota; kingdom Metazoa; phylum Arthropoda; class Insecta; order Diptera; family Tephritidae; genus Eurosta; species Eurosta solidaginis. The sequence goes on along the minus strand of NC_090322.1, from coordinate 170,540,325 downwards.
TGCTACGCCCCATCCAATAGGTGCGACCAAGGACGCAACAAATTAAATGGGGTTACACTGAAATGACAGCCCTCGGTCGGGAAAAATCCCGAGTCGCTCCAGTACATAGAATCGGCTGTCTTGGGATCGATCGCGTCTATTGGATGGGGCGAAGCACTGCTACAACAACAGGATATGACTGAAGTTAAGAAATGCCAATGCTTAAAATGTTAATAAATTTTCAATGTTCGTCTTTCGTTTATGTTTTATTATTATAAACCAAACTCCCTGATGAGATGTAAAAAAAACATCAATACGCTCCTTTTGGAAAAATTAGTTAAAATTATACTCGCACCCAAAATCACTAACAAATGTCTTCTGGCTATATTTTAAGTCACGCAACAAACTTTAAACTTCTGGGCAGTTCTGTATGTTCAGTAGGAATTGGACTTGAAACAGGTGAATATTTGAGTCATGAATTAAAATAAGGTTTGTTTTATAATTTAATGAGGTTTATTAAATATCAATGAAAAAGCTTATCAACCAATGACACAAATATTTATTGGTTCCAGTTCCGACAGCAATGGGCCTGAAAGTCCTCAAATCTATCTAATCGGAAGTTTGTTTATTTATTTGTACTGTGAATAGTTTGTTAATATTAAGGCAGTGCCTATTTATCCGGTAAATTTATTTGTATACAAATTTGTTTTGTAATTTTTCTGCCTGTGAATAAAATGCTTCAACTCCTTAAATATATGATCAATTTTTAGAACCAAACTTATATGGCTTTGGAATAAAAATTGATTTGTAAAAAAATAATAGAAAATAAAAATAAACGTTTCCCCTACTCATTTAAACTAGCACCATAAAGGTTCCAGTCAGAAAGTTTTGAACAGTTTGATATGGCCACGACGAACCTTCTAAAACACCTCATTGAACCACCCGTTTTGATCGAAGGTGTTAGTTACTAAATTTTGCCCAGAAATAAATTCAGCCCAATTCTAAATATTCCCTCGGAATTTTGTTCTCGCGGATGTTTTTATTCCCGCGGAAAAATACCTCCAATTCTTTTCTCCTAGGGAGAACAATAATTGGGGAATAGGAATTTCGAATTTTCGAAGTCAGCTGTTTTGTCAATTGAAATTTCGTTGCGCATTTCTTATTTTGTTTAAAATATTTAAGTTAAATTATTGTTGCAAATTTGTTTGAAATTAAGAAATAAAATATAAACAATACACAGTATTGAATTTCAATCGGTATTTACTGAAATCAAAGAGTTTTTATTTGTAAAAACTCTTTGCTGAAATGAGTAATGAATTGGTGCGACAACATCAACAGAGGAGCATGAGAAGAATACGAGTTTCACTAATAGACGAAGTTCTGGCGACCTCTAGCTCCTCATGGAACTTGCGGGTGGGGAGGGAGGGATGGCCTGAAGGTTAATTGTGGCCATATAAATCGTTCCCGAGATGGTAGGGCTAGCTGTGTTACCGGAGCGTACCGGATCTGTATCCGGCAAAGGACCATCACATCGATAACACTTCCCAAAGCCTTCGGCGAGCAACCTTATCGCCCCAACAACAATGGCGGGATAACACTAATCCGCCGGAGATGCCTGCTTCCATTCAGCAAAGCAATGTTCTGGCGGCCAAGTCGAGTTGAATTCTTCTTTCGTCATATGCCAAAATCTATTTAAGCCTTAAAAAATGCTTGCGCAATGTCTGGATGGCTGCATCAAATATACCAAGTGCAGAGAAATCTCGCTATCACTCACATTCATAATACCTACATACTTTTCTCCCATAACCAGTTTCCCCTTTTTCGAACATTGTTCAGAATAGGAGGAAAGGGAGAAGTGAAAAAACTCACAAGGAATTTTTATTTAGAATACGAAGAATGGGAGAAGATAAAAAACACGCACGGAATTTTTGTTTAGAATTTGGCTGATTATTCGAAAAAGCCGAAACCGGTTATGGGAGAAAAGTAGGTATTATGAATGTGAGGGAGATTTCTCTGCCATTTCATAGGAGTTTTTTCACTAGTTAAATTAAAGGGAATACATCAAAATAGTTAAAGGAAATTGGTTATTTTAAGAAAGAACACTTATTTGTACAAATTTGTGCTAAAATATGTATGTACATTCTACCACTATATTCTCACTGTTAACACAACAACAACTACAACCACAATATTCTTTATTTTAAGTCGAAAAGTATATCATAAGCAACGGTAGAGCTCTTGGTATACATATTTGATGCAGCAGTCCAGAAATTGCGCAAGGATTTTTTAATAAGGCTTAAATAGATTTTGGCATATGACGAAGGCGAATTCAACTCAACTTGGCCGCCAGAAAATAACTTTGCTGGATGAAAGCAGGCAACTCCGGCAGATTTGTGTTATGCGGCCGTCTTCTTCTTATTATGCTCCTCTATTGATCTTGCTGTGGCACCAATTCATTACTCATTTCAGTGAATACCACATGAAATGCAATACTGTGCATTGTTTATATTTTGTTTCATAATTTCAAACAAATTCGCAAAAATAATTAAACTTTTCAATTTTTTAAACAAAATAAGAAATGTGCAACGAAATTTCAATTGACAAAACAGCAGACTTCGAAAATTCAAAATTCCTATTCCCCAATTATTGTTCTCCCAAGGTGAACAGAATTGGAGGAATTTTTCCGCGGGAATAAAAAAATCAACGAGAACAAAATTCCGCGAGAATATTTAGAATTGGTCTGATTATGTATATTCGAAATGTTTCCATACAGAGCGAAGAGCATGCACCTCAAATACGAAAATTTAGTAGCACAATGGGACCGCTTCTCCTCTACTTTTTTTTTTTTGTTTTGCGCGTGTTCCGATAAGAATACTTTTTTATCATGCGCATCACCTTTCATTAGCATTACACGACCTTGCTAGAATAACCGCTGTATTTTATTTCGCCGGACTATGTTGAGCTCATACCGCTCACCATTAAATCTTTATTGTATTACCGTCGGGGACGCGTAGAACCCATGGACCCAATTGGAAACAAATTCATGACTACTTATATCCTTAATATGACAAACTGTTCATATAACGAAAAATAAATTAGAACCGCAAGTTTAAAAAACAAGGGTCTGTTATTGTAAATGTTGTAATGTCATAAATATTAAATAAATGTTTCGGCAGTGTCTGGCAAGCGCTCCGATTGTATTTCTGCCATGAAAAGCTCTCAGTGAAAACTCATCTGCCTTGCAGATGCCGTTCGGAGTCGGCATAAAAAATGTAGGTCCCGTCCGGCCAATTTGTAGGGAAAAATCAAGAGGAGCACGACGCAAATTGGAAGAGAAGCTCGGCCTTAGATCTCTTCGGAGGTTATCGCGCCTTACATTTATTTTATTTTTTTTGGCAGAACAAAACCCTTGACTCAGACATCCTCGCCCCAGTGGCTAATTGGTGGAAGGGTAAAAAAAATCTTTCTGGAGTAGGGAACTATTGGCTGTTGGAACCTTTACCATAATCAAAGTATCGCATTATAAAGATTATTATCTTACCGGCGCAAAGAAGTCACGATGTTTGCGCATGTAACGTACGCATTTTTTGCGTATTGCTAAATGATGTAACTGCGTATCATACATTTGTTCTGATATAACACGAAACAAACAGGAAGCATCACGTGCAGTGTGTTTACGATAAAAATTATTCTCCTCGAGAAATTGGTCAAAAGGATCAGGCGCTTGGCGACTGCCAGATGTAAATTGACGTTGCATGCTTATACACTTATTTCACAAAAGTAGCCGTGGTTTTATCTGGAATTTAAGAAAATACTTTTAATTGCATTGGAAATACGTAAATTTGCAATCTATTCAGTTTTGTAAATGAATATGGTCATCACTGGGAATGCAACATATTTGACGCAACAACCTCGCATAACCTCAAATTTCTGCTTAGTACTCTATAGCGCATTTGTTGCAATAAATAGAAAATTTGAAGCAAATATAAAATACATACAAAAGTACATTCCTCAACAGTTTATCTTAGTGCATATAGAAATAATAAGGAAAGTTCAATGCACGCAACTGTACACTTCGCTATATCCTCTACACGTCAGTCGTCCACATAAGATGTTATTCAAAGCTTAAATTACAGTTATATATTTGCTTGCATTTTTTGTTTTACTGAACAATTTTAATAGTACAGTTTGTATTACTATCTTATTTGCTCATTTAAATATACTTTGAATAAAGCAAGCGAAAATAAGTAACACAATTAATAACTTTTAACATGGACGTTTTTCTTGCACTAACCTTTCTTAAAACTTTGTAGAAGGCAAAAGCTGTAAATTTCAACAACTTTCGGACATTAAAATTGTAAACCAACGAAAGCGCCGGAATCAAAAAAAAAAAAACACAATCACAAATTGGCACTACACTTGCTGCACTTTTTATTTATTTGTTTAATATTTATTAAAATATAACTTTAAAATAATTTAAACAACGATATTGGCTTTTATCCTTGCTGCTTGTTGAAAAAACGAGTCGCGATAAAATTCACAAACAAAATGCAAAACAAGGAAGATTCAAATTCGAAAAAAGAATTCTTAAAAAACGGTACTTTTTGCCAGGGTTGCTGCTGCCCGCGATAAAAAGGTGCGGCATACGAATAGTGATGATTGATTTTTTATTATCGGTTATGCATCACTGCGATTTAAAAGTCGCTCATATTAGTGGTTTTTTTTTTTACATCTATTGACGTTTACGCTTAGACTTTATATGGATTGCTAAGTAAGGCTGCGACTATCCGCATATTCGAAAATCTGGATATTCATACGGATATCCGTTGATACGGATAAAATCCCGACAGCATGGATATCCGGTTAATATTCGTTTGTGAGACTATCCGGATATCCGGATTTATATATCATTATTTTTTTATTATTTATTTTATTCATCGGTTTATATTCTGGCGCAGATTTAGAGAGAAAAGATGCGCCCACACCATTATCTAGAAGATGGAAAA